>NW_027211895.1:2500000-3750000 GCF_036971445.1 Narcine bancroftii | reverse complement strand
ATCAGATGAAGGGAATCAGATGAAGGGAATCTGAGGCAGGGAATATGAGGCAGGGAATCAGAGCCGGGGAATCTGAGGCGGGGAATCAGAGGCGGGGAATCAGAGGCGGGGAATCAGAGGCGGGGAATCAGAGGCGGGGAATCAGATGCGGGGAATCAGAGGCAGGGAATCTGAGGCAGGGTATCTGAGGCAGGGAATCTGAGGCGGGAAATCAGAGGCGAGGAATCAGAGGCGGGGATTCAGAGGCGGGGAATAAGAGGCGGGGAATCAGAGGCGGGGAATAAGAGGCAGGGAATCAGATGAAAGGAATCAAATGACGGGAATCTGAGGCAGGGAATCTGAGGCAGGGAATCTGAGGCGGGGAATCAGAGGCGGGGAATCAGAGGTGGGGAATTAGAGGCGGGGAATCAGAGGCGGGGAATCAGAGACGAGGAATAAGAGGCAGGGTATCAGATGAAGGGAATCAGATGAAGGGAATCTTAGGCAGGGAATCTGAGGTGGGGAATCTGAGGTGGGGAATCTGAGGCGGGGTAACTGAGGCGGGGAATCTGAGGCGGGGAATCTGAGGCAGGGAATCTGAGGCTGGGAATCAGATGCGGGGAATCAGAGGCAGGGAATCAGAGGCGGGGAATCAGTGGCGGGGAATCAGAGGCGGGGAATCAGAGGCGGGGAATCAGAGGCGGGGAATTAGAGGCAGGGAATCAGATGAAGGGAATCAGATGAAGGGAATCTGAGGCATGGAATCTGAGGCGGGGAATTTGAGGCGGGGAATCTGAGGCGGGGAATCTGAGGCGGGGAATCAGAGGCGGGGAATCCGAGGCGGGGAATCAGAGCCGGGGAATCAGAGCCGGGGAATCAGAGCCGGGGAATCAGAGGCGGGGAATCCGAGGCAGGGAATCAGAGGCGGGGAATAAGAGGCAGGGAATCTGATGAAGGGAATCAGTTGAAGGGAATCTGAGGCAGGGAATCTGAGGCAGGGAATCTGAGGCTGGGAATCAGAGCCGGGGAATCTGAGGTGGGGAATCAGAGGCGGGGAATTAGAGGCAGGGAATCTGAGGCAGGGAATCTGAGGCAGGGAATCTGAGGCGGGGAATCAGATGCGGGGAATCAGAGGCGGGGAATCAGAGGCAGGGAATCTGAGGCAGGGAACCTGAGGCAGGGAATCAGATGAAGGGAATCTGCGGCAGGGAATCTGCGGCAGGGAATCTGAGGCAGGGAATCTGAGGCGGGGAATCTGAGGCGGGGAATCTGAGGCGGGGAATCTGAGGCGGGGAATCTGAGGTGGGGAATCTGAGGCAGGGAATCTGAGGCAGGGAATCAGAGGCGGGGAATCAGAGGCGGTGAATCAGAGGCGGGCAATCTGAGGCGGGGAATCAGAGGCGGGGAATCAGAGGCGGGGAATCAGATGCGGGGAATCAGAGGCGGGGAATCAGAGGCAGGGAATCTGAGGCAGGGAACCTGAGGCAGGGAATCAGATGAAGGGAATCTGCGGCAGGGAATCTGCGGCAGGGAATCTGAGACAGGGAATCTGAGGCGGGGAATCTGAGGCGGGGAATCTGAGGCGGGGAATGTGAGGCGGGGAATCTGAGGCGGGGAATCTGAGGCAGGGAATCTGAGGCAGGGAATCAGAGGCGGGGAATCAGAGGCGGGGAATCAGAGGCGGTGAATCAGAGGCGGGGAATCAGAGGCGGGGAATCAGAGGCTGGGAATCAGAGGCGGGGAATCAGAGGCGGGGAATCAGAGGCGGGGAATAAGAGGCAGGGAATCAGATGAAGGGAATCAGATGAAGGGAATCTGAGGCAGGGAATCTGAGGCAGGGAATCTGAGGCAGGGAATCAGAGCCGGGGAATCTGAGGCGGGGAATCAGAGGCGGGTAATCAGAGGCGGGGAATGAGAGGCGGGGAATCAGAGGCGGGGAATCAGAGGCGGGGAATAAGAGGCAGGGATCAGATGAAGGGAATCAGATGAAGGGAATCTGAGGCAGGGAATCTGAGGCAGGGAATCAGAGCCGGGGAATCTGAGGCGGGGAATCAGAGGCGGGGAATCAGAGGCGGGGAATAAGAGCCAGGGAATCAGATGAAGGGAATCAGATGAAGGGAATCTGAGGCAGGGAATCTGAGGCAGGGAATCTGAGGCAGGGAATCAGAGCCCGGGAATCTGAGGCGGGGAATCAGAGGCGGGGAATCAGAGGTGCGGAATCAGAGGAGGGGAATCAGAGGCAGGGAATCAGAGGCGGGGAATCAGAGGCGGGGAATAAAAGGCAGGGAATCAGATGAAGGGAGCAGATGAAGGGAATCTGAGGCAGGGAATCTGAGGCAGGGAATATGAGGCAGGGAATCTGAGGCAGGGAATCTGAGGTGGGGAATCAGAGGCGGGGAATCAGAGGCGGGGAATAAAAGGCAGGGAATCAGATGAAAGGAATCAGATGAAGGGAATCAGAGGCGGGGAATCAGCGGCGGGGAATCAGAGGCGGGGAATCTGAGGCGGGGAATAAGAGGCAGGGAATCAGATGAAGGGAATCAGATGAAGGGAATATGAGGCAGGGTATCAGAGCCGGGGAATCTGAGGCGGGAATCAGAGGTGGGGAATCAGAGGCGGGGAATCAGAGGCGGGGAATCAAAGGCGGGGAATCAGAGGCGGGGTATCAGATGCGGGGAATCAGAGGCAGGGAATCTGAGGCAGGGAATCTGAGGCAGGGAATCTGAGGCGGGGAATCAAAGGCGGGGAATCAGAAGTGGGGAATCAGAGGCGGGGAATCAGAGGCGGGGAATCAGAGGCGGGGAATAAGATGCGGGGAATCAGATGAAGGGAATCAGAGGCGGGGAATAAAAGGCAGGGAATCAGATGAAGGGAGCAGATGAAGGGAATCTGAGGCAGGGAATCTGAGGCAGGGAATATGAGGCAGGGAATCTGAGGCAGGGAATCTGAGGCGGGGAATCAGAGGCGGGGAATCAGAGGCGGGGATTAAAAGGCAGGGAATCAGATGAAAGGAATCAGATGAAGGGAATCAGAGGCGGGGAATCAGCGGCGGGGAATCAGAGGCGAGGAATCAGAGGCGGGGAATAAGAGGCAGGGAATCAGATGAAGGGAATCAGATGAAGTGAATATGAGGCAGGGTATCAGAGCCGGGGAATCTGAGGCGGGAATCAGAGGTGGGGAATCAGAGGCGGGGAATCAGAGGCGGGGAATCAGAGGCGGGGAATCAGAGGCGGGGTATCAGATGCGGGGAATCAGAGGCAGGGAATCTGAGGCAGGGAATCTGAGGCAGGGAATCTGAGGTGGGGAATCAAAGGCGGGGAATCAGAAGTGGGGAATCAGAGGCGGGGAATCAGAGGTGGGGAATCAGAGGCGGGGAATAAGAGGCTGGGAATCAGATGAAGGGAATCAAATGAAGGGAATCAGATGAAGGGAATCAGATGAAGGGAATCTGAGGCAGGGAATCTGAGGCAGGAAATCTGAGGCGGTGTATCTGAAGCGGGGATTCAGAGGCGGGGAATCAGAGGGAGGGAATCTGAGGCAAGGAATCTGAAGCGGGGAATCAGAGGCAGGGAATCTGAGGCAGGGTATCTGAGGCAAGGAATCTGAGGCGGGGAATCTGTGGCGGGGAATGAGAGGCGGGGAATCAGAGGTGGGGAATCAGAGGCGGGGAATCAGAGGCGGGGAATCAGAGGCGGGAAATCAGAGGTGGGGAATCAGAGGCGTGTAAACATAGGCGGATAAATAGAGGCGGGGAAAGAGATGGGTGAAACATAGTGGTTGGGAGGGAAAGAGATACACAGAACAGATCAAACAGAGTTGTTGAAATTGAGGGAGGGAAAGAGAGGCACGTAAAGAGTGGAGGGGAAAGAGCGGAGGCGAAAGAGAGGCATAGAGACAGAGGTTGGGAATCAGTTGCAGGGAATCAGAGGCGGGGAATCAGATGTGGGGAATCAGAGGCGTGGAATCAGAGGCGGGGAATCAGAGGCGTGGAATCAGAGGCGGGGTATCAGAGGAGGGGAATCAGAGGCGGGGAATCAGAGGCGGGGAATCAGAGGCGGTGAATCAGAGGCGGGCAATCAGAGGCGGGGAATCAGAGGCGGGGAATCAGAGGCGGGGAATCAGATGCGGGGAATCAGAGGCGGGGAATCAGAGGCAGGGAATCTGAGGCAGGGAACCTGAGGCAGGGAATCAGATGAAGGGAATCTGCGGCAGGGAATCTGCGGCAGGGAATCTGAGGCAGGGAAACTGAGGCGGGGAATCTGAGGCGGGGAATCTGAGGCGGGGAATGTGAGGCGTGGAATCTGAGGCGGGGAATCTGAGGCAGGGAATCTGAGGCAGGGAATCAGAGGCGGGGAATCAGAGGCGGGGAATCAGAGGCGGTGAATCAGAGGCGGGGAATCAGAGGCGGGGAATCAGAGGCTGGGAATCAGAGGCGGGGAATCAGAGGCGGGGAATCAGAGGCGGGGAATAAGAGGCAGGGAATCAGATGAAGGGAATCAGATGAAGGGAATCTGAGGCAGGGAATCTGAGGCAGGGAATCTGAGGCAGGGAATCAGAGCCGGGGAATCTGAGGCGGGGAATCAGAGGCGGGTAATCAGAGGCGGGGAATGAGAGGCGGGGAATCAGAGGCGGGGAATCAGAGGCGGGGAATAAGAGGCAGGGATCAGATGAAGGGAATCAGATGAAGGGAATCTGAGGCAGGTAATCTGAGGCAGGGAATCAGAGCCGGGGAATCTGAGGCGGGGAATCAGAGGCGGGGTATCAGAGGCGGGGAATCAGAGGCGGGGAATCAGAGGCGGGGAATCAGATGCGGGGAATCAGAGGCAGGGAATCTGAGGCAGGGTATCTGAGGCAGGGAATCTGAGGCGGGAAATCAGAGGCGGGGAATCAGAGGCGGGGAATCAGAGGCGGGGAATAAGAGGCGGGGAATCAGAGGCGGGGAATAAGAGGCAGGGAATCAGATGAAAGGAATCAAATGACGGGAATCTGAGGCAGGGAATCTGAGGCAGGGAATCTGAGGTGGGGAATCAGAGGCGGGGAATCAGAGGTGGGGAATTAGAGGCGGGGAATCAGAGGTGGGGAATCAGAGGCGAGGAATAAGAGGCAGGGTATCAGATGAAGGGAATCAGATGAAGGGAATCTGAGGCGGGGAATCTGAGGTGGGGAATCTGAGGTGGGGAATCTGAGGCGGGGTAACTGAGGCAGGGAATCTGAGGCGGGGAATCTGAGGCGGGGAATCTGAGGCGGGGAATCAGATGCGGGAAATCAGAGGCAGAGAATCAGAGGCGGGGAATCAGAGGCGGGGAATCAGAGGCGGGGAATCAGAGGCGGGGAATCAGAGGCGGGGAATTAGAGGCAGGGAATCAGATAAGGGAATCAGATGAAGGGAATCTGAGGCAGGGAATCTGAGGCGGGGAATTTGAGGCGGGGAATCTGAGGCGGGGAATCTGAGGCGGGGAATCAAAGGCGGGGAATCCGAGGCGGGGAATCAGAGCCGGGGAATCAGAGCCGGGGAATCAGAGCCGGGGAATCA
Source organism: Narcine bancroftii (assembly GCF_036971445.1). Taxonomy (NCBI): domain Eukaryota; kingdom Metazoa; phylum Chordata; class Chondrichthyes; order Torpediniformes; family Narcinidae; genus Narcine; species Narcine bancroftii. The sequence continues at coordinate 3,744,488 of NW_027211895.1, read as the reverse complement.
GAGGCGGGGAATCAGAGGAAGGGAATCTGAGGCAGGGAATCTGAGGCAGGGAATCTGAGGCGGGGAATCAGAGGCGGGGAATCAGAGGCGGGGAATCAGAGGCGGTAAATCAGAGGCGGGGAATCAGAGGCGGGGAATAAGAGGCAGGGAATCTGATGAAGGGAATCAGTTGAAGGGAATCTGAGGCAGGGAATCTGAGGCAGGGAACCTGAGGCAGGGAATCAGAGCCCGGGAATCTGAGGCGGGGAATCAGAGGCGGGGAATCAGAGGTGCGGAATCAGAGGAGGGGAATCAGAGGCAGGGAATCAGAGGCGGGGAATCAGAGGCGGGGAATAAAAGGCAGGGAATCAGATGAAGGGAGCAGATGAAGGGAATCTGAGGCAGGGAATCTGAGGCAGGGAATATGAGGCAGGGAATCTGAGGCAGGGAATCTGAGGTGGGGAATCAGAGGCGGGGAATCAGAGGCGCGGAATAAAAGGCAGGGAATCAGATGAAAGGAATCAGATGAAGGGAATCAGAGGCGGGGAATCAGCGGCGGGGAATCAGAAGCGGGGAATCTGAGGCGGGGAATAAGAGGCAGGGAATCTGATGAAGGGAATCAGATGAAGGGAATATGAGGCAGGGTATCAGAGCCGGGGAATCTGAGGCGGGAATCAGAGGTGGGGAATCAGAGGCGGGGAATCAGAGGCGGGGAATCAAAGGCGGGGAATCAGAGGCGGGGTATCAGATGCGGGGAATCAGAGGCAGGGAATCTGAGGCAGGGAATCTGAGGCAGGGAATCTGAGGCGGGGAATCAAAGGCGGGGAATCAGAAGTGGGGAATCAGAGGCGGGGAATCAGAGGCGGGGAATCAGAGGCGGGGAATAAGAGGCGGGGAATCAGATGAAAGGAATCAGAGGCGGGGAATAAAAGGCAGGGAATCAGATGAAGGGATCAGATGAAGGGAATCTGAGGCAGGGAATCTGAGTCAGGGAATATGAGGCAGGGAATCTGAGGCAGGGAATCTGAGGCGGGGAATCAGAGGCGGGGAATCAGAGGCGGGGATTAAAAGGCAGGGAATCAGATGAAAGGAATCAGATGAAGGTAATCAGAGGCGGGGAATCAGCGGCGGGGAATCAGAGGCGGGGAATCAGAGGCGGGGAATAAGAGGCAGGGAATCAGATGAAGGGAATCAGATGAAGGGAATATGAGGCAGGGTATCAGAGCCGGGGAATCTGAGGCGGGAATCAGAGGTCGGGAATCAGAGGCGGGGAATCAGAGGCGGGGAATCAGAGGCGGGGAATCAGAGGCGGGGTATCAGATGCGGGGAATCAGAGGCAGGGAATCTGAGGCAGGGAATCTGAGGCAGGGAATCTGAGGCGGGGAATCAAAGGCGGGGAATCAGAAGTGGGGAATCAGAGGCGGGGAATCAGAGGTGGGGAATCAGAGGCGGGGAATAAGAGGCTGGGAATCAGATGAAGGGAATCAAATGAAGGGAATCAGATGAAGGGAATCAGATGAAGGGAATCTGAGGCAGGGAATCTGAGGCAGGAAATCTGAGGCGGGGTATCTGAAGCGGGGATTCAGAGGCGGGGAATCAGAGGGAGGGAATCTGAGGCAGGGAATCTGAAGCGGGGAATCAGAGGCAGGGAATCTGAGGCAGGGTATCTGAGGCAAGGAATCTGAGGCGGGGAATCTGTGGCGGGGAATGAGAGGCGGGGAATCAGAGGTGGGGAATCAGAGGCGGGGAATCAGAGGCGGGGAATCAGAGGCGGGAAATCAGAGGTGGGGAATCAGAGGCGGGTAAACATAGGCGGATAAATAGAGGCGGGGAAAGAGATTGGTGAAACATAGTGGTTGGGAGGGAAAGAGATACACAGAACAGATCAAACAGAGTTGTTGAAATTGAGGGAGGGAATGAGAGGCACGTAAAGAGTGGAGGGGAAAGAGCGGAGGCGAAAGAGAGGCATAGAGACAGAGGTTGGGAATCAGATGCGGGGAATCAGAGGCGGGCAATCAGTTGCAGGGAATCAGAGGCGGGGAATCAGATGTGGGGAATCAGAGGCGTGGAATCAGAGGCGGGGAATCAGAGGCGTGGAATCAGAGGCGGGGTATCAGAGGAGGGGAATCAGAGGCGGGGAATCAGAGGCGGGGAATCAGAGGCGGGGAATCAGAGGCGGGGAATCAGATGCGGGGAATCAGAGGCAGGGAATCTGAGGCAGGGAATCTGAGGCAGGGAATCTGAGGCGGGGAATCAGAGGCGGGAAATCAGAGGCGGGAAATCAGAGGCGGTGAATCAGAGGCGGGGAATCAGAGGCGGGGAATCAGAGGCGGGAAATCAGAGGCGGTGAATCAGAGGCGGGGAATCAGAGGCGGGGAATCAGAGGCTGGGAATCAGAGGCGGGGAATCAGAGGCGGGGAATCAGATGCGGGGAATCAGAGGCAGGGAATCTGAGGCAGGGAATCTGAGGCAGGGAATCTGAGGCGGGGAATCAAAGGCGGGGAATCAGAAGTGGGGAATCAGAGGCGGGGAATCAGAGGCGGGGAATCAGAGGCGGGGAATAAGAGGCGGGGAATCAGATGAAAGGAATCAGAGGCGGGGAATAAAAGGCAGGGAATCAGATGAAGGGAGCAGATGAAGGGAATCTGAGGCAGGGAATCTGAGTCAGGGAATATGAGGCAGGGAATCTGAGGCAGGGAATCTGAGGCGGGGAATCAGAGGCGGGGAATCAGAGGCGGGGATTAAAAGGCAGGGAATCAGATGAAAGGAATCAGATGAAGGGAATCAGAGGCGGGGAATCAGCGGCGGGGAATCAGAGGCGGGGAATCAGAGGCGGGGAATAAGAGGCAGGGAATCAGATGAAGGGAATCAGATGAAGGGAATATGAGGCAGGGTATCAGAGCCGGGGAATCTGAGGCGGGAATCAGAGGTGGGGAATCAGAGGCGGGGAATCAGAGGCGGGGAATCAGAGGCGGGGAATCAGAGGCGGGGTATCAGATGCGGGGAATCAGAGGCAGGGAATCTGAGGCAGGGAATCTGAGGCAGGGAATCTGAGGCGGGGAATCAAAGGCGGGGAATCAGAAGTGGGGAATCAGAGGCGGGGAATCAGAGGTGGGGAATCAGAGGCGGGGAATAAGAGGCTGGGAATCAGATGAAGGGAATCAAATGAAGGGAATCAGATGAAGGGAATCAGATGAAGGGAATCTGAGGCAGGGAATCTGAGGCAGGAAATCTGAGGCGGGGTATCTGAAGCGGGGATTCAGAGGCGGGGAATCAGAGGGAGGGAATCTGAGGCAGGGAATCTGAAGCGGGGAATCAGAGGCAGGGAATCTGAGGCAGGGTATCTGAGGCAAGGAATCTGAGGCGGGGAATCTGTGGCGGGGAATGAGAGGCGGGGAATCAGAGGTGGGGAATCAGAGGCGGGGAATCAGAGGCGGGGAATCAGAGGCAGGAAATCAGAGGTGGGGAATCAGAGGCGGGTAAACATAGGCGGATAAATAGAGGCGGGGAAAGAGATGGGTGAAACATAGTGGTTGGGAGGGAAAGAGATACACAGAACAGATCAAACAGAGTTGTTGAAATTGAGGGAGGGAAAGAGAGGCACGTAAAGAGTGGAGGGGAAAGAGCGGAGGCGAAAGAGAGGCATAGAGACAGAGGTTGGGAATCAGATGCGGGGAATCAGAGGCGAGCAATCAGTTGCAGGGAATCAGAGGCGGGGAATCAGATGTGGGGAATCAGAGGCGTGGAATCAGAGGCGGGGAATCAGAGGAGGTGAATCAGAGGCGGGGAATCAGAGGCGGGGAATCAGAGGCTGGGAATCAGAGGCGGGGAATCAGAGGCGGGGAATCAGAGGCGGGTAATCAGAGGCGGGGAATAAGAGGCAGGGAATCAGATGAAGGGAATCAGATGAAGGGAATCTGAGGCAGGGAATCTGAGGCAGGGAATCTGAGGCAGGGAATCAGAGCCGGGGAATCTGAGGCGGGGAATCAGAGGCGGGTAATCAGAGGCGGGGAATGAGAGGCGGGGAATCAGAGGCGGGGAATCAGAGGCGGGGAATAAGAGGCATGGATCAGATGAAGGGAATCAGATGAAGGGAATCTGAGGCAGGGAATATGAGGCAGGGAATCAGAGCCGGGGAATCTGAGGCGGGGAATCAGAGGCGGGGAATCAGAGGCGGGGAATCAGAGGCGGGGAATCAGAGGCGGGGAATCAGATGCGGGGAATCAGAGGCAGGGAATCTGAGGAAGGGTATCTGAGGCAGGGAATCTGAGGCTGGAAATCAGAGGCGAGGAATCAGAGGCGGGGATTCAGAGGCGGGGAATAAGAGGCGGGGAATCAGAGGCGGGGAATAAGAGGCAGGGAATCAGATGAAAGGAATCAAATGACGGGAATCTGAGGCAGGGAATCTGAGGCAGGGAATCTGAGGCGGGGAATCAGAGGCGGGGAATCAGAGGTGGGGAATTAGAGGCGGGGAATCAGAGGCGGGGAATCAGAGACGAGGAATAAGAGGCAGGGTATCAGATGAAGGGAATCAGATGAAGGGAATCTTAGGCAGGGAATCTGAGGTGGGGAATCTGAGGTGGGGAATCTGAGGCGGGGTAACTGAGGCGGGGAATCTGAGGCGGGGAATCTGAGGCAGGGAATCTGACGCTGGGAATCAGATGGGGGGAATCAGAGGCAGGGAATCAGAGGCGGGGAATCAGTGGCGGGGAATCAGAGGCGGGGAATCAGAGGCGGGGAATCAGAGGCGGGGAATTAGAGGCAGGGAATCAGATGAAGGGAATCAGATGAAGGGAATCTGAGGCATGGAATCTGAGGCGGGGAATTTGAGGCGGGGAATCTGAGGCGGGGAATCTGAGGCGGGGAATCAGAGGCGGGGAATCCGAGGCGGGGAATCAGAGCCGGGGAATCAGAGCCGGGGAATCAGAGCCGGGGAATCAGAGGCGGGGAATCCGAGGCAGGGAATCAGAGGCGGGGAATAAGAGGCAGGGAATCTGATGAAGGGAATCAGTTGAAGGGAATCTGAGGCAGGGAATCTGAGGCAGGGAATCTGAGGCTGGGAATCAGAGCCGGGGAATCTGAGGTGGGGAATCAGAGGCGGGGAATTAGAGGCAGGGAATCTGAGGCAGGGAATCTGAGGCAGGGAATCTGAGGCGGGGAATCAGATGCGGGGAATCAGAGGCGGGGAATCAGAGGCAGGGAATCTGAGGCAGGGAACCTGAGGCAGGGAATCAGATGAAGGGAATCTGCGGCAGGGAATCTGCGGCAGGGAATCTGAGGCAGGGAATCTGAGGCGGGGAATCTGAGGCGGGGAATCTGAGGCGGAGAATCTGAGGCGGGGAATCTGAGGTGGGGAATCTGAGGCAGGGAATCTGAGGCAGGGAATCAGAGGCGGGGAATCAGAGGCGGTGAATCAGAGGCGGGCAATCAGAGGCGGGGAATCAGAGGCGGGGAATCAGAGGCGGGGAATCAGATGCGGGGAATCAGAGGCGGGGAATCAGAGGCAGGGAATCTGAGGCAGGGAACCTGAGGCAGGGAATCAGATGAAGGGAATCTGCGGCAGGGAATCTGCGGCAGGGAATCTGAGGCAGGGAATCTGAGGCGGGGAATCTGAGGCGGGGAATCTGAGGCGGGGAATGTGAGGCGGGGAATCTGAGGCGGGGAATCTGAGGCAGGGAATCTGAGGCAGGGAATCAGAGGCGGGGAATCAGAGGCGGGGAATCAGAGGCGGTGAATCAGAGGCGGGGAATCAGAGGCGGGGAATCAGAGGCTGGGAATCAGAGGCGGGGAATCAGAGGCGGGGAATCAGAGGCGGGGAATAAGAGGCAGGGAATCAGATGAAGGGAATCAGATGAAGGGAATCTGAGGCAGGGAATCTGAGGCAGGGAATCTGAGGCAGGGAATCAGAGCCGGGGAATCTGAGGCGGGGAATCAGAGGCGGGTAATCAGAGGCGGGGAATGAGAGGCGGGGAATCAGAGGCGGGGAATCAGAGGCGGGGAATAAGAGGCAGGGATCAGATGAAGGGAATCAGATGAAGGGAATCTGAGGCAGGGAATCTGAGGCAGGGAATCAGAGCCGGGGAATCTGAGGCGGGGAATCAGAGGCGGGGAATCAGAGGCGGGGAATAAGAGCCAGGGAATCAGATGAAGGGAATCAGATGAAGGGAATCTGAGGCAGGGAATCTGAGGCAGGGAATCTGAGGCAGGGAATCAGAGCCCGGGAATCTGAGGCGGGGAATCAGAGGCGGGGAATCAGAGGTGCGGAATCAGAGGAGGGGAATCAGAGGCAGGGAATCAGAGGCGGGGAATCAGAGGCGGGGAATAAAAGGCAGGGAATCAGATGAAGGGAGCAGATGAAGGGAATCTGAGGCAGGGAATCTGAGGCAGGGAATATGAGGCAGGGAATCTGAGGCAGGGAATCTGAGGTGGGGAATCAGAGGCGGGGAATCAGAGGCGGGGAATAAAAGGCAGGGAATCAGATGAAAGGAATCAGATGAAGGGAATCAGAGGCGGGGAATCAGCGGCGGGGAATCAGAGGCGGGGAATCTGAGGCGGGGAATAAGAGGCAGGGAATCAGATGAAGGGAATCAGATGAAGGGAATATGAGGCAGGGTATCAGAGCCGGGGAATCTGAGGCGGGAATCAGAGGTGGGGAATCAGAGGCGGGGAATCAGAGGCGGGGAATCAAAGGCGGGGAATCAGAGGCGGGGTATCAGATGCGGGGAATCAGAGGCAGGGAATCTGAGGCAGGGAATCTGAGGCAGGGAATCTGAGGCGGGGAATCAAAGGCGGGGAATCAGAAGTGGGAAATCAGAGGCGGGGAATCAGAGGCGGGGAATCAGAGGCGGGGAATAAGAGGCGGGGAATCAGATGAAGGGAATCAGAGGCGGGGAATAAAAGGCAGGGAATCAGATGAAGGGAGCAGATGAAGGGAATCTGAGGCAGGGAATCTGAGGCAGGGAATATGAGGCAGGGAATCTGAGGCAGGGAATCTGAGGCGGGGAATCAGAGGCGGGGAATCAGAGGCGGGGATTAAAAGGCAGGGAATCAGATGAAAGGAATCAGATGAAGGGAATCAGAGGCGGGGAATCAGCGGCGGGGAATCAGAGGCGAGGAATCAGAGGCGGGGAATAAGAGGCAGGGAATCAGATGAAGGGAATCAGATGAAGTGAATATGAGGCAGGGTATCAGAGCCGGGGAATCTGAGGCGGGAATCAGAGGTGGGGAATCAGAGGCGGGGAATCAGAGGCGGGGAATCAGAGGCGGGGAATCAGAGGCGGGGTATCAGATGCGGGGAATCAGAGGCAGGGAATCTGAGGCAGGGAATCTGAGGCAGGGAATCTGAGGTGGGGAATCAAAGGCGGGGAATCAGAAGTGGGGAATCAGAGGCGGGGAATCAGAGGTGGGGAATCAGAGGCGGGGAATAAGAGGCTGGGAATCAGATGAAGGGAATCAAATGAAGGGAATCAGATGAAGGGAATCAGATGAAGGGAATCTGAGGCAGGGAATCTGAGGCAGGAAATCTGAGGCGGTGTATCTGAAGCGGGGATTCAGAGGCGGGGAATCAGAGGGAGGGAATCTGAGGCAAGGAATCTGAAGCGGGGAATCAGAGGCAGGGAATCTGAGGCAGGGTATCTGAGGCAAGGAATCTGAGGCGGGGAATCTGTGGCGGGGAATGAGAGGCGGGGAATCAGAGGTGGGGAATCAGAGGCGGGGAATCAGAGGCGGGGAATCAGAGGCGGGAAATCAGAGGTGGGGAATCAGAGGCGTGTAAACATAGGCGGATAAATAGAGGCGGGGAAAGAGATGGGTGAAACATAGTGGTTGGGAGGGAAAGAGATACACAGAACAGATCAAACAGAGTTGTTGAAATTGAGGGAGGGAAAGAGAGGCACGTAAAGAGTGGAGGGGAAAGAGCGGAGGCGAAAGAGAGGCATAGAGACAGAGGTTGGGAATCAGTTGCAGGGAATCAGAGGCGGGGAATCAGATGTGGGGAATCAGAGGCGTGGAATCAGAGGAGGGGAATCAGAGGCGGGGAATCAGAGGCGGGGAATCAGAGGCGGTGAATCAGAGGCGGGCAATCAGAGGCGGGGAATCAGAGGCGGGGAATCAGAGGCGGGGAATCAGATGCGGGGAATCAGAGGCGGGGAATCAGAGGCAGGGAATCTGAGGCAGGGAACCTGAGGCAGGGAATCAGATGAAGGGAATCTGCGGCAGGGAATCTGCGGCAGGGAATCTGAGGCAGGGAAACTGAGGCGGGGAATCTGAGGCGGGGAATCTGAGGCGGGGAATGTGAGGCGTGGAATCTGAGGCGGGGAATCTGAGGCAGGGAATCTGAGGCAGGGAATCAGAGGCGGGGAATCAGAGGCGGGGAATCAGAGGCGGTGAATCAGAGGCGGGGAATCAGAGGCGGGGAATCAGAGGCTGGGAATCAGAGGCGGGGAATCAGAGGCGGGGAATCAGAGGCGGGGAATAAGAGGCAGGGAATCAGATGAAGGGAATCAGATGAAGGGAATCTGAGGCAGGGAATCTGAGGCAGGGAATCTGAGGCAGGGAATCAGAGCCGGGGAATCTGAGGCGGGGAATCAGAGGCGGGTAATCAGAGGCGGGGAATGAGAGGCGGGGAATCAGAGGCGGGGAATCAGAGGCGGGGAATAAGAGGCAGGGATCAGATGAAGGGAATCAGATGAAGGGAATCTGAGGCAGGTAATCTGAGGCAGGGAATCAGAGCCGGGGAATCTGAGGCGGGGAATCAGAGGCGGGGAATCAGAGGCGGGGAATCAGAGGCGGGGAATCAGATGCGGGGAATCAGAGGCAGGGAATCTGAGGCAGGGTATCTGAGGCAGGGAATCTGAGGCGGGAAATCAGAGGCGGGGAATCAGAGGCGGGGAATCAGAGGCGGGGAATAAGAGGCGGGGAATCAGAGGCGGGGAATAAGAGGCAGGGAATCAGATGAAAGGAATCAAATGACGGGAATCTGAGGCAGGGAATCTGAGGCAGGGAATCTGAGGTGGGGAATCAGAGGCGGGGAATCAGAGGTGGGGAATTAGAGGCGGGGAATCAGAGGTGGGGAATCAGAGGCGAGGAATAAGAGGCAGGGTATCAGATGAAGGGAATCAGATGAAGGGAATCTGAGGCGGGGAATCTGAGGTGGGGAATCTGAGGTGGGGAATCTGAGGCGGGGTAACTGAGGCAGGGAATCTGAGGCGGGGAATCTGAGGCGGGGAATCTGAGGCGGGGAATCAGATGCGGGAAATCAGAGGCAGAGAATCAGAGGCGGGGAATCAGAGGCGGGGAATCAGAGGCGGGGAATCAGAGGCGGGGAATCAGAGGCGGGGAATTAGAGGCAGGGAATCTGAGGCTGGGAATCAGATGCGGGGAATCAGAGGCAGGGAATCAGAGGCGGGGAATCAGTGGCGGGGAATCAGAGGCGGGGAATCAGAGGCGGGGAATCAGAGGCGGGGAATTAGAGGCAGGGAATCAGATGAAGGGAATCAGATGAAGGGAATCTGAGGCATGGAATCTGAGGCGGGGAATTTGAGGCGGGGAATCTGAGGCGGGGAATCTGAGGCGGGGAATCAGAGGCGGGGAATCCGAGGCGGGGAATCAGAGCCGGGGAATCAGAGCCGGGGAATCAGAGCCGGGGAATCAGAGGCGGGGAATCCGAGGCAGGGAATCAGAGGCGGGGAATAAGAGGCAGGGAATCTGATGAAGGGAATCAGTTGAAGGGAATCTGAGGCAGGGAATCTGAGGCAGGGAATCTGAGGCTGGGAATCAGAGCCGGGGAATCTGAGGTGGGGAATCAGAGGCGGGGAATTAGAGGCAGGGAATCTGAGGCAGGGAATCTGAGGCAGGGAATCTGAGGCGGGGAATCAGATGCGGGGAATCAGAGGCGGGGAATCAGAGGCAGGGAATCTGAGGCAGGGAACCTGAGGCAGGGAATCAGATGAAGGGAATCTGCGGCAGGGAATCTGCGGCAGGGAATCTGAGGCAGGGAATCTGAGGCGGGGAATCTGAGGCGGGGAATCTGAGGCGGGGAATCTGAGGCGGGGAATCTGAGGTGGGGAATCTGAGGCAGGGAATCTGAGGCAGGGAATCAGAGGCGGGGAATCAGAGGCGGTGAATCAGAGGCGGGCAATCAGAGGCGGGGAATCAGAGGCGGGGAATCAGAGGCGGGGAATCAGATGCGGGGAATCAGAGGCGGGGAATCAGAGGCAGGGAATCTGAGGCAGGGAACCTGAGGCAGGGAATCAGATGAAGGGAATCTGCGGCAGGGAATCTGCGGCAGGGAATCTGAGGCAGGGAATCTGAGGCGGGGAATCTGAGGCGGGGAATCTGAGGCGGGGAATGTGAGGCGGGGAATCTGAGGCGGGGAATCTGAGGCAGGGAATCTGAGGCAGGGAATCAGAGGCGGGGAATCAGAGGCGGGGAATCAGAGGCGGTGAATCAGAGGCGGGGAATCAGAGGCGGGGAATCAGAGGCTGGGAATCAGAGGCGGGGAATCAGAGGCGGGGAATCAGAGGCGGGGAATAAGAGGCAGGGAATCAGATGAAGGGAATCAGATGAAGGGAATCTGAGGCAGGGAATCTGAGGCAGGGAATCTGAGGCAGGGAATCAGAGCCGGGGAATCTGAGGCGGGGAATCAGAGGCGGGTAATCAGAGGCGGGGAATGAGAGGCGGGGAATCAGAGGCGGGGAATCAGAGGCGGGGAATAAGAGGCAGGGATCAGATGAAGGGAATCAGATGAAGGGAATCTGAGGCAGGGAATCTGAGGCAGGGAATCAGAGCCGGGGAATCTGAGGCGGGGAATCAGAGGCGGGGAATCAGAGGCGGGGAATAAGAGCCAGGGAATCAGATGAAGGGAATCAGATGAAGGGAATCTGAGGCAGGGAATCTGAGGCAGGGAATCTGAGGCAGGGAATCAGAGCCCGGGAATCTGAGGCGGGGAATCAGAGGCGGGGAATCAGAGGTGCGGAATCAGAGGAGGGGAATCAGAGGCAGGGAATCAGAGGCGGGGAATCAGAGGCGGGGAATAAAAGGCAGGGAATCAGATGAAGGGAGCAGATGAAGGGAATCTGAGGCAGGGAATCTGAGGCAGGGAATATGAGGCAGGGAATCTGAGGCAGGGAATCTGAGGTGGGGAATCAGAGGCGGGGAATCAGAGGCGGGGAATAAAAGGCAGGGAATCAGATGAAAGGAATCAGATGAAGGGAATCAGAGGCGGGGAATCAGCGGCGGGGAATCAGAGGCGGGGAATCTGAGGCGGGGAATAAGAGGCAGGGAATCAGATGAAGGGAATCAGATGAAGGGAATATGAGGCAGGGTATCAGAGCCGGGGAATCTGAGGCGGGAATCAGAGGTGGGGAATCAGAGGCGGGGAATCAGAGGCGGGGAATCAAAGGCGGGGAATCAGAGGCGGGGTATCAGATGCGGGGAATCAGAGGCAGGGAATCTGAGGCAGGGAATCTGAGGCAGGGAATCTGAGGCGGGGAATCAAAGGCGGGGAATCAGAAGTGGGGAATCAGAGGCGGGGAATCAGAGGCGGGGAATCAGAGGCGGGGAATAAGAGGCGGGGAATCAGATGAAGGGAATCAGAGGCGGGGAATAAAAGGCAGGGAATCAGATGAAGGGAGCAGATGAAGGGAATCTGAGGCAGGGAATCTGAGGCAGGGAATATGAGGCAGGGAATCTGAGGCAGGGAATCTGAGGCGGGGAATCAGAGGCGGGGAATCAGAGGCGGGGATTAAAAGGCAGGGAATCAGATGAAAGGAATCAGATGAAGGGAATCAGAGGCGGGGAATCAGCGGCGGGGAATCAGAGGCGAGGAATCAGAGGCGGGGAATAAGAGGCAGGGAATCAGATGAAGGGAATCAGATGAAGTGAATATGAGGCAGGGTATCAGAGCCGGGGAATCTGAGGCGGGAATCAGAGGTGGGGAATCAGAGGCGGGGAATCAGAGGCGGGGAATCAGAGGCGGGGAATCAGAGGCGGGGTATCAGATGCGGGGAATCAGAGGCAGGGAATCTGAGGCAGGGAATCTGAGGCAGGGAATCTGAGGTGGGGAATCAAAGGCGGGGAATCAGAAGTGGGGAATCAGAGGCGGGGAATCAGAGGTGGGGAATCAGAGGCGGGGAATAAGAGGCTGGGAATCAGATGAAGGGAATCAAATGAAGGGAATCAGATGAAGGGAATCAGATGAAGGGAATCTGAGGCAGGGAATCTGAGGCAGGAAATCTGAGGCGGTGTATCTGAAGCGGGGATTCAGAGGCGGGGAATCAGAGGGAGGGAATCTGAGGCAAGGAATCTGAAGCGGGGAATCAGAGGCAGGGAATCTGAGGCAGGGTATCTGAGGCAAGGAATCTGAGGCGGGGAATCTGTGGCGGGGAATGAGAGGCGGGGAATCAGAGGTGGGGAATCAGAGGCGGGGAATCAGAGGCGGGGAATCAGAGGCGGGAAATCAGAGGTGGGGAATCAGAGGCGTGTAAACATAGGCGGATAAATAGAGGCGGGGAAAGAGATGGGTGAAACATAGTGGTTGGGAGGGAAAGAGATACACAGAACAGATCAAACAGAGTTGTTGAAATTGAGGGAGGGAAAGAGAGGCACGTAAAGAGTGGAGGGGAAAGAGCGGAGGCGAAAGAGAGGCATAGAGACAGAGGTTGGGAATCAGTTGCAGGGAATCAGAGGCGGGGAATCAGATGTGGGGAATCAGAGGCGTGGAATCAGAGGCGGGGAATCAGAGGCGTGGAATCAGAGGCGGGGTATCAGAGGAGGGGAATCAGAGGCGGGGAATCAGAGGCGGGGAATCAGAGGCGGTGAATCAGAGGCGGGCAATCAGAGGCGGGGAATCAGAGGCGGGGAATCAGAGGCGGGGAATCAGATGCGGGGAATCAGAGGCGGGGAATCAGAGGCAGGGAATCTGAGGCAGGGAACCTGAGGCAGGGAATCAGATGAAGGGAATCTGCGGCAGGGAATCTGCGGCAGGGAATCTGAGGCAGGGAAACTGAGGCGGGGAATCTGAGGCGGGGAATCTGAGGCGGGGAATGTGAGGCGTGGAATCTGAGGCGGGGAATCTGAGGCAGGGAATCTGAGGCAGGGAATCAGAGGCGGGGAATCAGAGGCGGGGAATCAGAGGCGGTGAATCAGAGGCGGGGAATCAGAGGCGGGGAATCAGAGGCTGGGAATCAGAGGCGGGGAATCAGAGGCGGGGAATCAGAGGCGGGGAATAAGAGGCAGGGAATCAGATGAAGGGAATCAGATGAAGGGAATCTGAGGCAGGGAATCTGAGGCAGGGAATCTGAGGCAGGGAATCAGAGCCGGGGAATCTGAGGCGGGGAATCAGAGGCGGGTAATCAGAGGCGGGGAATGAGAGGCGGGGAATCAGAGGCGGGGAATCAGAGGCGGGGAATAAGAGGCAGGGATCAGATGAAGGGAATCAGATGAAGGGAATCTGAGGCAGGTAATCTGAGGCAGGGAATCAGAGCCGGGGAATCTGAGGCGGGGAATCAGAGGCGGGGAATCAGAGGCGGGGAATCAGAGGCGGGGAATCAGATGCGGGGAATCAGAGGCAGGGAATCTGAGGCAGGGTATCTGAGGCAGGGAATCTGAGGCGGGAAATCAGAGGCGGGGAATCAGAGGCGGGGAATCAGAGGCGGGGAATAAGAGGCGGGGAATCAGAGGCGGGGAATAAGAGGCAGGGAATCAGATGAAAGGAATCAAATGACGGGAATCTGAGGCAGGGAATCTGAGGCAGGGAATCTGAGGTGGGGAATCAGAGGCGGGGAATCAGAGGTGGGGAATTAGAGGCGGGGAATCAGAGGTGGGGAATCAGAGGCGAGGAATAAGAGGCAGGGTATCAGATGAAGGGAATCAGATGAAGGGAATCTGAGGCGGGGAATCTGAGGTGGGGAATCTGAGGTGGGGAATCTGAGGCGGGGTAACTGAGGCAGGGAATCTGAGGCGGGGAATCTGAGGCGGGGAATCTGAGGCGGGGAATCAGATGCGGGAAATCAGAGGCAGAGAATCAGAGGCGGGGAATCAGAGGCGGGGAATCAGAGGCGGGGAATCAGAGGCGGGGAATCAGAGGCGGGGAATTAGAGGCAGGGAATCAGATGAAGGGAATCAGATGAAGGGAATCTGAGGCAGGGAATCTGAGGCGGGGAATTTGAGGCGGGGAATCTGAGGCGGGGAATCTGAGGCGGGGAATCAAAGGCGGGGAATCCGAGGCGGGGAATCAGAGCCGGGGAATCAGAGCCGGGGAATCAGAGCCGGGGAATCAGAGGCGGGGAATCAGAGGAAGGGAATCTGAGGCAGGGAATCTGAGGCAGGGAATCTGAGGCGGGGAATCAGAGGCGGGGAATCAGAGGCGGGGAATCAGAGGCGGTAAATCAGAGGCGGGGAATCAGAGGCGGGGAATAAGAGGCAGGGAATCTGATGAAGGGAATCAGTTGAAGGGAATCTGAGGCAGGGAATCTGAGGCAGGGAACCTGAGGCAGGGAATCAGAGCCCGGGAATCTGAGGCGGGGAATCAGAGGCGGGGAATCAGAGGTGCGGAATCAGAGGAGGGGAATCAGAGGCAGGGAATCAGAGGCGGGGAATCAGAGGCGGGGAATAAAAGGCAGGGAATCAGATGAAGGGATCAGATGAAGGGAATCTGAGGCAGGGAATCTGAGTCAGGGAATATGAGGCAGGGAATCTGAGGCAGGGAATCTGAGGCGGGGAATCAGAGGCGGGGAATCAGAGGCGGGATTAAAAGGCAGGGAATCAGATGAAAGGAATCAGATGAAGGGAATCAGAGGCGGGGAATCAGCGGCGGGGAATCAGAGGCGGGGAATCAGAGGCGGGGAATAAGAGGCAGGGAATCAGATGAAGGGAATCAGATGAAGGGAATATGAGGCAGGGTATCAGAGGCGGGGAATCAGAGGCGGGGAATAAGAGGCAGGGAATCAGATGAAGGGAATCTGAGGCAGGGAATCTGAGGCGGGGAATTTGAGGCGGGGAATCTGAGGCGCGGAATCAGAGGTGGGGATTCAGAGGCGGGGAATCAGAGGCGGGGAATCAGAGGCGTGGAATCAGAGGAGGGGAATCTGAGGCGGGGAATCAGAGGTGGGGAATCAGAGGCGGGGAATAAGAGGCGGGGAATCAGATGAAAGGAATCAGAGGCGGGGAATAAAAGGCAGGGAATCAGATGAAGGGATCAGATGAAGGGAATCTGAGGCAGGGAATCTGAGTCAGGGAATATGAGGCAGGGAATCTGAGGCAGGGAATCTGAGGCGGGGAATCAGAGGCGGGGAATCAGAGGCGGGATTAAAAGGCAGGGAATCAGATGAAAGGAATCAGATGAAGGGAATCAGAGGCGGGGAATCAGCGGCGGGGAATCAGAGGCGGGGAATCAGAGGCGGGGAATAAGAGGCAGGGAATCAGATGAAGGGAATCAGATGAAGGGAATATGAGGCAGGGTATCAGAGCCGGGGAATCTGAGGCGGGAATCAGAGGTCGGGAATCAGAGGCGGGGAATCAGAGGCGGGGAATCAGAGGCGGGGAATCAGAGGCGGGGTATCAGATGCGGGGAATCAGAGGCAGGGAATCTGAGGCAGGGAATCTGAGGCAGGGAATCTGAGGCGGGGAATCAAAGGCGGGGAATCAGAAGTGGGGAATCAGAGGCGGGGAATCAGAGGTGGGGAATCAGAGGCGGGGAATAAGAGGCTGGGAATCAGATGAAGGGAATCAAATGAAGGGAATCAGATGAAGGGAATCAGATGAAGGGAATCTGAGGCAGGGAATCTGAGGCAGGAAATCTGAGGCGGGGTATCTGAAGCGGGGATTCAGAGGCGGGGAATCAGAGGGAGGGAATCTGAGGCAGGGAATCTGAAGCGGGGAATCAGAGGCAGGGAATCTGAGGCAGGGTATCTGAGGCAAGGAATCTGAGGCGGGGAATCTGTGGCGGGGAATGAGAGGCGGGGAATCAGAGGTGGGGAATCAGAGGCGGGGAATCAGAGGCGGGGAATCAGAGGCGGGAAATCAGAGGTGGGGAATCAGAGGCGGGTAAACATAGGCGGATAAATAGAGGCGGGGAAAGAGATGGGTGAAACATAGTGGTTGGGAGGGAAAGAGATACACAGAACAGATCAAACAGAGTTGTTGAAATTGAGGGAGGGAATGAGAGGCACGTAAAGAGTGGAGGGGAAAGAGCGGAGGCGAAAGAGAGGCATAGAGACAGAGGTTGGGAATCAGATGCGGGGAATCAGAGGCGGGCAATCAGTTGCAGGGAATCAGAGGCGGGGAATCAGATGTGGGGAATCAGAGGCGTGGAATCAGAGGCGGGGAATCAGAGGCGTGGAATCAGAGGCGGGGTATCAGAGGAGGGGAATCA
Source organism: Narcine bancroftii (assembly GCF_036971445.1). Taxonomy (NCBI): domain Eukaryota; kingdom Metazoa; phylum Chordata; class Chondrichthyes; order Torpediniformes; family Narcinidae; genus Narcine; species Narcine bancroftii. The sequence goes on along the minus strand of NW_027211895.1, from coordinate 3,728,137 downwards.
GAGGCGGGGAATCAGAGGCGGGGAATCAGAGGCGGGGAATCAGAGGCGGGGTATCAGAGGCGGGGAATCAGAGGCGGGGAATAAGAGGCAGGGAATCAGATGAAGGGAATCTGAGGCAGGGAATCTGAGGCGGGGAATTTGAGGCGGGGAATCTGAGGCGCGGAATCAGAGGTGGGGATTCAGAGGCGGGGAATCAGAGGCGGGGAATCAGAGGCGTGGAATCAGAGGAGGGGAATCTGAGGCGGGGAATAAGAGGCGGGGAATCAGAGGCGGGGAATCAGAGGCGGGGTATCAGAGGCGGGGAATAAGGGGCAGAGAATCAGATGATGGGAATCAGATGCGGGGAATCAGAGGCAGGGAATCTGAGGCAGGGAATCTGAGGCAGGGAATTTGAGGCAGGGAATCAGAGCCGGGGAATCTGAGGCGGGGAATCAGAGGCGGGGAATCAGAGGCGGGGAATCAGAGGCGGGGAATCAGAGGCGGGGAATTAGAGGCAGGGAATCAGATGAAGGGAATCAGATGAAGGGAATCTGAGGCAGGGAATCTGAGGCGGGGAATTTGAGGCGGGGAATCTGAGGCGGGGAATCTGAGGCGGGGAATCAGAGGCGGGGAATCCGAGGCGGGGAATCAGAGCCGGGGAATCAGAGCCGGGGAATCAGAGCCGGGGAATCAGAAGCGGGGAATCAGAGGCAGGGAATCTGAGGCAGGGAATCTGAGGCAGGGAATCTGAGGCGGGGAATCAGAGGCGGGGAATCAGAGGCGGGGAATCAGAGGCGGAGAATCAGAGGCGGGGAATCAGAGGCGGGGAATAAGAGGCAGGGAATCAGATGAAGGGAATCAGTTGAAGGGAATCTGAGGCAGGGAATCTGAGGCAGGGAATCTGAGGCAGGGAATCAGAGCCGGGGAATCTGAGGTGGGGAATCAGAGGCGGAGAATTAGAGGCAGGGAATCTGAGGCAGGGAATCTGAGGCAGGGAATCTGAGGCGGGGAATCAGATGCGGGGAATCAGAGGCGGGGAATCAGAGGCAGGGAATCTGAGGCAGGGAACCTGAGGCAGGGAATCAGATGAAGGGAATCTGCGGCAGGGAATCTGCGGCAGGGAATCTGCGGCAGGGAATCTGAGGCGGGGAATCTGAGGCGGGGAATCTGAGGCGGGGAATCTGAGGCGGGGAATCTGAGGCGGGGAATCTGAGGCAGGGAATCTGAGGCAGGGAATCAGAGGCGGGGAATCAGAGGCGGGGAATCAGAGGCGGTGAATCAGAGGCGGGGAATCAGAGGCGGGGAATCAGAGGCTGGGAATCAGAGGCGGGGAATCAGAGGCGGGGAATCAGATGCGGGGAATCAGAGGCAGGGAATCTGAGGCAGGGAATCTGAGGCAGGGAATCTGAGGCGGGGAATCAAAGGCGGGGAATCAGAAGTGGGGAATCAGAGGCGGGGAATCAGAGGCGGGGAATCAGAGGCGGGGAATAAGAGGCGGGGAATCAGATGAAAGGAATCAGAGGCGGGGAATAAAAGGCAGGGAATCAGATGAAGGGAGCAGATGAAGGGAATCTGAGGCAGGGAATCTGAGTCAGGGAATATGAGGCAGGGAATCTGAGGCAGGGAATCTGAGGCGGGGAATCAGAGGCGGGGAATCAGAGGCGGGGATTAAAAGGCAGGGAATCAGATGAAAGGAATCAGATGAAGGGAATCAGAGGCGGGGAATCAGCGGCGGGGAATCAGAGGCGGGGAATCAGAGGCGGGGAATAAGAGGCAGGGAATCAGATGAAGGGAATCAGATGAAGGGAATATGAGGCAGGGTATCAGAGCCGGGGAATCTGAGGCGGGAATCAGAGGTGGGGAATCAGAGGCGGGGAATCAGAGGCGGGGAATCAGAGGCGGGGAATCAGAGGCGGGGTATCAGATGCGGGGAATCAGAGGCAGGGAATCTGAGGCAGGGAATCTGAGGCAGGGAATCTGAGGCGGGGAATCAAAGGCGGGGAATCAGAAGTGGGGAATCAGAGGCGGGGAATCAGAGGTGGGGAATCAGAGGCGGGGAATAAGAGGCTGGGAATCAGATGAAGGGAATCAAATGAAGGGAATCAGATGAAGGGAATCAGATGAAGGGAATCTGAGGCAGGGAATCTGAGGCAGGAAATCTGAGGCGGTGTATCTGAAGCGGGGATTCAGAGGCGGGGAATCAGAGGGAGGGAATCTGAGGCAGGGAATCTGAAGCGGGGAATCAGAGGCAGGGAATCTGAGGCAGGGTATCTGAGGCAAGGAATCTGAGGCGGGGAATCTGTGGCGGGGAATGAGAGGCGGGGAATCAGAGGTGGGGAATCAGAGGCGGGGAATCAGAGGCGGGGAATCAGAGGCAGGAAATCAGAGGTGGGGAATCAGAGGCGGGTAAACATAGGCGGATAAATAGAGGCGGGGAAAGAGATGGGTGAAACATAGTGGTTGGGAGGGAAAGAGATACACAGAACAGATCAAACAGAGTTGTTGAAATTGAGGGAGGGAAAGAGAGGCACGTAAAGAGTGGAGGGGAAAGAGCGGAGGCGAAAGAGAGGCATAGAGACAGAGGTTGGGAATCAGATGCGGGGAATCAGAGGCGGGCAATCAGTTGCAGGGAATCAGAGGCGGGGAATCAGATGTGGGGAATCAGAGGCGTGGAATCAGAGGCGGGGAATCAGAGGCGGTGAATCAGAGGCGGGGAATCAGAGGCGGGGAATCAGAGGCTGGGAATCAGAGGCGGGGAATCAGAGGCGGGGAATCAGAGGCGGGTAATCAGAGGCGGGGAATAAGAGGCAGGGAATCAGATGAAGGGAATCAGATGAAGGGAATCTGAGGCAGGGAATCTGAGGCAGGGAATCTGAGGCAGGGAATCAGAGCCGGGGAATCTGAGGCGGGGAATCAGAGGCGGGTAATCAGAGGCGGGGAATGAGAGGCGGGGAATCAGAGGCGGGGAATCAGAGGCGGGGAATAAGAGGCAGGGATCAGATGAAGGGAATCAGATGAAGGGAATCTGAGGCAGGGAATATGAGGCAGGGAATCAGAGCCGGGGAATCTGAGGCGGGGAATCAGAGGCGGGGAATCAGAGGCGGGGAATCAGAGGCGGGGAATCAGAGGCGGGGAATCAGATGCGGGGAATCAGAGGCAGGGAATCTGAGGCAGGGTATCTGAGGCAGGGAATCTGAGGCGGGAAATCAGAGGCGAGGAATCAGAGGCGGGGATTCAGAGGCGGGGAATAAGAGGCGGGGAATCAGAGGCGGGGAATAAGAGGCAGGGAATCAGATGAAAGGAATCAAATGACGGGAATCTGAGGCAGGGAATCTGAGGCAGGGAATCTGAGGCGGGGAATCAGAGGCGGGGAATCAGAGGTGGGGAATTAGAGGCGGGGAATCAGAGGCGGGGAATCAGAGACGAGGAATAAGAGGCAGGGTATCAGATGAAGGGAATCAGATGAAGGGAATCTTAGGCGGGGAATCTGAGGTGGGGAATCTGAGGTGGGGAATCTGAGGCGGGGTAACTGAGGCGGGGAATCTGAGGCGGGGAATCTGAGGCAGGGAATCTGAGGCTGGGAATCAGATGCGGGGAATCAGAGGCAGGGAATCAGAGGCGGGGAATCAGAGGCGGGGAATCAGAGGCGGGGAATCAGAGGCGGGGAATCAGAGGCGGGGAATTAGAGGCAGGGAATCAGATGAAGGGAATCAGATGAAGGGAATCTGAGGCATGGAATCTGAGGCGGGGAATTTGAGGCGGGGAATCTGAGGCGGGGAATCTGAGGCGGGGAATCAGAGGCGGGGAATCCGAGGCGGGGAATCAGAGCCGGGGAATCAGAGCCGGGGAATCAGAGCCGGGGAATCAGAGGCGGGGAATCCGAGGCAGGGAATCAGAGGCGGGGAATAAGAGGCAGGGAATCTGATGAAGGGAATCAGTTGAAGGGAATCTGAGGCAGGGAATCTGAGGCAGGGAATCTGAGGCTGGGAATCAGAGCCGGGGAATCTGAGGTGGGGAATCAGAGGCGGGGAATTAGAGGCAGGGAATCTGAGGCAGGGAATCTGAGGCAGGGAATCTGAGGCGGGGAATCAGATGCGGGGAATCAGAGGCGGGGAATCAGAGGCAGGGAATCTGAGGCAGGGAACCTGAGCCAGGGAATCAGATGAAGGGAATCTGCGGCAGGGAATCTGCGGCAGGGAATCTGAGGCAGGGAATCTGAGGCGGGGAATCTGAGGCGGGGAATCTGAGGCGGGGAATCTGAGGCGGGGAATCTGAGGTGGGGAATCTGAGGCAGGGAATCTGAGGCAGGGAATCAGAGGCGGGGAATCAGAGGCGGTGAATCAGAGGCGGGCAATCAGAGGCGGGGAATCAGAGGCGGGGAATCAGAGGCGGGGAATCAGATGCGGGGAATCAGAGGCGGGGAATCAGAGGCAGGGAATCTGAGGCAGGGAACCTGAGGCAGGTAATCAGATGAAGGGAATCTGCGGCAGGGAATCTGCGGCAGGGAATCTGAGGCAGGGAATCTGAGGCGGGGAATCTGAGGCGGGGAATCTGAGGCGGGGAATGTGAGGCGGGGAATCTGAGGCGGGGAATCTGAGGCAGGGAATCTGAGGCAGGGAATCAGAGGCGGGGAATCAGAGGCGGGGAATCAGAGGCGGTGAATCAGAGGCGGGGAATCAGAGGCGGGGAATCAGAGGCTGGGAATCAGAGGCGGGGAATCAGAGGCGGGGAATCAGAGGCGGGGAATAAGAGGCAGGGAATCAGATGAAGGGAATCAGATGAAGGGAATCTGAGGCAGGGAATCTGAGGCAGGGAATCTGAGGCAGGGATTCAGAGCCGGGGAATCTGAGGCGGGGAATCAGAGGCGGGTAATCAGAGGCGGGGAATGAGAGGCGGGGAATCAGAGGCGGGGAATCAGAGGCGGGGAATAAGAGGCAGGGATCAGATGAAGGGAATCAGATGAAGGGAATCTGAGGCAGGGAATCTGAGGCAGGGAATCAGAGCCGGGGAATCTGAGGCGGGGAATCAGAGGCGGGGAATCAGAGGCGGGGAATAAGAGCCAGGGAATCAGATGAAGGGAATCAGATGAAGGGAATCTGAGGCAGGGAATCTGAGGCAGGGAATCTGAGGCAGGGAATCAGAGCCCGGGAATCTGAGGCGGGGAATCAGAGGCGGGGAATCAGAGGTGCGGAATCAGAGGAGGGGAATCAGAGGCAGGGAATCAGAGGCGGGGAATCAGAGGCGGGGAATAAAAGGCAGGGAATCAGATGAAGGGAGCAGATGAAGGGAATCTGAGGCAGGGAATCTGAGGCAGGGAATATGAGGCAGGGAATCTGAGGCAGGGAATCTGAGGTGGGGAATCAGAGGCGGGGAATCAGAGGCGGGGAATAAAAGGCAGGGAATCAGATGAAAGGAATCAGATGAAGGGAATCAGAGGCGGGGAATCAGCGGCGGGGAATCAGAGGCGGGGAATCTGAGGCGGGGAATAAGAGGCAGGGAATCAGATGAAGGGAATCAGATGAAGGGAATATGAGGCAGGGTATCAGAGCCGGGGAATCTGAGGCGGGAATCAGAGGTGGGGAATCAGAGGCGGGGAATCAGAGGCGGGGAATCAAAGGCGGGGAATCAGAGGCGGGGTATCAGATGCGGGGAATCAGAGGCAGGGAATCTGAGGCAGGGAATCTGAGGCAGGGAATCTGAGGCGGGGAATCAAAGGCGGGGAATCAGAAGTGGGGAATCAGAGGCGGGGAATCAGAGGCGGGGAATCAGAGGCGGGGAATAAGAGGCGGGGAATCAGATGAAGGGAATCAGAGGCGGGGAATAAAAGGCAGGGAATCAGATGAAGGGAGCAGATGAAGGGAATCTGAGGCAGGGAATCTGAGGCAGGGAATATGAGGCAGGGAATCTGAGGCAGGGAATCTGAGGCGGGGAATCAGAGGCGGGGAATCAGAGGCGGGGATTAAAAGGCAGGGAATCAGATGAAAGGAATCAGATGAAGGGAATCAGAGGCGGGGAATCAGCGGCGGGGAATCAGAGGCGGGGAATCAGAGGCGGGGAATAAGAGGCAGGGAATCAGATGAAGGGAATCAGATGAAGTGAATATGAGGCAGGGTATCAGAGCCGGGGAATCTGAGGCGGGAATCAGAGGTGGGGAATCAGAGGCGGGGAATCAGAGGCTGGGAATCAGAGGCGGGGAATCAGAGGCGGGGTATCAGATGCGGGGAATCAGAGGCAGGGAATCTGAGGCAGGGAATCTGAGGCAGGGAATCTGAGGTGGGGAATCAAAGGCGGGGAATCAGAAGTGGGGAATCAGAGGCGGGGAATCAGAGGTGGGGAATCAGAGGCGGGGAATAAGAGGCTGGGAATCAGATGAAGGGAATCAAATGAAGGGAATCAGATGAAGGGAATCAGATGAAGGGAATCTGAGGCAGGGAATCTGAGGCTGGGAATCAGATGCGGGGAATCAGAGGCAGGGAATCAGAGGCGGGGAATCAGAGGCGGGGAATCAGAGGCGGGGAATCAGAGGCGGGGAATCAGAGGCGGGGAATTAGAGGCAGGGAATCAGATGAAGGGAATCAGATGAAGGGAATCTGAGGCATGGAATCTGAGGCGGGGAATTTGAGGCGGGGAATCTGAGGCGGGGAATCTGAGGCGGGGAATCAGAGGCGGGGAATCCGAGGCGGGGAATCAGAGCCGGGGAATCAGAGCCGGGGAATCAGAGCCGGGGAATCAGAGGCGGGGAATCCGAGGCAGGGAATCAGAGGCGGGGAATAAGAGGCAGGGAATCTGATGAAGGGAATCAGTTGAAGGGAATCTGAGGCAGGGAATCTGAGGCAGGGAATCTGAGGCTGGGAATCAGAGCCGGGGAATCTGAGGTGGGGAATCAGAGGCGGGGAATTAGAGGCAGGGAATCTGAGGCAGGGAATCTGAGGCAGGGAATCTGAGGCGGGGAATCAGATGCGGGGAATCAGAGGCGGGGAATCAGAGGCAGGGAATCTGAGGCAGGGAACCTGAGGCAGGGAATCAGATGAAGGGAATCTGCGGCAGGGAATCTGCGGCAGGGAATCTGAGGCAGGGAATCTGAGGCGGGGAATCTGAGGCGGGGAATCTGAGGCGGGGAATCTGAGGCGGGGAATCTGAGGTGGGGAATCTGAGGCAGGGAATCTGAGGCAGGGAATCAGAGGCGGGGAATCAGAGGCGGTGAATCAGAGGCGGGCAATCAGAGGCGGGGAATCAGAGGCGGGGAATCAGAGGCGGGGAATCAGATGCGGGGAATCAGAGGCGGGGAATCAGAGGCAGGGAATCTGAGGCAGGGAACCTGAGGCAGGGAATCAGATGAAGGGAATCTGCGGCAGGGAATCTGCGGCAGGGAATCTGAGGCAGGGAATCTGAGGCGGGGAATCTGAGGCGGGGAATCTGAGGCGGGGAATGTGAGGCGGGGAATCTGAGGCGGGGAATCTGAGGCAGGGAATCTGAGGCAGGGAATCAGAGGCGGGGAATCAGAGGCGGGGAATCAGAGGCGGTGAATCAGAGGCGGGGAATCAGAGGCGGGGAATCAGAGGCTGGGAATCAGAGGCAGGGAATCAGAGGCGGGGAATCAGAGGCGGGGAATAAGAGGCAGGGAATCAGATGAAGGGAATCAGATGAAGGGAATCTGAGGCAGGGAATCTGAGGCAGGGAATCTGAGGCAGGGATTCAGAGCCGGGGAATCTGAGGCGGGGAATCAGAGGCGGGTAATCAGAGGCGGGGAATGAGAGGCGGGGAATCAGAGGCGGGGAATCAGAGGCGGGGAATAAGAGGCAGGGATCAGATGAAGGGAATCAGATGAAGGGAATCTGAGGCAGGGAATCTGAGGCAGGGAATCAGAGCCGGGGAATCTGAGGCGGGGAATCAGAGGCGGGGAATCAGAGGCGGGGAATAAGAGCCAGGGAATCAGATGAAGGGAATCAGATGAAGGGAATCTGAGGCAGGGAATCTGAGGCAGGGAATCTGAGGCAGGGAATCAGAGCCCGGGAATCTGAGGCGGGGAATCAGAGGCGGGGAATCAGAGGTGCGGAATCAGAGGAGGGGAATCAGAGGCAGGGAATCAGAGGCGGGGAATCAGAGGCGGGGAATAAAAGGCAGGGAATCAGATGAAGGGAGCAGATGAAGGGAATCTGAGGCAGGGAATCTGAGGCAGGGAATATGAGGCAGGGAATCTGAGGCAGGGAATCTGAGGTGGGGAATCAGAGGCGGGGAATCAGAGGCGGGGAATAAAAGGCAGGGAATCAGATGAAAGGAATCAGATGAAGGGAATCAGAGGCGGGGAATCAGCGGCGGGGAATCAGAGGCGGGGAATCTGAGGCGGGGAATAAGAGGCAGGGAATCAGATGAAGGGAATCAGATGAAGGGAATATGAGGCAGGGTATCAGAGCCGGGGAATCTGAGGCGGGAATCAGAGGTGGGGAATCAGAGGCGGGGAATCAGAGGCGGGGAATCAAAGGCGGGGAATCAGAGGCGGGGTATCAGATGCGGGGAATCAGAGGCAGGGAATCTGAGGCAGGGAATCTGAGGCAGGGAATCTGAGGCGGGGAATCAAAGGCGGGGAATCAGAAGTGGGGAATCAGAGGCGGGGAATCAGAGGCGGGGAATCAGAGGCGGGGAATAAGAGGCGGGGAATCAGATGAAGGGAATCAGAGGCGGGGAATAAAAGGCAGGGAATCAGATGAAGGGAGCAGATGAAGGGAATCTGAGGCAGGGAATCTGAGGCAGGGAATATGAGGCAGGGAATCTGAGGCAGGGAATCTGAGGCGGGGAATCAGAGGCGGGGAATCAGAGGCGGGGATTAAAAGGCAGGGAATCAGATGAAAGGAATCAGATGAAGGGAATCAGAGGCGGGGAATCAGCGGCGGGGAATCAGAGGCGGGGAATCAGAGGCGGGGAATAAGAGGCAGGGAATCAGATGAAGGGAATCAGATGAAGTGAATATGAGGCAGGGTATCAGAGCCGGGGAATCTGAGGCGGGAATCAGAGGTGGGGAATCAGAGGCGGGGAATCAGAGGCGGGGAATCAGAGGCGGGGAATCAGAGGCGGGGTATCAGATGCGGGGAATCAGAGGCAGGGAATCTGAGGCAGGGAATCTGAGGCAGGGAATCTGAGGTGGGGAATCAAAGGCGGGGAATCAGAAGTGGGGAATCAGAGGCGGGGAATCAGAGGTGGGGAATCAGAGGCGGGGAATAAGAGGCTGGGAATCAGATGAAGGGAATCAAATGAAGGGAATCAGATGAAGGGAATCAGATGAAGGGAATCTGAGGCAGGGAATCTGAGGCAGGAAATCTGAGGCGGTGTATCTGAAGCGGGGATTCAGAGGCGGGGAATCAGAGGGAGGGAATCTGAGGCAAGGAATCTGAAGCGGGGAATCAGAGGCAGGGAATCTGAGGCAGGGTATCTGAGGCAAGGAATCTGAGGCGGGGAATCTGTGGCGGGGAATGAGAGGCGGGGAATCAGAGGTGGGGAATCAGAGGCGGGGAATCAGAGGCGGGGAATCAGAGGCGGGAAATCAGAGGTGGGGAATCAGAGGCGTGTAAACATAGGCGGATAAATAGAGGCGGGGAAAGAGATGGGTGAAACATAGTGGTTGGGAGGGAAAGAGATACACAGAACAGATCAAACAGAGTTGTTGAAATTGAGGGAGGGAAAGAGAGGCACGTAAAGAGTGGAGGGGAAAGAGCGGAGGCGAAAGAGAGGCATAGAGACAGAGGTTGGGAATCAGATGCGGGGAATCAGAGGCGGGCAATCAGTTGCAGGGAATCAGAGGCGGGGAATCAGATGTGGGGAATCAGAGGCGTGGAATCAGAGGCGGGGAATCAGAGGCGTGGAATCAGAGGCGGGGTATCAGAGGAGGGGAATCAGAGGCGGGGAATCAGAGGCGGGGAATCAGAGGCGGTGAATCAGAGGCGGGCAATCAGAGGCGGGGAATCAGAGGCGGGGAATCAGAGGCGGGGAATCAGATGCGGGGAATCAGAGGCGGGGAATCAGAGGCAGGGAATCTGAGGCAGGGAACCTGAGGCAGGGAATCAGATGAAGGGAATCTGCGGCAGGGAATCTGCGGCAGGGAATCTGAGGCAGGGAAACTGAGGCGGGGAATCTGAGGCGGGGAATCTGAGGCGGGGAATGTGAGGCGTGGAATCTGAGGCGGGGAATCTGAGGCAGGGAATCTGAGGCAGGGAATCAGAGGCGGGGAATCAGAGGCGGGGAATCAGAGGCGGTGAATCAGAGGCGGGGAATCAGAGGCGGGGAATCAGAGGCTGGGAATCAGAGGCGGGGAATCAGAGGCGGGGAATCAGAGGCGGGGAATAAGAGGCAGGGAATCAGATGAAGGGAATCAGATGAAGGGAATCTGAGGCAGGGAATCTGAGGCAGGGAATCTGAGGCAGGGAATCAGAGCCGGGGAATCTGAGGCGGGGAATCAGAGGCGGGTAATCAGAGGCGGGGAATGAGAGGCGGGGAATCAGAGGCGGGGAATCAGAGGCGGGGAATAAGAGGCAGGGATCAGATGAAGGGAATCAGATGAAGGGAATCTGAGGCAGGTAATCTGAGGCAGGGAATCAGAGCCGGGGAATCTGAGGCGGGGAATCAGAGGCGGGGAATCAGAGGCGGGGAATCAGAGGCGGGGAATCAGAGGCGGGGAATCAGATGCGGGGAATCAGAGGCAGGGAATCTGAGGCAGGGTATCTGAGGCAGGGAATCTGAGGCGGGAAATCAGAGGCGGGGAATCAGAGGCGGGGAATCAGAGGCGGGGAATAAGAGGCGGGGAATCAGAGGCGGGGAATAAGAGGCAGGGAATCAGATGAAAGGAATCAAATGACGGGAATCTGAGGCAGGGAATCTGAGGCAGGGAATCTGAGGTGGGGAATCAGAGGCGGGGAATCAGAGGTGGGGAATTAGAGGCGGGGAATCAGAGGTGGGGAATCAGAGGCGAGGAATAAGAGGCAGGGTATCAGATGAAGGGAATCAGATGAAGGGAATCTGAGGCGGGGAATCTGAGGTGGGGAATCTGAGGTGGGGAATCTGAGGCGGGGTAACTGAGGCGGGGAATCTGAGGCGGGGAATCTGAGGCGGGGAATCTGAGGCGGGGAATCAGATGCGGGAAATCAGAGGCAGGGAATCAGAGGCGGGGAATCAGAGGCGGGGAATCAGAGGTGGGGAATCAGAGGCGGGGAATCAGAGGCGGGGAATTAGAGGCAGGGAATCAGATGAAGGGAATCAGATGAAGGGAATCTGAGGCAGGGAATCTGAGGCGGGGAATTTGAGGCGGGGAATCTGAGGCGGGGAATCTGAGGCGGGGAATCAAAGGCGGGGAATCCGAGGCGGGGAATCAGAGCCGGGGAATCAGAGCCGGGGAATCAGAGCCGGGGAATCAGAGGCGGGGAATCAGAGGAAGGGAATCTGAGGCAGGGAATCTGAGGCAGGGAATCTGAGGCGGGGAATCAGAGGCGGGGAATCAGAGGCGGGGAATCAGAGGCGGTAAATCAGAGGCGGGGAATCAGAGGCGGGGAATAAGAGGCAGGGAATCTGATGAAGGGAATCAGTTGAAGGGAATCTGAGGCAGGGAATCTGAGGCAAGGAATCTGAGGCAGGGAATCAGAGCCGGGGAATCTGAGGTGGGGAATCAGAGGCGGTGAATTAGAGGCAGGGAATCTGAGGCAGGGAATCTGAGGTAGGGAATCTGAAGCGGGGAATCTGATGCGGGGAATCAGAGGCGGGGAATCAGAGGCAGGGAATCTGAGGCAGGGAACCTGAGGCAGGGAATCAGATGAAGGGAATCTGCGGCAGGGAATCTGCGGCAGGGAATCTGAGGCAGGGAATCTGAGGCGGGGAATCTGAGGCAGGGAATCTGAGGCGGGAAATCTGAGGCGGGGAATCTGAGGCGGGGAATCTGAGGCAGGGAATCTGAGGCAGGGAATCAGAGGCGGGGAATCAGAGGCGGGGAATCAGAGGCGGGCAATCAGAGGCGGGGAATCAGATGCGGGGAATCAGAGGCTGGGAATCAGAGGCGGGGAATCAGAGGCGGGGAATCAGAGGCGGGGAATCAGAGGCGGGGAATAAGAGGCAGGGAATACGATGAAGGGAATCAGATGAAGGGAATCTGAGGCAGGGAATCTGAGGCAGGGAATCTGAGGCAGGGAATCAGAGCCGGGGAATCTGAGGCGGGGAATCAGAGGCGGGTAATCAGAGGCGGGGAATCAGAGTCGGGGAATCAGAGGCGGGGAATCAGAGGCGGGGAATAAGAGGCAGGGATCAGATGAAGGGAATCAGATGAAGGGAATCTGAGGCAGGGAATCTGAGGCAGGGAATCAGAGCCGGGGAATCTGAGGCGGGGAATCTGAGGCGGGGAATCTGAGGTGGGGAATCTGAGGCGGGGAATCAGAGGTGGAGAATCAGATGCGGGGAATCAGAGTCAGGGAATCTGAGGCAGGGAATCTGAGGCAGGAAATCTGAGGCGGGGAATCAGAGGCAGGGAATCAGAGGCGGGGAATCAGAGGCGGGGAATCAGAGGCGGGGAATCAGAGGCGGGGAATAAGAGGCAGGGAATCAGATGAAGGGAATCAGATGAAGGGAATCAGAGGCGGGGAATCAGAGGCGGGGAATCAGAGGTGGGGAATCAGAGGCGGGGAATCAGAGGCGGGGAATAAGAGCCAGGGAATCAGATGAAGGGAATCAGATGAAGGGAATCTGAGGCAGGGAATAAGAGGCAGGGAATCTGATGAAGGGAATCAGTTGAAGGGAATCTGAGGCAGGGAATCTGAGGCAAGGAATCTGAGGCAGGGAATCAGAGCCGGGGAATCTGAGGTGGGGAATCAGAGGCGGGGAATTAGAGGCAGGGAATCTGAGGCAGGGAATCTGAGGTAGGGAATCTGAAGCGGGGAATCAGATGCGGGGAATCAGAGGCGGGGAATCAGAGGCAGGGAATCTGAGGCAGGGAACCTGAGGCAGGGAATCAGATGAAGGGAATCTGCGGCAGGGAATCTGCGGCAGGGAATCTGAGGCAGGGAATCTGAGGCGGGGAATCTGAGGCGGGGAATCTGAGGCGGGGAATCTGAGGCGGGGAATCAGAGGCGGGGAATCAGAGGCGGGGAATCAGAGGCGGGCAATCAGAGGCGGGGAATCAGAGGCGGGGTATCAGAGGCTGGGAATCAGAGGCGGGGAATCAGAGGCGGGGAATCAGAGGCGGGGAATCAGAGGCGGGGAATAAGAGGCAGGGAATCAGATGAAGGGAATCAGATGAAGGGAATCTGAGGCAGGGAATCTGAGGCAGGGAATCAGAGCCGGGGAATCTGAGGCGGGGAATCAGAGGCGGGTAATCAGAGGCGGGGAATCAGAGGCGGGGAATCAGAGGCGGGGAATCAGAGGCGGGGAATAAGAGGCAGGGATCAGATGAAGGGAATCAGATGAAGGGAATCTGAGGCAGGGAATCTGAGGCAGGGAATCAGAGCCGGGTAATCTGAGGCGGGGAATCTGAGGCGGGGAATCTGAGGTAGGGAATCTGAGGCGGGGAATCAGAGGTGGAGAATCAGATGCGGGGAATCAGAGTCAGGGAATATGAGGCAGGGAATCTGAGGCAGGGAATCTGAGGCGGGGAATCAGAGGCAGGGAATCAGAGGCGGGGAATCAGAGGCGGGGAATCAGAGGCGGGGAATAAGAGGCAGGGAATCAGATGAAGGGAATCAGATGAAGGGAATCAGAGGCGGGGAATCAGAGGCGGGGAATCAGAGGTGGGGAATCAGAGGCGGGGAATCAGAGGTGGGGAATAAGAGCCAGGGAATCAGATGAAGGGAATCAGATGAAGGGAATCTGAGGCAGGGAATCTGAGGCAGGGAATCTGAGGCAGGGAATCAGAGCCCGGGAATCTGAGGCGGGGAATCAGAGGCGGGGAATCAGAGGTGCAGAATCAGAGGAGGGGAATCAGAGGCAGGGAATCAGAGGCGGGGAATCAGAGGCGGGGAATAAAAGGCAGGGAATCAGATGAAGGGAGCAGATGAAGGGAATCTGAGGCAGGGAATCTAAGGCAGGGAATATGAGGCAGGGAATCTGAGGCAGGGAATCTGAGGTGGGGAATCAGAGGCGGGGAATCAGAGGCGGGGAATAAAAGGCAGGGAATCAGATGAAAGGAATCAGATGAAGGGAATCAGAGGCGGGGAATCAGCGGCGGGGAATCAGAGGCGGGGAATCTGAGGCGGGGAATAAGAGGCAGGGAATCAGATGAAGGGAATCAGATGAAGGGAATATGAGGCAGGGTATCAGAGCCGGGGAATCTGATGCGGGAATCAGAGGTGGGGAATCAGAGGCGGGGAATCAGAGGCGGGGAATCAAAGGCGAGGAATCAGAGGCGGGGTATCAGATGCGGGGAATCAGAGGCAGGGAATCTGAGGCAGGGAATCTGAGGCAGGGAATCTGAGGCGGGGAATCAAAGGCGGGGAATCAGAAGTGGGGAATCAGAGGCGGGGAATCAGAGGCGGGGAATCAGAGGCGGGGAATAAGAGGCGGGGAATCAGATGAAGGGAATCAGAGGCGGGGAATAAAAGGCAGGGAATCAGATGAAGGGAGCAGATGAAGGGAATCTGAGGCAGGGAATCTGAGGCAGGGAATATGAGGCAGGGAATCTGAGGCAGGGAATCTGAGGCGGGGAATCAGAGGCGGGGAATCAGGGGCGGGGATTAAAAGGCAGGGAATCAGATGAAAGGAATCAGATGAAGGGAATCAGAGGCGGGGAATCAGCGGCGGGGAATCAGAGGCGGGGAATCAGAGGCGGGGAATAAGAGGCAGGGAATCAGATGAAGGGAATCAGATGAAGTGAATATGAGGCAGGGTATCAGAGCCGGGGAATCTGAGGCGGGAATCAGAGGTGGGGAATCAGAGGCGGGGAATCAGAGGCGGGGAATCAGAGGCGGGGAATCAGAGGCGGGGTATCGGATGCGGGGAATCAGAGGCAGGGAATCTGAGGCAGGGAATCTGAGGCAGGGAATCTGAGGCGGGGAATCAAAGGCGGGGAATCAGAAGTGGGGAATCAGAGGCGGGGAATCAGAGGTGGGGAATCAGAGGCGGGGAATAAGAGGCTGGGAATCAGATGAAGGGAATCAAATGAAGGGAATCAGATGAAGGGAATCAGATAAAGGGAATCTGAGGCAGGGAATCTGAGGCAGGAAATCTGAGGCGGTGTATCTGCAGCGGGGATTCAGAGGCGGGGAATCAGAGGGAGGGAATCTGAGGCAGGGAATCTGAAGCGGGGAATCAGAGGCAGGGAATCTGAGGCAGGGTATCTGAGGCAAGGAATCTGAGGCGGGGAATCTGTGGCGGGGAATGAGAGGCGGGGAATCAGAGGTGGGGAATCAGAGGCGGGGAATCAGAGGCGGGGAATCAGAGGCGGGAAATCAGAGGTGGGGAATCAGAGGCGTGTAAACATAGGCGGATAAATAGAGGCGGGGAAAGAGATGGGTGAAACATAGTGGTTGGGAGGGAAAGAGATACACAGAACAGATCAAACAGAGTTGTTGAAATTGAGGAAGGGAAAGAGAGGCACGTAAAGAGTGGAGGGGAAAGAGCGGAGGCGAAAGAGAGGCATAGAGACAGAGGTTGGGAATCAGATGCGGGGAATCAGAGGCGGGCAATCAGTTGCAGGGAATCAGAGGCGGGGAATCAGATGTGGGGAATCAGAGGCGTGGAATCAGAGGCGGGGAATCAGAGGCGTGGAATCAGAGGCGGGGTATCAGAGGAGGGGAATCAGAGGCGGGGAATCAGAGGCGGGGAATCAGAGGCGGGGAATCAGAGGCGGGGTATCAGAGGCGGGGAATCAGAGGCGGGGAATAAGAGGCAGGGAATCAGATGAAGGGAATCAGATGAAGGGAATCTGAGGCAGGGAATCTGAGGCGGGGAATTTGAGGCGGGGAATCTGAGGCGCGGAATCAGAGGCGCGGAATCAGAGGTGGGGATTCAGAGGCGGGGAATCAGAGGCGGGGAATCAGAGGCGTGGAATCAGAGGAGGGGAAACTGAGGCGGGGAATAAGAGGCGGGGAATCAGAGGCGGGGAATCAGAGGCAGGGAATCAGAGGCGGGGAATCAGAGGCGGGGAATCAGAGGCGGGGAATCAGAGTTGGGGAATAAGAGGTAGAGAATCAGATGTAGGGAATCAGATGAAGGGAATCTGAGGCAGGGAATCTGAGGCAGGGAATCGGATCCGGGGAATCTGAGGCAGGGAATCTGAGGCGGGGAATCAGAGGCGGGGAATCAGAGGCGGGGAATAAAAGGCAGGGAATCAGATGAAAGGAATCAGATGAAGGGAATCAGAGGCGGGGAATCAGCGGCGGGGAATCAGAGGGGGGGAATCAGAGGCGGGGAATAAGAGGCAGGGAATCAGATGAAGGGAATCAGATGAAGGGAATATGAGGCAGGGTATCAGAGCCGGGGAATCTGAGGCGGGAATCAGAGGTGGGGAATCAGAGGCGGGGAATCAGAGGCGGGGAATCAGAGGCGGGGAATCAGAGGCGGGGTATCAGATGCGGGGAATCAGAGGCAGGGAATCTGAGGCAGGGAATCTGAGGCAGGGAATCTGAGGCGGGGAATCAAAGGCGGGGAATCAGAAGTGGGGAATCAGAGGCTGGGAATCAGAGGCGGGGAATAAGAGGCGGGGAATCAGATGAAGGGAATCAGATGAAGGGAATCAGATGAAGGGAATCAGATGAAGGGAATCTGAGGCAGGGAATCTGAGGCAGGAAATCTGAGGCGGGGTATCTGAAGCGGGGATTCAGAGGCGGGGAATCAGAGGGAGGGAATCTGAGGCAGGGAATCTGAAGCGGGGAGTCAGAGGCAGGGAATCTGAGGCAGGGTATCTGAGGCAAGGAATCTGAGGCGGGGAATCTGTGGCGGGGAATGAGAGGCGGGGAATCAGAGGCGGGGAATCAGAGGCGGGGAATCAGAGGCGGGGAATCAGAGGCGGGTAATCAGAGGTGGGGAATCAGAGGCGGGTAAACATAGGCGGATAAATAGAGGCGGGGAAAGAGATGGGTGAAACATAGTGGTTGGGAGGGAAAGAGATACACAGAACAGATCAAACAGAGTTGTTGAAATTGAGGGAGGGAAAGAGAGGCACGTAAAGAGTGGAGGGGAAAGAGCGGAGGCGAAAGAGAGGCATAGAGACAGAGGTTTGGAATCAGATGCGGGGAATCAGAGGCGGGCAATCAGTTGCAGGGAATCAGAGGCGGGGAATCAGATGTGGGGAATCAGAGGCGTGGAATCAGAGGCGGGGAATCAGAGGCGTGGAATCAGAGGCGGGGTATCAGAGGCGGGGAATCAGAGGCGGGGAATCAGAGGCGGGGAATCAGAGGCGGGGAATCAGAGGTGGGGTATCAGAGGCGGGGAATCAGAGGCGGGGAATAAGAGGCAGGGCATCAGATGAAGGGAATCAGATGAAGGGAATCTGAGGCATGGAATCTGAGGCGGGGAATTTGAGGCGGGGAATCTGAGGCGCGGAATCAGAGGTGGGGAATCAGAGGCGGGGAATCAGAGGCGGGGAACAGAGGCGTGGAATCAGAGGAGGGGAATCTGAGGCGGGGAATAAGAGGCGGGGAATCAGAGGCGGGGAATCAGAGGCGGGGAATCTGAGGCGGGGAATCTGTGGCGGGGAATGAGAGGCGAGGAATCAGAGGCGGGGAATTAGAGGCAGGGAATCTGAGGCAGGGAATCTGAGGCAGGGAATCTGAGGCAGGGAATCTGATGCGGGGAATCAGAGGCGGGGAATCAGAGGCAGGGAATCTGAGGCAGGGAACCTGAGGCAGGGAATCAGATGAAGGGAATCTGCGGCAGGAAATCTGCGGCAGGGAATCTGAGGCAGGGAATCTGCGGCGGGGAATCTGAGGCGGGAAATCAGAGGCGGGGAATCAGATGCGGGGAATCACAGGCGGGGAATCAGAGGCAGGGAATCTGAGGCAGGGAACCTGAGGCAGGGAATCAGATGAAGGGAATCTGCGGCAGGGAATCTGCGGCAGGGAATCTGAGGCAGGGAAACTGAGGCGGGGAAACTGAGGCGGGGAATCTGAGGCGGGGAATGTGAGGCGTGGAATCTGAGGCGGGGAATCTGAGGCAGGGAATCTGAGGCAGGGAATCAGAGGCGGGGAATCAGAGGCGGGGAATCAGAGGCGGTGAATCAGAGGCGGGGAATCAGAGGCGGGGAATCAGAGGCTGGGAATCAGAGGCGGGGAATCAGAGGCGGGGAATCAGAGGCAGGGAATAAGAGGCAGGGAATCAGATGAAGGGAATCAGATGAAGGGAATCTGAGGCAGGGAATCTGAGGCAGGGAATCTGAGGCAGGGAATCAGAGCCGGGGAATCTGAGGCGGGGAATCAGAGGCGGGTAATCAGAGGCGGGGAATGAGAGGCGGGGAATCAGAGGCGGGGAATCAGAGGCGGGGAATAAGAGGCAGGGATCAGATGAAGGGAATCAGATGAAGGGAATCTGAGGCAGGTAATCTGAGGCAGGGAATCAGAGCCGGGGAATCTGAGGCGGGGAATCAGAGGCGGGGAATCAGAGGCGGGGAATCAGAGGCGGGGAATCAGAGGCGGGGAATCAGATGCGGGGAATCAGAGGCAGGGAATCTGAGGCAGGGTATCTGAGGCAGGGAATCTGAGGCGGGAAATCAGAGGCGGGGAATCAGAGGCGGAGAATCAGAGGCGGGGAATAAGAGGCGGGGAATCAGAGGCGGGGAATAAGAGGCAGGGAATCAGATGAAAGGAATCAAATGACGGGAAACTGAGGCAGGGAATCTGAGGCAGGGAATCTGAGGTGGGGAATCAGAGGCGGGGAATCAGAGGTGGGGAATTAGAGGCGGGGAATCAGAGGTGGGGAATCAGAGGCGAGGAATAAGAGGCAGGGTATCAGATGAAGGGAATCAGATGAAGGGAATCTGAGGCGGGGAATCTGAGGTGGGGAATCTGAGGTGGGGAATCTGAGGCGGGGTAACTGAGGCGGGGAATCTGAGGCGGGGAATCTGAGGCGGGGAATCTGAGGCGGGGAATCAGATGCGGGAAATCAGAGGCAGGGAATCAGAGGCGGGGAATCAGAGGCGGGGAATCAGAGGCGGGGAATCAGAGGCGGGGAATCAGAGGCGGGGAATTAGAGGCAGGGAATCAGATGAAGGGAATCAGATGAAGGGAATCTGAGGCAGGGAATCTGAGGCGGGGAATTTGAGGCGGGGAATCTGAGGCGGGGAATCTGAGGCGGGGAATCAAAGGCGGGGAATCCGAGGCGGGGAATCAGAGCCGGGGAATCAGAGCCGGGGAATCAGAGCCGGGGAATCAGAGGCGGGGAATCAGAGGAAGGGAATCTGAGGCAGGGAATCTGAGGCAGGGAATCTGAGGCGGGGAATCAGAGGCGGGGAATCAGAGGCGGGGAATCAGAGGCGGTAAATCAGAGGCGGGGAATCAGAGGCGGGGAATAAGAGGCAGGGAATCTGATGAAGGGAATCAGTTGAAGGGAATCTGAGGCAGGGAATCTGAGGCAAGGAATCTGAGGCAGGGAATCAGAGCCGGGGAATCTGAGGTGGGGAATCAGAGGCGGTGAATTAGAGGCAGGGAATCTGAGGCAGGGAATCTGAGGTAGGGAATCTGAAGCGGGGAATCTGATGCGGGGAATCAGAGGCGGGGAATCAGAGGCAGGGAATCTGAGGCAGGGAACCTGAGGCAGGGAATCAGTTAAAGGGAATCTGCGGCAGGGAATCTGCGGCAGGGAATCTGAGGCAGGGAATCTGAGGCGGGGAATCTGAGGCAGGGAATCTGAGGCGGGAAATCTGAGGCGGGGAATCTGAGGCGGGGAATCTGAGGCAGGGAATCTGAGGCAGGGAATCAGAGGCGGGGAATCAGAGGCGGGGAATCAGAGGCGGGCAATCAGAGGCGGGGAATCAGATGCGGGGAATCAGAGGCTGGGAATCAGAGGCGGGGAATCAGAGGCGGGGAATCAGAGGCGGGGAATCAGAGGCGGGGAATAAGAGGCAGGGAATACGATGAAGGGAATCAGATGAAGGGAATCTGAGGCAGGGAATCTGAGGCAGGGAATCTGAGGCAGGGAATCAGAGCCGGGGAATCTGAGGCGGGGAATCAGAGGCGGGTAATCAGAGGCGGGGAATCAGAGTCGGGGAATCAGAGGCGGGGAATCAGAGGCGGGGAATAAGAGGCAGGGATCAGATGAAGGGAATCAGATGAAGGGAATCTGAGGCAGGGAATCTGAGGCAGGGAATCAGAGCCGGGGAATCTGAGGCGGGGAATCTGAGGCGGGGAATCTGAGGTGGGGAATCTGAGGCGGGGAATCAGAGGTGGAGAATCAGATGCGGGGAATCAGAGTCAGGGAATCTGAGGCAGGGAATCTGAGGCAGGAAATCTGAGGCGGGGAATCAGAGGCAGGGAATCAGAGGCGGGGAATCAGAGGCGGGGAATCAGAGGCAGGGAATCAGAGGCGGGGAATAAGAGGCAGGGAATCAGATGAAGGGAATCAGATGAAGGGAATCAGAGGCGGGGAATCAGAGGCGGGGAATCAGAGGTGGGGAATCAGAGGCGGGGAATCAGAGGCGGGGAATAAGAGCCAGGGAATCAGATGAAGGGAATCAGATGAAGGGAATCTGAGGCAGGGAATAAGAGGCAGGGAATCTGATGAAGGGAATCAGTTGAAGGGAATCTGAGGCAGGGAATCTGAGGCAAGGAATCTGAGGCAGGGAATCAGAGCCGGGGAATCTGAGGTGGGGAATCAGAGGCGGGGAATTAGAGGCAGGGAATCTGAGGCAGGGAATCTGAGGTAGGGAATCTGAAGCGGGGAATCAGATGCGGGGAATCAGAGGCGGGGAATCAGAGGCAGGGAATCTGAGGCAGGGAACCTGAGGCAGGGAATCAGATGAAGGGAATCTGCGGCAGGGAATCTGCGGCAGGGAATCTGAGGCAGGGAATCTGAGGTGGGGAATCTGAGGCGGGGAATCTGAGGCGGGGAATCTGAGGCGGGGAATCAGAGGCGGGGAATCAGAGGCGGGGAATCAGAGGCGGGCAATCAGAGGCGGGGAATCAGAGGCGGGGTATCAGAGGCTGGGAATCAGAGGCGGGGAATCAGAGGCGGGGAATCAGAGGCAGGGAATCAGAGGCGGGGAATAAGAGGCAGGGAATCAGATGAAGGGAATCAGATGAAGGGAATCTGAGGCAGGGAATCTGAGGCAGGGAATCAGAGCCGGGGAATCTGAGGCGGGGAATCAGAGGCGGGTAATCAGAGGCGGGGAATCAGAGGCGGGGAATCAGAGGCGGGGAATCAGAGGCGGGGAATAAGAGGCAGGGATCAGATGAAGGGAATCAGATGAAGGGAATCTGAGGCAGGGAATCTGAGGCAGGGAATCAGAGCCGGGTAATCTGAGGCGGGGAATCTGAGGCGGGGAATCTGAGGTAGGGAATCTGAGGCGGGGAATCAGAGGTGGAGAATCAGATGCGGGGAATCAGAGTCAGGGAATATGAGGCAGGGAATCTGAGGCAGGGAATCTGAGGCGGGGAATCAGAGGCAGGGAATCAGAGGCGGGGAATCAGAGGCGGGGAATCAGAGGCGGGGAATAAGAGGCAGGGAATCAGATGAAGGGAATCAGATGAAGGGAATCAGAGGCGGGGAATCAGAGGCGGGGAATCAGAGGTGGGGAATCAGAGGCGGGGAATCAGAGGC
Source organism: Narcine bancroftii (assembly GCF_036971445.1). Lineage (NCBI taxonomy): Eukaryota > Metazoa > Chordata > Chondrichthyes > Torpediniformes > Narcinidae > Narcine > Narcine bancroftii. The sequence continues at coordinate 3,706,447 of NW_027211895.1, read as the reverse complement.
GGGGAATAAGAGCCAGGGAATCAGATGAAGGGAATCAGATGAAGGGAATCTGAGGCAGGGAATCTGAGGCAGGGAATCTGAGGCAGGGAATCAGAGCCCGGGAATCTGAGGCGGGGAATCAGAGGCGGGGAATCAGAGGTGCGGAATCAGAGGAGGGGAATCAGAGGCAGGGAATCAGAGGCGGGGAATCAGAGGCGGGGAATAAAAGGCAGGGAATCAGATGAAGGGAGCAGATGAAGGGAATCTGAGGCAGGGAATCTAAGGCAGGGAATATGAGGCAGGGAATCTGAGGCAGGGAATCTGAGGTGGGGAATCAGAGGCGGGGAATCAGAGGCGGGGAATAAAAGGCAGGGAATCAGATGAAAGGAATCAGATGAATGGAATCAGAGGCGGGGAATCAGCGGCGGGGAATCAGAGGCGGGGAATCTGAGGCGGGGAATAAGAGGCAGGGAATCAGATGAAGGGAATCAGATGAAGGGAATATGAGGCAGGGTATCAGAGCCGGGGAATCTGAGGCGGGAATCAGAGGTGGGGAATCAGAGGCGGGGAATCAGAGGCGGGGAATCAAAGGCGAGGAATCAGAGGCGGGGTATCAGATGCGGAGAATCAGAGGCAGGGAATCTGAGGCAGGGAATCTGAGGCAGGGAATCTGAGGCGGGGAATCAAAGGCGGGGAATCAGAAGTGGGGAATCAGAGGCGGGGAATCAGAGGCGGGGAATCAGAGGCGGGGAATAAGAGGCGGGGAATCAGATGAAGGGAATCAGAGGCGGGGAATAAAAGGCAGGGAATCAGATGAAGGGAGCAGATGAAGGGAATCTGAGGCAGGGAATCTGAGGCAGGGAATATGAGGCAGGGAATCTGAGGCAGGGAATCTGAGGCGGGGAATCAGAGGCGGGGAATCAGAGGCGGGGATTAAAAGGCAGGGAATCAGATGAAAGGAATCAGATGAAGGGAATCAGAGGCGGGGAATCAGCGGCGGGGAATCAGAGGCGGGGAATCAGAGGCGGGGAATAAGAGGCAGGGAATCAGATGAAGGGAATCAGATGAAGTGAATATGAGGCAGGGTATCAGAGCCGGGGAATCTGAGGCGGGAATCAGAGGTGGGGAATCAGAGGCGGGGAATCAGAGGCGGGGAATCAGAGGCGGGGAATCAGAGGCGGGGTATCGGATGCGGGGAATCAGAGGCAGGGAATCTGAGGCAGGGAATCTGAGGCAGGGAATCTGAGGCGGGGAATCAAAGGCGGGGAATCAGAAGTGGGGAATCAGAGGCGGGGAATCAGAGGTGGGGAATCAGAGGCGGGGAATAAGAGGCTGGGAATCAGATGAAGGGAATCAAATGAAGGGAATCAGATGAAGGGAATCAGATAAAGGGAATCTGAGGCAGGGAATCTGAGGCAGGAAATCTGAGGCGGTGTATCTGAAGCGGGGATTCAGAGGCGGGGAATCAGAGGGAGGGAATCTGAGGCAGGGAATCTGAAGCGGGGAATCAGAGGCAGGGAATCTGAGGCAGGGTATCTGAGGCAAGGAATCTGAGGCGGGGAATCTGTGGCGGGGAATGAGAGGCGGGGAATCAGAGGTGGGGAATCAGAGGCGGGGAATCAGAGGCGGGGAATCAGAGGCGGGAAATCAGAGGTGGGGAATCAGAGGCGTGTAAACATAGGCGGATAAATAGAGGCGGGGAAAGAGATGGGTGAAACATAGTGGTTGGGAGGGAAAGAGATACACAGAACAGATCAAACAGAGTTGTTGAAATTGAGGAAGGGAAAGAGAGGCACGTAAAGAGTGGAGGGGAAAGAGCGGAGGCGAAAGAGAGGCATAGAGACAGAGGTTGGGAATCAGATGCGGGGAATCAGAGGCGGGCAATCAGTTGCAGGGAATCAGAGGCGGGGAATCAGATGTGGGGAATCAGAGGCGTGGAATCAGAGGCGGGGAATCAGAGGCGTGGAATCAGAGGCGGGGTATCAGAGGAGGGGAATCAGAGGCGGGGAATCAGAGACGGGGAATCAGAGGCGGGGAATCAGAGGCGGGGTATCAGAGGCGGGGAATCAGAGGCGGGGAATAAGAGGCAGGGAATCAGATGAAGGGAATCAGATGAAGGGAATCTGAGGCAGGGAATCTGAGGCGGGGAATTTGAGGCGGGGAATCTGAGGCGCGGAATCAGAGGTGGGGATTCAGAGGCGGGGAATCAGAGGCGGGGAATCAGAGGCGTGGAATCAGAGGAGGGGAATCTGAGGCGGGGAATAAGAGGCGGGGAATCAGAGGCGGGGAATCAGAGGCAGGGAATCAGAGGCGGGGAATCAGAGGCGGGGAATCAGAGGCGGGGAATCAGAGTTGGGGAATAAGAGGTAGAGAATCAGATGTAGGGAATCAGATGAAGGGAATCTGAGGCAGGGAATCTGAGGCAGGGAATCGGATCCGGGGAATCTGAGGCAGGGAATCTGAGGCGGGGAATCAGAGGCGGGGAATCAGAGGCGGGGAATAAAAGGCAGGGAATCAGATGAAAGGAATCAGATGAAGGGAATCAGAGGCGGGGAATCAGCGGCGGGGAATCAGAGGGGGGGAATCAGAGGCGGGGAATAAGAGGCAGGGAATCAGATGAAGGGAATCAGATGAAGGGAATATGAGGCAGGGTATCAGAGCCGGGGAATCTGAGGCGGGAATCAGAGGTGGGGAATCAGAGGCGGGGAATCAGAGGCGGGGAATCAGAGGCGGGGAATCAGAGGCGGGGTATCAGATGCGGGGAATCAGAGGCAGGGAATCTGAGGCAGGGAATCTGAGGCAGGGAATCTGAGGCGGGGAATCAAAGGCGGGGAATCAGAAGTGGGGAATCAGAGGCTGGGAATCAGAGGCGGGGAATAAGAGGCGGGGAATCAGATGAAGGGAATCAGATGAAGGGAATCAGATGAAGGGAATCAGATGAAGGGAATCTGAGGCAGGGAATCTGAGGCAGGAAATCTGAGGCGGGGTATCTGAAGCGGGGATTCAGAGGCGGGGAATCAGAGGGAGGGAATCTGAGGCAGGGAATCTGAAGCGGGGAGTCAGAGGCAGGGAATCTGAGGCAGGGTATCTGAGGCAAGGAATCTGAGGCGGGGAATCTGTGGCGGGGAATGAGAGGCGGGGAATCAGAGGCGGGGAACCAGAGGCGGGGAATCAGAGGCGGGGAATCAGAGGCGGGTAATCAGAGGTGGGGAATCAGAGGCGGGTAAACATAGGCGGATAAATAGAGGCGGGGAAAGAGATGGGTGAAACATAGTGGTTGGGAGGGAAAGAGATACACAGAACAGATCAAACAGAGTTGTTGAAATTGAGGGAGGGAAAGAGAGGCACGTAAAGAGTGGAGGGGAAAGAGCGGAGGCGAAAGAGAGGCATAGAGACAGAGGTTGGGAATCAGATGCGGGGAATCAGAGGCGGGCAATCAGTTGCAGGGAATCAGAGGCGGGGAATCAGATGTGGGGAATCAGAGGCGGGGAATCAGAGGCGGGGAATCAGAGGCGGGTAATCAGAGGTGGGGAATCAGAGGCGGGTAAACATAGGCGGATAAATAGAGGCGGGGAAAGAGATGGGTGAAACATAGTGGTTGGGAGGGAAAGAGATACACAGAACAGATCAAACAGAGTTGTTGAAATTGAGGGAGGGAAAGAGAGGCACGTAAAGAGTGGAGGGGAAAGAGCGGAGGCGAAAGAGAGGCATAGAGACAGAGGTTGGGAATCAGATGCGGGGAATCAGAGGCGGGCAATCAGTTGCAGGGAATCAGAGGCGGGGAATCAGATGTGGGGAATCAGAGGCGTGGAATCAGAGGCGGGGAATCAGAGGCGTGGAATCAGAGGCGGGGTATCAGAGGCGGGGAATCAGAGGCGGGGAATCAGAGGCGGGGAATCAGATGAAGGGAATCAGATGAAGGGAATCTGAGGCAGGGAATAAGAGGCAGGGAATCTGATGAAGGGAATCAGTTGAAGGGAATCTGAGGCAGGGAATCTGAGGCAAGGAATCTGAGGCAGGGAATCAGAGCCGGGGAATCTGAGGTGGGGAATCAGAGGCGGGGAATTAGAGGCAGGGAATCTGAGGCAGGGAATCTGAGGTAGGGAATCTGAAGCGGGGAATCAGATGCGGGGAATCAGAGGCGGGGAATCAGAGGCAGGGAATCTGAGGCAGGGAACCTGAGGCAGGGAATCAGATGAAGGGAATCTGCGGCAGGGAATCTGCGGCAGGGAATCTGAGGCAGGGAATCTGAGGCGGGGAATCTGAGGCGGGGAATCTGAGGCGGGGAATCTGAGGCGGGGAATCAGAGGCGGGGAATCAGAGGCGGGGAATCAGAGGCGGGCAATCAGAGGCGGGGAATCAGAGGCGGGGTATCAGAGGCTGGGAATCAGAGGCGGGGAATCAGAGGCGGGGAATCAGAGGCGGGGAATCAGAGGCGGGGAATAAGAGGCAGGGAATCAGATGAAGGGAATCAGATGAAGGGAATCTGAGGCAGGGAATCTGAGGCAGGGAATCAGAGCCGGGGAATCTGAGGCGGGGAATCAGAGGCGGGTAATCAGAGGCGGGGAATCAGAGGCGGGGAATCAGAGGCGGGGAATCAGAGGCGGGGAATAAGAGGCAGGGATCAGATGAAGGGAATCAGATGAAGGGAATCTGAGGCAGGGAATCTGAGGCAGGGAATCAGAGCCGGGTAATCTGAGGCGGGGAATCTGAGGCGGGGAATCTGAGGTAGGGAATCTGAGGCGGGGAATCAGAGGTGGAGAATCAGATGCGGGGAATCAGAGTCAGGGAATATGAGGCAGGGAATCTGAGGCAGGGAATCTGAGGCGGGGAATCAGAGGCAGGGAATCAGAGGCGGGGAATCAGAGGCGGGGAATCAGAGGCGGGGAATAAGAGGCAGGGAATCAGATGAAGGGAATCAGATGAAGGGAATCAGAGGCGGGGAATCAGAGGCGGGGAATCAGAGGTGGGGAATCAGAGGCGGGGAATCAGAGGCGGGGAATAAGAGCCAGGGAATCAGATGAAGGGAATCAGATGAAGGGAATCTGAGGCAGGGAATCTGAGGCAGGGAATCTGAGGCAGGGAATCAGAGCCCGGGAATCTGAGGCGGGGAATCAGAGGCGGGGAATCAGAGGTGCAGAATCAGAGGAGGGGAATCAGAGGCAGGGAATCAGAGGCGGGGAATCAGAGGCGGGGAATAAAAGGCAGGGAATCAGATGAAGGGAGCAGATGAAGGGAATCTGAGGCAGGGAATCTAAGGCAGGGAATATGAGGCAGGGAATCTGAGGCAGGGAATCTGAGGTGGGGAATCAGAGGCGGGGAATCAGAGGCGGGGAATAAAAGGCAGGGAATCAGATGAAAGGAATCAGATGAAGGGAATCAGAGGCGGGGAATCAGCGGCGGGGAATCAGAGGCGGGGAATCTGAGGCGGGGAATAAGAGGCAGGGAATCAGATGAAGGGAATCAGATGAAGGGAATATGAGGCAGGGTATCAGAGCCGGGGAATCTGATGCGGGAATCAGAGGTGGGGAATCAGAGGCGGGGAATCAGAGGCGGGGAATCAAAGGCGAGGAATCAGAGGCGGGGTATCAGATGCGGGGAATCAGAGGCAGGGAATCTGAGGCAGGGAATCTGAGGCAGGGAATCTGAGGCGGGGAATCAAAGGCGGGGAATCAGAAGTGGGGAATCAGAGGCGGGGAATCAGAGGCGGGGAATCAGAGGCGGGGAATAAGAGGCGGGGAATCAGATGAAGGGAATCAGAGGCGGGGAATAAAAGGCAGGGAATCAGATGAAGGGAGCAGATGAAGGGAATCTGAGGCAGGGAATCTGAGGCAGGGAATATGAGGCAGGGAATCTGAGGCAGGGAATCTGAGGCGGGGAATCAGAGGCGGGGAATCAGAGGCGGGGATTAAAAGGCAGGGAATCAGATGAAAGGAATCAGATGAAGGGAATCAGAGGCGGGGAATCAGCGGCGGGGAATCAGAGGCGGGGAATCAGAGGCGGGGAATAAGAGGCAGGGAATCAGATGAAGGGAATCAGATGAAGTGAATATGAGGCAGGGTATCAGAGCCGGGGAATCTGAGGCGGGAATCAGAGGTGGGGAATCAGAGGCGGGGAATCAGAGGCGGGGAATCAGAGGCGGGGAATCAGAGGCGGGGTATCGGATGCGGGGAATCAGAGGCAGGGAATCTGAGGCAGGGAATCTGAGGCAGGGAATCTGAGGCGGGGAATAAAAGGCGGGGAATCAGAAGTGGGGAATCAGAGGCGGGGAATCAGAGGTGGGGAATCAGAGGCGGGGAATAAGAGGCTGGGAATCAGATGAAGGGAATCAAATGAAGGGAATCAGATGAAGGGAATCAGATAAAGGGAATCTGAGGCAGGGAATCTGAGGCAGGAAATCTGAGGCGGTGTATCTGCAGCGGGGATTCAGAGGCGGGGAATCAGAGGGAGGGAATCTGAGGCAGGGAATCTGAAGCGGGGAATCAGAGGCAGGGAATCTGAGGCAGGGTATCTGAGGCAAGGAATCTGAGGCGGGGAATCTGTGGCGGGGAATGAGAGGCGGGGAATCAGAGGTGGGGAATCAGAGGCGGGGAATCAGAGGCGGGGAATCAGAGGCGGGAAATCAGAGGTGGGGAATCAGAGGCGTGTAAACATAGGCGGATAAATAGAGGCGGGGAAAGAGATGGGTGAAACATAGTGGTTGGGAGGGAAAGAGATACACAGAACAGATCAAACAGAGTTGTTGAAATTGAGGAAGGGAAAGAGAGGCACGTAAAGAGTGGAGGGGAAAGAGCGGAGGCGAAAGAGAGGCATAGAGACAGAGGTTGGGAATCAGATGCGGGGAATCAGAGGCGGGCAATCAGTTGCAGGGAATCAGAGGCGGGGAATCAGATGTGGGGAATCAGAGGCGTGGAATCAGAGGCGGGGAATCAGAGGCGTGGAATCAGAGGCGGGGTATCAGAGGAGGGGAATCAGAGGCGGGGAATCAGAGGCGGGGAATCAGAGGCGGGGAATCAGAGGCGGGGTATCAGAGGCGGGGAATCAGAGGCGGGGAATAAGAGGCAGGGAATCAGATGAAGGGAATCAGATGAAGGGAATCTGAGGCAGGGAATCTGAGGCGGGGAATTTGAGGCGGGGAATCTGAGGCGCGGAATCAGAGGTGGGGATTCAGAGGCGGGGAATCAGAGGCGGGGAATCAGAGGCGTGGAATCAGAGGAGGGGAATCTGAGGCGGGGAATAAGAGGCGGGGAATCAGAGGCGGGGAATCAGAGGCAGGGAATCAGAGGCGGGGAATCAGAGGCGGGGAATCAGAGGCGGGGAATCAGAGTTGGGGAATAAGAGGTAGAGAATCAGATGTAGGGAATCAGATGAAGGGAATCTGAGGCAGGGAATCTGAGGCAGGGAATCGGATCCGGGGAATCTGAGGCAGGGAATCTGAGGCGGGGAATCAGAGGCGGGGAATCAGAGGCGGGGAATAAAAGGCAGGGAATCAGATGAAAGGAATCAGATGAAGGGAATCAGAGGCGGGGAATCAGCGGCGGGGAATCAGAGGGGGGGAATCAGAGGCGGGGAATAAGAGGCAGGGAATCAGATGAAGGGAATCAGATGAAGGGAATATGAGGCAGGGTATCAGAGCCGGGGAATCTGAGGCGGGAATCAGAGGTGGGGAATCAGAGGCGGGGAATCAGAGGCGGGGAATCAGAGGCGGGGAATCAGAGGCGGGGTATCAGATGCGGGGAATCAGAGGCAGGGAATCTGAGGCAGGGAATCTGAGGCAGGGAATCTGAGGCGGGGAATCAAAGGCGGGGAATCAGAAGTGGGGAATCAGAGGCTGGGAATCAGAGGCGGGGAATAAGAGGCGGGGAATCAGATGAAGGGAATCAGATGAAGGGAATCAGATGAAGGGAATCAGATGAAGGGAATCTGAGGCAGGGAATCTGAGGCAGGAAATCTGAGGCGGGGTATCTGAAGCGGGGATTCAGAGGCGGGGAATCAGAGGGAGGGAATCTGAGGCAGGGAATCTGAAGCGGGGAGTCAGAGGCAGGGAATCTGAGGCAGGGTATCTGAGGCAAGGAATCTGAGGCGGGGAATCTGTGGCGGGGAATGAGAGGCGGGGAATCAGAGGCGGGGAATCAGAGGCGGGGAATCAGAGGCGGGGAATCAGAGGCGGGTAATCAGAGGTGGGGAATCAGAGGCGGGTAAACATAGGCGGATAAATAGAGGCGGGGAAAGAGATGGGTGAAACATAGTGGTTGGGAGGGAAAGAGATACACAGAACAGATCAAACAGAGTTGTTGAAATTGAGGGAGGGAAAGAGAGGCACGTAAAGAGTGGAGGGGAAAGAGCGGAGGCGAAAGAGAGGCATAGAGACAGAGGTTGGGAATCAGATGCGGGGAATCAGAGGCGGGCAATCAGTTGCAGGGAATCAGAGGCGGGGAATCAGATGTGGGGAATCAGAGGCGTGGAATCAGAGGCGGGGAATCAGAGGCGTGGAATCAGAGGCGGGGTATCAGAGGCGGGGAATCAGAGGCGGGGAATCAGAGGCGGGGAATCAGAGGCGGGGAATCAGAGGTGGGGTATCAGAGGCGGGGAATCAGAGGCGGGGAATAAGAGGCAGGGCATCAGATGAAGGGAATCAGATGAAGGGAATCTGAGGCATGGAATCTGAGGCGGGGAATTTGAGGCGGGGAATCTGAGGCGCGGAATCAGAGGTGGGGAATCAGAGGCGGGGAATCAGAGGCGGGGAACAGAGGCGTGGAATCAGAGGAGGGGAATCTGAGGCGGGGAATAAGAGGCGGGGAATCAGAGGCGGGGAATCAGAGGCGGGGAATCTGAGGCGGGGAATCTGTGGCGGGGAATGAGAGGCGAGGAATCAGAGGCGGGGAATTAGAGGCAGGGAATCTGAGGCAGGGAATCTGAGGCAGGGAATCTGAGGCAGGGAATCTGATGCGGGGAATCAGAGGCGGGGAATCAGAGGCAGGGAATCTGAGGCAGGGAACCTGAGGCAGGGAATCAGATGAAGGGAATCTGCGGCAGGAAATCTGCGGCAGGGAATCTGAGGCAGGGAATCTGAGGCGGGGAATCTGAGGCGGGAAATCAGAGGCGGGGAATCAGATGCGGGGAATCAGAGGCGGGGAATCAGAGGCAGGGAATCTGAGGCAGGGAACCTGAGGCAGGGAATCAGATGAAGGGAATCTGCGGCAGGGAATCTGCGGCAGGGAATCTGAGGCAGGGAAACTGAGGCGGGGAAACTGAGGCGGGGAATCTGAGGCGGGGAATGTGAGGCGTGGAATCTGAGGCGGGGAATCTGAGGCAGGGAATCTGAGGCAGGGAATCAGAGGCGGGGAATCAGAGGCGGGGAATCAGAGGCGGTGAATCAGAGGCGGGGAATCAGAGGCGGGGAATCAGAGGCTGGGAATCAGAGGCGGGGAATCAGAGGCGGGGAATCAGAGACAGGGAATAAGAGGCAGGGAATCAGATGAAGGGAATCAGATGAAGGGAATCTGAGGCAGGGAATCTGAGGCAGGGAATCTGAGGCAGGGAATCAGAGCCGGGGAATCTGAGGCGGGGAATCAGAGGCGGGTAATCAGAGGCGGGGAATGAGAGGCGGGGAATCAGAGGCGGGGAATCAGAGGCGGGGAATAAGAGGCAGGGATCAGATGAAGGGAATCAGATGAAGGGAATCTGAGGCAGGTAATCTGAGGCAGGGAATCAGAGCCGGGGAATCTGAGGCGGGGAATCAGAGGCGGGGAATCAGAGGCGGGGAATCAGAGGCGGGGAATCAGAGGCGGGGAATCAGATGCGGGGAATCAGAGGCAGGGAATCTGAGGCAGGGTATCTGAGGCAGGGAATCTGAGGCGGGAAATCAGAGGCGGGGAATCAGAGGCGGAGAATCAGAGGCGGGGAATAAGAGGCGGGGAATCAGAGGCGGGGAATAAGAGGCAGGGAATCAGATGAAAGGAATCAAATGACGGGAAACTGAGGCAGGGAATCTGAGGCAGGGAATCTGAGGTGGGGAATCAGAGGCGGGGAATCAGAGGTGGGGAATTAGAGGCGGGGAATCAGAGGTGGGGAATCAGAGGCGAGGAATAAGAGGCAGGGTATCAGATGAAGGGAATCAGATGAAGGGAATCTGAGGCGGGGAATCTGAGGTGGGGAATCTGAGGTGGGGAATCTGAGGCGGGGTAACTGAGGCGGGGAATCTGAGGCGGGGAATCTGAGGCGGGGAATCTGAGGCGGGGAATCAGATGCGGGAAATCAGAGGCAGGGAATCAGAGGCGGGGAATCAGAGGCGGGGAATCAGAGGCGGGGAATCAGAGGCGGGGAATCAGAGGCGGGGAATTAGAGGCAGGGAATCAGATGAAGGGAATCAGATGAAGGGAATCTGAGGCAGGGAATCTGAGGCGGGGAATTTGAGGCGGGGAATCTGAGGCGGGGAATCTGAGGCGGGGAATCAAAGGCGGGGAATCCGAGGCGGGGAATCAGAGCCGGGGAATCAGAGCCGGGGAATCAGAGCCGGGGAATCAGAGGCGGGGAATCAGAGGAAGGGAATCTGAGGCAGGGAATCTGAGGCAGGGAATCTGAGGCGGGGAATCAGAGGCGGGGAATCAGAGGCGGGGAATCAGAGGCGGTAAATCAGAGGCGGGGAATCAGAGGCGGGGAATAAGAGGCAGGGAATCTGATGAAGGGAATCAGTTGAAGGGAATCTGAGGCAGGGAATCTGAGGCAAGGAATCTGAGGCAGGGAATCAGAGCCGGGGAATCTGAGGTGGGGAATCAGAGGCGGTGAATTAGAGGCAGGGAATCTGAGGCAGGGAATCTGAGGTAGGGAATCTGAAGCGGGGAATGTGATGCGGGGAATCAGAGGCGGGGAATCAGAGGCAGGGAATCTGAGGCAGGGAACCTGAGGCAGGGAATCAGTTAAAGGGAATCTGCGGCAGGGAATCTGCGGCAGGGAATCTGAGGCAGGGAATCTGAGGCGGGGAATCTGAGGCAGGGAATCTGAGGCGGGAAATCTGAGGCGGGGAATCTGAGGCGGGGAATCTGAGGCAGGGAATCTGAGGCAGGGAATCAGAGGCGGGGAATCAGAGGCGGGGAATCAGAGGCGGGCAATCAGAGGCGGGGAATCAGATGCGGGGAATCAGAGGCTGGGAATCAGAGGCGGGGAATCAGAGGCGGGGAATCAGAGGCGGGGAATCAGAGGCGGGGAATAAGAGGCAGGGAATACGATGAAGGGAATCAGATGAAGGGAATCTGAGGCAGGGAATCTGAGGCAGGGAATATGAGGCAGGGAATCAGAGCCGGGGAATCTGAGGCGGGGAATCAGAGGCGGGTAATCAGAGGCGGGGAATCAGAGTCGGGGAATCAGAGGCGGGGAATCAGAGGCGGGGAATAAGAGGCAGGGATCAGATGAAGGGAATCAGATGAAGGGAATCTGAGGCAGGGAATCTGAGGCAGGGAATCAGAGCCGGGGAATCTGAGGCGGGGAATCTGAGGCGGGGAATCTGAGGTGGGGAATCTGAGGCGGGGAATCAGAGGTGGAGAATCAGAGGCAGGGAATCAGAGGCGGGGAATCAGAGGCGGGGAATCAGAGGCAGGGAATCAGAGGCGGGGAATAAGAGGCAGGGAATCAGATGAAGGGAATCAGATGAAGGGAATCAGAGGCGGGGAATCAGAGGCGGGGAATCAGAGGTGGGGAATCAGAGGCGGGGAATCTGAGGTGGGGAATCAGAGGCGGGGAATTAGAGGCAGGGAATCTGAGGCAGGGAATCTGAGGTAGGGAATCTGAAGCGGGGAATCAGATGCGGGGAATCAGAGGCGGGGAATCAGAGGCAGGGAATCTGAGGCAGGGAACCTGAGGCAGGGAATCAGATGAAGGGAATCTGCGGCAGGGAATCTGCGGCAGGGAATCTGAGGCAGGGAATCTGAGGCGGGGAATCTGAGGCGGGGAATCTGAGGTAGGGAATCTGAAGCGGGGAATCAGATGCGGGGAATCAGAGGCGGGGAATCAGAGGCAGGGAATCAGATGAAGGGAATCAGATGAAGGGAATCAGATGAAGGGAATCTGAGGCAGGGAATAAGAGGCAGGGAATCTGATGAAGGGAATCAGTTGAAGGGAATCTGAGGCAGGGAATCTGAGGCAAGGAATCTGAGGCAGGGAATCAGAGCCGGGGAATCTGAGGTGGGGAATCAGAGGCGGGGAATTAGAGGCAGGGAATCTGAGGCAGGGAATCTGAGGTAGGGAATCTGAAGCGGGGAATCAGATGCGGGGAATCAGAGGCGGGGAATCAGAGGCAGGGAATCTGAGGCAGGGAACCTGAGGCAGGGAATCAGATGAAGGGAATCTGCGGCAGGGAATCTGCGGCAGGGAATCTGAGGCAGGGAATCTGAGGCGGGGAATCTGAGGCGGGGAATCTGAGGCGGGGAATCTGAGGCGGGGAATCAGAGGCGGGGAATCAGAGGCGGGGAATCAGAGGCGGGCAATCAGAGGCGGGGAATCAGAGGCGGGGTATCAGAGGCTGGGAATCAGAGGCGGGGAATCAGAGGCGGGGAATCAGAGGCAGGGAATCAGAGGCGGGGAATAAGAGGCAGGGAATCAGATGAAGGGAATCAGATGAAGGGAATCTGAGGCAGGGAATCTGAGGCAGGGAATCAGAGCCGGGGAATCTGAGGCGGGGAATCAGAGGCGGGTAATCAGAGGCGGGGAGTCAGAGGCGGGGAATCAGAGGCGGGGAATCAGAGGCGGGGAATAAGAGGCAGGGATCAGATGAAGGGAATCAGATGAAGGGAATCTGAGGCAGGGAATCTGAGGCAGGGAATCAGAGCCGGGTAATCTGAGGCGGGGAATCTGAGGCGGGGAATCTGAGGTAGGGAATCTGAGGCGGGGAATCAGAGGTGGAGAATCAGATGCGGGGAATCAGAGTCAGGGAATATGAGGCAGGGAATCTGAGGCAGGGAATCTGAGGCGGGGAATCAGAGGCAGGGAATCAGAGGCGGGGAATCAGAGGCGGGGAATCAGAGGCGGGGAATAAGAGGCAGGGAATCAGATGAAGGGAATCAGATGAAGGGAATCAGAGGCGGGGAATCAGAGGCGGGGAATCAGAGGTGGGGAATCAGAGGCGGGGAATCAGAGGCGGGGAATAAGAGCCAGGGAATCAGATGAAGGGAATCAGATGAAGGGAATCTGAGGCAGGGAATCTGAGGCAGGGAATCTGAGGCAGGGAATCAGAGCCCGGGAATCTGAGGCGGGGAATCAGAGGCGGGGAATCAGAGGTGCGGAATCAGAGGAGGGGAATCAGAGGCAGGGAATCAGAGGCGGGGAATCAGAGGCGGGGAATAAAAGGCAGGGAATCAGATGAAGGGAGCAGATGAAGGGAATCTGAGGCAGGGAATCTAAGGCAGGGAATATGAGGCAGGGAATCTGAGGCAGGGAATCTGAGGTGGGGAATCAGAGGCGGGGAATCAGAGGCGGGGAATAAAAGGCAGGGAATCAGATGAAAGGAATCAGATGAATGGAATCAGAGGCGGGGAATCAGCGGCGGGGAATCAGAGGCGGGGAATCTGAGGCGGGGAATAAGAGGCAGGGAATCAGATGAAGGGAATCAGATGAAGGGAATATGAGGCAGGGTATCAGAGCCGGGGAATCTGAGGCGGGAATCAGAGGTGGGGAATCAGAGGCGGGGAATCAGAGGCGGGGAATCAAAGGCGAGGAATCAGAGGCGGGGTATCAGATGCGGGGAATCAGAGGCAGGGAATCTGAGGCAGGGAATCTGAGGCAGGGAATCTGAGGCGGGGAATCAAAGGCGGGGAATCAGAAGTGGGGAATCAGAGGCGGGGAATCAGAGGCGGGGAATCAGAGGCGGGGAATAAGAGGCGGGGAATCAGATGAAGGGAATCAGAGGCGGGGAATAAAAGGCAGGGAATCAGATGAAGGGAGCAGATGAAGGGAATCTGAGGCAGGGAATCTGAGGCAGGGAATATGAGGCAGGGAATCTGAGGCAGGGAATCTGAGGCGGGGAATCAGAGGCGGGGAATCAGAGGCGGGGATTAAAAGGCAGGGAATCAGATGAAAGGAATCAGATGAAGGGAATCAGAGGCGGGGAATCAGCGGCGGGGAATCAGAGGCGGGGAATCAGAGGCGGGGAATAAGAGGCAGGGAATCAGATGAAGGGAATCAGATGAAGTGAATATGAGGCAGGGTATCAGAGCCGGGGAATCTGAGGCGGGAATCAGAGGTGGGGAATCAGAGGCGGGGAATCAGAGGCGGGGAATCAGAGGCGGGGAATCAGAGGCGGGGTATCGGATGCGGGGAATCAGAGGCAGGGAATCTGAGGCAGGGAATCTGAGGCAGGGAATCTGAGGCGGGGAATCAAAGGCGGGGAATCAGAAGTGGGGAATCAGAGGCGGGGAATCAGAGGTGGGGAATCAGAGGCGGGGAATAAGAGGCTGGGAATCAGATGAAGGGAATCAAATGAAGGGAATCAGATGAAGGGAATCAGATAAAGGGAATCTGAGGCAGGGAATCTGAGGCAGGAAATCTGAGGCGGTGTATCTGAAGCGGGGATTCAGAGGCGGGGAATCAGAGGGAGGGAATCTGAGGCAGGGAATCTGAAGCGGGGAATCAGAGGCAGGGAATCTGAGGCAGGGTATCTGAGGCAAGGAATCTGAGGCGGGGAATCTGGGGCGGGGAATGAGAGGCGGGGAATCAGAGGTGGGGAATCAGAGGCGGGGAATCAGAGGCGGGGAATCAGAGGCGGGAAATCAGAGGTGGGGAATCAGAGGCGTGTAAACATAGGCGGATAAATAGAGGCGGGGAAAGAGATGGGTGAAACATAGTGGTTGGGAGGGAAAGAGATACACAGAACAGATCAAACAGAGTTGTTGAAATTGAGGAAGGGAAAGAGAGGCACGTAAAGAGTGGAGGGGAAAGAGCGGAGGCGAAAGAGAGGCATAGAGACAGAGGTTGGGAATCAGATGCGGGGAATCAGAGGCGGGCAATCAGTTGCAGGGAATCAGAGGCGGGGAATCAGATGTGGGGAATCAGAGGCGTGGAATCAGAGGCGGGGAATCAGAGGCGTGGAATCAGAGGCGGGGTATCAGAGGAGGGGAATCAGAGGCGGGGAATCAGAGACGGGGAATCAGAGGCGGGGAATCAGAGGCGGGGTATCAGAGGCGGGGAATCAGAGGCGGGGAATAAGAGGCAGGGAATCAGATGAAGGGAATCAGATGAAGGGAATCTGAGGCAGGGAATCTGAGGCGGGGAATTTGAGGCGGGGAATCTGAGGCGCGGAATCAGAGGTGGGGATTCAGAGGCGGGGAATCAGAGGCGGGGAATCAGAGGCGTGGAATCAGAGGAGGGGAATCTGAGGCGGGGAATAAGAGGCGGGGAATCAGAGGCGGGGAATCAGAGGCAGGGAATCAGAGGCGGGGAATCAGAGGCGGGGAATCAGAGGCGGGGAATCAGAGTTGGGGAATAAGAGGTAGAGAATCAGATGTAGGGAATCAGATGAAGGGAATCTGAGGCAGGGAATCTGAGGCAGGGAATCGGATCCGGGGAATCTGAGGCAGGGAATCTGAGGCGGGGAATCAGAGGCGGGGAATCAGAGGCGGGGAATAAAAGGCAGGGAATCAGATGAAAGGAATCAGATGAAGGGAATCAGAGGCGGGGAATCAGCGGCGGGGAATCAGAGGGGGGGAATCAGAGGCTGGGAATAAGAGGCAGGGAATCAGATGAAGGGAATCAGATGAAGGGAATATGAGGCAGGGTATCAGAGCCGGGGAATCTGAGGCGGGAATCAGAGGTGGGGAATCAGAGGAGGGGAATCAGAGGCGGGGAATCAGAGGCGGGGAATCAGAGGCGGGGTATCAGATGCGGGGAATCAGAGGCAGGGAATCTGAGGCAGGGAATCTGAGGCAGGGAATCTGAGGCGGGGAATCAAAGGCGGGGAATCAGAAGTGGGGAATCAGAGGCTGGGAATCAGAGGCGGGGAATAAGAGGCGGGGAATCAGATGAAGGGAATCAGATGAAGGGAATCAGATGAAGGGAATCAGATGAAGGGAATCTGAGGCAGGGAATCTGAGGCAGGAAATCTGAGGCGGGGTATCTGAAGCGGGGATTCAGAGGCGGGGAATCAGAGGGAGGGAATCTGAGGCAGGGAATCTGAAGCGGGGAGTCAGAGGCAGGGAATCTGAGGCAGGGTATCTGAGGCAAGGAATCTTAGGCGGGGAATCTGTGGCGGGGAATGAGAGGCGGGGAATCAGAGGCGGGGAACCAGAGGCGGGGAATCAGAGGCGGGGAATCAGAGGCGGGTAATCAGAGGTGGGGAATCAGAGGCGGGTAAACATAGGCGGATAAATAGAGGCGGGGAAAGAGATGGGTGAAACATAGTGGTTGGGAGGGAAAGAGATACACAGAACAGATCAAACAGAGTTGTTGAAATTGAGGGAGGGAAAGAGAGGCACGTAAAGAGTGGAGGGGAAAGAGCGGAGGCGAAAGAGAGGCATAGAGACAGAGGTTGGGAATCAGATGCGGGGAATCAGAGGCGGGCAATCAGTTGCAGGGAATCAGAGGCGGGGAATCAGATGTGGGGAATCAGAGGCGGGGAATCAGAGGCGGGGAATCAGAGGCGGGTAATCAGAGGTGGGGAATCAGAGGCGGGTAAACATAGGCGGATAAATAGAGGCGGGGAAAGAGATGGGTGAAACATAGTGGTTGGGAGGGAAAGAGATACACAGAACAGATCAAACAGAGTTGTTGAAATTGAGGGAGGGAAAGAGAGGCACGTAAAGAGTGGAGGGGAAAGAGCGGAGGCGAAAGAGAGGCATAGAGACAGAGGTTGGGAATCAGATGCGGGGAATCAGAGGCGGGCAATCAGTTGCAGGGAATCAGAGGCGGGGAATCAGATGTGGGGAATCAGAGGCGTGGAATCAGAGGCGGGGAATCAGAGGCGTGGAATCAGAGGCGGGGTATCAGAGGCGGGGAATCAGAGGCGGGGAATCAGAGGCGGGGAATCAGAGGCGGGGAATCAGAGGCGGGGTATCAGAGGCGGGGAATCAGAGGCGGGGTATAAGAGGCAGGGCATCAGATGAAGGGAATCAGATGAAGGGAATCTGAGGCATGGAATCTGAGGCGGGGAATTTGAGGCGGGGAATCTGAGGCGCGGAATCAGAGGTGGGGAATCAGAGGCGGGGAATCAGAGGCGGGGAACAGAGGCGTGGAATCAGAGGAGGGGAATCTGAGGCGGGGAATAAGAGGCGGGGAATCAGAGGCGGGGAATCAGAGGCGGGGAATCTGAGGCGGGGAATCTGTGGCGGGGAATGAGAGGCGAGGAATCAGAGGCGGGGAATTAGAGGCAGGGAATCTGAGGCAGGGAATCTGAGGCAGGGAATCTGAGGCAGGGAATCTGATGCGGGGAATCAGAGGCGGGGAATCAGAGGCAGGGAATCTGAGGCAGGGAACCTGAGGCAGGGAATCAGATGAAGGGAATCTGCGGCAGGAAATCTGCGGCAGGGAATCTGAGGCAGGGAATCTGAGGCGGGGAATCTGAGGCGGGGAATCTGAGGCGCGGAATCTGAGGCGGGCAATCAGTTGCAGGGAATCAGAGGCGGGGAATCAGATGTGGGGAATCAGAGGCGTGGAATCAGAGGCGGGGAATCAGAGGCGTGGAATCAGAGGCGGGGTATCAGAGGCGGGGAATCAGAGTCGGGCAATCAGTTGCAGGGAATCAGAGGCGGGGAATCAGATGTGGGGAATCAGAGGCGTGGAATCAGAGGCGGGGAATCAGAGGCGGGGAATCAGAGGTGGGGAATCAGAGGCGGGGAATCAGAGGCGGGGAATAAGAGCCAGGGAATCAGATGAAGGGAATCAGATGAAGGGAATCTGAGGCAGGGAATCTGAGGCAGGGAATCTGAGGCAGGGAATCAGAGCCCGGGAATCTGAGGCGGGGAATCAGAGGCGGGGAATCAGAGGTGCGGAATCAGAGGAGGGGAATCAGAGGCAGGGAATCAGAGGCGGGGAATAAGAGGCGGGGAATAAAAGGCAGGGAATCAGATGAAGGGAGCAGATGAAGGGAATCTGAGGCAGGGAATCTAAGGCAGGGAATATGAGGCAGGGAATCTGAGGCAGGGAATCTGAGGTGGGGAATCAGAGGCGGGGAATCAGAGGCGGGGAATAAAAGGCAGGGAATCAGATGAAAGGAATCAGATGAAGGGAATCAGAGGCGGGGAATCAGCGGCGGGGAATCAGAGGCGGGGAATCTGAGGCGGGGAATAAGAGGCAGGGAATCAGATGAAGGGAATCAGATGAAGGGAATATGAGGCAGGGTATCAGAGCCGGGGAATCTGAGGCGGGAATCAGAGGTGGGGAATCAGAGGCGGGGAATCAGAGGCGGGGAATCAAAGGCGAGGAATCAGAGGCGGGGTATCAGATGCGGGGAATCAGAGGCAGGGAATCTGAGGCAGGGAATCTGAGGCAGGGAATCTGAGGCGGGGAATCAAAGGCGGGGAATCAGAAGTGGGGAATCAGAGGCGGGGAATCAGAGGCGGGGAATCAGAGGCGGGGAATAAGAGGCAGGGAATCAGATGAAGGGAGCAGATGAAGGGAATCTGAGGCAGGGAATCTGAGGCAGGGAATATGAGGCAGGGAATCTGAGGCAGGGAATCTGAGGCGGGGAATCAGAGGCGGGGAATCAGAGGCGGGGATTAAAAGGCAGGGAATCAGATGAAAGGAATCAGATGAAGGGAATCAGAGGCGGGGAATCAGCGGCGGGGAATCAGAGGCGGGGAATCAGAGGCGGGGAATAAGAGGCAGGGAATCAGATGAAGGGAATCAGATGAAGTGAATATGAGGCAGGGTATCAGAGCCGGTGAATCTGAGGCGGGAATCAGAGGTGGGGAATCAGAGGCGGGGAATCAGAGGCGGGGAATCAGAGGCGGGGAATCAGAGGCGGGGTATCAGATGCGGGGAATCAGAGGCAGGGAATCTGAGGCAGTGAATCTGAGGCAGGGAATCTGAGGCGGGGAATCAAAGGCGGGGAATCAGAAGTGGGGAATCAGAGGCGGGGAATCAGAGGTGGGAAATCAGAGGCGGGGAATAAGAGGCTGGGAATCAGATGAAGGGAATCAAATGAAGGGAATCAGATGAAGGGAATCAGATAAAGGGAATCTGAGGCAGGGAATCTGAGGCAGGAAATCTGAGGCGGTGTATCTGAAGCGGGGATTCAGAGGCGGGGAATCAGAGGGAGGGAATCTGAGGCAGGGAATCTGAAGCGGGGAATCAGAGGCAGGGAATCTGAGGCAGGGTATCTGAGGCAAGGAATCTGAGGCGGGGAATCTGTGGCGGGGAATCAGAGGCGGGGAATCAGATGTGGGGAATCAGAGGCGTGGAATCAGAGGCGGGGAATCAGAGGCGGGGAATCAGAGGCGGGGAATCTGAGGCGGGGAATCTGTGGCGGGGAATGAGAGGCGAGGAATCAGAGGCGGGGAATTAGAGGCAGGGAATCTGAGGCAGGGAATCTGAGGCAGGGAATCTGAGGCAGGGAATCTGATGCGGGGAATCAGAGGCGGGGAATCAGAGGCAGGGAATCTGAGGCAGGGAACCTGAGGCAGGGAATCAGATGAAGGGAATCTGCGGCAGGAAATCTGCGGCAGGGAATCTGAGGCAGGGAATCTGAGGCGGGGAATCTGAGGCGGGGAATCTGAGGCGCGGAATCTGAGGCGGGCAATCAGTTGCAGGGAATCAGAGGCGGGGAATCAGATGTGGGGAATCAGAGGCGTGGAATCAGAGGCGGGGAATCAGAGGCGTGGAATCAGAGGCGGGGTATCAGAGGCGGGGAATCAGAGTCGGGCAATCAGTTGCAGGGAATCAGAGGCGGGGAATCAGATGTGGGGAATCAGAGGCGTGGAATCAGAGGCGGGGAATCAGAGGCGGGGAATCAGAGGTGGGGAATCAGAGGCGGGGAATCAGAGGCGGGGAATAAGAGCCAGGGAATCAGATGAAGGGAATCAGATGAAGGGAATCTGAGGCAGGGAATCTGAGGCAGGGAATCTGAGGCAGGGAATCAGAGCCCGGGAATCTGAGGCGGGGAATCAGAGGCGGGGAATCAGAGGTGCGGAATCAGAGGAGGGGAATCAGAGGCAGGGAATCAGAGGCGGGGAATCAGAGGCGGGGAATAAAAGGCAGGGAATCAGATGAAGGGAGCAGATGAAGGGAATCTGAGGCAGGGAATCTAAGGCAGGGAATATGAGGCAGGGAATCTGAGGCAGGGAATCTGAGGTGGGGAATCAGAGGCGGGGAATCAGAGGCGGGGAATAAAAGGCAGGGAATCAGATGAAAGGAATCAGATGAAGGGAATCAGAGGCGGGGAATCAGCGGCGGGGAATCAGAGGCGGGGAATCTGAGGCGGGGAATAAGAGGCAGGGAATCAGATGAAGGGAATCAGATGAAGGGAATATGAGGCAGGGTATCAGAGCCGGGGAATCTGAGGCGGGAATCAGAGGTGGGGAATCAGAGGCGGGGAATCAGAGGCGGGGAATCAAAGGCGAGGAATCAGAGGCGGGGTATCAGATGCGGGGAATCAGAGGCAGGGAATCTGAGGCAGGGAATCTGAGGCAGGGAATCTGAGGCAGGGAATCTGAGGCGGGGAATCAAAGGCGGGGAATCAGAAGTGGGGAATCAGAGGCGGGGAATCAGAGGCGGGGAATCAGAGGCGGGGAATAAGAGGCGGGGAATCAGATGAAGGGAATCAGAGGCGGGGAATAAAAGGCAGGGAATCAGATGAAGGGAGCAGATGAAGGGAATCTGAGGCAGGGAATCTGAGGCAGGGAATATGAGGCAGGGAATCTGAGGCAGGGAATCTGAGGCGGGGAATCAGAGGCGGGGAATCAGAGGCGGGGATTAAAAGGCAGGGAATCAGATGAAAGGAATCAGATGAAGGGAATCAGAGGCGGGGAATCAGCGGCGGGGAATCAGAGGCGGGGAATCAGAGGCGGGGAATAAGAGGCAGGGAATCAGATGAAGGGAATCAGATGAAGTGAATATGAGGCAGGGTATCAGAGCCGGGGAATCTGAGGCGGGAATCAGAGGTGGGGAATCAGAGGCGGGGAATCAGAGGCGGGGAATCAGAGGCGGGGAATCAGAGGCGGGGTATCAGATGCGGGGAATCAGAAGTGGGGAATCAGAGGCGGGGAATCAGAGGTGGGGAATCAGAGGCGGGGAATAAGAGGCTGGGAATCAGATGAAGGGAATCAAATGAAGGGAATCAGATGAAGGGAATCAGATAAAGGGAATCTGAGGCAGGGAATCTGAGGCAGGAAATCTGAGGCGGTGTATCTGAAGCGGGGATTCAGAGGCGGGGAATCAGAGGGAGGGAATCTGAGGCAGGGAATCTGAAGCGGGGAATCAGAGGCAGGGAATCTGAGGCAGGGTATCTGAGGCAAGGAATCTGAGGCGGGGAATCTGTGGCGGGGAATGAGAGGCGGGGAGTCAGAGGTGGGGAATCAGAGGCGGGGAATCAGAGGCGGGGAATCAGAGGCGGGAAATCAGAGGTGGGGAATCAGAGGCGTGTAAACATAGGCGGATAAATAGAGGCGGGGAAAGAGATGGGTGAAACATAGTGGTTGGGAGGGAAAGAGATACACAGAACAGATCAAACAGAGTTGTTGAAATTGAGGAAGGGAAAGAGAGGCACGTAAAGAGTGGAGGGGAAAGAGCGGAGGCGAAAGAGAGGCATAGAGACAGAGGTTGGGAATCAGATGCGGGGAATCAGAGGCGGGCAATCAGTTGCAGGGAATCAGAGGCGGGGAATCAGATGTGGGGAATCAGAGGCGTGGAATCAGAGGCGGGGAATCAGAGGCGTGGAATCAGAGGCGGGGTATCAGAGGAGGGGAATCAGAGGCGGGGAATCAGAGGCGGGGAATCAGAGGCGGGGAATCAGAGGCGGGGTATCAGAGGCGGGGAATCAGAGGCGGGGAATAAGAGGCAGGGAATCAGATGAAGGGAATCAGATGAAGGGAATCTGAGGCAGGGAATCTGAGGCGGGGAATTTGAGGCGGGGAATCTGAGGCGCGGAATCAGAGGTGGGGATTCAGAGGCGGGGAATCAGAGGCGGGGAATCAGAGGCGTGGAATCAGAGGAGGGGAATCTGAGGCGGGGAATAAGAGGCGGGGAATCAGAGGCGGGGAATCAGAGGCAGGGAATCAGAGGCGGGGAATCAGAGGCGGGGAATCAGAGGCGGGGAATCAGAGTTGGGGAATAAGAGGTAGAGAATCAGATGTAGGGAATCAGATGAAGGGAATCTGAGGCAGGGAATCTGAGGCAGGGAATCGGATCCGGGGAATCTGAGGCAGGGAATCTGAGGCGGGGAATCAGAGGCGAGGAATCAGAGGCGGGGAATAAAAGGCAGGGAATCAGATGAAAGGAATCAGATGAAGGGAATCAGAGGCGGGGAATCAGCGGCGGGGAATCAGAGGGGGGGAATCAGAGGCGGGGAATAAGAGGCAGGGAATCAGATGAAGGGAATCAGATGAAGGGAATATGAGGCAGGGTATCAGAGCCGGGGAATCTGAGGCGGGAATCAGAGGTGGGGAATCAGAGGCGGGGAATCAGAGGCGGGGAATCAGAGGCGGGGAATCAGAGGCGGGGTATCAGATGCGGGGAATCAGAGGCAGGGAATCTGAGGCAGGGAATCTGAGGCAGGGAATCTGAGGCGGGGAATCAAAGGCGGGGAATCAGAAGTGGGGAATCAGAGGCTGGGAATCAGAGGCGGGGAATAAGAGGCGGGGAATCAGATGAAGGGAATCAGATGAAGGGAATCAGATGAAGGGAATCAGATGAAGGGAATCTGAGGCAGGGAATCTGAGGCAGGAAATCTGAGGCGGGGTATCTGAAGCGGGGATTCAGAGGCGGGGAATCAGAGGGAGGGAATCTGAGGCAGGGAATCTGAAGCGGGGAGTCAGAGGCAGGGAATCTGAGGCAGGGTATCTGAGGCAAGGAATCTGAGGCGGGGAATCTGTGGCGGGGAATGAGAGGCGGGGAATCAGAGGCGGGGAATCAGAGGCGGGGAATCAGAGGCGGGGAATCAGAGGCGGGTAATCAGAGGTGGGGAATCAGAGGCGGGTAAACATAGGCGGATAAATAGAGGCGGGGAAAGAGATGGGTGAAACATAGTGGTTGGGAGGGAAAGAGATACACAGAACAGATCAAACAGAGTTGTTGAAATTGAGGGAGGGAAAGAGAGGCACGTAAAGAGTGGAGGGGAAAGAGCGGAGGCGAAAGAGAGGCATAGAGACAGAGGTTGGGAATCAGATGCGGGGAATCAGAGGCGGGCAATCAGTTGCAGGGAATCAGAGGCGGGGAATCAGATGTGGGGAATCAGAGGCGTGGAATCAGAGGCGGGGAATCAGAGGCGTGGAATCAGAGGCGGGGTATCAGAGGCGGGGAATCAGAGGCGGGGAATCAGAGGCGGGGAATCAGAGGCGGGGAATCAGAGGCGGGGTATCAGAGGCGGGGAATCAGAGGCGGGGAATAAGAGGCAGGGCATCAGATGAAGGGAATCAGATGAAGGGAATCTGAGGCATGGAATCTGAGGCGGGGAATTTGAGGCGGGGAATCTGAGGCGCGGAATCAGAGGTGGGGAATCAGAGGCGGGGAATCAGAGGCGGGGATCAGAGGCGTGGAATCAGAGGAGGGGAATCTGAGGCGGGGAATAAGAGGCGAGGAATCAGAGGCGGGGAATCAGAGGCGGGGAATCTGAGGCGGGGAATCTGTGGCGGGGAATGAGAGGCGAGGAATCAGAGGCGGGGAATTAGAGGCAGGGAATCTGAGGCAGGGAATCTGAGGCAGGGAATCTGAGGCAGGGAATCTGATGCGGGGAATCAGAGGCGGGGAATCAGAGGCAGGGAATCTGAGGCAGGGAACCTGAGGCAGGGAATCAGATGAAGGGAATCTGCGGCAGGAAATCTGCGGCAGGGAATCTGAGGCAGGGAATCTGAGGCGGGGAATCTGAGGCGGGGAATCTGAGGCGCGGAATCTGAGGCGGGCAATCAGTTGCAGGGAATCAGAGGCGGGGAATCAGATGTGGGGAATCAGAGGCGTGGAATCAGAGGCGGGGAATCAGAGGCGTGGAATCAGAGGCGGGGTATCAGAGGCGGGGAATCAGAGTCGGGCAATCAGTTGCAGGGAATCAGAGGCGGGGAATCAGATGTGGGGAATCAGAGGCGTGGAATCAGAGGCGGGGAATCAGAGGCGTGGAATCAGAGGTGGGGAATCAGAGGCGGGGAATCAGAGGCGGGGAATAAGAGCCAGGGAATCAGATGAAGGGAATCAGATGAAGGGAATCTGAGGCAGGGAATCTGAGGCAGGGAATCTGAGGCAGGGAATCAGAGCCCGGGAATCTGAGGCGGGGAATCAGAGGCGGGGAATCAGAGGTGCGGAATCAGAGGAGGGGAATCAGAGGCAGGGAATCAGAGGCGGGGAATCAGAGGCGGGGAATAAAAGGCAGGGAATCAGATGAAGGGAGCAGATGAAGGGAATCTGAGGCAGGGAATCTAAGGCAGGGAATATGAGGCAGGGAATCTGAGGCAGGGAATCTGAGGTGGGGAATCAGAGGCGGGGAATCAGAGGCGGGGAATAAAAGGCAGGGAATCAGATGAAAGGAATCAGATGAAGGGAATCAGAGGCGGGGAATCAGCGGCGGGGAATCAGAGGCGGGGAATCTGAGGCGGGGAATAAGAGGCAGGGAATCAGATGAAGGGAATCAGATGAAGGGAATATGAGGCAGGGTATCAGAGCCGGGGAATCTGAGGCGGGAATCAGAGGTGGGGAATCAGAGGCGGGGAATCAGAGGCGGGGAATCAAAGGCGAGGAATCAGAGGCGGGGTATCAGATGCGGGGAATCAGAGGCAGGGAATCTGAGGCAGGGAATCTGAGGCAGGGAATCTGAGGCGGGGAATCAAAGGCGGGGAATCAGAAGTGGGGAATCAGAGGCGGGGAATCAGAGGCGGGGAATCAGAGGCGGGGAATAAGAGGCGGGGAATCAGATGAAGGGAATCAGAGGCGGGGAATAAAAGGCAGGGAATCAGATGAAGGGAGCAGATGAAGGGAATCTGAGGCAGGGAATCTGAGGCAGGGAATATGAGGCAGGGAATCTGAGGCAGGGAATCTGAGGCGGGGAATCAGAGGCGGGGAATCAGAGGCGGGGATTAAAAGGCAGGGAATCAGATGAAAGGAATCAGATGAAGGGAATCAGAGGCGGGGAATCAGCGGCGGGGAATCAGAGGCGGGGAATCAGAGGCGGGGAATAAGAGGCAGGGAATCAGATGAAGGGAATCAGATGAAGTGAATATGAGGCAGGGTATCAGAGCCGGGGAATCTGAGGCGGGAATCAGAGGTGGGGAATCAGAGGCGGGGAATCAGAGGCGGGGAATCAGAGGCGGGGAATCAGAGGCGGGGTATCAGATGCGGGGAATCAGAGGCAGGGAATCTGAGGCAGGGAATCTGAGGCAGGGAATCTGAGGCGGGGAATCAAAGGCGGGGAATCAGAAGTGGGGAATCAGAGGCGGGGAATCAGAGGTGGGGAATCAGAGGCGGGGAATAAGAGGCTGGGAATCAGATGAAGGGAATCAAATGAAGGGAATCAGATGAAGGGAATCAGATAAAGGGAATCTGAGGCAGGGAATCTGAGGCAGGAAATCTGAGGCGGTGTATCTGAAGCGGGGATTCAGAGGCGGGGAATCAGAGGGAGGGAATCTGAGGCAGGGAATCTGAAGCGGGGAATCAGAGGCAGGGAATCTGAGGCAGGGTATCTGAGGCAAGGAATCTGAGGCGGGGAATCTGTGGCGGGGAATCAGAGGCGGGGAATCAGATGTGGGGAATCAGAGGCGTGGAATCAGAGGCGGGGAATCAGAGGCGGGGAATCAGAGGCGGGGAATCTGAGGCGGGGAATCTGTGGCGGGGAATGAGAGGCGAGGAATCAGAGGCGGGGAATTAGAGGCAGTGAATCTGAGGCAGGGAATCTGAGGCAGGGAATCTGAGGCAGGGAATCTGATGCGGGGAATCAGAGGCGGGGAATCAGAGGCAGGGAATCTGAGGCAGGGAACCTGAGGCAGGGAATCAGATGAAGGGAATCTGCGGCAGGAAATCTGCGGCAGGGAATCTGAGGCAGGGAATCTGAGGCGGGGAATCTGAGGCGGGGAATCTGAGGCGCGGAATCTGAGGCGGGCAATCAGTTGCAGGGAATCAGAGGCGGGGAATCAGATGTGGGGAATCAGAGGCGTGGAATCAGAGGCGGGGAATCAGAGGCGTGGAATCAGAGGCGGGGTATCAGAGGCGGGGAATCAGAGTCGGGCAATCAGTTGCAGGGAATCACAGGCGGGGAATCAGATGTGGGGAATCAGAGGCGTGGAATCAGAGGCGGGGAATCAGAGGCGGGGAATCAGAGGTGGGGAATCAGAGGCGGGGAATCAGAGGCGGGGAATAAGAGCCAGGGAATCAGATGAAGGGAATCAGATGAAGGGAATCTGAGGCAGGGAATCTGAGGCAGGGAATCTGAGGCAGGGAATCAGAGCCCGGGAATCTGAGGCGGGGAATCAGAGGCGGGGAATCAGAGGTGCGGAATCAGAGGACGGGAATCAGAGGCAGGGAATCAGAGGCGGGGAATCAGAGGCGGGGAATAAAAGTCAGGGAATCAGATGAAGGGAGCAGATGAAGGGAATCTGAGGCAGGGAATCTAAGGCAGGGAATATGTGGCAGGGAATCTGAGGCAGGGAATCTGAGGTGGGGAATCAGAGGCGGGGAATCAGAGGCGGGGAATAAAAGGCAGGGAATCAGATGAAAGGAATCAGATGAAGGGAATCAGAGGCGGGGAATCAGCGGCGGGGAATCAGAGGCGGGGAATCTGAGGCGGGGAATAAGAGGCAGGGAATCAGATGAAGGGAATCAGATGAAGGGAATATGAGGCAGGGTATCAGAGCCGGGGAATCTGAGGCGGGAATCAGAGGTGGGGAATCAGAGGCGGGGAATCAGAGGCGGGGAATCAAAGGCGAGGAATCAGAGGCGGGGTATCAGATGCGGGGAATCAGAGGCAGGGAATCTGAGGCAGGGAATCTGAGGCAGGGAATCTGAGGCGGGGAATCAAAGGCGGGGAATCAGAAGTGGGGAATCAGAGGCGGGGAATCAGAGGCGGGGAATCAGAGGCGGGGAATAAGAGGCGGGGAATCAGATGAAGGGAATCAGAGGCGGGGAATAAAAGGCAGGGAATCAGATGAAGGGAGCAGATGAAGGGAATCTGAGGCAGGGAATCTGAGGCAGGGAATATGGGGCAGGGAATCTGAGGCAGGGAATCTGAGGCGGGGAATCAGAGGCGGGGAATCAGAGGCGGGGATTAAAAGGCAGGGAATCACATGAAAGGAATCAGATGAAGGGAATAAGAGGCGGGGAATCAGCGGCGGGGAATCAGAGGCGGGGAATCAGAGGCGGGGAATAAGAGGCAGGGAATCAGATGAAGGGAATCAGATGAAGTGAATATGAGGCAGGGTATCAGAGCCGGGGAATCTGAGGCGGGAATCAGAGGTGGGGAATCAGAGGCGGGGAATCAGAGGCGGGGAATCAGAGGCGGGGAATCAGAGGCGGGGTATCAGATGCGGGGAATCAGAGGCAGGGAATCTGAGGCAGGGAATCTGAGGCAGGGAATCTGAGGCGGGGAATCAAAGGCGGGGAATCAGAAGTGGGGAATCAGAGGCGGGGAATCAGAGGTGGGGAATCAGAGGCGGGGAATAAGAGGCTGGGAATCAGATGAAGGGAATCAAATGAAGGGAATCAGATGAAGGGAATCAGATAAAGGGAATCTGAGGCAGGGAATCTGAGGCAGGAAATCTGAGGCGGTGTATCTGAAGCGGGGATTCAGAGGCGGGGAATCAGAGGGAGGGAATCTGAGGCAGGGAATCTGAAGCGGGGAATCAGAGGCAGGGAATCTGAGGCAGGGTATCTGAGGCAAGGAATCTGAGGCGGGGAATCTGTGGCGGGGAATGAGAGGCGGGGAATCAGAGGTGGGGAATCAGAGGCGGGGAATCAGAGGCGGGGAATCAGAGGCGGGAAATCAGAGGTGGGGAATCAGAGGCGTGTAAACATAGGCGGATAAATAGAGGCGGGGAAAGAGATGGGTGAAACATAGTGGTTGGGAGGGAAAGAGATACACAGAACAGATCAAACAGAGTTGTTGAAATTGAGGAAGGGAAAGAGAGGCACGTAAAGAGTGGAGGGGAAAGAGCGGAGGCGAAAGAGAGGCATAGAGACAGAGGTTGGGAATCAGATGCGGGGAATCAGAGGCGGGCAATCAGTTGCAGGGAATCAGAGGCGGGGAATCAGATGTGGGGAATCAGAGGCGTGGAATCAGAGGCGGGGAATCAGAGGCGTGGAATCAGAGGCGGGGTATCAGAGGAGGGGAATCAGAGGCGGGGAATCAGAGGCGGGGAATCAGAGGCGGGGAATCAGAGGCGGGGTATCAGAGGCGGGGAATCAGAGGCGGGGAATAAGAGGCAGGGAATCAGATGAAGGGAATCAGATGAAGGGAATCTGAGGCAGGGAATCTGAGGCGGGGAATTTGAGGCGGGGAATCTGAGGCGCGGAATCAGAGGTGGGGATTCAGAGGCGGGGAATCAGAGGCGGGGAATCAGAGGCGTGGAATCAGAGGAGGGGAATCTGAGGCGGGGAATAAGAGGCGGGGAATCAGAGGCGGGGAATCAGAGGCAGGGAATCAGAGGCGGGGAATCAGAGGCGGGGAATCAGAGCCGGGGAATCAGAGTTGGGGAATAAGAGGTAGAGAATCAGATGTAGGGAATCAGATGAAGGGAATCTGAGGCAGGGAATCTGAGGCAGGGAATCGGATCCGGGGAATCTGAGGCAGGGAATCTGAGGCGGGGAATCAGAGGCGGGGAATCAGAGGCGGGGAATAAAAGGCAGGGAATCAGATGAAAGGAATCAGATGAAGGGAATCAGAGGCGGGGAATCAGCGGCGGGGAATCAGAGGGGGGGAATCAGAGGCGGGGAATAAGAGGCAGGGAATCAGATGAAGGGAATCAGATGAAGGGAATATGAGGCAGGGTATCAGAGCCGGGGAATCTGAGGCGGGAATCAGAGGTGGGGAATCAGAGGCGGGGAATCAGAGGCGGGGAATCAGAGGCGGGGAATCAGAGGCGGGGTATCAGATGCGGGGAATCAGAGGCAGGGAATCTGAGGCAGGGAATCTGAGGCAGGGAATCTGAGGCGGGGAATCAAAGGCGGGGAATCAGAAGTGGGGAATCAGAGGCTGGGAATCAGAGGCGGGGAATAAGAGGCGGGGAATCAGATGAAGGGAATCAGATGAAGGGAATCAGATGAAGGGAATCAGATGAAGGGAATCTGAGGCAGGGAATCTGAGGCAGGAAATCTGAGGCGGGGTATCTGAAGCGGGGATTCAGAGGCGGGGAATCAGAGGGAGGGAATCTGAGGCAGGGAATCTGAAGCGGGGAGTCAGAGGCAGGGAATCTGAGGCAGGGTATCTGAGGCAAGGAATCTGAGGCGGGGAATCTGTGGCGGGGAATGAGAGGCGGGGAATCAGAGGCGGGGAATCAGAGGCGGGGAATCAGAGGCGGGGAATCAGAGGCGGGTAATCAGAGGTGGGGAATCAGAGGCGGGTAAACATAGGCGGATAAATAGAGGCGGGGAAAGAGATGGGTGAAACATAGTGGTTGGGAGGGAAAGAGATACACAGAACAGATCAAACAGAGTTGTTGAAATTGAGGGAGGGAAAGAGAGGCACGTAAAGAGTGGAGGGGAAAGAGCGGAGGCGAAAGAGAGGCATAGAGACAGAGGTTGGGAATCAGATGCGGGGAATCAGAGGCGGGCAATCAGTTGCAGGGAATCAGAGGCGGGGAATCAGATGTGGGGAATCAGAGGCGTGGAATCAGAGGCGGGGAATCAGAGGCGTGGAATCAGAGGCGGGGTATCAGAGGCGGGGAATCAGAGGCGGGGAATCAGAGGCGGGGAATCAGAGGCGGGGAATCAGAGGCGGGGTATCAGAGGCGGGGAATCAGAGGCGGGGAATAAGAGGCAGGGCATCAGATGAAGGGAATCAGATGAAGGGAATCTGAGGCATGGAATCTGAGGCGTGGAATTTGTGGCGGGGAATCTGAGGCGCGGAATCAGAGGTGGGGAATCAGAGGCGGGGAATCAGAGGCGGGGAACAGAGGCGTGGAATCAGAGGAGGGGAATCTGAGGCGGGGAATAAGAGGCGGGGAATCAGAGGCGGGGAATCAGAGGCGGGGAATCTGAGGCGGGGAATCTGTGGCGGGGAATGAGAGGCGAGGAATCAGAGGCGGGGAATTAGAGGCAGGGAATCTGAGGCAGGGAATCTGAGGCAGGGAATCTGAGGCAGGGAATCTGATGCGGGGAATCAGAGGCGGGGAATCAGAGGCAGGGAATCTGAGGCAGGGAACCTGAGGCAGGGAATCAGATGAAGGGAATCTGCGGCAGGAAATCTGCGGCAGGGAATCTGAGGCAGGGAATCTGAGGCGGGGAATCTGAGGCGGGGAATCTGAGGCGCGGAATCTGAGGCGGGCAATCAGTTGCAGGGAATCAGAGGCGGGGAATCAGATGTGGGGAATCAGAGGCGTGGAATCAGAGGCGGGGAATCAGAGGCGTGGAATCAGAGGCGGGGTATCAGAGGCGGGGAATCAGAGTCGGTCAATCAGTTGCAGGGAATCAGAGGCGGGGAATCAGATGTGGGGAATCAGAGGCGTGGAATCAGAGGCGGGGAATCAGAGGCGTGGAATCAGAGGCGGGGTATCAGAGGCGGGGAATCAGAGGCGGGGAATCAGAGGCGGGCAATCAGTTGCAGGGAATCAGAGGCGGGGAATCAGATGTGGGGAATCAGAGGCGTGGAATCAGAGGCGGGGAATCAGAGGCGTGGAATCAGAGGCGGGGTATCAGAGGCGGGGAATCAGAGGCGGGGAATCAGAGGCGGGGAATCAGAGGCGGGGAATCAGAGGCGGGGAATTAGAGGCAGGGAATCTGAGGCAGGGAATCTGAGGCAGGGAATCTGAGGCAGGGAATCTGATGCGGGGAATCAGAGGCGGGGAATCAGAGGCAGGGAATCTGAGGCAGGGAACCTGAGGCAGGGAATCAGATGAAGGGAATCTGCGGCAGGAAATCTGCGGCAGGGTATCTGAGGCAGGGAATCTGAGGCGGGGAATCTGAGGCGGGGAATCTGAGGCGCGGAATCTGGGCGGGGAATCTGAGGCGGGGAATCTGAGGCAGGGAATCAGAGGTGGGGAATCAGAGGCGGGGAATCAGAGGCGGTGAATCAGAGGCGGGGAATCAGAGGCGGGGAATCAGAGGCTGGGAATCAGAGGCGGGGAATCAGAGGCGGGGAATCAGAGGCGGGGAATCAGAGGCGGGGAATAAGAGGCAGGGAATCAGATGAAGGGAATCAGATGAAGGGAATCTGAGGCAGGGAATATGAGGCAGGGAATCTGAGGCAGGGAATCAGAGCCGGGGAATCTGAGGCGGGGAATCAGAGGCGGGTAATCAGAGGTGGGGAATGAGAGGCGGGGAATCAGAGGCGGGGAATCAGAGGCGGGGAATAAGAGGCAGGGATCAGATGAAGGGAATCAGATGAAGGGAATCTGAGGCAGGGAATCTGAAGCAGGGAATCAGAGCCGGGGAATCTGAGGCGGGGAATCAGAGGCGGGGAATCAGAGGCGGGGAATCAGAGGCGGGGAATCAGAGGCGGGGAATCAGATGCGGGGAATCAGAGGCAGGGAATCTGAGGCAGGGTATCTGAGGCAGGGAATCTGAGGCGGGAAATCAGAGGCGGGGAATCAGAGGCGGGGAATCAGAGGCGGGGAATAAGAGGCGGGGAATCAGAGGCGGGGAATAAGAGGCAGGGAAACAGATGAAAGGAATCAAATGACGGGAATCTGAGGCAGGGAATCTGAGGCAGGGAATCTGAGGCGGGGAATCAGAGGCGGGGAATCAGAGGTGGGGAATTAGAGGCGGGGAATCAGAGGCGGGGAATCAGAGGCGAGGAATAAGAGGCAGGGTATCAGATGAAGGGAATCAGATGAAGGAAATCTGAGGCGGGGAATCTGAGGTGGGGAATCTGAGGTGGGGAATCTGAGGCGGGGTAACTGAGGCGGGGAATCTGAGGCGGGGAATCTGAGGCAGGGAATCTGAGGCGGGGAATCAGATGCGGGGAATCAGAGGCAGGGAATCAGAGGCGGGGAATCAGAGGCGGGGAATCAGAGGCGGGGAATCTGAGGCGGGGAATCAGAGGCGGGGAATTAGAGGCAGGGAATCAGATGAAGGGAATCAGATGAAGGGAATCTGAGGCAGGGAATCTGAGGCGGGGAATTTGAGGCGGGGAATCTGAGGCGGGGAATCTGAGGCAGGGAATCAGAGGCGGGGAATCCGAGGCGGGGAATCAGAGCCGGGGAATCAGAGCCGGGGAATCAGAGCCGGGGAATCAGAGGCGGGGAATCAGAGGCAGGGAATCTGAGGCAGGGAATCTGAGGCAGGGAATCTGAGGCGGGGAATCAGAGGCGGGGAATAAGAGGCGGGGAATCAGAGGCGGTAAATCAGAGGCGGGGAATCAGAGGCGGGGAATAAGAGGCAGGGAATCTGATGAAGGGAATCAGTTGAAGGGAATCTGAGGCAGGGAATCTGAGGCAGGGAATCTGAGGCAGGGAATCAGAGCCGGGGAATCTGAGGTGGGGAATCAGAGGCGGGGAATTAGAGGCAGGGAATCTGAGGCAGGGAATCTGAGGCAGGGAATCTGAGGCGGGGAATCAGATGCGGGGAATCAGAGGCGGGGAATCAGAGGCAGGGAATCTGAGGCAGGGAACCTGAGGCAGGGAATCAGATGAAGGGAATCTGCGGCAGGGAATCTGCGGCAGGGAATCTGAGGCAGGGAATCTGAGGCGGGGAATCAGAGGCGTGGAATCAGAGGCGGGGTATCAGAGGCGGGGAATCAGAGGCGGGGAATCAGAGGCGGGGAATCAGAGGCGGGGAATCAGAGGCGGGGTATCAGAGGCGGGGAATCAGAGGCGGGGAATAAGAGGCAGGGCATCAGATGAAGGGAATCAGATGAAGGGAATCTGAGGCATGGAATCTGAGGCGTGGAATTTGTGGCGGGGAATCTGAGGCGCGGAATCAGAGGTGGGGAATCAGAGGCGGGGAATCAGAGGCGGGGAACAGAGGCGTGGAATCAGAGGAGGGGAATCTGAGGCGGGGAATAAGAGGCGGGGAATCAGAGGCGGGGAATCAGAGGCGGGGAATCTGAGGCGGGGAATCTGTGGCGGGGAATGAGAGGCGAGGAATCAGAGGCGGGGAATTAGAGGCAGGGAATCTGAGGCAGGGAATCTGAGGCAGGGAATCTGAGGCAGGGAATCTGATGCGGGGAATCAGAGGCGGGGAATCAGAGGCAGGGAATCTGAGGCAGGGAACCTGAGGCAGGGAATCAGATGAAGGGAATCTGCGGCAGGAAATCTGCGGCAGGGAATCTGAGGCAGGGAATCTGAGGCGGGGAATCTGAGGCGGGGAATCTGAGGCGCGGAATCTGAGGCGGGCAATCAGTTGCAGGGAATCAGAGGCGGGGAATCAGATGTGGGGAATCAGAGGCGTGGAATCAGAGGCGGGGAATCAGAGGCGTGGAATCAGAGGCGGGGTATCAGAGGCGGGGAATCAGAGTCGGTCAATCAGTTGCAGGGAATCAGAGGCGGGGAATCAGATGTGGGGAATCAGAGGCGTGGAATCAGAGGCGGGGAATCAGAGGCGTGGAATCAGAGGCGGGGTATCAGAGGCGGGGAATCAGAGGCGGGGAATCAGAGGCGGGCAATCAGTTGCAGGGAATCAGAGGCGGGGAATCAGATGTGGGGAATCAGAGGCGTGGAATCAGAGGCGGGGAATCAGAGGCGTGGAATCAGAGGCGGGGTATCAGAGGCGGGGAATCAGAGGCGGGGAATCAGAGGCGGGGAATCAGAGGCGGGGAATCAGAGGCGGGGAATTAGAGGCAGGGAATCTGAGGCAGGGAATCTGAGGCAGGGAATCTGAGGCAGGGAATCTGATGCGGGGAATCAGAGGCGGGGAATCAGAGGCAGGGAATCTGAGGCAGGGAACCTGAGGCAGGGAATCAGATGAAGGGAATCTGCGGCAGGAAATCTGCGGCAGGGTATCTGAGGCAGGGAATCTGAGGCGGGGAATCTGAGGCGGGGAATCTGAGGCGCGGAATCTGGGCGGGGAATCTGAGGCGGGGAATCTGAGGCAGGGAATCAGAGGTGGGGAATCAGAGGCGGGGAATCAGAGGCGGTGAATCAGAGGCGGGGAATCAGAGGCGGGGAATCAGAGGCTGGGAATCAGAGGCGGGGAATCAGAGGCGGGGAATCAGAGGCGGGGAATCAGAGGCGGGGAATAAGAGGCAGGGAATCAGATGAAGGGAATCAGATGAAGGGAATCTGAGGCAGGGAATATGAGGCAGGGAATCTGAGGCAGGGAATCAGAGCCGGGGAATCTGAGGCGGGGAATCAGAGGCGGGTAATCAGAGGTGGGGAATGAGAGGCGGGGAATCAGAGGCGGGGAATCAGAGGCGGGGAATAAGAGGCAGGGATCAGATGAAGGGAATCAGATGAAGGGAATCTGAGGCAGGGAATCTGAAGCAGGGAATCAGAGCCGGGGAATCTGAGGCGGGGAATCAGAGGCGGGGAATCAGAGGCGGGGAATCAGAGGCGGGGAATCAGAGGCGGGGAATCAGATGCGGGGAATCAGAGGCAGGGAATCTGAGGCAGGGTATCTGAGGCAGGGAATCTGAGGCGGGAAATCAGAGGCGGGGAATCAGAGGCGGGGAATCAGAGGCGGGGAATAAGAGGCGGGGAATCAGAGGCGGGGAATAAGAGGCAGGGAAACAGATGAAAGGAATCAAATGACGGGAATCTGAGGCAGGGAATCTGAGGCAGGGAATCTGAGGCGGGGAATCAGAGGCGGGGAATCAGAGGTGGGGAATTAGAGGCGGGGAATCAGAGGCGGGGAATCAGAGGCGAGGAATAAGAGGCAGGGTATCAGATGAAGGGAATCAGATGAAGGAAATCTGAGGCGGGGAATCTGAGGTGGGGAATCTGAGGTGGGGAATCTGAGGCGGGGTAACTGAGGCGGGGAATCTGAGGCGGGGAATCTGAGGCAGGGAATCTGAGGCGGGGAATCAGATGCGGGGAATCAGAGGCAGGGAATCAGAGGCGGGGAATCAGAGGCGGGGAATCAGAGGCGGGGAATCTGAGGCGGGGAATCAGAGGCGGGGAATTAGAGGCAGGGAATCAGATGAAGGGAATCAGATGAAGGGAATCTGAGGCAGGGAATCTGAGGCGGGGAATTTGAGGCGGGGAATCTGAGGCGGGGAATCTGAGGCAGGGAATCAGAGGCGGGGAATCCGAGGCGGGGAATCAGAGCCGGGGAATCAGAGCCGGGGAATCAGAGCCGGGGAATCAGAGGCGGGGAATCAGAGGCAGGGAATCTGAGGCAGGGAATCTGAGGCAGGGAATCTGAGGCGGGGAATCAGAGGCGGGGAATAAGAGGCGGGGAATCAGAGGCGGTAAATCAGAGGCGGGGAATCAGAGGCGGGGAATAAGAGGCAGGGAATCTGATGAAGGGAATCAGTTGAAGGGAATCTGAGGCAGGGAATCTGAGGCAGGGAATCTGAGGCAGGGAATCAGAGCCGGGGAATCTGAGGTGGGGAATCAGAGGCGGGGAATTAGAGGCAGGGAATCTGAGGCAGGGAATCTGAGGCAGGGAATCTGAGGCGGGGAATCAGATGCGGGGAATCAGAGGCGGGGAATCAGAGGCAGGGAATCTGAGGCAGGGAACCTGAGGCAGGGAATCAGATGAAGGGAATCTGCGGCAGGGAATCTGCGGCAGGGAATCTGAGGCAGGGAATCTGAGGCGGGGAATCTGAGGCGGGGAATCTGAGGCGGGGAATCTGAGGCGGGGAATCTGAGGCGGGGAATCTGAGGCGGGGAATCTGAGGCAGGGAATCTGAGGCAGGGAATCAGAGGCGGGCAATCAGAGGCGGGGAATCAGAGGCGGGGAATCAGAGGCGGGGAATCAGAGGCGGGGAATCAGAGGCTGGGAATCAGAGGCGGGGAATCAGAGGCGTTGAATCAGAGGCGGGGAATCAGAGGCGGGGATTAAGAGGCAGGGAATCAGATGAAGGGAATCAGATGAAGGGAATCTGAGGCAGGGAATCTGAGGCAGGGAATCTGAGGCGGGGAATCAGAGCCGGGGAATCTGAGGTGGGGAATCAGAGGCGGGTAATCAGAGGCGGGGAATCAGAGGCGGGGAATCAGAGGCGGGAAATCAGAGGCGGGGAATAAGAGGCAGGGATCAGATGAAGGGAATCAGATGAAGGGAATCTGAGGCAGGGAATCTGAGGCAGGGAATCAGATGCGGGGAATCAGAGGCAGGGAATCTGAGGCAGGGTATCTGAGGCAGGGAATCTGAGGCGGGAAATCAGAGGCGGGGAATCAGAGGTGGGGAATCAGAGGCGGGGAATAAGAGGCGGGGAATCAGAGGCGGGGAATAAGAGGCAGGGAATCAGATGAAAGGAATCAAATGACGGGAATCTGAGGCAGGGAATCTGAGGCAGGGAATCTGAGGCGGGGAATCAGAGGCGGGGAATCAGAGGTGGGGAATTAGAGGCGGGGAATCAGAGGCGGGGAATCAGAGGCGAGGAATAAGAGGCAGGGTATCAGATGAAGGGAATCAGATGAAGGGAATCTGCGGCAGGGAATCTGCGGCAGGGAATCTGAGGCAGGGAATCTGAGGCGGGGAATCTGAGGCGGGGAATCTGAGGCGGGGAATCTGAGGCGGGGAATCTGAGGCGGGGAATCTGAGGCAGGGAATCTGAGGTAGGGAATCAGAGGCGGGGAATCAGAGGCGGGGAATCAGAGGCGGGGAATCAGAGGCGGGGAATCAGAGGCTGGGAATCAGAGGCGGGGAATCACAGGCGGGGAATCAGAGGCGGGGAATCAGAGGTGGGGAATAAGAGGCAGGGAATCAGATGAAGGGAATCAGATGAAGGGAATCTGAGGCAGGGAATCTGAGGCAGGGAATCTGAGGCAGGGAATCAGAGCCGGGGAATCTGAGGCGGGGAATCAGAGGCGGGTAATCAGAGGCGGGGAATCAGAGGCGGGGAATCAGAGGCGGGGAATCAGAGGTGGGGAATAAGAGGCAGGGATCAGATGAAGGGAATCAGATGAAGGGAATCTGAGGCAGGGAATCTGAGGCAGGGAATCAGAGCCGGGGAATCTGAGGCGGTGAATCAGAGGCGGGGAATCAGAGGCGGGGAATCAGAGGCGGGGAATCAGAGGCGGGGAATCAGATGCGGGGAATCAGAGGCAGGGAATCTGAGGCAGGGTATCTGAGGCAGGGAATCTGAGGCGGGAAATCAGAGGCGGGGAATCAGAGGCGGGGAATCAGAGGCGGGGAATCAGAGGCGGGGAATCAGAGGCGGGGAATCAGAGGCGGGTAATCAGAGGTGGGGAATCAGAGGCGGGTAAACATAGGCGGATAAATAGAGGCGGGGAAAGAGATGGGTGAAACATAGTGGTTGGGAGGGAAAGAGATACACAGAACAGATCAAACAGAGTTGTTGAAATTGAGGGAGGGAAAGAGAGGCACGTAAAGAGTGGAGGGGAAAGAGCGGAGGCGAAAGAGAGGCATAGAGACAGAGGTTGGGAATCAGATGCGGGGAATCAGAGGCGGGCAATCAGTTGCAGGGAATCAGAGGCGGGGAATCAGATGTGGGGAATCAGAGGCGTGGAATCAGAGGCGGGGAATCAGAGGCGTGGAATCAGAGGCGGGGTATCAGAGGCGGGGAATCAGAGGCGGGGAATCAGAGGCGGGGAATCAGAGGCGGGGAATCAGAGGCGGGGTATCAGAGGCGGGGAATCAGAGGCGGGGAATAAGAGGCAGGGCATCAGATGAAGGGAATCAGATGAAGGGAATCTGAGGCATGGAATCTGAGGCGTGGAATTTGTGGCGGGGAATCTGAGGCGCGGAATCAGAGGTGGGGAATCAGAGGCGGGGAATCAGAGGCGGGGAACAGAGGCGTGGAATCAGAGGAGGGGAATCTGAGGCGGGGAATAAGAGGCGGGGAATCAGAGGCGGGGAATCAGAGGCGGGGAATCTGAGGCGGGGAATCTGTGGCGGGGAATGAGAGGCGAGGAATCAGAGGCGGGGAATTAGAGGCAGGGAATCTGAGGCAGGGAATCTGAGGCAGGGAATCTGAGGCAGGGAATCTGATGCGGGGAATCAGAGGCGGGGAATCAGAGGCAGGGAATCTGAGGCAGGGAACCTGAGGCAGGGAATCAGATGAAGGGAATCTGCGGCAGGAAATCTGCGGCAGGGAATCTGAGGCAGGGAATCTGAGGCGGGGAATCTGAGGCGGGGAATCTGAGGCGCGGAATCTGAGGCGGGCAATCAGTTGCAGGGAATCAGAGGCGGGGAATCAGATGTGGGGAATCAGAGGCGTGGAATCAGAGGCGGGGAATCAGAGGCGTGGAATCAGAGGCGGGGTATCAGAGGCGGGGAATCAGAGTCGGTCAATCAGTTGCAGGGAATCAGAGGCGGGGAATCAGATGTGGGGAATCAGAGGCGTGGAATCAGAGGCGGGGAATCAGAGGCGTGGAATCAGAGGCGGGGTATCAGAGGCGGGGAATCAGAGGCGGGGAATCAGAGGCGGGCAATCAGTTGCAGGGAATCAGAGGCGGGGAATCAGATGTGGGGAATCAGAGGCGTGGAATCAGAGGCGGGGAATCAGAGGCGTGGAATCAGAGGCGGGGTATCAGAGGCGGGGAATCAGAGGCGGGGAATCAGAGGCGGGGAATCAGAGGCGGGGAATCAGAGGCGGGGAATTAGAGGCAGGGAATCTGAGGCAGGGAATCTGAGGCAGGGAATCTGAGGCAGGGAATCTGATGCGGGGAATCAGAGGCGGGGAATCAGAGGCAGGGAATCTGAGGCAGGGAACCTGAGGCAGGGAATCAGATGAAGGGAATCTGCGGCAGGAAATCTGCGGCAGGGTATCTGAGGCAGGGAATCTGAGGCGGGGAATCTGAGGCGGGGAATCTGAGGCGCGGAATCTGGGCGGGGAATCTGAGGCGGGGAATCTGAGGCAGGGAATCAGAGGTGGGGAATCAGAGGCGGGGAATCAGAGGCGGTGAATCAGAGGCGGGGAATCAGAGGCGGGGAATCAGAGGCTGGGAATCAGAGGCGGGGAATCAGAGGCGGGGAATCAGAGGCGGGGAATCAGAGGCGGGGAATAAGAGGCAGGGAATCAGATGAAGGGAATCAGATGAAGGGAATCTGAGGCAGGGAATATGAGGCAGGGAATCTGAGGCAGGGAATCAGAGCCGGGGAATCTGAGGCGGGGAATCAGAGGCGGGTAATCAGAGGTGGGGAATGAGAGGCGGGGAATCAGAGGCGGGGAATCAGAGGCGGGGAATAAGAGGCAGGGATCAGATGAAGGGAATCAGATGAAGGGAATCTGAGGCAGGGAATCTGAAGCAGGGAATCAGAGCCGGGGAATCTGAGGCGGGGAATCAGAGGCGGGGAATCAGAGGCGGGGAATCAGAGGCGGGGAATCAGAGGCGGGGAATCAGATGCGGGGAATCAGAGGCAGGGAATCTGAGGCAGGGTATCTGAGGCAGGGAATCTGAGGCGGGAAATCAGAGGCGGGGAATCAGAGGCGGGGAATCAGAGGCGGGGAATAAGAGGCGGGGAATCAGAGGCGGGGAATAAGAGGCAGGGAAACAGATGAAAGGAATCAAATGACGGGAATCTGAGGCAGGGAATCTGAGGCAGGGAATCTGAGGCGGGGAATCAGAGGCGGGGAATCAGAGGTGGGGAATTAGAGGCGGGGAATCAGAGGCGGGGAATCAGAGGCGAGGAATAAGAGGCAGGGTATCAGATGAAGGGAATCAGATGAAGGAAATCTGAGGCGGGGAATCTGAGGTGGGGAATCTGAGGTGGGGAATCTGAGGCGGGGTAACTGAGGCGGGGAATCTGAGGCGGGGAATCTGAGGCAGGGAATCTGAGGCGGGGAATCAGATGCGGGGAATCAGAGGCAGGGAATCAGAGGCGGGGAATCAGAGGCGGGGAATCAGAGGCGGGGAATCTGAGGCGGG
Organism: Narcine bancroftii; assembly: GCF_036971445.1. Classification (NCBI taxonomy): domain Eukaryota; kingdom Metazoa; phylum Chordata; class Chondrichthyes; order Torpediniformes; family Narcinidae; genus Narcine; species Narcine bancroftii. The sequence goes on along the minus strand of NW_027211895.1, from coordinate 3,666,272 downwards.
GAATCAGAGGCGGGGAATTAGAGGCAGGGAATCAGATGAAGGGAATCAGATGAAGGGAATCTGAGGCAGGGAATCTGAGGCGGGGAATTTGAGGCGGGGAATCTGAGGCGGGGAATCTGAGGCAGGGAATCAGAGGCGGGGAATCCGAGGCGGGGAATCAGAGCCGGGGAATCAGAGCCGGGGAATCAGAGCCGGGGAATCAGAGGCGGGGAATCAGAGGCAGGGAATCTGAGGCAGGGAATCTGAGGCAGGGAATCTGAGGCGGGGAATCAGAGGCGGGGAATAAGAGGCGGGGAATCAGAGGCGGTAAATCAGAGGCGGGGAATCAGAGGCGGGGAATAAGAGGCAGGGAATCTGATGAAGGGAATCAGTTGAAGGGAATCTGAGGCAGGGAATCTGAGGCAGGGAATCTGAGGCAGGGAATCAGAGCCGGGGAATCTGAGGTGGGGAATCAGAGGCGGGGAATTAGAGGCAGGGAATCTGAGGCAGGGAATCTGAGGCAGGGAATCTGAGGCGGGGAATCAGATGCGGGGAATCAGAGGCGGGGAATCAGAGGCAGGGAATCTGAGGCAGGGAACCTGAGGCAGGGAATCAGATGAAGGGAATCTGCGGCAGGGAATCTGCGGCAGGGAATCTGAGGCAGGGAATCTGAGGCGGGGAATCTGAGGCGGGGAATCTGAGGCGGGGAATCTGAGGCGGGGAATCTGAGGCGGGGAATCTGAGGCGGGGAATCTGAGGCAGGGAATCTGAGGCAGGGAATCAGAGGCGGGCAATCAGAGGCGGGGAATCAGAGGCGGGGAATCAGAGGCGGGGAATCAGAGGCGGGGAATCAGAGGCTGGGAATCAGAGGCGGGGAATCAGAGGCGTTGAATCAGAGGCGGGGAATCAGAGGCGGGGATTAAGAGGCAGGGAATCAGATGAAGGGAATCAGATGAAGGGAATCTGAGGCAGGGAATCTGAGGCAGGGAATCTGAGGCGGGGAATCAGAGCCGGGGAATCTGAGGTGGGGAATCAGAGGCGGGTAATCAGAGGCGGGGAATCAGAGGCGGGGAATCAGAGGCGGGAAATCAGAGGCGGGGAATAAGAGGCAGGGATCAGATGAAGGGAATCAGATGAAGGGAATCTGAGGCAGGGAATCTGAGGCAGGGAATCAGATGCGGGGAATCAGAGGCAGGGAATCTGAGGCAGGGTATCTGAGGCAGGGAATCTGAGGCGGGAAATCAGAGGCGGGGAATCAGAGGTGGGGAATCAGAGGCGGGGAATAAGAGGCGGGGAATCAGAGGCGGGGAATAAGAGGCAGGGAATCAGATGAAAGGAATCAAATGACGGGAATCTGAGGCAGGGAATCTGAGGCAGGGAATCTGAGGCGGGGAATCAGAGGCGGGGAATCAGAGGTGGGGAATTAGAGGCGGGGAATCAGAGGCGGGGAATCAGAGGCGAGGAATAAGAGGCAGGGTATCAGATGAAGGGAATCAGATGAAGGGAATCTGCGGCAGGGAATCTGCGGCAGGGAATCTGAGGCAGGGAATCTGAGGCGGGGAATCTGAGGCGGGGAATCTGAGGCGGGGAATCTGAGGCGGGGAATCTGAGGCGGGGAATCTGAGGCAGGGAATCTGAGGTAGGGAATCAGAGGCGGGGAATCAGAGGCGGGGAATCAGAGGCGGGGAATCAGAGGCGGGGAATCAGAGGCTGGGAATCAGAGGCGGGGAATCACAGGCGGGGAATCAGAGGCGGGGAATCAGAGGTGGGGAATAAGAGGCAGGGAATCAGATGAAGGGAATCAGATGAAGGGAATCTGAGGCAGGGAATCTGAGGCAGGGAATCTGAGGCAGGGAATCAGAGCCGGGGAATCTGAGGCGGGGAATCAGAGGCGGGTAATCAGAGGCGGGGAATCAGAGGCGGGGAATCAGAGGCGGGGAATCAGAGGTGGGGAATAAGAGGCAGGGATCAGATGAAGGGAATCAGATGAAGGGAATCTGAGGCAGGGAATCTGAGGCAGGGAATCAGAGCCGGGGAATCTGAGGCGGTGAATCAGAGGCGGGGAATCAGAGGCGGGGAATCAGAGGCGGGGAATCAGAGGCGGGGAATCAGATGCGGGGAATCAGAGGCAGGGAATCTGAGGCAGGGTATCTGAGGCAGGGAATCTGAGGCGGGAAATCAGAGGCGGGGAATCAGAGGCGGGGAATCAGAGGTGGGGAATAAGAGGCGGGGAATCAGAGGCGGGGAATAAGAGGCAGGGAATCAGATGAAAGGAATCAAATGACGGGAATCTGAGGCAGGGAATCTGAGGCAGGGAATCTGAGGCGGGGAATCAGAGGCGGGGAATCAGAGGTGGGGAATTAGAGGTGGGGAATCAGAGGCGGGGAATCAGAGGCGAGGAATAAGAGGCAGGGTATCAGATGAAGGGAATCAGATGAAGGGAAACTGAGGCGGGGAATCTGAGGTGGGGAATCTGAGGTGGGGAATCTGAGGTGGGGTAACTGAGGCGGGGTATCTGAGGCGGGGAATCTGAGGCAGGGAATCTGAGGCGGGGAATCAGATGCGGGGAATCAGAGGCAGGGAATCAGAGGCGGGGAATCAGAGGCGGGGAATCAGAGGTGGGGAATCAGAGGCGGGGAATCAGAGGCGGGGAATTAGAGGCAGGGAATCAGATGAAGGGAATCAGATGAAGGGAATCTGAGGCAGGGAATCTGAGGCGGGGAATTTGAGGCGGGGAATCTGAGGCGGGGAATCAGAGGCGGGGAATCCGAGGTGGGGAATCAGAGCCGGGTAATCAGAGCCGGGGAATCAGAGCCGGGGAATCAGAGGCGGGGAATCAGAGGCAGGGAATCTGAGGCAGGGAATCTGAGGCAGGGAATCTGAGGCGGGGAATCAGAGGCGGGGAATCAGAGGCGGGGAATCAGAGGCGGTAAATCAGAGGCGGGGAATCAGAGGCGGGGAATAAGAGGCAGGGAATCTGATGAAGGGAATCAGTTGAAGGGAATCTGAGGCAGGGAATCTGAGGCAGGGAATCTGAGGCAGGGAATCAGAGCCGGGGAATCTGAGGTGGGGAATCAGAGGCGGGGAATTAGAGGCAGGGAATCTGAGGCAGGGAATCTGAGGCGGGGAATCAGATGCGGGGAATCAGAGGCGGGGAATCAGAGGCAGGGAATCTGAGGCAGGGAACCTGAGGCAGGGAATCAGATGAAGGGAATCTGCGGCCGGGAATCTGCGGCAGGGAATCTGAGGCAGGGAATCTGAGGCGGGGAATCTGAGGCGGGGAATCTGAGGCGGGGAATCTGAGGCGGGGAATCTGAGGCGGGGAATCTGAGGCAGGGAATCTGAGGCGGGGAATCAGAGGCGGGGAATCAGAGGCGGGGAATCAGAGGCGGGGAATCAGAGGCGGGGAATCAGAGGCGGGGAATCAGAGGCTGGGAATCAGAGGCGGGGAATCAGAGGCGTTGAATCAGAGGCGGGGAATCAGAGGCGGGGATTAAGAGGCAGGGAATCAGATGAAAGGAATCAGATGAAGGGAATCTGAGGCAGGGAATCTGAGGCAGGGAATCTGAGGCGGGGAATCAGAGCCGGGGAATCTGAGGTGGGGAATCAGAGGCGGGTAATCAGAGGCGGGGAATCAGAGGCGGGGAATCAGAGGCGGGAAATCAGAGGCGGGGAATAAGAGGCAGGGATCAGATGAAGGGAATCAGATGAAGGGAATCTGAGGCAGGGAATCTGAGGCAGGGAATCAGAGCCGGGGAATCTGAGGCGGGGAATCAGAGGCGGGGAATCAGAGGCGGGGAATCAGAGGCGGGGAATCAGAGGAGGGGAATCAGATGCGGGGAATCAGAGGCAGGGAATCTGAGGCAGGGTATCTGAGGCAGGGAATCTGAGGCGGGAAATCAGAGGCGGGGAATCAGAGGTGGGGAATCAGAGGCGGGGAATAAGAGGCGGGGAATCAGAGGTGGGGAATAAGAGGCAGGGAATCAGATGAAAGTAATCAAATGACGGGAATCTGAGGCAGGGAATCTGAGGCAGGGAATCTGAGGCAGGGAATCAGAGGCGGGGAATCAGAGGCGGGGAATCAGAGGCGGGGAATCAGATGCGGGGAATCAGAGGCAGGGAATCTGAGGCAGGGTATCTGAGGCAGGGAATCTGAGGCGGGAAATCAGAGGCGGGGAATCAGAGGCGGGGAATCAGAGGTGGGGAATAAGAGGCGGGGAATCAGAGGCGGGGAATAAGAGGCAGGGAATCAGATGAAAGGAATCAAATGACGGGAATCTGAAGCAGGGAATCTGAGGCAGGGAATCTGAGGCGGGGAATCAGAGGCGGGGAATCAGAGGTGGGGAATTAGAGGTGGGGAATCAGAGGCGGGGAATCAGAGGCGAGGAATAAGAGGCAGGGTATCAGATGAAGGGAATCAGATGAAGGGAAACTGAGGCGGGGAATCTGAGGTGGGGAATCTGAGGTGGGGAATCTGAGGTGGGGTAACTGAGGCGGGGTATCTGAGGCGGGGAATCTGAGGCAGGGAATCTGAGGCGGGGAATCAGATGCGGGGAATCAGAGGCAGGGAATCAGAGGCGGGGAATCAGAGGCGGGGAATCAGAGGTGGGGAATCAGAGGCGGGGAATCAGAGGCGGGGAATTAGAGGCAGGGAATCAGATGAAGGGAATCAGATGAAGGGAATCTGAGGCAGGGAATCTGAGGCGGGGAATTTGAGGCGGGGAATCTGAGGCGGGGAATCAGAGGCGGGGAATCCGAGGTGGGGAATCAGAGCCGGGTAATCAGAGCCGGGGAATCAGAGCCGGGGAATCAGAGGCGGGGAATCAGAGGCAGGGAATCTGAGGCAGGGAATCTGAGGCAGGGAATCTGAGGCGGGGAATCAGAGGCGGGGAATCAGAGGCGGGGAATCAGAGGCGGTAAATCAGAGGCGGGGAATCAGAGGCGGGGAATAAGAGGCAGGGAATCTGATGAAGGGAATCAGTTGAAGGGAATCTGAGGCAGGGAATCTGAGGCAGGGAATCTGAGGCAGGGAATCAGAGCCGGGGAATCTGAGGTGGGGAATCAGAGGCGGGGAATTAGAGGCAGGGAATCTGAGGCAGGGAATCTGAGGCGGGGAATCAGATGCGGGGAATCAGAGGCGGGGAATCAGAGGCAGGGAATCTGAGGCAGGGAACCTGAGGCAGGGAATCAGATGAAGGGAATCTGCGGCCGGGAATCTGCGGCAGGGAATCTGAGGCAGGGAATCTGAGGCGGGGAATCTGAGGCGGGGAATCTGAGGCGGGGAATCTGAGGCGGGGAATCTGAGGCGGGGAATCTGAGGCAGGGAATCTGAGGCGGGGAATCAGAGGCGGGGAATCAGAGGCGGGGAATCAGAGGCGGGGAATCAGAGGCGGGGAATCAGAGGCGGGGAATCAGAGGCTGGGAATCAGAGGCGGGGAATCAGAGGCGTTGAATCAGAGGCGGGGAATCAGAGGCGGGGATTAAGAGGCAGGGAATCAGATGAAAGGAATCAGATGAAGGGAATCTGAGGCAGGGAATCTGAGGCAGGGAATCTGAGGCGGGGAATCAGAGCCGGGGAATCTGAGGTGGGGAATCAGAGGCGGGTAATCAGAGGCGGGGAATCAGAGGCGGGGAATCAGAGGCGGGAAATCAGAGGCGGGGAATAAGAGGCAGGGATCAGATGAAGGGAATCAGATGAAGGGAATCTGAGGCAGGGAATCTGAGGCAGGGAATCAGAGCCGGGGAATCTGAGGCGGGGAATCAGAGGCGGGGAATCAGAGGCGGGGAATCAGAGGCGGGGAATCAGAGGAGGGGAATCAGATGCGGGGAATCAGAGGCAGGGAATCTGAGGCAGGGTATCTGAGGCAGGGAATCTGAGGCGGGAAATCAGAGGCGGGGAATCAGAGGTGGGGAATCAGAGGCGGGGAATAAGAGGCGGGGAATCAGAGGTGGGGAATAAGAGGCAGGGAATCAGATGAAAGTAATCAAATGACGGGAATCTGAGGCAGGGAATCTGAGGCAGGGAATCTGAGGCAGGGAATCAGAGGAGGGGAATCAGAGGTGGGGAATTAGAGGCGGGGAATCAGAGGCGGGGAATCAGAGGCGAGGAATAAGAGGCAGGGTATCAGATGAAGGGAATCAGATGAAGGGAATCTGCGGCAGGGAATCTGCGGCAGGGAAACTGAGGCAGGGAATCTGAGGCGGGGAATCTGAGGCGGGGAATCTGAGGCGGGGAATCTGAGGCGGGGAATCTGAGGCGGGGAATCTGAGGCAGGGAATATGAGGCAGGGAATCAGAGGCGGGGAATCAGAGGCGGGGAATCAGAGGCGGGGAATCAGAGGCGGGGAATCAGAGGCTGGGAATCAGAGGCGGGGAATCACAGGCGGGGAATCAGAGGCGGGGAATCAGAGGCGGGGAATAAGAGGCAGGGAATCAGATGAAGGGAATCAGATGAAGGGAATCTGAGGCAGGGAATCTGAGGCAGGGAATCTGAGGCAGGGAATCAGAGCCGGGGAATCTGAGGCGGGGAATCAGAGGCGGGTAATCAGAGGCGGGGAATGAGAGGCGGGGAATCAGAGGCGGGGAATCAGAGGCGGGGAATAAGAGGCAGGGATCAGATGAAGGGAATCAGATGAAGGGAATCTGAGGCAGGGAATCTGAGGCAGGGAATCAGAGCCGGGGAATCTGAGGCGGTGAATCAGAGGCGGGGAATCAGAGGCGGGGAATCAGAGGCGGGGAATCAGAGGCGGGGAATCAGATGCGGGGAATCAGAGGCAGGGAATCTGAGGCAGGGTATCTGAGGCAGGGAATCTGAGGCGGGAAATCAGAGGCGGGGAATCAGAGGCGGGGAATCAGAGGCGGGGAATAAGAGGCGGGGAATCAGAGGCGGGGAATAAGAGGCAGGGAATCAGATGAAAGGAATCAAATGACGGGAATCTGAGGACGGAATCTGAGGCAGGGAATCTGAGGCGGGGAATCAGAGGCGGGGAATCAGAGGTGGGGAATTAGAGGTGGGGAATCAGAGGCGGGGAATCAGAGGCGAGGAATAAGAGGCAGGGTATCAGATGAAGGGAATCAGATGAAGGGAAACTGAGGCGGGGAATCTGAGGTGGGGAATCTGAGGTGGGGAATCTGAGGTGGGGTAACTGAGGCGGGGAATCTGAGGCGGGGAATCTGAGGCAGGGAATCTGAGGCGGGGAATCAGATGCGGGGAATCAGAGGCAGGGAATCAGAGGCGAGGAATAAGAGGCAGGGTATCAGATGAAGGGAATCAGATGAAGGGAATCTGCGGCAGGGAATCTGCGGCAGGGAATCTGAGGCAGGGAATCTGAGGCGGGGAATCTGAGGCGGGGAATCTGAGGCGGGGAATCTGAGGCGGGGAATCTGAGGCGGGGAATCTGAGGCAGGGAATCTGAGGCAGGGAATCAGAGGCGGGGAATCAGAGGCGGGGAATCAGAGGCGGGGAATCAGAGGCGGGGAATCAGAGGCTGGGAATCAGAGGCGGGGAATCACAGGCGGGGAATCAGAGGCGGGGAATCAGAGGCGGGGAATAAGAGGCAGGGAATCAGATGAAGGGAATCAGATGAAGGGAATCTGAGGCAGGGAATCTGAGGCAGGGAATCTGAGGCAGGGAATCAGAGCCGGGGAATCTGAGGCGGGGAATCAGAGGCGGGTAATCAGAGGCGGGGAATGAGAGGCGGGGAATCAGAGGCGGGGAATCAGAGGCGGGGAATAAGAGGCAGGGATCAGATGAAGGGAATCAGATGAAGGGAATCTGAGGCAGGGAATCTGAGGCAGGGAATCAGAGCCGGGGAATCTGAGGCGGTGAATCAGAGGCGGGTAATCAGAGGCGGGGAATCAGAGGCGGGGAATCAGAGGCGGGGAATCAGATGCGGGGAATCAGAGGCAGGGAATCTGAGGCAGGGTATCTGAGGCAGGGAATCAGAGGCGGGGAATAAGAGGCAGGGAATCAGATGAAAGGAATCAAATGACGGGAATCTGAGGCAGGGAATCTGAGGTGGGGAATCTGAGGTGGGGTAACTGAGGCGGGGAATCTGAGGCGGGGAATCTGAGGCAGGGAATCTGAGGCGGGGAATCAGATGCGGGGAATCAGAGGCAGGGAATCAGAGGCGGGGAATCAGAGGCGGGGAATCAGAGGCGGGGAATCAGAGGCGGGGAATCAGAGGCGGGGAATTAGAGGCAGGGTATCAGATGAAGGGAATCAGATGAAGGGAAACTGAGGCGGGGAATCTGAGGTGGGGAATCTGAGGTGGGGTAACTGAGGCGGGGAATCTGAGGCGGGGAATCTGAGGCAGGGAATCTGAGGCGGGGAATCAGATGCGGGGAATCAGAGGCAGGGAATCAGAGGCGGGGAATCAGAGGCGGGGAATCAGAGGCGGGGAATCAGAGGCGGGGAATCAGAGGCGGGGAATTAGAGGCAGGGAATCAGATGAAGGGAATCAGATGAAGGGAATCTGAGGCAGGGAATCTGAGGCGGGGAATTTGAGGCGGGGAATCTGAGGCGGGGAATCAGAGGCGGGGAATCCGAGGTGGGGAATCAGAGCCGGGTAATCAGAGCCGGGGAATCAGAGCCGGGGAATCAGAGGCGGGGAATCAGAGGCAGGGAATCTGAGGCAGGGAATCTGAGGCAGGGAATCTGAGGCGGGGAATCAGAGGCGGGGAATCAGAGGCGGGGAATCAGAGGCGGTAAATCAGAGGCGGGGAATCAGAGGCGGGGAATAAGAGGCAGGGAATCTGATGAAGGGAATCAGTTGAAGGGAATCTGAGGCAGGGAATCTGAGGCAGGGAATCTGAGGCAGGGAATCAGAGCCGGGGAATCTGAGGTGGGGAATCAGAGGCGGGGAATTAGAGGCAGGGAATCTGAGGCAGGGAATCTGAGGCGGGGAATCAGATGCGGGGAATCAGAGGCGGGGAATCAGAGGCAGGGAATCTGAGGCAGGGAACCTGAGGCAGGGAATCAGATGAAGGGAATCTGCGGCAGGGAATCTGCGGCAGGGAATCTGAGGCAGGGAATCTGAGGCGGGGAATCTGAGGCGGGGAATCTGAGGCGGGGAATCTGAGGCGGGGAATCTGAGGCGGGGAATCTGAGGCAGGGAATCTGAGGCAGGGAATCAGAGGCGGGGAATCAGAGGCGGGGAATCAGAGGCGGGGAATCAGAGGCGGGGAATCAGAGGCGGGGAATAAGAGGCCGGGTATCAGATGAAGGGAATCAGATGAAGGGAATCTGAGGCAGAGAATCTGAGGCAGGGAATCTGAGGCAGGGAATCAGAGCCGGGGAATCTGAGGCGGGGAATCAGAGGCGGGTAATCAGAGGCGGGGAATCAGAGGCGGGGAATCAGAGGCGGGGAAACAGAGGCGGGGAATAAGAGGCAGGGATCAGATGAAGGGAATCAGATGAAGGGAATCTGAGGCAGGGAATCTGAGGCAGGGAATCTGAGGCGGGGAATCAGATGCGGGGAATCAGAGGCAGGGAATCAGAGGCGGGGAATCAGAGGCGGGGAATCAGAGGCGGGGAATCAGAGGCGGGGAATCAGAGGCGGGGAATTAGAGGCAGGGTATCAGATGAAGGGAATCAGATGAAGGGAAACTGAGGCGGGGAATCTGAGGTGGGGAATCTGAGGTGGGGTAACTGAGGCGGGGAATCTGAGGCGGGGAATCTGAGGCAGGGAATCTGAGGCGGGGAATCAGATGCGGGGAATCAGAGGCAGGGAATCAGAGGCGGGGAATCAGAGGCGGGGAATCAGAGGCGGGGAATCAGAGGCGGGGAATCAGAGGCGGGGAATTAGAGGCAGGGAATCAGATGAAGGGAATCAGATGAAGGGAATCTGAGGCAGGGAATCTGAGGCGGGGAATTTGAGGCGGGGAATCTGAGGCGGGGAATCAGAGGCGGGGAATCCGAGGTGGGGAATCAGAGCCGGGTAATCAGAGCCGGGGAATCAGAGCCGGGGAATCAGAGGCGGGGAATCAGAGGCAGGGAATCTGAGGCAGGGAATCTGAGGCAGGGAATCTGAGGCGGGGAATCAGAGGCGGGGAATCAGAGGCGGGGAATCAGAGGCGGTAAATCAGAGGCGGGGAATCAGAGGCGGGGAATAAGAGGCAGGGAATCTGATGAAGGGAATCAGTTGAAGGGAATCTGAGGCAGGGAATCTGAGGCAGGGAATCTGAGGCAGGGAATCAGAGCCGGGGAATCTGAGGTGGGGAATCAGAGGCGGGGAATTAGAGGCAGGGAATCTGAGGCAGGGAATCTGAGGCGGGGAATCAGATGCGGGGAATCAGAGGCGGGGAATCAGAGGCAGGGAATCTGAGGCAGGGAACCTGAGGCAGGGAATCAGATGAAGGGAATCTGCGGCAGGGAATCTGCGGCAGGGAATCTGAGGCAGGGAATCTGAGGCGGGGAATCTGAGGCGGGGAATCTGAGGCGGGGAATCTGAGGCGGGGAATCTGAGGCGGGGAATCTGAGGCAGGGAATCTGAGGCAGGGAATCAGAGGCGGGGAATCAGAGGCGGGGAATCAGAGGCGGGGAATCAGAGGCGGGGAATCAGAGGCGGGGAATAAGAGGCCGGGTATCAGATGAAGGGAATCAGATGAAGGGAATCTGAGGCAGAGAATCTGAGGCAGGGAATCTGAGGCAGGGAATCAGAGCCGGGGAATCTGAGGCGGGGAATCAGAGGCGGGTAATCAGAGGCGGGGAATCAGAGGCGGGGAATCAGAGGCGGGGAAACAGAGGCGGGGAATAAGAGGCAGGGAATCAGATGAAAGGAATCAGATGAAGGGAATCTGAGGCAGGGAATCTGAGGCAGGGAATCTGAGGCGGGGAATCAGAGCCGGGGAATCTGAGGTGGGGAATCAGAGGCGGGTAATCAGAGGCGGGGAATCAGAGGCGGGGAATCAGAGGCGGGAAATCAGAGGCGGGGAATAAGAGGCAGGGATCAGATGAAGGGAATCAGATGAAGGGAATCTGAGGCAGGGAATCTGAGGCAGGGAATCAGAGCCGGGGAATCTGAGGCGGGGAATCAGAGGCGGGGAATCAGAGGCGGGGAATCAGAGGCGGGGAATCAGAGGAGGGGAATCAGATGCGGGGAATCAGAGGCAGGGAATCTGAGGCAGGGTATCTGAGGCAGGGAATCTGAGGCGGGAAATCAGAGGCGGGGAATCAGAGGTGGGGAATCAGAGGCGGGGAATAAGAGGCGGGGAATCAGAGGTGGGGAATAAGAGGCAGGGAATCAGATGAAAGTAATCAAATGACGGGAATCTGAGGCAGGGAATCTGAGGCAGGGAATCTGAGGCAGGGAATCAGAGGAGGGGAATCAGAGGTGGGGAATTAGAGGCGGGGAATCAGAGGCGGGGAATCAGAGGCGAGGAATAAGAGGCAGGGTATCAGATGAAGGGAATCAGATGAAGGGAATCTGCGGCAGGGAATCTGCGGCAGGGAAACTGAGGCAGGGAATCTGAGGCGGGGAATCTGAGGCGGGGAATCTGAGGCGGGGAATCTGAGGCGGGGAATCTGAGGCGGGGAATCTGAGGCAGGGAATATGAGGCAGGGAATCAGAGGCGGGGAATCAGAGGCGGGGAATCAGAGGCGGGGAATCAGAGGCGGGGAATCAGAGGCTGGGAATCAGAGGCGGGGAATCACAGGCGGGGAATCAGAGGCGGGGAATCAGAGGCGGGGAATAAGAGGCAGGGAATCAGATGAAGGGAATCAGATGAAGGGAATCTGAGGCAGGGAATCTGAGGCAGGGAATCTGAGGCAGGGAATCAGAGCCGGGGAATCTGAGGCGGGGAATCAGAGGCGGGTAATCAGAGGCGGGGAATGAGAGGCGGGGAATCAGAGGCGGGGAATCAGAGGCGGGGAATAAGAGGCAGGGATCAGATGAAGGGAATCAGATGAAGGGAATCTGAGGCAGGGAATCTGAGGCAGGGAATCAGAGCCGGGGAATCTGAGGCGGTGAATCAGAGGCGGGGAATCAGAGGCGGGGAATCAGAGGCGGGGAATCAGATGCGGGGAATCAGAGGCAGGGAATCTGAGGCAGGGTATCTGAGGCAGGGAATCTGAGGCGGGAAATCAGAGGCGGGGAATCAGAGGCGGGGAATCAGAGGCGGGGAATAAGAGGCGGGGAATCAGAGGCGGGGAATAAGAGGCAGGGAATCAGATGAAAGGAATCAAATGACGGGAATCTGAGGACGGAATCTGAGGCAGGGAATCTGAGGCGGGGAATCAGAGGCGGGGAATCAGAGGTGGGGAATTAGAGGTGGGGAATCAGAGGCGGGGAATCAGAGGCGAGGAATAAGAGGCAGGGAATCAGATGAAGGGAATCAGATGAAGGGAATCTGAGGCAGGGAATCTGAGGCAGGGAATCTGAGGCAGGGAATCAGAGCCGGGGAATCTGAGGCGGGGAATCAGAGGCGGGTAATCAGAGGCGGGGAATGAGAGGCGGGGAATCAGAGGCGGGGAATCAGAGGCGGGGAATAAGAGGCAGGGATCAGATGAAGGGAATCAGATGAAGGGAATCTGAGGCAGGGAATCTGAGGCAGGGAATCAGAGCCGGGGAATCTGAGGCGGTGAATCAGAGGCGGGGAATCAGAGGCGGGGAATCAGAGGCGGGGAATCAGATGCGGGGAATCAGAGGCAGGGAATCTGAGGCAGGGTATCTGAGGCAGGGAATCTGAGGCGGGAAATCAGAGGCGGGGAATCAGAGGCGGGGAATCAGAGGCGGGGAATAAGAGGCGGGGAATCAGAGGCGGGGAATAAGAGGCAGGGAATCAGATGAAAGGAATCAAATGACGGGAATCTGAGGACGGAATCTGAGGCAGGGAATCTGAGGCGGGGAATCAGAGGCGGGGAATCAGAGGTGGGGAATTAGAGGTGGGGAATCAGAGGCGGGGAATCAGAGGCGAGGAATAAGAGGCAGGGTATCAGATGAAGGGAATCAGATGAAGGGAAACTGAGGCGGGGAATCTGAGGTGGGGAATCTGAGGTGGGGAATCTGAGGTGGGGTAACTGAGGCGGGGAATCTGAGGCGGGGAATCTGAGGCAGGGAATCTGAGGCGGGGAATCAGATGCGGGGAATCAGAGGCAGGGAATCAGAGGCGAGGAATAAGAGGCAGGGTATCAGATGAAGGGAATCAGATGAAGGGAATCTGCGGCAGGGAATCTGCGGCAGGGAATCTGAGGCAGGGAATCTGAGGCGGGGAATCTGAGGCGGGGAATCTGAGGCGGGGAATCTGAGGCGGGGAATCTGAGGCGGGGAATCTGAGGCAGGGAATCTGAGGCAGGGAATCAGAGGCGGGGAATCAGAGGCGGGGAATCAGAGGCGGGGAATCAGAGGCGGGGAATCAGAGGCTGGGAATCAGAGGCGGGGAATCACAGGCGGGGAATCAGAGGCGGGGAATCAGAGGCGGGGAATAAGAGGCAGGGAATCAGATGAAGGGAATCAGATGAAGGGAATCTGAGGCAGGGAATCTGAGGCAGGGAATCTGAGGCAGGGAATCAGAGCCGGGGAATCTGAGGCGGGGAATCAGAGGCGGGTAATCAGAGGCGGGGAATGAGAGGCGGGGAATCAGAGGCGGGGAATCAGAGGCGGGGAATAAGAGGCAGGGATCAGATGAAGGGAATCAGATGAAGGGAATCTGAGGCAGGGAATCTGAGGCAGGGAATCAGAGCCGGGGAATCTGAGGCGGTGAATCAGAGGCGGGTAATCAGAGGCGGGGAATCAGAGGCGGGGAATCAGAGGCGGGGAATCAGATGCGGGGAATCAGAGGCAGGGAATCTGAGGCAGGGTATCTGAGGCAGGGAATCAGAGGCGGGGAATAAGAGGCAGGGAATCAGATGAAAGGAATCAAATGACGGGAATCTGAGGCAGGGAATCTGAGGTGGGGAATCTGAGGTGGGGTAACTGAGGCGGGGAATCTGAGGCGGGGAATCTGAGGCAGGGAATCTGAGGCGGGGAATCAGATGCGGGGAATCAGAGGCAGGGAATCAGAGGCGGGGAATCAGAGGCGGGGAATCAGAGGCGGGGAATCAGAGGCGGGGAATCAGAGGCGGGGAATTAGAGGCAGGGTATCAGATGAAGGGAATCAGATGAAGGGAAACTGAGGCGGGGAATCTGAGGTGGGGAATCTGAGGTGGGGTAACTGAGGCGGGGAATCTGAGGCGGGGAATCTGAGGCAGGGAATCTGAGGCGGGGAATCAGATGCGGGGAATCAGAGGCAGGGAATCAGAGGCGGGGAATCAGAGGCGGGGAATCAGAGGCGGGGAATCAGAGGCGGGGAATCAGAGGCGGGGAATTAGAGGCAGGGAATCAGATGAAGGGAATCAGATGAAGGGAATCTGAGGCAGGGAATCTGAGGCGGGGAATTTGAGGCGGGGAATCTGAGGCGGGGAATCAGAGGCGGGGAATCCGAGGTGGGGAATCAGAGCCGGGTAATCAGAGCCGGGGAATCAGAGCCGGGGAATCAGAGGCGGGGAATCAGAGGCAGGGAATCTGAGGCAGGGAATCTGAGGCAGGGAATCTGAGGCGGGGAATCAGAGGCGGGGAATCAGAGGCGGGGAATCAGAGGCGGTAAATCAGAGGCGGGGAATCAGAGGCGGGGAATAAGAGGCAGGGAATCTGATGAAGGGAATCAGTTGAAGGGAATCTGAGGCAGGGAATCTGAGGCAGGGAATCTGAGGCAGGGAATCAGAGCCGGGGAATCTGAGGTGGGGAATCAGAGGCGGGGAATTAGAGGCAGGGAATCTGAGGCAGGGAATCTGAGGCGGGGAATCAGATGCGGGGAATCAGAGGCGGGGAATCAGAGGCAGGGAATCTGAGGCAGGGAACCTGAGGCAGGGAATCAGATGAAGGGAATCTGCGGCAGGGAATCTGCGGCAGGGAATCTGAGGCAGGGAATCTGAGGCGGGGAATCTGAGGCGGGGAATCTGAGGCGGGGAATCTGAGGCGGGGAATCTGAGGCGGGGAATCTGAGGCAGGGAATCTGAGGCAGGGAATCAGAGGCGGGGAATCAGAGGCGGGGAATCAGAGGCGGGGAATCAGAGGCGGGGAATCAGAGGCGGGGAATAAGAGGCCGGGTATCAGATGAAGGGAATCAGATGAAGGGAATCTGAGGCAGAGAATCTGAGGCAGGGAATCTGAGGCAGGGAATCAGAGCCGGGGAATCTGAGGCGGGGAATCAGAGGCGGGTAATCAGAGGCGGGGAATCAGAGGCGGGGAATCAGAGGCGGGGAAACAGAGGCGGGGAATAAGAGGCAGGGATCAGATGAAGGGAATCAGATGAAGGGAATCTGAGGCAGGGAATCTGAGGCAGGGAATCTGAGGCGGGGAATCAGATGCGGGGAATCAGAGGCAGGGAATCAGAGGCGGGGAATCAGAGGCGGGGAATCAGAGGCGGGGAATCAGAGGCGGGGAATCAGAGGCGGGGAATTAGAGGCAGGGTATCAGATGAAGGGAATCAGATGAAGGGAAACTGAGGCGGGGAATCTGAGGTGGGGAATCTGAGGTGGGGTAACTGAGGCGGGGAATCTGAGGCGGGGAATCTGAGGCAGGGAATCTGAGGCGGGGAATCAGATGCGGGGAATCAGAGGCAGGGAATCAGAGGCGGGGAATCAGAGGCGGGGAATCAGAGGCGGGGAATCAGAGGCGGGGAATCAGAGGCGGGGAATTAGAGGCAGGGAATCAGATGAAGGGAATCAGATGAAGGGAATCTGAGGCAGGGAATCTGAGGCGGGGAATTTGAGGCGGGGAATCTGAGGCGGGGAATCAGAGGCGGGGAATCCGAGGTGGGGAATCAGAGCCGGGTAATCAGAGCCGGGGAATCAGAGCCGGGGAATCAGAGGCGGGGAATCAGAGGCAGGGAATCTGAGGCAGGGAATCTGAGGCAGGGAATCTGAGGCGGGGAATCAGAGGCGGGGAATCAGAGGCGGGGAATCAGAGGCGGTAAATCAGAGGCGGGGAATCAGAGGCGGGGAATAAGAGGCAGGGAATCTGATGAAGGGAATCAGTTGAAGGGAATCTGAGGCAGGGAATCTGAGGCAGGGAATCTGAGGCAGGGAATCAGAGCCGGGGAATCTGAGGTGGGGAATCAGAGGCGGGGAATTAGAGGCAGGGAATCTGAGGCAGGGAATCTGAGGCGGGGAATCAGATGCGGGGAATCAGAGGCGGGGAATCAGAGGCAGGGAATCTGAGGCAGGGAACCTGAGGCAGGGAATCAGATGAAGGGAATCTGCGGCAGGGAATCTGCGGCAGGGAATCTGAGGCAGGGAATCTGAGGCGGGGAATCTGAGGCGGGGAATCTGAGGCGGGGAATCTGAGGCGGGGAATCTGAGGCGGGGAATCTGAGGCAGGGAATCTGAGGCAGGGAATCAGAGGCGGGGAATCAGAGGCGGGGAATCAGAGGCGGGGAATCAGAGGCGGGGAATCAGAGGCGGGGAATAAGAGGCCGGGTATCAGATGAAGGGAATCAGATGAAGGGAATCTGAGGCAGAGAATCTGAGGCAGGGAATCTGAGGCAGGGAATCAGAGCCGGGGAATCTGAGGCGGGGAATCAGAGGCGGGTAATCAGAGGCGGGGAATCAGAGGCGGGGAATCAGAGGCGGGGAAACAGAGGCGGGGAATAAGAGGCAGGGATCAGATGAAGGGAATCAGATGAAGGGAATCTGAGGCAGGGAATCTGAGGCAGGGAATCTGAGGCAGGGAATCTGAGGCGGGGAATCAGAGGCGGGGAATCAGAGGCGGGGAATCAGAGGCGGGGAATCAGAGGCGGGGAATCAGATGCGGGGAATCAGAGGCAGGGAATCTGAGGCAGGGTGTCTGAGGCAGGGAATCTGAGGCGGGAAATCTGAGGCGGGGAATCTGAGGCGGGGAATCTGAGGCGGGGAATCTGAGGCGGGGAATCTGAGGCGGGGAATCTGAGGCAGGGAATCTGAGGCAGGGAATCAGAGGCGGGGAATCAGAGGCGGGGAATCAGAGGCGGGGAATCAGAGGCGGGGAATCAGATGCGGGGAATCAGAGGCAGGGAATCTGAGGCAGGGTATCTGAGGCAGGGAATCTGAGGCAGGGAATCTGAGGCGGGGAATCTGAGGCGGGGAATCTGAGGCGGGGAATCTGAGGCGGGGAATCTGAGGCGGGGAATCTGAGGCAGGGAATCTGAGGCAGGGAATCAGAGGCGGGGAATCAGAGGCGGGGAATCAGAGGCGGGGAATCAGAGGCGGGGAATCAGAGGCGGGGAATCAGAGGCTGGGAATCAGAGGCGGGGAATCAGAGGCGGGGAGTCAGAGGCGGGGAATCAGAGGCGGGGAATCAGAGGCGGGGAATCAGAGGCGGGCAATCAGAGGCGGGGAATCAGAGGTGGGGAATCAGAGGCGGGGAATCAGAGGCTGGGAATCAGAGGCGGGGAATCAGAGGCGGGGAGTCAGAGGCAGGGAATCAGAGGCGGGGAATAAGAGGCCGGGAATCAGATGAAGGGAATCTGAGGATGAGAATCTGAGGCAGGGAATCTGAGGCAGGGAATCAGAGCCGGGGAATCTGAGGCGGGGAATCAGAGGCGGGTAATCAGAGGCGGGGAATCAGAGGCGGGGAATCAGAGGCGGGGAATCAGAGGCGGGGAATAAGAGGCAGGGATCAGTTGAAGGGAATCAGATGAAGGGAATCTGAGGCAGGGAATCTGAGGCAGGGAATCAGAGCCGGGGAATCTGAGGCGGGGAATCAGAGGCGGGGAATCAGAGGCGGGGAATCAGAGGCGGGGAATCAGAGGCGGGGAATCAGATGAGGGGAATCAGAGGCAGGGAATCTGAGGCAGGGTATCTGAGGCAGGGAATCAAATGACGGGAATCTGAGGCAGGGAATCTGAGGCAGGGAATCTGAGGCGGGGAATCAGAAGCGGGGAATCAGAGGTGGGGAATTAGAGGCGGGGAATCAGAGGCGGGGAATCAGAGGCGAGGAATAAGAGGCAGGGTATCAGATGAAGGGAATCAGATGAAGGGAATCTGAGGCGGGGAATCTGAGGTGGGGAATCTGAGGCGAGGAATCTGAGGCGGGGAAACAGAGGCGGGGAATCAGAGTCGGGGATTCAGACGCGCGGAATCAGAGGCGGGGAATCAGAGGCGGGGAATCAGAGGCGGGGAATCAGAGGCGGGGAATCAGAGGCGGGGTATCAGAGGCGGGGAATAAGGGGCAGAGAATCAGATGATGGGAATCAGATGCGGGGAATCAGAGGCAGGGAATCTGAGGCAGGGAATCTGAGGCAGGGAATTTGAGGCAGGGAATCAGAGCCGGGGAATCTGAGGCGGGGAATCAGAGGCGGGGAATCAGAGGCGGAAAATCAGAGTTGGTGAATCAGATGCGGGGAATCAGAGGCAGGGAATCTGAGGCAGGGAATCTGAGGCAGGGAATCTGAGGCGGGGAATTAGAGGCAGGGAATCAGATGAAGGGAATCAGATGAAGGGAATCTGAGGCAGGGAATCTGAGGCGGGGAATTTGAGGCGGGGAATCTGAGGCGGGGAATCTGAGGCGGGGAATCAGAGGCGGGGAATCCGAGGCGGGGAATCAGAGCCGGGGAATCAGAGCCGGGGAATCAGAGCCGGGGAATCAGAAGCGGGGAATCAGAGGAAGGGAATCTGAGGCAGGGAATCTGAGGCAGGGAATCTGAGGCGGGGAATCAGAGGCGGGGAATCAGAGGCGGGGAATCAGAGGCGGAGAATCAGAGGCGGGGAATCAGAGGCGGGGAATAAGAGGCAGGGAATCAGATGAAGGGAATCAGTTGAAGGGAATCTGAGGCAGGGAATCTGAGGCAGGGAATCTGAGGCAGGGAATCAGAGCCGGGGAATCTGAGGTGGGGAATCAGATGCGGGGAATCAGAGGCGGGGAATCAGAGGCAGGGAATCTGAGGCAGGGAACCTGAGGCAGGGAATCAGATGAAGGGAATCTGCGGCAGGGAATCTGCGGCAGGGAATCTGCGGCAGGGAATCTGAGGCGGGGAATCTGAGGCGGGGAATCTGAGGCGGGGAATCTGAGGCGGGGAATCTGAGGCAGGGAATCTGAGGCAGGGAATCAGAGGCGGGGAATCAGAGGCGGGGAATCAGAGGCGGTGAATCAGAGGCGGGGAATCAGAGGCTGGGAATCAGAGGCGGGGAATCAGAGGCGGGGAGTCAGAGGCGGGGAATCAGAGGCGGGGAATAAGAGGCCGGGAATCAGATGAAGGGAATCAGATGAAGGGAATCTGAGGCAGAGAATCTGAGGCAGGGAATCTGAGGCAGGGAATCAGAGCCGGGGAATCTGAGGCGGGGAATCAGAGGCGGGTAATCAGAGGCGGGGAATCAGAGGCGGGGAATCAGAGGCGGGGAATCAGAGGCGGGGAATAAGAGGCAGGGATCAGATGAAGGGAATCAGATGAAGGGAATCTGAGGCAGGGAATCTGAGGCAGGGAATCAGAGCCGGGGAATCTGAGGCGGGGAATCAGAGGCGGGGAATCAGAGGCGGGGAATCAGAGGCGGGGAATCACAGGCGGGGAATCAGAGGCGGGGAATCAGAGGCGGGGAATAAGAGGCAGGGAATCAGATGAAGGGAATCAGATGAAGGGAATCTGAGGCAGGGAATCTGAGGCAGGGAATCTGAGGCAGGGAATCAGAGCCGGGGAATCTGAGGTGGGGAATCAGAGGCGGGTAATCAGAGGCGGGGAATGAGAGGCGGGGAATCAGAGGCGGGGAATCAGAGGCGGGGAATAAGAGGCAGGAATCAGATGAAGGGAATCAGATGAAGGGAATCTGAGGCAGGGAATCTGAGGCAGGGAATCAGAGCCGGGGAATCTGAGGCGGTGAATCAGAGGCGGGTAATCAGAGGCGGGGAATCAGAGGCGGGGAATCAGAGGCGGGGAATCAGATGCGGGGAATCAGAGGCAGGGAATCTGAGGCAGGGTATCTGAGGCAGGGAATCAGAGGCGGGGAATAAGAGGCAGGGAATCAGATGAAAGGAATCAAATGACGGGAATCTGAGGCAGGGAATCTGAGGTGGGGAATCTGAGGTGGGGTAACTGAGGCGGGGAATCTGAGGCGGGGAATCTGAGGCAGGGAATCTGAGGCGGGGAATCAGATGCGGGGAATCAGAGGCAGGGAATCAGAGGCGGGGAATCAGAGGCGGGGAATCAGAGGCGGGGAATCAGAGGCGGGGAATCAGAGGCGGGGAATTAGAGGCAGGGTATCAGATGAAGGGAATCAGATGAAGGGAAACTGAGGCGGGGAATCTGAGGTGGGGAATCTGAGGTGGGGTAACTGAGGCGGGGAATCTGAGGCGGGGAATCTGAGGCAGGGAATCTGAGGCGGGGAATCAGATGCGGGGAATCAGAGGCAGGGAATCAGAGGCGGGGAATCAGAGGCGGGGAATCAGAGGCGGGGAATCAGAGGCGGGGAATCAGAGGCGGGGTATTAGAGGCAGGGAATCAGATGAAGGGAATCAGGTGAAGGGAATCTGAGGCAGGGAATCTGAGGCGGGGAATTTGAGGCGGGGAATCTGAGGCGGGGAATCAGAGGCGGGGAATCCGAGGTGGGGAATCAGAGCCGGGTAATCAGAGCCGGGGAATCAGAGCCGGGGAATCAGAGGCGGGGAATCAGAGGCAGGGAATCTGAGGCAGGGAATCTGAGGCAGGGAATCTGAGGCGGGGAATCAGAGGCGGGGAATCAGAGGCGGGGAATCAGAGGCGGTAAATCAGAGGCGGGGAATCAGAGGCGGGGAATAAGAGGCAGGGAATCTGATGAAGGGAATCAGTTGAAGGGAATCTGAGGCAGGGAATCTGAGGCAGGGAATCTGAGGCAGGGAATCAGAGCCGGGGAATCTGAGGTGGGGAATCAGAGGCGGGGAATTAGAGGCAGGGAATCTGAGGCAGGGAATCTGAGGCCGGGAATCAGATGCGGGGAATCAGAGGCGGGGAATCAGAGGCAGGGAATCTGAGGCAGGGAACCTGAGGCAGGGAATCAGATGAAGGGAATCTGCGGCAGGGAATCTGCGGCAGGGAATCTGAGGCAGGGAATCTGAGGCGGGGAATCTGAGGCGGGGAATCTGAGGCGGGGAATCTGAGGCGGGGAATCTGAGGCGGGGAATCTGAGGCAGGGAATCTGAGGCAGGGAATCAGAGGCGGGGAATCAGAGGCGGGGAATCAGAGGCGGGGAATAAGAGGTGGGGAATCAGAGGCGGGGAATAAGAGGCCGGGAATCAGATGAAGGGAATCAGATGAAGGGAATCTGAGGCAGAGAATCTGAGGCAGGGAATCTGAGGCAGGGAATCAGAGCCGGGGAATCTGAGGCGGGGAATCAGAGGCGGGTAATCAGAGGCGGGGAATCAGAGGCGGGGAATCAGAGGCGGGGAAACAGAGGCGGGGAATAAGAGGCAGGGATCAGATGAAGGGAATCAGATGAAGGGAATCTGAGGCAGGGAATCTGAGGCAGGGAATCAGAGCCGGGGAATCTGAGGCGGGGAATCAGAGGCGGGGAATCAGAGGCGGGGAATCAGAGGCGGGGAATCAGAGGCGGGGAATCAGATGCGGGGAATCAGAGGCAGGGAATCTGAGGCAGGTTATCTGAGGCAGGGAATCTGAGGCGGGAAATCTGAGGCGGGGAATCTGAGGCGAGGAATCTGAGGCGGGGAATCTGAGGCGGGGAATCTGAGGCGGGGAATCTGAGGCAGGGAATCTGAGGCAGGGAATCAGAGGCGGGGAATCAGAGGCGGGGAATCAGAGGCGGGGAATCAGAGGTGGGGAATCAGATGCGGGGAATCAGAGGCAGGGAATCTGAGGCAGGGTATCTGAGGCAGGGAATCTGAGGCAGGGAATCTGAGGCGGGGAATCTGAGGCGGGGAATCTGAGGCGGGGAATCTGAGGCGGGGAATCTGAGGCGGGGAATCTGAGGCAGGGAATCTGAGGCAGGGAATCAGAGGCGGGGAATCAGAGGCGGGGAATCAGAGGCGGGAAATCAGAGGCGGGGAATCAGAGGCGGGGAATCAGAGGCTGGGAATCAGAGGCGGGGAATCAGAGGCGGGGAGTCAGAGGCGGGGAATCAGAGGCGGGGAATCAGAGGCGGGGAATCAGAGGCGGGCAATCAGAGGCGGGGAATCAGAGGCGGGGAATCAGAGGCGGGGAATCAGAGGCTGGGAATCAGAGGCGGGGAATCAGAGGCGGGGAGTCAGAGGCGGGGAATCAGAGGCGGGGAATAAGAGGCCGGGAATCAGATGAAGGGAATCTGAGGCAGAGAATCTGATGCAGGGAATCTGAGGCAGGGAATCAGAGCCGGGGAATCTGAGGCGGGGAATCAGAGGCGGGTAATCAGAGGCGGGGAATCAGAGGCGGGGAATCAGAGGCGGGGAATCAGAGGCGGGGAATAAGAGGCAGGGATCAGATGAAGGGAATCAGATGAAGGGAATCTGAGGCAGGGAATCTGAGGCAGGGAATCAGAGCCGGGGAATCTGAGGCGGGGAATCAGAGGCGGGGAATCAGAGGCGGGGAATCAGAGGCGGGGAATCAGAGGCGGGGAATCAGATGAGGGGAATCAGAGGCAGGGAATCTGAGGCAGGGTATCTGAGGCAGGGAATCAAATGACGGGAATCTGAGGCAGGGAATCTGAGGCAGGGAATCTGAGGCGGGGAATCAGAAGCGGGGAATCAGAGGTGGGGAATTAGAGGCGGGGAATCAGAGGCGGGGAATCAGAGGCGAGGAATAAGAGGCAGGGTATCAGATGAAGGGAATCAGATGAAGGGAATCTGAGGCGGGGAATCTGAGGTGGGGAATCTGAGGCGAGGAATCTGAGGCGGGGAAACAGAGGCGGGGAATCAGAGGCGGGGATTCAGACGCGCGGAATCAGAGGCGGGGAATCAGAGGCGGGGAATCAGAGGCGGGGAATCAGAGGCGGGGAATCAGAGGCGGGGTATCAGAGGCGGGGAATAAGGGGCAGAGAATCAGATGATGGGAATCAGATGCGGGGAATCAGAGGCAGGGAATCTGAGGCAGGGAATCTGAGGCAGGGAATTTGAGGCAGGGAATCAGAGCCGGGGAATCTGAGGCGGGGAATCAGAGGCGGGGAATCAGAGGCGGAAAATCAGAGTTGGTGAATCAGATGCGGGGAATCAGAGGCAGGGAATCTGAGGCAGGGAATCTGAGGCAGGGAATCTGAGGCGGGGAATTAGAGGCAGGGAATCAGATGAAGGGAATCAGATGAAGGGAATCTGATGCAGGGAATCTGAGGCGGGGAATTTGAGGCGGGGAATCTGAGGCGGGGAATCTGAGGCGGGGAATCAGAGGCGGGGAATCCGAGGCGGGGAATCAGAGCCGGGGAATCAGAGCCGGGGAATCAGAGCCGGGGAATCAGAAGCGGGGAATCAGAGGAAGGGAATCTGAGGCAGGGAATCTGAGGCAGGGAATCTGAGGCGGGGAATCAGAGGCGGGGAATCAGAGGCGGGGAATCAGAGGCGGAGAATCAGAGGCGGGGAATCAGAGGCGGGGAATAAGAGGCAGGGAATCAGATGAAGGGAATCAGTTGAAGGGAATCTGAGGCAGGGAATCTGAGGCAGGGAATCTGAGGCAGGGAATCAGAGCCGGGGAATCTGAGGTGGGGAATCAGATGCGGGGAATCAGAGGCGGGGAATCAGAGGCAGGGAATCTGAGGCAGGGAACCTGAGGCAGGGAATCAGATGAAGGGAATCTGCGGCAGGGAATCTGCGGCAGGGAATCTGCGGCAGGGAATCTGAGGCGGGGAATCTGAGGCGGGGAATCTGAGGCGGGGAATCTGAGGCGGGGAATCTGAGGCAGGGAATCTGAGGCAGGGAATCAGAGGCGGGGAATCAGAGGCGGGGAATCAGAGGCGGTGAATCAGAGGCGGGGAATCAGAGGCTGGGAATCAGAGGCGGGGAATCAGAGGCGGGGAGTCAGAGGCGGGGAATCAGAGGCGGGGAATAAGAGTCCGGGAATCAGATGAAGGGAATCAGATGAAGGGAATCTGAGGCAGAGAATCTGAGGCAGGGAATCTGAGGCAGGGAATCAGAGCCGGGGAATCTGAGGCGGGGTATCAGAGGCGGGTAATCAGAGGCGGGGAATCAGAGGCGGGGAATCAGAGGCGGGGAATCAGAGGCGGGGAATAAGAGGCAGGGATCAGATGAAGGGAATCAGATGAAGGGAATCTGAGGCAGGGAATCTGAGGCAGGGAATCAGAGCCGGGGAATCTGAGGCGGGGAATCAGAGGCGGGGAATCAGAGGCGGGGAATCAGAGGCGGGGAATCAGAGGCGGGGAATCAGATGCGGGGAATCAGAGGCAGGGAATCTGAGGCAGGGTATCTGAGGCAGGGAATCTGAGGCGGGAAATCTGAGGCGGGGAATCTGAGGCGGGGAATCTGAGGCGGGGAATCTGAGGCGGGGAATCTGAGGCGGGGAATCTGAGGCAGGGAATCTGAGGCAGGGAATCAGAGGCGGGGAATCAGAGGCGGGGAATCAGAGGCGGGGAATCAGAGGCGGGGAATCAGATGCGGGGAATCAGAGGCAGGGAATCTGAGGCAGGGTATCTGAGGCAGGGAATCTGAGGCAGGGAATCTGAGGCGGGGAATCTGAGGCGGGGAATCTGAGGCGGGGAATCTGAGGCGGGGAATCTGAGGCGGGGAATCTGAGGCAGGGTATCTGAGGCAGGGAATCAGAGGCGGGGAATCAGAGGCGGGGAATCAGAGGCGGGGAATCAGAGGCGGGGAATCAGAGGCGGGGAATCAGAGGCTGGGAATCAGAGGCGGGGAATCAGAGGCGGGGAGTCAGAGGCGGGGAATCAGAGGCGGGGAATCAGAGGCGGGGAATCAGAGGCGGGGAATCAGAGGCGGGGAATCAGAGGCGGGGAATCAGAGGCTGGGAATCAGAGGCGGGGAATCAGAGGCGGGGAGTCAGAGGCGGGGAATCAGAGGCGGGGAATAAGAGGCCGGGAATCAGATGAAGGGAATCAGATGAAGGGAATCTGAGGCAGAGAATCTGAGGCAGGGAATCTGAGGCAGGGAATCAGAGCCGGGGAATCTGAGGCGGGGAATCAGAGGCGGGTAATCAGAGGCGGGGAATCAGAGGCGGGGAATCAGAGGCGGGGAATCAGAGGCGGGGAATAAGAGGCAGGGATCAGATGAAGGGAATCAGATGAAGGGAATCTGAGGCAGGGAATCTGAGGCAGGGAATCAGAGCCGGGGAATCTGAGGCGGGGAATCAGAGGCGGGGAATCAGAGGCGGGGAATCAGAGGCGGGGAATCAGAGGCGGGGAATCAGATGCGGGGAATCAGAGGCAGGGAATCTGAGGCAGGGTATCTGAGGCAGGGAATCAAATGACGGGAATCTGAGGCAGGGAATCTGAGGCAGGGAATCTGAGGTGGGGAATCAGAAGCGGGGAATCAGAGGTGGGGAATTAGAGGCGGGGAATCAGAGGCGGGGAATCAGAGGCGAGGAATAAGAGGCAGGGTATCAGATGAAGGGAATCAGATGAAGGGAATCTGAGGCGGGGAATCTGAGGTGGGGAATCTGAGGCGAGGAATCTGAGGCGGGGAAACAGAGGCGGGGAATCAAAGGCGGGGATTCAGACGCGCGGAATCAGAGGCGGGGAATCAGAGGCGGGGAATCAGAGGCGGGGAATCAGAGGCGGGGAATCAGAGGCGGGGTATCAGAGGCGGGGAATAAGGGGCAGAGAATCAGATGATGGGAATCAGATGCGGGGAATCAGAGGCAGGGAATCTGAGGCAGGGAATCTGAGGCAGGGAATTTGAGGCAGGGAATCAGAGCCGGGGAATCTGAGGCGGGGAATCAGAGGCGGGGAATCAGAGGCGGAAAATCAGAGTTGGTGAATCAGATGCGGGGAATCAGAGGCAGGGAATCTGAGGCAGGGAATCTGAGGCAGGGAATCTGAGGCGGGGAATTAGAGGCAGGGAATCAGATGAAGGGAATCAGATGAAGGGAATCTGAGGCAGGGAATTTTGAGGCGGGGAATTTGAGGCGGGGAATCTGAGGCGGGGAATCTGAGGCGGGGAATCAGAGGCGGGGAATCCGAGGCGGGGAATCAGAGCCGGGGAATCAGAGCCGGGGAATCAGAGCCGGGGAATCAGAAGCGGGGTATCAGAGGAAGGGAATCTGAGGCAGGGAATCTGAGGCAGGGAATCTGAGGCGGTGAATCAGAGGCGGGGAATCAGAGGCGGGGAATCAGAGGCGGAGAATCAGAGGCGGGGAATTAGAGGCGGGGAATAAGAGGCAGGGAATCAGATGAAGGGAATCAGTTGAAGGGAATCTGAGGCAGGGAATCTGAGGCAGGGAATCTGAGGCAGGGAATCAGAGCCGGGGAATCTGAGGTGGGGAATCAGATGCGGGGAATCAGAGGCGGGGAATCAGAGGCAGGGAATCTGAGGCAGGGAACCTGAGGCAGGGAATCAGATGAAGGGAATCTGCGGCAGGGAATCTGCGGCAGGGAATCTGCGGCAGGGAATCTGAGGCGGGGAATCTGAGGCGGGGAATCTGAGGCGGGGAATCTGAGGCGGGGAATCTGAGGCAGGGAATCTGAGGCAGGGAATCAGAGGCGGGGAATCAGAGGCGGGGAATCAGAGGCGGTGAATCAGAGGCGGGGAATCAGAGGCGGGGAATCAGAGGCTGGGAATCAGAGGCGGGGAATCAGAGGCGGGGAATCAGAGGCGGGGAATCAGAGGCGGGGAATAAGAGGCAGGGAATCAGATGAAGGGAATCAGATGAAGGGAATCTGAGGCAGGGAATCTGAGGCAGGGAACCTGAGGCAGGGAATCAGATGAAGGGAATCAGATGAAGGGAATCTGAGGCAGGGAATCTGAGGCAGGGAATCTGAGGCGGGGAATCAGAGCCGGGGAATCTGAGGTGGGGAATCAGAGGCGGGTAATCAGAGGCGGGGAATCAGAGGCGGGGAATCAGAGGCGGGGAATCAGAGGCGGGGAATAAGAGGCAGGGATCAGATGAAGGGAATCAGATGAAGGGAATCTGAGGCAGGGAATCTGAGGCAGGGAATCAGAGCCGGGGAATCTGACGCGGGGAATCAGAGGCGGGCAATCAGAGGCGGGGAATCAGAGGCGGGGAATCAGAGGAGGGGAATCAGATGCGGGGAATCAGAGGCAGGGAATCTGAGGCAGGGTATCTGAGGCAGGGAATCTGAGGCGGGAAATCAGAGGCGGGGAATCAGAGGTGGGGAATCAGAGGCGGGGAATAACAGGCGGGGAATCAGAGGCGGGGAATAAGAGGCAGGGAATCAGATGAAAGGAATCAAATGACGGGAATCTGAGGCAGGGAATCTGAGGCAGGGTATCTGAGGCAGGGAATCTGAGGCGGGAAATCAGAGGTGGGGAATCAGAGGTGGGGAATCAGAGGCGGGGAATAACAGGCGGGGAATCAGAGGCGGGGAATAAGAGGCAGGGTATCAGATGAAGGGAATCTGCGGCAGGGAATCTGCGGCAGGGAATCTGAGGCAGGGAATCTGAGGCGGGGAATCTGAGGCGGGGAATCTGAGGCGGGGAATCTGAGGCGGGGAATCTGAGGCGGGGAATCTGAGGCAGGGAATCTGAGGCAGGGAATCAGAGGCGGGGAATCAGAGGCGGGGAATCCGAGGCGGGGAATCAGAGGCGGGGAATCAGAGGCTGGGAATCAGAGGCGGGGAATCACAGGCGGGGAATCAGAGGCGGGGAATCAGAGGCGGGGAATAAGAGGCAGGGAATCAGATGAAGGGAATCAGATGAAGGGAATCTGAGGCAGGGAATCTGAGGCAGGGAATCTGAGGCAGGGAATCAGAGCCGGGGAATCTGAGGCGGGGAATCAGAGGCGGGTAATCAGAGGCGGGGATTGAGAGGCGGGGAATCAGAGGCGGGGAATCAGAGGCGGGGAATAAGAGGCAGGGATCAGATGAAGGGAATCAGATGAAGGGAATCTGAGGCAGGGAATCTGAGGCAGGGAATCAGAGCCGGGGAATCTGAGGCGGTGAATCAGAGGCGGGGAATCAGAGGCGGGGAATCAGAGGCGGGGAATCAGAGGCGGGGAATCAGATGCGGGGAATCAGAGGCAGGGAATATGTGGAAGGGTATCTGAGGCAGGGAATCTGAGGCGGGAAATCAGAGGCGGGGAATGAGAGGCGGGGAATCAGAGGCGGGGAATAAGAGGCGGGGAATCAGAGGCGGGGAATAAGAGGCAGGGAATCAGATGAAAGGAATCAAATGACGGGAATCTGAGGCAGGGAATCTGAGGCAGGGAATCTGAGGCGGGGAATCAGAGGCGGGGAATCAGAGGTGGGGAATTAGAGGTGGGGAATCAGAGGCGGGGAATCAGAGGCGAGGAATAAGAGGCAGGGTATCAGATGAAGGGAATCAGATGAAGGGAAACTGAGGCGGGGAATCTGAGGTGGGGAATCTGAGGTGGGGAATCTGAGGTGGGGTAACTGAGGCGGGGAATCTGAGGCGGGGAATCTGAGGCAGGGAATCTGAGGCGGGGAATCAGATGCGGGGAATCAGAGGCAGGGAATCAGAGGTGGGGAATCAGAGGCGGGGAATCAGAGGCGGGGAATCAGAGGCGGGGAATCAGAGGCGGGGAATTAGAGGCAGGGAATCAGATGAAGGGAATCAGATGAAGGGAATCTGAGGCAGGGAATCTGAGGCGGGGAATTTGAGGCGGGGAATCTGAGGCGGGGAATCAGAGGCGGGGAATCCGAGGTGGGGAATCAGAGCCGGGTAATCAGAGCCGGGGAATCAGAGCCGGGGAATCAGAGGCGGGGAATCAGAGGCAGGGAATCTGAGGCAGGGAATCTGAGGCAGGGAATCTGAGGCGGGGAATCAGAGGCGGGGAATCAGAGGCGGGGAATCAGAGGCGGTAAATCAGAGGCGGGGAATCAGAGGCGGGAATAAGAGGCAGGGAATCTGATGAAGGGAATCAGTTGAAGGGAATCTGAGGCAGGGAATCTGAGGCAGGGAATCTGAGGCAGGGAATCAGAGCCGGGGAATCTGAGGTGGGGAATCCGAGGCGGTGAATTAGAGGCAGGGAATCTGAGGCAGGGAATCTGAGGCGGGGAATCAGATGCGGGGAATCAGAGGCGGGGAATCAGAGGCAGGGAATCTGAGGCAGGGAACCTGAGGCAGGGAATCAGATGAAGGGAATCTGCGGCAGGGAATCTGCGGCAGGGAATCTGAGGCGGGGAATCTGAGGCGGGGAATCTGAGGCGGGGAATCTGAGGCGGGGAATCTGAGGCAGGGAATCTGAGGCAGGGAATCAGAGGCGGGGAATCAGAGGCGGGGAATCAGAGGCGGTGAATCAGAGGCGGGGAATCAGAGGCTGGGAATCAGAGGCGGGGAATCAGAGGCGGGGAGTCAGAGGCGGGGAATCAGAGGCGGGGAATAAGAGGCCGGGAATCAGATGAAGGGAATCAGATGAAGGGAATCTGAGGCAGAGAATCTGAGGCAGGGAATCTGAGGCAGGGAATCAGAGCCGGGGAATCTGAGGCGGGGAATCAGAGGCGGGTAATCAGAGGCGGGGAATCAGAGGCGGGGAATCAGAGGCGGGGAATCAGAGGCGGGGAATAAGAGGCAGGGATCAGATGAAGGGAATCAGATGAAGGGAATCTGAGGCAGGGAATCTGAGGCAGGGAATCAGAGCCGGGGAATCTGAGGCGGGGAATCAGAGGCGGGGAATCAGAGGCGGGGAATCAGAGGCGGGGAATCAGAGGCGGGGAATCAGATGCGGGGAATCAGAGGCAGGGAATCTGAGGCAGGGTATCTGAGGCAGGGAATCTGAGGCGGGAAATCTGAGGCGGGGAATCTGAGGCGGGGAATCTGAGGCGGGGAATCTGAGGCGGGGAATCTGAGGCAGGGAATCTGAGGCAGGGAATCAGAGGCGGGGAATCAGAGGCGGGGAATCAGAGGCGGGGAATCAGAGGCGGGGAATCAGATGCGGGGAATCAGAGGCGGGGAATCTGAGGCAGGGTATCTGAGGCAGGGAATCTGAGGCAGGGAATCTGAGGCGGGGAATCTGAGGCG
This sequence comes from Narcine bancroftii, assembly GCF_036971445.1. Taxonomy (NCBI): domain Eukaryota; kingdom Metazoa; phylum Chordata; class Chondrichthyes; order Torpediniformes; family Narcinidae; genus Narcine; species Narcine bancroftii. Next base: position 3,636,270 of record NW_027211895.1, on the reverse strand, counting down.
GGGAATCTGAGGCGGGGAATCTGAGGCGGGGAATCTGAGGCGGGGAATCTGAGGCAGGGAATCTGAGGCAGGGAATCAGAGGCGGGGAATCAGAGGCGGGGAATCAGAGGCGGGGAATCAGAGGCGGGGAATCAGAGGCGGGGAATCAGAGGCTGGGAATCAGAGGCGGGGAATCAGAGGCGGGGAGTCAGAGGCGGGGAATCAGAGGCGGGGAATCAGAGGCGGGGAATCAGAGGCGGGGAATCAGAGGCGGGGAATCAGAGGCGGGGAATCAGAGGCGGGGAATCAGAGGCTGGGAATCAGAGGCGGGGAATCAGAGGCGGGGAGTCAGAGGCGGGGAATCAGAGGCGGGGAATAAGAGGCCGGGAATCAGATGAAGGGAATCAGATGAAGGGAATCTGAGGCAGAGAATCTGAGGCAGGGAATCTGAGGCAGGGAATCAGAGCCGGGGAATCTGAGGCGGGGAATCAGAGGCGGGTAATCAGAGGCGGGGAATCAGAGGCGGGGAATCAGAGGCGGGGAATCAGAGGTGGGGAATAAGAGGCAGGGATCAGATGAAGGGAATCAGATGAAGGGAATCTGAGGCAGGGAATCTGAGGCAGGGAATCAGAGCCGGGGAATCTGAGGCGGGGAATCAGAGGCGGGGAATCAGAGGCGGGGAATCAGAGGCGGGGAATCAGAGGCGGGGAATCAGATGCGGGGAATCAGAGGCAGGGAATCTGAGGCAGGGTATCTGAGGCAGGGAATCAAATGACGGGAATCTGAGGCAGGGAATCTGAGGCAGGGAATCTGAGGTGGGGAATCAGAAGCGGGGAATCAGAGGTGGGGAATTAGAGGCGGGGAATCAGAGGCGGGGAATCAGAGGCGAGGAATAAGAGGCAGGGTATCAGATGAAGGGAATCAGATGAAGGGAATCTGAGGCGGGGAATCTGAGGTGGGGAATCTGAGGCGAGGAATCTGAGGCGGGGAAACAGAGGCGGGGAATCAGAGGCGGGGATACAGACGCGCGGAATCAGAGGCGGGGAATCAGAGGCGGGGAATCAGAGGCGGGGAATCAGAGGCGGGGAATCAGAGGCGGGGTATCAGAGGCGGGGAATAAGGAGCAGAGAATCAGATGATGGGAATCAGATGCGGGGAATCAGAGGCAGGGAATCTGAGGCAGGGAATCTGAGGCAGGGAATTTGAGGCAGGGAATCAGAGCCGGGGAATCTGAGGCGGGGAATCAGAGGCGGGGAATCAGAGGCGGAAAATCAGAGTTGGTGAATCAGATGCGGGGAATCAGAGGCAGGGAATCTGAGGCAGGGAATCTGAGGCAGGGAATCTGAGGCGGGGAATTAGAGGCAGGGAATCAGATGAAGGGAATCAGATGAAGGGAATCTGAGGCAGGGAATTTTGAGGCGGGGAATTTGAGGCGGGGAATCTGAGGCGGGGAATCTGAGGCGGGGAATCAGAGGCGGGGAATCCGAGGTGGGGAATCAGAGCCGGGGAATCAGAGCCGGGGAATCAGAGCCGGGGAATCAGAAGCGGGGTATCAGAGGAAGGGAATCTGAGGCAGGGAATCTGAGGCAGGGTATCTGAGGCGGTGAATCAGAGGCGGGGAATCAGAGGCGGGGAATCAGAGGCGGAGAATCAGAGGCGGGGAATCAGAGGCGGGGAATAAGAGGCAGGGAATCAGATGAAGGGAATCAGTTGAAGGGAATCTGAGGCAGGGAATCTGAGGCAGGGAATCTGAGGCAGGGAATCAGAGCCGGGGAATCTGAGGTGGGGAATCAGATGCGGGGAATCAGAGGCGGGGAATCAGAGGCAGGGAATCAGAGGCCGGAATCAGATGCCGGGAATAAGAGGCCGGGAATCAGAGGTGGGGAATCAGAGTCCGGGAATCAGAGATGGGGATTTAGAGGCGGGGAATGAGATATGGGGAATCAGAGGCGGGGAATCAGAGGCGGGGAAACAGAGGCGGGGAATCAGATATGGGGAATCAGAGGTTGCGAATCAAAGGCGGTGAATCAGAGATGGGGAATCAGAGGCCGGGAATCAGAGGCAGGGAATCAAACACGGGGAATCAGATGCGGGGAATCAGAGCTGGGGAATCAGAGGCGGGGAATCAGAGTTGGGGAATCAGAGGCGGGCAATCAGACGCAGGGAATCAATATGGGAAATCAGAGGTGGGGAATCAGACGCAGGGAATCAATATGGGAAATCAGAGTTGGGGAATCAGAGGTTGGGAATCAGAGGAAGGGAATCAGAGGCGAGGAATCAGAGCTGGGGAATCAGAGGCGGGGAATCAGAATTGGGGAATCAGAGATGGGGAATCAGAGATGGGGAATCAGAGGCGGGGAATCAGACGCGAGGAATCAGAGGTGGTGAATCAGAGATGTGGAATCAGAGGCGGGGAATCAGAGGCAGGGAATCAGACGCGGGGAATCAGAGGCGGGGAATCATAACTGGCGAATCAGAGGCGGGGAATGAGATATGGGGAATCAGAGGCGGGGAATCAGAGGCGGGGAAACAGTGGCGAGGAATCAGATATGGGGAATCAGAGGTGGCGAATCAAAGGCGGTGAATCAGAGATGGGGAATCAGAGGCGGGGAATCAGAGGCAGGGGATCAAACACGGGGAATCAGAGGCGGGGAATCAGAGCTGTAGAATCAGAGGCGGGGAATCAGAGTTGGGGAATCAGAGGCGGGGAATCAGAGCTGGGGAATCAGAGGTGGGGAATCAGAGTCGGGGAATCAGAGGCAGGGAGTCGGATGTGCGGAATCAGAGATGGGGAATCAGAGGTGGGGAATCAGAGGCGGTGAATCTGAGATGGGGAATCAGAGGCGGGGAATCAGAGGCAGGTTATCAGACACGGGGATTCAGAGGCTGGGAATCAGACGGGGGGAATCAAAGGCGGGGAATGAAGCTGGGGAATCAGAGGCAGGGAATCAGAGTTGGGGAGTCAGAGGCGGGGAATCAGATATGGGGAAACAGAGGCGGGGAATCAGAGGCGGGCAAACAGAGGCGGGGAATTAGATATGGGGAATCAGTGGTGGGGAATCAGAGGTGGTTTATCAGAGATGGGGAATCACAGGCGGGGAATCAGAGGCAGGGAATAGAACGCGGGGAATCAGAGGCAGGGAATCGGAGCTGGGGAATCAGAGGCGGGGAATCATAGTTGGGAATCAGAGGCGGGGAATCAGATATGGGAAAACAGAGGCGGGGAATCAGGGGCGGGGAAACAGAGGCAGGGAATCAGATATGGGGAATCGGATGCGGGGAATCAGAGGCGGGGAATCAGATATGGGGAATCAGAGGTGGGGAATCAGAGGCAGGTAATCAGATGTGCGGAATCAGAGATGGGGAATCAGAGGCAGGGAATCAGAATCAGAAGCGGGGAGTCAGAGGCCGGGAATCAGAGGCCTGGAATCAGATGCTGGGAATAAGAGGCCGGGAATCAGAGGTGGGGAATCAGAGTCCGGGAATCAGAGATGGGGATTCAGAGGCGGGGAATGAGATATGGAGAATCAGAGGCGGGGAATCAGAGGCGGGGAAACAGAGGCGGGGAATCAGATTTGGGGAATCAGAGGTGGCGAATCAAAGGCGGTGAATCAGAGATGGGGAATCAGAGGCCGGGAATCAGAGGCAGGGAATCAAACACGGGGAATCAGAGGCGGGGAATCAGAGCTGGGGAATCAGAGGCGGGGAATCAGAGTTGGGGAATCAGAGGCGGGGAATCAGACGCAGGGAATCAATATGGGAAATCAGAGGTGGGGAATCAGAGGTTGGGAATCAGAGGAAGGGAATCAGAGGCGAGGAATCAGAGCTGGGGAATCAGAGGCGGGGAATCAGAATTGGGGAATCAGAGATGGGGAATCAGAGATGGGGAATCAGAGGCGGGGAATCAGACGCGGGGAATCAGCGGTGGTGAATCAGAGATGTGGAATCAGAGGCGGGGAATCAGAGGCAGGGAATCAGACGCGGGGAATCAGAGGCGGGGAATCATAGCTGGCGAATCAGAGGCGGGGAATCAGAGGTGGGGAATCAGAGGCGGGGAATCAGATATGGTGAAACAGAGGCGGGGAATCAGAGGCGGGCAAATAGAGGCGGGGATCAGATACGGGGAAACAGAGGCGGGGAATCAGAGGCGGGGAAATAGAGGCGGGGAATCAGATATGGGGAATCAGAGGCGGGGAATCAGACGCAGGGAATCATTATGGGAAATCAGAGGTGGGGAATCAGAGGTTGGGAATCAGAGGAAGGGAATCAGAGGCGAGGAATCAGAGCTGGGGAATCAGAGGCGGGGAATCAGAATTGGGGAATCAGAGATGGGGAATCAGAGATGGGGAATCAGAGGCGGGGAGTCAGACGCGGGGAATCAGCAGTGGTGAATCAGAGATGTGGAATCAGAGGCGGGGAATCAGAGGCAGGGAATCAGACGCGGGGAATCAGAGGCGGGGAATCATAGCTGGCGAATCAGAGGCAGGGAATCAGAGGTGGGGAATCAGAGGCGGGGAATCAGATATTGGGAATCAGAGGTGGGGAATCAGAGGCGGGGAAACAGAGGCGGGGAATCAGATATGGGGAATCAGAGGTGGGGAATCAGAGGTTGTGAATCAGAGATGGGGAATCAGAGGCGGGGAATCAGAGGCGGGGAATCAGATATGGGGAAACAGAGGCGGGGAATCAGAGGCGGGCAAATAGAGGCGGCGATCAGATATGGGGAAACAGAGGCGGGGAATCAGAGGCGGGGAAACTGAGGCGGGGAATCAGATATGGGGAATCAGAGGTGGGGAATCAGAGGTTGGGAATCAGAGATGCGGAATTGGAGGCGGGGAATGGGATATGGGGAATCAGAGGCGGGGAATCAGAGGCGGGGAAACAGAGGCGGGGAATCAGATATGGGGAATCAGAGGCGGGGAATCAGAGGCGGGCAAATAGAGGCGGGGATCAGATATGGGGAAACAGAGGCGGGGAATCAGAGGCGGGGAAACAGAGGCGGGGAATCAGATATGGGGAATCAGAGGTGGGGAATCAGAGGTTGGGAATCAGAGATGCGGAATTGGAGGCGGGGAATGGGATATGGGGAATCACAGGCGGGGAATCAGAGGCGGGGAAACAGAGGCGGGGAATCAGATATGGGGAATCAGAGGTGTGGAATCAGAGGTTGGGAATCAGAGGTTGGGAATCAGAGGCAGGGAATCAGAGGCTTTGAATCAGTTGCAGGGAATCAGATGCGGGGAATCAGAGGCGGGGAATCAGAGCTGGGGAATCAGAGGTGGGGAATCAGAGTTGGGGAATCAGAGGCGGGGACTTAGATATTGGGAAACAGAGGCGGGGAATCAAAGGTGGGGAAACAGAGGCGGGGAATCAGATATGGGGAATCAGAGGTGGGGAATCAGAGGCAGGGAATCAGATGTGCGGAATCAGAGATGGGGAATCAGAGGCAGGGAATCAGAATCAGACGCAGGGAATCAGAGGCCGGGAATCAGAGGCCGGAATCAGATGCCGGGAATAAGAGGCCGGGAATCAGAGGTGGGGAATCAGAGTCCGGGAATCAGAGATGGGGATTTAGAGGCGGGGAATGAGATATGGGGAATCAGAGGCGGGGAATCAGAGGCGGGGAAACAGAGGCGGGGAATCAGATATGGGGAATCAGAGGTTGCGAATCAAAGGCGGTGAATCAGAGATGGGGAATCAGAGGCAGGGAATCAAACACGGGGAATCAGATGCGGGGAATCAGAGCTGGGGAATCAGAGGCGGGGAATCAGAGTTGGGGAATCAGAGGCGGGGAATCAGACGCAGGGAATCAATATGGGAAATCAGAGGTGGGGAATCAGACGCAGGGAATATATATGGGAAATCAGAGTTGGGGAATCAGAGGTTGGGAATCAGAGGAAGGGAATCAGAGGCGAGGAATCAGAGCTGGGGAATCAGAGGCGGGGAATCAGAATTGGGGAATCAGAGATGGGGAATCAGAGATGGGGAATCAGAGGCGGGGAATCAGACGCGTGGAATCAGAGGTGGTGAATCAGAGATGTGGAATCAGAGGCGGGGAATCAGAGGCAGGGAATCAGACGCGGGGAATCAGAGGCGGGGAATCATAGCTGGCGAATCAGAGGCGGGGAATGAGATATGGGGAATCAGAGGCTGGGAATCAGAGGCGGGGAAACAGTGGCGAGGAATCAGATATGGGGAATCAGAGATGGCGAATCAAAGGCGGTGAATCAGAGATGGGGAATCAGAGGCGGGGAATCAGAGGCAGGGGATCAAACACGGGGAATCAGAGGCGGGGAATCAGAGCTGTGGAATCAGAGGCGGGGAATCAGAGTTGGGGAATCAGAGGCGGGGAATCAGAGCTGGGGAATCAGAGGTGGGGAATCAGAGTCGGGGAATCAGAGGCAGGGAGTCGGATGTGCGGAATCAGAGATGGGGAATCAGAGGTGGGGAATCAGAGGCGGTGAATCTGAGATGGGGAATCAGAGGCGGGGAATCAGAGGCAGGTTATCAGACACGGGGATTCAGAGGCTGGGAATCAGACGGGGGGAATCAAAGGTGGGGAATGAAGCTGGGGAATCAGAGGCAGGGAATCAGAGTTGGGGATTCAGAGGCGGGGAATCAGATATGGGGAAACAGAGGCGGGGAATCAGAGGCGGGCAAACAGAGGCGGGGAATTAGATATGGGGAATCAGTGGTGGGGAATCAGAGGTGGTTTATCAGAGATGGGGAATCACAGGCGGGGAATCAGAGGCAGGGAATAGAACGCGGGGAATCAGAGGCAGGGAATCAGAGCTGGGGAATCAGAGGCGGGGAATCATAGTTGAGAATCAGAGGCGGGGAATCAGATATGGGGAAACAGAGGCGGGGAATCAGGGGCTGGGAAACAGAGGCGGGGAATCAGATATGGGGAATCGGATGCGGGGAATCAGAGGCGGGGAATCAGATATGGGGAATCAGAGGTGGGGAATCAGAGGCAGGTAATCAGATGTGCGGAATCAGAGATGGGGAATCAGAGGCAGGGAATCAGAATCAGAAGCGGGGAGTCAGAGGCCGGGAATCAGAGGCCTGGAATCAGATGCTGGGAATAAGAGGCCGGGAATCAGAGGTGGGGAATCAGAGTCCGGGAATCAGAGATGGGGATTCAGAGGCGGGGAATGAGATATGGAGAATCAGAGGCGGGGAATCAGAGGCGGGGAAACAGAGGCGGGGAATCAGATTTGGGGAATCAGAGGTGGCGAATCAAAGGCGGTGAATCAGAGATGGGGAATCAGAGGCCGGGAATCAGAGGCAGGGAATCAAACACGGGGAATCAGAGGCGGGGAATCAGAGCTGGGGAATCAGAGGCAGGGAATCAGAGTTGGGGAATCAGAGGCGGGGAATCAGATGCAGGGAATCAATATGGGAAATCAGAGGTGGGGAATCAGAGGTTGGGAATCAGAGGAAGGGAATCAGAGGCGAGGAATCAGAGCTGGGGAATCAGAGGTGGGGAATCAGAATTGGGGAATCAGAGATGGGGAATCAGAGATGGGGAATCAGAGGCAGGGAATCAGACGCGGGGAATCAGCGGTGGTGAATCAGAGATGTGGAATCAGAGGCGGGGAATCAGAGGCAGGGAATCAGACGCGGGGAATCAGAGGCGGGGAATCATAGCTGGCGAATCAGAGGCGGGGAATCAGAGGTGGGGAATCAGAGGCGGGGAATCAGATATTGGGAATCAGAGGTGGGGAATCAGAGGCGGGGAAACAGAGGCGGGGAATCAGATATGGGGAATCAGAGGTGGGGAATCAGAGGTTGTGAATCAGAGATGGGGAATCAGAGGCGGGGAATCAGAGGCCGGTAATCAGACGCGGGGAATCAGAGGCGGGGAATCAGACATGGGAAATTAGAGACAGGGAATCAGAGTTGGGGATTCAGAGGCGGGGAATCAGATATGGTGAAACAGAGGCGGGGAATCAGAGGCGGGCAAATAGAGGCGGGGATCAGATACGGGGAAACAGAGGCGGGGAATCAGAGGCGGGGAAACAGAGGCGGGGAATCAGATATGGGGAATCAGAGGTGGGGAATCAGACGCAGGGAATCATTATGGGAAATCAGAGGTGGGGAATCAGAGGTTGGGAATCAGAGGAAGGGAATCAGAGGCGAGGAATCAGAGCTGGGGAATCAGAGGCGGGGAATCAGAATTGGGGAATCAGAGATGGGGAATCAGAGATGGGGAATCAGAGGCGGGGAATCAGACGCGGGGAATCAGCGGTGGTGAATCAGAGATGTGGAATCAGAGGCGGGGAATCAGAGGCAGGGAATCAGACGCGGGGAATCAGAGGCGGGGAATCATAGCTGGCGAATCAGAGGCGGGGAATCAGAGGTGGGGAATCAGAGGCGGGGAATCAGATATTGGGATTCAGAGGTGGGGAATCAGAGGCGGGGAAACAGAGGCGGGGAATCAGATATGGGGAATCAGAGGTGGGGAATCAGAGGTTGTGAATCAGAGATGGGGAATCAGAGGCGGGGAATCAGAGGCGGGGTATCAGATATGGGGAAACAGAGGCGGGGAATCAGAGGCGGGCAAATAGAGGCGGGGATCAGATATGGGGAAACAGAGGCGGGGAATCAGAGGCGGGGAAACAGAGGCGGGGAATCAGATATGGGGAATCAGAGGTGGGGAATCAGAGGTTGGGAATCAGAGATGCGGAATTGGAGGCGGGGAATGGGATATGGGGAATCAGAGGCGGGGAATCAGAGGCGGGGAAACAGAGGCGGGGAATCAGATATGGGGAATCAGAGGCGGGGAATCAGAGGCGGGCAAATAGAGGCGGGGATCAGATATGGGGAAACAGAGGCGGGGAATCAGAGGCGGGGAAACAGAGGCGGGGAATCAGATATGGGGAATCAGAGGTGGGGAATCAGAGGTTGGGAATCAGAGATGCGGAATTGGAGGCGGGGAATGGGATATGGGGAATCAGAGGCGGGGAATCAGAGGCGGGGAAACAGAGGCGGGGAATCAGATATGGGGAATCAGAGGTGTGGAATCAGAGGTTGGGAATCAGAGGTTGGGAATCAGAGGCAGGGAATCAGAGGCTTGGAATCAGTTGCAGGGAATCAGATGCGGGGAATCAGAGGCGGGGAATCAGAGCTGGGGAATCAGAGGCGGGGAATCAGAGTTGGGGAATCAGAGGCGGGGAATCAGATGCAGGGAATCAATATGGGAAATCAGAGGTGGGGAATCAGACGCAGGGAATCAATATGGGAAATCAGAGTTGGGGAATCAGAGGTTGGGAATCAGAGGAAGGGAATCAGAGGCGAGGAATCAGAGCTGGGGAATCAGAGGCGGGGAATCAGAATTGGGGAATCAGAGATGGGGAATCAGAGATGGGGAATCAGAGGCGGGGAATCAGACGCGTGGAATCAGAGGTGGTGAATCAGAGATGTGGAATCAGAGGCGGGGAATCAGAGGCAGGGAATCAGACGCGGGGAATCAGAGGCGGGGAATCATAGCTGGCGAATCAGAGGCGGGGAATGAGATATGGGGAATCAGAGGCGGGGAATCAGAGGCGGGGAAACAGTGGCGAGGAATCAGATATGGGGAATCAGAGGTGGCGAATCAAAGGCGGTGAATCAGAGATGGGGAATCAGAGGCGGGGAATCAGAGGCAGGGGATCAAACACGGGGAATCAGAGGCGGGGAATCAGAGCTGTGGAATCAGAGGCGGGGAATCAGAGTTGGGGAATCAGAGGCGGGGAATCAGAGCTGGGGAATCAGAGGTGGGGAATCAGAGTCGGGGAATCAGAGGCAGGGAGTCGGATGTGCGGAATCAGAGATGGGGAATCAGAGGTGGGGAATCAGAGGCGGTGAATCTGAGATGGGGAATCAGAGGCGGGGAATCAGAGGCAGGTTATCAGACACGGGGATTCAGAGGCTGGGAATCAGACGGGGGGAATCAAAGGCGGGGAATGAAGCTGGGGAATCAGAGGCAGGGAATCAGAGTTGGGGATTCAGAGGCGGGGAATCAGAAATGGGGAAACAGATGCGGGGAATCAGAGGCGGGCAAACAGAGGCGGGGAATTAGATATGGGGAATCAGAGGTGGGGAATCAGAGGCAGGTAATCAGATGTGCGGAATCAGAGATGGGGAATCAGAGGCAGGGAATCAGAATCAGAAGCGGGGAGTCAGAGGCCGGGAATCAGAGGCCTGGAATCAGATGCTGGGAATAAGAGGCCGGGAATCAGAGGTGGGGAATCAGAGTCCGGGAATCAGAGATGGGATTCAGAGGCGGGGAATGAGATATGGAGAATCAGAGGCGGGGAATCAGAGGCGGGAAAACAGAGGTGGGGAATCAGATATGGGGAATCAGAGGTGGCGAATCAAAGGTGGTGAATCAGAGATGGGGAATCAGAGGAGGGGAATCAGAGGCAGGGAATCAAACACGGGGAATCAGAGGCGGGGAATCAGAGCTGGGGAATCAGAGGCTGGGAATCAAAGTTGGGGAATCAGAGGCAGGGAATCAGATATGGGGAAACAGGGGCGGGGAATCAGGGGCAGGGAAACAGAGGCGGGGATTCAGATATGGGGAATCAGAGGCGGGGAATTAGAGTTGGGGAATCAGAGGCGGGGAATCAGAGGCGGGGAAACAGAAGCGGGGAATCAAACACGGGAAATCAGAGGTGGGGAATCAGAGGTTGGGAATCAGAGGCAGGGAATCAGAGGCGGGGAATCAGAGGCGGGGAATCAGAGGCAGGGAATCAGATGTGCGGAATCGGAGATGGGGAATCAGAGGCAGGGAATCAGAGGCGGGGAATCAGAGGCGGGGAATCAGAGGCCGGGAATCAGATATGGGGAAACAGAGGCGGGGAATCAGAGGCGGGGAAACAGAGGCTGGGAATCAGATATGGGGAATCAGAGGTGGGGAATCAGAGGTTGGGAATCAGAGGCAGGTAATCAGAGGCTTGGAATCAGACGCAGGGAATCAGATGCGGGGAATCAGAGGCGGGGAATCAGAGCTGGGGAATCAGAGTTTGGGAATCAGAGGCGGGGAATTAGATATGGGGAAACAGAGGCGGGGAATCAGATATGGGGAATCAGAGGCGGGGAATCAGAGGCGCGGAAAGAGAGGCGGGGAATCAGATATGGGGAATCAGAGGTGGGGAATCAGATATGGGGAAACAGAGGCGGGGAATCAGAGGCGGGGAATCAGATATGGGGAATCAGATATGGGGAATCAGAGGCGGGGAATCAGAGGCGCGGAAAGAGAGGCGGGGAATCAGATATGGGGAATCAGAGGTGGGGAATCAGATATGGGGAAACAGAGGCGGGGAATCAGAGGCGGGGAAACAGAGGCAGGGAATCAGATATGGGGATTCAGAGGTGGGGAATCAGAGGTTGGGAATCAGAGGTGGGGATCAGAGTCGGGAAATCAGAGGCAGGGAATCAGATGTGCGGAATCAGAGATGGGGAATCAGAGGTGGGGAATCAGAGGCTGTGAATCAGAGATGGGGAATCAGAGGTGGGGAATCAGAGGCAGGAAATCAGACACGGGGTTTCAGAGGCTGGGAATCAGACGGGGGGAATCAAAGGTGGGGAATCTGAGCTGGGGAATCAGAGGCAGGGAATCAGAGTTGGGGATTCAGAGGCAGGGAATTAGATATGGGGAATCAGAGGTGGGGAATCAGAGGTGGTGAATCAGAGATGGGGAATCACATGCGGGGAATCAGAGGCAGGGAATAGAACGCGGGGAATCAGAGGCAGGGAATCAGAGTTGGGGCATCAGAGGTTGGGAATTAGATATGGGGAAACAGAGGCGGGGAATCAGAGGCAGGGAATCAGATGTGCGGAATCAGAGATGGGGAATCAGAGGTGGGGAATCAGAGGCTGTGAATCAGAGATGGGGAATCAGAGGTGGGGAATCAGAGGCAGGAAATCAGACACGGGGATTCAGAGGCTGGGAATCAGACGGGGGGAATCAAAGGCGGGGAATCAGAGATGGGGAATCAGAGGCAGGGAATCAGAGTTGGGGATTCAGAGGCGGGGAATCAGATATGGGGAAACAGAGGCGGGGAATCAGAGGCGGGCAAACAGAGGCGGGGAATTAGATATGGGGAATCAGAGGTGGGGAATCAGAGGTGGTGAATCAGAGATGGGGAATCACAGGCGGGGAATCAGAGGCAGGGAATAGAACGCGGGGTATCAGAGGCAGGGAATCAGAGTTGGGGCATCAGAGGTTGGGAATTAGATATGGGGAAAAAGAGGCGGGGAATCAGAGGCGGGGAAACAGAGGCGGGAAGTCAGATATGGGTAATCAGAGGTGGGGAATCAGAGATGTGGAATCAGAGGCGGGGAATCAGAGGCAGGGAATCAGACGCGGGGAATCAGAGGCGGGGAATCATAGCTGGCGAATCAGAGGCGGGGAATGAGTTATGGGGAATCAGAGGCGGGGAATCAGAGGCGGGGAAACAGTGGTGAGGAATCAGATATGGGGAATCAGAGGTGGCGAATCAAAGGCGGTGAATCAGAGATGGGGAATCAGAGGCGGGGAATCAGAGGCAGGGGATCAAACACGGGGAATCAGAGGCGGGGAATCAGAGCTGTGGAATCAGAGGCGGGGAATCAGAGTTGGGGAATCAGAGGCGGGGAATCAGAGCTGGGGAAGTCAGATATGGGTAATCAGAGGTGGGGAATCAGAGGCAGGGAGTCGGATGTGCGGAATCAGAGATGGGGAATCAGAGGCAGGGAATCAGAATCAGAAGCGGGGAATCAGAGGCCGGGAATCAGAGGCCGGGAATAAGATGCTGGGAATGAGAGGCCGGGAATCAGAGGTGGGGAATCAGAGTCCGGGAATCAGAGATGGGGATTCAGAGGCGGGGAATGAGATATGGAGAATCAGAGGCGGGGAATCAGAGGCGGGGAAACAGAGGTGGGGAATCAGATATGTGGAATCAGAGGTGGCGAATCAAAGGCGGTGAATCAGAGATGGGGAATCAGAGGCGGGGAATCAGAGGCAGGGAATCAAACACGGGAAATCAGAGGCGGGGAATCAGAGCTGGGGAATCAGAGGCGGGGAATCTGAGTTGGGGAATCAGAGGCAGGGAATCAGATATGGGGAAACAGGGGCAGGGAATCAGAGGCGGGGAATCAGATATGGGGAATCAGAGGTTGGGAATCAGAGGCGGGGAATCAGATATGGGGAATCAGAGGTTGGGAATCAGAGGCAGGGAATCAGAGGCGGGGAAACAGAGGCGGGGAATCAGATATGGGGAATCAGAGGTGGCGAATCAAAGGTGGTGAAACAGAGATGGGGAATCAGGGCAGGGAATCAGAGGCAGGGAATCAAACACGGGGAATCAGAGCTGGGGAATCAGAGGCGGGAAATTAGAGTTGGGGAATCAGAGGAGGGGAATCAGAGGCGGGGAAACAGAGGCGGGGAATCAGATATGGGGAATCAGAGGTGGGGAATCAGAGGTTGAGAATCAGAGGCAGGGAATCAGAGGCGGGGAATCAGAGGCGGGGAATCAGAGGCAGGGAATCAGATGTGCGGAATCGGAGATGGTGAATCAGAGGCAGGGAATCAGAGGCGGGGAATCAGAAGCGGGGAATCAGAGGCCGGGAATCAGATATTGGGAAACAGAGGTGGGGAATCAGAGGCGGGGAAACAGAGGCGGGGAATCAGATATGGGGAATCAGAGGTGGGGAATCAGAGGTTGGGAATCATAGGCGGGGAATCAGAGCTGGGGAATCAGAGGTGGGGAATCAGAGTTGGGGAATCAGAGGCGGGGACTTAGATATTGGGAAACAGAGGCGGGGAATCAGAGGCGGGGAAACAGAGGGGGGTAATCAGAGGCAGGGAATCAGATGTGCGGAATCAGAGATGGGGAATCAGAGGCAGGGAATCAGAATCAGAAGCAGGGAATCAGAGGCCGGGATTCAGAGGCCGGAATCAGATGCCGGGAATAAGAGGCCGGGAATCAGAGGTGGGGAATCAGAGTCCGGGAATCAGAGATGGGGATTCAGAGGCGGGGAATGAGATATGGGGAATCAGAGGCGGTGAATCAGAGATGGGGAATCAGAGGCCGGGAATCAGAGGCAGGGAATCAAACACGGGGAATCAGAGGCGGGGAATCAGAGCTGGGGAATCAGAGGCGGGGAATCAGAGTTGGGGAATCAGAGGTTGGGAATCAGAGGAAGGGAATCAGAGGCGAGGAATCAGAGCTGGGGAATCAGAGGCGGGGAATCAGAATTGGGGAATCAGAGATGGGGAATCAGAGGCGGGGAATCAGACGCGGGGAATCAGCGGTGGTGAATCAGAGATGTGGAATCAGAGGCGGGGAATCAGAGGCAGAGAATCAGACGCGGGGAATCAGAGGCGGGGAATCATAGCTGGTGAATCAGAGGCGGAGAATCAGAGGTGGGGAATCAGAGGCGGGGAATCAGATATTGGGAATCAGAGGTGGGGAATCAGAGGCGGGGAAACAGAGGCGGGGAATCAGATATGGGGAATCAGAGGTGGGGAATCAGAGGCTGTGAATCAGAGATGGGGAATCAGAGGTGGGGAATCAGAGGCAGGAAATCAGACACGGGGTTTCAGAGGCTGGGAATCAGACGGGGGGAATCAAAGGTGGGGAATCTGAGCTGGGGAATCAGAGGCAGGGAATCAGAGTTGGGGATTCAGAGGCAGGGAATTAGATATGGGGAATCAGAGGTGGGGAATCAGAGGTGGTGAATCAGAGATGGGGAATCACATGCGGGGAATCAGAGGCAGGGAATAGAACGCGGGGAATCAGAGGCAGGGAATCAGAGTTGGGGCATCAGAGGTTGGGAATTAGATATGGGGAAACAGAGGCGGGGAATCAGAGGCAGGGAATCAGATGTGCGGAATCAGAGATGGGGAATCAGAGGTGGGGAATCAGAGGCTGTGAATCAGAGATGGGGAATCAGAGGTGGGGAATCAGAGGCAGGAAATCAGACACGGGGATTCAGAGGCTGGGAATCAGACGGGGGGAATCAAAGGCGGGGAATCAGAGATGGGGAATCAGAGGCAGGGAATCAGAGTTGGGGATTCAGAGGCGGGGAATCAGATATGGGGAAACAGAGGCGGGGAATCAGAGGCGGGCAAACAGAGGCGGGGAATTAGATATGGGGAATCAGAGGTGGGGAATCAGAGGTGGTGAATCAGAGATGGGGAATCACAGGCGGGGAATCAGAGGCAGGGAATAGAACGCGGGGTATCAGAGGCAGGGAATCAGAGTTGGGGCATCAGAGGTTGGGAATTAGATATGGGGAAAAAGAGGCGGGGAATCAGAGGCGGGGAAACAGAGGCGGGAAGTCAGATATGGGTAATCAGAGGTGGGGAATCAGAGATGTGGAATCAGAGGCGGGGAATCAGAGGCAGGGAATCAGACGCGGGGAATCAGAGGCGGGGAATCATAGCTGGCGAATCAGAGGCGGGGAATGAGTTATGGGGAATCAGAGGCGGGGAATCAGAGGCGGGGAAACAGTGGCGAGGAATCAGATATGGGGAATCAGAGGTGGCGAATCAAAGGCGGTGAATCAGAGATGGGGAATCAGAGGCGGGGAATCAGAGGCAGGGGATCAAACACGGGGAATCAGAGGCGGGGAATCAGAGCTGTGGAATCAGAGGCGGGGAATCAGAGTTGGGGAATCAGAGGCGGGGAATCAGAGCTGGGGAAGTCAGATATGGGTAATCAGAGGTGGGGAATCAGAGGCAGGGAGTCGGATGTGCGGAATCAGAGATGGGGAATCAGAGGCAGGGAATCAGAATCAGAAGCGGGGAATCAGAGGCCGGGAATCAGAGGCCGGGAATAAGATGCTGGGAATGAGAGGCCGGGAATCAGAGGTGGGGAATCAGAGTCCGGGAATCAGAGATGGGGATTCAGAGGCGGGGAATGAGATATGGAGAATCAGAGGCGGGGAATCAGAGGCGGGGAAACAGAGGTGGGGAATCAGATATGTGGAATCAGAGGTGGCGAATCAAAGGCGGTGAATCAGAGATGGGGAATCAGAGGCGGGGAATCAGAGGCAGGGAATCAAACACGGGAAATCAGAGGCGGGGAATCAGAGCTGGGGAATCAGAGGCGGGGAATCTGAGTTGGGGAATCAGAGGCAGGGAATCAGATATGGGGAAACAGGGGCAGGGAATCAGAGGCGGGGAATCAGATATGGGGAATCAGAGGTTGGGAATCAGAGGCGGGGAATCAGATATGGGGAATCAGAGGTTGGGAATCAGAGGCAGGGAATCAGAGGCGGGGAAACAGAGGCGGGGAATCAGATATGGGGAATCAGAGGTGGCGAATCAAAGGTGGTGAAACAGAGATGGGGAATCAGGGCAGGGAATCAGAGGCAGGGAATCAAACACGGGGAATCAGAGCTGGGGAATCAGAGGCGGGAAATTAGAGTTGGGGAATCAGAGGAGGGGAATCAGAGGCGGGGAAACAGAGGCGGGGAATCAGATATGGGGAATCAGAGGTGGGGAATCAGAGGTTGAGAATCAGAGGCAGGGAATCAGAGGCGGGGAATCAGAGGCGGGGAATCAGAGGCAGGGAATCAGATGTGCGGAATCGGAGATGGTGAATCAGAGGCAGGGAATCAGAGGCGGGGAATCAGAAGCGGGGAATCAGAGGCCGGGAATCAGATATTGGGAAACAGAGGTGGGGAATCAGAGGCGGGGAAACAGAGGCGGGGAATCAGATATGGGGAATCAGAGGTGGGGAATCAGAGGTTGGGAATCATAGGCGGGGAATCAGAGCTGGGGAATCAGAGGTGGGGAATCAGAGTTGGGGAATCAGAGGCGGGGACTTAGATATTGGGAAACAGAGGCGGGGAATCAGAGGCGGGGAAACAGAGGGGGGTAATCAGAGGCAGGGAATCAGATGTGCGGAATCAGAGATGGGGAATCAGAGGCAGGGAATCAGAATCAGAAGCAGGGAATCAGAGGCCGGGATTCAGAGGCCGGAATCAGATGCCGGGAATAAGAGGCCGGGAATCAGAGGTGGGGAATCAGAGTCCGGGAATCAGAGATGGGGATTCAGAGGCGGGGAATGAGATATGGGGAATCAGAGGCGGTGAATCAGAGATGGGGAATCAGAGGCCGGGAATCAGAGGCAGGGAATCAAACACGGGGAATCAGAGGCGGGGAATCAGAGCTGGGGAATCAGAGGCGGGGAATCAGAGTTGGGGAATCAGAGGTTGGGAATCAGAGGAAGGGAATCAGAGGCGAGGAATCAGAGCTGGGGAATCAGAGGCGGGGAATCAGAATTGGGGAATCAGAGATGGGGAATCAGAGGCGGGGAATCAGACGCGGGGAATCAGCGGTGGTGAATCAGAGATGTGGAATCAGAGGCGGGGAATCAGAGGCAGAGAATCAGACGCGGGGAATCAGAGGCGGGGAATCATAGCTGGTGAATCAGAGGCGGAGAATCAGAGGTGGGGAATCAGAGGCGGGGAATCAGATATTGGGAATCAGAGGTGGGGAATCAGAGGCGGGGAAACAGAGGCGGGGAATCAGATATGGGGAATCAGAGGTGGGGAATCAGATGTTGTGAATCAGAGATGGGGAATCAGAGGCGGGGAATCAGAGGCCGGTAATCAGACGCGGGGAATCAGAGGCGGGGAATCAGACATGGGAAATTAGAGACAGGGAATCAGAGTTGGGGATTCAGAGGCGGGGAATCAGATATGGGGAAACAGAGGCGGGGAATCAGAGGCGGGCAAATAGAGGCGGGGATCAGATACGGGGAAACAGAGGCGGGGAATCAGAGGCGGGGAAACAGAGGCGGGGAATCAGATATGGGGAATCAGAGGTGGGGAATCAGACGCAGGGAATCATTATGGGAAATCAGAGGTGGGGAATCAGAGGTTGGGAATCAGAGGAAGGGAATCAGAGGCGAGGAATCAGAGCTGGGGAATCAGAGGCGGGGAATCAGAATTGGGGAATCAGAGATGGGGAATCAGAGATGGGGAATCAGAGGCTGGGAATCAGACGCTGGGAATCAGCGGTGGTGAATCAGAGATGTGGAATCAGAGGCGGGGAATCAGAGGCAGGGAATCAGACGCGGGGAATCAGAGGCGGGGAATCATAGCTGGCGAATCAGAGGCGCGGAATCAGAGGTGGGGAATCAGAGGCGGGGAATCAGATATTGGGAATCAGAGGTGGGGAATCAGAGGCGGGGAAACAGAGGCGGGGAATCAGATATGGGGAATCAGAGGTGTGGAATCAGAGGTTGTGAATCAGAGATGGGGAATCAGAGGCGGGGAATCAGAGGCCGGTAATCAGACGCGGGGAATCAGAGGCGGGGAATCAGACATGGGAAATTAGAGGCAGGGAATCAGAGTTGGGGAATCAGAGGCGGGGAATCAGATATGGGGAAACAGAGGCGGGGAATCAGAGGCGGGCAAATAGAGGCGGGGATCAGATATGGGGAAACAGAGGCGGGGAATCAGAGGCGGGGAAACAGAGGCGGGGAATCAGATATGGGGAATCAGAGGTGGGGAATCAGAGGTTGGGAATCAGAGATGCGGAATTGGAGGCGGGGAATGGGATATGGGGAATCAGAGGCGGGGAATCAGAGGCGGGGAAACAGAGGCGGGGAATCAGATATGGGGAATCAGAGGTGTGGAATCAGAGGTTGGGAATCAGAGGTTGGGAATCAGAGGCAGGGAATCAGAGGCTTGGAATCAGTTGCAGGGAATCAGATGCGGGGAATCAGAGGCGGGGAATCAGAGCTGGGGAATCAGAGGTGGGGAATCAGAGTTGGGGAATCAGAGGCGGGGACTTAGATATTGGGAAACAGAGGCGGGGAATCAAAGGTGGGGAAACAGAGGCGGGGAATCAGATATGGGGAATCAGAGGTGGGGAATCAGAGGCAGGGAATCAGATGTGCGGAATCAGAGATGGGGAATCAGAGGCAGGGAATCAGAATCAGACGCAGGGAATCAGAGGCCGGGAATCAGAGGCCGGAATCAGATGCCGGGAATAAGAGGCCGGGAATCAGAGGTGGGGAATCAGAGTCCGGGAATCAGAGATGGGGATTTAGAGGCGGGGAATGAGATATGGGGAATCAGAGGCGGGGAATCAGAGGCGGAGAAACAGAGGCGGGGAATCAGATATGGGGAATCAGAGGTTGCGAATCAAAGGCGGTGAATCAGAGATGGGGAATCAGAGGCCGGGAATCAGAGGCAGGGAATCAAACACGGGGAATCAGATGCGGGGAATCAGAGCTGGGGAATCAGAGGCGGGGAATCAGAGTTGGGGAATCAGAGGCGGGGAATCAGACGCAGGGAATCAATATGGGAAATCAGAGGTGGGGAATCAGACGCAGGGAATATATATGGGAAATCAGAGTTGGGGAATCAGAGGTTGGGAATCAGAGGAAGGGAATCAGAGGCGAGGAATCAGAGCTGGGGAATCAGAGGCGGGGAATCAGAATTGGGGAATCAGAGATGGGGAATCAGAGATGGGGAATCAGAGGCGGGGAATCAGACGCGTGGAATCAGAGGTGGTGAATCAGAGATGTGGAATCAGAGGCGGGGAATCAGAGGCAGGGAATCAGACGCGGGGAATCAGAGGCGGGGAATCATAGCTGGCGAATCAGAGGTGGGGAATGAGATATGGGGAATCAGAGGCGGGGAATCAGAGGCGGGGAAACAGTGGCGAGGAATCAGATATGGGGAATCAGAGGTGGCGAATCAAAGGCGGTGAATCAGAGATGGGGAATCAGAGGCGGGGAATCAGAGGCAGGGGATCAAACACGGGGAATCAGAGGCGGGGAATCAGAGCTGTGGAATCAGAGGCGGGGAATCAGAGCTGTGGAATCAGAGGCGGGGAATCAGAGCTGGGGAATCAGAGGTGGGGAATCAGAGTCGGGGAATCAGAGGCAGGTAGTCGGATGTGCGGAATCAGAGATGGGGAATCAGAGGTGGGGAATCAGAGGCGGTGAATCTGAGATGGGGAATCAGAGGCGGGGAATCAGAGGCAGGTTATCAGACACGGGGATTCAGAGGCTGGGAATCAGACGGGGGGAATCAAAGGCGGGGAATGAAGCTGGGGAATCAGAGGCAGGGAATCAGATTTGGGGATTCAGAGGCGGGGAATCAGATATGGGGAAACAGAGGCGGGGAATCAGAGGCGGGCAAACAGAGGCGGGGAATTAGATATGGGGAATCAGTGGTGGGGAATCAGAGGTGGTTTATCAGAGATGGGGAATCACAGGCGGGGAATCAGAGGCAGGGAATAGAACGCGGGGAATCAGAGGCAGGGAATCAGAGCTGGGGAATCAGAGGCGGGGAATCATAGTTGGGAATCAGAGGCGGGGAATCAGATATGGGGAAACAGAGGCGGGGAATCAGGGGCGGGGAAACAGAGGCGGGGAATCAGATATGGGGAATCGGATGCGGGGAATCAGAGGCGGGGAATCAGATATGGGGAATCAGAGGTGGGGAATCAGAGGCAGGTAATCAGATGTGCGGAATCAGAGATGGGGAATCAGAGGCAGGGAATCAGAATCAGAAGCGGGGAGTCAGAGGCCGGGAATCAGAGGCCTGGAATCAGATGCTGGGAATAAGAGGCCGGGAATCAGAGGTGGGGAATCAGAGTCCGGGAATCAGAGATGGGGATTCAGAGGCGGGGAATGAGATATGGGGAATCAGAGGCGGGGAATCAGAGGCGCGGAAAGAGAGGCGGGGAATCAGATATGGGGAATCAGAGGGGGGAATAAGATATGGGGAAACAGAGGCGGGGAATCAGAGGCGGGGAATCAGATATGGGGAATCAGATATGGGGAATCAGAGGCGGGGAATCAGAGGCGCGGAAAGAGAGGCGGGGAATCAGATATGGGGAATCAGAGGTGGGGAATCAGATATGGGGAAACAGAGGCGGGGAATCAGAGGCGGGGAAACAGAGGCAGGGAATCAGATATGGGGATTCAGAGGTGGGGAATCAGAGGTTGGGAATCAGAGGTGGGGATCAGAGTTGGGAAATCAGAGGCAGGGAATCAGATGTGCGGAATCAGAGATGGGGAATCAGAGGTGGGGAATCAGAGGCTGTGAATCAGAGATGGGGTATCAGAGGTGGGGAATCAGAGGCAGGAAATCAGACACGGGGATTCAGAGGCTGGGAATCAGACGGGGGGAATCAAAGGCGGGGAATCTGAGCTGGGGAATCAGAGGCAGGGAATCAGAGTTGGGGATTCAGAGGCAGGGAATTAGATATGGGGAATCAGAGGTGTGGAATCAGAGGTGGTGAATCAGAGATGGGGAATCACAGGCGGGGAATCAGAGGCAGGGAATAGAACGCGGGGAATCAGAGGCAGGGAATCAGAGTTTGGGCATCAGAGGTTGGGAATTAGATATGGGGAAACAGAGGCGGGGAATCAGAGGCAGGGAATCAGATGTGCGGAATCAGAGATGGGGAATCAGAGGTGGGGAATCAGAGGCTGTGAATCAGAGATGGGGAATCAGAGGTGGGGAATCAGAGGCAGGAAATCAGACACGGGGATTCAGAGGCTGGGAATCAGACGGGGGGAATCAAAGGCGGGGAATCAGAGCTGGGGAATCAGAGGCAGGGAATCAGAGTTGGGGATTCAGAGGCGGGGAATCAGATATGGGGAAACAGAGGCGGGGAATCAGAGGCGGGCAAACAGAGGCGGGGAATTAGATATGGGGAATCAGAGGTGGGGAATCAGAGGTGGTGAATCAGAGATGGGGAATCACAGGCGGGGAATCAGAGGCAGGGAATAGAACGCGGGGAATCAGAGGCAGGGAATCAGAGTTGGGGCATCAGAGGTTGGGAATTAGATATGGGGAAACAGAGGCGGGGAATCAGAGGCGGGGAAACAGAGGCGGGAAGTCAGATATGGGTAATCAGAGGTGGGGAATCAGAGGCAGGGAATCAGATGTGCGGAATCAGAGATGGGGAATCAGAGGCAGGGAATCAGAATCAGAAGCGGGGAATCAGAGGCCGGGAATCAGAGGCCGGGAATAAGATGCTGGGAATGAGAGGCCGGGAATCAGAGGTGGGGAATCAGAGTCCGGGAATCAGAGATGGGGATTCAGAGGCGGGGAATGAGATATGGAGAATCAGAGGCGGGGAATCAGAGGCGGGGAAACAGAGGTGGGGAATCAGATATGTGGAATCAGAGGTGGCGAATCAAAGGCGGTGAATCAGAGATGGGGAATCAGAGGCGGGGAATCAGAGGCAGGGAATCAAACACGGGAAATCAGAGGCGGGGAATCAGAGCTGGGGAATCAGAGGCAGGGAATCAGAGTTGGGGATTCAGAGGCAGGGAATTAGATATGGGGAATCAGAGGCGGGGAATCAGAGGCGCGGAAAGAGAGGCGGGGAATCAGATATGGGGAATCAGAGGGGGGAATAAGATATGGGGAAACAGAGGCGGGGAATCAGAGGCGGGGAATCAGATATGGGGAATCAGATATGGGGAATCAGAGGCGGGGAATCAGAGGCGCGGAAAGAGAGGCGGGGAATCAGATATGGGGAATCAGAGGTGGGGAATCAGATATGGGGAAGCAGAGGCGGGGAATCAGAGGCGGGGAAACAGAGGCAGGGAATCAGATATGGGGATTCAGAGGTGGGGAATCAGAGGTTGGGAATCAGAGGTGGGGATCAGAGTCGGGAAATCAGAGGCAGGGAATCAGATGTGCGGAATCAGAGATGGGGAATCAGAGGTGGGGAATCAGAGGCTGTGAATCAGAGATGGGGAATCAGAGGTGGGGAATCAGAGGCAGGAAATCAGACACGGGGATTCAGAGGCTGGGAATCAGACGGGGGGAATCAAAGGCGGGGAATCTGAGCTGGGGAATCAGAGGCAGGGAATTAGAGTTGGGGATTCAGAGGCAGGGAATTAGATATGGGGAATCAGAGGTGGGGAATCAGAGGTGGTGAATCAGAGATGGGGAATCACAGGCGGGGAATCAGAGGCAGGGAATAGAACGCGGGGAATCAGAGGCAGGGAATCAGAGTTGGGGCATCAGAGGTTGGGAATTAGATATGGGGAAACAGAGGCGGGGAATCAGAGGCAGGGAATCAGATGTGCGGAATCAGAGATGGGGAATCAGAGGTGGGGAATCAGAGGCTGTGAATCAGAGATGGGGAATCAGAGGTGGGGAATCAGAGGCAGGAAATCAGACACGGGGATTCAGAGGCTGGGAATCAGACGGGGGGAATCAAAGGCGGGGAATCAGAGCTGAGGAATCAGAGGCAGGGAATCAGAGTTGGGGATTCAGAGGCGGGGAATCAGATATGGGGAAACAGAGGCGGGGAATCAGAGGCGGGCAAACAGAGGCGGGGAATTAGATATGGGGAATCAGAGGTGGGGAATCAGAGGTGGTGAATCAGAGATGGGGAATCACAGGCGGGGAATCAGAGGCAGGGAATAGAACGCGGGGTATCAGAGGCAGGGAATCAGAGTTGGGGCATCAGAGGTTGGGAATTAGATATGGGGAAAAAGAGGCGGGGAATCAGAGGCGGGGAAACAGAGGCGGGAAGTCAGATATGGGTAATCAGAGGTGGGGAATCAGAGATGTGGAATCAGAGGCGGGGAATCAGAGGCAGGGAATCAGACGCGGGGAATCAGAGGCGGGGAATCATAGCTGGCGAATCAGAGGCGGGGAATGAGATATGGGGAATCAGAGGCGGGGAATCAGAGGCGGGGAAACAGTGGCGAGGAATCAGATATGGGGAATCAGAGTTGGCGAATCAAAGGCGGTGAATCAGAGATGGGAAATCAGAGGCGGGGAATCAGAGGCAGGGGATCAAACACGGGGAATCAGAGGCGGGGAATCAGAGCTGTGGAATCAGAGGCGGGGAATCAGAGTTGGGGAATCAGAGGCGGGGAATCAGAGCTGGGGAAGTCAGATATGGGTAATCAGAGGTGGGGAATCAGAGGCAGGGAGTCGGATGTGCGGAATCAGAGATGGGGAATCAGAGGCAGGGAATCAGAATCAGAAGCGGGGAATCAGAGGCCGGGAATCAGAGGCCGGGAATAAGATGCTGGGAATGAGAGGCCGGGAATCAGAGGTGGGGAATCAGAGTCCGGGAATCAGAGATGGGGATTCAGAGGCGGGGAATGAGATATGGAGAATCAGAGGCGGGGAATCAGAGGCGGGGAAACAGAGGTGGGGAATCAGATATGTGGAATCAGAGGTGGCGAATCAAAGGCGGTGAATCAGAGATGGGGAATCAGAGGCGGGGAATCAGAGGCAGGGAATCAAACACGGGAAATCAGAGGCGGGGAATCAGAGCTGGGGAATCAGAGGCGGGGAATCTGAGTTGGGGAATCAGAGGCAGGGAATCAGATATGGGGAAACAGGGGCAGGGAATCAGAGGCGGGGAAACAGAGGCGGGGAATCAGATATGGGGAATCAGAGGTTGGGAATCAGAGGCAGGGAATCAGAGGCGGGGAAACAGAGGCGGGGAATCAGATATGGGGAATCAGAGGTGGCGAATCAAAGGTGGTGAAACAGAGATGGGGAATCAGGGCAGGGAATCAGAGGCAGGGAATCAAACACGGGGAATCAGAGCTGGGGAATCAGAGGCGGGAAATTAGAGTTGGGGAATCAGAGGAGGGGAATCAGAGGCGGGGAAACAGAGGCGGGGAATCAGATATGGGGAATCAGAGGTGGGGAATCAGAGGTTGAGAATCAGAGGCAGGGAATCAGAGGCGGGGAATCAGAGGCGGGGAATCAGAGGCAGGGAATCAGATGTGCGGAATCGGAGATGGTGAATCAGAGGCAGGGAATCAGAGGCGGGGAATCAGAAGCGGGGAATCAGAGGCCGGGAATCAGATATTGGGAAACAGAGGTGGGGAATCAGAGGCGGGGAAACAGAGGCGGGGAATCAGATATGGGGAATCAGAGGTGGGGAATCAGAGGTTGGGAATCATAGGCGGGGAATCAGAGCTGGGGAATCAGAGGTGGGGAATCAGAGTTGGGGAATCAGAGGCGGGGACTTAGATATTGGGAAACAGAGGCGGGGAATCAGAGGCGGGGAAACAGAGGGGGGTAATCAGAGGCAGGGAATCAGATGTGCGGAATCAGAGATGGGGAATCAGAGGCAGGGAATCAGAATCAGAAGCAGGGAATCAGAGGCCGGGATTCAGAGGCCGGAATCAGATGCCGGGAATAAGAGGCCGGGAATCAGAGGTGGGGAATCAGAGTCCGGGAATCAGAGATGGGGATTCAGAGGCGGGGAATGAGATATGGGGAATCAGAGGCGGTGAATCAGAGATGGGGAATCAGAGGCCGGGAATCAGAGGCAGGGAATCAAACACGGGGAATCAGAGGCGGGGAATCAGAGCTGGGGAATCAGAGGCGGGGAATCAGAGTTGGGGAATCAGAGGTTGGGAATCAGAGGAAGGGAATCAGAGGCGAGGAATCAGAGCTGGGGAATCAGAGGCGGGGAATCAGAATTGGGGAATCAGAGATGGGGAATCAGAGGCGGGGAATCAGACGCGGGGAATCAGCGGTGGTGAATCAGAGATGTGGAATCAGAGGCGGGGAATCAGAGGCAGGGAATCAGACGCGGGGAATCAGAGGCGGGGAATCATAGCTGGCGAATCAGAGGCGGAGAATCAGAGGTGGGGAATCAGAGGCGGGGAATCAGATATTGGGAATCAGAGGTGGGGAATCAGAGGCGGGGAAACAGAGGCGGGGAATCAGATATGGGGAATCAGAGGTGGGGAATCAGAGGTTGTGAATCAGAGATGGGGAATCAGAGGCGGGGAATCAGAGGCCGGTAATCAGACGCGGGGAATCAGAGGCGGGGAATCAGACATGGGAAATTAGAGACAGGGTATCAGAGTTGGGGATTCAGAGGCGGGGAATCAGATATGGGGAAACAGAGGCGGGGAATCAGAGGCGGGCAAATAGAGGCGGGGATCAGATACGGGGAAACAGAGGCGTGGAATCAGAGGCGGGGAAACAGAGGCGGGGAATCAGATATGGGGAATCAGAGGTGGGGAATCAGACGCAGGGAATCATTATGGGAAATCAGAGGTGGGGAATCAGAGGTTGGGAATCAGAGGAAGGGAATCAGAGGCGAGGAATCAGAGCTGGGGAATCAGAGGCGGGGAATCAGAATTGGGGAATCAGAGATGGGGAATCAGAGATGGGGAATCAGAGGCTGGGAATCAGACGCTGGGAATCAGCGGTGGTGAATCAGAGATGTGGAATCAGAGGCGGGGAATCAGAGGCAGGGAATCAGACGCGGGGAATCAGAGGCGGGGAATCATAGCTGGCGAATCAGAGGCGGGGAATCAGAGGTGGGGAATCAGAGGTGGGGAATCAGATATTGGGAATCAGAGGTGGGGAATCAGAGGCGGGGAAACAGAGGCGGGGAATCAGATATGGGGAATCAGAGGTGTGGAATCAGAGGTTGTGAATCAGAGATGGGGAATCAGAGGCGGGGAATCAGAGGCCGGTAATCAGACACGGGGAATCAGAGGCGGGGAATCAGTCATGGGAAATTAGAGGCAGGGAATCAGAGTTGGGGATTCAGAGGCGGGGAATCAGATATGGGGAAACAGAGGCGGGGAATCAGAGGCGGGCAAATAGAGGCGGGGATCAGATATGGGGAAACAGAGGCGGGGAATCAGAGGCGGGGAAACAGAGGCGGGGAATCAGATATGGGGAATCAGAGGTGGGGAATCAGAGGTTGGGAATCAGAGATGCGGAATTGGAGGCGGGGAATGGGATATGGGGAATCAGAGGCGGGGAATCAGAGGCGGGGAAACAGAGGCGGGGAATCAGATATGGGGAATCAGAGGTGTGGAATCAGAGGTTGGGAATCAGAGGTTGGGAATCAGAGGCAGGGAATCAGAGGCTTGGAATCAGTTGCAGGGAATCAGATGCGGGGAATCAGAGGCGGGGAATCAGAGCTGGGGAATCAGAGGTGGGGAATCAGAGTTGGGGAATCAGAGGCGGGGACTTAGATATTGGGAAACAGAGGCGGGGAATCAAAGGTGGGGAAACAGAGGCGGGGAATCAGATATGGGGAATCAGAGGTGGGGAATCAGAGGCAGGGAATCAGATGTGCGGAATCAGAGATGGGGAATCAGAGGCAGGGAATCAGAATCAGACGCAGGGAATCAGAGGCCGGGAATCAGAGGCCGGAATCAGATGCCGGGAATAAGAGGCCGGGAATCAGAGGTGGGGAATCAGAGTCCGGGAATCAGAGATGGGGATTTAGAGGCGGGGAATGAGATATGGGGAATCAGAGGCGGGGAATCAGAGGCGGAGAAACAGAGGCGGGGAATCAGATATGGGGAATCAGAGGTTGCGAATCAAAGGCGGTGAATCAGAGATGGGGAATCAGAGGCCGGGAATCAGAGGCAGGGAATCAAACACGGGGAATCAGATGCGGGGAATCAGAGCTGGGGAATCAGAGGCGGGGAATCAGAGTTGGGGAATCAGAGGCGGGGAATCAGACGCAGGGAATCAATATGGGAAATCAGAGGTGGGGAATCAGACGCAGGGAATATATATGGGAAATCAGAGTTGGGGAATCAGAGGTTGGGAATCAGAGGAAGGGAATCAGAGGCGAGGAATCAGAGCTGGGGAATCAGAGGCGGGGAATCAGAATTGGGGAATCAGAGATGGGGAATCAGAGATGGGGAATCAGAGGCGGGGAATCAGACGCGTGGAATCAGAGGTGGTGAATCAGAGATGTGGAATCAGAGGCGGGGAATCAGAGGCAGGGAATCAGACGCGGGGAATCAGAGGCGGGGAATCATAGCTGGCGAATCAGAGGTGGGGAATGAGATATGGGGAATCAGAGGCGGGGAATCAGAGGCAGGGAAACAGTGGCGAGGAATCAGATATGGGGAATCAGAGGTGGCGAATCAAAGGCGGTGAATCAGAGATGGGGAATCAGAGGCGGGGAATCAGAGGCAGGGGATCAAACACGGGGAATCAGAGGCGGGGAATCAGAGCTGTGGAATCAGAGGCGGGGAATCAGAGCTGTGGAATCAGAGGCGGGGAATCAGAGCTGGGGAATCAGAGGTGGGGAATCAGAGTCGGGGAATCAGAGGCAGGTAGTCGGATGTGCGGAATCAGAGATGGGGAATCAGAGGTGGGGAATCAGAGGCGGTGAATCTGAGATGGGGAATCAGAGGCGGGGAATTAGAGGCAGGTTATCAGACACGGGGATTCAGAGGCTGGGAATCAGACGGGGGGAATCAAAGGCGGGGAATGAAGCTGGGGAATCAGAGGCAGGGAATCAGAGTTGGGGATTCAGAGGCGGGGAATCAGATATGGGGAAACAGAGGCGGGGAATCAGAGGCGGGCAAACAGAGGCGGGGAATTAGATATGGGGAATCAGTGGTGGGGAATCAGAGGTGGTTTATCAGAGATGGGGAATCACAGGCGGGGAATCAGAGGCAGGGAATAGAACGCGGGGAATCAGAGGCAGGGAATCAGAGCTGGGGAATCAGAGGCGGGGAATCATAGTTGGGAATCAGAGGCGGGGAATCAGATATGGGGAAACAGAGGCGGGGAATCAGGGGCGGGGAAACAGAGGCGGGGAATCAGATATGGGGAATCGGATGCGGGGAATCAGAGGCGGGGAATCAGATATGGGGAATCAGAGGTGGGGAATCAGAGGCAGGTAATCAGATGTGCGGAATCAGAGATGGGGAATCAGAGGCAGGGAATCAGAATCAGAAGCGGGGAGTCAGAGGCCGGGAATCAGAGGCCTGGAATCAGATGCTGGGAATAAGAGGCCGGGAATCAGAGGTGGGGAATCAGAGTCCGGGAATCAGAGATGGGGATTCAGAGGCGGGGAATGAGATATGGGGAATCAGAGGCGGGGAATCAGAGGCGGGGAAACAGAGGTGGGGAATCAGATATGTGGAATCAGAGGTGGCGAATCAAAGGCGGTGAATCAGAGATGGGGAATCAGAGGCGGGGAATCAGAGGCAGGGAATCAAACACGGGAAATCAGAGGCGGGGAATCAGAGCTGGGGAATCAGAGGCGGGGAATCTGAGTTGGGGAATCAGAGGCAGGGAATCAGATATGGGGAAACAGGGGCAGGGAATCAGAGGCGGGGAATCAGATATGGGGAATCAGAGGTTGGGAATCAGAGGCGGGGAATCAGATATGGGGAATCAGAGGTTGGGAATCAGAGGCAGGGAATCAGAGGCGGGGAAACAGAGGCGGGGAATCAGATATGGGGAATCAGAGGTGGCGAATCAAAGGTGGTGAAACAGAGATGGGGAATCAGGGCAGGGAATCAGAGGCAGGGAATCAAACACGGGGAATCAGAGCTGGGGAATCAGAGGCGGGAAATTAGAGTTGGGGAATCAGAGGAGGGGAATCAGAGGCGGGGAAACAGAGGCGGGGAATCAGATATGGGGAATCAGAGGTGGGGAATCAGAGGTTGAGAATCAGAGGCAGGGAATCAGAGGCGGGGAATCAGAGGCGGGGAATCAGAGGCAGGGAATCAGATGTGCGGAATCGGAGATGGTGAATCAGAGGCAGGGAATCAGAGGCGGGGAATCAGAAGCGGGGAATCAGAGGCCGGGAATCAGATATTGGGAAACAGAGGTGGGGAATCAGAGGCGGGGAAACAGAGGCGGGGAATCAGATATGGGGAATCAGAGGTGGGGAATCAGAGGTTGGGAATCATAGGCGGGGAATCAGAGCTGGGGAATCAGAGGTGGGGAATCAGAGTTGGGGAATCAGAGGCGGGGACTTAGATATTGGGAAACAGAGGCGGGGAATCAGAGGCGGGGAAACAGAGGGGGGTAATCAGAGGCAGGGAATCAGATGTGCGGAATCAGAGATGGGGAATCAGAGGCAGGGAATCAGAATCAGAAGCAGGGAATCAGAGGCCGGGATTCAGAGGCCGGAATCAGATGCCGGGAATAAGAGGCCGGGAATCAGAGGTGGGGAATCAGAGTCCGGGAATCAGAGATGGGGATTCAGAGGCGGGGAATGAGATATGGGGAATCAGAGGCGGTGAATCAGAGATGGGGAATCAGAGGCCGGGAATCAGAGGCAGGGAATCAAACACGGGGAATCAGAGGCGGGGAATCAGAGCTGGGGAATCAGAGGCGGGGAATCAGAGTTGGGGAATCAGAGGTTGGGAATCAGAGGAAGGGAATCAGAGGCGAGGAATCAGAGCTGGGGAATCAGAGGCGGGGAATCAGAATTGGGGAATCAGAGATGGGGAATCAGAGGCGGGGAATCAGACGCGGGGAATCAGCGGTGGTGAATCAGAGATGTGGAATCAGAGGCGGGGAATCAGAGGCAGAGAATCAGACGCGGGGAATCAGAGGCGGGGAATCATAGCTGGTGAATCAGAGGCGGAGAATCAGAGGTGGGGAATCAGAGGCGGGGAATCAGATATTGGGAATCAGAGGTGGGGAATCAGAGGCGGGGAAACAGAGGCGGGGAATCAGATATGGGGAATCAGAGGTGGGGAATCAGATGTTGTGAATCAGAGATGGGGAATCAGAGGCGGGGAATCAGAGGCCGGTAATCAGACGCGGGGAATCAGAGGCGGGGAATCAGACATGGGAAATTAGAGACAGGGAATCAGAGTTGGGGATTCAGAGGCGGGGAATCAGATATGGGGAAACAGAGGCGGGGAATCAGAGGCGGGCAAATAGAGGCGGGGATCAGATACGGGGAAACAGAGGCGGGGAATCAGAGGCGGGGAAACAGAGGCGGGGAATCAGATATGGGGAATCAGAGGTGGGGAATCAGACGCAGGGAATCATTATGGGAAATCAGAGGTGGGGAATCAGAGGTTGGGAATCAGAGGAAGGGAATCAGAGGCGAGGAATCAGAGCTGGGGAATCAGAGGCGGGGAATCAGAATTGGGGAATCAGAGATGGGGAATCAGAGATGGGGAATCAGAGGCTGGGAATCAGACGCTGGGAATCAGCGGTGGTGAATCAGAGATGTGGAATCAGAGGCGGGGAATCAGAGGCAGGGAATCAGACGCGGGGAATCAGAGGCGGGGAATCATAGCTGGCGAATCAGAGGCGCGGAATCAGAGGTGGGGAATCAGAGGCGGGGAATCAGATATTGGGAATCAGAGGTGGGGAATCAGAGGCGGGGAAACAGAGGCGGGGAATCAGATATGGGGAATCAGAGGTGTGGAATCAGAGGTTGTGAATCAGAGATGGGGAATCAGAGGCGGGGAATCAGAGGCCGGTAATCAGACGCGGGGAATCAGAGGCGGGGAATCAGACATGGGAAATTAGAGGCAGGGAATCAGAGTTGGGGAATCAGAGGCGGGGAATCAGATATGGGGAAACAGAGGCGGGGAATCAGAGGCGGGCAAATAGAGGCGGGGATCAGATATGGGGAAACAGAGGCGGGGAATCAGAGGCGGGGAAACAGAGGCGGGGAATCAGATATGGGGAATCAGAGGTGGGGAATCAGAGGTTGGGAATCAGAGATGCGGAATTGGAGGCGGGGAATGGGATATGGGGAATCAGAGGCGGGGAATCAGAGGCGGGGAAACAGAGGCGGGGAATCAGATATGGGGAATCAGAGGTGTGGAATCAGAGGTTGGGAATCAGAGGTTGGGAATCAGAGGCAGGGAATCAGAGGCTTGGAATCAGTTGCAGGGAATCAGATGCGGGGAATCAGAGGCGGGGAATCAGAGCTGGGGAATCAGAGGTGGGGAATCAGAGTTGGGGAATCAGAGGCGGGGACTTAGATATTGGGAAACAGAGGCGGGGAATCAAAGGTGGGGAAACAGAGGCGGGGAATCAGATATGGGGAATCAGAGGTGGGGAATCAGAGGCAGGGAATCAGATGTGCGGAATCAGAGATGGGGAATCAGAGGCAGGGAATCAGAATCAGACGCAGGGAATCAGAGGCCGGGAATCAGAGGCCGGAATCAGATGCCGGGAATAAGAGGCCGGGAATCAGAGGTGGGGAATCAGAGTCCGGGAATCAGAGATGGGGATTTAGAGGCGGGGAATGAGATATGGGGAATCAGAGGCGGGGAATCAGAGGCGGAGAAACAGAGGCGGGGAATCAGATATGGGGAATCAGAGGTTGCGAATCAAAGGCGGTGAATCAGAGATGGGGAATCAGAGGCCGGGAATCAGAGGCAGGGAATCAAACACGGGGAATCAGATGCGGGGAATCAGAGCTGGGGAATCAGAGGCGGGGAATCAGAGTTGGGGAATCAGAGGCGGGGAATCAGACGCAGGGAATCAATATGGGAAATCAGAGGTGGGGAATCAGACGCAGGGAATATATATGGGAAATCAGAGTTGGGGAATCAGAGGTTGGGAATCAGAGGAAGGGAATCAGAGGCGAGGAATCAGAGCTGGGGAATCAGAGGCGGGGAATCAGAATTGGGGAATCAGAGATGGGGAATCAGAGATGGGGAATCAGAGGCGGGGAATCAGACGCGTGGAATCAGAGGTGGTGAATCAGAGATGTGGAATCAGAGGCGGGGAATCAGAGGCAGGGAATCAGACGCGGGGAATCAGAGGCGGGGAATCATAGCTGGCGAATCAGAGGTGGGGAATGAGATATGGGGAATCAGAGGCGGGGAATCAGAGGCGGGGAAACAGTGGCGAGGAATCAGATATGGGGAATCAGAGGTGGCGAATCAAAGGCGGTGAATCAGAGATGGGGAATCATGGGCGGGGAATCAGAGGCAGGGGATCAAACACGGGGAATCAGAGGCGGGGAATCAGAGCTGTGGAATCAGAGGCGGGGAATCAGAGCTGTGGAATCAGAGGCGGGGAATCAGAGCTGGGGAATCAGAGGTGGGGAATCAGAGTCGGGGAATCAGAGGCAGGTAGTCGGATGTGCGGAATCAGAGATGGGGAATCAGAGGTGGGGAATCAGAGGCGGTGAATCTGAGATGGGGAATCAGAGGCGGGGAATCAGAGGCAGGTTATCAGACACGGGGATTCAGAGGCTGGGAATCAGACGGGGGGAATCAAAGGCGGGGAATGAAGCTGGGGAATCAGAGGCAGGGAATCAGAGTTGGGGATTCAGAGGCGGGGAATCAGATATGGGGAAACAGAGGCGGGGAATCAGAGGCGGGCAAACAGAGGCGGGGAATTAGATATGGGGAATCAGTGGTGGGGAATCAGAGGTGGTTTATCAGAGATGGGGAATCACAGGCGGGGAATCAGAGGCAGGGAATAGAACGCGGGGAATCAGAGGCAGGGAATCAGAGCTGGGGAATCAGAGGCGGGGAATCATAGTTGGGAATCAGAGGCGGGGAATCAGATATGGGGAAACAGAGGCGGGGAATCAGGGGCGGGGAAACAGAGGCGGGGAATCAGATATGGGGAATCGGATGCGGGGAATCAGAGGCGGGGAATCAGATATGGGGAATCAGAGGTGGGGAATCAGAGGCAGGTAATCAGATGTGCGGAATCAGAGATGGGGAATCAGAGGCAGGGAATCAGAATCAGAAGCGGGGAGTCAGAGGCCGGGAATCAGAGGCCTGGAATCAGATGCTGGGAATAAGAGGCCGGGAATCAGAGGTGGGGAATCAGAGTCCGGGAATCAGAGATGGGGATTCAGAGGCGGGGAATGAGATATGGGGAATCAGAGGCGGGGAATCAGAGGCGCGGAAAGAGAGGCGGGGAATCAGATATGGGGAATCAGAGGGGGGAATAAGATATGGGGAAACAGAGGCGGGGAATCAGAGGCGGGGAATCAGATATGGGGAATCAGATATGGGGAATCAGAGGCGGGGAATCAGAGGCGCGGAAAGAGAGGCGGGGAATCAGATATGGGGAATCAGAGGTGGGGAATCAGATATGGGGAAACAGAGGCGGGGAATCAGAGGCGGGGAAACAGAGGCAGGGAATCAGATATGGGGATTCAGAGGTGGGGAATCAGAGGTTGGGAATCAGAGGTGGGGATCAGAGTTGGGAAATCAGAGGCAGGGAATCAGATGTGCGGAATCAGAGATGGGGAATCAGAGGTGGGGAATCAGAGGCTGTGAATCAGAGATGGGGTATCAGAGGTGGGGAATCAGAGGCAGGAAATCAGACACGGGGATTCAGAGGCTGGGAATCAGACGGGGGGAATCAAAGGCGGGGAATCTGAGCTGGGGAATCAGAGGCAGGGAATCAGAGTTGGGGATTCAGAGGCAGGGAATTAGATATGGGGAATCAGAGGTGTGGAATCAGAGGTGGTGAATCAGAGATGGGGAATCACAGGCGGGGAATCAGAGGCAGGGAATAGAACGCGGGGAATCAGAGGCAGGGAATCAGAGTTTGGGCATCAGAGGTTGGGAATTAGATATGGGGAAACAGAGGCGGGGAATCAGAGGCAGGGAATCAGATGTGCGGAATCAGAGATGGGGAATCAGAGGTGGGGAATCAGAGGCTGTGAATCAGAGATGGGGAATCAGAGGTGGGGAATCAGAGGCAGGAAATCAGACACGGGGATTCAGAGGCTGGGAATCAGACGGGGGGAATCAAAGGCGGGGAATCAGAGCTGGGGAATCAGAGGCAGGGAATCAGAGTTGGGGATTCAGAGGCGGGGAATCAGATATGGGGAAACAGAGGCGGGGAATCAGAGGCGGGCAAACAGAGGCGGGGAATTAGATATGGGGAATCAGAGGTGGGGAATCAGAGGTGGTGAATCAGAGATGGGGAATCACAGGCGGGGAATCAGAGGCAGGGAATAGAACGCGGGGAATCAGAGGCAGGGAATCAGAGTTGGGGCATCAGAGGTTGGGAATTAGATATGGGGAAACAGAGGCGGGGAATCAGAGGCGGGGAAACAGAGGCGGGAAGTCAGATATGGGTAATCAGAGGTGGGGAATCAGAGGCAGGGAATCAGATGTGCGGAATCAGAGATGGGGAATCAGAGGCAGGGAATCAGAATCAGAAGCGGGGAATCAGAGGCCGGGAATCAGAGGCCGGGAATAAGATGCTGGGAATGAGAGGCCGGGAATCAGAGGTGGGGAATCAGAGTCCGGGAATCAGAGATGGGGATTCAGAGGCGGGGAATGAGATATGGAGAATCAGAGGCGGGGAATCAGAGGCGGGGAAACAGAGGTGGGGAATCAGATATGTGGAATCAGAGGTGGCGAATCAAAGGCGGTGAATCAGAGATGGGGAATCAGAGGCGGGGAATCAGAGGCAGGGAATCAAACACGGGAAATCAGAGGCGGGGAATCAGAGCTGGGGAATCAGAGGCAGGGAATCAGAGTTGGGGATTCAGAGGCAGGGAATTAGATATGGGGAATCAGAGGCGGGGAATCAGAGGCGCGGAAAGAGAGGCGGGGAATCAGATATGGGGAATCAGAGGGGGGAATAAGATATGGGGAAACAGAGGCGGGGAATCAGAGGCGGGGAATCAGATATGGGGAATCAGATATGGGGAATCAGAGGCGGGGAATCAGAGGCGCGGAAAGAGAGGCGGGGAATCAGATATGGGGAATCAGAGGTGGGGAATCAGATATGGGGAAGCAGAGGCGGGGAATCAGAGGCGGGGAAACAGAGGCAGGGAATCAGATATGGGGATTCAGAGGTGGGGAATCAGAGGTTGGGAATCAGAGGTGGGGATCAGAGTCGGGAAATCAGAGGCAGGGAATCAGATGTGCGGAATCAGAGATGGGGAATCAGAGGTGGGGAATCAGAGGCTGTGAATCAGAGATGGGGAATCAGAGGTGGGGAATCAGAGGCAGGAAATCAGACACGGGGATTCAGAGGCTGGGAATCAGACGGGGGGAATCAAAGGCGGGGAATCTGAGCTGGGGAATCAGAGGCAGGGAATTAGAGTTGGGGATTCAGAGGCAGGGAATTAGATATGGGGAATCAGAGGTGGGGAATCAGAGGTGGTGAATCAGAGATGGGGAATCACAGGCGGGGAATCAGAGGCAGGGAATAGAACGCGGGGAATCAGAGGCAGGGAATCAGAGTTGGGGCATCAGAGGTTGGGAATTAGATATGGGGAAACAGAGGCGGGGAATCAGAGGCAGGGAATCAGATGTGCGGAATCAGAGATGGGGAATCAGAGGTGGGGAATCAGAGGCTGTGAATCAGAGATGGGGAATCAGAGGTGGGGAATCAGAGGCAGGAAATCAGACACGGGGATTCAGAGGCTGGGAATCAGACGGGGGGAATCAAAGGCGGGGAATCAGAGCTGAGGAATCAGAGGCAGGGAATCAGAGTTGGGGATTCAGAGGCGGGGAATCAGATATGGGGAAACAGAGGCGGGGAATCAGAGGCGGGCAAACAGAGGCGGGGAATTAGATATGGGGAATCAGAGGTGGGGAATCAGAGGTGGTGAATCAGAGATGGGGAATCACAGGCGGGGAATCAGAGGCAGGGAATAGAACGCGGGGTATCAGAGGCAGGGAATCAGAGTTGGGGCATCAGAGGTTGGGAATTAGATATGGGGAAAAAGAGGCGGGGAATCAGAGGCGGGGAAACAGAGGCGGGAAGTCAGATATGGGTAATCAGAGGTGGGGAATCAGAGATGTGGAATCAGAGGCGGGGAATCAGAGGCAGGGAATCAGACGCGGGGAATCAGAGGCGGGGAATCATAGCTGGCGAATCAGAGGCGGGGAATGAGATATGGGGAATCAGAGGCGGGGAATCAGAGGCGGGGAAACAGTGGCGAGGAATCAGATATGGGGAATCAGAGTTGGCGAATCAAAGGCGGTGAATCAGAGATGGGAAATCAGAGGCGGGGAATCAGAGGCAGGGGATCAAACACGGGGAATCAGAGGCGGGGAATCAGAGCTGTGGAATCAGAGGCGGGGAATCAGAGTTGGGGAATCAGAGGCGGGGAATCAGAGCTGGGGAAGTCAGATATGGGTAATCAGAGGTGGGGAATCAGAGGCAGGGAGTCGGATGTGCGGAATCAGAGATGGGGAATCAGAGGCAGGGAATCAGAATCAGAAGCGGGGAATCAGAGGCCGGGAATCAGAGGCCGGGAATAAGATGCTGGGAATGAGAGGCCGGGAATCAGAGGTGGGGAATCAGAGTCCGGGAATCAGAGATGGGGATTCAGAGGCGGGGAATGAGATATGGAGAATCAGAGGCGGGGAATCAGAGGCGGGGAAACAGAGGTGGGGAATCAGATATGTGGAATCAGAGGTGGCGAATCAAAGGCGGTGAATCAGAGATGGGGAATCAGAGGCGGGGAATCAGAGGCAGGGAATCAAACACGGGAAATCAGTGGCGGGGAATCAGAGCTGGGGAATCAGAGGCGGGGAATCTGAGTTGGGGAATCAGAGGCAGGGAATCAGATATGGGGAAACAGGGGCAGGGAATCAGAGGCGGGGAAACAGAGGCGGGGAATCAGATATGGGGAATCAGAGGTTGGGAATCAGAGGCAGGGAATCAGAGGCGGGGAAACAGAGGCGGGGAATCAGATATGGGGAATCAGAGGTGGCGAATCAAAGGTGGTGAAACAGAGATGGGGAATCAGGGCAGGGAATCAGAGGCAGGGAATCAAACACGGGGAATCAGAGCTGGGGAATCAGAGGCGGGAAATTAGAGTTGGGGAATCAGAGGAGGGGAATCAGAGGCGGGGAAACAGAGGCGGGGAATCAGATATGGGGAATCAGAGGTGGGGAATCAGAGGTTGAGAATCAGAGGCAGGGAATCAGAGGCGGGGAATCAGAGGCGGGGAATCAGAGGCAGGGAATCAGATGTGCGGAATCGGAGATGGTGAATCAGAGGCAGGGAATCAGAGGCGGGGAATCAGAAGCGGGGAATCAGAGGCCGGGAATCAGATATTGGGAAACAGAGGTGGGGAATCAGAGGCGGGGAAACAGAGGCGGGGAATCAGATATGGGGAATCAGAGGTGGGGAATCAGAGGTTGGGAATCATAGGCGGGGAATCAGAGCTGGGGAATCAGAGGTGGGGAATCAGAGTTGGGGAATCAGAGGCGGGGACTTAGATATTGGGAAACAGAGGCGGGGAATCAGAGGCGGGGAAACAGAGGGGGGTAATCAGAGGCAGGGAATCAGATGTGCGGAATCAGAGATGGGGAATCAGAGGCAGGGAATCAGAATCAGAAGCAGGGAATCAGAGGCCGGGATTCAGAGGCCGGAATCAGATGCCGGGAATAAGAGGCCGGGAATCAGAGGTGGGGAATCAGAGTCCGGGAATCAGAGATGGGGATTCAGAGGCGGGGAATGAGATATGGGGAATCAGAGGCGGTGAATCAGAGATGGGGAATCAGAGGCCGGGAATCAGAGGCAGGGAATCAAACACGGGGAATCAGAGGCGGGGAATCAGAGCTGGGGAATCAGAGGCGGGGAATCAGAGTTGGGGAATCAGAGGTTGGGAATCAGAGGAAGGGAATCAGAGGCGAGGAATCAGAGCTGGGGAATCAGAGGCGGGGAATCAGAATTGGGGAATCAGAGATGGGGAATCAGAGGCGGGGAATCAGACGCGGGGAATCAGCGGTGGTGAATCAGAGATGTGGAATCAGAGGCGGGGAATCAGAGGCAGGGAATCAGACGCGGGGAATCAGAGGCGGGGAATCATAGCTGGCGAATCAGAGGCGGAGAATCAGAGGTGGGGAATCAGAGGCGGGGAATCAGATATTGGGAATCAGAGGTGGGGAATCAGAGGCGGGGAAACAGAGGCGGGGAATCAGATATGGGGAATCAGAGGTGGGGAATCAGAGGTTGTGAATCAGAGATGGGGAATCAGAGGCGGGGAATCAGAGGCCGGTAATCAGACGCGGGGAATCAGAGGCGGGGAATCAGACATGGGAAATTAGAGACAGGGTATCAGAGTTGGGGATTCAGAGGCGGGGAATCAGATATGGGGAAACAGAGGCGGGGAATCAGAGGCGGGCAAATAGAGGCGGGGATCAGATACGGGGAAACAGAGGCGGGGAATCAGAGGCGGGGAAACAGAGGCGGGGAATCAGATATGGGGAATCAGAGGTGGGGAATCAGACGCAGGGAATCATTATGGGAAATCAGAGGTGGGGAATCAGAGGTTGGGAATCAGAGGAAGGGAATCAGAGGCGAGGAATCAGAGCTGGGGAATCAGAGGCGGGGAATCAGAATTGGGGAATCAGAGATGGGGAATCAGAGATGGGGAATCAGAGGCTGGGAATCAGACGCTGGGAATCAGCGGTGGTGAATCAGAGATGTGGAATCAGAGGCGGGGAATCAGAGGCAGGGAATCAGACGCGGGGAATCAGAGGCGGGGAATCATAGCTGGCGAATCAGAGGCGGGGAATCAGAGGTGGGGAATCAGAGGTGGGGAATCAGATATTGGGAATCAGAGGTGGGGAATCAGAGGCGGGGAAACAGAGGCGGGGAATCAGATATGGGGAATCAGAGGTGTGGAATCAGAGGTTGTGAATCAGAGATGGGGAATCAGAGGCGGGGAATCAGAGGCCGGTAATCAGACACGGGGAATCAGAGGCGGGGAATCAGTCATGGGAAATTAGAGGCAGGGAATCAGAGTTGGGGATTCAGAGGCGGGGAATCAGATATGGGGAAACAGAGGCGGGGAATCAGAGGCGGGCAAATAGAGGCGGGGATCAGATATGGGGAAACAGAGGCGGGGAATCAGAGGCGGGGAAACAGAGGCGGGGAATCAGATATGGGGAATCAGAGGTGGGGAATCAGAGGTTGGGAATCAGAGATGCGGAATTGGAGGCGGGGAATGGGATATGGGGAATCAGAGGCGGGGAATCAGAGGCGGGGAAACAGAGGCGGGGAATCAGATATGGGGAATCAGAGGTGTGGAATCAGAGGTTGGGAATCAGAGGTTGGGAATCAGAGGCAGGGAATCAGAGGCTTGGAATCAGTTGCAGGGAATCAGATGCGGGGAATCAGAGGCGGGGAATCAGAGCTGGGGAATCAGAGGTGGGGAATCAGAGTTGGGGAATCAGAGGCGGGGACTTAGATATTGGGAAACAGAGGCGGGGAATCAAAGGTGGGGAAACAGAGGCGGGGAATCAGATATGGGGAATCAGAGGTGGGGAATCAGAGGCAGGGAATCAGATGTGCGGAATCAGAGATGGGGAATAAGAGGCAGGGAATCAGAATCAGACGCAGGGAATCAGAGGCCGGGAATCAGAGGCCGGAATCAGATGCCGGGAATAAGAGGCCGGGAATCAGAGGTGGGGAATCAGAGTCCGGGAATCAGAGATGGGGATTTAGAGGCGGGGAATGAGATATGGGGAATCAGAGGCGGGGAATCAGAGGCGGAGAAACAGAGGTGGGGAATCAGATATGGGGAATCAGAGGTTGCGAATCAAAGGCGGTGAATCAGAGATGGGGAATCAGAGGCCGGGAATCAGAGGCAGGGAATCAAACACGGGGAATCAGATGCGGGGAATCAGAGCTGGGGAATCAGAGGCGGGGAATCAGAGTTGGGGAATCAGAGGCGGGGAATCAGACGCAGGGAATCAATATGGGAAATCAGAGGTGGGGAATCAGACGCAGGGAATATATATGGGAAATCAGAGTTGGGGAATCAGAGGTTGGGAATCAGAGGAAGGGAATCAGAGGCGAGGAATCAGAGCTGGGGAATCAGAGGCGGGGAATCAGAATTGGGGAATCAGAGATGGGGAATCAGAGATGGGGAATCAGAGGCGGGGAATCAGACGCGTGGAATCAGAGGTGGTGAATCAGAGATGTGGAATCAGAGGCGGGGAATCAGAGGCAGGGAATCAGACGCGGGGAATCAGAGGCGGGGAATCATAGCTGGCGAATCAGAGGTGGGGAATGAGATATGGGGAATCAGAGGCGGGGAATCAGAGGCAGGGAAACAGTGGCGAGGAATCAGATATGGGGAATCAGAGGTGGCGAATCAAAGGCGGTGAATCAGAGATGGGGAATCAGAGGCGGGGAATCAGAGGCAGGGGATCAAACACGGGGAATCAGAGGCGGGGAATCAGAGCTGTGGAATCAGAGGCGGGGAATCAGAGCTGTGGAATCAGAGGCGGGGAATCAGAGCTGGGGAATCAGAGGTGGGGAATCAGAGTCGGGGAATCAGAGGCAGGTAGTCGGATGTGCGGAATCAGAGATGGGGAATCAGAGGTGGGGAATCAGAGGCGGTGAATCTGAGATGGGGAATCAGAGGCGGGGAATTAGAGGCAGGTTATCAGACACGGGGATTCAGAGGCTGGGAATCAGACGGGGGGAATCAAAGGCGGGGAATGAAGCTGGGGAATCAGAGGCAGGGAATCAGAGTTGGGGATTCAGAGGCGGGGAATCAGATATGGGGAAACAGAGGCGGGGAATCAGAGGCGGGCAAACAGAGGCGGGGAATTAGATATGGGGAATCAGTGGTGGGGAATCAGAGGTGGTTTATCAGAGATGGGGAATCACAGGCGGGGAATCAGAGGCAGGGAATAGAACGCGGGGAATCAGAGGCAGGGAATCAGAGCTGGGGAATCAGAGGCGGGGAATCATAGTTGGGAATCAGAGGCGGGGAATCAGATATGGGGAAACAGAGGCGGGGAATCAGGGGCGGGGAAACAGAGGCGGGGAATCAGATATGGGGAATCGGATGCGGGGAATCAGAGGCGGGGAATCAGATATGGGGAATCAGAGGTGGGGAATCAGAGGCAGGTAATCAGATGTGCGGAATCAGAGATGGGGAATCAGAGGCAGGGAATCAGAATCAGAAGCGGGGAGTCAGAGGCCGGGAATCAGAGGCCTGGAATCAGATGCTGGGAATAAGAGGCCGGGAATCAGAGGTGGGGAATCAGAGTCCGGGAATCAGAGATGGGGATTCAGAGGCGGGGAATGAGATATGGGGAATCAGAGGCGGGGAATCAGAGGCGCGGAAAGAGAGGCGGGGAATCAGATATGGGGAATCAGAGGGGGGAATAAGATATGGGGAAACAGAGGCGGGGAATCAGAGGCGGGGAATCAGATATGGGGAATCAGATATGGGGAATCAGAGGCGGGGAATCAGAGGCGCGGAAAGAGAGGCGGGGAATCAGATATGGGGAATCAGAGGTGGGGAATCAGATATGGGGAAACAGAGGCGGGGAATCAGAGGCGGGGAAACAGAGGCAGGGAATCAGATATGGGGATTCAGAGGTGGGGAATCAGAGGTTGGGAATCAGAGGTGGGGATCAGAGTCGGGAAATCAGAGGCAGGGAATCAGATGTGCGGAATCAGAGATGGGGAATCAGAGGTGGGGAATCAGAGGCAGGAAATCAGACACGGGGATTCAGAGGCTGGGAATCAGACGGGGGGAATCAAAGGCGGGGAATCTGAGCTGGGGAATCAGAGGCAGGGAATCAGAGTTGGGGATTCAGAGGCAGGGAATTAGATATGGGGATTCAGAGGTGGGGAATCAGAGGTGGTGAATCAGAGATGGGGAATCACAGGCGGGGAATCAGAGGAAGGGAATAGAACGCGGGGAATCAGAGGCAGGGAATCAGAGTTGGGGCATCAGAGGTTGGGAATTAGATATGGGGAAACAGAGGCGGGGAATCAGAGGCAGGGAATCAGATGTGCGGAATCAGAGATGGGGAATCAGAGGTGGGGAATCAGAGGCTGTGAATCAGAGATGGGGAATCAGAGGTGGGGAATCAGAGGCAGGAAATCAGACACGGGGATTCAGAGGCTGGGAATCAGACGGGGGGAATCAAAGGCGGGGAATCAG
Source organism: Narcine bancroftii (assembly GCF_036971445.1). Lineage (NCBI taxonomy): Eukaryota > Metazoa > Chordata > Chondrichthyes > Torpediniformes > Narcinidae > Narcine > Narcine bancroftii. The sequence continues at coordinate 3,593,720 of NW_027211895.1, read as the reverse complement.
AGCTGGGGAATCAGAGGCAGGGAATCAGAGTTGGGGATTCAGAGGCGGGGAATCAGATATGGGGAAACAGAGGCGGGGAATCAGAGGCGGGCAAACAGAGGCGGGGAATTAGATATGGGGAATCAGAGGTGGGGAATCAGAGGTGGTGAATCAGAGATGGGGAATCACAGGCGGGGAATCAGAGGCAGGGAATAGAACGCGGGGAATCAGAGGCAGGGAATCAGAGTTGGTGCATCAGAGGTTGGGAATTAGATATGGGGAAACAGAGGCGGGGAATCAGAGGCGGGGAAACAGAGGTGGGAAGTCAGATATGGGTAATCAGAGGTGGGGAATCAGAGGCAGGGAATCAGATGTGCGGAATCAGAGATGGGGAATCAGAGGCAGGGAATCAGAATCAGAAGCGGGGAATCAGAGGCCGGGAATCAGAGGCCGGGAATAAGATGCTGGGCATGAGAGGCCGGGAATCAGAGGTGGGGAATCAGAGTCCGGGAATCAGAGATGGGGATTCAGAGGCGGGGAATGAGATATGGAGAATCAGAGGCGGGGAATCAGAGGCAGGGAAACAGAGGTGGGGAATCAGATATGTGGAATCAGAGGTGGCGAATCAAAGGCGGTGAATCAGAGATGGGGAATCAGAGGCGGGGAATCAGAGGCAGGGAATCAAACACGGGAAATCAGAGGCGGGGAATCAGAGCTGGGGAATCAGAGGCGGGGAATCTGAGTTGGGGAATCAGAGGCAGGAAATCAGATATGGGGAAACAGGGGCAGGGAATCAGAGGCGGGGAAACAGAGGCGGGGAATCAGATATGGGGAATCAGAGGTTGGGAATCAGAGGCAGGGAATCAGAGGCGGGGAAACAGAGGCGGGGAATCAGATATGGGGAATCAGAGGTGGCGAATCAAAGGTGGTGAAACAGAGATGGGGAATCAGGGCAGGGAATCAGAGGCAGGGAATCAAACACGGGGAATCAGAGCTGGGGAATTAGAGGCGGGAAATTAGAGTTGGGGAATCAGAGGAGGGGAATCAGAGGCGGGGAAACAGAGGCGGGGAATCAGATATGGGGAATCAGAGGTGGGGAATCAGAGGTTGGGAATCAGAGGCAGGGAATCAGAGGCGGGGAATCAGAGGCGGGGAATCAGAGGCAGGGAATCAGATGTGCGGAATCGGAGATGGGGAATCAGAGGCAGGGAATCAGAGGCGGGGAATCAGAAGCGGGGAATCAGAGGCCGGGAATCAGATATTGGGAAACAGAGGTGGGGAATCAGAGGCGGGGAAACAGAGGCGGGGAATCAGATATGGGGAATCAGAGGTGGGGAATCAGAGGTTGGGAATCATAGGCGGGGAATCAGAGCTGGGGAATCAGAGGTGGGGAATCAGAGTTGGGGAATCAGAGGCGGGGACTTAGATATTGGGAAACAGATGCGGGGAATCAGAGGCGGGGAAACAGAGGGGGGTAATCAGAGGCAGGGAATCAGATGTGCGGAATCAGAGATGGGGAATCAGAGGCAGGGAATCAGAATCAGAAGCAGGGAATCAGAGGCCGGGAATCAGAGGCCGGAATCAGATGCCGGGAATAAGTGGCCGGGAATCAGAGGTGGGGAATCAGAGTCCGGGAATCAGAGATGGGGATTCAGAGGCGGGGAATGAGATATGGGGAATCAGAGGCGGGGAATCAGAGGCGGGGAAACAGAGGCGGGGAATCAGATTTGGGGAATCAGAGGTGGCGAATCAAAGGCGGTGAATCAGAGATGGGGAATCAGAGGCCGGGAATCAGAGGCAGGGAATCAAACACGGGGAATCAGAGGCGGGAAATCAGAGCTGGGGAATCAGAGGCGGGGAATCAGAGTTGGGGAATCAGAGGTTGGGAATCAGAGGAAGGGAATCAGAGGCGAGGAATCAGAGCTGGGGAATCAGAGGCGGGGAATCAGAATTGGGGAATCAGAGATGGGGAATCAGAGGCGGGGAATCAGACGCGGGGAATCAGCGGTGGTGAATCAGAGATGTGGAATCAGAGGCGGGGAATCAGAGGCAGGGAATCAGACGCGGGGAATCAGAGGCGGGGAATCATAGCTGGCGAATCAGAGGCGGGGAATCAGAGGTGGGGAATCAGAGGCGGGGAATCAGATATTGGGAATCAGAGGTGGGGAATCAGAGGCGGGGAAACAGAGGCGGGGAATCAGATATGGGGAATCAGAGGTGGGGAATCAGAGGTTGTGAATCAGAGATGGGGAATCAGAGGCGGGGAATCAGAGGCCGGTAATCAGACGCGGGGAATCAGAGGCGGGGAATCAGACATGGGAAATTAGAGACAGGGAATCAGAGTTGGGGATTCAGAGGCGGGGAATCAGATATGGGGAAACAGAGGCGGGGAATCAGAGGCGGGCAAATAGAGGCGGGGATCAGATACGGGGAAACAGAGGCGGGGAATCAGAGGCGGGGAAACAGAGGCGGGGAATCAGATATGGGGAATCAGAGGTGGGGAATCAGACGCAGGGAATCATTATGGGAAATCAGAGGTGGGGAATCTGAGGTTGGGAATCAGAGGAAGGGAATCAGAGGCGAGGAATCAGAGCTGGGGAATCAGAGGCGGGGAATCAGAATTGGGGAATCAGAGATGGGGAATCAGAGATGGGGAATCAGAGGCGGGGAATCAGACGCGGGGAATCAGCGGTGGTGAATCAGAGATGTGAAATCAGAGGCGGGGAATCAGAGGCAGGGAATCAGACGCGGGGAATCAGAGGCGGGGAATCATAGCTGGCGAATCAGAGGCGGGGAATCAGAGGTGGGGAATCAGAGGCGGGGAATCAGATATTGGGAATCAGAGGCGGGGAATCAGATATGGGGAATCAGAGGTGTGGAATCAGAGGTTGTGAATCAGAGATGGGGAATCAGAGGCGGGGAATCAGAGGCCGGTAATCAGACGCGGGGAATCAGAGGCGGGGAATCAGACATGGGAAATTAGAGGCAGGGAATCAGAGTTGGGGATTCAGAGGCGGGGAATCAGATATGGGGAAACAGAGGCGGGGAATCAGAGGCGGGCAAATAGAGGCGGGGATCAGATATGGGGAAACAGAGGCGGGGAATCAGAGGCGGGGAAACAGAGGCGGGGAATCAGATATGGGGAATCAGAGGTGGGGAATCAGAGGTTGGGAATCAGAGATCCGGAATTGGAGGCGGGGAATGGGATATGGGGAATCAGAGGCGGGGAATCAGAGGCGGGGAAACAGAGGCGGGGAATCAAATATGGGATATCAGAGGTGTGGAATCAGAGGTTGGGAATCAGAGGTTGGGAATCAGAGGCAGGGAATCAGAGGCTTGGTATCAGTTGCAGGGAATCAGATGCGGGGAATCAGAGGCGGGGAATCAGAGCTGGGGAATCAGAGGTGGGGAATCAGAGTTGGGGAATCAGAGGCGGGGACTTAGATATTGGGAAACAGAGGCGGGGAATCAAAGGTGGGGAAACAGAGACGGGGAATCAGATATGGGGAATCAGAGGTGGGGAATCAGAGGCAGGGAATCAGATGTGCGGAATCAGAGATGGGGAATCAGAGGCAGGGAATCAGAATCAGACGCAGGGAATCAGAGGCCGGGAATCAGAGGCCGGAATCAGATGCCGGGAATAAGAGGCCGGGAATCAGAGGTGGGGAATCAGAGTCCGGGAATCAGAGATGGGGATTTAGAGGCGGGGAATGAGATATGGGGAATCAGAGGCGGGGAATCAGAGGCGGAGAAACAGAGGCGGGGAATCAGATATGGGGAATCAGAGGTTGCGAATCAAAGGCGGTGAATCAGAGATGGGGAATCAGAGGCCGGGAATCAGAGGCAGGGAATCAAACACGGGGAATCAGATGCGGGGAATCAGAGCTGGGGAATCAGAGGCGGGGAATCAGAGTTGGGGAATCAGAGGCGGGGAATCAGACGCAGGGAATCAATATGGGAAATCAGAGGTGGGGAATCAGACGCAGGGAATCAATATGGGAAATCAGAGTTGGGGAATCAGAGGTTGGGAATCAGAGGAAGGGAATCAGAGGCGAGGAATCAGAGCTGGGGAATCAGAGGCGGGGAATCAGAATTGGGGAATCAGAGATGGGGAATCTGAGATGGGGAATCAGAGGCGGGGAATCAGACGCGTGGAATCAGAGGTGGTGTATCAGAGATGTGGAATCAGAGGCGGGGAATCAGAGGCAGGGAATCAGACGCGGGGAATCAGAGGCGGGGAATCATAGCTGGCGAACCAGAGGCGGGGAATGAGATATGGGGAATCAGAGGCGGGGAATCAGAGGCGGGGAAACAGTGGCGAGGAATCAGATATGGGGAATCAGAGGTGGCGAATCAAAGGCGGTGAATCAGAGATGGGGAATCAGAGGCGGGGAATCAGAGGCAGGGGATCAAACACGGGGAATCAGAGGCGGGGAATCAGAGCTGTGGAATCAGAGGCGGGGAATCAGAGTTGGGGAATCAGAGGCGGGGAATCAGAGCTGGGGAATCAGAGGTGGGGAATCAGAGTCGGGGAATCAGAGGCAGGGTGTCGGATGTGCGGAATCAGAGATGGGGAATCAGAGGTGGGGAATCAGAGGCGGTGAATCTGAGATGGGGAATCAGAGGCGGGGAATCAGAGGCAGGTTATCAGACACGGGGATTCAGAGGCTGGGAATCAGACGGGGGGAATCAAAGGCGGGGAATGAAGCTGGGGAATCAGAGGCAGGGAATCAGAGTTGGGGATTCAGAGGCGGGGAATCAGATATGGGGAAACAGAGGCAGGGAATCAGAGGCGGGCAAACAGAGGCGGGGAATTAGATATGGGGAATCAGTGGTGGGGAATCAGAGGTGGTTTATCAGAGATGGGGAATCACAGGCGGGGAATCAGAGGCAGGGAATAGAACGCGGGGAATCAGAGGCAGGGAATCAGAGCTGGGGAATCAGAGGCGGGGAATCATAGTTGGGAATCAGAGGCGGGGAATCAGATATGGGGAAACAGAGGCGGGGAATCAGGGGCGGGGAAACAGAGGCGGGGAATCTGATATGGGGAATCGGATGCGGGGAATCAGAGGCGGGGAATCAGATATGGGGAATCAGAGGTGGGGAATCAGAGGCAGGTAATCAGATGTGCGGAATCAGAGATGGGGAATCAGAGGCAGGGAATCAGAATCAGAAGCGGGGAGTCAGAGGCCGGGAATCAGAGGCCTGGAATCAGATGCTGGGAATAAGAGGCCGGGAATCAGAGGTGGGGAATCAGAGTCCAGGAATCAGAGATGGGGATTCAGAGGCGGGGAATCAGAGGCAGGGAATAGAACGCGGGGAATCAGAGGCAGGGAATCAGAGTTGGGGCATCAGAGGTTGGGAATTAGATATGGGGAAACAGAGGCGGGGAATCAGAGGCGGGGAAACAGAGGCGGGAAGTCAGATATGGGTAATCAGAGGTGGGGAATCAGAGGCAGGGAATCAGATGTGCGGAATCAGAGATGGGGAATCAGAGGCAGGGAATCAGAATCAGAAGCGGGGAATCAGAGGCCGGGAATCAGAGGCCGGGAATCAGAGATGGGGATTCAGAGGCGGGGAATGAGATATGGAGAATCAGAGGCGGGGAATCAGAGGCGGGGAAACAGAGGTGGGGAATCAGATATGTGGAATCAGAGGTGGCGAATCAAAGGCGGTGAATCAGAGATGGGGAATCAGAGGCGGGGAATCAGAGGCAGGGAATCAAACACGGGAAATCAGAGGCGGGGAATCAGAGCTGGGGAATCAGAGGCGGGGAATCTGAGTTGGGGAATCAGAGGCAGGGAATCAGATATGGGGAAACAGGGGCAGGGAATCAGAGGCGGGGAAACAGAGGCGGGGAATCAGATATGGGGAATCAGAGGTTGGGAATCAGAGGCAGGGAATCAGAGGCGGGGAAACAGAGGCGGGGAATCAGATATGGGGAATCAGAGGTGGCGAATCAAAGGTGGTGAAACAGAGATGGGGAATCAGGGCAGGGAATCAGAGGCAGGGAATCAAACACGGGGAATCAGAGCTGGGGAATTAGAGGCGGGAAATTAGAGTTGGGGAATCAGAGGAGGGGAATCAGAGGCGGGGAAACAGAGGCGGGGAATCAGATATGGGGAATCAGAGGTGGGGAATCAGAGGTTGGGAATCAGAGGCAGGGAATCAGAGGCGGGGAATCAGAGGCGGGGAATCAGAGGCAGGGAATCAGATGTGCGGAATCGGAGATGGGGAATCAGAGGCAGGGAATCAGAGGCGGGGAATCAGAAGCGGGGAATCAGAGGCCGGGAATCAGATATTGGGAAACAGAGGTGGGGAATCAGAGGCGGGGAAACAGAGGCGGGGAATCAGATATGGGGAATCAGAGGTGGGGAATCAGAGGTTGGGAATCATAGGCGGGGAATCAGAGCTGGGGAATCAGAGGTGGGGAATCAGAGTTGGGGAATCAGAGGCGGGCACTTAGATATTGGGAAACAGAGGCGGGGAATCAGAGGCGGGGAAACAGAGGGGGGTAATCAGAGGCAGGGAATCAGATGTGCGGAATCAGAGATGGGGAATCAGAGGCAGGGAATCAGAATCAGAAGCAGGGAATCAGAGGCCGGGAATCAGAGGCCGGAATCAGATGCCGGGAATAAGTGGCCGGGAATCAGAGGTGGGGAATCAGAGTCCGGGAATCAGAGATGGGGATTCAGAGGCGGGGAATGAGATATGGGGAATCAGAGGCGGGGAATCAGAGGCGGGGAAACAGAGGCGGGGAATCAGATTTGGGGAATCAGAGGTGGCGAATCAAAGGCGGTGAATCAGAGATGGGGAATCAGAGGCCGGGAATCAGAGGCAGGGAATCAAACACGGGGAATCAGAGGCGGGAAATCAGAGCTGGGGAATCAGAGGCGGGGAATCAGAGTTGGGGAATCAGAGGTTGGGAATCAGAGGAAGGGAATCAGAGGCGAGGAATCAGAGCTGGGGAATCAGAGGCGGGGAATCAGAATTGGGGAATCAGAGATGGGGAATCAGAGGCGGGGAATAAGACGCGGGGAATCAGCGGTGGTGAATCAGAGATGTGGAATCAGAGGCGGGGAATCAGAGGCAGGGAATCAGACGCGGGGAATCAGAGGCGGGGAATCATAGCTAGCGAATCAGAGGCGGGGAATCAGAGGTGGGGAATCAGAGGCGGGGAATCAGATATTGGGAATCAGAGGTGGGGAATCAGAGGCGGGGAAACAGAGGCGGGGAATCAGATATGGGGAATCAGAGGTGGGGAATCAGAGGTTGTGAATCAGAGATGGGGAATCAGAGGCGGGGAATCAGAGGCCGGTAATCAGACGCGGGGAATCAGAGGCGGGGAATCAGACATGGGAAATTAGAGACAGGGAATCAGAGTTGGGGATTCAGAGGCGGGGAATCAGATATGGGGAAACAGAGGCGGGGAATCAGAGGCGGGCAAATAGAGGCGGGGATCAGATACGGGGAAACAGAGGCGGGGAATCAGAGGCGGGGAAACAGAGGCGGGGAATCAGATATGGGGAATCAGAGGTGGGGAATCAGACGCAGGGAATCATTATGGGAAATCAGAGGTGGGGAATCAGAGGTTGGGAATCAGAGGAAGGGAATCAGAGGCGAGGAATCAGAGCTGGGGAATCAGAGGCGGGGAATCAGAATTGGGGAATCAGAGATGGGGAATCAGAGATGGGGAATCAGAGGCGGGGAATCAGACGCGGGGAATCAGCGGTGGTGAATCAGAGATGTGGAATCAGAGGCGGGGAATCAGAGGCAGGGAATCAGACGCGGGGAATCAGAGGCGGGGAATCATAGCTGGCGAATCAGAGGCGGGGAATCAGAGGTGGGGAATCAGAGGCGGGGAATCAGATATTGGGAATCAGAGGCGGGGAATCAGATATGGGGAATCAGAGGTGTGGAATCAGAGGTTGTGAATCAGAGATGGGGAATCAGAGGCGGGGAATCAGAGGCCGGTAATCAGACGCGGGGAATCAGAGGCGGGGAATCAGACATGGGAAATTAGAGGCAGGGAATCAGAGTTGGGGATTCAGAGGCGGGGAATCAGATATGGGGAAACAGAGGCGGGGAATCAGAGGCGGGCAAATAGAGGCGGGGATCAGATATGGGGAAACAGAGGCGGGGAATCAGAGGCGGGGAAACAGAGGCGGGGAATCAGATATGGGGAATCAGAGGTGGGGAATCAGAGGTTGGGAATCAGAGATGCGGAATTGGAGGCGGGGAATGGGATATGGGGAATCAGAGGCGGGGAATCAGAGGCGGGGAAACAGAGGCGGGGAATCAGATATGGGATATCAGAGGTGTGGAATCAGAGGTTGGGAATCAGAGGTTGGGAATCAGAGGCAGGGAATCAGAGGCTTGGAATCAGTTGCAGGGAATCAGATGCGGGGAATCAGAGGCGGGGAATCAGAGCTGGGGAATCAGAGGTGGGGAATCAGAGTTGGGGAATCAGAGGCGGGGACTTAGATATTGGGAAACAGAGGCGGGGAATCAAAGGTGGGGAAACAGAGACGGGGAATCAGATATGGGGAATCAGAGGTGGGGAATCAGAGGCAGGGAATCAGATGTGCGGAATCAGAGATGGGGAATCAGAGGCAGGGAATCAGAATCAGACGCAGGGAATCAGAGGCCGGGAATCCGAGGCCGGAATCAGATGCCGGGAATAAGAGGCCGGGAATCAGAGGTGGGGAATCAGAGTCCGGGAATCAGAGATGGGGATTTAGAGGCGGGGAATGAGATATGGGGAATCAGAGGCGGGGAATCAGAGGCGGAGAAACAGAGGCGGGGAATCAGATATGGGGAATCAGAGGTTGCGAATCAAAGGCGGTGAATCAGAGATGGGGAATCAGAGGCCGGGAATCAGAGGCAGGGAATCAAACACGGGGAATCAGATGCGGGGAATCAGAGCTGGGGAATAAGAGGCGGGGAATCAGAGTTGGGGAATCAGAGGCGGGGAATCAGACGCAGGGAATCAATATGGGAAATCAGAGGTGGGGAATCAGACGCAGGGAATCAATATGGGAAATCAGAGTTGGGGAATCAGAGGTTGGGAATCAGAGGAAGGGAATCAGAGGCGAGGAATCAGAGCTGGGGAATCAGAGGCGGGGAATCAGAATTGGGGAATCAGAGATGGGGAATCAGAGATGGGGAATCAGAGGCGGGGAATCAGACGCGTGGAATCAGAGGTGGTGTATCAGAGATGTGGAATCAGAGGCGGGGAATCAGAGGCAGGGAATCAGACGCGGGGAATCAGAGGCGGGGAATCATAGCTGGCGAATCAGAGGCGGGGAATGAGATATGGGGAATCAGAGGCGGGGAATCAGAGGCGGGGAAACAGTGGCGAGGAATCAGATATGGGGAATCAGAGGTGGCGAATCAAAGGCGGTGAATCAGAGATGGGGAATCAGAGGCGGGGAATCAGAGGCAGGGGATCAAACACGGGGAATCAGAGGCGGGGAATCAGAGCTGTGGAATCAGAGGCGGGGAATCAGAGTTGGGGAATCAGAGGCGGGGAATCAGAGCTGGGGAATCAGAGGTGGGGAATCAGAGTCGGGGAATCAGAGGCAGGGTGTCGGATGTGCGGAATCAGAGATGGGGAATCAGAGGTGGGGAATCAGAGGCGGTGAATCTGAGATGGGGAATCAGAGGCGGGGAATCAGAGGCAGGTTATCAGACACGGGGATTCAGAGGCTGGGAATCAGACGGGGGGAATCAAAGGCGGGGAATGAAGCTGGGGAATCAGAGGCAGGGAATCAGAGTTGGGGATTCAGAGGCGGGGAATCAGATATGGGGAAACAGAGGCAGGGAATCAGAGGCGGGCAAACAGAGGCGGGGAATTAGATATGGGGAATCAGTGGTGGGGAATCAGAGGTGGTTTATCAGAGATGGGGAATCACAGGCGGGGAATCAGAGGCAGGGAATAGAACGCGGGGAATCAGAGGCAGGGAATCAGAGCTGGGGAATCAGAGGCGGGGAATCATAGTTGGGAATCAGAGGCGGGGAATCAGATATGGGGAAACAGAGGCGGGGAATCAGGGGCGGGGAAACAGAGGCGGGGAATCTGATATGGGGAATCGGATGCGGGGAATCAGAGGCGGGGAATCAGATATGGGGAATCAGAGGTGGGGAATCAGAGGCAGGTAATCAGATGTGCGGAATCAGAGATGGGGAATCAGAGGCAGGGAATCAGAATCAGAAGCGGGGAGTCAGAGGCCGGGAATCAGAGGCCTGGAATCAGATGCTGGGAATAAGAGGCCGGGAATCAGAGGTGGGGAATCAGAGTCCAGGAATCAGAGATGGGGATTCAGAGGCGGGGAATGAGATATGGAGAATCAGAGGCGGGGAATCAGAGGCGGGAAAACAGAGGTGGGGAATCAGATATGGGGAATCAGAGGTGGCGAATCAAAGGTGGTGAATCAGAGATGGGGAATCAGAGGAGGGGAATCAGAGGCAGGGAATTAAACACGGGGAATCAGAGGCGGGGAATCAGAGCTGGGGAATCAGAGGCGGGGAATCGGATATGGGGAATCAGAGGCGGGGAATTAGAGTTGGGGAATCAGAGGCGGGGAATCAGAGGCGGGGAAACAGAAGCGGGGAATCAAACACGGGGAATCAGATATGGGGAATCAGAGGTGGGGAATCAGAGGCAGGTAATCAGATGTGCGGAATCAGAGATGGGGAATCAGAGGCAGGGAATCAGAATCAGAAGCGGGGAGTCAGAGGCCGGGAATCAGAGGCCTGGAATCAGATGCTGGGAATAAGAGGCCGGGAATCAGAGGTGGGGAATCAGAGTCCGGGAATCAGAGATGGGGATTCAGAGGCGGGGAATGAGATATGGGGAATCAGAGGCGGGGAATCAGAGGCGCGGAAAGAGAGGCGGGGAATCAGATATGGGGAATCAGAGGGGGGAATAAGATATGGGGAAACAGAGGCGGGGAATCAGAGGCGGGGAATCAGATATGGGGAATCAGATATGGGGAATCAGAGGCGGGGAATCAGAGGCGCGGAAAGAGAGGCGGGGAATCAGATATGGGGAATCAGAGGTGGGGAATCAGATATGGGGAAACAGAGGCGGGGAATCAGAGGCGGGAAATCAGACACGGGGATTCAGAGGCTGGGAATCAGACGGGGGGAATCAAAGGCGGGGAATCTGAGCTGGGGAATCAGAGGCAGGGAATCAGAGTTGGGGATTCAGAGGCAGGGAATTAGATATGGGGATTCAGAGGTGGGGAATCAGAGGTGGTGAATCAGAGATGGGGAATCACAGGCGGGGAATCAGAGGAAGGGAATAGAACGCGGGGAATCAGAGGCAGGGAATCAGAGTTGGGGCATCAGAGGTTGGGAATTAGATATGGGGAAACAGAGGCGGGGAATCAGAGGCAGGGAATCAGATGTGCGGAATCAGAGATGGGGAATCAGAGGTGGGGAATCAGAGGCTGTGAATCAGAGATGGGGAATCAGAGGTGGGGAATCAGAGGCAGGAAATCAGACACGGGGATTCAGAGGCTGGGAATCAGACGGGGGGAATCAAAGGCGGGGAATCAGAGCTGGGGAATCAGAGGCAGGGAATCAGAGTTGGGGATTCAGAGGCGGGGAATCAGATATGGGGAAACAGAGGCGGGGAATCAGAGGCGGGCAAACAGAGGCGGGGAATTAGATATGGGGAATCAGAGGTGGGGAATCAGAGGTGGTGAATCAGAGATGGGGAATCACAGGCGGGGAATCAGAGGCAGGGAATAGAACGCGGGGAATCAGAGGCAGGGAATCAGAGTTGGTGCATCAGAGGTTGGGAATTAGATATGGGGAAACAGAGGCGGGGAATCAGAGGCGGGGAAACAGAGGTGGGAAGTCAGATATGGGTAATCAGAGGTGGGGAATCAGAGGCAGGGAATCAGATGTGCGGAATCAGAGATGGGGAATCAGAGGCAGGGAATCAGAATCAGAAGCGGGGAATCAGAGGCCGGGAATCAGAGGCCGGGAATAAGATGCTGGGAATGAGAGGCCGGGAATCAGAGGTGGGGAATCAGAGTCCGGGAATCAGAGATGGGGATTCAGAGGCGGGGAATGAGATATGGAGAATCAGAGGCGGGGAATCAGAGGCAGGGAAACAGAGGTGGGGAATCAGATATGTGGAATCAGAGGTGGCGAATCAAAGGCGGTGAATCAGAGATGGGGAATCAGAGGCGGGGAATCAGAGGCAGGGAATCAAACACGGGAAATCAGAGGCGGGGAATCAGAGCTGGGGAATCAGAGGCGGGGAATCTGAGTTGGGGAATCAGAGGCAGGGAATCAGATATGGGGAAACAGGGGCAGGGAATCAGAGGCGGGGAAACAGAGGCGGGGAATCAGATATGGGGAATCAGAGGTTGGGAATCAGAGGCAGGGAATCAGAGGCGGGGAAACAGAGGCGGGGAATCAGATATGGGGAATCAGAGGTGGCGAATCAAAGGTGGTGAAACAGAGATGGGGAATCAGGGCAGGGAATCAGAGGCAGGGAATCAAACACGGGGAATCAGAGCTGGGGAATTAGAGGCGGGAAATTAGAGTTGGGGAATCAGAGGAGGGGAATCAGAGGCGGGGAAACAGAGGCGGGGAATCAGATATGGGGAATCAGAGGTGGGGAATCAGAGGTTGGGAATCAGAGGCAGGGAATCAGAGGCGGGGAATCAGAGGCGGGGAATCAGAGGCAGGGAATCAGATGTGCAGAATCGGAGATGGGGAATCAGAGGCAGGGAATCAGAGGCGGGGAATCAGAAGCGGGGAATCAGAGGCCGGGAATCAGATATTGGGAAACAGAGGTGGGGAATCAGAGGCGGGGAAACAGAGGCGGGGAATCAGATATGGGGAATCAGAGGTGGGGAATCAGAGGTTGGGAATCATAGGCGGGGAATCAGAGCTGGGGAATCAGAGGTGGGGAATCAGAGTTGGGGAATCAGAGGCGGGGACTTAGATATTGGGAAACAGATGCGGGGAATCAGAGGCGGGGAAACAGAGGGGGGTAATCAGAGGCAGGGAATCAGATGTGCGGAATCAGAGATGGGGAATCAGAGGCAGGGAATCAGAATCAGAAGCAGGGAATCAGAGGCCGGGAATCAGAGGCCGGAATCAGATGCCGGGAATAAGTGGCCGGGAATCAGAGGTGGGGAATCAGAGTCCGGGAATCAGAGATGGGGATTCAGAGGCGGGGAATGAGATATGGGGAATCAGAGGCGGGGAATCAGAGGCGGGGAAACAGAGGCGGGGAATCAGATTTGGGGAATCAGAGGTGGCGAATCAAAGGCGGTGAATCAGAGATGGGGAATCAGAGGCCGGGAATCAGAGGCAGGGAATCAAACACGGGGAATCAGAGGCGGGAAATCAGAGCTGGGGAATCAGAGGCGGGGAATCAGAGTTGGGGAATCAGAGGTTGGGAATCAGAGGAAGGGAATCAGAGGCGAGGAATCAGAGCTGGGGAATCAGAGGCGGGGAATCAGAATTGGGGAATCAGAGATGGGGAATCAGAGGCGGGGAATCAGACGCGGGGAATCAGCGGTGGTGAATCAGAGATGTGGAATCAGAGGCGGGGAATCAGAGGCAGGGAATCAGACGCGGGGAATCAGAGGCGGGGAATCATAGCTGGCGAATCAGAGGCGGGGAATCAGAGGTGGGGAATCAGAGGCGGGGAATCAGATATTGGGAATCAGAGGTGGGGAATCAGAGGCGGGGAAACAGAGGCGGGGAATCAGATATGGGGAATCAGAGGTGGGGAATCAGAGGTTGTGAATCAGAGATGGGGAATCAGAGGCGGGGAATCAGAGGCCGGTAATCAGACGCGGGGAATCAGAGGCGGGGAATCAGACATGGGAAATTAGAGACAGGGAATCAGAGTTGGGGATTCAGAGGCGGGGAATCAGATATGGGGAAACAGAGGCGGGGAATCAGAGGCGGGCAAATAGAGGCGGGGATCAGATACGGGGAAACAGAGGCGGGGAATCAGAGGCGGGGAAACAGAGGCGGGGAATCAGATATGGGGAATCAGAGGTGGGGAATCAGACGCAGGGAATCATTATGGGAAATCAGAGGTTGGGAATCTGAGGTTGGGAATCAGAGGAAGGGAATCAGAGGCGAGGAATCAGAGCTGGGGAATCAGAGGCGGGGAATCAGAATTGGGGAATCAGAGATGGGGAATCAGAGATGGGGAATCAGAGGCGGGGAATCAGACGCGGGGAATCAGCGGTGGTGAATCAGAGATGTGAAATCAGAGGCGGGGAATCAGAGGCAGGGAATCAGACGCGGGGAATCAGAGGCGGGGAATCATAGCTGGCGAATCAGAGGCGGGGAATCAGAGGTGGGGAATCAGAGGCGGGGAATCAGATATTGGGAATCAGAGGCGGGGAATCAGATATGGGGAATCAGAGGTGTGGAATCAGAGGTTGTGAATCAGAGATGGGGAATCAGAGGCGGGGAATCAGAGGCCGGTAATCAGACGCGGGGAATCAGAGGCGGGGAATCAGACATGGGAAATTAGAGGCAGGGAATCAGAGTTGGGGATTCAGAGGCGGGGAATCAGATATGGGGAAACAGAGGCGGGGAATCAGAGGCGGGCAAATAGAGGCGGGGATCAGATATGGGGAAACAGAGGCGGGGAATCAGAGGCGGGGAAACAGAGGCGGGGAATCAGATATGGGGAATCAGAGGTGGGGAATCAGAGGTTGGGAATCAGAGATCCGGAATTGGAGGCGGGGAATGGGATATGGGGAATCAGAGGCGGGGAATCAGAGGCGGGGAAACAGAGGCGGGGAATCAAATATGGGATATCAGAGGTGTGGAATCAGAGGTTGGGAATCAGAGGTTGGGAATCAGAGGCAGGGAATCAGAGGCTTGGTATCAGTTGCAGGGAATCAGATGCGGGGAATCAGAGGCGGGGAATCAGAGCTGGGGAATCAGAGGTGGGGAATCAGAGTTGGGGAATCAGAGGCGGGGACTTAGATATTGGGAAACAGAGGCGGGGAATCAAAGGTGGGGAAACAGAGACGGGGAATCAGATATGGGGAATCAGAGGTGGGGAATCAGAGGCAGGGAATCAGATGTGCGGAATCAGAGATGGGGAATCAGAGGCAGGGAATCAGAATCAGACGCAGGGAATCAGAGGCCGGGAATCAGAGGCCGGAATCAGATGCCGGGAATAAGAGGCCGGGAATCAGAGGTGGGGAATCAGAGTCCGGGAATCAGAGATGGGGATTTAGAGGCGGGGAATGAGATATGGGGAATCAGAGGCGGGGAATCAGAGGCGGAGAAACAGAGGCGGGGAATCAGATATGGGGAATCAGAGGTTGCGAATCAAAGGCGGTGAATCAGAGATGGGGAATCAGAGGCCGGGAATCAGAGGCAGGGAATCAAACACGGGGAATCAGATGCGGGGAATCAGAGCTGGGGAATCAGAGGCGGGGAATCAGAGTTGGGGAATCAGAGGCGGGGAATCAGACGCAGGGAATCAATATGGGAAATCAGAGGTGGGGAATCAGACGCAGGGAATCAATATGGGAAATCAGAGTTGGGGAATCAGAGGTTGGGAATCAGAGGAAGGGAATCAGAGGCGAGGAATCAGAGCTGGGGAATCAGAGGCGGGGAATCAGAATTGGGGAATCAGAGATGGGGAATCTGAGATGGGGAATCAGAGGCGGGGAATCAGACGCGTGGAATCAGAGGTGGTGTATCAGAGATGTGGAATCAGAGGCGGGGAATCAGAGGCAGGGAATCAGACGCGGGGAATCAGAGGCGGGGAATCATAGCTGGCGAACCAGAGGCGGGGAATGAGATATGGGGAATCAGAGGCGGGGAATCAGAGGCGGGGAAACAGTGGCGAGGAATCAGATATGGGGAATCAGAGGTGGCGAATCAAAGGCGGTGAATCAGAGATGGGGAATCAGAGGCGGGGAATCAGAGGCAGGGGATCAAACACGGGGAATCAGAGGCGGGGAATCAGAGCTGTGGAATCAGAGGCGGGGAATCAGAGTTGGGGAATCAGAGGCGGGGAATCAGAGCTGGGGAATCAGAGGTGGGGAATCAGAGTCGGGGAATCAGAGGCAGGGTGTCGGATGTGCGGAATCAGAGATGGGGAATCAGAGGTGGGGAATCAGAGGCGGTGAATCTGAGATGGGGAATCAGAGGCGGGGAATCAGAGGCAGGTTATCAGACACGGGGATTCAGAGGCTGGGAATCAGACGGGGGGAATCAAAGGCGGGGAATGAAGCTGGGGAATCAGAGGCAGGGAATCAGAGTTGGGGATTCAGAGGCGGGGAATCAGATATGGGGAAACAGAGGCAGGGAATCAGAGGCGGGCAAACAGAGGCGGGGAATTAGATATGGGGAATCAGTGGTGGGGAATCAGAGGTGGTTTATCAGAGATGGGGAATCACAGGCGGGGAATCAGAGGCAGGGAATAGAACGCGGGGAATCAGAGGCAGGGAATCAGAGCTGGGGAATCAGAGGCGGGGAATCATAGTTGGGAATCAGAGGCGGGGAATCAGATATGGGGAAACAGAGGCGGGGAATCAGGGGCGGGGAAACAGAGGCGGGGAATCTGATATGGGGAATCGGATGCGGGGAATCAGAGGCGGGGAATCAGATATGGGGAATCAGAGGTGGGGAATCAGAGGCAGGTAATCAGATGTGCGGAATCAGAGATGGGGAATCAGAGGCAGGGAATCAGAATCAGAAGCGGGGAGTCAGAGGCCGGGAATCAGAGGCCTGGAATCAGATGCTGGGAATAAGAGGCCGGGAATCAGAGGTGGGGAATCAGAGTCCAGGAATCAGAGATGGGGATTCAGAGGCGGGGAATCAGAGGCAGGGAATAGAACGCGGGGAATCAGAGGCAGGGAATCAGAGTTTGGGCATCAGAGGTTGGGAATTAGATATGGGGAAACAGAGGCGGGGAATCAGAGGCGGGGAAACAGAGGCGGGAAGTCAGATATGGGTAATCAGAGGTGGGGAATCAGAGGCAGGGAATCAGATGTGCGGAATCAGAGATGGGGAATCAGAGGCAGGGAATCAGAATCAGAAGCGGGGAATCAGAGGCCGGGAATCAGAGGCCGGGAATAAGATGCTGGGAATGAGAGGCCGGGAATCAGAGGTGGGGAATCAGAGTCCGGGAATCAGAGATGGGGATTCAGAGGCGGGGAATGAGATATGGAGAATCAGAGGCGGGGAATCAGAGGCGGGGAAACAGAGGTGGGGAATCAGATATGTGGAATCAGAGGTGGCGAATCAAAGGCGGTGAATCAGAGATGGGGAATCAGAGGCGGGGAATCAGAGGCAGGGAATCAAACACGGGAAATCAGAGGCGGGGAATCAGAGCTGGGGAATCAGAGGCGGGGAATCTGAGTTGGGGAATCAGAGGCAGGGAATCAGATATGGGGAAACAGGGGCAGGGAATCAGAGGCGGGGAAACAGAGGCGGGGAATCAGATATGGGGAATCAGAGGTTGGGAATCAGAGGCAGGGAATCAGAGGCGGGGAAACAGAGGCGGGGAATCAGATATGGGGAATCAGAGGTGGCGAATCAAAGGTGGTGAAACAGAGATGGGGAATCAGGGCAGGGAATCAGAGGCAGGGAATCAAACACGGGGAATCAGAGCTGGGGAATTAGAGGCGGGAAATTAGAGTTGGGGAATCAGAGGAGGGGAATCAGAGGCGGGGAAACAGAGGCGGGGAATCAGATATGGGGAATCAGAGGTGGGGAATCAGAGGTTGGGAATCAGAGGCAGGGAATCAGAGGCGGGGAATCAGAGGCGGGGAATCAGAGGCAGGGAATCAGATGTGCGGAATCGGAGATGGGGAATCAGAGGCAGGGAATCAGAGGCGGGGAATCAGAAGCGGGGAATCAGAGGCCGGGAATCAGATATTGGGAAACAGAGGTGGGGAATCAGAGGCGGGGAAACAGAGGCGGGGAATCAGATATGGGGAATCAGAGGTGGGGAATCAGAGGTTGGGAATCATAGGCGGGGAATCAGAGCTGGGGAATCAGAGGTGGGGAATCAGAGTTGGGGAATCAGAGGCGGGCACTTAGATATTGGGAAACAGAGGCGGGGAATCAGAGGCGGGGAAACAGAGGGGGGTAATCAGAGGCAGGGAATCAGATGTGCGGAATCAGAGATGGGGAATCAGAGGCAGGGAATCAGAATCAGAAGCAGGGAATCAGAGGCCGGGAATCAGAGGCCGGAATCAGATGCCGGGAATAAGTGGCCGGGAATCAGAGGTGGGGAATCAGAGTCCGGGAATCAGAGATGGGGATTCAGAGGCGGGGAATGAGATATGGGGAATCAGAGGCGGGGAATCAGAGGCGGGGAAACAGAGGCGGGGAATCAGATTTGGGGAATCAGAGGTGGCGAATCAAAGGCGGTGAATCAGAGATGGGGAATCAGAGGCCGGGAATCAGAGGCAGGGAATCAAACACGGGGAATCAGAGGCGGGAAATCAGAGCTGGGGAATCAGAGGCGGGGAATCAGAGTTGGGGAATCAGAGGTTGGGAATCAGAGGAAGGGAATCAGAGGCGAGGAATCAGAGCTGGGGAATCAGAGGCGGGGAATCAGAATTGGGGAATCAGAGATGGGGAATCAGAGGCGGGGAATAAGACGCGGGGAATCAGCGGTGGTGAATCAGAGATGTGGAATCAGAGGCGGGGAATCAGAGGCAGGGAATCAGACGCGGGGAATCAGAGGCGGGGAATCATAGCTAGCGAATCAGAGGCGGGGAATCAGAGGTGGGGAATCAGAGGCGGGGAATCAGATATTGGGAATCAGAGGTGGGGAATCAGAGGCGGGGAAACAGAGGCGGGGAATCAGATATGGGGAATCAGAGGTGGGGAATCAGAGGTTGTGAATCAGAGATGGGGAATCAGAGGCGGGGAATCAGAGGCCGGTAATCAGACGCGGGGAATCAGAGGCGGGGAATCAGACATGGGAAATTAGAGACAGGGAATCAGAGTTGGGGATTCAGAGGCGGGGAATCAGATATGGGGAAACAGAGGCGGGGAATCAGAGGCGGGCAAATAGAGGCGGGGATCAGATACGGGGAAACAGAGGCGGGGAATCAGAGGCGGGGAAACAGAGGCGGGGAATCAGATATGGGGAATCAGAGGTGGGGAATCAGACGCAGGGAATCATTATGGGAAATCAGAGGTGGGGAATCAGAGGTTGGGAATCAGAGGAAGGGAATCAGAGGCGAGGAATCAGAGCTGGGGAATCAGAGGCGGGGAATCAGAATTGGGGAATCAGAGATGGGGAATCAGAGATGGGGAATCAGAGGCGGGGAATCAGACGCGGGGAATCAGCGGTGGTGAATCAGAGATGTGGAATCAGAGGCGGGGAATCAGAGGCAGGGAATCAGACGCGGGGAATCAGAGGCGGGGAATCATAGCTGGCGAATCAGAGGCGGGGAATCAGAGGTGGGGAATCAGAGGCGGGGAATCAGATATTGGGAATCAGAGGCGGGGAATCAGATATGGGGAATCAGAGGTGTGGAATCAGAGGTTGTGAATCAGAGATGGGGAATCAGAGGCGGGGAATCAGAGGCCGGTAATCAGACGCGGGGAATCAGAGGCGGGGAATCAGACATGGGAAATTAGAGGCAGGGAATCAGAGTTGGGGATTCAGAGGCGGGGAATCAGATATGGGGAAACAGAGGCGGGGAATCAGAGGCGGGCAAATAGAGGCGGGGATCAGATATGGGGAAACAGAGGCGGGGAATCAGAGGCGGGGAAACAGAGGCGGGGAATCAGATATGGGGAATCAGAGGTGGGGAATCAGAGGTTGGGAATCAGAGATGCGGAATTGGAGGCGGGGAATGGGATATGGGGAATCAGAGGCGGGGAATCAGAGGCGGGGAAACAGAGGCGGGGAATCAGATATGGGATATCAGAGGTGTGGAATCAGAGGTTGGGAATCAGAGGTTGGGAATCAGAGGCAGGGAATCAGAGGCTTGGAATCAGTTGCAGGGAATCAGATGCGGGGAATCAGAGGCGGGGAATCAGAGCTGGGGAATCAGAGGTGGGGAATCAGAGTTGGGGAATCAGAGGCGGGGACTTAGATATTGGGAAACAGAGGCGGGGAATCAAAGGTGGGGAAACAGAGACGGGGAATCAGATATGGGGAATCAGAGGTGGGGAATCAGAGGCAGGGAATCAGATGTGCGGAATCAGAGATGGGGAATCAGAGGCAGGGAATCAGAATCAGACGCAGGGAATCAGAGGCCGGGAATCCGAGGCCGGAATCAGATGCCGGGAATAAGAGGCCGGGAATCAGAGGTGGGGAATCAGAGTCCGGGAATCAGAGATGGGGATTTAGAGGCGGGGAATGAGATATGGGGAATCAGAGGCGGGGAATCAGAGGCGGAGAAACAGAGGCGGGGAATCAGATATGGGGAATCAGAGGTTGCGAATCAAAGGCGGTGAATCAGAGATGGGGAATCAGAGGCCGGGAATCAGAGGCAGGGAATCAAACACGGGGAATCAGATGCGGGGAATCAGAGCTGGGGAATAAGAGGCGGGGAATCAGAGTTGGGGAATCAGAGGCGGGGAATCAGACGCAGGGAATCAATATGGGAAATCAGAGGTGGGGAATCAGACGCAGGGAATCAATATGGGAAATCAGAGTTGGGGAATCAGAGGTTGGGAATCAGAGGAAGGGAATCAGAGGCGAGGAATCAGAGCTGGGGAATCAGAGGCGGGGAATCAGAATTGGGGAATCAGAGATGGGGAATCAGAGATGGGGAATCAGAGGCGGGGAATCAGACGCGTGGAATCAGAGGTGGTGTATCAGAGATGTGGAATCAGAGGCGGGGAATCAGAGGCAGGGAATCAGACGCGGGGAATCAGAGGCGGGGAATCATAGCTGGCGAATCAGAGGCGGGGAATGAGATATGGGGAATCAGAGGCGGGGAATCAGAGGCGGGGAAACAGTGGCGAGGAATCAGATATGGGGAATCAGAGGTGGCGAATCAAAGGCGGTGAATCAGAGATGGGGAATCAGAGGCGGGGAATCAGAGGCAGGGGATCAAACACGGGGAATCAGAGGCGGGGAATCAGAGCTGTGGAATCAGAGGCGGGGAATCAGAGTTGGGGAATCAGAGGCGGGGAATCAGAGCTGGGGAATCAGAGGTGGGGAATCAGAGTCGGGGAATCAGAGGCAGGGTGTCGGATGTGCGGAATCAGAGATGGGGAATCAGAGGTGGGGAATCAGAGGCGGTGAATCTGAGATGGGGAATCAGAGGCGGGGAATCAGAGGCAGGTTATCAGACACGGGGATTCAGAGGCTGGGAATCAGACGGGGGGAATCAAAGGCGGGGAATGAAGCTGGGGAATCAGAGGCAGGGAATCAGAGTTGGGGATTCAGAGGCGGGGAATCAGATATGGGGAAACAGAGGCAGGGAATCAGAGGCGGGCAAACAGAGGCGGGGAATTAGATATGGGGAATCAGTGGTGGGGAATCAGAGGTGGTTTATCAGAGATGGGGAATCACAGGCGGGGAATCAGAGGCAGGGAATAGAACGCGGGGAATCAGAGGCAGGGAATCAGAGCTGGGGAATCAGAGGCGGGGAATCATAGTTGGGAATCAGAGGCGGGGAATCAGATATGGGGAAACAGAGGCGGGGAATCAGGGGCGGGGAAACAGAGGCGGGGAATCTGATATGGGGAATCGGATGCGGGGAATCAGAGGCGGGGAATCAGATATGGGGAATCAGAGGTGGGGAATCAGAGGCAGGTAATCAGATGTGCGGAATCAGAGATGGGGAATCAGAGGCAGGGAATCAGAATCAGAAGCGGGGAGTCAGAGGCCGGGAATCAGAGGCCTGGAATCAGATGCTGGGAATAAGAGGCCGGGAATCAGAGGTGGGGAATCAGAGTCCAGGAATCAGAGATGGGGATTCAGAGGCGGGGAATGAGATATGGAGAATCAGAGGCGGGGAATCAGAGGCGGGAAAACAGAGGTGGGGAATCAGATATGGGGAATCAGAGGTGGCGAATCAAAGGTGGTGAATCAGAGATGGGGAATCAGAGGAGGGGAATCAGAGGCAGGGAATTAAACACGGGGAATCAGAGGCGGGGAATCAGAGCTGGGGAATCAGAGGCGGGGAATCGGATATGGGGAATCAGAGGCGGGGAATTAGAGTTGGGGAATCAGAGGCGGGGAATCAGAGGCGGGGAAACAGAAGCGGGGAATCAAACACGGGGAATCAGAGGTGGGGAATCAGAGGTTGGGAATCAGAGGCAGGGAATCAGAGGCGGGGAATCAGAGGCAGGGAATCAGAAGCAGGGAATCAGATGTGCGGAATCGGAGATGGGGAATCAGAGGCAGGGAATCAGAGGCGGGGAATCAGAGGCGGGGAATCAGAGGCCGGGAATCAGATATGGGGAAACAGAGGCGGCGAATCAGAGGCGGGGAAACAGAGGCTGGGAATCAGATATGGGGAATCAGAGGTGGGGAATCAGAGGTTGGGAATCAGAGGCAGGGAATCAGAGGCTTGGAATCAGATGCAGGGAATCAGATGCGGGGAATCAGAGGCGGGGAATCAGAGCTGGGGAATCAGAAGTGGGGAATCAGAGTTGGGGAATCAGAGGCGGGGACTTAGATATTGGGAAACAGAGGCAGGGAATCAGAGGCGGGGAATCAGATATGGGGAATCAGAGATGGGGAATCAGAGGCAGGGAATCAGATGTGCAGAATCAGAGATGGGGAATCAAAGGCAGGGAATCAGAATCAGAAGCAGGGAATCAGAGGCCGGGAATCAGAGGCCGGAATCAGATGCCGGGAATAAGAGGCCGGAAATCAGAGGTGGGGAATCAGAGTCCGGGAATCAGAGATGGGGATTCAGAGGCGGGGAATGAGATATGGGGAATCAGAGGCGGGGAATCAGAGGCGGGGAAACAGAGGCGGGGAATCAGATATGGCGAATCAGAGGTGGCGAATCAAAGGCGGTGAATCAGAGATGGGGAATCAGAGGCCGGGAATCAGAGGCAGGGAATCAAACACGGGGAATCAGAGGAGGGGAATCAGAATTGGGGAATCAGAGATGGGGAATCAGAGGCAGGGAATCAGACGCGGGGAATCAGAGGTGGTGAATCAGAGATGTGGAATCAGAGGCGGGGAATCAGAGGCAGGGAATCAGACGCGGGGAATAAGAGGCGGGGAATCATAGCTGGCGAATCAGAGGCGGGGAATCAGAGGTGGGGAATCAGAGGCGGGGAATCAGATATTGGGAATCAGAGGTGGGGAATCAGAGGCGGGGAAACAGAGGCGGGGATTCAGAGGCGGGGAAACAGAGGCGGGGAATCAGATATGGGGAATCAGAGGTGTGGAATCAGAGGTTGTGAATCAGAGATGCGCAATTGGAGGCGGGGAATGGGATATGGGGAATCAGAGGCGGGGAATCAGAGGCGGGGAAACAGAGGCGGGGAATCAGATATGGGGAATCAGAGGTGTGGAATCAGAGGTTGGGAATCAGAGGTTGGGAATCAGAGGCAGGGAATCAGAGGCTTGGAATCAGTTGCAGGGAATCAGATGCGGGGAATCAGAGGCGGGGAATCAGAGCTGGGGAATCAGAGGTGGGGAATCAGAGTTGGGGAATCAGAGGCGGGGACTTAGATATTGGGAAACAGAGGCGGGGAATCAAAGGTGGGGAAACAGAGGCGGGGAATCAGATATGGGGAATCAGAGGTGGGGAATCAGAGGCAGGGAATCAGATGTGCGGAATCAGAGATGGGGAATCAGAGGCAGGGAATCAGAATCAGACGCAGGGAATCAGAGGCCGGGAATCAGAGGCCGGAATCAGATGCCGGGAATAAGAGGCCGGGAATCAGAGGTGGGGAATCAGAGTCCGGGAATCAGAGATGGGGATTTAGAGGCGGGGAATGAGATATGGGGAATCAGAGGCGGGGAATCAGAGGCGGGGAAACAGAGGCGGGGAATCAGATATGGGGAATCAGAGGTGGGGAATCAGAGGCAGGGAATCAGAGATGGGGAATCAGAGTCCGGGAATCAGAGGCAGGGAATCAAACACGGGGAATCAGATGCGGGGAATCAGAGCTGGGGAATCAGAGGCGGGGAATCAGAGTTGGGGAATCAGAGGCGGGGAATCAGTCGCAGGGAATCAATATGGGAAATCAGAAGTGGGGAATCAGACGCAGGGAATCAATATGGGAAGTCAGAGTTGGGGAATCAGAGGTTGGGAATCAGAGGAATGGAATCAGAGGCGAGGAATCAGAGCTGGGGAATCAGAGGCGGGGAATCAGAATTGGGGAATCAGAGATGGGGAATCAGAGGCGGGGAATCAGACGCGTGGAATCAGAGGTGGTGAATCAGAGATGTGGAATCAGAGGCGGGGAATCAGAGGCAGGAAATCGGACGCGGGGAATCAGAGGCGGGGAATCATAGCTGGCGAATCAGAGGCGGGGAATGAGATATGGGGAATCAGAGGCGGGGAATCAGAGGCGGGGAAACAGTGGCGAGGAATCAGATATGGGGAATCAGAGGTGGCGAATCAAAGGCGGTGAATCAGAGATGGGGAATCAGAGGCGGGGAATCAGAGGCAGGGGATCAGAGGCGAGGAATCAGAGCTGGGGAATCAGAGGCGGGGAATCAGAATTGGGGAATCAGAGATGGGGAATCAGAGATGGGGAATCAGAGGCGGGGAATCAGACGCGTGGAATCAGAGGTGGTGTATCAGAGATGTGGAATCAGAGGCGGGGAATCAGAGGCAGGGAATCAGACGCGGGGAATCAGAGGCGGGGAATCATAGCTGGCGAATCAGAGGCGGGGAATGAGATATGGGTAATCAGAGGCGGGGAATCAGAGGCGGGGAAACAGTGGCGAGGAATCAGATATGGGGAATCAGAGGTGGCGAATCAAAGACGGTGAATCAGAGATGGGGAATCAGAGGCGGGGAATCAGAGGCAGGGGATCAAACACGGGGAATCAGAGGCGGGGAATCAGAGTTGGGGAATCAGAGGCGGGGATTCAGAGCTGGGGAATCAGAGGTGGGGAATCAGAGTCGGGGAATCAGAGGCAGGGAGTCGGATGTGCGGAATCAGAGATGGGGAATCAGAGGTGGGGAATCAGAGGTGGTGAATCTGAGATGGGGAATCAGAGGCAGGGAATCAGAGGCAGGTTATCAGACACGGGGATTCAGAGGCTGGGAATCAGACGGGGGGAATCAAAGGCGGGGAATGAAGCTGGGGAATCAGAGGCAGGGAATCAGAGTTGGGGATTCAGAGGCGGGGAATCAGATATGGGGAAACAGAGGCGGGGAATCAGAGGCGGGCAAACAGAGGCGGGCAAACAGAGGCGGGGAATTAGATATGGGGAATCAGTGGTGGGGAATAAGAGGTGGTTTATCAGAGATGGGGAATCACAGGCGGGGAATCAGAGGCAGGGAATAGAACGCGGGGAATCAGAGGCAGGGAATCAGAGCTGGGGAATCAGAGGCGGGGAATCATAGTTGGGAATCAGAGGCGGGGAATCAGATATGGGGAAACAGAGGCGGGGAATCAGGGGCGGGGAAACAGAGGCGGGGAATCAGATATGGGGAATCGGATGCGGGGAATCAGAGGCGGGGAATCAGATATGGGGAATCAGAGGTGGGGAATCAGAAGCAGGTAATCAGATGTGCGGAATCAGAGATGGGGAATCAGAGGCAGGGAATCAGAATCAGAAGCGGGGAGTCAGAGGCCGGGAATCAGAGGCCTGGAATCAGATGCTGGGAATAAGAGGCCGGGAATCAGAGGTGGGGAATCAGAGTCCGGGAATCAGAGATGGGGATTCAGAGGCGGGGAATGAGATATGGAGAATCAGAGGCGGGGAATCAGAGGCGGGAAAACAGAGGTGGGGAATCAGATATGGGGAATCAGAGGTGGCGAATCAAAGGTGGTGAATCAGAGATGGGGAATCAGAGGAGGGGAATCAGAGGCAGGGAATCAAACACGGGGAATCAGAGGCGGGGAATCAGAGCTGGGGAATCAGAGGCTGGGAATCAAAGTTGGGGAATCAGAGGCAGGGAATCAGATATGGGGAAACAGGGGCGGGGAATCAGAGGCGGGGAAACAGAGGCGGGGAATCAGATATGGGGAATCAGAGGCGGGGAATTAGAGTTGGGGAATCAGAGGCGGGGAATCAGAGGCGGGGAAACAGAAGCGGGGAATCAAACACGGGGAATCAGAGGTGGGGAATCAGAGGTTGGGAATCAGAGGCAGGGAATCAGAGGCGGGGAATCAGAGGCGGGGAATCAGAGGCAGGGAATCAGATGTGCGGAATCGGAGATGGGGAATCAGAGGCAGGGAATCAGAGGCGGGGAATCAGAGGCGGGGAATCAGAGGCCGGGAATCAGATATGGGGAAACAGAGGCGGGGAATCAGAGGCGGGGAAACAGAGGCTGTGAATCAGATATGGGGAATCAGAGGTGGGGAATCAGAGGTTGGGAATCAGAGGCAGGGAATCAGAGGCTTGGAATCAGATGCAGGGAATCAGATGCGGGGAATCAGAGGCGGGGAATCAGAGCTGGGGAATCAGAGGTGGGGAATCAGAGTTGGGGAATCAGAGGCGGGGACTTAGATATTGGGAAACAGAGGCAGGGAATCAGAGGCGGGGAATCAGATATGGGGAATCAGAGATGGGGAATCAGAGGCAGGGAATCAGATGTGCGGAATCAGAGATGGGGAATCAAAGGCAGGGAATCAGAATCAGAAGCAGGGAATCAGAGGCCGGGAATCAGAGGCCGGAATCAGATGCCGGGAATAAGAGGCCGGAAATCAGAGGTGGGGAATCAGAGTCCGAGAATCAGAGATGGGGATTCAGAGGCGGGGAATGAGATATGGGGAATCAGAGGCGGGGAATCAGAGGCGGGGAAACAGAGGCTGTGAATCAGATATGGCGAATCAGAGGTGGCGAATCAAAGGCGGTGAATCAGAGATGGGGAATAAGAGGCCGGGAATCAGAGGCAGGGAATCAAACACGGGGAATCAGAGGAGGGGAATCAGAATTGGGGAATCAGAGATGGGGAATCAGAGATGGGGAATCAGAGGCAGGGAATCAGACGCGGGGAATCAGAGGTGGTGAATCAGAGATGTGGAATCAGAGGCGGGGAATCAGAGGCAGGGAATCAGACGCGGGGAATAAGAGGCGGGGAATCATAGCTGGCGAATCAGAGGCGGGGAATCAGAGGTGGGGAATCAGAGGCGGGGAATCAGATATTGGGAATCAGAGGTGGGGAATCAGAGGCGGGGAAACAGAGGCGGGGAATCAGAGGCGGGGAAACAGAGGCGGGGAATCAGATATGGGGAATCAGAGGTGGGGAATCAGAGGTTGGGAATCAGAGATGCGGAATTGGAGGCGGGGAATGGGATATGGGGAATCAGAGGCGGGGAATCAGAGGCGGGGAAACAGAGGCGGGGAATCAGATATGGGGAATCAGAGGTGTGGAATCAGAGGTTGGGAATCAGAGGTTGGGAAACAGAGGCAGGGAATCAGAGGCTTGGAATCAGTTGCAGGGAATCAGATGCGGGGAATCAGAGGCGGGGAATCAGAGCTGGGGAATCAGAGGTGGGGAATCAGAGTTGGGGAATCAGAGGCGGGGACTTAGATATTGGGAAACAGAGGCGGGGAATCAAAGGTGGGGAAACAGAGGCGGGGAATCAGATATGGGGAATCAGAGGTGGGGAATCAGAGGCAGCGAATCAGATGTGCGGAATCAGAGATGGGGAATCAGAGGCAGGGAATCAGAATCAGACGCAGGGAATCAGAGGCCGGGAATCAGAGGCCGGAATCAGATGCCGGGAATAAGAGGCCGGGAATCAGAGGTGGGGAATCAGAGTCCGGGAATCAGAGATGGGGATTTAGAGGCTGGGAATGAGATATGGGGAATCAGAGGCGGGGAATCAGAGGCGGGGAAACAGAGGCGGGGAATCAGATATGGGGAATCAGAGGTGGGGAATCAGAGGCAGGGAATCAGAGATGGGGAATCAGAGGCCGGGAATCAGAGGCAGGGAATCAAACACGGGGAATCAGATGCGGGGAATCAGAGCTGGGGAATCAGAGGCGGGGAATCAGAGTTGGGGAATCAGAGGCGGGGAATCAGACGCAGGGAATCAATATGGGAAATCAGAGGTGGGGAATCAGACGCAGGGAATCAATATGGGAAATCAGAGTTGGGGAATCAGAGGTTGGGAATCAGAGGAAGGGAATCAGAGGCGAGGAATCAGAGCTGGGGAATCAGAGGCGGGGAATCAGAATTGGGGAATCAGAGATGGGGAATCAGAGATGGGGAATCAGAGGCGGGGAATCAGACGTGTGGAATCAGAGGTGGTGAATCAGAGATGTGGAATCAGAGGCGGGGAATCAGAGGCAGGGAATCAGACGCGGGGAATCAGAGGCGGGGAATCATAGCTGGCGAATCAGAGGCGGGGAATGAGATATGGGGAATCAGAGGCGGGGAATCAGAGGCGGGGAAACAGTGGCGAGGAATCAGATATGGGGAATCAGAGGTGGCGAATCAAAGGCGGTGAATCAGAGATGGGGAATCAGAGGCGGGGAATCAGAGGCAGGGGATCAAACACGGGGAATCAGAGGCGGGGAATCAGAGCTGTGGAATCAGAAGCGGGGAATCAGAGTTGGGGAATCAGAGGCGGGGAAACAGAGCTGGGGAATCAGAGGTGGGGAATCATAGCTGGCGAATCAGAGGCGGGGAATCAGAGGTGGGGAATCAGAGGCGGGGAATCAGATATTGGGAATCAGAGGCGGGGAATCAGAGGCGGGGAAACAGAGGCGGGGAATCAGATATGGGGAATCAGAGGTGGGGAATCAGAGGCGGGGAATCAGAGGCGGGGAAACAGAGGCGGGGAATCAGATATGGGGAATCAGAGGTTGCGAATCAATGGCGGTGCATCAGAGATGGGGAATCAGAGGCCGGGAATCAGAGGCAGGGAATCAAACACGGGGAATCAGATGCGGGGAATCAGAGCTGGGGAATCAGAGGCGGGGAATCAGAGTTGGGGAATCAGAGGCGGGGAATCAGACGCAGGGAATCAATATGGGAAATCAGAGGTGGGGAATCAGACGCAGGGAATCAATATGGGAAATCAGAGTTGGGGAATCAGAGGTTGGGAATCAGAGGAAGGGAATCAGAGGCGAGGAATCAGAGCTGGGGAATCAGAGGCGGGGAATCAGAATTGGGGAATCAGAGATGGGGAATCAGAGATGGGGAATCAGAGGCGGGGAATCAGACGCGTGGAATCAGAGGTGGTGAATCAGAGATGTGGAATCAGAGGCGGGGAATCAGAGGCAGGGAATCAGACGCGGGGAATCAGAGGCGGGGAATCATAGCTGGCGAATCAGAGGCGGGGAATGAGATATGGGGAATCAGAGGCGGGGAATCAGAGGCGGGGAAACAGTGGCGAGGAATCAGATATGGGGAATCAGAGGTGGCGAATCAAAGGCGGTGAATCAGAGATGGGGAATCAGAGGCGGGGAATCAGAGGCAGGGGATCAAACACGGGGAATCAGAGGCGGGGAATCAGAGCTGTGGAATCAGAAGCGGGGAATCAGAGTTGGGGAATCAGAGGCGGGGAAACAGAGCTGGGGAATCAGAGGTGGGGAATCATAGCTGGCGAATCAGAGGCGGGGAATCAGAGGTGGGGAATCAGAGGCGGGGAATCAGATATTGGGAATCAGAGGCGGGGAATCAGAGGCGGGGAAACAGAGGCGGGGAATCAGATATGGGGAATCAGAGGTGGGGAATCAGAGGTTGTGAATCAGAGGAAGGGAATCAGAGGCGAGGAATCAGAGCTGGGGAATCAGAGGCGGGGAATCAGAATTGGGGAATCAGAGATGGGGAATCAGAGATGGGGAATCAGAGGCGGGGAATCAGAGGCAGGGGATCAAACACGGGGAATCAGAGGCGGGGAATCAGAGCTGTGGAATCAGAAGCGGGGAATCAGAGTTGGGGAATCAGAGGCGGGGAAACAGAGCTGGGGAATCAGAGGTGGGGAATCATAGCTGGCGAATCAGAGGCGGGGAATCAGAGGTGGGGAATCAGAGGCGGGGAATCAGATATTGGGAATCAGAGGCGGGGAATCAGAGGCGGGGAATCAGAGGCCGGTAATCAGACGCGGGGAATCAGAGGCGGGGAATCAGACATGGGAAATTAGAGGCAGGGAATCAGAGTTGGGGATTCAGAGGCGGTGAATCAGATATGGGGAAACAGAGGCGGGGAATCAGAGGCGGGCAAATAGAGGCGGGGATCAGATATGGGGAAACAGAGGCGGGGAATCAGAGGCGGGGAAACAGAGGCGGGGAATCAGATATGGGGAATCAGAGGTGGGGAATCAGAGGCAGGGAATCAGATATGCGGAATCAGAGATGGGGAATCAGAGGCAGGGAATCAGAATCAGACGCAGGGAATCAGAGGCCGGGAATCAGAGGCCGGAATCAGATGCCGGGAATAAGAGGCCTGGAATCAGAGGTGGGGAATCAGAGTCCGGGAATCAGAGATGGGGATTTAGAGGCGGGGAATGAGATATGGGGAATCAGAGGCGGGGAATCAGAGGCGGGGAATCAGAGGCGGGGAAACAGAGGCGGGGAATCAGATATGGGGAATCAGAGGTTGCGAATCAAAGGCGGTGCATCAGAGATGGGGAATCAGAGGCCGGGAATCAGAGGCAGGGAATCAAACACGGGGAATCAGATGCGGGGAATCAGAGCTGGGGAATCAGAGGCGGGGAATCAAGTTGGGGAATCAGAGGCGGGGAATCAGACGCAGGGAATCAATATGGGAAATCAGAGGTGGGGAATCAGACGCAGGGAATCAATATGGGAAATCAGAGTTGGGGAATCAGAGGTTGGGAATCAGAGGAAGGGAATCAGAGGCGAGGAATCAGAGCTGGGGAATCAGAGGCGGGGAATCAGAATTGGGGAATCAGAGATGGGGAATCAGAGATGGGGAATCAGAGGCGGGGAATCAGACGCGTGGAATCAGAGGTGGTGAATCAGAGATGTGGAATCAGAGGCGGGGAATCAGAGGCAGGGAATCAGACGCGGGGAATCAGAGGCGGGGAATCATAGCTGGCGAATCAGAGGCGGGGAATGAGATATGGGGAATCAGAGGCGGGGAATCAGAGGCGGGGAAACATTGGCGAGGAATCAGATATGGGGAATCAGAGGTGGCGAATCAAAGGCTGTGAATCAGAGATGGGGAATCAGAGGCGGGGAATCAGAGGCAGGGGATCAATCACGGGGAATCAGAGGAGGGGAATCAGAGCTGTGGAATCAGAGGCGGGGAATCAGAGTTGGGGAATCAGAGGCGGGGAATCAGAGCCTGGGAATCAGAGGTGGGGAATCAGAGTCGGGGAATCAGAGGCAGGGAGTCGGATGTGCGGAATCAGAGATGGGGAATCAGAGGTGGGGAATCAGAGGCGGTGAATCAGAGATGGGGAATCAGAGGCGGGGAATCAGAGGCAGGTTATCAGACGCGGGGATTCAGAGGCTGGGAATCAGACGGGGGGAATCAAAGGCGGGGAATGAAGCTGGGGAATCAGAGGCAGGGAATCAGAGTTGGGGATTCAGAGGCGGGGAATCAGATATGGGGAAACAGAGGCGGGGAATCAGAGGCGGGCAAACAGAGGCGGGGAATTAGATATGGGGAATCAGTGGTGGGGAATCAGAGGTGGTTTATCAGAGATGGGGAATCAGAGGCGGGGAATCAGAGGCAGGGAATAGAACGCAGGGAATCAGAGGCAGGGAATCAGAGCTGGGGAATCAGAGGCGGGGAATCATAGTTGGGAATCAGAGGCGGGGAATCAGATATGGGGAAACAGAGGCGGGGAATCAGGGGCGGGGAAACAGAGGCGGGGAATCAGATATGGGGAATCGGATGCGGGGAATCAGAGGCGGGGAATCAGATATGGGGAATCAGAGGTGGGGAATCAGAGGCAGGTAATCAGATGTGCGGAATCAGAGATGGGGAATCAGAGGCAGGGAATCAGAATCAGAAGCGGGGAGTCAGAGGCCGGGAATCAGAGGCCTGGAATCAGATGCTGGGAATAAGAGGCCGGGAATCAGAGGTGGGGAATCAGAGTCCGGGAATCAGAGATGGGGATTCAGAGGCGGGGAATGAGATATGGAGAATCAGAGGCGGGGAATCAGAGGCGGGAAAACAGAGGTGGGGAATCAGATATGGGGAATCAGAGGTGGCGAATCAAAGGTGGTGAATCAGAGATGGGGAATCAGAGGAGGGGAATCAGAGGCAGGGAATCAAACACGGGGAATCAGAGGCGGGGAATCAGAGCTGGGGAATCAGAGGCTGGGAATCAAAGTTGGGGAATCAGAGGCAGGGAATCAGATATGGGGAAACAGGGGCGGGGAATCAGAGGCGGGGAAACAGAGGCGGGGAATCAGATATGGGGAATCAGATGCTGGGAATTAGAGTTGGGGAATCAGAGGCGGGGAATCAGAGGCGGGGAAACAGAAGCGGGGAATAAAACACGGGGAATCAGAGGTGGGGAATCAGAGGTTGGGAATCAGAGGCAGGGAATCAGAGGCGGGGAATCAGAGGCGGGGAATCAGAGGCAGGGAATCAGATGTGCGGAATCGGAGATGGGGAATCAGAGGCAGGGAATCAGAGGCGGGGAATCAGAGGCGGGGAATCAGAGGCCGGGAATCAGATATGGGGAAACAGAGGCGGGGAATCAGAGGCGGGGAAACAGAGGCTGGGAATCAGATATGGGGAATCAGAGGTGGGGAATCAGAGGTTGGGAATCAGAGGCAGGGAATCAGAGGCTTGGAATCAGATGCAGGGAATCAGATGCGGGGAATCAGAGGCGGGGAATCAGAGCTGGGGAATCAGAGGTGGGGAATCAGAGTTGGGGAATCAGAGGCGGGGACTTAGATATTGGGAAACAGATGCAGGGAATCAGAGGCGGGGAATCAGATATGGGTAATCAGTGATGGGGAATCAGAGGCAGGGAATCAGATGTGCGGAATCAGAGATGGGGAATCAAAGGCAGGGAATCAGAATCAGAAGCAGGGAATCAGAGGCCGGGAATCAGAGGCCGGAATCAGATGCCGGGAATAAGAGGCCGGAAATCAGAGGTGGGGAATCAGAGTCCGGGAATCAGAGATGGGGATTCAGAGGCGGGGAATGAGATATGGGGAATCAGAGGCGGGGAATCAGAGGCGGGGAAACAGAGGCGGGGAATCAGATATGGCGAATCAGAGGTGGCGAATCAAAGGCGGTGAATCAGAGATGGGGAATCAGAGGCCGGGAATCAGAGGCAGGGAATCAAACACGGGGAATCAGAGGAGGGGAATCAGAATTGGGGAATCAGAGATGGGGAATCAGAGATGGGGAATCAGAGGCAGGGAATCAGACGTGGGGAATCAGAGGTGGTGAATCAGAGATGTGGAATCAGAGGCGGAGAATCAGAGGCAGGGAATCAGACGCGGGGAATAAGAGGCGGGGAATCATAGCTGGCGAATCAGAGGCGGGGAATCAGAGGTGGGGAATCAGAGGCGGGGAATCAGATATTGGGAATCAGAGGTGGGGAATCAGAGGCGGGGAAACAGAGGCGGGGAATCAGAGGCGGGGAAACAGAGGCGGGGAGTCAGATATGGGGAATCAGAGGTGGGGAATCAGAGGTTGGGAATCAGAGATGCGGAATTGGAGGCGGGGAATGGGATATGGGGAATCAGAGGCGGGGAATCAGAGGCGGGGAAACCGAGGCGGGGAATCAGATATGGGGAATCAGAGGTGTGGAATCAGAGGTTGGGAATCAGAGGTTGGGAATCAGAGGCAGGGAATCAGAGGCTTGGAATCAGTTGCAGGGAATCAGATGCGGGGAATCAGAGGCGGGGAATCAGAGCTGGGGAATCGGAGGTGGGGAATCAGAGTTGGGGAATCAGAGGCGGGGTCTTAGATATTGGGAAACAGAGGCGGGGAATCAAAGGTGGGGAAACAGAGGCGGGGAATCAGATATGGGGAATCAGAGGTGGGGAATCAGAGGCAGGGAATCAGATGTGCGGAATCAGAGATGGGGAATCAGAGGCAGGGAATCAGAATCAGACGCAGGGAATCAGAGGCCGGGAATCAGAGGCCGGAATCAGATGCCGGGAATAAGAGGCCGGGAATCAGAGGTGGGGAATCAGAGTCCGGGAATCAGAGATGGAAATTTAGAGGCGGGGAATGAGATATGGGGAATCAGAGGCGGGGAATCAGAGGCGGAGAAACAGATGCGGGGAATCAGATATGGGGAATCAGAGGTTGCGAATCAAAGGCGGTGAATCAGAGATGGGGAATCAGAGGCCGGGAATCAGAGGCAGGGAATCAAACACGGGGAATCAGATGTGGGGAATCAGAGGCGGGGAATCAGAGTTGGGGAATCAGAGGCGGGGAATCAGACGCAGGGAATCAATATGGGAAATCAGAGGTGGGGAATCAGACGCAGGGAATCAATATGGGAAATCAGAGTTGGGGAATCAGAGGTTGGGAATCAGAGGAAGGGAATCAGAGGCGAGGAATCAGAGCTGGGGAATCAGAGGCGGGGAATCAGAATTGGGGAATCAGAGATGGGGAATCAGAGATGGGGAATCAGAGGCGGGGAATCAGACGCGTGGAATCAGAGGCGGGGAATCAGATTTGGGGAATCAGAGGCGGGGAATCAGAGCTGGGGAATCAGAGGTGGGGAATCAGAGTCGGGGAATCAGAGGCAGGGAGTCGGATGTGCGGAATCAGAGATGGGGAATCAGAGGTGGGGAATCAGAGGCGGTGAATCTGAGATGGGGAATCAGAGGCGGGGAATCTGAGGCGGGTTATCAGACACGGGGATTCAGAGGCTGGGAATCAGACGGTGGGAATCAAAGGCGGGGAATGAAGCTGGGGAATCAGAGGCAGGGAATCAGAGTTGGGGATTCAGAGGCGGGGAATCAGATATGGGGATTCAGAGGCGGGCAAACAGAGGCGGGGAATTAGATATGGGGAATCAGTGGTGGGGAATCAGAGGTGGTTTATCAGAGATGGGGAATCACAGGCGGGGAATCAGAGACAGGGAATAGAACGCGGGGAATCAGAGGCAGGGAATCAGAGCTGGGGAATCAGAGGCGGGGAATCATAGTTGGGAATCAGAGGCGGGGAATCAGATATGGGGAAACAGAGGCGGGGAATCAGGGGCGGGGAAACAGAGGCGGGGAATCAGATATGGGGAATCGGATGCGGGGAATCAGAGGCGGGGAATCAGATATGGGGAATCAGAGGTGGGGAATCAGAGGCAGGTAATCAGATATGGGGAATCAGAGATGGGGAATCAGAGGCAGGGAATCAGATGTGCGGAATCAGAGATGGGGAATCAAAGGCAGGGAATCAGAATCAGAAGCAGGGAATCAGAGGCCGGGAATCAGAGGCCGGAATCATATGCCGGGAATAAGAGGCCGGAAATCAGAGGTGGGGAATCAGAGTCCGGGAATCAGAGATGGGGATTCAGAGGCGGGGAATGAGATATGGGGAATCAGAGGCGGGGAAACAGAGGCTGGGAATCAGATATGGCGAATCAGAGGTGGCGAATCAAAGGCGGTGAATCAGAGATGGGGAATCAGAGGCCGGGAATCAGAGGCAGGGAATCAAACACGGGGAATCAGAGGAGGGGAATCAGAATTGGGGAATCAGTGATGGGGAATCAGAGATGGGGAATCAGAGGCAGGGAATCAGGCGCGGGGAATCAGAGGTGGTGAATCAGAGATGTGGAATCAGAGGCGGGGAATCAGAGGCAGGGAATCAGACGCGGGGAATAAGAGGCGGGGAATCATAGCTGGCGAATCAGAGGCGGGGAATCAGAGGTGGGGAATCAGAGGCGGGGAATCAGATATTGGGAATCAGAGGTGGGGAATCAGAGGTTGTGAATCAGAGATGGGGAATCAGAGGCGGGGAATCAGAGGCCGGTAATTAGACGCGGGGAATCAGAGGCGGGGAATCAGAGCTGGGAAATTAGAGGCAGGGAACAGATATGGGGAAACAGAGGCGGGGAATCAGAGGCGGGCAAATAGAGGCGGGGATCAGATATGGGGAAACAGAGGCGGGGAATCAGAGGCGGGGAAACAGAGACGGGGAATCAGATATGGGGATCAGAGGTGGGGAATCAGTGGTTGGGAATCAGACGCTGGGAATCAGAGGCTGGGAATCAGATGCATGGAATCAGATGCGGGGAATCAGAGGCGGGGAATCAGAGCTGGGGAATCAGAGGTGGGGAATCAAAGTTGGGGAATCAGAGGCGGGGAATTAGATATGGGGAAACAGAGGCGAGGAATGAGAGGAGGGGAAACAGAGGCGGGGAATCAGATATGGGGAATCAGAGGTGGGGAATCAGAGGCGGGCAAATAGAGGCGGGGATCAGATATGGGGAAACAGAGGCGGGGAATCAGAGGCGGGGAAACAGAGGCGAGGAATCAGATATGGGGAGTGAGAGGTGGGGAATCAGAGGTTGGGAATCAGAGATGCGGAATTGGAGGCGGGGAATGGGATATGGGGAATCAGAGGCGGGGAATCAGAGGCGGGGAAACAGAGGCGGGGAATCAGATATGGGGAATCAGAGGTGTGGAATCAGAGTTTGGGAATCAGAGGTTGGGAATCAGAGGCAGGGAATCAGAGGCTTGGAATCAGTTGCAGGGAATCAGATGCGGGGAATCAGAGGCGGGGAATCAGAGCTGGGGAATCAGACGTGGGGAATCAGAGTTGGGGAATCAGAGGCGGGGACTTAGATATTGGGAAACAGAGGCGGGGAATCAAAGGTGGGGAAACAGAGGCGGGGAATCAGATATGGGGAATCAGAGGTGGGGAATCAGAGGCAGGGAATCAGAATCAGACGCAGGGAATCAGAGGCCGGGAATCAGAGGCCGGAATCAGATGCCGGGAATAAGAGGCCGGGAATCAGAGGTGGGGAATCAGAGTCCGGGAATCAGAGATGGGGATTTAGAGGAGGGGAATGAGATATGGGGAATCAGAGGCGGGGAATCAGAGGCCGGTAATCAGACGCGGGGAATCAGAGGCGGGGAATCAGAGCTGGGAAATTAGAGGCAGGGAATCAGAGTTGGGGAATCAGAGGCCGGGAATCAGAGGCAGGGAATCAAACACGGGGAATCAGATGCGGGGAATCAGAGCTGGGGAATCAGAGGCGGGGAATCAGAGTTGGGGAATCAGAGGCGGGGAATCAGACGCAGGGAATCAATATGGGAAATCAGAGGTGGGGAATCAGACGCAGGGAAACAATATGGGAAATCAGAGTTGGGGAATCAGAGGTTGGGAATCAGAGGAAGGGAATCAGAGGCGAGGAATCAGAGCTGGGAATCAGAGGCGGGGAATCAGAATTGGGGAATCAGAGATGGGGAATCAGAGATGGGGAATCAGAGGCGGGGAATCAGACGCGTGGAATCAGAGGTGGTGAATCAGAGATGTGGAATCGGAGGCGGGGAATCAGAGGCAGGGAATCAGACGCGGGGAATCAGAGGCGGGGAATCATAGCTGGCGAATCAGAGGCGGGGAATGAGATATGGGGAATCAGAGGCGGGGAATCAGAGGCGGGGAAACAGTGGCGAGGAATCAGATATGGGGAATCAGAGGTGGCGAATCAAAGGCGGTGAATCAGAGATGGGGAATCAGAGGCGGGGAATCAGAGGCAGGGGATCAAACACGGGGAATCAGAGGCGGGGAATCAGAGCTGTGGAATCAGAGGCGGGGAATCAGAGTTGGGGAATCAGAGGCGGGGAATCAGAGCTGGGGAATCAGAGGTGGGGAATCAGAGTCGGGAAATCAGAGGCAGGGAGTCGGATGTGCGGAATCAGAGATGGGGAATCAGAGGTGGGGAATCAGAGGCGGTGAATCTGAGATGGGGAATCAGAGGCGGGGAATCAGAGGCAGGTTATCAGACACGGGGATTCAGAGGCTGGGAATCAGACGGGGGGAATCAAAGGCGGGGAATGAAGCTGGGGAATCAGAGGCAGGGAATCAGAGTTGGGGATTCAGAGGCGGGGAATCAGATATGGGGAAACAGAGGCGGGGAATCAGAGGCGGGCAAACAGAGGCGGGGAATTAGATATGGGGAATCAGTGGTGGGGAATCAGAGGTGGTTTATCAGAGATGGGGAATCACAGGCGGGGAATCAGAGGCAGGGAATAGAACGTGGGGAATCAGAGGCAGGGAATCAGAGCTGGGGAATCAGAGGCGGGGAATCATAGTTGGGAATCAGAGGCGGGGAATCAGATATGGGGAAACAGAGGCGGGGAATCAGGGGCGGGGAAACAGAGGCGGGGAATCAGATATGGGGAATCGGATGCGGGGAATCAGAGGCGGGGAATCAGATATGGGGAATCAGAGGTGGGGAATCAGAGGCAGGTAATCAGATGTGCGGATTCAGAGATGGGGAATCAGAGGCAGGGAATCAGAATCAGAAGCGGGGAGTCAGAGGCCGGGAATCAGAGGCCTGGAATCAGATGCTGGGAATAAGAGGCCGGGAATCAGAGGTGGGGAATCAGAGTCCGGGAATCAGAGATGGGGATTCAGAGGCGGGGAATGAGATATGGAGAATCAGAGGCGGGGAATCAGAGGCGGGAAAACAGAAGTGGGGAATCAGATATGGGGAATCAGAGGTGGCGAATCAAAGGTGGTGAATCAGAGATGGGGAATCAGAGGAGGGGAATCAGAGGCAGGGAATCAAACACGGGGAATCAGAGGCGGGGAATCAGAGCTGGGGAATCAGAGGCTGGGAATCAAAGTTGGGGAATCAGAGGCAGGGAATCAGATATGGGGAAACAGGGGCGGGGAATCAGAGGCGGGGAAACAGAGGCGGGGAATCAGATATGGGGAATCAGAGTCGGGGAATTAGAGTTGGGGAATCAGAGGCGGGGAATCAGAGGCGGGGAAACAGAGGCGGGGAATCAAACACGGGGAATCAGAGGTGGGGAATCAGAGGTTGGGAATCAGAGGCAGGGAATCAGAGGCGGGGAATCAGAGGCGGGGAATCAGAGGCAGGGAATCAGATGTGCGGAATCGGAGATGGGGAATCAGAGGCGGGGAATGAGATATGGGGAATCAGAGGCGGGGAATCAGAGGCGGGGAAACAGAGGCGGGGAATCAGATATGGCGAATCAGAGGTGGCGAATCAAAGGCGGTGAATCAGAGATGGGGAATCAGAGGCCGGGAATCAGAGGCAGGGAATCAAACACGGGGAATCAGAGGAGGGGAATCAGAATTGGGGAATCAGAGATGGGGAATCAGAGATGGGGAATCAGAGGCAGGGAATCAGACGCGGGGAATCAGAGGTGGTGAATCAGAGATGTGGAATCAGAGGCGGGGAATCAGAGGCAGGGAATCAGACGCGGGGAATAAGAGGCGGGGAATCATAGCTGGCGAATCAGAGGCGGGGAATCAGAGGTGGGGAATCAGAGGCGGGGAATCAGATATTGGGAATCAGAGGTGGGGAATCAGAGGCGGGGAAAGTGAGGCGGGGAATCAGATATGGGGTATCAGAGGTGGGGAATCAGAGGATGTGAATCAGAGATGGGGAATCAGAGGCGGGGAATCAGAGGCCGGTAATCAGACGCGGGGAATCAGAGGCGGGGAATCAGAGCTGGGAAATTAGAGGCAGGGAATCAGAGTTGGGGATTCAGAGGCGGGGAATCAGATATGGGGAAACAGAGGCGGGGAATCAGAGGCGGGCAAATAGAGGCGGGGATCAGATATGGGGAAACAGAGGCGGGGAATCAGAGGCGGGGAAACAGAGGCGGGGAATCAGATATGGGGATCAGAGGTGGGGAATCAGAGGTTGGGAATCAGAGGCTGGGAATCAGAGGCTGGGAATCAGATGCATGGAATCAGATGCGGGGAATCAGAGCTGGGGAATCAGAGGTGGGGAATCAAAGTTGGGGAATCAGAGGCGGGGAATTAGATATGGGGAAACAGAGGCGGGGAATCAGAGGCGGGGAATCAGATATGGGGAATCAGAGGTGGGGAATCAGAGGCAGGGAATTAGATTTGCGGAATCAGAGATGGGGAATCAGAAGCAGGGAATCATAGGCCGGGAATCAGAGGCCGGAATCAGATGCCGGGAATAAGAGGTTGGGAATCAGAGGTGGGGAATCAGAGTCCGGGAATCAGAGATGGGGAATCAGAGGCGGGGAATGAGATATGGGGAATCAGAGGAGGGGAATCAGAGGCGGGGAAACAGAGGCGAGGAATCAGATATGGGGAATCAGAGGTGGCGAATCAAAGGCGTTGAATCAGAGATGGGGAATCAGAGGCGGGGAATCAGAGGCAGGGAATCAAACACGGGGAATCAGAGGCGGGGAATCAGAGCTGGGGAATCAGAGACGGGGAATCAGAGTTGGGGAATCAGAGGCGGGGAATCAGAGCTGGGGAATCAGAGGTGGGGATCAGAGTCGGGGAATCAGAGGCAGGGAATCAGATGTGCGGAATCAGAGATGGGGAATCAGAGGTGGGGAATCACAGGCTGTGAATCAGAGATGGGGAATCAGAGGCGGGGAATCAGAGGCAGGAAATCAGACACGGGGACTCAGAGGCTGGGAATCAGACGGGGGGAATCAAAGGTGGGGAATCAGAGCTGGGGAATCAGAGGCGGGGAATCAGAGTTGGGGAATCAGAGGCGGGGAATCAGATATGGGGAAACAGAGGAGGGGAATCAGAGGCGGGGAAACAGAGGCGGGGAATCTGATATGGGGAATCAGAGGTGGCGAATGAAAGGCGGTGAATCAGAGATGGGGAATCAGAGGCGGGGAATCAGAGGCAGTGAATCAAACATGGGGAATCATAGGTGGGGAATCAGAGCTGGGGAATCAGAGGCGGGGAATCAGAGTTGGGGAATCAGAGGCGGGGAATCAGATATGGGGAAACAGAGGCTGGGAATCAGAGGCAGGGAAACAGAGGTGGGGAATCATATATGGGGAATCAGAGGTGGGGAATCAGAGGTTGCGAAACAGAGGCAGGGAATCAGAGCTGGGGAATCAGAGGCGGGGAATCAGAGCTGGGGAATCAGAGGCGGGGAATCAGAGGCGGGCAAACAGAGGTGGGGAATCAGATATGGGGAATCAGAGGTGGCGAATCAAAGGTGGTGAATAAGAGATGGGGAATCAGAGGCAGGGAATCAAACACGGTGAATCAGAGGCGGGGAATCAGAGCTGGGGAATCAGAGGCTGGGAATCAAAGTTGGGGAATCAGAGGCAGGGAATCAGATATTGGGAAACAGGGGTGGGGAATCAGAGATGGGGAATCAGAGATGGGGAATCAGAGGCGGGGAATTAGAGTTGGGGAATCAGAGGCGGGGAAACAGAGGGGGGGAATCAAACACGGGGAATCAGAGGTGGGGAATCAGAGGTTGGGAATCAGAGGCAGGGAATCAGAGGCGGGGAATCAGAGGCAGGGAATCAGATGTGCGGAATCGGAGATGGGGAATCAGAGGCAGGGAATCAGAGGCGGGGAATCAGAGGAGGGGAATCAGAGGCGGAGAAACAGAGGCTGGGAATCAGAGGCGGGGAATCAGATGTGGGGAATCAGAGGTTGGGAATCAGAGGCAGGGAATCAGAGGCTTGGAATCAGATGCAGGGAATCGAGCTGGGGAATCAGAGGTGGGGAATCAGAGTTGGGGAATCAGAGGCGGGGACTTAGATATTGGGAAACAGAGGCAGGGAATCAGAGGCGTGGAATCAGATATGGGGAATCAGAGATGGGGAATCAGAGGTGGCGAATCAAAGGTGGTGAATCAGAGATGGGGAATCAGAGGAGGGGAATCAGAGGCAGGGTATCAAACACGGGGAATCAGAGGCGGGGAATCAAAGGCAGGGAATCAGAATCAGAAGCAGGGAATCAGAGGCCGGGAATCAGAGGCCGGAATCAGATGCCGGGAATAAGAGGCCGGAAATCAGAGGTGGGGAATCAGAGTCCGGGAATCAGAGATGGGGATTCAGAGGCGGGGAATGAGATATGGGGAATCAGAGGCGGGGAATCAGAGGCGGGGTAACAGAGGCGGGGAATCAGATATGGCGAATCAGAGGTGGCGAATCAAAGGCGGTGAATCAGAGATGGGGAATCAGAGGCCGGGAATCAGAGGCAGGGAAACAAACACGGGGAATCAGAGGAGGGGAATAAGAATTGGGGAATCAGAGATGGGGAATCAGAGATGGGGAATCAGAGGCAGGGAATCAGACGCGGGGAATCAGAGGTGGTGAATCAGAGATGTGGAATCAGAGGCGGGGAATCAGAGGCAGGGAATCAGACGCGGGGAATAAGAGGCGGGGAATCATAGCTGGCGAATCAGAGGCGGGGAATCAGAGGTGGGGAATCAGAGGCGGGGAATCAGATATTGGGAATCAGAGGTGGGGAATCAGAGGCGGTGAAACAGAGGCGGGGAATCAGATATGGGGTATCAGAGGTGGGGAATCAGAGGTTGTGAATCAGAGATGGGGAATCAGAGGCGGGGAAACAGAGGCGGGGAATTAGAGGCGGGGAAACAGAGGCGGGGAATCAGATATGGGGAATCAGAGGTGGGGAATCAGAGGCAGGGAATCAGATGTGCGGAATCAGAGATGGGGAATCAGAGGCAGGGATCAGAATCAGAAGCGGGGAATCAGAGGCCGGGATCAGAGGCCGGGAATCAGATGCCGGGAATAAGAGGCCAGGAATCAGAGTCCGGGAATCAGAGATGGGGAATCAGAGGCGGGGAATGAAATATGGGGAATCAGAGGCGGGATATCAGAGGCGGGGAAACAGAGGCGGGGAATCTGATATGGGGAATCAGGGTGGCGAATGAAAGGCGGTGAATCAGAGATGGTGAATCAGAGGCGGGGAATCAGAGGCAGGGAATCAAACATGGGGAATCAGAGGCGGGGAATCAGAGCTGGGGAATCAGAGGCGGGGAATCAGAGTTGGGGAATCAGAGGCGGGGAATCAGATATGGGGAAACAGAGGCTGGGAATCAGATATGGGGAATCAGAGGTGGGGAATCAGAGGATGGGAAACAGAGGCAGGGAATCAGAGGCGGGGATTCAGAGGCGGGGAGTCAGAGGCAGGGAATCAGATGTGCAGAATCAGAGATGGGGAATCAGAGGCAGCGAATCAGAGGCGGGGAATCAGAGGCGGGGAATCAGAGGCCGGCAATCAGAGGCCGGGAATCAGAGATGGGGAATCAGAGGCGGGGAATCAAACACGGGGAATCAGAGCTGGGGAATCAGAGGCAGGGAATCAGAGGCGGGGAGTCAGAGGAAGGGAATCAGATGTGGGGAATCAGAGGCGGGGAATCAGAGCTGTGGAATCAGAGGCGGGGAATCAGAGTTTGG
The DNA here is from genome assembly GCF_036971445.1 of Narcine bancroftii. Classification (NCBI taxonomy): domain Eukaryota; kingdom Metazoa; phylum Chordata; class Chondrichthyes; order Torpediniformes; family Narcinidae; genus Narcine; species Narcine bancroftii. Next base: position 3,550,381 of record NW_027211895.1, on the reverse strand, counting down.
GAATCAGAGGCGTGGAATTAGATATGGGGAAACAGAGGCGGGGAATCAGAGGCCGGGAAACAGAGCTGGGGAATCAGAGGCGGGGAAATCAGAGTTGGGGAATCGGAGGCGGGGAATCAGATATGGGGAATCAGAGGCGGGGAATTAGAGGCACGGAAAGAGAGGCGGGGAATCAGATATGGGGAATCAGAGGTGGGGAATCAGGGGTGGGGTATCAGAGGCTGGGTATCAGACACGGGGATTCAGAGGCGGGGAATCAGAGGCAGGGAATCAGACGCGGGGAATCAGAGGCGGGGAATCAGAGCTGGGTAATCAGAGGCGAGGAATCAGATTTGGGGAATCAGAGGCGGGGAATCAGAGACGGGGAATTAGATATGGGGAAACAGAGGCGGGGAATCAGAGGCGGGGAAACAGAGGCGGGGAATCAGATATGGGGAATCAGAGGTGTGGAATCAGAGTCAGGGAATCAATTGTGCGGAATCGGAGATGGGGAATCAGAGGCTGGGAACAGAATCAGAAGTGGGGAATCAGAGGCCGGGATCAGAGGCCGGGAATCAGATGCCGGGAATAAGAGGCCAGGAATCAGAGTCCGGGAATCAGAGATGGGGAATCAGAGGTTGGGAATGAGATATGGGGAATCAGAGGTTGGGAAACAGAGGCAGGGAATCAGAGGCGGGGAGTCAGAGGTGGGGAATCAGAGGCAGAGATTCAGATGTGCGGAATCAGAGATGGGGAATCAGAGGCGGGGAATCAGAGGCCGGGAATCAGAGGCCGGGGATGAGACGCCGGGAATCAGAGGCCGGCAATCAGAGGCCGGGAATCAGAGATGGGGAATCAGAGGCGGGGAATCAAACACGGGGAATCAGAGCTGGGGAATCAGAGGTGGGGAATCAGATTTGGGGAATCAGAGGCGGGGAATCAGATATGGGGAAACAGAGGCGGGGAATCAGAGGCGGGGAATCAGAGCTGGGGAATCAGAGGCGTGGAATCAGAGTTGGGGAGTCAGAGGCGGGCAATCAGATATGGGGAATCAGAGGCGGGGAATCAGAGGCACAGAAACAGAGGCGGGGTATCAGATATGGGGAATCAGAGGTGGGGAATCAGGGGCGGGGTATCAGAGGCTGGGTATCAGACACGGGGATTCAGAGGCTGGGAATCAGAGATGGGGAATCAGAGGCGGGGAATCAGAGGCAGGGAATCAGACGCGGGGAATCAGAGGCGGGGAATCAGAGCTGGGGAATCAGAGGCGGGGAATCAGACTTGGGGAATCAGAGTGGGGAATCAGATATGGGGAAACAGAGGCGGGGAATCAGAGGCAGGGAAACAGAGGCGGGGAATCAGATATGGGGACTCAGAGGTGGGGAATCAGAGGTTGGGAGTCAGAGGAGGGAATCAGAGGCGGGGAATCAGAGGAGGGGTATCAGAGGCAGGGAATCGGATGTGCGGAATCAGAGATGGGGAATCAGAGGTGGGGAGTCAGAGTCGAGGAATCAGAGATGGGGAATCAGAGGCGGGGAATCAGAGGCGGGGAAACATAGGTGGGGAATCAGATATGGGGAATCAGAGATGGCTAATCGGAGGCGGGGAATCAAAGGCAAGAAATCAAACACGGGGAATCAGAGGCTGTGAATCAGAGGCGGGGAATCTGAGGCGGGGAATCAGAGCTGGGGAATCTGAGGCAGGGAATCAGAGTTGGGGATTCAGAGGCGGGGAATCAGATATGCGGAAACTGAGGCGGGGAATTAGAGGCGGGCAAACAGAGGCGGGGAATCAGATATGGGGAATCAGAGGTGGGGAATAAGAGGTTGTGAATCAGAGATGGGGAATCACAGGCGGGAAATCAGATGCAGGGAATAAGAGCTAGGGAATCAGAGGCGGGGAATCAGAGCTGGGGAATCAGAGGCAGGGAATCAGAGTTGGGGATTCAGAGGCGGGGAATCAGAGCTGGGGAATCAGAGGCGGGGAATCAGAGTTGGGGAATCAGAGGCGGGGAATCAGATGTGGGGAATCAGAGGGGTGAATCAGAGGCGGGGAAACTGAGGCGGGGAATCAGATATGGGGAATCAGAGGTGGGGAATCAGAGGTGGTGAATCAGAGATGGGGAATCAGAGGCGGGGAATCAGAGGAAGGGAATCAGACATGGGGAATCAGAGGCGGGGAATCAGAGGCGGGGAATCAGAGGCAGGGAATCAGACGCGGGGAGTAAGAGGCGGGGAATCAGACCCGGGGATTCAGAGGCGGGGAATCAGAGATGGGGAATCAGAGGCTGGGAATCAGAGGCAGGGAATCAGACGCGGGGAATCAGAGGCGGGGAATCAGAGCTGGGTAATCAGAGGCGGGGAATCAGAGTTGGGGAATCAGAGGCGGGGAATCAGATATGGGGAAACAGAGGAGGGGAATCAGAGGCGGGGAAACAGAGGCGGGGAATCTGATATGGGGAATCAGAGGTGGCGAATGAAAGGCGGTGAATCAGAGATGGGGAATCAGAGGCGGAGAATCAGAGGCAGTGAATAAAACACGGGGAATCATAGGTGGGGAATCAGAGCTGGGGAATCAGAGGCGGGGAATCAGAGTTGGGGAATCAGAGGCGGGGAATCTGATATGGATAAACAGAGGCTGGGAATCAGAGGCAGGGAAACAGAGGTGGGGAATCATATATGGGGAATCAGAGGTGGGGAATCAGAGGTTGCGAAACAGAGGCAGAGAATCAGAGGCGGGGAATCAGAGCTGGGGAATCAGAGGCAGGGAATCAGAGTTGGGGATTCAGAGGCGGGGAATCACAGCTGGGGAATCAGAGGCGGGGTATCAGAGTTGGGGAATCAGAGGCGGGGATTCAGATATGGGAATCAGAGGGGGGAATCAGAGGCGGGGAAACTGAGGCGGGGAATCAAATATGGGGAATCAGAGGTGGTGAATCAGAGGTGGGGAATCAGAGATGGGGCATCAGAGGCTGGGAATCAGAGGCACGGAATCAGACGCGGGGATTCAGAGGCGGGGAATCAGAGCTGGGGAATCAGATGCGGTGAATCAGAGTTGGGGAATCAGAGGCGGGGAATCAGAGGCGGGGAATCAGTGGCAGGGAATCAGACACGGGGAATCAGAGGCGGGGAATCAGTGATGGGGAATCAGAGGCGGGGCATCAGAGGCAGGGAATCAGATGCGGGGAATCAGAGGGGGGAATCAGAGCTGGGGAATCAGAGGCGGGGAAACAGAGCTGGGGAATCAGAGGCGGGGAATCTGAGTTGGGGAATCAGAGTCGGGGAATCAGATATGGGGAATCAGAGGAGGGGAATCAGAGGCGCGGAAAGTGAGGCGGGGAATCAGATATGGGGAATCAGAGGTGGGGAATCAGGGGCGGGGTATCAGAGGCTGGGTATCAGACACGGGGATTCAGAGGCGGGGAATCAGAGATGGGGAATCAGAGGCTGGGAATCAGAGGCAGGGAATCAGACGCGGGGAATCAGAGACGGGGAATCAGAGCTGGGTAATCAGAGGCGGGGAATCAGAGTTGGGGAATCAGAGGCGGGGAATCAGATATGGGGAAACAGAGGAGGGGAATCAGAGGCGGGGAAACAGAGGCGGGGAATCTGATATGGGGAATCAGAGGTGGCGAATGAAAGGTGGTGAATCAGAGATGGGGAATCAGAGGCGGGGAATCAGAGGCAGTGAATCAAACACGGGGAATCATAGGTGGGGAATCAGAGCTGGGGAATCAGAGGAGGGGAATCAGAGGAGGGGAATCAGATATGGGGAAACAGAGGCTGGGAATCAGAGGCAGGGAAACAGAGGTGGGGAATCATATATGGGGAATCAGAGGTGGGGAATCAGATGTTGCGAAACAGAGGCAGGGAATCAGAGCTGGGGAATCAGAGGCAGGGAATCAGAGCTGGGGAATCAGAGGCAGGGAATCAGAGTTGGGGATTCAGAGGCGGGGAATCAGAGCTGGGGAATCAGAGGCGGGGAATCAGAGTTGGGGAATCAAAGGCGGGGAATCAGATATGGGAATCAGAGGGGGGAATCAGAGGCGGGGAAACTGAGGCGGGGAATCAAATATGGGGAATCAGAGGTGGTGAATCAGAGGTGGGGAATCAGAGATGGGGAATCAGAGGCTGGGAATCAGAGGCACGGAATCAGACGTGGGGATTCAGAGGCGGGGAATCAGAGCTGGGGAATCAGATGCGGTGAATCAGAGTTGGGGAATCCGAGGTGGGGAATCAGAGGCGGGGAATCAGTGGCAGGGAATCAGACACGGGGAATCAGAGGCGGGGAATCAGTGATGGGGAATCAGAGGCGGGGCATCAGAGGCAGGGAATCAGATGCGGGGAATCAGAGGCGGGGAATCAGAGCTGGGAAATCAGAGGCGGGGAATCAGAGTTGGGGAAACAAGGGCGGGGAATCAGAGGCGGGGAAACAGAGGCGGGGAATCAGATATGGGGAATCAGAGGTGGGGAATCAGAAGTTGGGAATCAGAGGCAGGGAATCAGATGTGCGGAATCAGAGATGGGGAATCAAGGGCAGCAAATCAGAGGCGGGGTACCAGAGGCGGGGAATCAGAGGCCGGGAATCAGAGGCCGGGAATGAGAAGCCGGGAATCAGAGGCCGGGAATCAGAGGCCGGGAATCAGAGTTGGGGATTCATAGGCGGAGCATCAGAGGAGCATCAGTTGAGCATCAGTGGAGCATCAGAGGAGCATCGGAGGAGCATCAGAGGAGAATCAGAGGAGCATCAGATGAGCATCACAGGAGCATCAGAGGAGCATCAGAGGTGCATCAGGGGAGCATCAGAGGTGAAGGAGCAGGTGCAGGAGCAGAAACAGGAGCAGGAGCAGGAGCAGGAGCAGGAGCGTCAGAGGAGCATCGGAGGAGCATCGGAGGAGCATCGGAGGAGCATCAGAGGAGCATCAGAGGAGCATCAGAGGAGCATCAGAGGAGCATCAGAGGAGCATCAGAGGAGCATCAGTGGAGCATCAGAGGAGCATCAGAGGAGCATCAGAGGAGCATCAGAGGAGCATCAGAGGAGCATCAGAGGAGCATCAGAGGAGCATCAGAGGAGCATAAGAGGAGCATAAGAGGAGCATCAGAGGAGCATCAGAGGAGCATCAGAGGAGCATCAGAGGAGCATCAGAGGAGCATCAGAGGAGCATCAGAGGTGCATCAGTGGAGCATCAGTGGAGCATCAGAGGAGCATCAGAGGAGCATCAGAGGAGCATCAGAGGAGCAACAGAGGAGCATCAGAGGAGCATCAGAGGAGCATCAGAGGAGCATCAGAGGAGCATCAGAGGAGCATCAGAGGTGCATCAGTGGAGCATCAGTGGAGCATCAGAGGAGCATCAGAGGAGCATCAGAGGAGCATCAGAGGAGCATCAGAGGAGCATCAGTGGAGCATCAGAGGAGCATCAGAGGAGCATCAGAGGAGCATCAGAGGAGCATCAGAGGAGCATCAGAGGAGCATCAGAGGAGCATCAGAGGAGCATAAGAGGAGCATAAGAGGAGCATCAGAGGAGCATCAGAGGAGCATCAGAGGAGCATCAGAGGAGCATCAGAGGAGCATCAGAGGAGCATCAGAGGTGCATCAGTGGAGCATCAGTGGAGCATCAGAGGAGCATCAGAGGAGCATCAGAGGAGCATCAGAGGAGCAACAGAGGAGCATCAGAGGATCATCAGAGGAGCATCAGAGGAGCATCAGAGGAGCATCAGAGGAGCATCAGAGGTGCATCAGTGGAGCATCAGTGGAGCATCAGAGGAGCATCAGAGGAGCATCAGAGGAGCATCAGAGGAGCAACAGAGGAGCATCAGAGGAGCATCAGAGGAGCATCAGAGGAGCATCAGAGGAGCATCAGAGGAGCATCAGTGTAGCATCAGAGGAGCATCAGAGGAGCATCAGAGGAGCATCAGAGGAGCATCGGAGGAGCAACAGAGGAGCATCAGAGGAGCAACAGAGGAGCATCAGAGGAGCATCAGAGAAGCATCAGAGGAGCCTCAGAGGAGCATCGGAGGAGCATCAGAGGAGCATCAGAGGAGCATCAGAGGAGCATCAGAGGAGCATCAGAGGAGCATCAGAGGAGCATCAGTGGAGCATCAGAGCAGCATCAGAGGAGCATCAGAGGAGCATCAGAGGAGCATCAGAGGAGCATCAGAGGAGCATCAGAGGAGCATCAGAGGAGCATCAGAGGAGCATCAGAGGAGCATCAGAGGAGCATCAGAGGAGCATCAGAGGAGCATCAGAGGAGCATCAGTGTAGCATCAGAGGAGCATCAGACGAGCATCAGAGGAGCATCAGAGGAGCATCAGAGGAGCATCAGAGGAGCATCAGAGGAGCAACAGAGGAGCATCAGAGGAGCATCAGAGGAGCATCAGAGGAGCATCAGAGGAGCATCAGTGTAGCATCAGAGGAGCATCAGAGGAGCATCAGAGGAGCATCAGAGGAGCATCAGAGGAGCATCAGAGGAGCAACAGAGGAGCATCAGAGGAGCAACAGAGGAGCATCAGAGGAGCATCAGAGGAGCATCAGAGGAGCATCAGAGGAGCATCAGAGTAGCATCAGTGGAGCATCAGAGGAGCATCAGTTGAGCATCAGTGGAGCATCAGAGGAGCATCAGTGGAGCATCAGAGGAGCATCAGAGGAGCATCAGAGGAGCATCAGAGGAGCATCAGAGGAGCATCAGAGGAGCATCAGAGGAGCATCAGAGGAGCATCAGCGGAGCATCAGAGGAGCATCAGAGGAGCATCAGATGAGCATCAGAGGAGCATCAGAGGAGCATCAGAGGAGAATCAGAGGAGCATCAGTGGAGCATCAGTGGAGCATCAGAGGAGCATCAGAGGAGCATCAGAGGAGCATCAGAGGAGCAACAGAGGAGCATCAGAGGAGCATCAGAGGAGCATCAGAGGAGCATCAGAGGAGCATCAGAGGAGCATCAGAGGAGCATCAGAGGAGCATCAGTGTAGCATCAGAGGAGCATCAGAGGAGCATCAGAGGAGAATCAGTGGAGCATCAGAGGAGCAACTGAGGAGCATCAGAGAAGCAACAGAGGAGCATCAGAGGAGCATCAGAGAAGCATCAGTGGATCCTCAGAGGAGCATCGGAGGAGCATCAGAGGAGCATCAGATGAGCATCAGAGGAGCATCAGAGGAGCATCAGAGGAGCATCAGAGGAGCATCAGAGGAGCATCAGTGGAGCATCAGAGCAGCATCAGAGGAGCATCAGAGGAGCATCAGAGGAGCATCAGAGGAGCATCAGAGGAGCATCAGAGGAGCATCAGAGGAGCATCAGAGGAGCATCAGAGGAGCATCAGTGGAGCATCAGAGGAGCATCAGAGGAGCATCAGAGGAGCATCAGAGGAGCATCAGAGGAGCATCAGTGGAGCATCAGAGCAGCATCAGAGGAGCATCAGAGGAGCATCAGAGGAGCATCAGAGGAGCATCAGAGGAGCATCAGAGGAGCATCAGAGGAGCATCAGAGGAGCATCAGAGGAGCATCAGAGGAGCATCAGAGGAGCATCAGAGGAGCATCAGAGGAGCATCAGTGGAGCATCAGTGGAGCATCAGAGGAGCATCAGTGGAGCATCAGAGGAGCATCAGAGGAGCATCAGAGGAGCATCAGAGGAGCATCAGAGGAGCATGAGAGGAGCATCAGAGGAGCATCAGAGGAGCATCAGAGGAGCATCAGAGGAGCATCAGAGGAGCATCAGAGGAGCATCAGAGGAGCATCAGAGTTGCATCAGTGGAGCATCAGTGGAGCATCAGAGGAGCATCAGAGGAGCATCAGAGGAGCATCAGAGGAGCAACAGAGGAGCATCAGAGGAGCATCAGATGAGCATCAGAGGAGCATCAGAGGAGCATCAGAGGAGCATCAGAGGAGCATCAGAGGAGCATCAGAGGAGCATCAGAGGAGCATCAGAGGAGCATCAGAGGAGCATCAGAGGAGCATCAGAGGAGCAACAGAGGAGCATCAGAGGAGCGACAGAGGAGCAACAGAGGAGCAGGTGCAGGAGCAGGTGCAGGAGCAGAAGCAGGAGCAGGAGCAGGTGCAGGTGCTGGAGGAAGAGCATCAGAGGAGCATCAGAGGAGCAGGAGCAGGAGCAGGAGCAGGAGCAGGAACAGGAGCAGGAGCATCAGAGGAGCATCAGAGGAGCAGGAGCAGGAGCAGGAGCAGGAGCAGGAGCATCAGAGGAGCATCATAGGAGCATCAGAGGAGCATCAGAGGAGCATCAGAGGAGCATCAGAGGAGCATCAGAGGAGCATCAGAGGAGCATCAGAGGAGCATCAGAGGAGCATCAGAGGAGCATCAGAGGAGCATCAGAGGAGCATCAGAGGAGCATCAGTGGAGCATCAGTGGAGCATCAGAGGAGCATCAGAGGAGCATCAGAGGAGCCTCAGAGGAGCATCAGAGGAGCATCAGAGGAGCCTCAGAGGAGCATCAGAGGAGCATCAGAGGAGCATCAGAGGAGCATCAGAGGAGCATCAGAGGAGCATCAGAGGAGCATCAGAGGAGCAACAGAGGAGCATCAGAGGAGCATCAGAGGAGCCTCAGAGGAGCCTCAGAGGAGCATCAGAGGAGCATCAGAGGAGCATCAGATGAGCATCAGAGGAGCATCAGAGGAGCATCAGAGGAGCCTCAGAGGAGCGTCAGAGGAGCATCAGAGGAGCATCAGAGGAGCATCAGAGGAGCATCAGAGGAGCATCAGAGGAGCATCAGAGGAGGATCAGAGGAGCATCAGAGGACCATCAGAGGAGCATCAGAGGAGCATCAGAGGAGCATCAGAGGAGCATCAGAGGAGCAACAGAGGAGCATCAGAGGAGCATCAGAGGAGCATCAGAGGAGCATCAGAGGAGCCTCAGAGGAGCCTCAGAGGAGCATTAGAGGAGCATCAGAGGAGCATCAGAGGAGCATCAGAGGAGCATCAGAGGAGCATCAGTGGAGCATCAGTGGAGCATCAGAGGAGCATCAGAGGAGCATCAGTTGAGCATCAGAGGAGCATCAGTTGAGCATCAGTGGAGCATCAGAGGAGCATCAGTGGAGCATCAGAGGAGCATCAGAGGAGCATCAGAGGAGCATCAGAGGAGCATCAGAGGAGCATCAGAGGAGCATCAGTGGAGCATCAGAGGAGCATCAGAGGAGCATCAGAGGAGCATCAGAGGAGCATCAGAGGAGCATCAGAGGAGCATCAGAGGAGCATCAGAGGAGCATCAGAGGAGCATCAGAGGAGCATCAGAGGAGCCTCAGAGGAGCCTCAGAGGAGCATCAGAGGAGCATCAGAGGAGCATCAGAGGAGCAACAGAGGAGCATCAGAGGAGCGACAGAGGAGCAACAGAGGAGCAGGAGCAGGAGCAGGTGCAGGAGCAGAAGCAGGAGCAGGAGCAGGTGCAGGTGCTGGAGGAAGAGCATCAGAGGAGCATCAGAGGAGCAGGAGCAGGAGCAGGAGCAGGAGCAGGAACAGGAGCAGGAGCATCAGAGGAGCATCAGAGGAGCAGGAGCAGGAGCAGGAGCAGGAGCAGGAGCATCAGAGGAGCATCATAGGAGCATCAGAGGAGCATCAGAGGAGCATCAGAGGAGCATCAGAGGAGCATCAGAGGAGCATCAGAGGAGCATCAGAGGAGCATCAGAGGAGCATCAGAGGAGCATCAGTGGAGCATCAGTGGAGCATCAGAGGAGCATCAGAGGAGCATCAGAGGAGCATCAGAGGAGCAACAGAGGAGCATCAGAGGAGCCTCAGAGGAGCATCAGAGGAGCATCAGAGGAGCATCAGAGGAGCATCAGAGGAGCATCAGAGGAGCATCAGAAGAGCATCAGAGGAGCATCAGAGGAGCATCAGAGGAGCATCAGAGGAGCAACAGAGGAGCATCAGAGGAGCATCAGAGGAGCCTCAGAGGAGCCTCAGAGGAGCATCAGAGGAGCATCAGAGGAGCATCAGAGGAGCATCAGAGGAGCATCAGAGGAGCATCAGAGGAGCCTCAGAGGAGCGTCAGAGGAGCATCAGAGGAGCATCAGAGGAGCATCAGAGGAGCATCAGAGGAGCATCGGAGGAGCATCAGAGGAGCATCAGATGAGCATCAGAGGAGCATCAGAGGAGCATCAGAGGAGCATCAGAGGAGCATCAGAGGAGCATCAGTGGAGCATCAGAGGAGCATCAGTGGAGCATCAGAGCAGCATCAGAGGAGCATCAGAGGAGCATCAGAGGAGCATCAGAGGAGCATCAGAGGAGCATCAGAGGAGCATCAGAGGAGCATCAGAGGAGCATCAGTGGAGCATCAGAGCAGCATCAGAGGAGCATCAGAGGAGCATCAGAGGAGCATCAGAGGAGCATCAGAGGAGCATCAGAGGAGCATCAGAGGAGCATCAGAGGAGCATCAGAGGAGCAACAGAGGAGCATCAGAGGAGCATCAGAGGAGCATCAGTGGAGCATCAGTGGAGCATCAGAGGAGCATCAGTGGAGCATCAGAGGAGCATCAGAGGAGCATCAGAGGAGCATCAGAGGAGCATGAGAGGAGCATCAGAGGAGCATCAGAGGAGCATCAGAGGAGCATCAGAGGAGCATCAGAGGAGCATCAGAGGAGCATCAGAGGAGCATCAGAGGAGCATCAGAGTTGCATCAGTGGAGCATCAGTGGAGCATCAGAGGAGCATCAGAGGAGCATCAGAGGAGCATCAGAGGAGCAACAGAGGAGCATCAGAGGAGCATCAGATGAGCATCAGAGGAGCATAAGAGGAGCATCAGAGGAGCATCAGAGGAGCATCAGAGGAGCATCAGAGGAGCATCAGAGGAGCATCAGATGAGCATCAGAGGAGCATCAGAGGAGCATCAGAGGAGCAACAGAGGAGCATCAGAGGAGCGACAGAGGAGCAACAGAGGAGCAGGAGCAGGAGCAGGTGCAGGAGCAGAAGCAGGAGCAGGAGCAGGTGCAGGTGCTGGAGGAAGAGCATCAGAGGAGCATCAGAGGAGCAGGAGCAGGAGCAGGAGCAGGAGCAGGAACAGGAGCAGGAGCATCAGAGGAGCATCAGAGGAGCAGGAGCAGGAGCAGGAGCAGGAGCAGGAGCATCAGAGGAGCATCATAGGAGCATCAGAGGAGCATCAGAGGAGCATCAGAGGAGCATCAGAGGAGCATCAGAGGAGCATCAGAGGAGCATCAGAGGAGCATCAGAGGAGCATCAGAGGAGCATCAGTGGAGCATCAGTGGAGCATCAGAGGAGCATCAGAGGAGCATCAGAGGAGCATCAGAGGAGCAACAGAGGAGCATCAGAGGAGCCTCAGAGGAGCATCAGAGGAGCATCAGAGGAGCATCAGAGGAGCATCAGAGGAGCATCAGAGGAGCATCAGAGGAGCATCAGAGGAGCATCAGAGGAGCATCAGAGGAGCATCAGAGGAGCAACAGAGGAGCATCAGAGGAGCATCAGAGGAGCCTCAGAGGAGCCTCAGAGGAGCATCAGAGGAGCATCAGAGGAGCATCAGATGAGCATCAGAGGAGCATCAGAGGAGCATCAGAGGAGCCTCAGAGGAGCGTCAGAGGAGCATCAGAGGAGCATCAGAGGAGCATCAGAGGAGCATCAGAGGAGCATCAGAGGAGGATCAGAGGAGCATCAGAGGACCATCAGAGGAGCATCAGAGGAGCATCAGAGGAGCATCAGAGGAGCATCAGAGGAGCAACAGAGGAGCATCAGAGGAGCATCAGAGGAGCATCAGAGGAGCATCAGAGGAGCCTCAGAGGAGCCTCAGAGGAGCATTAGAGGAGCATCAGAGGAGCATCAGAGGAGCATCAGAGGAGCATCAGAGGAGCATCAGTGGAGCATCAGTGGAGCATCAGAGGAGCATCAGAGGAGCATCAGTTGAGCATCAGAGGAGCATCAGTTGAGCATCAGTGGAGCATCAGAGGAGCATCAGTGGAGCATCAGAGGAGCATCAGAGGAGCATCAGAGGAGCATCAGAGGAGCATCAGAGGAGCATCAGAGGAGCATCAGAGGAGCATCAGTGGAGCATCAGAGGAGCATTAGAGGAGCATCAGAGGAGCATCAGAGGAGCATCAGAGGAGCATCAGAGGAGCATCAGAGGAGCATCAGAGGAGCATCAGAGGAGCATCAGAGGAGCCTCAGAGGAGCCTCAGAGGAGCATCAGAGGAGCATCAGAGGAGCATCAGAGGAGCAACAGAGGAGCATCAGAGGAGCGACAGAGGAGCAACAGAGGAGCAGGAGCAGGAGCAGGTGCAGGAGCAGAAGCAGGAGCAGGAGCAGGTGCAGGTGCTGGAGGAAGAGCATCAGAGGAGCATCAGAGGAGCAGGAGCAGGAGCAGGAGCAGGAACAGGAGCAGGAGCATCAGAGGAGCATCAGAGGAGCAGGAGCAGGAGCAGGAGCAGGAGCAGGAGCATCAGAGGAGCATCATAGGAGCATCAGAGGAGCATCAGAGGAGCATCAGAGGAGCATCAGAGGAGCATCAGAGGAGCATCAGAGGAGCATCAGAGGAGCATCAGAGGAGCATCAGAGGAGCATCAGTGGAGCATCAGTGGAGCATAAGAGGAGCATCAGAGGAGCATCAGAGGAGCATCAGAGGAGCAACAGAGGAGCATCAGAGGAGCCTCAGAGGAACGTCAGAGGAGCATCAGAGGAGCATCAGAGGAGCATCAGAGGAGCATCAGAGGAGCATCAGAAGAGCATCAGAGGAGCATCAGAGGAGCATCAGAGGGGCATCAGAGGAGCAACAGAGGAGCATCAGAGGAGCATCAGAGGAGCCTCAGAGGAGACTCAGAAGAGCATCAGAGGAGCATCAGAGGAGCATCAGAGGAGCATCAGAGGAGCATCAGAGGAGCATCAGAGGAGCCTCAGAGGAGCGTCAGAGGAGCATCAGAGGAGCATCAGAGGAGCATCAGAGGAGCATCAGAGGAGCATCAGAGGAGCATCAGAGGAGGATCAGAGGAGCATCAGAGGACCATCAGAGGAGCATCAGAGGAGAATCAGAGGAGCATCAGAGGAGCATCAGAGGAGCAACAGAGGAGCATCAGAGGAGCATCAGAGGAGCATCAGAGGAGCATCAGAGGAGCCTCAGAGGAGCCTCAGAGGAGCATTAGAGGAGCATCAGAGGAGCATCAGAGGAGCATCAGAGGAGCATCAGAGGAGCATCAGTGGAGCATCAGTGGAGCATCAGAGGAGCATCAGAGGAGCATCAGTTGAGCATCAGAGGAGCATCAGTTGAGCATCAGTGGAGCATCAGAGGAGCATCAGTGGAGCATCAGAGGAGCATCAGAGGAGCATCAGAGGAGCATCAGAGGAGCATCAGAGGAGCATCAGAGGAGCATCAGAGGAGCATCAGTGGAGCATCAGAGGAGCATCAGAGGAGCATCAGAGGAGCATCAGAGGAGCATCAGAGGAGTATCAGAGGAGCATAAGAGGAGCATCAGAGGAGCATCAGAGGAGCATCAGAGGAGCATCAGAGGAGCATCAGAGGAGCATCAGAGGAGCATCAGAGGAGCATCAGAGGTGCATCAGTGGAGTATCAGTGGAGCATCAGAGGAGCATCAGAGGAGCATCAGAGGAGCAACAGAGGAGCATCAGAGGAGCATCAGAGGAGCATCAGAGGAGCATCAGAGGAGCATCAGAGGAGCATCAAAGGTGCATCAGTGGAGCATCAGTGGAGCATCAGAGGAGCATCAGAGGAGCATCAGAGGAGCATCAGAGGAGCAACAGAGGAGCATCAGAGGAGCATCAGAGGAGCATCAGAGGAGCATCAGAGGAGCATCAGAGGAGCATCAGTGTAGCATCAGAGGAGCATCAGAGGAGCATCAGAGGAGCATCAGAGGAGCATCAGAGGAGCAACAGAGGAGCATCAGAGGAGCAACAGAGGAGCATCAGAGGAGCATCAGAGAAGCATCAGAGGAGCCTCAGAGGAGCATCGGAGGAGCATCAGAGGAGCATCAGAGGAGCATCAGAGGAGCATCAGAGGAGCATCAGAGGAGCATCAGAGGAGCATCAGTGGAGCATCAGAGCAGCATCAGAGGAGCATCAGAGGAGCATCAGAGGAGCATCAGAGGAGCATCAGAGGAGCATCAGAGGAGCATCAGAGGAGCATCAGAGGAGCATCAGAGGAGCATCAGAGGAGCATCAGAGGAGCATCAGAGGAGCATCAGTGTAGCATCAGAGGAGCATCAGACGAGCATCAGAGGAGCATCAGAGGAGCATCAGAGGAGCATCAGAGGAGCATCAGAGGAGCAACAGAGGAGCATCAGAGGAGCATCAGAGGAGCATCAGAGGAGCATCAGAGGAACATCAGTGTAGCATCAGAGGAGCATCAGAGGAGCATCAGAGGAGCATCAGAGGAGCATCAGAGGAGCATCAGAGGAGCAACAGAGGAGCATCAGAGGAGCAACAGAGGAGCATCAGAGGAGCATCAGAGGAGCATCAGAGGAGCATCAGAGGAGCATCAGAGTAGCATCAGTGGAGCATCAGAGGAGCATCAGTTGAGCATCAGTGGAGCATCAGAGGAGCATCAGTGGAGCATCAGAGGAGCATCAGAGGAGCATCAGAGGAGCATCAGAGTAGCATCAGAGGAGCATCAGTGGAGCATCAGAGGAGCATCAGAGGAGCATCAGAGGAGCATCAGAGGAGCATCAGAGGAGCATCAGAGGAGCATCAGATGAGCATCAGAGGAGCATCAGAGGAGCATCAGAGGAGAATCAGAGGAGCATCAGTGGAGCATTAGTGGAGCATCAGAGGAGCATCAGAGGAGCATCAGAGGAGCATCAGAGGAGCAACAGAGGAGCATCAGAGGAGCATCAGAGGAGCATCAGAGGAGCATCAGAGGAGCATCAGAGGAGCATCAGAGGAGCATCAGAGGAGCATCAGTGTAGCATCAGAGGAGCATCAGAGGAGCATCAGAGGAGAATTAGAGGAGCATCAGAGGAGCAACAGAGGAGCATCAGAGGAGCAACAGAGGAGCATCAGAGGAGCATCAGAGAAGCATCAGAGGATCCTCAGAGGAGCATCGGAGGAGCATCAGAGGAGCATCAGATGAGCATCAGAGGAGCATCAGAGGAGCATCAGAGGAGCATCAGAGGAGCATCAGAGGAGCATCAGTGGAGCATCAGAGCAGCATCAGAGGAGCATCAGAGGAGCATCAGTGGAGCATCAGAGCAGCATCAGAGGAGCATCAGAGGAGCATCAGTGGAGCATCAGTGGAGCATCAGAGGAGCATCAGAGGAGCATCAGAGGAGCATCAGAGGAGCAACAGAGGAGCATCAGAGGAGCATCAGAGGAGCATCAGAGGAGCATCAGAGGAGCATCAGTGGAGCATCAGAGGAGCATCAGAGGAGCATCAGAGGAGCATCAGAGGAGCATCAGAGGAGCATCAGTGCAGCATCAGAGCAGCATCAGAGGAGCATCAGAGAGGCATCAGAGGAGCATCAGAGGAGCATCAGAGGAGCATCAGAGGAGCATCAGAGGAGCATCAGAGGAGCATCAGAGGAGCATCAGAGGAGCATCAGAGGAGCATCAGTGGAGCATCAGAGGAGCATCAGAGGAGCATCAGTGGAGCATCAGAGGAGCATCAGAGGAGCATCAGAGGAGCATCATAGGAGCATCAGAGGAGCATCAGAGGAGCATCAGAGGAGCATTAGAGGAGCATCAGAGGAGCATCAGAGGAGCATCAGAGGAGCATCAGAGGAGCATCAGAGGAGCATCAGAGGAGCATCAGAGGAGCATCAGAGGAGCATCAGTGTAGCATCAGAGGAGCATCAGAGGAGCATCAGAGGAGCATCAGAGGAGCAACAGAGGAGCATCAGAGGAGCAACAGAGGAGCAGGAGCAGGAGCAGGAGCAGGTGCAGGAGCAGAAGCAGGAGCAGGAGCAGGTGCAGGAGCAAGAGCATCAGAGGAGCATCAGAGGAGCATGAGCAGGAGCAGGAGCAGGAGCAGGAACAGGAGCAGGAGCATCAGAGGAGCATCAGAGGAGCAGGAGCAGGAGCAGGAGCAGGAGCAGGAGCATCAGAGGAGCATCAGAGGAGCATCAGAGGAGCATCAGAGGAGCATCAGTGGAGCATCAGTGGAGCATCAGAGGAGCATCAGAGGAGCATCAGAGGAGCATCAGAGGAGCAACAGAGGAGCATCAGAGGAGCATCAGAGGAGCATCAGAGGAGCATCAGAGGAGCATCAGAGGAGCATCAGAGGAGCATCAGAGGAGCATCAGTGTAGCATCAGAGGATCATCAGAGGAGCATCAGAGGAGCATCAGAGGAGCAACAGAGGAGCATCAGAGGAGCAACAGAGGAGCATCAGAGGAGCATCAGAGAAGCATCAGAGGAGCCTCGGAGGAGCATCGGAGGAGGATCAGAGGAGCATCAGAGGAGCATCAGAGGAGCATCAGAGGAGCATCAGAGGAGCATCAGAGGAGCATCAGAGGAGCATCAGAGGAGCCTCAGAGGAGCCTCAGAGGAGCATCAGAGGAGCATCAGAGGAGCATCAGAGGAGCATCAGAGGAGCATCAGAGGAGCATCAGAGGAGCAACAGAGGAGCATCAGAGGAGCATCAGAGGAGCCTCAGAGGAGCCTCAGAGGAGCATCAGAGGAGCATCAGAGGAGCATCAGAGGAGCATCAGAGGAGCATCAGAGGAGCATCAGAGGAGCCTCAGAGGAGCGTCAGAGAAGCATCAGAGGAGCATCAGAGGAGCATCAGAGGAGCATCAGAGGAGCATCAGAGGAGCATCAGAGGAGGATCAGAGGAGCATCAGAGGACCATCAGAGGAGCATCAGAGGAGAATCAGGAGCATCAGAGGAGCATCAGAGGAGCAACAGAGGAGCATCAGAGGAGCATCAGAGGAGCCTCAGAGGAGCCTCAGAGGAGCATTAGAGGAGCATCAGAGGAGCATCAGAGGAGCATCAGAGGAGCATCAGAGGAGCATCAGAGGAGCATCAGTGGAGCATCAGTGGAGCATCAGAGGAGCATCAGAGGAGCATCTGAGGAGCATCAGAGGAGCAACAGAGGAGCATCAGAGGAGCATCAAAGGAGCATCAGAGGAGCATCAGAGGAGCATCAGAGTAGCATCAGTGGAGCATCAGAGGAGCATCAGTGGAGCATCAGTGGAGCATCAGTGGAGCATCAGAGGAGCATCAGATGAGCATCAGAGGAGCATCAGAGGAGCATCAGAGGAGCATCAGAGGAGCATCAGAGGAGCATCAGAGGAGCATCAGAGGAGCATCAGAGGAGCATCAGTGGAGCATCAGAGGAGCATCAGAGGAGCATCAGAGGAGCATCAGAGGAGCATCAGAGGAGCATCAGAGGAGCATCAGTGGAGCATCAGAGGAGCATCAGAGGAGCATCAGTGGAGCATCAGAGGAGCATCAGAGGAGCATCAGAGGAGCATCAGAGGAGCATCAGAGGAGCATCAGAGGAGCATCAGAGGAGCATCAGAGGAGCATCAGAGGAGAATCAGAGGAGCATCAGAGGAGCATCAGAGGAGCATCAGAGGAGCATCAGAGGTGCATCAGTGGAGCATCAGTGGAGCATCAGAGGAGCATCAGAGGAGCATCAGAGGAGCATCAGAGGAGCAACAGAGGAGCATCAGAGGAGCATCAGAGGAGCAGGAGCAGGTGCAGGAGCAGAAGCAGGAGCAGGTGCAGGAGCAGAAGCAGGAGCAGGTGCAGGAGCAGAAGCAGGAGCAGGAGCAGGTGCAGGAGCAAGAGCATCAGAGGAGCATCAGAGGAGCAGGAGCAGGAGCAGGAGCAGGAGCAGGAACAGGAGCAGGAGCAACAGAGGAGCATCAGAGGAGCAGGAGCAGGAGCAGGAGCAGGAGCAGGAGCAGGTGCAGGAGCAGAAGCAGGAGCAGGAGCAGGTGCAGGAGCAAGAGCATCAGAGGAGCATCAGAGGAGCAGGAGCAGGAGCAGGAGCAGGAGCAGGAACAGGAGCAGGAGCATCAGAGGAGCATCAGAGGAGCAGGAGCAGGAGCAGGTGCAGGAGCAGGAGCATCAGAGGAGCATCAGAGGAGCATCAGAGGAGCATCAGAGGAGCATCAGAGGAGCATCAGAGGAGCATCAGAGGAGCATCAGAGGAGCATCAGAGGAGCATCAGAGGAGCATCAGTGGAGCATCAGTGGAGCATCAGAGGAGCATCAGAGGAGCATCAGAGGAGCATCAGAGGAGCAACAGAGGAGCATCAGAGGAGCATCAGAGGAGCATCAGAGGAGCATCAGAGGAGCATCAGAGGAGCATCAGAGGAGCATCAGAGGAGCAACAGAGGAGCAGGAGCAGGAGCAGGAGCATCAGAGGAGCATCAGAGGAGCAACAGGGGAGCATCAGAGGAGCAACAGAGGAGCATCAGAGGAGCATCAGAGAAGCATCAGAGGAGCCTCGGAGGAGCATCGGAGGAGCATCAGAGGAGCATCAGAGGAGCATCAGAGGAGCATCAGAGGAGCATCAGAGGAGCATCAGAGGAGCATCAGAGGAGCATCAGAGGAGCATCAGAGGAGCATCAGTGTAGCATCAGAGGAGCATCAGAGGAGCATCAGAGGAGCATCAGAGGAGCATCAGAGGAGCAACAGGGGAGCATCAGAGGAGCAACAGAGGAGCATCAGAGGAGCATCAGAGAAGCATCAGAGGAGCCTCGGAGGAGCATCGGAGGAGCATCAGAGGAGCATCAGAGGAGCATCAGAGGAGCATCAGAGGAGCATCAGAGGAGCATCAGAGGAGCCTCAGAGGAGCCTCAGAGGAGCATCAGAGGAGCATCAGAGGAGCATCAGAGGAGCATCAGAGGAGCATCAGAGGAGCATCAGAGGAGCCTCAGAGGAGCGTCAGAGGAGCATCAGAGGAGCATCAGAGGAGCATCAGAGGAGCATCAGAGGAGCATCAGAGGAGCATCAGAGGAGAATCAGAGGAGCATCAGAGGAGCATCAGAGGAGCATCAGAGGAGCATCAGAGGAGCATCAGAGGAGCATCAGAGGAGCATCAGAGGAGCATCAGAGGAGCATCAGAGGAGCAACAGAGGAGCAGGAGCAGGAGCAGGAGCAGGTGCAGGAGCAGAAGCAGGAGCAGGTGCAGGAGCAGAAGCAGGAGCAGGAGCAGGTGCAGGAGCAAGAGCATCAGAGGAGCATCAGAGGAGCAGGAGCAGGAGCAGGAGCAGGAGCAGGAACAGGAGCAGGAGCAACAGAGGAGCATCAGAGGAGCAGGAGCAGGAGCAGGAGCAGGAGCAGGAGCAGGTGCAGGAGCAGAAGGAGGAGCAGGAGCAGGTGCAGGAGCAAGAGCATCAGAGGAGCATCAGAGGAGCAGGAGCAGGAGCAGGAGCAGGAGCAGGAACAGGAGCAGGAGCATCAGAGGAGCATCAGAGGAGCATCAGAGGAGCATCAGAGGAGCATCAGAGGAGCATCAGAGGAGCATCAGAGGAGCATCAGAGGAGCATCAGAGGAGCATCAGAGGAGCATCAGTGGAGCATCAGTGGAGCATCAGAGGAGCATCAGAGGAGCATCAGAGGAGCATCAGAGGAGCAACAGAGGAGCATCAGAGGAGCATCAGAGGAGCATCAGAGGAGCATCAGAGGAGCATCAGAGGAGCATCAGAGGAGAATCAGAGGAGCATCAGAGGAGCATCAGAGGAGCATCAGAGGAGCATCAGAGGTGCATCAGTGGAGCAACAGAGGAGCATCAGAGGAGCATCAGAGGAGCATCAGAGGAGCATCAGAGGAGCATCAGAGGAGCATCAGAGGAGAATCAGAGGAGCATCAGAGGAGCATCAGAGGAGCATCAGAGGAGCATCAGAGGTGCATCAGTGGAGCATCAGAGGAGCATCAGAGGAGCAACAGAGGAGCATCAGAGGAGCATCAGAGGAGCAGGAGCAGGTGCAGGAGCAGAAGCAGGAGCAGGTGCAGGAGCAGAAGCAGGAGCAGGTGCAGGAGCAGAAGCAGGAGCAGGAGCAGGTGCAGGAGCAAGAGCATCAGAGGAGCATCAGAGAAGCAGGAGCAGGAGCAGGAGCAGGAGCAGGAACAGGAGCAGGAGCAACAGAGGAGCATCAGAGGAGCAGGAGCAGGAGCAGAAGCAGGAGCAGGAGCAGGTGCAGGAGCAGAAGCAGGAGCAGGAGCAGGTGCAGGAGCAAGAGCATCAGAGGAGCATCAGAGGAGCAGGAGCAGGAGCAGGAGCAGGAGCAGGAACAGGAGCAGGAGCATCAGAGGAGCATCAGAGGAGCAGGAGCAGGAGCAGGAGCAGGAGCAGGAGCATCAGAGGAGCATCAGAGGAGCATCAGAGGAGCATCAGAGGAGCATCAGAGGAGCATCAGAGGAGCATCAGAGGAGCATCAGAGGAGCATCAGAGGAGCATCAGAGGAGCATCAGAGGAGCATCAGTGGAGCATCAGTGGAGCATCAGAGGAGCATCAGAGGGGCATCAGAGGAGCATCAGAGGAGCAACAGAGGAGCATCAGAGGAGCATCAGTGGAGCATCAGTGGAGCATCAGAGGAGCATCAGAGGGGCATCAGAGGAGCATCAGAGGAGCAACAGAGGAGCATCAGAGGAGCATCAGAGGAGCATCAGAGGAGCATCAGAGGAGCATCAGAGGAGCATCAGAGGAGCATCAGAGGAGCATCAGTGTAGCATCAGAGGAGCATCAGAGGAGCATCAGAGGAGCATCAGAGGAGCATCAGAGGAGCAACAGGGGAGCATCAGAGGAGCAACAGAGGAGCATCAGAGGAGCATCAGAGGAGCCTCAGAGGAGCCTCAGAGGAGCATCAGAGGAGCATCAGAGGAGCATCAGAGGAGCATCAGAGGAGCAACAGAGGAGCATCAGAGGAGCATCAGAGGAGCCTCAGAGGAGCCTCAGAGGAGCATCAGAGGAGCATCAGAGGAGCATCAGAGGAGCAGGAGCAGGAGCAGGAGCAGGTGCAGGAGCAGAAGCAGGAGAGGGTGCAGGAGAAGAAGCAGGAGCAGGAGCAGGTGCAGGAGCAAGAGCATCAGAGGAGCATAAGAGGAGCAGGAGCAGGAGCAGGAGCAGGAGCAGTAACAGGAGCAGGAGCAACAGAGGAGCATCAGAGGAGCCTCAGAGGAGCCTCAGAGGAGCATCAGAGGAGCATCAGAGGAGCATCAGAGGAGCATCAGAGGAGCATCAGAGGAGCATCAGAGGAGCCTCAGAGGAGCGTCAGAGGAGCATCAGAGGAGCATCAGAGGAGCATCGGAGGAGCATCAGAGGAGCATCAGAGGAGCATCAGAGGAGCATCAGAGGAGCATCAGAGGAGCATCAGAGGAGCATCAGAGGAGCATCAGAGGAGCATCAGAGGAGCATCAGAGGAGCATCAGAGGAGCATCAGAGGAGCATCAGAGGAGCATCAGAGGAGCAACAGAGGAGCAGGAGCAGGAGCAGGAGCAGGTGCAGGAGCAGAAGCAGGAGCAGGTGCAGGAGCAGAAGCAGGAGCAGGAGCAGGTGCAGGAGCAAGAGCATCAGAGGAGCATCAGAGGAGCAGGAGCAGGAGCAGGAGCAGGAGCAGGAACAGGAGCAGGAGCAACAGAGGAGCATCAGAGGAGCAGCAGCAGGAGCAGGAGCAGGAGCAGGAGCAGGTGCAGGAGCAGAAGCAGGAGCAGGAGCAGGTGCAGGAGCAAGAGCATCAGAGGAGCATCAGAGGAGCAGGAGCAGGAGCAGGAGCAGGAGCAGGAACAGGAGCAGGAGCATCAGAGGAGCATCAGAGGAGCAGGAGCAGCAGCAGGAGCAGGAGCAGGAGCATCAGAGGAGCATCAGAGGAGCATCAGAGGAGCATCAGAGGAGCATCAGAGGAGCATCAGAGGAGCATCAGAGGAGCATCAGAGGAGCATCAGAGGAGCATCAGTGGAGCATCAGTGGAGCATCAGAGGAGCATCAGAGGAGCATCAGAGGAGCATCAGAGGAGCAACAGAGGAGCATCAGAGGAGCATCAGAGGAGCATCAGAGGAGCATCAGAGGAGCATCAGAGGAGCATCAGAGGAGCATCAGTGTAGCATCAGAGGAGCATCAGAGGAGCATCAGAGGAGCATCAGAGGAGCATCAGAGGAGCAACAGAGGAGCATCAGAGGAGCAACAGAGGAGCATCAGAGGAGCATCAGAGAAGCATCAGAGGAGCCTCAGAGGAGCATCGGAGGAGCATCAGAGGAGCATCAGAGGAGCATCAGAGGAGCATAAGAGGAGCATCAGAGGAGCATCAGAGGAGCATCAGAGGAGCATCAGAGGAGCATCAGAGGAGCCTCAGAGGAGCCTCAGAGGAGCATCAGAGGAGCATCAGAGGAGCATCAGAGGAGCATCAGAGGAGCATCAGAGGAGCATCAGAGGAGCATCAGAGGAGCATCAGAGGAGCAACAGAGGAGCATCAGAGGAGCATCAGAGGAGCCTCAGAGGAGCCTCAGAGGAGCATCAGAGGAGCATCAGAGGAGCATCAGAGGAGCATCAGAGGAGCATCAGAGGAGCATCAGAGGAGCCTCAGAGGAGCGTCAGAGGAGCATCAGAGGAGCATCAGAGGAGCATCAGAGGAGCATCAGAGGAGCATCAGAGGAGAATCAGAGGAGCATCAGAGGACCATCAGAGGAGCATCAGAGGAGAATCAGAGGAGCATCAGAGGAGCATCAGAGGAGCAACAGAGGAGCATCAGAGGAGCATCAGAGGAGCCTCAGAGGAGCCTCAGAGGAGCATTAGAGGAGCATCAGAGGAGCATCAGAGGAGCATCAGAGGAGCATCAGAGGAGCATCAGTGGAGCATCAGTGGAGCATCAGAGGAGCATCAGAGGAGCATCTGAGGAGCATCAGAGGAGCAACAGAGGAGCATCAGAGGAGCATCAGAGGAGCATCAGAGGAGCATCAGAGGAGCATCAGAGTAGCATCAGTGGAGCATCAGAGGAGCATCAGTTGAGCATCAGTGGAGCATCAGAGGAGCATCAGTGTAGCATCAGAGGAGCATCAGAGGAGCATCAGTGGAGCATCAGAGGAGCATCAGAGGAGCATCTGAGGAGCATCAGAGGAGCATCAGAGGAGCATCAGAGGAGCATCAGAGGAGCATCAGAGGAGCATCAGAGGAGCATCAGAGGAGCATCAGAGGAGCAACAGAGGAGCATCAGAGGAGCATCAGAGGAGCATCAGTGGAGCATCAGAGGAGCATCAGTGGAGCATCAGAGGAGCATCAGAGGAGCATCAGTGGAGCATCAGAGGAGCATCAGAGGAGCATCAGAGGAGCATCAGAGGAGCATCAGAGGAGCATCAGAGGAGCATTAGAGGAGCATCAGAGGAGCATCAGAGGAGCATCAGAGGAGCAACAGAGGAGCATCAGAGGAGCAACAGAGGAGCAGGAGCAGGAGCAGGAGCAGGTGCAGGAGCAGAAGCAGGAGCAGGAGCAGGTGCAGGAGCAAGAGCATCAGAGGAGCATCAGTGGAGCATCAGAGGAGCATCAGAGGAGCATCAGAGGAGCATCAGAGGAGCATCAGAGGAGCATCAGTGGAGCATCAGAGGAGCATCAGAGGAGCATCAGTGGAGCATCAGAGGAGCATCAGTGGAGCATCAGAGGAGCATCAGAGGAGCATCAGAGGAGCATCAGAGGAGCATCAGAGTAGCATCAGAGGAGCATCAGAGGAGCATCAGAGGAGCATCAGTGGAGCATCAGAGGAGCATCAGAGGAGCATCAGAGGAGCATCAGAGGAGCATCAGAGGAGCATCAGAGGAGCAACAGAGGAGCATCAGAGGAGCAACAGAGGAGCATCAGAGGAGCATCAGAGGAGCATCAGAGGAGCATCAGAGGAGCATCAGAGTAGCATCAGAGGAGCATCAGAGGAGCATCAGAGGAGCATCAGTGGAGCATCAGAGGAGCATCAGAGGAGCATCAGAGGAGCATCAGAGGAGCATCAGAGGAGCATCAGAGGAGCATCAGAGGAGCATCAGAGGAGCATCAGAGGAGCATCAGAGGAGCATCAGAGGAGCATCAGAGGAGCATCAGAGGAGCATCAGAGGAGCATCAGAGGAGCATCAGAGGAGCATCAGAGGAGCATCAGAGGAGCATCAGAGGAGCATCAGAGGAGCATCAGAGGAGCAACAGAGGAGCATCAGAGGAGCATCAGAGGAGCATCAGAGGAGCATCAGAGGAGCATCAGTGTAGCATCAGAGGAGCATCAGAGGAGCATCAGAGGAGCATCAGAGGAGCATCAGAGGAGCATCAGAGGAGCAACAGAGGAGCATCAGAGGAGCAACAGAGGAGCATCAGAGGAGCATCAGAGGAGCATCAGAGGAGCATCAGAGGAGCATCAGAGTAGCATCAGAGGAGCATCAGAGGAGCATCAGAGGAGCATCAGTGGAGCATCAGAGGAGCATCAGTGGAGCATCAGAGGAGCGTCAGAGGAGCATCAGAGGAGCATCAGAGGAGCATCAGAGGAGCATCAGAGGAGCATCAGAGGAGCAACAGTGTAGCATCAGAGGAGCATCAGAGGAGCATCAGAGGAGCATCAGAGGAGCATCAGAGGAGCAACAGAGGAGCATCAGAGGAGCAACAGAGGAGCATCAGAGGAGCATCAGAGGAGCATCAGAGGAGCCTCAGAGGAGCATCGGAGGAGCATCAGAGGAGCATCAGAGGAGCATCAGAGGAGCATCAGAGGAGCATCAGAGGAGCATCAGAGGAGCATCAGAGGAGCATCAGAGGAGCCTCAGAGGAGCCTCAGAGGAGCATCAGAGGAGCATCAGAGGAGCATCAGAGGAACATCAGAGGAGCATCAGAGGAGCATCAGAGGAGCATCAGAGGAGCAACAGAGGAGCATCAGAGGAGCATCAGAGGAGCCTCAGAGGAGCCTCAGAGGAGCATCAGAGGAGCATCAGAGGAGCATCAGAGGAGCATCAGAGGAGCATCAGAGGAGCATCAGAGGAGCCTCAGAGGAGCGTCAGAGGAGCATCAGAGGAGCATCAGAGGAGCATCAGAGGAGCAACAGAGGAGCATCAGAGGAGCATCAGAGGAGCATCAGAGGAGCATCAGAGGAGCATCAGAGGAGCATCAGAGGAGCAACAGAGGAGCATCAGAGGAGCATCAGAGGAGCATCAGAGGAGCATCAGAGGAGCATCAGAGGAGCATCAGTGTAGCATCAGAGGAGCATCAGAGGAGCATCAGAGGAGCATCAGAGGAGCATCAGAGGAGCATCAGAGGAGCAACAGAGGAGCATCAGAGGAGCAACAGAGGAGCATCAGAGGAGCATCAGAGGAGCATCAGAGGAGCATCAGAGGAGCATCAGAGTAGCATCAGAGGAGCATCAGAGGAGCATCAGAGGAGCATCAGTGGAGCATCAGAGGAGCATCAGTGGAGCATCAGAGGAGCGTCAGAGGAGCATCAGAGGAGCATCAGAGGAGCATCAGAGGAGCATCAGAGGAGCATCAGAGGAGCAACAGTGTAGCATCAGAGGAGCATCAGAGGAGCATCAGAGGAGCATCAGAGGAGCATCAGAGGAGCAACAGAGGAGCATCAGAGGAGCAACAGAGGAGCATCAGAGGAGCATCAGAGGAGCATCAGAGGAGCCTCAGAGGAGCATCGGAGGAGCATCAGAGGAGCATCAGAGGAGCATCAGAGGAGCATCAGAGGAGCATCAGAGGAGCATCAGAGGAGCATCAGAGGAGCATCAGAGGAGCCTCAGAGGAGCCTCAGAGGAGCATCAGAGGAGCATCAGAGGAGCATCAGAGGAACATCAGAGGAGCATCAGAGGAGCATCAGAGGAGCATCAGAGGAGCAACAGAGGAGCATCAGAGGAGCATCAGAGGAGCCTCAGAGGAGCCTCAGAGGAGCATCAGAGGAGCATCAGAGGAGCATCAGAGGAGCATCAGAGGAGCATCAGAGGAGCATCAGAGGAGCCTCAGAGGAGCGTCAGAGGAGCATCAGAGGAGCATCAGAGGAGCATCAGAGGAGCATCAGAGGAGCATCAGAGGAGAATCAGAGGAGCATCAGAGGACCATCAGAGGAGCATCAGAGGAGAATCAGAGTAGCATCAGAGGAGCATCAGAGGAGCAACAGAGGAGCATCAGAGGAGCATCAGAGGAGCCTCAGAGGAGCCTCAGAGGAGCATTAGAGGAGCATCAGAGGAGCATCAGAGGAGCATCAGAGGAGCATCAGAGGAGCATCAGAGGAGCATCAGTGGAGCATCAGTGGAGCATCAGAGGAGCATCAGAGGAGCATCTGAGGAGCATCAGAGGAGCAACAGAGGAGCATCAGAGGAGCATCAGAGGAGCATCAGAGGAGCATCAGAGGAGCATCAGAGTAGCATCAGTGGAGCATCAGAGGAGCATCAGTTGAGCATCAGTGGAGCATCAGAGGAGCATCAGTGTAGCATCAGAGCAGCATCAGAGGAGCATCAGTGGAGCATCAGAGGAGCATCAGAGGAGCATCTGAGGAGCATCAGAGGAGCATCAGAGGAGCATCAGAGGAGCATCAGAGGAGCATCAGAGGAGCATCAGAGGAGCATCAGAGGAGCATCAGAGGAGCAACAGAGGAGCATCAGAGGAGCATCAGAGGAGCATCAGAGGAGCATCGGAGGAGCAACAGAGGAGCATCAGAGGAGCATCAGAGGAGCATCAGAGGAGCATCAGTGGAGCATCAGAGGAGCATCAGTGGAGCATCAGAGGAGCATCAGAGGAGCATCAGAGGAGCATCAGAGGAGCATCGGAGGAGCAACAGAGGAGCATCAGAGGAGCATCAGAGGAGCATCAGAGGAGCATCAGAGGAGCATCAGAGGAGCATCAGAGGAGCATCAGAGGAGCAACAGAGGAGCAGGAGCAGGAGCAGGAGCAGGTGCAGGAGCAGAAGCAGGAGCAGGTGCAGGAGCAGAAGCAGGAGCAGGAGCAGGTGCAGGAGCAAGAGCATCAGAGGAGCATCAGAGGAGCAGGAGCAGGAGCAGGAGCAGGAGCAGGAACAGGAGCAGGAGCAACAGAGGAGCATCAGAGGAGCAGGAGCAGGAGCAGGAGCAGGAGCAGGAGCAGGTGCAGGAGCAGAAGCAGGAGCAGGAGCAGGTGCAGGAGCAAGAGCATCAGAGGAGCATCAGAGGAGCAGGAGCAGGAGCAGGAGCAGGAGCAGGAACAGGAGCAGGAGCATCAGAGGAGCATCAGAGGAGCAGGAGCAGGAGCAGGAGCAGGAGCAGGAGCATCAGAGGAGCATCAGAGGAGCATCAGAGGAGCATCAGAGGAGCATCAGAGGAGCATCAGAGGAGCATCAGAGGAGCATCAGAGGAGCATCAGAGGAGCATCAGTGGAGCATCAGTGGAGCATCAGAGGAGCAACAGAGGAGCATCAGAGGAGCATCAGAGGAGCATCAGAGGAGCATCAGAGGAGCATCAGAGGAGAATCAGAGGAGCATCAGAGGAGCATCAGAGGAGCATCAGAGGAGCATCAGAGGTGCATCAGTGGAGCATCAGAGGAGCATCAGAGGAGCAACAGAGGAGCATCAGAGGAGCATCAGAGGAGCAGGAGCAGGTGCAGGAGCAGAAGCAGGAGCAGGTGCAGGAGCAGAAGCAGGAGCAGGTGCAGGAGCAGAAGCAGGAGCAGGAGCAGGTGCAGGAGCAAGAGCATCAGAGGAGCATCAGAGGAGCAGGAGCAGGAGCAGGAGCAGGAGCAGGAACAGGAGCAGGAGCAACAGAGGAGCATCAGAGGAGCAGGAGCAGGAGCAGAAGCAGGAGCAGGAGCAGGTGCAGGAGCAGAAGCAGGAGCAGGAGCAGGTGCAGGAGCAAGAGCATCAGAGGAGCATCAGAGGAGCAGGAGCAGGAGCAGGAGCAGGAGCAGGAACAGGAGCAGGAGCATCAGAGGAGCATCAGAGGAGCAGGAGCAGGAGCAGGAGCAGGAGCAGGAGCATCAGAGGAGCATCAGAGGAGCATCAGAGGAGCATCAGAGGAGCATCAGAGGAGCATCAGAGGAGCATCAGAGGAGCATCAGAGGAGCATCAGAGGAGCATCAGAGGAGCATCAGAGGAGCATCAGTGGAGCATCAGTGGAGCATCAGAGGAGCATCAGAGGGGCATCAGAGGAGCATCAGAGGAGCAACAGAGGAGCATCAGAGGAGCATCAGAGGAGCATCAGAGGAGCATCAGAGGAGCATCAGAGGAGCATCAGAGGAGCATCAGAGGAGCATCAGTGTAGCATCAGAGGAGCATCAGAGGAGCATCAGAGGAGCATCAGAGGAGCATCAGAGGAGCAACAGGGGAGCATCAGAGGAGCAACAGAGGAGCATCAGAGGAGCATCAGAGAAGCATCAGAGGAGCCTCGGAGGAGCATCGGAGGAGCATCAGAGGAGCATCAGAGGAGCATCAGAGGAGCATCAGAGGAGCATCAGAGGAGCATCAGAGGAGCATCAGAGGAGCATCAGAGTAGCCTCAGAGGAGCCTCAGAGGAGCATCAGAGGAGCATCAGAGGAGCATCAGAGGAGCATCAGAGGAGCATCAGAGGAGCATCAGAGGAGCATCAGAGGAGCATCAGAGGAGCAACAGAGGAGCATCAGAGGAGCATCAGAGGAGCCTCAGAGGAGCCTCAGAGGAGCATCAGAGGAGCATCAGAGGAGCATCAGAGGAGCATCAGAGGAGCATCAGAGGAGCATCAGAGGAGCCTCAGAGGAGCGTCAGAGGAGCATCAGAGGAGCATCAGAGGAGCATCAGAGGAGCATCAGAGGAGCATCAGAGGATCATCAGAGGAGCATCAGAGGAGCATCAGAGGAGCATCAGAGGAGCATCAGAGGAGCATCAGAGGAGCATCAGAGGAGCATCAGAGGAGCATCAGAGGAGCAACAGAGGAGCAGGAGCAGGAGCAGGAGCAGGTGCAGGAGCAGAAGCAGGAGCAGGTGCAGGAGCAGAAGCAGGAGCAGGAGCAGGTGCAGGAGCAAGAGCATCAGAGGAGCATCAGAGGAGCAGGAGCAGGAGCAGGAGCAGGAGCAGGAACAGGAGCAGGAGCAACAGAGGAGCATCAGAGGAGCCTCAGAGGAGCCTCAGAGGAGCATCAGAGGAGCATCAGAGGAGCATCAGAGGAGCATCAGAGGAGCATCAGAGGAGCATCAGAGGAGCCTCAGAGGAGCGTCAGAGGAGCATCAGAGGAGCATCAGAGGAGCATCAGAGGAGCATCAGAGGAGCATCAGAGGAGCATCAGAGGAGCATCAGAGGAGCATCAGAGGAGCATCAGAGGAGCATCAGAGGAGCATCAGAGGAGCATCAGAGGAGCATCAGAGGAGCATCAGAGGAGCATCAGAGGAGCAACAGAGGAGCAGGAGCAGGAGCAGGAGCAGGTGCAGGAGCAGAAGCAGGAGCAGGTGCAGGAGCAGAAGCAGGAGCAGGAGCAGGTGCAGGAGCAAGAGCATCAGAGGAGCATCAGAGGAGCAGGAGCAGGAGCAGGAGCAGGAGCAGGAACAGGAGCAGGAGCAACAGAGGAGCATCAGAGGAGCAGGTGCAGGAGCAGGAGCAGGAGCAGGAGCAGGTGCAGGAGCAGAAGCAGGAGCAGGAGCAGGTGCAGGAGCAAGAGCATCAGAGGAGCATCAGAGGAGCAGGAGCAGGAGCAGGAGCAGGAGCAGGAACAGGAGCAGGAGCATCAGAGGAGCATCAGAGGAGCAGGAGCAGCAGCAGGAGCAGGAGCAGGAGCATCAGAGGAGCATCAGAGGAGCATCAGAGGAGCATCAGAGGAGCATCAGAGGAGCATCAGAGGAGCATCAGAGGAGCATCAGAGGAGCATCAGAGGAGCATCAGTGGAGCATCAGTGGAGCATCAGAGGAGCATCAGAGGAGCATCAGAGGAGCATCAGAGGAGCAACAGAGGAGCATCAGAGGAGCATCAGAGGAGCATCAGAGGAGCATCAGAGGAGCATCAGAGGAGCATCAGAGGAGCATCAGTGTAGCATCAGAGGAGCATCAGAGGAGCATCAGAGGAGCATCAGAGGAGCATCAGAGGAGCAACAGAGGAGCATCAGAGGAGCAACAGAGGAGCATCAGAGGAGCATCAGAGAAGCATCAGAGGAGCCTCAGAGGAGCATCGGAGGAGCATCAGAGGAGCATCAGAGGAGCATCAGAGGAGCATAAGAGGAGCATCAGAGGAGCATCAGAGGAGCATCAGAGGAGCATCAGAGGAGCATCAGAGGAGCCTCAGAGGAGCCTCAGAGGAGCATCAGAGGAGCATCAGAGGAGCATCAGAGGAGCATCAGAGGAGCATCAGAGGAGCATCAGAGGAGCATCAGAGGAGCAACAGAGGAGCATCAGAGGAGCATCAGAGGAGCCTCAGAGGAGCCTCAGAGGAGCATCAGAGGAGCATCAGAGGAGCATCAGAGGAGCATCAGAGGAGCATCAGAGGAGCATCAGAGGAGCCTCAGAGGAGCGTCAGAGGAGCATCAGAGGAGCATCAGAGGAGCATCAGAGGAGCATCAGAGGAGCATCAGAGGAGAATCAGAGGAGCATCAGAGGACCATCAGAGGAGCATCAGAGGAGAATCAGAGGAGCATCAGAGGAGCATCAGAGGAGCAACAGAGGAGCATCAGAGGAGCATCAGAGGAGCCTCAGAGGAGCCTCAGAGGAGCATTAGAGGAGCATCAGAGGAGCATCAGAGGAGCATCAGAGGAGCATCAGAGGAGCATCAGAGGAGCATCAGTGGAGCATCAGTGGAGCATCAGAGGAGCATCAGAGGAGCATCTGAGGAGCATCAGAGGAGCAACAGAGGAGCATCAGAGGAGCATCAGAGGAGCATCAGAGGAGCATCAGAGGAGCATCAGAGTAGCATCAGTGGAGCATCAGAGGAGCATCAGTTGAGCATCAGTGGAGCATCAGAGGAGCATCAGTGTAGCTTCAGAGGAGCATCAGAGGAGCATCAG
Source organism: Narcine bancroftii (assembly GCF_036971445.1). NCBI lineage: Eukaryota > Metazoa > Chordata > Chondrichthyes > Torpediniformes > Narcinidae > Narcine > Narcine bancroftii. Next base: position 3,519,642 of record NW_027211895.1, on the reverse strand, counting down.
TGGAGCATCAGAGGAGCATCAGAGGAGCATCTGAGGAGCATCAGAGGAGCATCAGAGGAGCATCAGAGGAGCATCAGAGGAGCATCAGAGGAGCATCAGAGGAGCATCAGAGGAGCATCAGAGGAGCAACAGAGGAGCATCAGAGGAGCATCAGAGGAGCATCAGTGGAGCATCAGAGGAGCATCAGAGGAGCATCAGAGGAGCATCAGTGGAGCATCAGAGGAGCATCAGAGGAGCATCAGTGGAGCATCAGAGGAGCATCAGAGGAGCATCAGAGGAGCATCAGAGGAGCATCAGAGGAGCATCAGAGGAGCATTAGATGAGCATCAGAGGAGCATCAGAGGAGCATCAGAGGAGCAACAGAGGAGCATCAGAGGAGCAACAGAGGAGCAGGAGCAGGAGCAGGAGCAGGTGCAGGAGCAGAAGCAGGAGCAGGAGCAGGTGCAGGAGCAAGAGCATCAGAGGAGCATCAGTGGAGCATCAGAGGAGCATCAGAGGAGCATCAGAGGAGCATCAGAGGAGCATCAGAGGAGCATCAGTGGAGCATCAGAGGAGCATCAGAGGAGCATCAGTGGAGCATCAGAGGAGCATCAGAGGAGCATCAGAGGAGCATCAGAGGAGCATCAGAGGAGCATCAGAGGAGCATCAGAGGAGCATCAGAGGAGCATCAGAGGAGCATCAGAGGAGCATCAGAGGAGCATCAGAGGAGCATCAGAGGAGCATCAGAGGAGCATCAGAGGAGCATCAGAGGAGCATCAGAGGAGCATCAGAGGAGCAACAGAGGAGCATCAGAGGAGCATCAGAGGAGCATCAGAGGAGCATCAGAGGAGCATCAGTGGAGCATCAGAGGAGCATCAGAGGAGCATCAGAGGAGCATCAGAGGAGCATCAGAGGAGCATCAGAGGAGCAACAGAGGAGCATCAGAGGAGCAACAGAGGAGCATCAGAGGAGCATCAGAGGAGCATCAGAGGAGCATCAGAGGAGCATCAGAGTAGCATCAGAGGAGCATCAGAGGAGCATCAGAGGAGCATCAGTGGAGCATCAGAGGAGCATCAGTGGAGCATCAGAGGAGCGTCAGAGGAGCATCAGAGGAGCATCAGAGGAGCATCAGAGGAGCATCAGAGGAGCATCAGAGGATCATCAGTGTAGCATCAGAGGAGCATCAGAGGAGCATCAGAGGAGCATCAGAGGAGCATCGGAGGAGCAACATAGGAGCATCAGAGGAGCAACAGAGGAGCATCAGAGGAGCATCAGAGGAGCATCAGAGGAGCCTCAGAGGAGCATCGGAGGAGCATCAGAGGAGCATCAGAGGAGCATCAGAGGAGCATCAGAGGAGCATCAGAGGAGCATCAGAGGAGCATCAGAGGAGCATCAGAGGAGCCTCAGAGGAGCCTCAGAGGAGCATCAGAGGAGCATCAGAGGAGCATCAGAGGAACATCAGAGGAGCATCAGAGGAGCATCAGAGGAGCATCAGAGGAGCAACAGAGGAGCATCAGAGGAGCCTCAGAGGAGCCTCAGAGGAGCATCAGAGGAGCATCAGAGGAGCATCAGAGGAGCATCAGAGGAGCATCAGAGGAGCATCAGAGGAGCCTCAGACGAGCGTCAGAGGAGCATCAGAGGAGCATCAGAGGAGCATCAGAGGAGCATCAGAGGAGCATCAGAGGAGAATCAGAGGAGCATCAGAGGACCATCAGAGGAGCATCAGAGGAGAATCAGAGTAGCATCAGAGGAGCATCAGAGGAGCAACAGAGGAGCATCAGAGGAGCATCAGAGGAGCCTCAGAGGAGCCTCAGAGGAGCATGAGAGGAGCATCAGAGGAGCATCAGAGGAGCATCAGAGGAGCATCAGAGGAGCATCAGTGGAGCATCAGTGGAGCATCAGAGGAGCATCAGAGGAGCATCTGAGGAGCATCAGAGTAGCAACAGAGGAGCATCAGAGGAGCATCAGAGGAGCATCAGAGGAGCATCAGAGGAGCATCAGAGTAGCATCAGTGGAGCATCAGAGGAGCATCAGTTGAGCATCAGTGGAGCATCAGAGGAGCATCAGTGTAGCATCAGAGGAGCATCAGAGGAGCATCAGTGGAGCATCAGAGGAGCATCAGAGGAGCATCTGAGGAGCATCAGAGGAGCATCAGAGGAGCATCAGAGGAGCATCAGAGGAGCATCAGAGGAGCATCAGAGGAGCATCAGAGGAGCATCAGAGGAGCAACAGAGGAGCATCAGAGGAGCATCAGAGGAGCATCAGTGGAGCATCAGAGGAGCATCAGAGGAGCATCAGAGGAGCATCAGTGGAGCATCAGAGGAGCATCAGAGGAGCATCAGTGGAGCATCAGAGGAGCATCAGAGGAGCATCAGAGGAGCATCAGAGGAGCATCAGAGGAGCATCAGAGGAGCATTAGAGGAGCATCAGAGGAGCATCAGAGGAGCATCAGAGGAGCAACAGAGGAGCATCAGAGGAGCAACAGAGGAGCAGGAGCAGGAGCAGGAGCAGGTGCAGGAGCAGAAGCAGGAGCAGGAGCAGGTGCAGGAGCAAGAGCATCAGAGGAGCATCAGTGGAGCATCAGAGGAGCATCAGAGGAGCATCAGAGGAGCATCAGAGGAGCATCAGAGGAGCATCAGTGGAGCATCAGAGGAGCATCAGAGGAGCATCAGAGGAGCATCAGAGGAGCATCGGAGGAGCAACAGAGGAGCATCAGAGGAGCAACAGAGGAGCATCAGAGGAGCATCAGAGAAGCATCAGAGGAGCCTCAGAGGAGCATCGGAGGAGCATCAGAGGAGCATCAGAGGAGCATCAGAGGAGCATCAGAGGAGCATCAGAGGAGCATCAGAGGAGCATCAGTGGAGCATCAGAGCAGCATCAGAGGAGCATCAGAGGAGCATCAGAGGAGCATCAGAGGAGCATCAGAGGAGCATCAGAGGAGCATCAGAGGAGCATCAGAGGAGCATCAGAGGAGCATCAGAGGAGCATCAGAGGAGCATCAGAGGAGCATCAGTGTAGCATCAGAGGAGCATCAGACGAGCATCAGAGGAGCATCAGAGGAGCATCAGAGGAGCATCAGAGGAGCATCAGAGGAGCAACAGAGGAGCATCAGAGGAGCATCAGAGGAGCATCAGAGGAGCATCAGAGGAGCATCAGTGTAGCATCAGAGGAGCATCAGAGGAGCATCAGAGGAGCATCAGAGGAGCATCAGAGGAGCATCAGAGGAGCAACAGAGGAGCATCAGAGGAGCAACAGAGGAGCATCAGAGGAGCATCAGAGGAGCATCAGAGGAGCATCAGAGGAGCATCAGAGTAGCATCAGTGGAGCATCAGAGGAGCATCAGTTGAGCATCAGTGGAGCATCAGAGGAGCATCAGTGGAGCTTCAGAGGAGCATCAGAGGAGCATCAGAGGAGCATCAGAGGAGCATCAGAGGAGCATCAGAGGAGCATCAGAGGAGCATCAGAGGAGCATCAGAGGAGCATCAGAGGAGCATCAGATGAGCATCAGAGGAGCATCAGAGGAGCATCAGAGGTGAATCAGAGGAGCATCAGTGGAGCATCAGTGGAGCATCAGAGGAGCATCAGAGGAGCATCAGAGGAGCATCAGAGGAGCAACAGAGGAGCATCAGAGGAGCATCAGAGGAGCATCAGAGGAGCATCAGAGGAGCATCAGAGGAGCATCAGAGGAGCATCAGAGGAGCATCAGTGCAGCATCAGAGGAGCATCAGAGGAGCATCAGAGGAGAATCAGTGGAGCATCAGAGGAGCAACAGAGGAGCATCAGAGAAGCAACAGAGGAGCATCAGAGGAGCATCAGAGAAGCATCAGAGGATCCTCAGAGGAGCATCGGAGGAGCATCAGAGGAGCATCAGATGAGCATCAGAGGAGCATCAGAGGAGCATCAGAGGAGCATCAGAGGAGCATCAGAGGAGCATCAGTGGAGCATCAGAGCAGCATCAGAGGAGCATCAGAGGAGCATCAGAGGAGCATCAGAGGAGCATCAGAGGAGCATCAGAGGAGCATCAGAGGAGCATCAGAGGAGCATCAGTGGAGCATCAGAGGAGCATCAGAGGAGCATGAGAGGAGCATCAGAGGAGCATCAGAGGAGCATCAGTGGAGCATCAGAGCAGCATCAGAGGAGCATCAGAGGAGCATCAGAGGAGCATCAGAGGAGCATCAGAGGAGCATCAGAGGAGCATCAGAGGAGCATCAGAGGAGCATCAGAGGAGCATCAGAGGAGCATCAGAGGAGCATCAGAGGAGCATCAGTGGAGCATCAGTGGAGCATCAGAGGAGCATCAGTGGAGCATCAGAGGAGCATCAGAGGAGCATCAGAGGAGCATCAGAGGAGCATGAGAGGAGCATCAGAGGAGCATCAGAGGAGCATCAGAGGAGCATCAGAGGAGCATCAGAGGAGCATCAGAGGAGCATCAGAGGAGCATCAGAGGAGCATCAGAGTTGCATCAGTGGAGCATCAGTGGAGCATCAGAGGAGCATCAGAGGAGCATCAGAGGAGCATCAGAGGAGCAACAGAGGAGCATCAGAGGAGCATCAGATGAGCATCAGAGGAGCATCAGAGGAGCATCAGAGGAGCATCAGAGGAGCATCAGAGGAGCATCAGAGGAGCATCAGAGGAGCATCAGAGGAGCATCAGAGGAGCAACAGAGGAGCATCAGAGGAGCGACAGAGGAGCAGGAGCAGGAGCAGGTGCAGGAGCAGAAGCAGGAGCAGGAGCAGGTGCAGGAGCAGGTGCAGGTGCAGGAGGAAGAGCATCAGAGGAGCATCAGAGGAGCAGGAGCAGGAGCAGGAGCAGGAGCAGGTGCAGGAGCAGAAGCAGGAGCAGGTGCAGGAGCAGAAGCAGGAGCAGGAGCAGGTGCAGGAGCAAGAGCATCAGAGGAGCATCAGAGGAGCAGGAGCAGGAGCAGGAGCAGGAGCAGGAACAGGAGCAGGAGCAACAGAGGAGCATCAGAGGAGCAGGTGCAGGAGCAGGAGCAGGAGCAGGAGCAGGTGCAGGAGCAGAAGCAGGAGCAGGAGCAGGTGCAGGAGCAAGAGCATCAGAGGAGCATCAGAGGAGCAGGAGCAGGAGCAGGAGCAGGAGCAGGAACAGGAGCAGGAGCATCAGAGGAGCATCAGAGGAGCAGGAGCAGCAGCAGGAGCAGGAGCAGGAGCATCAGAGGAGCATCAGAGGAGCATCAGAGGAGCATCAGAGGAGCATCAGAGGAGCATCAGAGGAGCATCAGAGGAGCATCAGAGGAGCATCAGAGGAGCATCAGTGGAGCATCAGTGGAGCATCAGAGGAGCATCAGAGGAGCATCAGAGGAGCATCAGAGGAGCAACAGAGGAGCATCAGAGGAGCATCAGAGGAGCATCAGAGGAGCATCAGAGGAGCATCAGAGGAGCATCAGAGGAGCATCAGTGTAGCATCAGAGGAGCATCAGAGGAGCATCAGAGGAGCATCAGAGGAGCATCAGAGGAGCAACAGAGGAGCATCAGAGGAGCAACAGAGGAGCATCAGAGGAGCATCAGAGAAGCATCAGAGGAGCCTCAGAGGAGCATCGGAGGAGCATCAGAGGAGCATCAGAGGAGCATCAGAGGAGCATAAGAGGAGCATCAGAGGAGCATCAGAGGAGCATCAGAGGAGCATCAGAGGAGCATCAGAGGAGCCTCAGAGGAGCCTCAGAGGAGCATCAGAGGAGCATCAGAGGAGCATCAGAGGAGCATCAGAGGAGCATCAGAGGAGCATCAGAGGAGCATCAGAGGAGCAACAGAGGAGCATCAGAGGAGCATCAGAGGAGCCTCAGAGGAGCCTCAGAGGAGCATCAGAGGAGCATCAGAGTAGCATCAGAGGAGCATCAGAGGAGCATCAGAGGAGCATCAGTGGAGCATCAGAGGAGCATCAGTGGAGCATCAGAGGAGCGTCAGAGGAGCATCAGAGGAGCATCAGAGGAGCATCAGAGGAGCATCAGAGGAGCATCAGAGGATCATCAGTGTAGCATCAGAGGAGCATCAGAGGAGCATCAGAGGAGCATCAGAGGAGCATCGGAGGAGCAACATAGGAGCATCAGAGGAGCAACAGAGGAGCATCAGAGGAGCATCAGAGGAGCATCAGAGGAGCCTCAGAGGAGCATCGGAGGAGCATCAGAGGAGCATCAGAGGAGCATCAGAGGAGCATCAGAGGAGCATCAGAGGAGCATCAGAGGAGCATCAGAGGAGCATCAGAGGAGCCTCAGAGGAGCCTCAGAGGAGCATCAGAGGAGCATCAGAGGAGCATCAGAGGAACATCAGAGGAGCATCAGAGGAGCATCAGAGGAGCATCAGAGGAGCAACAGAGGAGCATCAGAGGAGCCTCAGAGGAGCCTCAGAGGAGCATCAGAGGAGCATCAGAGGAGCATCAGAGGAGCATCAGAGGAGCATCAGAGGAGCATCAGAGGAGCCTCAGACGAGCGTCAGAGGAGCATCAGAGGAGCATCAGAGGAGCATCAGAGGAGCATCAGAGGAGCATCAGAGGAGAATCAGAGGAGCATCAGAGGACCATCAGAGGAGCATCAGAGGAGAATCAGAGTAGCATCAGAGGAGCATCAGAGGAGCAACAGAGGAGCATCAGAGGAGCATCAGAGGAGCCTCAGAGGAGCCTCAGAGGAGCATGAGAGGAGCATCAGAGGAGCATCAGAGGAGCATCAGAGGAGCATCAGAGGAGCATCAGTGGAGCATCAGTGGAGCATCAGAGGAGCATCAGAGGAGCATCTGAGGAGCATCAGAGTAGCAACAGAGGAGCATCAGAGGAGCATCAGAGGAGCATCAGAGGAGCATCAGAGGAGCATCAGAGTAGCATCAGTGGAGCATCAGAGGAGCATCAGTTGAGCATCAGTGGAGCATCAGAGGAGCATCAGTGTAGCATCAGAGGAGCATCAGAGGAGCATCAGTGGAGCATCAGAGGAGCATCAGAGGAGCATCTGAGGAGCATCAGAGGAGCATCAGAGGAGCATCAGAGGAGCATCAGAGGAGCATCAGAGGAGCATCAGAGGAGCATCAGAGGAGCATCAGAGGAGCAACAGAGGAGCATCAGAGGAGCATCAGAGGAGCATCAGTGGAGCATCAGAGGAGCATCAGAGGAGCATCAGAGGAGCATCAGTGGAGCATCAGAGGAGCATCAGAGGAGCATCAGTGGAGCATCAGAGGAGCATCAGAGGAGCATCAGAGGAGCATCAGAGGAGCATCAGAGGAGCATCAGAGGAGCATTAGAGGAGCATCAGAGGAGCATCAGAGGAGCATCAGAGGAGCAACAGAGGAGCATCAGAGGAGCAACAGAGGAGCAGGAGCAGGAGCAGGAGCAGGTGCAGGAGCAGAAGCAGGAGCAGGAGCAGGTGCAGGAGCAAGAGCATCAGAGGAGCATCAGTGGAGCATCAGAGGAGCATCAGAGGAGCATCAGAGGAGCATCAGAGGAGCATCAGAGGAGCATCAGTGGAGCATCAGAGGAGCATCAGAGGAGCATCAGAGGAGCATCAGAGGAGCATCGGAGGAGCAACAGAGGAGCATCAGAGGAGCAACAGAGGAGCATCAGAGGAGCATCAGAGAAGCATCAGAGGAGCCTCAGAGGAGCATCGGAGGAGCATCAGAGGAGCATCAGAGGAGCATCAGAGGAGCATCAGAGGAGCATCAGAGGAGCATCAGAGGAGCATCAGTGGAGCATCAGAGCAGCATCAGAGGAGCATCAGAGGAGCATCAGAGGAGCATCAGAGGAGCATCAGAGGAGCATCAGAGGAGCATCAGAGGAGCATCAGAGGAGCATCAGAGGAGCATCAGAGGAGCATCAGAGGAGCATCAGAGGAGCATCAGTGTAGCATCAGAGGAGCATCAGACGAGCATCAGAGGAGCATCAGAGGAGCATCAGAGGAGCATCAGAGGAGCATCAGAGGAGCAACAGAGGAGCATCAGAGGAGCATCAGAGGAGCATCAGAGGAGCATCAGAGGAGCATCAGTGTAGCATCAGAGGAGCATCAGAGGAGCATCAGAGGAGCATCAGAGGAGCATCAGAGGAGCATCAGAGGAGCAACAGAGGAGCATCAGAGGAGCAACAGAGGAGCATCAGAGGAGCATCAGAGGAGCATCAGAGGAGCATCAGAGGAGCATCAGAGTAGCATCAGTGGAGCATCAGAGGAGCATCAGTTGAGCATCAGTGGAGCATCAGAGGAGCATCAGTGGAGCTTCAGAGGAGCATCAGAGGAGCATCAGAGGAGCATCAGAGGAGCATCAGAGGAGCATCAGAGGAGCATCAGAGGAGCATCAGAGGAGCATCAGAGGAGCATCAGAGGAGCATCAGATGAGCATCAGAGGAGCATCAGAGGAGCATCAGAGGTGAATCAGAGGAGCATCAGTGGAGCATCAGTGGAGCATCAGAGGAGCATCAGAGGAGCATCAGAGGAGCATCAGAGGAGCAACAGAGGAGCATCAGAGGAGCATCAGAGGAGCATCAGAGGAGCATCAGAGGAGCATCAGAGGAGCATCAGAGGAGCATCAGAGGAGCATCAGTGCAGCATCAGAGGAGCATCAGAGGAGCATCAGAGGAGAATCAGTGGAGCATCAGAGGAGCAACAGAGGAGCATCAGAGAAGCAACAGAGGAGCATCAGAGGAGCATCAGAGAAGCATCAGAGGATCCTCAGAGGAGCATCGGAGGAGCATCAGAGGAGCATCAGATGAGCATCAGAGGAGCATCAGAGGAGCATCAGAGGAGCATCAGAGGAGCATCAGAGGAGCATCAGTGGAGCATCAGAGCAGCATCAGAGGAGCATCAGAGGAGCATCAGAGGAGCATCAGAGGAGCATCAGAGGAGCATCAGAGGAGCATCAGAGGAGCATCAGAGGAGCATCAGTGGAGCATCAGAGGAGCATCAGAGGAGCATGAGAGGAGCATCAGAGGAGCATCAGAGGAGCATCAGTGGAGCATCAGAGCAGCATCAGAGGAGCATCAGAGGAGCATCAGAGGAGCATCAGAGGAGCATCAGAGGAGCATCAGAGGAGCATCAGAGGAGCATCAGAGGAGCATCAGAGGAGCATCAGAGGAGCATCAGAGGAGCATCAGAGGAGCATCAGTGGAGCATCAGTGGAGCATCAGAGGAGCATCAGTGGAGCATCAGAGGAGCATCAGAGGAGCATCAGAGGAGCATCAGAGGAGCATGAGAGGAGCATCAGAGGAGCATCAGAGGAGCATCAGAGGAGCATCAGAGGAGCATCAGAGGAGCATCAGAGGAGCATCAGAGGAGCATCAGAGGAGCATCAGAGTTGCATCAGTGGAGCATCAGTGGAGCATCAGAGGAGCATCAGAGGAGCATCAGAGGAGCATCAGAGGAGCAACAGAGGAGCATCAGAGGAGCATCAGATGAGCATCAGAGGAGCATCAGAGGAGCATCAGAGGAGCATCAGAGGAGCATCAGAGGAGCATCAGAGGAGCATCAGAGGAGCATCAGAGGAGCATCAGAGGAGCAACAGAGGAGCATCAGAGGAGCGACAGAGGAGCAGGAGCAGGAGCAGGTGCAGGAGCAGAAGCAGGAGCAGGAGCAGGTGCAGGAGCAGGTGCAGGTGCAGGAGGAAGAGCATCAGAGGAGCATCAGAGGAGCAGGAGCAGGAGCAGGAGCAGGAGCAGGTGCAGGAGCAGAAGCAGGAGCAGGTGCAGGAGCAGAAGCAGGAGCAGGAGCAGGTGCAGGAGCAAGAGCATCAGAGGAGCATCAGAGGAGCAGGAGCAGGAGCAGGAGCAGGAGCAGGAACAGGAGCAGGAGCAACAGAGGAGCATCAGAGGAGCAGGTGCAGGAGCAGGAGCAGGAGCAGGAGCAGGTGCAGGAGCAGAAGCAGGAGCAGGAGCAGGTGCAGGAGCAAGAGCATCAGAGGAGCATCAGAGGAGCAGGAGCAGGAGCAGGAGCAGGAGCAGGAACAGGAGCAGGAGCATCAGAGGAGCATCAGAGGAGCAGGAGCAGCAGCAGGAGCAGGAGCAGGAGCATCAGAGGAGCATCAGAGGAGCATCAGAGGAGCATCAGAGGAGCATCAGAGGAGCATCAGAGGAGCATCAGAGGAGCATCAGAGGAGCATCAGAGGAGCATCAGTGGAGCATCAGTGGAGCATCAGAGGAGCATCAGAGGAGCATCAGAGGAGCATCAGAGGAGCAACAGAGGAGCATCAGAGGAGCATCAGAGGAGCATCAGAGGAGCATCAGAGGAGCATCAGAGGAGCATCAGAGGAGCATCAGTGTAGCATCAGAGGAGCATCAGAGGAGCATCAGAGGAGCATCAGAGGAGCATCAGAGGAGCAACAGAGGAGCATCAGAGGAGCAACAGAGGAGCATCAGAGGAGCATCAGAGAAGCATCAGAGGAGCCTCAGAGGAGCATCGGAGGAGCATCAGAGGAGCATCAGAGGAGCATCAGAGGAGCATAAGAGGAGCATCAGAGGAGCATCAGAGGAGCATCAGAGGAGCATCAGAGGAGCATCAGAGGAGCCTCAGAGGAGCCTCAGAGGAGCATCAGAGGAGCATCAGAGGAGCATCAGAGGAGCATCAGAGGAGCATCAGAGGAGCATCAGAGGAGCATCAGAGGAGCAACAGAGGAGCATCAGAGGAGCATCAGAGGAGCCTCAGAGGAGCCTCAGAGGAGCATCAGAGGAGCATCAGAGGAGCATCAGAGGAGCATCAGAGGAGCATCAGAGGAGCATCAGAGGAGCCTCAGAGGAGCGTCAGAGGAGCATCAGAGGAGCATCAGAGGAGCATCAGAGGAGCATCAGAGGAGCATCAGAGGAGAATCAGAGGAGCATCAGAGGACCATCAGAGGAGCATCAGAGGAGAATCAGAGGAGCATCAGAGGAGCATCAGAGGAGCAACAGAGGAGCATCAGAGGAGCATCAGAGGAGCCTCAGAGGAGCCTCAGAGGAGCATTAGAGGAGCATCAGAGGAGCATCAGAGGAGCATCAGAGGAGCATCAGAGGAGCATCAGAGGAGCATCAGTGGAGCATCAGTGGAGCATCAGAGGAGCATCAGAGGAGCATCTGAGGAGCATCAGAGGAGCAACAGAGGAGCATCAGAGGAGCATCAGAGGAGCATCAGAGGAGCATCAGAGGAGCATCAGAGTAGCATCAGTGGAGCATCAGAGGAGCATCAGTTGAGCATCAGTGGAGCATCAGAGGAGCATCAGTGTAGCTTCAGAGGAGCATCAGAGGAGCATCAGTGGAGCATCAGAGGAGCATCAGAGGAGCATCTGAGGAGCATCAGAGGAGCATCAGAGGAGCATCAGAGGAGCATCAGAGGAGCATCAGAGGAGCATCAGAGGAGCATCAGAGGAGCATCAGAGGAGCAACAGAGGAGCATCAGAGGAGCATCAGAGGAGCATCAGTGGAGCATCAGAGGAGCATCAGAGGAGCATCAGAGGAGCATCAGTGGAGCATCAGAGGAGCATCAGAGGAGCATCAGTGGAGCATCAGAGGAGCATCAGAGGAGCATCAGAGGAGCATCAGAGGAGCATCAGAGGAGCATCAGAGGAGCATTAGATGAGCATCAGAGGAGCATCAGAGGAGCATCAGAGGAGCAACAGAGGAGCATCAGAGGAGCAACAGAGGAGCAGGAGCAGGAGCAGGAGCAGGTGCAGGAGCAGAAGCAGGAGCAGGAGCAGGTGCAGGAGCAAGAGCATCAGAGGAGCATCAGTGGAGCATCAGAGGAGCATCAGAGGAGCATCAGAGGAGCATCAGAGGAGCATCAGAGGAGCATCAGTGGAGCATCAGAGGAGCATCAGAGGAGCATCAGTGGAGCATCAGAGGAGCATCAGAGGAGCATCAGAGGAGCATCAGAGGAGCATCAGAGGAGCATCAGAGGAGCATCAGAGGAGCATCAGAGGAGCATCAGAGGAGCATCAGAGGAGCATCAGAGGAGCATCAGAGGAGCATCAGAGGAGCATCAGAGGAGCATCAGAGGAGCATCAGAGGAGCATCAGAGGAGCATCAGAGGAGCATCAGAGGAGCAACAGAGGAGCATCAGAGGAGCATCAGAGGAGCATCAGAGGAGCATCAGAGGAGCATCAGTGGAGCATCAGAGGAGCATCAGAGGAGCATCAGAGGAGCATCAGAGGAGCATCAGAGGAGCATCAGAGGAGCAACAGAGGAGCATCAGAGGAGCAACAGAGGAGCATCAGAGGAGCATCAGAGGAGCATCAGAGGAGCATCAGAGGAGCATCAGAGTAGCATCAGAGGAGCATCAGAGGAGCATCAGAGGAGCATCAGTGGAGCATCAGAGGAGCATCAGTGGAGCATCAGAGGAGCGTCAGAGGAGCATCAGAGGAGCATCAGAGGAGCATCAGAGGAGCATCAGAGGAGCATCAGAGGATCATCAGTGTAGCATCAGAGGAGCATCAGAGGAGCATCAGAGGAGCATCAGAGGAGCATCGGAGGAGCAACATAGGAGCATCAGAGGAGCAACAGAGGAGCATCAGAGGAGCATCAGAGGAGCATCAGAGGAGCCTCAGAGGAGCATCGGAGGAGCATCAGAGGAGCATCAGAGGAGCATCAGAGGAGCATCAGAGGAGCATCAGAGGAGCATCAGAGGAGCATCAGAGGAGCATCAGAGGAGCCTCAGAGGAGCCTCAGAGGAGCATCAGAGGAGCATCAGAGGAGCATCAGAGGAACATCAGAGGAGCATCAGAGGAGCATCAGAGGAGCATCAGAGGAGCAACAGAGGAGCATCAGAGGAGCCTCAGAGGAGCCTCAGAGGAGCATCAGAGGAGCATCAGAGGAGCATCAGAGGAGCATCAGAGGAGCATCAGAGGAGCATCAGAGGAGCCTCAGACGAGCGTCAGAGGAGCATCAGAGGAGCATCAGAGGAGCATCAGAGGAGCATCAGAGGAGCATCAGAGGAGAATCAGAGGAGCATCAGAGGACCATCAGAGGAGCATCAGAGGAGAATCAGAGTAGCATCAGAGGAGCATCAGAGGAGCAACAGAGGAGCATCAGAGGAGCATCAGAGGAGCCTCAGAGGAGCCTCAGAGGAGCATGAGAGGAGCATCAGAGGAGCATCAGAGGAGCATCAGAGGAGCATCAGAGGAGCATCAGTGGAGCATCAGTGGAGCATCAGAGGAGCATCAGAGGAGCATCTGAGGAGCATCAGAGTAGCAACAGAGGAGCATCAGAGGAGCATCAGAGGAGCATCAGAGGAGCATCAGAGGAGCATCAGAGTAGCATCAGTGGAGCATCAGAGGAGCATCAGTTGAGCATCAGTGGAGCATCAGAGGAGCATCAGTGTAGCATCAGAGGAGCATCAGAGGAGCATCAGTGGAGCATCAGAGGAGCATCAGAGGAGCATCTGAGGAGCATCAGAGGAGCATCAGAGGAGCATCAGAGGAGCATCAGAGGAGCATCAGAGGAGCATCAGAGGAGCATCAGAGGAGCATCAGAGGAGCAACAGAGGAGCATCAGAGGAGCATCAGAGGAGCATCAGTGGAGCATCAGAGGAGCATCAGAGGAGCATCAGAGGAGCATCAGTGGAGCATCAGAGGAGCATCAGAGGAGCATCAGTGGAGCATCAGAGGAGCATCAGAGGAGCATCAGAGGAGCATCAGAGGAGCATCAGAGGAGCATCAGAGGAGCATTAGAGGAGCATCAGAGGAGCATCAGAGGAGCATCAGAGGAGCAACAGAGGAGCATCAGAGGAGCAACAGAGGAGCAGGAGCAGGAGCAGGAGCAGGTGCAGGAGCAGAAGCAGGAGCAGGAGCAGGTGCAGGAGCAAGAGCATCAGAGGAGCATCAGTGGAGCATCAGAGGAGCATCAGAGGAGCATCAGAGGAGCATCAGAGGAGCATCAGAGGAGCATCAGAGGAGCATCAGAGGAGCAACAGAGGAGCATCAGAGGAGCAACAGAGGAGCAGGAGCAGGAGCAGGAGCAGGTGCAGGAGCAGAAGCAGGAGCAGGAGCAGGTGCAGGAGCAAGAGCATCAGAGGAGCATCAGTGGAGCATCAGAGGAGCATCAGAGGAGCATCAGAGGAGCATCAGAGGAGCATCAGAGGAGCATCAGTGGAGCATCAGAGGAGCATCAGAGGAGCATCAGAGGAGCATCAGAGGAGCATCGGAGGAGCAACAGAGGAGCATCAGAGGAGCAACAGAGGAGCATCAGAGGAGCATCAGAGAAGCATCAGAGGAGCCTCAGAGGAGCATCGGAGGAGCATCAGAGGAGCATCAGAGGAGCATCAGAGGAGCATCAGAGGAGCATCAGAGGAGCATCAGAGGAGCATCAGTGGAGCATCAGAGCAGCATCAGAGGAGCATCAGAGGAGCATCAGAGGAGCATCAGAGGAGCATCAGAGGAGCATCAGAGGAGCATCAGAGGAGCATCAGAGGAGCATCAGAGGAGCATCAGAGGAGCATCAGAGGAGCATCAGAGGAGCATCAGTGTAGCATCAGAGGAGCATCAGACGAGCATCAGAGGAGCATCAGAGGAGCATCAGAGGAGCATCAGAGGAGCATCAGAGGAGCAACAGAGGAGCATCAGAGGAGCATCAGAGGAGCATCAGAGGAGCATCAGAGGAGCATCAGTGTAGCATCAGAGGAGCATCAGAGGAGCATCAGAGGAGCATCAGAGGAGCATCAGAGGAGCATCAGAGGAGCAACAGAGGAGCATCAGAGGAGCAACAGAGGAGCATCAGAGGAGCATCAGAGGAGCATCAGAGGAGCATCAGAGGAGCATCAGAGTAGCATCAGTGGAGCATCAGAGGAGCATCAGTTGAGCATCAGTGGAGCATCAGAGGAGCATCAGTGGAGCTTCAGAGGAGAATCAGAGGAGCATCAGAGGAGCATCAGAGGAGCATCAGAGGAGCATCAGAGGAGCATCAGAGGAGCATCAGAGGAGCATCAGAGGAGCATCAGAGGAGCATCAGATGAGCATCAGAGGAGCATCAGAGGAGCATCAGAGGTGAATCAGAGGAGCATCAGTGGAGCATCAGTGGAGCATCAGAGGAGCATCAGAGGAGCATCAGAGGAGCATCAGAGGAGCAACAGAGGAGCATCAGAGGAGCATCAGAGGAGCATCAGAGGAGCATCAGAGGAGCATCAGAGGAGCATCAGAGGAGCATCAGAGGAGCATCAGTGCAGCATCAGAGGAGCATCAGAGGAGCATCAGAGGAGAATCAGTGGAGCATCAGAGGAGCAACAGAGGAGCATCAGAGAAGCAACAGAGGAGCATCAGAGGAGCATCAGAGAAGCATCAGAGGATCCTCAGAGGAGCATCGGAGGAGCATCAGAGGAGCATCAGATGAGCATCAGAGGAGCATCAGAGGAGCATCAGAGGAGCATCAGAGGAGCATCAGAGGAGCATCAGTGGAGCATCAGAGCAGCATCAGAGGAGCATCAGAGGAGCATCAGAGGAGCATCAGAGGAGCATCAGAGGAGCATCAGAGGAGCATCAGAGGAGCATCAGAGGAGCATCAGTGGAGCATCAGAGGAGCATCAGAGGAGCATCAGAGGAGCATCAGAGGAGCATCAGAGGAGCATCAGTGGAGCATCAGAGCAGCATCAGAGGAGCATCAGAGGAGCATCAGAGGAGCATCAGAGGAGCATCAGAGGAGCATCAGAGGAGCATCAGAGGAGCATCAGAGGAGCATCAGAGGAGCATCAGAGGAGCATCAGAGGAGCATCAGAGGAGCATCAGTGGAGCATCAGTGGAGCATCAGAGGAGCATCAGTGGAGCATCAGAGGAGCATCAGAGGAGCATCAGAGGAGCATCAGAGGAGCATGAGAGGAGCATCAGAGGAGCATCAGAGGAGCATCAGAGGAGCATCAGAGGAGCATCAGAGGAGCATCAGAGGAGCATCAGAGGAGCATCAGAGGAGCATCAGAGTTGCATCAGTGGAGCATCAGTGGAGCATCAGAGGAGCATCAGAGGAGCATCAGAGGAGCATCAGAGGAGCAACAGAGGAGCATCAGAGGAGCATCAGATGAGCATCAGAGGAGCATCAGAGGAGCATCAGAGGAGCATCAGAGGAGCATCAGAGGAGCATCAGAGGAGCATCAGAGGAGCATCAGAGGAGCATCAGAGGAGCAACAGAGGAGCATCAGAGGAGCGACAGAGGAGCAGGAGCAGGAGCAGGTGCAGGAGCAGAAGCAGGAGCAGGAGCAGGTGCAGGAGCAGGTGCAGGTGCAGGAGGAAGAGCATCAGAGGAGCATCAGAGGAGCAGGAGCAGGAGCAGGAGCAGGAGCAGGAACAGGAGCAGGAGCATCAGAGGAGTATCAGAGGAGCAGAGGCAGGAGCAGGAGCAGGAGCAGGAGCATCAGAGGAGCATCATAGGAGCATCAGAGGAGCATCAGAGGAGCATCAGAGGAGCATCAGAGGAGCATCAGAGGAGCATCAGAGGAGCATCAGAGGAGCATCAGAGGAGCATCAGAGGAGCATCAGTGGAGCATCAGTGGAGCATCAGAGGAGCATCAGAGGAGCATCAGAGGAGCATCAGAGGAGCAACAGAGGAGCATCAGAGGAGCCTCAGAGGAGCATCAGAGGAGCATCAGAGGAGCATCAGAGGAGCATCATAGGAGCATCAGAGGAGCATCAGAGGAGCATCAGAGGAGCATCAGAGGAGCATCAGAGGAGCATCAGAGGAGCAACAGAGGAGCATCAGAGGAGCATCAGAGGAGCCTCAGAGGAGCCTCAGAGGAGCATCAGAGGAGCATCAGAGGAGCATCAGAGGAGCCTCAGAGGAGCATCAGAGGAGCATCAGAGGAGCATCAGAGGAGCATCAGAGGAGCATCAGAGGAGCATCAGAGGAGCATCAGAGGAGGATCAGAGGAGGATCAGAGGAGCATCAGAGGACCATCAGAGGAGCATCAGAGGAGAATCAGAGGAGCATCAGAGGAGCATCAGAGGAGCAACAGAGGAGCATCAGAGGAGCATCAGAGGAGCATCAGAGGAGCATCAGAGGAGCCTCAGAGGAGCCTCAGAGGAGCATTAGAGGAGCATCAGAGGAGCATCAGAGGAGCATCAGAGGAGCATCAGAGGAGCATCAGTGGAGCATCAGTGGAGCATCAGAGGAGCATCAGAGGAGCATCAGTTGAGCATCAGAGGAGCATCAGTTGAGCATCAGTGGAGCATCAGAGGAGCATCAGTGGAGCATCAGAGGAGCATCAGAGGAGCATCAGGGGAGCATCAGAGGAGCATCAGAGGAGCATCAGAGGAGCATCAGAGGAGCATCAGTGGAGCATCAGAGGAGCATCAGAGGAGCATCAGAGGAGCATCAGAGGAGCATCAGAGGAGCATCAGAGGAGCATCAGAGGAGCATAAGAGGAGCATCAGAGGAGCATCAGAGGAGCATCAGAGGAGCATCAGAGGAGCATCAGAGGAGCATCAGAGGAGCATCAGAGGAGCATCAGAGGTGCATCAGTGGAGCATCAGTGGAGCATCAGAGGAGCATCAGAGGAGCATCAGAGGAGCAACAGAGGAGCATCAGAGGAGCATCAGAGGAGCATCAGAGGAGCATCAGAGGAGCATCAGAGGAGCATCAAAGGTGCATCAGTGGAGCATCAGTGGAGCATCAGAGGAGCATCAGAGGAGCATCAGAGGAGCATCAGAGGAGCAACAGAGGAGCATCAGAGGAGCATCAGAGGAGCATCAGAGGAGCATCAGAGGAGCATCAGAGGAGCATCAGTGTAGGATCAGAGGAGCATCAGAGGTGCATCAGAGGAGCATCAGAGGAGCATCAGAGGAGCAACAGAGGAGCATCAGAGGAGCAACAGAGGAGCATCAGAGGAGCATCAGAGAAGCATCAGAGGATTCTCAGAGGAGCATCGGAGGAGCATCAGAGGAGCATCAGAGGAGCATCAGAGGAGCATCAGAGGAGCATCAGAGGAGAATCAGAGGAGCATCAGTGGAGCATCAGAGCAGCATCAGAGGAGCATCAGAGGAGCATCAGAGGAGCATCAGAGGAGCATCAGAGGAGCATCAGAGGAGCATCAGAGGAGCATCAGAGGAGCATCAGAGGAGCATCAGAGGAGCATCAGAGGAGCATCAGTGTAGCATCAGAGGAGCATCAGACGAGCATCAGAGGAGCATCAGAGGAGCATCAGAGGAGCATCAGAGGAGCATCAGAGGAGCAACAGAGGAGCATCAGAGGAGCATCAGAGGAGCATCAGAGGAGCATCAGAGGAGCATCAGTGTAGCATCAGAGGAGCATCAGAGGAGCATCAGAGGAGCATCAGAGGAGCATCAGAGGAGCATCAGAGGAGCAACAGAGGATCATCAGAGGAGCAACAGAGGAGCATCAGAGGAGCATCAGAGGAGCATCAGAGGAGCATCAGAGGAGCATCAGAGTAGCATCAGTGGAGCATCAGAGGAGCATCAGTTGAGCATCAGTGGAGCATCAGAGGAGCATCAGTGGAGCATCAGAGGAGCATCAGAGGAGCATCAGAGGAGCATCAGAGTAGCATCAGAGGAGCATCAGTGGAGCATCAGAGGAGCATCAGAGGAGCATCAGAGGAGCATCAGAGGAGCATCAGAGGAGCATCAGAGGAGCATCAGAGGAGCATCAGAGGAGCATCAGAGGAGAATCAGAGGAGCATCAGTGGAGCATCAGTGGAGCATCAGAGGAGCATCAGAGGAGCATCAGAGGAGCATCAGAGGAGCAACAGAGGAGCATCAGAGGAGCATCAGAGGAGCATCAGTGTAGCATCAGAGGAGCATCAGAGGAGCATCAGAGGAGAATCAGAGGAGCATCAGAGGAGCAACAGAGGAGCATCAGAGGAGCAACAGAGGAGCATCAGAGGAGCATCAGAGAAGCATCAGAGGATCCTCAGAGGAGCATCGGAGGAGCATCAGAGGAGCATCAGATGAGCATCAGAGGAGCATCAGAGGAGCATCAGAGGAGCATCAGAGGAGCATCAGAGGAGCATCAGTGGAGCATCAGAGGAGCATCAGAGGAGCATCAGAGGAGCATCAGAGGAGCAACAGAGGAGCATCAGAGGAGCATCAGAGGAGCATCAGAGGAGCATCAGAGGAGCATCAGAGGAGCATCAGTGTAGCATCAGAGGAGCATCAGAGGAGCATCAGAGGAGCATCAGAGGAGCATCAGAGGAGCAACAGAGGAGCATCAGAGGAGCAACAGAGGAGCATCAGAGGAGCATCAGAGAAGCATCAGAGGAGCCTCAGAGGAGCATCGGAGGAGCATCAGAGGAGCATCACAGGAGCATCAGAGGAGCATCAGAGGAGCATCAGAGGAGCATCAGAGGAGCATCAGTGGAGCATCAGAGCAGCATCAGAGGAGCATCAGAGGAGCATCAGAGGAGAATCAGAGGAGCATCAGAGGAGCATCAGAGGAGCATCAGAGGAGCATCAGAGGAGCATCAGAGGAGCATCAGAGGAGCATCAGAGGAGCATCAGAGGAGCATCAGAGGAGCATCAGTGTAGCATCAGAGGAGCATCAGACGAGCATCAGAGGAGCATCAGAGGAGCATCAGAGGAGCATCAGAGGAGCATCAGAGGAGCAACAGAGGAGCATCAGAGGAGCATCAGAGGAGCATCAGAGGAGCATCAGAGGAGCATCAGTGTAGCATCAGAGGAGCATCAGAGGAGCATCAGAGGAGCATCAGAGGAGCATCAGAGGAGCATCAGAGGAGCAACAGAGGAGCATCAGAGGAGCAACAGAGGAGCATCAGAGGAGCATCAGAGGAGCATCAGAGGAGCATCAGAGGAGCATCAGAGTAGCATCAGTGGAGCATCAGAGGAGCATCAGTTGAGCATCAGTGGAGCATCAGAGGAGCATCAGTGGAGCATCAGAGGAGCATCAGAGGAGCATCAGAGGAGCATCAGAGTAGCATCAGAGGAGCATCAGTGGAGCATCAGAGGAGCATCAGAGGAGCATCAGAGGAGCATCAGAGGAGCATCAGAGGAGCATCAGAGGAGCATCAGATGAGCATCAGAGGAGCATCAGAGGAGCATCAGAGGAGAATCAGAGGAGCATCAGTGGAGCATCAGTGGAGCATCAGAGGAGCATCAGAGGAGCATCAGAGGAGCATCAGAGGAGCAACAGAGGAGCATCAGAGGAGCATCAGAGGAGCATCAGAGGAGCATCAGAGGAGCAACAGAGGAGCATCAGAGGAGCATCAGAGGAGCATCAGAGGAGCAACAGAGGAGCATCAGAGGAGCATCAGAGGAGCATCAGAGGAGCATCAGAGGAGCATCAGTGTAGCATCAGAGGAGCATCAGAGGAGCATCAGAGGAGCATCAGAGGAGCATCAGAGGAGCATCAGAGGAGCAACAGAGGAGCATCAGAGGAGCAACAGAGGAGCATCAGAGGAGCATCAGAGGAGCATCAGAGGAGCATCAGAGGAGCATCAGAGTAGCATCAGTGGAGCATCAGAGGAGCATCAGTTGAGCATCAGTGGAGCATCAGAGGAGCATCAGTGGAGCTTCAGAGGAGCATCAGAGGAGCATCAGAGGAGCATCAGAGGAGCATCAGAGGAGCATCAGAGGAGCATCAGAGGAGCATCAGAGGAGCATCAGAGGAGCATCAGAGGAGCATCAGAGGAGCATCAGATGAGCATCAGAGGAGCATCAGAGGAGCATCAGAGGAGAATCAGAGGAGCATCAGTGGAGCATCAGTGGAGCATCAGAGGAGCATCAGAGGAGCATCAGAGGAGCATCAGAGGAGCAACAGAGGAGCATCAGAGGAGCATCAGAGGAGCATCAGAGGAGCATCAGAGGAGCATCAGAGGAGCATCAGAGGAGCATCAGAGGAGCATCAGTGTAGCATCAGAGGAGCATCAGAGGAGCATCAGAGGAGAATCAGTGGAGCATCAGAGGAGCAACAGAGGAGCATCAGAGAAGCAACAGAGGAGCATCAGAGGAGCATCAGAGAAGCATCAGAGGATCCTCAGAGGAGCATCGGAGGAGCATCAGAGGAGCATCAGATGAGCATCAGAGGAGCATCAGAGGAGCATCAGAGGAGCATCAGAGGAGCATCAGAGGAGCATCAGTGGAGCATCAGAGCAGCATCAGAGGAGCATCAGAGGAGCATCAGAGGAGCATCAGAGGAGCATCAGAGGAGCATCAGATGAGCATCAGAGGAGCATCAGAGGAGCATCAGTGGAGCATCAGAGCAGCATCAGAGGAGCATCAGAGGAGCATCAGAGGAGCATCAGAGGAGCATCAGTGGAGCATCAGAGCAGCATCAGAGGAGCATCAGAGGAGCATCAGAGGAGCATCAGAGGAGCATCAGAGGAGCATCAGAGGAGCATCAGAGGAGCATCAGAGGAGCATCAGAGGAGCATCAGAGGAGCATCAGAGGAGCATCAGAGGAGCATCAGAGGAGCATCAGAGGAGCATCAGTGGAGCAACAGAGGAGCATCAGAGGAGCGACAGAGGAGCAGGAGCAGGAGCAGGTGCAGGAGCAGAAGCAGGAGCAGGAGCAGGTGCAGGAGCAGGTGCAGGTGCAGGAGGAAGAGCATCAGAGGAGCATCAGAGGAGCAGGAGCAGGAGCAGGAGCAGGAGCAGGAACAGGAGCAGGAGCATCAGAGGAGTATCAGAGGAGCAGAGGCAGGAGCAGGAGCAGGAGCAGGAGCATCAGAGGAGCATCATAGGAGCATCAGAGGAGCATCAGAGGAGCATCAGAGGAGCATCAGAGGAGCATCAGAGGAGCATCAGAGGAGCATCAGAGGAGCATCAGAGGAGCATCAGAGGAGCATCAGAGGAGCATCAGTGGAGCATCAGAGGAGCATCAGAGGAGCATCAGAGGAGGATCAGAGGAGCAACAGAGGAGCATCAGAGGAGCCTCAGAGGAGCATCAGAGGAGCATCAGAGGAGCATCAGAGGAGCATCAGAGGAGCATCAGAGGAGCATCAGAGGAGCAACAGAGGAGCATCAGAGGAGCATCAGAGGAGCCTCAGAGGAGCATCAGAGGAGCATCAGTGGAGCATCAGTGGAGCATCAGTGGAGCATCAGTGGAGCATCAGAGGAGCATCAGAGGAGCATCAGAGGAGGATCAGAGGACCATCAGAGGAGCATCAGAGGAGAATCAGAGGAGCATCAGAGGAGCATCAGAGGAGCAACAGAGGAGCATCAGAGGAGCATCAGAGGAGCAACAGAGGAGCATCAGAGGAGCATCAGAGGAGCATCAGAGGAGCATCAGAGGAGCATCAGTGGAGCATCAGTGGAGCATCAGAGGAGCATCAGAGGAGCATCAGAGGAGGATCAGAGGAGCAACAGAGGAGCATCAGAGGAGCCTCAGAGGAGCATCAGAGGAGCATCAGAGGAGCATCAGAGGAGCATCAGAGGAGCATCAGAGGAGCATCAGAGGAGCATCAGAGGAGCATCAGAGGAGCATCAGAGGAGCATCAGAGGAGCATCAGTGGAGCATCAGAGGAGCATCAGAGGAGCATCAGAGGAGCATCAGAGGAGCCTCTGATCCTCCTCTGATGCTCCTCTGATGCTCCTCTGATGCTCCACTTCTGCTCCTGCTCCTGCTTCTGCTCCTGCTCCTGCACCTGCTCCTGCTCCTGCTCCTCTGTCGCTCCTCTGATGCTCCTCTGTTGCTCCTCTGATGCTCCTCTGATGCTCCTCTGATGCTCCTCTGATGCTCCTCTGATGCTCCTCTGATGCTCCTCTGATGCTCCTCTGATGCTCATCTGATGCTCCTCTGATGCTCCTCTGTTGCTCCTCTGATGCTCCTCTGATGCTCCTCTGATGCTCCTCTGATGCTCCACTGATGCTCCACTGATGCAACTCAGAGGAGCCTCAGAGGAGCATCAGAGGAGCATCAGAGGAGCATCAGAGGAGCATCAGAGGAGCATCAGAGGAGCATCAGAGGAGCAACAGAGGAGCATCAGAGGAGCATCAGAGGAGCCTCAGAGGAGCATCAGAGGAGCATCAGTGGAGCATCAGTGGAGCATCAGTGGAGCATCAGTGGAGCATCAGAGGAGCATCAGAGGAGCATCAGAGGAGGATCAGAGGACCATCAGAGGAGCATCAGAGGAGAATCAGAGGAGCATCAGAGGAGCATCAGAGGAGCAACAGAGGAGCATCAGTGGAGCATCAGTGGAGCATCAGAGGAGCATCAGAGGAGCATCAGAGGAGGATCAGAGGAGCAACAGAGGAGCATCAGAGGAGCCTCAGAGGAGCATCAGAGGAGCATCAGAGGAGCATCAGAGGAGCATCAGAGGAGCATCAGAGGAGCATCAGAGGAGCAACAGAGGAGCATCAGAGGAGCATCAGAGGAGCCTCAGAGGAGCCTCAGAGGAGCATCAGAGGAGCATCAGAGGAGCATCAGAGGAGCATCAGAGGAGCCTCAGAGGAGCATCAGAGGAGCATCAGAGGAGCATCAGAGGAGCATCAGAGGAGCATCAGAGGAGCATCAGAGGAGCATCAGAGGAGGATCAGAGGAGGATCAGAGGAGCATCAGAGGACCATCAGAGGAGCATCAGAGGAGAATCAGAGGAGCATCAGAGGAGCATCAGAGGAGCAACAGAGGAGCATCAGAGGAGCATCAGAGGAGCATCAGAGGAGCATCAGAGGAGCCTCAGAGGAGCCTCAGAGGAGCATTAGAGGAGCATCAGAGGAGCATCAGAGGAGCATCAGAGGAGCATCAGAGGAGCATCAGTGGAGCATCAGTGGAGCATCAGAGGAGCATCAGAGGAGCATCAGTTGAGCATCAGAGGAGCATCAGTTGAGCATCAGTGGAGCATCAGAGGAGCATCAGTGGAGCATCAGAGGAGCATCAGAGGAGCATCAGGGGAGCATCAGAGGAGCATCAGAGGAGCATCAGAGGAGCATCAGAGGAGCATCAGTGGAGCATCAGAGGAGCATCAGAGGAGCATCAGAGGAGCATCAGAGGAGCATCAGAGGAGCATCAGAGGAGCATCAGAGGAGCATAAGAGGAGCATCAGAGGAGCATCAGAGGAGCATCAGAGGAGCATCAGAGGAGCATCAGAGGAGCATCAGAGGAGCATCAGAGGAGCATCAGAGGAGCATCAGAGGTGCATCAGTGGAGCATCAGTGGAGCATCAGAGGAGCATCAGAGGAGCATCAGAGGAGCAACAGAGGAGCATCAGAGGAGCATCAGAGGAGCATCAGAGGAGCATCAGAGGAGCATCAGAGGAGCATCAAAGGTGCATCAGTGGAGCATCAGTGGAGCATCAGAGGAGCATCAGAGGAGCATCAGAGGAGCATCAGAGGAGCAACAGAGGAGCATCAGAGGAGCATCAGAGGAGCATCAGAGGAGCATCAGAGGAGCATCAGAGGAGCATCAGTGTAGGATCAGAGGAGCATCAGAGGTGCATCAGAGGAGCATCAGAGGAGCATCAGAGGAGCAACAGAGGAGCATCAGAGGAGCAACAGAGGAGCATCAGAGGAGCATCAGAGAAGCATCAGAGGATTCTCAGAGGAGCATCGGAGGAGCATCAGAGGAGCATCAGAGGAGCATCAGAGGAGCATCAGAGGAGCATCAGAGGAGCATCAGAGGAGCATCAGTGGAGCATCAGAGCAGCATCAGAGGAGCATCAGAGGAGCATCAGAGGAGCATCAGAGGAGCATCAGAGGAGCATCAGAGGAGCATCAGAGGAGCATCAGAGGAGCATCAGAGGAGCATCAGAGGAGCATCAGAGGAGCATCAGTGTAGCATCAGAGGAGCATCAGACGAGCATCAGAGGAGCATCAGAGGAGCATCAGAGGAGCATCAGAGGAGCATCAGAGGAGCAACAGAGGAGAATCAGAGGAGCATCAGAGGAGCATCAGAGGAGCATCAGAGGAGCATCAGTGTAGCATCAGAGGAGCATCAGAGGAGCATCAGAGGAGCATCAGAGGAGCATCAGAGGAGCATCAGAGGAGCAACAGTGGAGCATCAGAGGAGCAACAGAGGAGCATCAGAGGAGCATCAGAGGAGCATCAGAGGAGCATCAGAGGAGCATCAGAGTAGCATCAGTGGAGCATCAGAGGAGCATCAGTTGAGCATCAGTGGAGCATCAGAGGAGCATCAGTGGAGCATCAGAGGAGCATCAGAGGAGCATCAGAGGAGCATCAGAGGAGCATCAGAGTAGCATCAGAGGAGCATCAGTGGAGCATCAGAGGAGCATCAGAGGAGCATCAGAGGAGCATCAGAGGAGCATCAGAGGAGCATCAGAGGAGCATCAGAGGAGCATCAGAGGAGCATCAGAGGAGAATCAGAGGAGCATCAGTGGAGCATCAGTGGAGCATCAGAGGAGCATCAGAGGAGCATCAGAGGAGCATCAGAGGAGCAACAGAGGAGCATCAGAGGAGCATCAGAGGAGCATCAGTGTAGCATCAGAGGAGCATCAGAGGAGCATCAGAGGAGAATCAGAGGAGCATCAGAGGAGCAACAGAGGAGCATCAGAGGAGCAACAGAGGAGCATCAGAGGAGCATCAGAGAAGCATCAGAGGATCCTCAGAGGAGCATCGGAGGAGCATCAGAGGAGCATCAGATGAGCATCAGAGGAGCATCAGAGGAGCATCAGAGGAGCATCAGAGGAGCATCAGAGGAGCATCAGTGGAGCATCAGAGGAGCATCAGAGGAGCATCAGAGGAGCATCAGAGGAGCAACAGAGGAGCATCAGAGGAGCATCAGAGGAGCATCAGAGGAGCATCAGAGGAGCATCAGAGGAGCATCAGTGTAGCATCAGAGGAGCATCAGAGGAGCATCAGAGGAGCATCAGAGGAGCATCAGAGGAGCAACAGAGGAGCATCAGAGGAGCAACAGAGGAGCATCAGAGGAGCATCAGAGAAGCATCAGAGGAGCCTCAGAGGAGCATCGGAGGAGCATCAGAGGAGCATCACAGGAGCATCAGAGGAGCATCAGAGGAGCATCAGAGGAGCATCAGAGGAGCATCAGTGGAGCATCAGAGCAGCATCAGAGGAGCATCAGAGGAGCATCAGAGGAGCATCAGAGGAGCATCAGAGGAGCATCAGAGGAGCATCAGAGGAGCATCAGAGGAGCATCAGAGGAGCATCAGAGGAGCATCAGAGGAGCATCAGAGGAGCATCAGTGTAGCATCAGAGGAGCATCAGACGAGCATCAGAGGAGCATCAGAGGAGCATCAGAGGAGCATCAGAGGAGCATCAGAGGAGCAACAGAGGAGCATCAGAGGAGCATCAGAGGAGCATCAGAGGAGCATCAGAGGAGCATCAGTGTAGCATCAGAGGAGCATCAGAGGAGCATCAGAGGAGCATCAGAGGAGCATCAGAGGAGCATCAGAGGAGCAACAGAGGAGCATCAGAGGAGCAACAGAGGAGCATCAGAGGAGCATCAGAGGAGCATCAGAGGAGCATCAGAGGAGCATCAGAGTAGCATCAGTGGAGCATCAGAGGAGCATCAGTTGAGCATCAGTGGAGCATCAGAGGAGCATCAGTGGAGCATCAGAGGAGCATCAGAGGAGCATCAGAGGAGCATCAGAGTAGCATCAGAGGAGCATCAGTGGAGCATCAGAGGAGCATCAGAGGAGCATCAGAGGAGCATCAGAGGAGCATCAGAGGAGCATCAGAGGAGCATCAGATGAGCATCAGAGGAGCATCAGAGGAGCATCAGAGGAGAATCAGAGGAGCATCAGTGGAGCATCAGTGGAGCATCAGAGGAGCATCAGAGGAGCATCAGAGGAGCATCAGAGGAGCAACAGAGGAGCATCAGAGGAGCATCAGAGGAGCATCAGAGGAGCATCAGAGGAGCATCAGAGGAGCATCAGAGGAGCATCAGAGGAGCATCAGTGTAGCATCAGAGGAGCATCAGAGGAGCATCAGAGGAGAATCAGAGGAGCATCAGAGGAGCAACAGAGGAGCATCAGAGGAGCAACAGAGGAGCATCAGAGGAGCATCAGAGAAGCATCAGAGGATCCTCAGAGGAGCATCGGAGGAGCATCAGAGGAGCATCAGATGAGCATCAGAGGAGCATCAGAGGAGCATCAGAGGAGCATCAGAGGAGCATCAGAGGAGCATCAGTGGAGCATCAGAGCAGCATCAGAGGAGCATCAGAGGAGCATCAGTGGAGCATCAGAGCAGCATCAGAGGAGCATCAGAGGAGCATCAGTGGAGCATCAGTGGAGCATCAGAGGAGCATCAGAGGAGCATCAGAGGAGCATCAGAGGAGCAACAGAGGAGCATCAGAGGAGCATCAGAGGAGCATCAGTGGAGCATCAGAAGAGCATCAGAGGAGCATCAGAGGAGCATCAGAGGAGCATCAGAGGAGCATCAGTGCAGCATCAGAGCAGCATCAGAGGAGCATCAGAGAGGCATCAGAGGAGCATCAGAGGAGCATCAGAGGAGCATCAGAGGAGCATCAGAGGAGCATCAGAGGAGCATCAGAGGAGCATCAGAGGAGCATCAGAGGAGCATCAGTGGAGCATCAGAGGAGCATCAGAGGAGCATCAGTGGAGCTTCAGAGGAGCATCAGAGGAGCATCAGAGGAGCATC
Source organism: Narcine bancroftii (assembly GCF_036971445.1). Taxonomy (NCBI): domain Eukaryota; kingdom Metazoa; phylum Chordata; class Chondrichthyes; order Torpediniformes; family Narcinidae; genus Narcine; species Narcine bancroftii. Next base: position 3,492,263 of record NW_027211895.1, on the reverse strand, counting down.
AGAGGAGCATCAGAGGAGCATCAGAGGAGCATCAGAGGAGCATCAGAGGAGCATCAGAGGAGCATCAGAGGAGCATCAGAGGAGCATCAGAGGAGCATCAGAGGAGCATCAGAGGAGCATCAGTGTAGCATCAGAGGAGCATCAGAGGAGCATCAGAGGAGCATCAGAGGAGCATCAGTTGAGCATCAGTGGAGCATCAGAGGAGCATCAGTGGAGCATCAGAGGAGCATCAGAGGAGCATCAGAGGAGCATCAGAGTAGCATCAGAGGAGCATCAGTGGAGCATCAGAGGAGCATCAGAGGAGCATCAGAGGAGCATCAGAGGAGCATAAGAGGAGCATCAGAGGAGCATCAGAGGAGCATCAGAGGAGCATCAGAGGAGCATCAGAGGAGCATCAGAGGAGCATCAGAGGAGCATCAGAGGAGCATCAGAGGTGCATCAGTGGAGCATCAGTGGAGCATCAGAGGAGCATCAGAGGAGCATCAGAGGAGCATCAGAGGAGCATCAGTTGAGCATCAGTGGAGCATCAGAGGAGCATCAGTGGAGCATCAGAGGAGCATCAGAGGAGCATCAGAGGAGCATCAGAGTAGCATCAGAGGAGCATCAGTGGAGCATCAGAAGAGCATCAGAGGAGCATCAGAGGAGCATCAGAGGAGCATCAGAGGAGCATCAGAGGAGCATCAGATGAGCATCAGAGGAGCATCAGAGGAGCATCAGAGGAGAATCAGAGGAGCATCAGTGGAGCATCAGTGGAGCATCAGAGGAGCATCAGAGGAGCATCAGAGGAGCATCAGAGGAGCAACAGAGGAGCATCAGAGGAGCATCAGAGGAGCATCAGAGGAGCATCAGAGGAGCATCAGAGGAGCAACAGAGGAGCATCAGAGGAGCAACAGAGGAGCAGGAGCAGGAGCAGGAGCAGGTGCAGGAGCAGAAGCAGGAGCAGGAGCAGGTGCAGGAGCAAGAGCATCAGAGGAGCATCAGTGGAGCATCAGAGGAGCATCAGAGGAGCATCAGAGGAGCATCAGAGTAGCATCAGAGGAGCATCAGTGGAGCATCAGAGGAGCATCAGAGGAGCATCAGAGGAGCATCAGAGGAGCATCAGAGGAGCATCAGAGGAGCATCAGATGAGCATCAGAGGAGCATCAGAGGAGCATCAGAGGAGCAACAGAGGAGCATCAGAGGAGCAACAGAGGAGCATCAGAGGAGCATCAGAGAAGCATCAGAGGAGCCTCAGAGGAGCATCGGAGGAGCATCAGAGGAGCATCAGAGGAGCATCAGAGGAGCATCAGAGGAGCATCAGAGGAGCATCAGAGGAGCATCAGTGGAGCATCAGAGCAGCATCAGAGGAGCATCAGAGGAGCATCAGAGGAGCATCAGAGGAGCATCAGAGGAGCATCAGAGGAGCATCAGAGGAGCATCAGAGGAGCATCAGAGGAGCATCAGAGGAGCATCAGAGGAGCATCAGAGGAGCATCAGAGGAGCATCAGTGTAGCATCAGAGGAGCATCAGACGAGCATCAGAGGAGCATCAGAGGAGCATCAGAGGAGCATCAGAGGAGCATCAGAGGAGCAACAGAGGAGCATCAGAGGAGCATCAGAGGAGCATCAGAGGAGCATCAGAGGAGCATCAGTGTAGCATCAGAGGAGCATCAGAGGAGCATCAGAGGAGCATCAGAGGAGCATCAGAGGAGCATCAGAGGAGCAACAGAGGAGCATCAGAGGAGCAACAGAGGAGCATCAGAGGAGCATCAGAGGAGCATCAGAGGAGCATCAGAGGAGCATCAGAGTAGCATCAGTGGAGCATCAGAGGAGCATCAGTTGAGCATCAGTGGAGCATCAGAGGAGCATCAGTGGAGCATCAGAGGAGCATCAGAGGAGCATCAGAGGAGCATCAGAGTAGCATCAGAGGAGCATCAGTGGAGCATCAGAGGAGCATCAGAGGAGCATCAGAGGAGCATCAGAGGAGCAACAGAGGAGCATCAGAGGAGCAACAGAGGAGCAGGAGCAGGAGCAGGAGCAGGTGCAGGAGCAGAAGCAGGAGCAGGAGCAGGTGCAGGAGCAAGAGCATCAGAGGAGCATCAGTGGAGCATCAGAGGAGCATCAGAGGAGCATCAGAGGAGCATCAGAGTAGCATCAGAGGAGCATCAGTGGAGCATCAGAGGAGCATCAGAGGAGCATCAGAGGAGCATCAGAGGAGCATCAGAGGAGCATCAGAGGAGCATCAGATGAGCATCAGAGGAGCATCAGAGGAGCATCAGAGGAGCAACAGAGGAGCATCAGAGGAGCAACAGAGGAGCATCAGAGGAGCATCAGAGAAGCATCAGAGGAGCCTCAGAGGAGCATCGGAGGAGCATCAGAGGAGCATCAGAGGAGCATCAGAGGAGCATCAGAGGAGCATCAGAGGAGCATCAGAGGAGCATCAGTGGAGCATCAGAGCAGCATCAGAGGAGCATCAGAGGAGCATCAGAGGAGCATCAGAGGAGCATCAGAGGAGCATCAGAGGAGCATCAGAGGAGCATCAGAGGAGCATCAGAGGAGCATCAGAGGAGCATCAGAGGAGCATCAGAGGAGCATCAGAGGAGCATCAGTGTAGCATCAGAGGAGCATCAGACGAGCATCAGAGGAGCATCAGAGGAGCATCAGAGGAGCATCAGAGGAGCATCAGAGGAGCAACAGAGGAGCATCAGAGGAGCATCAGAGGAGCATCAGAGGAGCATCAGAGGAGCATCAGTGTAGCATCAGAGGAGCATCAGAGGAGCATCAGAGGAGCATCAGAGGAGCATCAGAGGAGCATCAGAGGAGCAACAGAGGAGCATCAGAGGAGCAACAGAGGAGCATCAGAGGAGCATCAGAGGAGCATCAGAGGAGCATCAGAGGAGCATCAGAGTAGCATCAGTGGAGCATCAGAGGAGCATCAGTTGAGCATCAGTGGAGCATCAGAGGAGCATCAGTGGAGCATCAGAGGAGCATCAGAGGAGCATCAGAGGAGCATCAGAGTAGCATCAGAGGAGCATCAGTGGAGCATCAGAGGAGCATCAGAGGAGCATCAGAGGAGCATCAGAGGAGCATCAGAGGAGCATCAGAGGAGCATCAGATGAGCATCAGAGGAGCATCAGAGGAGCATCAGAGGAGAATCAGAGGAGCATCAGTGGAGCATCAGTGGAGCATCAGAGGAGCATCAGAGGAGCATCAGAGGAGCATCAGAGGAGCAACAGAGGAGCATCAGAGGAGCATCAGAGGAGCATCAGAGGAGCATCAGAGGAGCATCAGAGGAGCATCAGAGGAGCATCAGAGGAGCATCAGTGTAGCATCAGAGGAGCATCAGAGGAGCATCAGAGGAGAATCAGAGGAGCATCAGAGGAGCAACAGAGGAGCATCAGAGGAGCAACAGAGGAGCATCAGAGGAGCATCAGAGAAGCATCAGAGGATCCTCAGAGGAGCATCGGAGGAGCATCAGAGGAGCATCAGATGAGCATCAGAGGAGCATAGGAGGAGCATCAGAGGAGCATCAGAGGAGCATCAGAGGAGCATCAGTGGAGCATCAGAGCAGCATCAGAGGAGCATCAGAGGAGCATCAGTGGAGCATCAGAGCAGCATCAGAGGAGCATCAGAGGAGCATCAGTGGAGCATCAGTGGAGCATCAGAGGAGCATCAGAGGAGCATCAGAGGAGCGTCAGAGGAGCAACAGAGGAGCATCAGAGGAGCATCAGAGGAGCATCAGAGGAGCATCAGAGGAGCATCAGTGGAGCATCAGAAGAGCATCAGAGGAGCATCAGAGGAGCATCAGAGGAGCATCAGAGGAGCATCAGTGCAGCATCAGAGCAGCATCAGAGGAGCATCAGAGAGGCATCAGAGGAGCATCAGAGGAGCATCAGAGGAGCATCAGAGGAGCATCAGAGGAGCATCAGAGGAGCATCAGAGGAGCATCAGAGGAGCATCAGTGGAGCATCAGAGGAGCATCAGAGGAGCATCAGTGGAGCTTCAGAGGAGCATCAGAGGAGCATCAGAGGAGCATCAGAGGAGCATCAGAGGAGCATCAGAGGAGCATCAGAGGAGCATCAGAGGAGCATCAGAGGAGCATCAGAGGAGCATCAGAGGAGCATCAGAGGAGCATCAGTGTAGCATCAGAGGAGCATCAGAGGAGCATCAGAGGAGCATCAGAGGAGCATCAGTTGAGCATCAGTGGAGCATCAGAGGAGCATCAGTGGAGCATCAGAGGAGCATCAGAGGAGCATCAGAGGAGCATCAGAGTAGCATCAGAGGAGCATCAGTGGAGCATCAGAGGAGCATCAGAGGAGCATCAGAGGAGCATCAGAGGAGCATCAGAGGAGCATAAGAGGAGCATCAGAGGAGCATCAGAGGAGCATCAGAGGAGCATCAGAGGAGCATCAGATGAGCATCAGAGGAGCATCAGAGGTGCATCAGTGGAGCATCAGTGGAGCATCAGAGGAGCATCAGAGGAGCATCAGAGGAGCATCAGAGGAGCATCAGTTGAGCATCAGTGGAGCATCAGAGGAGCATCAGTGGAGCATCAGAGGAGCATCAGAGGAGCATCAGAGGAGCATCAGAGTAGCATCAGAGGAGCATCAGTGGAGCATCAGAGGAGCATCAGAGGAGCATCAGAGGAGCATCAGAGGAGCATCAGAGGAGCATCAGATGAGCATCAGAGGAGCATCAGAGGAGCATCAGAGGAGAATCAGAGGAGCATCAGTGGAGCATCAGTGGAGCATCAGAGGAGCATCAGAGGAGCATCAGAGGAGCATCAGAGGAGCAACAGAGGAGCATCAGAGGAGCATCAGAGGAGCATCAGAGGAGCATCAGAGGAGCATCAGAGGAGCAACAGAGGAGCATCAGAGGAGCAACAGAGGAGCAGGAGCAGGAGCAGGAGCAGGTGCAGGAGCAGAAGCAGGAGCAGGAGCAGGTGCAGGAGCAAGAGCATCAGAGGAGCATCAGAGGAGCAGGAGCAGGAGCAGGAGCAGGAGCAGGAACAGGAGCAGGAGCATCAGAGGAGCATCAGAGGAGCAGGAGCAGGAGCAGGAGCAGGAGCAGGAGCATCAGAGGAGCATCAGAGGAGCATCAGAGGAGCATCAGAGGAGCATCAGAGGAGCATCAGAGGAGCATCAGAGGAGCATCAGAGGAGCATCAGAGGAGCATCAGAGGAGCATCAGAGGAGCATCAGTGTAGCATCAGAGGAGCATCAGAGGAGCATCAGAGGAGCATCAGAGGAGCATCAGAGGAGCATCAGAGGAGCAACAGAGGAGCATCAGAGGAGCAACAGAGGAGCATCAGAGGAGCATCAGAGGAGCATCAGAGGAGCATCAGAGGAGCATCAGAGTAGCATCAGTGGAGCATCAGAGGAGCATCAGTTGAGCATCAGTGGAGCATCAGAGGAGCATCAGTGGAGCTTCAGAGGAGCATCAGAGGAGCATCAGAGGAGCATCAGAGGAGCATCAGAGGAGCATCAGAGGAGCATCAGAGGAGCATCAGAGGAGCATCAGAGGAGCATCAGAGGAGCATCAGAGGAGCATCAGATGAGCATCAGAGGAGCATCAGAGGAGCATCAGAGGAGAATCAGAGGAGCATCAGTGGAGCATCAGTGGAGCATCAGAGGAGCATCAGAGGAGCATCAGAGGAGCATCAGAGGAGCAACAGAGGAGCATCAGAGGAGCATCAGAGGAGCATCAGAGGAGCATCAGAGGAGCATCAGAGGAGCATCAGAGGAGCATCAGAGGAGCATCAGTGTAGCATCAGAGGAGCATCAGAGGAGCATCAGAGGAGAATCAGTGGAGCATCAGAGGAGCAACAGAGGAGCATCAGAGAAGCAACAGAGGAGCATCAGAGGAGCATCAGAGAAGCATCAGAGGATCCTCAGAGGAGCATCGGAGGAGCATCAGAGGAGCATCAGATGAGCATCAGAGGAGCATCAGAGGAGCATCAGAGGAGCATCAGAGGAGCATCAGAGGAGCATCAGTGGAGCATCAGAGCAGCATCAGAGGAGCATCAGAGGAGCATCAGAGGAGCATCAGAGGAGCATCAGAGGAGCATCAGAGGAGCATCAGAGGAGCATCAGAGGAGCATCAGTGGAGCATCAGAGGAGCATCAGAGGAGCATCAGAGGAGCATCAGAGGAGCATCAGAGGAGCATCAGTGGAGCATCAGAGCAGCATCAGAGGAGCATCAGAGGAGCATCAGAGGAGCAACAGAGGAGCATCAGAGGAGCATCAGAGGAGCATCAGAGGAGCATCAGAGGAGCATCAGTGTAGCATCAGAGGAGCATCAGAGGAGCATCAGAGGAGCATCAGAGGAGCATCAGAGGAGCATCAGAGGAGCAGCAGAGGAGCATCAGAGGAGCAACAGAGGAGCATCAGAGGAGCATCAGAGGAGCATCAGAGGAGCATCAGAGGAGCATCAGAGTAGCATCAGTGGAGCATCAGAGGAGCATCAGTTGAGCATCAGTGGAGCATCAGAGGAGCATCAGTGGAGCATCAGAGGAGCATCAGAGGAGCATCAGAGGAGCATCAGAGTAGCATCAGAGGAGCATCAGTGGAGCATCAGAGGAGCATCAGAGGAGCATCAGAGGAGCATCAGAGGAGCATCAGAGGAGCATCAGAGGAGCATCAGATGAGCATCAGAGGAGCATCAGAGGAGCATCAGAGGAGAATCAGAGGAGCATCAGTGGAGCATCAGTGGAGCATCAGAGGAGCATCAGAGGAGCATCAGAGGAGCATCAGAGGAGCAACAGAGGAGCATCAGAGGAGCATCAGAGGAGCATCAGAGGAGCATCAGAGGAGCATCAGAGGAGCATCAGAGGAGCATCAGAGGAGCATCAGTGTAGCATCAGAGGAGCATCAGAGGAGCATCAGAGGAGAATCAGAGGAGCATCAGAGGAGCAACAGAGGAGCATCAGAGGAGCAACAGAGGAGCATCAGAGGAGCATCAGAGAAGCATCAGAGGATCCTCAGAGGAGCATCGGAGGAGCATCAGAGGAGCATCAGATGAGCATCAGAGGAGCATAGGAGGAGCATCAGAGGAGCATCAGAGGAGCATCAGAGGAGCATCAGTGGAGCATCAGAGCAGCATCAGAGGAGCATCAGAGGAGCATCAGTGGAGCATCAGAGCAGCATCAGAGGAGCATCAGAGGAGCATCAGTGGAGCATCAGTGGAGCATCAGAGGAGCATCAGAGGAGCATCAGAGGAGCATCAGAGGAGCAACAGAGGAGCATCAGAGGAGCATCAGAGGAGCATCAGAGGAGCATCAGAGGAGCATCAGTGGAGCATCAGAAGAGCATCAGAGGAGCATCAGAGGAGCATCAGAGGAGCATCAGTGCAGCATCAGAGCAGCATCAGAGGAGCATCAGAGAGGCATCAGAGGAGCATCAGAGGAGCATCAGAGGAGCATCAGAGGAGCATCAGAGGAGCATCAGAGGAGCATCAGAGGAGCATCAGAGGAGCATCAGAGGAGCATCAGTGGAGCATCAGAGGAGCATCAGAGGAGCATCAGTGGAGCTTCAGAGGAGCATCAGAGGAGCATCAGAGGAGCATCAGAGGAGCATCAGAGGAGCATCAGAGGAGCATCAGAGGAGCATCAGAGGAGCATCAGAGGAGCATCAGAGGAGCATCAGAGGAGCATCAGAGGAGCATCAGTGTAGCATCAGAGGAGCATCAGAGGAGCATCAGAGGAGCATCAGAGGAGCATCAGTTGAGCATCAGTGGAGCATCAGAGGAGCATCAGTGGAGCATCAGAGGAGCATCAGAGGAGCATCAGAGGAGCATCAGAGTAGCATCAGAGGAGCATCAGTGGAGCATCAGAGGAGCATCAGAGGAGCATCAGAGGAGCATCAGAGGAGCATCAGAGGAGCATAAGAGGAGCATCAGAGGAGCATCAGAGGAGCATCAGAGGAGCATCAGAGGAGCATCAGAGGAGCATCAGATGAGCATCTGAGGAGCATCAGAGGTGCATCAGTGGAGCATCAGTGGAGCATCAGAGGAGCATCAGAGGAGCATCAGAGGAGCATCAGAGGAGCATCAGTTGAGCATCAGTGGAGCATCAGAGGAGCATCAGTGGAGCATCAGAGGAGCATCAGAGGAGCATCAGAGGAGCATCAGAGTAGCATCAGAGGAGCATCAGTGGAGCATCAGAGGAGCATCAGAGGAGCATCAGAGGAGCATCAGAGTAGCATCAGAGGAGCATCAGTGGAGCATCAGAGGAGCATCAGAGGAGCATCAGAGGAGCATCAGAGGAGCATCAGAGGAGCATCAGAGGAGCATCAGATGAGCATCAGAGGAGCATCAGAGGAGCATCAGAGGAGAATCAGAGGAGCATCAGTGGAGCATCAGTGGAGCATCAGAGGAGCATCAGAGGAGCATCAGAGGAGCATCAGAGGAGCAACAGAGGAGCATCAGAGGAGCATCAGAGGAGCATCAGAGGAGCATCAGAGGAGCATCAGAGGAGCAACAGAGGAGCATCAGAGGAGCAACAGAGGAGCAGGAGCAGGAGCAGGAGCAGGTGCAGGAGCAGAAGCAGGAGCAGGAGCAGGTGCAGGAGCAAGAGCATCAGAGGAGCATCAGAGGAGCAGGAGCAGGAGCAGGAGCAGGAGCAGGAACAGGAGCAGGAGCATCAGAGGAGCATCAGAGGAGCAGGAGCAGGAGCAGGAGCAGGAGCAGGAGCATCAGAGGAGCATCAGAGGAGCATCAGAGGAGCATCAGAGGAGCATCAGAGGAGCATCAGAGGAGCATCAGAGGAGCATCAGAGGAGCATCAGAGGAGCATCAGAGGAGCATCAGAGGAGCATCAGTGTAGCATCAGAGGAGCATCAGAGGAGCATCAGAGGAGCATCAGAGGAGCATCAGAGGAGCATCAGAGGAGCAACAGAGGAGCATCAGAGGAGCAACAGAGGAGCATCAGAGGAGCATCAGAGGAGCATCAGAGGAGCATCAGAGGAGCATCAGAGTAGCATCAGTGGAGCATCAGAGGAGCATCAGTTGAGCATCAGTGGAGCATCAGAGGAGCATCAGTGGAGCTTCAGAGGAGCATCAGAGGAGCATCAGAGGAGCATCAGAGGAGCATCAGAGGAGCATCAGAGGAGCATCAGAGGAGCATCAGAGGAGCATCAGAGGAGCATCAGAGGAGCATCAGAGGAGCATCAGATGAGCATCAGAGGAGCATCAGAGGAGCATCAGAGGAGAATCAGAGGAGCATCAGTGGAGCATCAGTGGAGCATCAGAGGAGCATCAGAGGAGCAACAGAGGAGCATCAGAGAAGCAACAGAGGAGCATCAGAGGAGCATCAGAGGAGCATCAGTGGAGCATCAGAGGAGCAACAGAGGAGCATCAGAGAAGCAACAGAGGAGCATCAGAGGAGCATCAGAGAAGCATCAGAGGATCCTCAGAGGAGCATCGGAGGAGCATCAGAGGAGCATCAGATGAGCATCAGAGGAGCATCAGAGGAGCATCAGAGGAGCATCAGAGGAGCATCAGAGGAGCATCAGTGGAGCATCAGAGGAGCATCAGAGGAGCATCAGAGGAGCATCAGAGGAGCATCAGAGGAGCATCAGAGGAGCATCAGAGGAGCATCAGAGGAGCATCAGTGGAGCATCAGAGGAGCATCAGAGGAGCATCAGAGGAGCATCAGAGGAGCATCAGAGGAGCATCAGTGGAGCATCAGAGCAGCATCAGAGGAGCATCAGAGGAGCATCAGAGGAGCATCAGAGGAGCATCAGAGGAGCATCAGAGGAGCATCAGAGGAGCATCAGAGGAGCATCAGAGGAGCATCAGAGGAGCATCAGAGGAGCATCAGAGGAGCATCAGTGGAGCATCAGTGGAGCATCAGAGGAGCATCAGTGGAGCATCAGAGGAGCATCAGAGGAGCATCAGAGGAGCATCAGAGGAGCATGAGAGGAGCATCAGAGGAGCATCAGAGGAGCATCAGAGGAGCATCAGAGGAGCATCAGAGGAGCATCAGAGGAGCATCAGAGGAGCATCAGAGGAGCATCAGAGTTGCATCAGTGGAGCATCAGTGGAGCATCAGAGGAGCATCAGAGGAGCATCAGAGGAGCATCAGAGGAGCAACAGAGGAGCATCAGAGGAGCATCAGATGAGCATCAGAGGAGCATCAGAGGAGCATCAGAGGAGCATCAGAGGAGCATCAGAGGAGCATCAGAGGAGCATCAGAGGAGCATCAGAGGAGCAACAGAGGAGCATCAGAGGAGCGACAGAGGAGCAGGAGCAGGAGCAGGTGCAGGAGCAGAAGCAGGAGCAGGAGCAGGTGCAGGAGCAGGTGCAGGTGCAGGAGGAAGAGCATCAGAGGAGCATCAGAGGAGCAGGAGCAGGAGCAGGAGCAGGAGCAGGAACAGGAGCAGGAGCATCAGAGGAGTATCAGAGGAGCAGGAGCAGGAGCAGGAGCAGGAGCAGGAGCATCAGAGGAGCATCATAGGAGCATCAGAGGAGCATCAGAGGAGCATCAGAGGAGCATCAGAGGAGCATCAGAGGAGCATCAGAGGAGCATCAGAGGAGCATCAGAGGAGCATCAGTGGAGCATCAGTGGAGCATCAGAGGAGCATCAGAGGAGCATCAGAGGAGCATCAGAGGAGCAACAGAGGAGCATCAGAGGAGCCTCAGAGGAGCATCAGAGGAGCATCAGAGGAGCATCAGAGGAGCATCAGAGGAGCATCAGAGGAGCATCAGAGGAGCATCAGAGGAGCATCAGAGGAGCATCAGAGGAGCAACAGAGGAGCATCAGAGGAGCATCAGAGGAGCCTCAGAGGAGCCTCAGAGGAGCATCAGAGGAGCATCAGAGGAGCATCAGAGGAGCATCAGAGGAGCCTCAGAGGAGCATCAGAGGAGCATCAGAGGAGCATCAGAGGAGCATCAGAGGAGCATCAGAGGAGCATCAGAGGAGCATCAGAGGAGGATCAGAGGAGGATCAGAGGAGCATCAGAGGACCATCAGAGGAGCATCAGAGGAGAATCAGAGGAGCATCAGAGGAGCATCAGAGGAGCAACAGAGGAGCATCAGAGGAGCATCAGAGGAGCATCAGAGGAGCATCAGAGGAGCCTCAGAGGAGCCTCAGAGGAGCATTAGAGGAGCATCAGAGGAGCATCAGAGGAGCATCAGAGGAGCATCAGAGGAGCATCAGTGGAGCATCAGTGGAGCATCAGAGGAGCATCAGAGGAGCATCAGTTGAGCATCAGAGGAGCATCAGTTGAGCATCAGTGGAGCATCAGAGGAGAATCAGTGGAGCATCAGAGGAGCATCAGAGGAGCATCAGGGGAGCATCAGAGGAGCATCAGAGGAGCATCAGAGGAGCATCAGAGGAGCATCAGTGGAGCATCAGAGGAGCATCAGAGGAGCATCAGAGGAGCATCAGAGGAGCATCAGAGGAGCATCAGAGGAGCATCAGAGGAGCATAAGAGGAGCATCAGAGGAGCATCAGAGGAGCATCAGAGGAGCATCAGAGGAGCATCAGAGGAGCATCAGAGGAGCATCAGAGGAGCATCAGAGGAGCATCAGAGGTGCATCAGTGGAGCATCAGTGGAGCATCAGAGGAGCATCAGAGGAGCATCAGAGGAGCAACAGAGGAGCATCAGAGGAGCATCAGAGGAGCATCAGAGGAGCATCAGAGGAGCATCAGAGGAGCATCAGAGGTGCATCAGTGGAGCATCAGTGGAGCATCAGAGGAGCATCAGAGGAGCATCAGAGGAGCATCAGAGGAGCAACAGAGGAGCATCAGAGGAGCATCAGAGGAGCATCAGAGGAGCATCAGAGGAGCATCAGAGGAGCATCAGTGTAGCATCAGAGGAGCATCAGAGGTGCATCAGAGGAGCATCAGAGGAGCATCAGAGGAGCAACAGAGGAGCATCAGAGGAGCAACAGAGGAGCATCAGAGGAGCATCAGAGAAGCATCAGAGGATTCTCAGAGGAGCATCGGAGGAGCATCAGAGGAGCATCAGAGGAGCATCAGAGGAGCATCAGAGGAGCATCAGAGGAGCATCAGTGGAGCATCAGAGCAGCATCAGAGGAGCATCAGAGGAGCATCAGAGGAGCATCAGAGGAGCATCAGAGGAGCATCAGAGGAGCATCAGAGGAGCATCAGAGGAGCATCAGAGGAGCATCAGAGGAGCATCAGAGGAGCATCAGAGGAGCATCAGAGGAGCATCAGTGTAGCATCAGAGGAGCATCAGACGAGCATCAGAGGAGCATCAGAGGAGCATCAGAGGAGCATCAGAGGAGCATCAGAGGAGCAACAGAGGAGCATCAGAGGAGCATCAGAGGAGCATCAGAGGAGCATCAGAGGAGCATCAGTGTAGCATCAGAGGAGCATCAGAGGAGCATCAGAGGAGCATCAGAGGAGCATCAGAGGAGCATCAGAGGAGCAACAGAGGAGCATCAGAGGAGCAACAGAGGAGCATCAGAGGAGCATCAGAGGAGCATCAGAGGAGCATCAGAGGAGCATCAGAGTAGCATCAGTGGAGCATCAGAGGAGCATCAGTTGAGCATCAGTGGAGCATCAGAGGAGCATCAGTGGAGCATCAGAGGAGCATCAGAGGAGCATCAGAGGAGCATCAGAGTAGCATCAGAGGAGCATCAGAGGAGCATCAGAGGAGCATCAGAGGAGCATCAGAGGAGCATCAGAGGAGCATCAGAGGAGCATCAGAGGAGCATCAGAGGAGCATCAGAGGAGAATCAGAGGAGCATCAGTGGAGCATCAGTGGAGCATCAGAGGAGCATCAGAGGAGCATCAGAGGAGCATCAGAGGAGCAACAGAGGAGCATCAGAGGAGCATCAGAGGAGCATCAGAGGAGCATCAGAGGAGCATCAGAGGAGCATCAGAGGAGCATCAGTGTAGCATCAGAGGAGCATCAGAGGAGCATCAGAGGAGAATCAGAGGAGCATCAGAGGAGCAACAGAGGAGCATCAGAGGAGCAACAGAGGAGCATCAGAGGAGCATCAGAGAAGCATCAGAGGATCCTCAGAGGAGCATCGGAGGAGCATCAGAGGAGCATCAGATGAGCATCAGAGGAGCATCCGAGGAGCATCAGAGGAGCATCAGAGGAGCATCAGAGGAGCATCAGTGGAGCATCAGAGGAGCATCAGAGGAGCATCAGAGGAGCATCAGAGGAGCAACAGAGGAGCATCAGAGGAGCATCAGAGGAGCATCAGAGGAGCATCAGAGGAGCATCAGAGGAGCATCAGTGTAGCATCAGAGGAGCATCAGAGGAGCATCAGAGGAGCATCAGAGGAGCATCAGAGGAGCAACAGAGGAGCATCAGAGGAGCAACAGAGGAGCATCAGAGGAGCATCAGAGAAGCATCAGAGGAGCCTCAGAGGAGCATCGGAGGAGCATCAGAGGAGCATCAGAGGAGCATCAGAGGAGCATCAGAGGAGCATCAGAGGAGCATCAGAGGAGCATCAGTGGAGCATCAGAGCAGCATCAGAGGAGCATCAGAGGAGCATCAGAGGAGCATCAGAGGAGCATCAGAGGAGCATCAGAGGAGCATCAGAGGAGCATCAGAGGAGCATCAGAGGAGCATCAGAGGAGCATCAGAGGAGCATCAGAGGAGCATCAGTGTAGCATCAGAGGAGCATCAGACGAGCATCAGAGGAGCATCAGAGGAGCATCAGAGGAGCATCAGAGGAGCATCAGAGGAGCAACAGAGGAGCATCAGAGGAGCATCAGAGGAGCATCAGAGGAGCATCAGAGGAGCATCAGAGGAGCAACAGAGGAGCATCAGAGGAGCATCAGAGGAGCATCAGAGGAGCATCAGAGGAGCATCAGAGGAGCAACAGAGGAGCATCAGAGGAGCAACAGAGGAGCATCAGAGGAGCATCAGAGGAGCATCAGAGGAGCATCAGAGGAGCATCAGAGTAGCATCAGTGGAGCATCAGAGGAGCATCAGTTGAGCATCAGTGGAGCATCAGAGGAGCATCAGTGGAGCATCAGAGGAGCATCAGAGGAGCATCAGAGGAGCATCAGAGTAGCATCAGAGGAGCATCAGTGGAGCATCAGAGGAGCATCAGAGGAGCATCAGAGGAGCATCAGAGGAGCATCAGAGGAGCATCAGAGGAGCATCAGATGAGCATCAGAGGAGCATCAGAGGAGCATCAGAGGAGAATCAGAGGAGCATCAGTGGAGCATCAGTGGAGCATCAGAGGAGCATCAGAGGAGCATCAGAGGAGCATCAGAGGAGCAACAGAGGAGCTTCAGAGGAGCATCAGAGGAGCATCAGAGGAGCATCAGAGGAGCATCAGAGGAGCATCAGAGGAGCATCAGAGGAGCATCAGTGTAGCATCAGAGGAGCATCAGAGGAGCATCAGAGGAGAATCAGAGGAGCATCAGAGGAGCAACAGAGGAGCATCAGAGGAGCAACAGAGGAGCATCAGAGGTGCATCAGAGAAGCATCAGAGGATCCTCAGAGGATCCTCAGAGGAGCATCAGAGGAGCATCAGATGAGCATCAGAGCAGCATCAGAGGAGCATCAGAGGAGCATCAGAGGAGCATCAGAGGAGCATCAGTGGAGCATCAGAGCAGCATCAGAGGAGCATCAGAGGAGCATCAGTGGAGCATCAGAGCAGCATCAGAGGAGCATCAGAGGAGCATCAGTGGAGCATCAGTGGAGCATCAGAGGAGCATCAGAGGAGCATCAGAGGAGCATCAGAGGAGCAACAGAGGAGCATCAGAGGAGCATCAGAGGAGCATCAGAGGAGCATCAGAGGAGCATCAGTGGAGCATCAGAAGAGCATCAGAGGAGCATCAGAGGAGCATCAGAGGAGCATCAGAGGAGCATCAGTGCAGCATCAGAGCAGCATCAGAGGAGCATCAGAGAGGCATCAGAGGAGCATCAGAGGAGCATCAGAGGAGCATCAGAGGAGCATCAGAGGAGCATCAGAGGAGCATCAGAGGAGCATCAGAGGAGCATCAGAGGAGCATCAGTGGAGCATCAGAGGAGCATCAGAGGAGCATCAGAGGAGCATCAGAGGAGCTTCAGAGGAGCATCAGAGGAGCATCAGAGGAGCATCAGAGGAGCATCAGAGGAGCATCAGAGGAGCATCAGAGGAGCATCAGAGGAGCATCAGAGGAGCATCAGAGGAGCATCAGAGGAGCATCAGAGGAGCATCAGAGGAGCATCAGAGGAGCATCAGTGTAGCATCAGAGGAGCATCAGAGGAGCATCAGAGGAGCATCAGAGGAGCATCAGTTGAGCATCAGTGGAGCATCAGAGGAGCATCAGTGGAGCATCAGAGGAGCATCAGAGGAGCATCAGAGGAGCATCAGAGTAGCATCAGAGGAGCATCAGTGGAGCATCAGAGGAGCATCAGAGGAGCATCAGAGGAGCATCAGAGGAGCATCAGAGGAGCATAAGAGGAGCATCAGAGGAGCATCAGAGGAGCATCAGAGGAGCATCAGAGGAGCATCAGAGGAGCATCAGAGGAGCATCAGAGGAGCATCAGAGGAGCATCAGAGGTGCATCAGTGGAGCATCAGTGGAGCATCAGAGGAGCATCAGAGGAGCATCAGAGGAGCATCAGAGGAGCATCAGTTGAGCATCAGTGGAGCATCAGAGGAGCATCAGTGGAGCATCAGAGGAGCATCAGAGGAGCATCAGAGGAGCATCAGAGTAGCATCAGAGGAGCATCAGTGGAGCATCAGAGGAGCATCAGAGGAGCATCAGAGGAGCATCAGAGGAGCATCAGAGGAGCATCAGAGGAGCATCAGATGAGCATCAGAGGAGCATCAGAGGAGCATCAGAGGAGAATCAGAGGAGCATCAGTGGAGCATCAGTGGAGCATCAGAGGAGCATCAGAGGAGCATCAGAGGAGCATCAGAGGAGCAACAGAGGAGCATCAGAGGAGCATCAGAGGAGCATCAGAGGAGCATCAGAGGAGCATCAGAGGAGCAACAGAGGAGCATCAGAGGAGCAACAGAGGAGCAGGAGCAGGAGCAGGAGCAGGTGCAGGAGCAGAAGCAGGAGCAGGAGCAGGTGCAGGAGCAAGAGCATCAGAGGAGCATCAGAGGAGCAGGAGCAGGAGCAGGAGCAGGAGCAGGAACAGGAGCAGGAGCATCAGAGGAGCATCAGAGGAGCAGGAGCAGGAGCAGGAGCAGGAGCAGGAGCATCAGAGGAGCATCAGAGGAGCATCAGAGGAGCATCAGAGGAGCATCAGAGGAGCATCAGAGGAGCATCAGAGGAGCATCAGTGTAGCATCAGAGGATCATCAGAGGAGCATCAGAGGAGCATCAGAGGAGCAACAGAGGAGCATCAGAGGAGCAACAGAGGAGCATCAGAGGAGCATCAGAGAAGCATCAGAGGAGCCTCAGAGGAGCATCGGAGGAGCATCAGAGGAGCATCAGAGGAGCATCAGAGGAGCATCAGAGGAGCATCAGAGGAGCATCAGAGGAGCATCAGAGGAGCAACAGAGGAGCATCAGAGGAGCCTCAGAGGAGCCTCAGAGGAGCCTCAGAGGAGCATCAGAGGAGCATCAGAGGAGCATCAGAGGAGCATCAGAGGAGCATCAGAGGAGCATCAGAGGAGCCTCAGAGGAGCATCAGAGGAGCATCAGAGGAGCATCAGAGGAGCATCAGAGGAGCAACAGAGGAGCATCAGAGGAGCATCAGAGGAGCATCAGAGGAGCATCAGAGGAGCATCAGAGGAGCATCTGAGGAGCATCAGAGGAGCATCAGTGTAGCATCAGAGGAGCATCAGAGGAGCATCAGAGGAGAATCAGTGGAGCATCAGAGGAGCAACAGAGGAGCATCAGAGAAGCAACAGAGGAGCATCAGAGGAGCATCAGAGAAGCATCAGAGGATCCTCAGAGGAGCATCGGAGGAGCATCAGAGGAGCATCAGATGAGCATCAGAGGAGCATCAGAGGAGCATCAGAGGAGCATCAGAGGAGCATCAGAGGAGCATCAGTGGAGCATCAGAGCAGCATCAGAGGAGCATCAGAGGAGCATCAGAGGAGCATCAGAGGAGCATCAGAGGAGCATCAGAGGAGCATCAGAGGAGCATCAGAGGAGCATCAGAGGAGCATCAGTGGAGCATCAGAGGAGCATCAGAGGAGCATCAGAGGAGCATCAGAGGAGCATCAGTGGAGCATCAGAGGAGCATCAGAGGAGCATCAGAGGAGCATCAGAGGAGCATCAGAGGAGCATCAGAGGAGCATCAGAGGAGCATCAGAGGAGCATCAGAGGAGCATCAGAGGAGCATCAGAGGAGCATCAGAGGAGCATCAGAGGAGCATCAGTGGAGCATCAGTGGAGCATCAGAGGAGCATCAGTGGAGCATCAGAGGAGCATCAGAGGATCATCAGAGGAGCATCAGAGGAGCATGAGAGGAGCATCAGAGGAGCATCAGAGGAGCATCAGAGGAGCATCAGAGGAGCATCAGAGGAGCATCAGAGGAGCATCAGAGGAGCATCAGAGGAGCATCAGAGTTGCATCAGTGGAGCATCAGTGGAGCATCAGAGGAGCATCAGAGGAGCATCAGAGGAGCATCAGAGGAGCAACAGAGGAGCATCAGAGGAGCATCAGAAGAGCATCAGAGGAGCATCAGAGGAGCATCAGAGGAGCATCAGAGGAGCATCAGAGGAGCATCAGAGGAGCATCAGAGGAGCATCAGAGGAGCAACAGAGGAGCATCAGAGGAGCGACAGAGGAGCAACAGAGGAGCAGGAGCAGGAGCAGGTGCAGGAGCAGAAGCAGGAGCAGGAGCAGGTGCAGGTGCAGGAGGAAGAGCATCAGAGGAGCATCAGAGGAGCAGGAGCAGGAGCAGGAGCAGGAGCAGGAACAGGAGCAGGAGCATCAGAGGAGCATCAGAGGAGCAGGAGCAGGAGCAGGAGCAGGAGCAGGAGCATCAGAGGAGTATCATAGGAGTATCATAGGAGCATCAGAGGAGCATCAGAGGAGCATCAGAGGAGCATCAGAGGAGCATCAGAGGAGCATCAGAGGAGCATCAGAGGAGCATCAGTGGAGCATCAGTGGAGCATCAGAGGAGCATCAGAGGAGCATCAGAGGAGCATCAGAGGAGCAACAGAGGAGCATCAGAGGAGCCTCAGAGGAGCATCAGAGGAGCATCAGAGGAGCATCAGAGGAGCATCAGAGGAGCATCAGAGGAGCATCAGAGGAGCATCAGAGGAGCATCAGAGGAGCATCAGAGGAGCAACAGAGGAGCATCAGAGGAGCATCAGCGGAGCCTCAGAGGAGCCTCAGAGGTGCATCAGAGGAGCATCAGAGGAGCATCAGAGGAGCATCAGAGGAGCATCAGAGGAGCATCAGAGGAGCCTCAGAGTAGCGTCAGAGGAGCATCAGAGGAGCATCAGAGGAGCATCAGAGGAGCATCAGAGGAGCATCAGAGGAGCATCAGAGGAGGATCAGAGGAGCATCAGAGGACCATCAGAGGAGCATCAGAGGAGAATCAGAGGAGCATCAGAGGAGCATCAGAGGAGCAACAGAGGAGCATCAGAGGAGCATCAGAGGAGCATCAGAGGAGCATCAGAGGAGCCTCAGAGGAGCCTCAGAGGAGCATTAGAGGAGCATCAGAGGAGCATCAGAGGAGCATCAGAGGAGCATCAGAGGAGCATCAGTGGAGCATCAGTGGAGCATCAGAGGAGCATCAGAGGAGCATCAGTTGAGCATCAGAGGAGCATCAGTTGAGCATCAGTGGAGCATCAGAGGAGCATCAGTGGAGCATCAGAGGAGCATCAGAGGAGCATCAGGGGAGCATCAGAGGAGCATCAGAGGAGCATCAGAGGAGCATCAGAGGAGCATCAGTGGAGCATCAGAGGAGCATCACAGTAGCATCAGAGGAGCATCAGAGGAGCATCAGAGGAGCATCAGAGGAGCATCAGAGGAGCATAAGAGGAGCATCAGAGGAGCATCAGAGGAGCATCAGAGGAGCATCAGAGGAGCATCAGAGGAGCATCAGAGGAGCATCAGAGGAGCATCAGAGGAGCATCAGAGGTGCATCAGTGGAGCATCAGTGGAGCATCAGAGGAGCATCAGAGGAGCATCAGAGGAGCAACAGAGGAGCATCAGAGGAGCATCAGAGGAGCATCAGAGGAGCATCAGAGGAGCATCAGAGGAGCATCAAAGGTGCATCAGTGGAGCATCAGTGGAGCATCAGAGGAGCATCAGAGGAGCATCAGAGGAGCATCAGAGGAGCAACAGAGGAGCATCAGAGGAGCATCAGAGGAGCATCAGAGGAGCATCAGAGGAGCATCAGAGGAGCATCAGTGTAGCATCAGAGGAGCATCAGAGGAGCATCAGAGGAGCATCAGAGGAGCATCAGAGGAGCAACAGAGGAGCATCAGAGGAGCAACAGAGGAGCATCAGAGGAGCATCAGAGAAGCATCAGAGGAGCCTCAGAGGAGCATCGGAGGAGCATCAGAGGAGCATCAGAGGAGCATCAGAGGAGCATCAGAGGAGCATCAGAGGAGCATCAGAGGAGCATCAGTGGAGCATCAGAGCAGCATCAGAGGAGCATCAGAGGAGCATCAGAGGAGCATCAGAGGAGCATCAGAGGAGCATCAGAGGAGCATCAGAGGAGCATCAGAGGAGCATCAGAGGAGCATCAGAGGAGCATCAGAGGAGCATCAGAGGAGCATCAGTGTAGCATCAGAGGAGCATCAGACGAGCATCAGAGGAGCATTAGAGGAGCATCAGAGGAGCATCAGAGGAGCATCAGAGGAGCATCAGAGGAGCATCAGAGGAGCATCAGTGTAGCATCAGAGGAGCATCAGAGGAGCATCAGAGGAGCATCAGAGGAGCATCAGAGGAGCATCAGAGGAGCAACAGAGGAGCATCAGAGGAGCAACAGAGGAGCATCAGAGGAGCATCAGAGGAGCATCAGAGGAGCATCAGAGGAGCATCAGAGTAGCATCAGTGGAGCATCAGAGGAGCATCAGTTGAGCATCAGTGGAGCATCAGAGGAGCATCAGTGGAGCATCAGAGGAGCATCAGAGGAGCATCAGAGGAGCATCAGAGTAGCATCAGAGGAGCATCAGTGGAGCATCAGAGGAGCATCAGAGGAGCATCAGAGGAGCATCAGAGGAGCATCAGAGGAGCATCAGAGGAGCATCAGATGAGCATCAGAGGAGCATCAGAGGAGCATCAGAGGAGAATCAGAGGAGCATCAGTGGAGCATCAGTGGAGCATCAGAGGAGCATCAGAGGAGCATCAGAGGAGCATCAGAGGAGCAACAGAGGAGCATCAGAGGAGCATCAGAGGAGCATCAGAGGAGCATCAGAGGAGCATCAGAGGAGCATCAGAGGAGCATCAGTGTAGCATCAGAGGAGCATCAGAGGAGCATCAGAGGAGAATCAGAGGAGCATCAGAGGAGCAACAGAGGAGCATCAGAGGAGCAACAGAGGAGCATCAGAGGAGCATCAGAGAAGCATCAGAGGATCCTCAGAGGAGCATCGGAGGAGCATCAGAGGAGCATCAGATGAGCATCAGAGGAGCATCAGAGGAGCATCAGAGGAGCATCAGAGGAGCATCAGAGGAGCATCAGTGGAGCATCAGAGCAGCATCAGAGGAGCATCAGAGGAGCATCAGTGGAGCATCAGAGCAGCATCAGAGGAGCATCAGAGGAGCATCAGTGGAGCATCAGTGGAGCATCAGAGGAGCATCAGAGGAGCATCAGAGGAGCATCAGAGGAGCAACAGAGGAGCATCAGAGGAGCATCAGAGGAGCATCAGAGGAGCATCAGAGGAGCATCAGTGGAGCATCAGAGGAGCATCAGAGGAGCATCAGAGGAGCATCAGAGGAGCATCAGAGGAGCATCAGTGCAGCATCAGTGCAGCATCAGAGGAGCATCAGAGGAGCATCAGAGGAGCATCAGAGGAGCATCAGAGGAGCATCAGAGGAGCATCAGAGGAGCATCAGAGGAGCATCAGAGGAGCATCAGAGGAGCATCAGAGGTGCATCAGTGGAGCATCAGAGGAGCATCAGAGGAGCATCAGTGGAGCATCAGAGGAGCATCAGAGGAGCATCAGAGGAGCATCAGAGGAGCATCAGAGGAGCATCAGAGGAGCATCAGAGGAGCATCAGAGGAGCATCAGAGGAGCATCAGAGGAGCATCAGAGGAGCATCAGAGGAGCATCAGAGGAGCATCAGAGGAGCATCAGTGTAGCATCAGAGGAGCATCAGAGGAGCATGAGAGGAGCATCAGAGGAGCATCAGTTGAGCATCAGTGGAGCATCAGAGGAGCATCAGTGGAGCATCAGAGGAGCATCAGAGGAGCATCAGAGGAGCATCAGAGTAGCATCAGAGGAGCATCAGTGGAGCATCAGAGGAGCATCAGAGGAGCATCAGAGGAGCATCAGAGGAGCATCAGAGGAGCATAAGAGGAGCATCAGAGGAGCATCAGAGGAGCATCAGAGGAGCATCAGAGGAGCATCAGAGGAGCATCAGAGGAGCATCAGAGGTGCATCAGTGGAGCATCAGTGGAGCATCAGAGGAGCATCAGAGGAGCATCAGAGGAGCATCAGAGGAGCATCAGTTGAGCATCAGTGGAGCATCAGAGGAGCATCAGTGGAGCATCAGAGGAGCATCAGAGGAGCATCAGAGGAGCATCAGAGTAGCATCAGAGGAGCATCAGTGGAGCATCAGAGGAGCATCAGAGGAGCATCAGAGGAGCATCAGAGGAGCATCAGAGGAGCATCAGAGGAGCATCAGATGAGCATCAGAGGAGCATCAGAGGAGCATCAGAGGAGAATCAGAGGAGCATCAGTGGAGCATCAGTGGAGCATCAGAGGAGCATCAGAGGAGCATCAGAGGAGCATCAGAGGAGCAACAGAGGAGCATCAGAGGAGCATCAGAGGAGCATCAGAGGAGCATCAGAGGAGCATCAGAGGAGCAACAGAGGAGCATCAGAGGAGCAACAGAGGAGCAGGAGCAGGAGCAGGAGCAGGTGCAGGAGCAGAAGCAGGAGCAGGAGCAGGTGCAGGAGCAAGAGCATCAGAGGAGCATCAGAGGAGCAGGAGCAGGAGCAGGAGCAGGAGCAGGTGCAGGAGCAGAAGCAGGAGCAGGAGCAGGTGCAGGAGCAAGAGCATCAGAGGAGCATCAGAGGAGCAGGAGCAGGAGCAGGAGCAGGAGCAGGAACAGGAGCTGGAGCATCAGAGGAGCATCAGAGGAGCAGGAGCAGGAGCAGGAGCAGGAGCAGGAGCATCAG
The DNA here is from genome assembly GCF_036971445.1 of Narcine bancroftii. NCBI lineage: Eukaryota > Metazoa > Chordata > Chondrichthyes > Torpediniformes > Narcinidae > Narcine > Narcine bancroftii. Next base: position 3,470,108 of record NW_027211895.1, on the reverse strand, counting down.
AGGAGCATCAGAGGAGCATCAGAGGAGCATCAGAGGAGCATCAGTGGAGCATCAGTGGAGCATCAGAGGAGCATCAGAGGAGCATCAGAGGAGCATCAGAGGAGCAACAGAGGAGCATCAGAGGAGCATCAGAGGAGCATCAGAGGAGCATCAGAGGAGCATCAGAGGAGCATCAGAGGAGCATCAGAGGAGCATCAGTGTAGCATCAGAGGATCATCAGAGGAGCATCAGAGGAGCATCAGAGGAGCAACAGAGGAGCATCAGAGGAGCAACAGAGGAGCATCGGAGGAGGATCAGAGGAGCATCAGAGGAGCATCAGAGGAGCATCAGAGGAGCATCAGAGGAGCATCAGAGGAGCATCAGAGGAGCATCAGAGGAGCATCAGAGGAGCCTCAGAGGAGCCTCAGAGGAGCATCAGAGGAGCATCAGAGGAGCATCAGAGGAGCATCAGAGGAGCATCAGAGGAGCATCAGAGGAGCATCAGAGGAGCAACAGAGGAGCATCAGAGGAGCATCAGAGGAGCCTCAGAGGAGCCTCAGAGGAGCATCAGAGGAGCATCAGAGGAGCATCAGAGGAGCATCAGAGGAGCATCAGAGGAGCATCAGAGGAGCCTCAGAGGAGCGTCAGAGGAGCATCAGAGGAGCATCAGAGGAGCATCAGAGGAGCATCAGAGGAGCATCAGAGGAGCATCAGAGGAGGATCAGAGGAGCATCAGAGGAGCATCAGAGGAGCATCAGAGGAGCATCAGAGGAGAATCAGGAGCATCAGAGGAACATCAGAGGAGCAACAGAGGAGCATCAGAGGAGCATCAGAGGAGCCTCAGAGGAGCATCAGAGGAGCATCAGAGGAGCATCAGAGGAGCATCAGAGGAGCAGGAGCAGGTGCATGAGCAGAAGCAGGAGCAGGTGCAGGAGCAGAAGCAGGAGCAGGTGCAGGAGCAGAAGCAGGAGCAGGAGCAGGTGCAGGAGCAAGAGCATCAGAGGAGCATCAGAGGAGCAGGAGCAGGAGCAGGAGCAGGAGCAGGAACAGGAGCAGGAGCAACAGAGGAGCATCAGAGGAGCAGGAGCAGGAGCAGGAGCAGGAGCAGGAGCAGGTGCAGGAGCAGAAGCAGGAGCAGGAGCAGGTGCAGGAGCAAGAGCATCAGAGGAGCATCAGAGGAGCAGGAGCAGGAGCAGGAGCAGGAGCAGGAACAGGAGCTGGAGCATCAGAGGAGCATCAGAGGAGCAGGAGCAGGAGCAGGAGCAGGAGCAGGAGCATCAGAGGAGCATCAGAGGAGCATCAGAGGAGCATCAGAGGAGCATCAGTGGAGCATCAGTGGAGCATCAGAGGAGCATCAGAGGAGCATCAGAGGAGCATCAGAGGAGCAACAGAGGAGCATCAGAGGAGCATCAGAGGAGCATCAGAGGAGCATCAGAGGAGCATCAGAGGAGCATCAGAGGAGCATCAGAGGAGCATCAGTGTAGCATCAGAGGATCATCAGAGGAGCATCAGAGGAGCATCAGAGGAGCAACAGAGGAGCATCAGAGGAGCAACAGAGGAGCATCGGAGGAGGATCAGAGGAGCATCAGAGGAGCATCAGAGGAGCATCAGAGGAGCATCAGAGGAGCATCAGAGGAGCATCAGAGGAGCATCAGAGGAGCCTTTGAGGAGCCTCAGAGGAGCATCAGAGGAGCATCAGAGGAGCATCAGAGGAGCATCAGAGGAGCATCAGAGGAGCATCAGAGGAGCATCAGAGGAGCAACAGAGGAGCATCAGAGGAGCATCAGAGGAGCCTCAGAGGAGCCTCAGAGGAGCATCAGAGGAGCATCAGAGGAGCATCAGAGGAGCATCAGAGGAGCATCAGAGGAGCATCAGAGGAGCCTCAGAGGAGCGTCAGAGGAGCATCAGAGGAGCATCAGAGGAGCATCAGAGGAGCATCAGAGGAGCATCAGAGGAGCATCAGAGGAGGATCAGAGGAGCATCAGAGGAGCATCAGAGGAGCATCAGAGGAGAATCAGGAGCATCAGAGGAGCATCAGAGGAGCAACAGAGGAGCATCAGAGGAGCATCAGAGGAGCCTCAGAGGAGCCTCAGAGGAGCATTAGAGGAGCATCAGAGGAGCATCAGAGGAGCATCAGAGGAGCATCAGAGGAGCATCAGAGGAGCATCAGTGGAGCATCAGTGGAGCATCAGAGGAGCATCAGAGGAGCATCTGAGGAGCATCAGAGGAGCAACAGAGGAGCATCAGAGGAGCATCAAAGGAGCATCAGAGGAGCATCAGAGGAGCATCAGAGTAGCATCAGTGGAGCATCAGAGGAGCATCAGTGGAGCATCAGTGGAGCATCAGAGGAGCATCAGTGGAGCATCAGAGGAGCATCAGAGGAGCATCAGAGGAGCATCAGAGGAGCATCAGTGGAGCATCAGAGGAGCATCAGAGGAGCATCAGAGGAGCATCAGAGGAGCATCAGAGGAGCATCAGAGGAGCATCAGAGGAGCATCAGAGGAGCATCAGAGGAGCATCAGAGGAGCATCAGAGGAGCATCAGAGGAGCATCAGAGCAGCATCAGAGGAGCATCAGAGGAGCATCAGAGGAGCATCAGAGGAGCAACAGAGGAGCATCAGAGGAGCATCAGAGAAGCATCAGAGGAGCCTCAGAGGAGCATCGGAGGAGCATCAGAGGAGCATCAGAGGAGCATCAGAGGAGCATCAGAGGAGCATCAGAGGAGCATCAGAGGAGCATCAGAGGAGCCTCAGAGGAGCCTCAGAGGAGCATCAGAGGAGCATCAGAGGAGCATCAGAGGAGCATCAGAGGAGCATCAGAGGAGCATCAGAGGAGCATCAGAGGAGCATCAGAGGAGCATCAGAGGAGCATCAGAGGAGCCTCAGAGGAGCCTCAGAGGAGCATCAGAGGAGCATCAGAGGAGCATCAGAGGAGCATCAGAGGAGCATCAGAGGAGCATCAGAGGAGCCTCAGAGGAGCGTCAGAGGAGCGTCAGAGGAGCATCAGAGGAGCATCAGAGGAGCATCAGAGGAGCATCAGAGGAGCATCAGAGGAGAATCAGAGGAGCATCAGAGGAGCATCAGAGGAGCATCAGAGGAGCATCAGAGGAGCATCAGAGGAGCATCAGAGGAGCATCAGAGGAGCATCAGAGGAGCAACAGAGGAGCAGGAGCAGGAGCAGGAGCAGGTGCAGGAGCAGAAGCAGGAGCAGGTGCAGGAGCAGAAGCAGGAGCAGGAGCAGGTGCAGGAGCAAGAGCATCAGAGGAGCATCAGAGGAGCAGGAGCAGGAGCAGGAGCAGGAGCAGGAACAGGAGCAGGAGCAACAGAGGAGCATCAGAGGAGCAGGAGCAGGAGCAGGAGCAGGAGCAGGAGCAGGTGCAGGAGCAGAAGCAGGAGCAGGAGCAGGTGCAGGAGCAAGAGCATCAGAGGAGCATCAGAGGAGCAGGAGCAGGAGCAGGAGCAGGAGCAGGAACAGGAGCAGGAGCATCAGAGGAGCATAAGAGGAGCAGGAGCAGGAGCAGGAGCAGGAGCAGGAGCATCAGAGGAGCATCAGAGGAGCATCAGAGGAGCATCAGAGGAGCATCAGAGGAGCATCAGAGGAGCATCAGAGGAGCATCAGAGGAGCATCAGAGGAGCATCAGAGGAGCATCAGTGGAGCATCAGTGGAGCATCAGAGGAGCATCAGAGGAGCATCAGAGGAGCATCAGAGGAGCAACAGAGGAGCATCAGAGGAGCATCAGAGGAGCATCAGAGGAGCATCAGAGGAGCATCAGAGGAGCATCAGAGGAGAATCAGAGGAGCATCAGAGGAGCATCAGAGGAGCATCAGAGGAGCATCAGAGGTGCATCAGTGGAGCATCAGAGGAGCAACAGAGGAGCATCAGAGGAGCATCAGAGGAGCAGGAGCAGGTGCAGGAGCAGAAGCAGGAGCAGGTGCAGGAGCAGAAGCAGGAGCAGGTGCAGGAGCAGAAGCAGGAGCAGGAGCAGGTGCAGGAGCAAGAGCATCAGAGGAGCATCAGAGGAGCAGGAGCAGGAGCAGGAGCAGGAGCAGGAACAGGAGCAGGAGCAACAGAGGAGCATCAGAGGAGCAGGAGCAGGAGCAGAAGCAGGAGCAGGAGCAGGTGCAGGAGCAGAAGCAGGAGCAGGAGCAGGTGCAGGAGCAAGAGCATCAGAGGAGCATCAGAGGAGCAGGAGCAGGAGCAGGAGCAGGAGCAGGAACAGGAGCAGGAGCATCAGAGGAGCATCAGAGGAGCAGGAGCAGGAGCAGGAGCAGGAGCAGGAGCATCAGAGGAGCATCAGAGGAGCATCAGAGGAGCATCAGAGGAGCATCAGAGGAGCATCAGAGGAGCATCAGAGGAGCATCAGAGGAGCATCAGAGGAGCATCAGTGGAGCATCAGTGGAGCATCAGAGGAGCATCAGAGGAGCATCAGAGGAGCATCAGAGGAGCAACAGAGGAGCATCAGAGGAGCATCAGAGGAGCATCAGAGGAGCATCAGAGGAGCATCAGAGGAGCATCAGAGGAGCATCAGAGGAGCATCAGTGTAGCATCAGAGGAGCATCAGAGGAGCATCAGAGGAGCATCAGAGGAGCATCAGAGGAGCAACAGAGGAGCATCAGAGGAGCAACAGAGGAGCATCAGAGGAGCATCAGAGAAGCATCAGAGGAGCCTCGGAGGAGCATCGGAGGAGCATCAGAGGAGCATCAGAGGAGCATCAGAGGAGCATCAGAGGAGCATCAGAGGAGCATCAGAGGAGCATCAGAGTAGCCTCAGAGGAGCCTCAGAGGAGCATCAGAGGAGCATCAGAGGAGCATCAGAGGAGCATCAGAGGAGCATCAGAGGAGCATCAGAGGAGCATCAGAGGAGCATCAGAGGAGCAACAGAGGAGCATCAGAGGAGCATCAGAGGAGCCTCAGAGGAGCCTCAGAGGAGCATCAGAGGAGCATCAGAGGAGCATCAGAGGAGCATCAGAGGAGCATCAGAGGAGCATCAGAGGAGCCTCAGAGGAGCGTCAGAGGAGCATCAGAGGAGCATCAGAGGAGCATCAGAGGAGCATCAGAGGAGCATCAGAGGAGCATCAGAGGAGCATCAGAGGAGCATCAGAGGAGCATCAGAGGAGCATCAGAGGAGCATCAGAGGAGCATCAGAGGAGCAACAGAGGAGCAGGAGCAGGAGCAGGAGCAGGTGCAGGAGCAGAAGCAGGAGCAGGTGCAGGAGCAGAAGCAGGAGCAGGAGCAGGTGCAGGAGCAAGAGCATCAGAGGAGCATCAGAGGAGCAGGACCAGGAGCAGGAGCAGGAGCAGGAACAGGAGCAGGAGCAACAGAGGAGCATCAGAGGAGCAGGAGCAGGAGCAGGAGCAGGAGCAGGAGCAGGTGCAGGAGCAGAAGCAGGAGCAGGAGCAGGTGCAGGAGCAAGAGCATCAGAGGAGCATCAGAGGAGCAGGAGCAGGAGCAGGAGCAGGAGCAGGAACAGGAGCAGGAGCATCAGAGGAGCATCAGAGGAGCAGGAGCAGCAGCAGGAGCAGGAGCAGGAGCATCAGAGGAGCATCAGAGGAGCATCAGAGGAGCATCAGAGGAGCATCAGAGGAGCATCAGAGGAGCATCAGAGGAGCATCAGAGGAGCATCAGTGGAGCATCAGTGGAGCATCAGAGGAGCATCAGAGGAGCATCAGAGGAGCATCAGAGGAGCAACAGAGGAGCATCAGAGGAGCATCAGAGGAGCATCAGAGGAGCATCAGAGGAGCATCAGAGGAGCATCAGAGGAGCATCAGAGGAGCATCAGTGTAGCATCAGAGGAGCATCAGAGGAGCATCAGAGGAGCATCAGAGGAGCATCAGAGGAGCAACAGAGGAGCATCAGAGGAGCAACAGAGGAGCATCAGAGGAGCATCAGAGAAGCATCAGAGGAGCCTCAGAGGAGCATCGGAGGAGCATCAGAGGAGCATCAGAGGAGCATCAGAGGAGCATCAGAGGAGCATCAGAGGAGCATCAGAGGAGCCTCAGAGGAGCCTCAGAGGAGCCTCAGAGGAGCATCAGAGGAGCATCAGAGGAGCATCAGAGGAGCATCAGAGGAGCATCAGAGGAGCAACAGAGGAGCATCAGAGGAGCATCAGAGGAGCCTCAGAGGAGCCTCAGAGGAGCATCAGAGGAGCATCAGAGGAGCATCAGAGGAGCATCAGAGGAGCATCAGAGGAGCATCAGAGGAGCCTCAGAGGAGCGTCAGAGGAGCATCAGAAGAGCATCAGAGGAGCATCAGAGGAGCATCAGAGGAGCATCAGAGGAGAATCAGAGGAGCATCAGAGGACCATCAGAGGAGCATCAGAGGAGAATCAGAGGAGCATCAGAGGAGCATCAGAAGAGCAACAGAGGAGCATCAGAGGAGCATCAGAGGAGCCTCAGAGGAGCCTCAGAGGAGCATTAGAGGAGCATTCAGAGGAGCATCAGAGGAGCATCAGAGGAGCATCAGAGGAGCATCAGTGGAGCATCAGTGGAGCATCAGAGGAGCATCAGAGGAGCATCTGAGGAGCATCAGAGGAGCAACAGAGGAGCATCAGAGGAGCATCAGAGGAGCATCAGAGGAGCATCAGAGTAGCATCAGTGGAGCATCAGAGGAGCATCAGTTGAGCATCAGTGGAGCATCAGAGGAGCATCAGTGTAGCATCAGAGGAGCATCAGAGGAGCATCAGTGGAGCATCAGAGGAGCATCAGAGGAGCATCTGAGGAGCATCAGAGGAGCATCAGAGGAGCATCAGAGGAGCATCAGAGGAGCATCAGAGGAGCATCAGAGGAGCATCAGAGGAGCATCAGAGGAGCAACAGAGGAGCATCAGAGGAGCATCAGAGGAGCATCAGTGGAGCATCAGAGGAGCATCAGAGGAGCATCAGAGGAGCATCAGTGGAGCATCAGAGGAGCATCAGAGGAGCATCAGTGGAGCATCAGAGGAGCATCAGAGGAGCATCAGAGGAGCATCAGAGGAGCATCAGAGGAGCATCAGAGGAGCATTAGAAGAGCATCAGAGGAGCATCAGAGGAGCATCAGAGGAGCAACAGAGGAGCATCAGAGGAGCAACAGAGGAGCAGGAGCAGGAGCAGGAGCAGGTGCAGGAGCAGAAGCAGGAGCAGGAGCAGGTGCAGGAGCAAGAGCATCAGAGGAGCATCAGTGGAGCATCAGTGGAGCATCAGAGGAGCATCAGAGGAGCATCAGAGGAGCATCAGAGGAGCATCAGAGGAGCATCAGTGGAGCATCAGAGGAGCATCAGAGGAGCATCAGTGGAGCATCAGAGGAGCATCAGAGGAGCATCAGAGGAGCATCAGAGGAGCATCAGAGGAGCATCAGAGGAGCATCAGAGGAGCATCAGAGGAGCATCAGAGGAGCATCAGAGGAGCATCAGAGGAGCATCAGAGGAGCATCAGAGGAGCATCAGAGGAGCATCAGAGGAGCATCAGAGGAGCATCAGAGGAGCATCAGAGGAGCAACAGAGGAGCATCAGAGGAGCATCAGAGGAGCATCAGAGGAGCATCAGAGGAGCATCAGTGTAGCATCAGAGGAGCATCAGAGGAGCATCAGAGGAGCATCAGAGGAGCATCAGAGGAGCATCAGAGGAGCAACAGAGGAGCATCAGAGGAGCAACAGAGGAGCATCAGAGGAGCATCAGAGGAGCATCAGAGGAGCATCAGAGGAGCATCAGAGTAGCATCAGAGGAGCATCAGAGGAGCATCAGAGGAGCATCAGTGGAGCATCAGAGGAGCATCAGTGGAGCGTCAGAGGAGCGTCAGAGGAGCATCAGAGGAGCATCAGAGGAGCATCAGAGGAGCATCAGAGGAGCATCAGAGGAGCATCAGAGGAGCATCAGAGGCGCATCAGTGTAGCATCAGAGCAGCATCAGAGGAGCATCAGAGGAGCATCAGAGGAGCATCAGAGGAGCAACAGAGGAGCATCAGAGGAGCAACAGAGGAGCATCAGAGGAGCATCGGAGAAGCATCAGAGGAGCCTCAGAGGAGCATCGGAGGAGCATCAGAGGAGCATCAGAGGAGCATCAGAGGAGCATCAGAGGAGCATCAGAGGAGCATCAGAGGAGCATCAGAGGAGCATCAGAGGAGCATCGGAGGAGCCTCAGAGGAGCCTCAGAGGAGCATCAGAGGAGCATCAGAGGAGCATCAGAGGAGCATCAGAGGAGCATCAGAGGAGCATCAGAGGAGCATCAGAGGAGCAACAGAGGAGCATCAGAGGAGCATCAGAGGAGCCTCAGAGGAGCCTCAGAGGAGCATCAGAGGAACATCAGAGGAGCATCAGAGGAGCATCAGAGGAGCCTCAGAGGAGCGTCAGAGGAGCATCAGAGGAGCATCAGAGGAGCATCAGTGGAGCATCAGTGGAGCATCAGAGGAGCATCAGAGGAGCATCTGAGGAGCATCAGAGGAGCAACAGAGGAGCATCAGAGGAGCATCAGAGGAGCATCAGAGGAGCATCAGAGGAGCATCAGAGTAGCATCAGTGGAGCATCAGAGGAGCATTAGAGGAGCATCAGAGGAGCATCAGAGGAGCATCAGAGGAGCAACAGAGGAGCATCAGAGGAGCAACAGAGGAGCAGGAGCAGGAGCAGGAGCAGGTGCAGGAGCAGAAGCAGGAGCAGGAGCAGGTGCAGGAGCAAGAGCATCAGAGGAGCAACAGAGGAGCATCAGAGGAGCATCAGAGGAGCATCAGTGGAGCATCAGAGGAGCATCAGAGGAGCATCAGTGGAGCATCAGAGGAGCATCAGAGGAGCATCAGAGGAGCATCAGAGGAGCATCAGAGGAGCATCCGAGGAGCATCAGAGGAGCATCAGAGGAGCATCAGAGGAGCATCAGAGGTGCATCAGTGGAGCATCAGTGGAGCATCAGAGGAGCATCAGAGGAGCATCAGAGGAGCATCAGAGGAGCAACAGAGGAGCATCAGAGGAGCATCAGAGGAGCATCAGAGGAGCATCAGAGGAGCATCAGTGTAGCATCAGAGGAGCATCAGAGGAGCATCAGAGGAGCATCGGAGGAGCATCAGAGGAGCAACAGAGGAGCATCAGAGGAGCAACAGAGGAGCATCAGAGGAGCATCAGAGAAGCATCAGAGGAGCCTCAGAGGAGCATCGGAGCAGCATCAGAGGAGCATCAGAGGAGCATCAGAGGAGCATCAGAGGAGCATCAGAGGAGCATCAGTGGAGCATCAGAGCAGCATCAGAGGAGCATCAGAGGAGCATCAGAGGAGCATCAGAGGAGCATCAGTGGAGCATCAGAGGATCATCAGAGGAGCATCAGAGGAGCATCAGAGGAGCATCAGAGGAGCATCAGAGGAGCATCAGTGTAGCATCAGAGGAGCATCAGAGGAGCATCAGAGGAGCATCAGAGGAGCATCAGAGGAGCATCAGAGGAGCAACAGAGGAGCATCAGTGGAGCATCAGAGGAGCATCAGAGGAGCATCAGAGGAGCATCAGTGTAGCATCAGAGGAGCATCAGAGGAGCATCAGAGGAGCATCAGAGGAGCATCAGAGGAGCATCAGAGGAGCAACAGAGGAGCATCAGAGGAGCAACAGAGGAGCATCAGAGGAGAATCAGAGGAGCATCAGAGGAGCATCAGAGGAGCATCAGAGTCGCATCAGTGGAGCATCAGAGGAGCATCAGAGGAGCATCAGAGGAGCAACAGAGGAGCATCAGAGGAGCATCAGAGGAGCATCAGAGGAGGATCAGAGGAGCATCAGAGGACCATCAGAGGAGCATCAGAGGAGAATCAGAGGAGCATCAGAGGAGCATCAGAGGAGCAACAGAGGAGCATCAGAGGAGCATCAGAGGAGCCTCAGAGGAGCCTCAGAGGAGCATTAGAGGAGCATCAGAGGAGCATCAGAGGAGCATCAGAGGAGCATCAGAGGAGCATCAGAGGAGCATCAGTGGAGCATCAGTGGAGCATCAGAGGAGCATCAGAGGAGCATCTGAGGAGCATCAGAGGAGCAACAGAGGAGCATCAGAGGAGCATCAGAGGAGCATCAGAGGAGCATCAGAGGAGCATCAGTGTAGCATCAGTGGAGCATCAGAGGAGCATCAGTTGAGCATCAGTGGAGCATCAGAGGAGCATCAGTGGAGCATCAGAGGAGCATCAGAGGAGCATCAGAGGAGCATCAGAGGAGCATCAGAGGAGCATCAGTGGAGCATCAGAGGAGCATCAGAGGAGCATCAGAGGAGCATCAGAGGAGCAACAGAGGAGCATCAGAGGAGCATCAGAGGAGCATCAGAGGAGGATCAGATGAGCATCAGAGGACCATCAGAGGAGCATCAGAGGAGAATCAGAGGAGCAACAGAGGAGCAGGAGCAGGAGCAGGAGCAGGTGCAGGAGCAGAAGCAGGAGCAGGAGCAGGTGCAGGAGCAAGAGCATCAGAGGAGCATCAGAGGAGCAGGAGCAGGAGCAGGAGCAGGAGCAGGAACAGGAGCAGGAGCATCAGAAGAGCATCAGAGGAGCAGGAGCAGGAGCAGGAGCAGGAGCAGGAGCATCAGAGGAGCATCAGAGGAGCATCAGAGGAGCATCAGAGGAGCATCAGAGGAGCATCAGAGGAGCATCAGAGGAGCATCAGTGGAGCATCAGTGGAGCATCAGAGGAGCATCAGAGGAGCATCAGAGGAGCATCAGAGGAGCAACAGAGGAGCATCAGAGGAGCATCAGAGGAGCATCAGAGGAGCATCAGAGGAGCATCAGAGGAGCATCAGAGGAGCATCAGTGGAGCATCAGAGGAGCATCAGAGGAGCATCAGAGGAGCATCAGAGGAGCATCAGAGGAGCATCAGAGGAGCATCAGAGGAGCATCCGAGGAGTATCAGAGGAGCATCAGAGGATCATCAGAGGAGCATCAGAGGTGCATCAGTGGAGCATCAGTGGAGCATCAGAGGAGCATCAGAGGAGCATCAGAGGAGCATCAGAGGAGCAACAGAGGAGCATCAGAGGAGCATCAGAGGAGCATCAGAGGAGCATCAGAGGAGCATCAGTGTAGCATCAGAGGAGCATCAGAGGAGCATCAGAGGAGCATCGGAGGAGCATCAGAGGAGCAACAGAGGAGCATCAGAGGAGCAACAGAGGAGCATCAGAGGAGCATCAGAGAAGCATCAGAGGAGCCTCAGAGGAGCATCGGAGCAGCATCAGTGGAGCATCAGAGCAGCATCAGAGGAGCATCAGAGGAGCATCAGAGGAGCATCAGAGGAGCATCAGTGGAGCATCAGAGGAGCATCAGAGGAGCATCAGAGGAGCATCAGAGGAGCATCAGAGGAGCATCAGAGGAGCATCAGAGGAGCATCAGAGGAGCATCAGAGGAGCATCAGAGGAGCATCAGAGGAGCATCAGAGGAGCATCAGAGGAGCAACAGAGGAGCATCAGAGGAGCATCAGAGGAGCATCAGAGGAGCATCAGAGGAGCATCAGTGTAGCATCAGAGGAGCATCAGAGGAGCATCAGAGGAGCATCAGAGGAGCATCAGAGGAGCATCAGAGGAGCAACAGAGGAGCATCAGAGGAGCAACAGAGGAGCATCAGAGGAGCATCAGAGGAGCATCAGAGGAGCATCAGAGGAGCATCAGAGTCGCATCAGTGGAGCATCAGAGGAGCATCAGAGGAGCATCAGAGGAGCAACAGAGGAGCATCAGAGGAGCATCAGAGGAGCATCAGAGGAGGATCAGAGGAGCATCAGAGGACCATCAGAGGAGCATCAGAGGAGAATCAGAGGAGCATCAGAGGAGCATCAGAGGAGCAACAGAGGAGCATCAGAGGAGCATCAGAGGAGCATCAGAGGAGAATCAGAGGAGCATCAGAGGAGCATCAGAGGAGCATCAGAGGAGCATCAGAGGAGCATCAGAGGAGCATCAGAGGAGCATCAGAGGAGCATCAGAGGAGCATCCGAGGAGTATCAGAGGAGCATCAGAGGATCATCAGAGGAGCATCAGAGGTGCATCAGTGGAGCATCAGTGGAGCATCAGAGGAGCATCAGAGGAGCATCAGAGGAGCATCAGAGGAGCAACAGAGGAGCATCAGAGGAGCATCAGAGGAGCATCAGAGGAGCATCAGAGGAGCATCAGTGTAGCATCAGAGGAGCATCAGAGGAGCATCAGAGGAGCATCGGAGGAGCATCAGAGGAGCAACAGAGGAGCATCAGAGGAGCAACAGAGGAGCATCAGAGGAGCATCAGAGAAGCATCAGAGGAGCCTCAGAGGAGCATCGGAGCAGCAGCAGAGGAGCATCAGAGGAGCATCAGAGGAGCATCAGAGGAGCATCAGAGGAGCATCAGAGGAGCATCAGAGGAGCATCAGTGGAGCATCAGAGCAGCATCAGAGGAGCATCAGAGGAGCATCAGAGGAGCATCAGAGGAGCATCAGTGGAGCATCAGAGCAGCATCAGAGGAGCATCAGAGGAGCATCAGAGGAGCATCAGAGGAGCATCAGAGGAGCATCAGAGGAGCAACAGAGGAGCATCAGAGGAGCATCGGAGGAGCATCAGAGGAGCATCAGAGAAGCATCAGAGGAGCATCAGAGGAGCATCAGTGTAGCATCAGAGGAGCATCGGAGGAGCATCAGAGGAGCATCAGAGGAGCATCAGAGGAGCATCAGTGTAGCATCAGAGGAGCATCAGAGGAGCATCAGAGGAGCATCAGAGGAGCATCAGAGGAGCATCAGAGGAGCAACAGAGGAGCATCAGTGGAGCATCAGAGGAGCATCAGAGGAGCATCAGAGGAGCATCAGTGTAGCATCAGAGGAGCATCAGAGGAGCATCAGAGGAGCATCAGAGGAGCATCAGAGGAGCATCAGAGGAGCAACAGAGGAGCATCAGAGGAGCAACAGAGGAGCATCAGAGGAGAATCAGAGGAGCATCAGAGGAGCATCAGAGGAGCATCAGAGTCGCATCAGTGGAGCATCAGAGGAGCATCAGAGGAGCATCAGAGGAGCAACAGAGGAGCATCAGAGGAGCATCAGAGGAGCATCAGAGGAGGATCAGAGGAGCATCAGAGGACCATCAGAGGAGCATCAGAGGAGAATCAGAGGAGCATCAGAGGAGCATCAGAGGAGCAACAGAGGAGCATCAGAGGAGCATCAGAGGAGCATCAGAGGAGCATCAGAGGAGCATCAGAGGAGCATCAGAGGAGCATCAGTGGAGCATCAGAGGAGCATCAGAGGAGCATCAGAGGAGCATCAGAGGAGCAACAGAGGAGCATCAGAGGAGCATCAGAGGAGCATCAGAGGAGGATCAGATGAGCATCAGAGGACCATCAGAGGAGCATCAGAGGAGAATCAGAGGAGCAACAGAGGAGCAGGAGCAGGAGCAGGAGCAGGTGCAGGAGCAGAAGCAGGAGCAGGAGCAGGTGCAGGAGCAAGAGCATCAGAGGAGCATCAGAGGAGCATCAGAGGAGCATCAGAGGAGCATCAGAGGAGCAACAGAGGAGCATCAGAGGAGCATCAGAGGAGCATCAGAGGAGCATCAGAGGAGCATCAGTGTAGCATCAGAGGAGCATCAGAGGAGCATCAGAGGAGCATCAGAGGAGCATCAGAGGAGCATCAGAGGAGCAACAGAGGAGCATCAGAGGAGCAACAGAGGAGCATCAGAGGAGCATCAGAGGAGCATCAGAGGAGCATCAGAGGAGCATCAGAGTCGCATCAGTGGAGCATCAGAGGAGCATCAGAGGAGCATCAGAGGAGCAACAGAGGAGCATCAGAGGAGCATCAGAGGAGCATCAGAGGAGGATCAGAGGAGCATCAGAGGACCATCAGAGGAGCATCAGAGGAGAATCAGAGGAGCATCAGAGGAGCATCAGAGGAGCAACAGAGGAGCATCAGAGGAGCATCAGAGGAGCATCAGAGGAGAATCAGAGGAGCATCAGAGGAGCATCAGAGGAGCATCAGAGGAGCATCAGAGGAGCATCAGAGGAGCATCAGAGGAGCATCAGAGGAGCATCAGAGGAGCATCCGAGGAGTATCAGAGGAGCATCAGAGGATCATCAGAGGAGCATCAGAGGTGCATCAGTGGAGCATCAGTGGAGCATCAGAGGAGCATCAGAGGAGCATCAGAGGAGCATCAGAGGAGCAACAGAGGAGCATCAGAGGAGCATCAGAGGAGCATCAGAGGAGCATCAGAGGAGCATCAGTGTAGCATCAGAGGAGCATCAGAGGAGCATCAGAGGAGCATCGGAGGAGCATCAGAGGAGCAACAGAGGAGCATCAGAGGAGCAACAGAGGAGCATCAGAGGAGCATCAGAGAAGCATCAGAGGAGCCTCAGAGGAGCATCGGAGCAGCAGCAGAGGAGCATCAGAGGAGCATCAGAGGAGCATCAGAGGAGCATCAGAGGAGCATCAGAGGAGCATCAGAGGAGCATCAGTGGAGCATCAGAGCAGCATCAGAGGAGCATCAGAGGAGCATCAGAGGAGCATCAGAGGAGCATCAGTGGAGCATCAGAGCAGCATCAGAGGAGCATCAGAGGAGCATCAGAGGAGCATCAGAGGAGCATCAGAGGAGCATCAGAGGAGCAACAGAGGAGCATCAGAGGAGCATCGGAGGAGCATCAGAGGAGCATCAGAGAAGCATCAGAGGAGCATCAGAGGAGCATCAGTGTAGCATCAGAGGAGCATCGGAGGAGCATCAGAGGAGCATCAGAGGAGCATCAGAGGAGCATCAGTGTAGCATCAGAGGAGCATCAGAGGAGCATCAGAGGAGCATCAGAGGAGCATCAGAGGAGCATCAGAGGAGCAACAGAGGAGCATCAGTGGAGCATCAGAGGAGCATCAGAGGAGCATCAGAGGAGCATCAGTGTAGCATCAGAGGAGCATCAGAGGAGCATCAGAGGAGCATCAGAGGAGCATCAGAGGAGCATCAGAGGAGCAACAGAGGAGCATCAGAGGAGCAACAGAGGAGCATCAGAGGAGAATCAGAGGAGCATCAGAGGAGCATCAGAGGAGCATCAGAGTCGCATCAGTGGAGCATCAGAGGAGCATCAGAGGAGCATCAGAGGAGCAACAGAGGAGCATCAGAGGAGCATCAGAGGAGCATCAGAGGAGGATCAGAGGAGCATCAGAGGACCATCAGAGGAGCATCAGAGGAGAATCAGAGGAGCATCAGAGGAGCATCAGAGGAGCAACAGAGGAGCATCAGAGGAGCATCAGAGGAGCATCAGAGGAGCATCAGAGGAGCATCAGAGGAGCATCAGAGGAGCATCAGTGGAGCATCAGAGGAGCATCAGAGGAGCATCAGAGGAGCATCAGAGGAGCAACAGAGGAGCATCAGAGGAGCATCAGAGGAGCATCAGAGGAGGATCAGATGAGCATCAGAGGACCATCAGAGGAGCATCAGAGGAGAATCAGAGGAGCAACAGAGGAGCAGGAGCAGGAGCAGGAGCAGGTGCAGGAGCAGAAGCAGGAGCAGGAGCAGGTGCAGGAGCAAGAGCATCAGAGGAGCATCAGAGGAGCAGGAGCAGGAGCAGGAGCAGGAGCAGGAACAGGAGCAGGAGCATCAGAAGAGCATCAGAGGAGCAGGAGCAGGAGCAGGAGCAGGAGCAGGAGCATCAGAGGAGCATCAGAGGAGCATCAGAGGAGCATCAGAGGAGCATCAGAGGAGCATCAGAGGAGCATCAGAGGAGCATCAGTGGAGCATCAGTGGAGCATCAGAGGAGCATCAGAGGAGCATCAGAGGAGCATCAGAGGAGCAACAGAGGAGCATCAGAGGAGCATCAGAGGAGCATCAGAGGAGCATCAGAGGAGCATCAGAGGAGCATCAGTGGAGCATCAGAGGAGCATCAGAGGAGCATCAGAGGAGCATCAGAGGAGCATCAGAGGAGCATCAGAGGAGCATCAGAGGAGCATCCGAGGAGTATCAGAGGAGCATCAGAGGATCATCAGAGGAGCATCAGAGGTGCATCAGTGGAGCATCAGTGGAGCATCAGAGGAGCATCAGAGGAGCATCAGAGGAGCATCAGAGGAGCAACAGAGGAGCATCAGAGGAGCATCAGAGGAGCATCAGAGGAGCATCAGAGGAGCATCAGTGTAGCATCAGAGGAGCATCAGAGGAGCATCAGAGGAGCATCGGAGGAGCATCAGAGGAGCAACAGAGGAGCATCAGAGGAGCAACAGAGGAGCATCAGAGGAGCATCAGAGGAGCATCAGAGGAGCCTCAGAGGAGCATCGGAGCAGCAGCAGAGGAGCATCAGAGGAGCATCAGAGGAGCATCAGAGGAGCATCAGAGGAGCATCAGAGGAGCATCAGAGGAGCATCAGTGGAGCATCAGAGCAGCATCAGAGGAGCATCAGAGGAGCATCAGAGGAGCATCAGAGGAGCATCAGTGGAGCATCAGAGGAGCATCAGAGGAGCATCAGAGGAGCATCAGAGGAGCATCAGAGGAGCATCAGAGGAGCATCAGAGGAGCATCAGTGTAGCATCAGAGGAGCATCAGAGGAGCATCAGAGGAGCATCAGAGGAGCATCAGAGGAGCATCAGAGGAGCAACAGAGGAGCATCAGAGGAGCATCAGAGGAGCATCAGAGGAGCATCAGAGGAGCATCAGTGTAGCATCAGAGGAGCATCAGAGGAGCATCAGAGGAGCATCAGAGGAGCATCAGAGGAGCATCAGAGGAGCAACAGAGGAGCATCAGAGGAGCAACAGAGGAGCATCAGAGGAGCATCAGAGGAGCATCAGAGGAGCATCAGAGGAGCATCAGAGTCGCATCAGTGGAGCATCAGAGGAGCATCAGAGGAGCATCAGAGGAGCAACAGAGGAGCATCAGAGGAGCATCAGAGGAGCATCAGAGGAGGATCAGAGGAGCATCAGAGGACCATCAGAGGAGCATCAGAGGAGAATCAGAGGAGCATCAGAGGAGCATCAGAGGAGCAACAGAGGAGCATCAGAGGAGCATCAGAGGAGCCTCAGAGGAGCCTCAGAGGAGCATTAGAGGAGCATCAGAGGAGCATCAGAGGAGCATCAGAGGAGCATCAGAGGAGCATCAGAGGAGCATCAGTGGAGCATCAGTGGAGCATCAGAGGAGCATCAGAGGAGCATCTGAGGAGCATCAGAGGAGCAACAGAGGAGCATCAGAGGAGCATCAGAGGAGCATCAGAGGAGCATCAGAGGAGCATCAGTGTAGCATCAGTGGAGCATCAGAGGAGCATCAGTTGAGCATCAGTGGAGCATCAGAGGAGCATCAGTGGAGCATCAGAGGAGCATCAGAGGAGCATCAGAGGAGCATCAGAGGAGCATCAGTGGAGCATCAGAGGAGCATCAGAGGAGCATCAGAGGAGCATCAGAGGAGCAACAGAGGAGCATCAGAGGAGCATCAGAGGAGCATCAGAGGAGGATCAGATGAGCATCAGAGGACCATCAGAGGAGCATCAGAGGAGAATCAGAGGAGCAACAGAGGAGCAGGAGCAGGAGCAGGAGCAGGTGCAGGAGCAGAAGCAGGAGCAGGAGCAGGTGCAGGAGCAATAGCATCAGAGGAGCATCAGAGGAGCAGGAGCAGGAGCAGGAGCAGGAGCAGGAACAGGAGCAGGAGCATCAGAAGAGCATCAGAGGAGCAGGAGCAGGAGCAGGAGCAGGAGCAGGAGCATCAGAGGAGCATCAGAGGAGCATCAGAGGAGCATCAGAGGAGCATCAGAGGAGCATCAGAGGAGCATCAGAGGAGCATCAGTGGAGCATCAGTGGAGCATCAGAGGAGCATCAGAGGAGCATCAGAGGAGCATCAGAGGAGCAACAGAGGAGCATCAGAGGAGCATCAGAGGAGCATCAGAGGAGCATCAGAGGAGCATCAGAGGAGCATCAGAGGAGCATCAGAGGAGCATCAGTGTAGCATCAGAGGAGCATCAGAGGAGCATCAGAGGAGCATCAGAGGAGCATCAGAAGAGCAACAGAGGAGCATCAGAGGAGCAACAGAGGAGCATCAGAGGAGCATCAGAGAAGCATCAGAGGAGCCTCAGAGGAGCATCGGAGGAGCATCAGAGGAGCATCGGAGGAGCATCAGAGGAGCATCAGAGGAGCATCAGAGGAGCATCAGAGGAGCATCAGAGGAGCATCAGTGGAGCATCAGAGCAGCATCAGAGGAGCATCAGAGGAGCATCAGAGGAGCATCAGAGGAGCATCAGAGGAGCATCAGAGGAGCAACAGAGGAGCATCAGAGGAGCATCAGAGGAGCATCGGAGGAGCATCAGAGGAGCATCAGAGGAGCATCAGAGGAGCATCAGAGGAGCATCAGTGTAGCATCAGAGGAGCATCGGAGGAGCATCAGAGGAGCATCAGAGGAGCATCAGAGGAGCATCAGAGGAGCATCAGAGGAGCATCAGAGGAGCATCAGAGGAGCATCAGAGGAGCAACAGAGGAGCATCAGAGGAGCAACAGAGGAGCATCAGAGGAGCATCAGAGGAGCATCAGAGGAGCCTCAGAGGAGCATCGGAGGAGCATCAGAGGAGCATCAGAGGAGCATCAGAGGAGCATCAGAGGAGCATCAGAGGAGCATCAGAGGAGCATCAGAGGAGCATCAGAGGAGCATCAGTGGAGCATCAGAGCAGCATCAGAGGAGCATCAGAGGAGCATCAGAGGAGCAACAGAGGAGCATCAGAGGAGCATCAGAGGAGCATCAGAGGAGCATCAGAGGAGCATCAGAGGAGCATCAGAGGTGCATCAGTGGAGCATCAGTGGAGCATCAGAGGAGCATCAGAGGAGCATCAGAGGAGCATCAGAGGAGCAACAGAGGAGCATCAGAGGAGCATCAGAGGAGCATCAGAGGAGCATCAGAGGAGCATCAGTGTAGCATCAGAGGAGCATCAGAGGAGCATCAGAGGAGCATCAGAGGAGCATCAGAGGAGCAACGGAGGAGCATCAGAGGAGCAACAGAGGAGCATCAGAGGAGCATCAGAGGAGCATCAGAGGAGCCTCAGATGAGCATCGGAGGAGCATCAGTGGAGCATCAGAGGAGCATCAGAGGAGCATCAGAGGGGCATCAGAGGAGCATCAGAGGAGCATCAGAGGAGCATCAGTGGAGCATCAGAGCAGCATCAGAGGAGCATCAGAGGAGCATCAGAGGAGCATCAGAGGAGCATCAGAGGAGCATCAGAGGAGCATCAGAGGAGCATCAGAGGAGCATCAGAGGAGCATCAGAGGATCATCAGAGGAGCATCAGAGGAGCATCAGTGTAGCGTCAGAGGAGCATCAGAGGAGCATCAGAGGAGCATCAGAGGAGCATCAGAGGAGCAACAGAGGAGCATCAGAGGAGCATCAGAGGAGCATCAGAGGAGCATCAGAGGAGCATCAGAGGAGCAACAGAGGAGCATCAGAGGAGCATCAGAGGAGCAACAGAGGAGCATCAGAGGAGCATCAGAGGAGCATCAGAGGAGCATCAGAGGAGCATCAGAGTAGCATCAGTGGAGCATCAGAGGAGCATCAGAGGATCATCAGAGGAGCATCAGAGGAGCATCAGTGTAGCATCAGAGGAGCATCAGAGGAGCGTCAGAGGAGCATCAGAGGAGCATCAGAGGAGCATCAGAGGAGCATCAGAGGATCAACAGAGGAGCATCAGAGGAGCATCAGAGAAGCATCAGAGGAGCATCAGAGGAGCATCAGAGGAGCATCAGAGGAGCAACAGAGGAGCATCAGAGGAGCAACAGAGGAGCATCAGAGGAGCATCAGAGGAGCATCAGAGGAGCATCAGAGGAGCATCAGAGTAGCATCAGTGGAGCATCAGAGGAGCATCAGTTGAGCATCAGTGGAGCATCAGAGGAGCATCAGTGGAGCATCAGAGGAGCATCAGAGGAGAATCAGAGGAGCATCAGAGGAGCATCAGAGGAGCATCAGTGGAGCATCAGAGGAGCATCAGAGGAGCATCAGAGGAGCATCAGAGGAGCATCAGAGGAGCATCAGAGGAGCATCAGAGGAGCATCAGAGGAGCATCAGAGGAGTATCAGAGGAGCATCAGTGGAGCATCAGTGGAGCATCAGAGGAGCATCAGAGGAGCATCAGAGGAGCATCAGAGGAGCAACAGAGGAGCATCAGAGGAGCATCAGAGGAGCATCAGAGGAGGATCAGAGGAGCATCAGAGGACCATCAGAGGAGCATCAGAGGAGAATCAGAGGAGCATCAGAGGAGCATCAGAGGAGCAACAGAGGAGCATCAGAGGAGCATCAGAGGAGCCTCAGAGGAGCCTCAGAGGAGCATTAGAGGAGCATCAGAGGAGCATCAGAGGAGCATCAGAGGAGCATCGGAGGAGCATCAGAGGAGCATCAGTGGAGCATCAGTGGAGCATCAGAGGAACATCAGAGGAGCATCTGAGGAGCATCAGAGGAGCAACAGAGGAGCATCAGAGGAGCATCAGAGGAGCATCAGAGGAGCATCAGAGTAGCATCAGTGGAGCATCAGTGGAGCATCAGAGGAGCATCAGTTGAGCATCAGTGGAGCATCAGAGGAGCATCAGTGGAGCATCAGAGGAGCATCAGAGGAGCATCAGAGGAGCATCAGTGGAGCTTCAGAGGAGCATCAGAGGAGCATCAGAGGAGCATCAGAGGAGCAACAGAGGAGCATCAGAGGAGCATCAGAGGAGCATCAGAGGAGGATCAGAGGAGCATCAGAGGAGCAGGAGCAGGAGCAGGTGCAGGAGCAAGAGCATCAGAGGAGCATCAGAGGAGCAGGAGCAGGAGCAGGAGCAGGAGCAGGAACAGGAGCAGGAGCATCAGAGGAGCATCAGAGGAGCAGGAGCAGGAGCAGGAGCAGGAGCAGGAGCATCAGAGGAGCATCAGAGGAGCATCAGAGGAGCATCAGAGGAGCATCAGAGGAGCATCAGAGGAGCATCAGAGGAGCATCAGTGGAGCATCAGTGGAGCATCAGAGGAGCATCAGAGGAGCATCAGAGGAGCATCAGAGGAGCAACAGAGGAGCATCAGAGGAGCATCAGAGGAGCATCAGAGGAGCATCAGAGGAGCATCAGAGGAGCATCAGAGGAGCATCAGAGGAGCATCAGTGTAGAATCAGAGGAGCATCAGAGGAGCATCAGAGGAGCATCAGAGGAGCATCAGAGGAGGATCAGAGGAGCATCAGAGGACCATCAGAGGAGCATCAGAGGAGAATCAGAGGAGCATCAGAGGAGCATCAGAGGAGCAACAGAGGAGCATCAGAGGAGCATCAGAGGAGCATCAGAGGAGAATCAGAGGAGCATCAGAGGAGCATCAGAGGAGCATCAGAGGAGCATCAGAGGAGCATCAGAGGAGCATCAGAGGAGCATCAGAGGAGCATCAGAGGAGCATCCGAGGAGTATCAGAGGAGCATCAGAGGATCATCAGAGGAGCATCAGAGGTGCATCAGTGGAGCATCAGTGGAGCATCAGAGGAGCATCAGAGGAGCATCAGAGGAGCATCAGAGGAGCAACAGAGGAGCATCAGAGGAGCATCAGAGGAGCATCAGAGGAGCATCAGAGGAGCATCAGTGTAGCATCAGAGGAGCATCAGAGGAGCATCAGAGGAGCATCGGAGGAGCATCAGAGGAGCAACAGAGGAGCATCAGAGGAGCAACAGAGGAGCATCAGAGGAGCATCAGAGAAGCATCAGAGGAGCCTCAGAGGAGCATCGGAGCAGCAGCAGAGGAGCATCAGAGGAGCATCAGAGGAGCATCAGAGGAGCATCAGAGGAGCATCAGAGGAGCATCAGAGGAGCATCAGTGGAGCATCAGAGCAGCATCAGAGGAGCATCAGAGGAGCATCAGAGGAGCATCAGAGGAGCATCAGTGGAGCATCAGAGCAGCATCAGAGGAGCATCAGAGGAGCATCAGAGGAGCATCAGAGGAGCATCAGAGGAGCATCAGAGGAGCAACAGAGGAGCATCAGAGGAGCATCGGAGGAGCATCAGAGGAGCATCAGAGAAGCATCAGAGGAGCATCAGAGGAGCATCAGTGTAGCATCAGAGGAGCATCGGAGGAGCATCAGAGGAGCATCAGAGGAGCATCAGAGGAGCATCAGTGTAGCATCAGAGGAGCATCAGAGGAGCATCAGAGGAGCATCAGAGGAGCATCAGAGGAGCATCAGAGGAGCAACAGAGGAGCATCAGTGGAGCATCAGAGGAGCATCAGAGGAGCATCAGAGGAGCATCAGTGTAGCATCAGAGGAGCATCAGAGGAGCATCAGAGGAGCATCAGAGGAGCATCAGAGGAGCATCAGAGGAGCAACAGAGGAGCATCAGAGGAGCAACAGAGGAGCATCAGAGGAGAATCAGAGGAGCATCAGAGGAGCATCAGAGGAGCATCAGAGTCGCATCAGTGGAGCATCAGAGGAGCATCAGAGGAGCATCAGAGGAGCAACAGAGGAGCATCAGAGGAGCATCAGAGGAGCATCAGAGGAGGATCAGAGGAGCATCAGAGGACCATCAGAGGAGCATCAGAGGAGAATCAGAGGAGCATCAGAGGAGCATCAGAGGAGCAACAGAGGAGCATCAGAGGAGCATCAGAGGAGCATCAGAGGAGCATCAGAGGAGCATCAGAGGAGCATCAGAGGAGCATCAGTGGAGCATCAGAGGAGCATCAGAGGAGCATCAGAGGAGCATCAGAGGAGCAACAGAGGAGCATCAGAGGAGCATCAGAGGAGCATCAGAGGAGGATCAGATGAGCATCAGAGGACCATCAGAGGAGCATCAGAGGAGAATCAGAGGAGCAACAGAGGAGCAGGAGCAGGAGCAGGAGCAGGTGCAGGAGCAGAAGCAGGAGCAGGAGCAGGTGCAGGAGCAAGAGCATCAGAGGAGCATCAGAGGAGCAGGAGCAGGAGCAGGAGCAGGAGCAGGAACAGGAGCAGGAGCATCAGAAGAGCATCAGAGGAGCAGGAGCAGGAGCAGGAGCAGGAGCAGGAGCATCAGAGGAGCATCAGAGGAGCATCAGAGGAGCATCAGAGGAGCATCAGAGGAGCATCAGAGGAGCATCAGAGGAGCATCAGTGGAGCATCAGTGGAGCATCAGAGGAGCATCAGAGGAGCATCAGAGGAGCATCAGAGGAGCAACAGAGGAGCATCAGAGGAGCATCAGAGGAGCATCAGAGGAGCATCAGAGGAGCATCAGAGGAGCATCAGTGGAGCATCAGAGGAGCATCAGAGGAGCATCAGAGGAGCATCAGAGGAGCATCAGAGGAGCATCAGAGGAGCATCAGAGGAGCATCCGAGGAGTATCAGAGGAGCATCAGAGGATCATCAGAGGAGCATCAGAGGTGCATCAGTGGAGCATCAGTGGAGCATCAGAGGAGCATCAGAGGAGCATCAGAGGAGCATCAGAGGAGCAACAGAGGAGCATCAGAGGAGCATCAGAGGAGCATCAGAGGAGCATCAGAGGAGCATCAGTGTAGCATCAGAGGAGCATCAGAGGAGCATCAGAGGAGCATCGGAGGAGCATCAGAGGAGCAACAGAGGAGCATCAGAGGAGCAACAGAGGAGCATCAGAGGAGCATCAGAGAAGCATCAGAGGAGCCTCAGAGGAGCATCGGAGCAGCAGCAGAGGAGCATCAGAGGAGCATCAGAGGAGCATCAGAGGAGCATCAGAGGAGCATCAGAGGAGCATCAGAGGAGCATCAGTGGAGCATCAGAGCAGCATCAGAGGAGCATCAGAGGAGCATCAGAGGAGCATCAGAGGAGCATCAGTGGAGCATCAGAGGAGCATCAGAGGAGCATCAGAGGAGCATCAGAGGAGCATCAGAGGAGCATCAGAGGAGCATCAGAGGAGCATCAGTGTAGCATCAGAGGAGCATCAGAGGAGCATCAGAGGAGCATCAGAGGAGCATCAGAGGAGCATCAGAGGAGCAACAGAGGAGCATCAGAGGAGCATCAGAGGAGCATCAGAGGAGCATCAGAGGAGCATCAGTGTAGCATCAGAGGAGCATCAGAGGAGCATCAGAGGAGCATCAGAGGAGCATCAGAGGAGCATCAGAGGAGCAACAGAGGAGCATCAGAGGAGCAACAGAGGAGCATCAGAGGAGCATCAGAGGAGCATCAGAGGAGCATCAGAGGAGCATCAGAGTCGCATCAGTGGAGCATCAGAGGAGCATCAGAGGAGCATCAGAGGAGCAACAGAGGAGCATCAGAGGAGCATCAGAGGAGCATCAGAGGAGGATCAGAGGAGCATCAGAGGACCATCAGAGGAGCATCAGAGGAGAATCAGAGGAGCATCAGAGGAGCATCAGAGGAGCAACAGAGGAGCATCAGAGGAGCATCAGAGGAGCCTCAGAGGAGCCTCAGAGGAGCATTAGAGGAGCATCAGAGGAGCATCAGAGGAGCATCAGAGGAGCATCAGAGGAGCATCAGAGGAGCATCAGTGGAGCATCAGTGGAGCATCAGAGGAGCATCAGAGGAGCATCTGAGGAGCATCAGAGGAGCAACAGAGGAGCATCAGAGGAGCATCAGAGGAGCATCAGAGGAGCATCAGAGGAGCATCAGTGTAGCATCAGTGGAGCATCAGAGGAGCATCAGTTGAGCATCAGTGGAGCATCAGAGGAGCATCAGTGGAGCATCAGAGGAGCATCAGAGGAGCATCAGAGGAGCATCAGAGGAGCATCAGTGGAGCATCAGAGGAGCATCAGAGGAGCATCAGAGGAGCATCAGAGGAGCAACAGAGGAGCATCAGAGGAGCATCAGAGGAGCATCAGAGGAGGATCAGATGAGCATCAGAGGACCATCAGAGGAGCATCAGAGGAGAATCAGAGGAGCAACAGAGGAGCAGGAGCAGGAGCAGGAGCAGGTGCAGGAGCAGAAGCAGGAGCAGGAGCAGGTGCAGGAGCAATAGCATCAGAGGAGCATCAGAGGAGCAGGAGCAGGAGCAGGAGCAGGAGCAGGAACAGGAGCAGGAGCATCAGAAGAGCATCAGAGGAGCAGGAGCAGGAGCAGGAGCAGGAGCAGGAGCATCAGAGGAGCATCAGAGGAGCATCAGAGGAGCATCAGAGGAGCATCAGAGGAGCATCAGAGGAGCATCAGAGGAGCATCAGTGGAGCATCAGTGGAGCATCAGAGGAGCATCAGAGGAGCATCAGAGGAGCATCAGAGGAGCAACAGAGGAGCATCAGAGGAGCATCAGAGGAGCATCAGAGGAGCATCAGAGGAGCATCAGAGGAGCATCAGAGGAGCATCAGAGGAGCATCAGTGTAGCATCAGAGGAGCATCAGAGGAGCATCAGAGGAGCATCAGAGGAGCATCAGAAGAGCAACAGAGGAGCATCAGAGGAGCAACAGAGGAGCATCAGAGGAGCATCAGAGAAGCATCAGAGGAGCCTCAGAGGAGCATCGGAGGAGCATCAGAGGAGCATCGGAGGAGCATCAGAGGAGCATCAGAGGAGCATCAGAGGAGCATCAGAGGAGCATCAGAGGAGCATCAGTGGAGCATCAGAGCAGCATCAGAGGAGCATCAGAGGAGCATCAGAGGAGCATCAGAGGAGCATCAGAGGAGCATCAGAGGAGCAACAGAGGAGCATCAGAGGAGCATCAGAGGAGCATCGGAGGAGCATCAGAGGAGCATCAGAGGAGCATCAGAGGAGCATCAGAGGAGCATCAGAGGAGCATCAGAGGAGCATCAGAGGAGCATCAGAGGAGCAACAGAGGAGCATCAGAGGAGCAACAGAGGAGCATCAGAGGAGCATCAGAGGAGCATCAGAGGAGCCTCAGAGGAGCATCGGAGGAGCAACAGAGGACCATCAGAGGAGCATCAGAGGAGAATCAGAGGAGCAACAGAGGAGCAGGAGCAGGAGCAGGAGCAGGTGCAGGAGCAGAAGCAGGAGCAGGAGCAGGTGCAGGAGCAATAGCATCAGAGGAGCATCAGAGGAGCAGGAGCAGGAGCAGGAGCAGGAGCAGGAACAGGAGCAGGAGCATCAGAAGAGCATCAGAGGAGCAGGAGCAGGAGCAGGAGCAGGAGCAGGAGCATCAGAGGAGCATCAGAGGAGCATCAGAGGAGCATCAGAGGAGCATCAGAGGAGCATCAGAGGAGCATCAGAGGAGCATCAGTGGAGCATCAGTGGAGCATCAGAGGAGCATCAGAGGAGCATCAGAGGAGCATCAGAGGAGCAACAGAGGAGCATCAGAGGAGCATCAGAGGAGCATCAGAGGAGCATCAGAGGAGCATCAGAGGAGCATCAGAGGAGCATCAGAGGAGCATCAGTGTAGCATCAGAGGAGCATCAGAGGAGCATCAGAGGAGCATCAGAGGAGCATCAGAAGAGCAACAGAGGAGCATCAGAGGAGCAACAGAGGAGCATCAGAGGAGCATCAGAGAAGCATCAGAGGAGCCTCAGAGGAGCATCGGAGGAGCATCAGAGGAGCATCGGAGGAGCATCAGAGGAGCATCAGAGGAGCATCAGAGGAGCATCAGAGGAGCATCAGAGGAGCATCAGTGGAGCATCAGAGCAGCATCAGAGGAGCATCAGAGGAGCATCAGAGGAGCATCAGAGGAGCATCAGAGGAGCATCAGAGGAGCAACAGAGGAGCATCAGAGGAGCATCAGAGGAGCATCGGAGGAGCATCAGAGGAGCATCAGAGGAGCATCAGAGGAGCATCAGAGGAGCATCAGAGGAGCATCAGAGGAGCATCAGAGGAGCATCAGAGGAGCAACAGAGGAGCATCAGAGGAGCAACAGAGGAGCATCAGAGGAGCATCAGAGGAGCATCAGAGGAGCCTCAGAGGAGCATCGGAGGAGCATCAGAGGAGCATCAGAGGAGCATCAGAGGAGCATCAGAGGAGCATCAGAGGAGCATCAGAGGAGCATCAGAGGAGCATCAGAGGAGCATCAGTGGAGCATCAGAGCAGCATCAGAGGAGCATCAGAGGAGCATCAGAGGAGCAACAGAGGAGCATCAGAGGAGCATCAGAGGAGCATCAGAGGAGCATCAGAGGAGCATCAGAGGAGCATCAGAGGTGCATCAGTGGAGCATCAGTGGAGCATCAGAGGAGCATCAGAGGAGCATCAGAGGAGCATCAGAGGAGCAACAGAGGAGCATCAGAGGAGCATCAGAGGAGCATCAGAGGAGCATCAGAGGAGCATCAGTGTAGCATCAGAGGAGCATCAGAGGAGCATCAGAGGAGCATCAGAGGAGCATCAGAGGAGCAACGGAGGAGCATCAGAGGAGCAACAGAGGAGCATCAGAGGAGCATCAGAGGAGCATCAGAGGAGCCTCAGATGAGCATCGGAGGAGCATCAGTGGAGCATCAGAGGAGCATCAGAGGAGCATCAGAGGGGCATCAGAGGAGCATCAGAGGAGCATCAGAGGAGCATCAGTGGAGCATCAGAGCAGCATCAGAGGAGCATCAGAGGAGCATCAGAGGAGCATCAGAGGAGCATCAGAGGAGCATCAGAGGAGCATCAGAGGAGCATCAGAGGATCATCAGAGGAGCATCAGAGGATCATCAGAGGAGCATCAGAGGAGCATCAGTGTAGCGTCAGAGGAGCATCAGAGGAGCATCAGAGGAGCAACAGAGGAGCATCAGAGGAGCATCAGAGGAGCATCAGAGGAGCATCAGAGGAGCATCAGAGGAGCAACAGAGGAGCATCAGAGGAGCATCAGAGGAGCAACAGAGGAGCATCAGAGGAGCATCAGAGGAGCATCAGAGGAGCATCAGAGGAGCATCAGAGTAGCATCAGTGGAGCATCAGAGGAGCATCAGAGGATCATCAGAGGAGCATCAGAGGAGCATCAGTGTAGCATCAGAGGAGCATCAGAGGAGCGTCAGAGGAGCATCAGAGGAGCATCAGAGGAGCATCAGAGGAGCATCAGAGGATCAACAGAGGAGCATCAGAGGAGCATCAGAGAAGCATCAGAGGAGCATCAGAGGAGCATCAGAGGAGCATCAGAGGAGCAACAGAGGAGCATCAGAGGAGCAACAGAGGAGCATCAGAGGAGCATCAGAGGAGCATCAGAGGAGCATCAGAGGAGCATCAGAGTAGCATCAGTGGAGCATCAGAGGAGCATCAGTTGAGCATCAGTGGAGCATCAGAGGAGCATCAGTGGAGCATCAGAGGAGCATCAGAGGAGAATCAGAGGAGCATCAGAGGAGCATCAGAGGAGCATCAGTGGAGCATCAGAGGAGCATCAGAGGAGCATCAGAGGAGCATCAGAGGAGCATCAGAGGAGCATCAGAGGAGCATCAGAGGAGCATCAGAGGAGCATCAGAGGAGTATCAGAGGAGCATCAGTGGAGCATCAGTGGAGCATCAGAGGAGCATCAGAGGAGCATCAGAGGAGCATCAGAGGAGCAACAGAGGAGCATCAGAGGAGCATCAGAGGAGCATCAGAGGAGGATCAGAGGAGCATCAGAGGACCATCAGAGGAGCATCAGAGGAGAATCAGAGGAGCATCAGAGGAGCATCAGAGGAGCAACAGAGGAGCATCAGAGGAGCATCAGAGGAGCCTCAGAGGAGCCTCAGAGGAGCATTAGAGGAGCATCAGAGGAGCATCAGAGGAGCATCAGAGGAGCATCGGAGGAGCATCAGAGGAGCATCAGTGGAGCATCAGTGGAGCATCAGAGGAACATCAGAGGAGCATCTGAGGAGCATCAGAGGAGCAACAGAGGAGCATCAGAGGAGCATCAGAGGAGCATCAGAGGAGCATCAGAGTAGCATCAGTGGAGCATCAGTGGAGCATCAGAGGAGCATCAGTTGAGCATCAGTGGAGCATCAGAGGAGCATCAGTGGAGCATCAGAGGAGCATCAGAGGAGCATCAGAGGAGCATCAGTGGAGCTTCAGAGGAGCATCAGAGGAGCATCAGAGGAGCATCAGAGGAGCAACAGAGGAGCATCAGAGGAGCATCAGAGGAGCATCAGAGGAGGATCAGAGGAGCATCAGAGGAGCAGGAGCAGGAGCAGGTGCAGGAGCAAGAGCATCAGAGGAGCATCAGAGGAGCAGGAGCAGGAGCAGGAGCAGGAGCAGGAACAGGAGCAGGAGCATCAGAGGAGCATCAGAGGAGCAGGAGCAGGAGCAGGAGCAGGAGCAGGAGCATCAGAGGAGCATCAGAGGAGCATCAGAGGAGCATCAGAGGAGCATCAGAGGAGCATCAGAGGAGCATCAGAGGAGCATCAGTGGAGCATCAGTGGAGCATCAGAGGAGCATCAGAGGAGCATCAGAGGAGCATCAGAGGAGCAACAGAGGAGCATCAGAGGAGCATCAGAGGAGCATCAGAGGAGCATCAGAGGAGCATCAGAGGAGCATCAGAGGAGCATCAGAGGAGCATCAGTGTAGAATCAGAGGAGCATCAGAGGAGCATCAGAGGAGCATCAGAGGAGCATCAGAAGAGCAACAGAGGAGCATCAGAGGAGCATCAGAGGAGCATCAGAGGAGCAACAGAGGAGCATCAGAGGAGCATCAGAGGAGCATCAGAGGAGCATCAGAGGAGCATCAGTGTAGCATCAGAGGAGCATCAGAGGAGCATCAGAGGAGCATCAGAGGAGCATCAGAGGAGCATCAGAGGAGCAACAGAGGAGCATCAGAGGAGCAACAGAGGAGCATCAGAGGAGCATCAGAGGAGCATCAGAGGAGCATCAGAGGAGCATCAGAGTCGCATCAGTGGAGCATCAGAGGAGCATCAGAGGAGCATCAGAGGAGCAACAGAGGAGCATCAGAGGAGCATCAGAGGAGCATCAGAGGAGGATCAGAGGAGCATCAGAGGACCATCAGAGGAGCATCAGAGGAGAATCAGAGGAGCATCAGAGGAGCATCAGAGGAGCAACAGAGGAGCATCAGAGGAGCATCAGAGGAGCCTCAGAGGAGCCTCAGAGGAGCATTAGAGGAGCATCAGAGGAGCATCAGAGGAGCATCAGAGGAGCATCAGAGGAGCATCAGAGGAGCATCAGTGGAGCATCAGTGGAGCATCAGAGGAGCATCAGAGGAGCATCTGAGGAGCATCAGAGGAGCAACAGAGGAGCATCAGAGGAGCATCAGAGGAGCATCAGAGGAGCATCAGAGGAGCATCAGTGTAGCATCAGTGGAGCATCAGAGGAGCATCAGTTGAGCATCAGTGGAGCATCAGAGGAGCATCAGTGGAGCATCAGAGGAGCATCAGAGGAGCATCAGAGGAGCATCAGAGGAGCATCAGTGGAGCATCAGAGGAGCATCAGAGGAGCATCAGAGGAGCATCAGAGGAGCAACAGAGGAGCATCAGAGGAGCATCAGAGGAGCATCAGAGGAGGATCAGATGAGCATCAGAGGACCATCAGAGGAGCATCAGAGGAGAATCAGAGGAGCAACAGAGGAGCAGGAGCAGGAGCAGGAGCAGGTGCAGGAGCAGAAGCAGGAGCAGGAGCAGGTGCAGGAGCAATAGCATCAGAGGAGCATCAGAGGAGCAGGAGCAGGAGCAGGAGCAGGAGCAGGAACAGGAGCAGGAGCATCAGAAGAGCATCAGAGGAGCAGGAGCAGGAGCAGGAGCAGGAGCAGGAGCATCAGAGGAGCATCAGAGGAGCATCAGAGGAGCATCAGAGGAGCATCAGAGGAGCATCAGAGGAGCATCAGAGGAGCATCAGTGGAGCATCAGTGGAGCATCAGAGGAGCATCAGAGGAGCATCAGAGGAGCATCAGAGGAGCAACAGAGGAGCATCAGAGGAGCATCAGAGGAGCATCAGAGGAGCATCAGAGGAGCATCAGAGGAGCATCAGAGGAGCATCAGAGGAGCATCAGTGTAGCATCAGAGGAGCATCAGAGGAGCATCAGAGGAGCATCAGAGGAGCATCAGAAGAGCAACAGAGGAGCATCAGAGGAGCAACAGAGGAGCATCAGAGGAGCATCAGAGAAGCATCAGAGGAGCCTCAGAGGAGCATCGGAGGAGCATCAGAGGAGCATCGGAGGAGCATCAGAGGAGCATCAGAGGAGCATCAGAGGAGCATCAGAGGAGCATCAGAGGAGCATCAGTGGAGCATCAGAGCAGCATCAGAGGAGCATCAGAGGAGCATCAGAGGAGCATCAGAGGAGCATCAGAGGAGCATCAGAGGAGCAACAGAGGAGCATCAGAGGAGCATCAGAGGAGCATCGGAGGAGCATCAGAGGAGCATCAGAGGAGCATCAGAGGAGCATCAGAGGAGCATCAGAGGAGCATCAGAGGAGCATCAGAGGAGCATCAGAGGAGCAACAGAGGAGCATCAGAGGAGCAACAGAGGAGCATCAGAGGAGCATCAGAGGAGCATCAGAGGAGCCTCAGAGGAGCATCGGAGGAGCAACAGAGGACCATCAGAGGAGCATCAGAGGAGAATCAGAGGAGCAACAGAGGAGCAGGAGCAGGAGCAGGAGCAGGTGCAGGAGCAGAAGCAGGAGCAGGAGCAGGTGCAGGAGCAATAGCATCAGAGGAGCATCAGAGGAGCAGGAGCAGGAGCAGGAGCAGGAGCAGGAACAGGAGCAGGAGCATCAGAAGAGCATCAGAGGAGCAGGAGCAGGAGCAGGAGCAGGAGCAGGAGCATCAGAGGAGCATCAGAGGAGCATCAGAGGAGCATCAGAGGAGCATCAGAGGAGCATCAGAGGAGCATCAGAGGAGCATCAGTGGAGCATCAGTGGAGCATCAGAGGAGCATCAGAGGAGCATCAGAGGAGCATCAGAGGAGCAACAGAGGAGCATCAGAGGAGCATCAGAGGAGCATCAGAGGAGCATCAGAGGAGCATCAGAGGAGCATCAGAGGAGCATCAGAGGAGCATCAGTGTAGCATCAGAGGAGCATCAGAGGAGCATCAGAGGAGCATCAGAGGAGCATCAGAAGAGCAACAGAGGAGCATCAGAGGAGCAACAGAGGAGCATCAGAGGAGCATCAGAGAAGCATCAGAGGAGCCTCAGAGGAGCATCGGAGGAGCATCAGAGGAGCATCGGAGGAGCATCAGAGGAGCATCAGAGGAGCATCAGAGGAGCATCAGAGGAGCATCAGAGGAGCATCAGTGGAGCATCAGAGCAGCATCAGAGGAGCATCAGAGGAGCATCAGAGGAGCATCAGAGGAGCATCAGAGGAGCATCAGAGGAGCAACAGAGGAGCATCAGAGGAGCATCAGAGGAGCATCGGAGGAGCATCAGAGGAGCATCAGAGGAGCATCAGAGGAGCATCAGAGGAGCATCAGAGGAGCATCAGAGGAGCATCAGAGGAGCATCAGAGGAGCAACAGAGGAGCATCAGAGGAGCAACAGAGGAGCATCAGAGGAGCATCAGAGGAGCATCAGAGGAGCCTCAGAGGAGCATCGGAGGAGCATCAGAGGAGCATCAGAGGAGCATCAGAGGAGCATCAGAGGAGCATCAGAGGAGCATCAGAGGAGCATCAGAGGAGCATCAGAGGAGCATCAGTGGAGCATCAGAGCAGCATCAGAGGAGCATCAGAGGAGCATCAGAGGAGCAACAGAGGAGCATCAGAGGAGCATCAGAGGAGCATCAGAGGAGCATCAGAGGAGCATCAGAGGAGCATCAGAGGTGCATCAGTGGAGCATCAGTGGAGCATCAGAGGAGCATCAGAGGAGCATCAGAGGAGCATCAGAGGAGCAACAGAGGAGCATCAGAGGAGCATCAGAGGAGCATCAGAGGAGCATCAGAGGAGCATCAGTGTAGCATCAGAGGAGCATCAGAGGAGCATCAGAGGAGCATCAGAGGAGCATCAGAGGAGCAACGGAGGAGCATCAGAGGAGCAACAGAGGAGCATCAGAGGAGCATCAGAGGAGCATCAGAGGAGCCTCAGATGAGCATCGGAGGAGCATCAGTGGAGCATCAGAGGAGCATCAGAGGAGCATCAGAGGGGCATCAGAGGAGCATCAGAGGAGCATCAGAGGAGCATCAGTGGAGCATCAGAGCAGCATCAGAGGAGCATCAGAGGAGCATCAGAGGAGCATCAGAGGAGCATCAGAGGAGCATCAGAGGAGCATCAGAGGAGCATCAGAGGATCATCAGAGGAGCATCAGAGGATCATCAGAGGAGCATCAGAGGAGCATCAGTGTAGCGTCAGAGGAGCATCAGAGGAGCATCAGAGGAGCAACAGAGGAGCATCAGAGGAGCATCAGAGGAGCATCAGAGGAGCATCAGAGGAGCATCAGAGGAGCAACAGAGGAGCATCAGAGGAGCATCAGAGGAGCAACAGAGGAGCATCAGAGGAGCATCAGAGGAGCATCAGAGGAGCATCAGAGGAGCATCAGAGTAGCATCAGTGGAGCATCAGAGGAGCATCAGAGGATCATCAGAGGAGCATCAGAGGAGCATCAGTGTAGCATCAGAGGAGCATCAGAGGAGCGTCAGAGGAGCATCAGAGGAGCATCAGAGGAGCATCAGAGGAGCATCAGAGGATCAACAGAGGAGCATCAGAGGAGCATCAGAGAAGCATCAGAGGAGCATCAGAGGAGCATCAGAGGAGCATCAGAGGAGCAACAGAGGAGCATCAGAGGAGCAACAGAGGAGCATCAGAGGAGCATCAGAGGAGCATCAGAGGAGCATCAGAGGAGCATCAGAGTAGCATCAGTGGAGCATCAGAGGAGCATCAGTTGAGCATCAGAGGAGCATCAGAGGAGCAACAGAGGAGCATCAGAGGAGCATCAGAGGAGCATCAGAGGAGGATCAGATGAGCATCAGAGGACCATCAGAGGAGCATCAGAGGAGAATCAGAGGAGCAACAGAGGAGCAGGAGCAGGAGCAGGAGCAGGTGCAGGAGCAGAAGCAGGAGCAGGAGCAGGTGCAGGAGCAATAGCATCAGAGGAGCATCAGAGGAGCAGGAGCAGGAGCAGGAGCAGGAGCAGGAACAGGAGCAGGAGCATCAGAAGAGCATCAGAGGAGCAGGAGCAGGAGCAGGAGCAGGAGCAGGAGCATCAGAGGAGCATCAGAGGAGCATCAGAGGAGCATCAGAGGAGCATCAGAGGAGCATCAGAGGAGCATCAGAGGAGCATCAGTGGAGCATCAGTGGAGCATCAGAGGAGCATCAGAGGAGCATCAGAGGAGCATCAGAGGAGCAACAGAGGAGCATCAGAGGAGCATCAGAGGAGCATCAGAGGAGCATCAGAGGAGCATCAGAGGAGCATCAGAGGAGCATCAGAGGAGCATCAGTGTAGCATCAGAGGAGCATCAGAGGAGCATCAGAGGAGCATCAGAGGAGCATCAGAAGAGCAACAGAGGAGCATCAGAGGAGCAACAGAGGAGCATCAGAGGAGCATCAGAGAAGCATCAGAGGAGCCTCAGAGGAGCATCGGAGGAGCATCAGAGGAGCATCGGAGGAGCATCAGAGGAGCATCAGAGGAGCATCAGAGGAGCATCAGAGGAGCATCAGAGGAGCATCAGTGGAGCATCAGAGCAGCATCAGAGGAGCATCAGAGGAGCATCAGAGGAGCATCAGAGGAGCATCAGAGGAGCATCAGAGGAGCAACAGAGGAGCATCAGAGGAGCATCAGAGGAGCATCGGAGGAGCATCAGAGGAGCATCAGAGGAGCATCAGAGGAGCATCAGAGGAGCATCAGAGGAGCATCAGAGGAGCATCAGAGGAGCATCAGAGGAGCAACAGAGGAGCATCAGAGGAGCAACAGAGGAGCATCAGAGGAGCATCAGAGGAGCATCAGAGGAGCCTCAGAGGAGCATCAGAGGAGCATCAGAGGAGCATCAGAGGAGCATCAGAGGAGCATCAGAGGAGCATCAGAGGAGCATCAGAGGAGCATCAGAGGAGCATCAGTGGAGCATCAGAGCAGCATCAGAGGAGCATCAGAGGAGCATCAGAGGAGCAACAGAGGAGCATCAGAGGAGCATCAGAGGAGCATCAGAGGAGCATCAGAGGAGCATCAGAGGAGCATCAGAGGTGCATCAGTGGAGCATCAGTGGAGCATCAGAGGAGCATCAGAGGAGCATCAGTGTAGCATCAGAGGAGCATCAGAGGAGCATCAGAGGAGCATCAGAGGAGCATCAGAGGAGCATCAGAGGAGCATCAGAAGAGCAACAGAGGAGCATCAGAGGAGCAACAGAGGAGCATCAGAGGAGCATCAGAGAAGCATCAGAGGAGCCTCAGAGGAGCATCGGAGGAGCATCAGAGGAGCATCGGAGGAGCATCAGAGGAGCATCAGAGGAGCATCAGAGGAGCATCAGAGGAGCATCAGAGGAGCATCAGTGGAGCATCAGAGCAGCATCAGAGGAGCATCAGAGGAGCATCAGAGGAGCATCAGAGGAGCATCAGAGGAGCATCAGAGGAGCAACAGAGGAGCATCAGAGGAGCATCAGAGGAGCATCGGAGGAGCATCAGAGGAGCATCAGAGGAGCATCAGAGGAGCATCAGAGGAGCATCAGAGGAGCATCAGAGGAGCATCAGAGGAGCATCAGAGGAGCAACAGAGGAGCATCAGAGGAGCAACAGAGGAGCATCAGAGGAGCATCAGAGGAGCATCAGAGGAGCCTCAGAGGAGCATCGGAGGAGCAACAGAGGACCATCAGAGGAGCATCAGAGGAGAATCAGAGGAGCAACAGAGGAGCAGGAGCAGGAGCAGGAGCAGGTGCAGGAGCAGAAGCAGGAGCAGGAGCAGGTGCAGGAGCAATAGCATCAGAGGAGCATCAGAGGAGCAGGAGCAGGAGCAGGAGCAGGAGCAGGAACAGGAGCAGGAGCATCAGAAGAGCATCAGAGGAGCAGGAGCAGGAGCAGGAGCAGGAGCAGGAGCATCAGAGGAGCATCAGAGGAGCATCAGAGGAGCATCAGAGGAGCATCAGAGGAGCATCAGAGGAGCATCAGTGTAGCATCAGTGGAGCATCAGAGGAGCATCAGTTGAGCATCAGTGGAGCATCAGAGGAGCATCAGTGGAGCATCAGAGGAGCATCAGAGGAGCATCAGAGGAGCATCAGAGGAGCATCAGTGGAGCATCAGAGGAGCATCAGAGGAGCATCAGAGGAGCATCAGAGGAGCAACAGAGGAGCATCAGAGGAGCATCAGAGGAGCATCAGAGGAGGATCAGATGAGCATCAGAGGACCATCAGAGGAGCATCAGAGGAGAATCAGAGGAGCAACAGAGGAGCAGGAGCAGGAGCAGGAGCAGGTGCAGGAGCAGAAGCAGGAGCAGGAGCAGGTGCAGGAGCAATAGCATCAGAGGAGCATCAGAGGAGCAGGAGCAGGAGCAGGAGCAGGAGCAGGAACAGGAGCAGGAGCATCAGAAGAGCATCAGAGGAGCAGGAGCAGGAGCAGGAGCAGGAGCAGGAGCATCAGAGGAGCATCAGAGGAGCATCAGAGGAGCATCAGAGGAGCATCAGAGGAGCATCAGAGGAGCATCAGAGGAGCATCAGTGGAGCATCAGTGGAGCATCAGAGGAGCATCAGAGGAGCATCAGAGGAGCATCAGAGGAGCAACAGAGGAGCATCAGAGGAGCATCAGAGGAGCATCAGAGGAGCATCAGAGGAGCATCAGAGGAGCATCAGAGGAGCATCAGAGGAGCATCAGTGTAGCATCAGAGGAGCATCAGAGGAGCATCAGAGGAGCATCAGAGGAGCATCAGAAGAGCAACAGAGGAGCATCAGAGGAGCAACAGAGGAGCATCAGAGGAGCATCAGAGAAGCATCAGAGGAGCCTCAGAGGAGCATCGGAGGAGCATCAGAGGAGCATCGGAGGAGCATCAGAGGAGCATCAGAGGAGCATCAGAGGAGCATCAGAGGAGCATCAGAGGAGCATCAGTGGAGCATCAGAGCAGCATCAGAGGAGCATCAGAGGAGCATCAGAGGAGCATCAGAGGAGCATCAGAGGAGCATCAGAGGAGCAACAGAGGAGCATCAGAGGAGCATCAGAGGAGCATCGGAGGAGCATCAGAGGAGCATCAGAGGAGCATCAGAGGAGCATCAGAGGAGCATCAGAGGAGCATCAGAGGAGCATCAGAGGAGCATCAGAGGAGCAACAGAGGAGCATCAGAGGAGCAACAGAGGAGCATCAGAGGAGCATCAGAGGAGCATCAGAGGAGCCTCAGAGGAGCATCGGAGGAGCAACAGAGGACCATCAGAGGAGCATCAGAGGAGAATCAGAGGAGCAACAGAGGAGCAGGAGCAGGAGCAGGAGCAGGTGCAGGAGCAGAAGCAGGAGCAGGAGCAGGTGCAGGAGCAATAGCATCAGAGGAGCATCAGAGGAGCAGGAGCAGGAGCAGGAGCAGGAGCAGGAACAGGAGCAGGAGCATCAGAAGAGCATCAGAGGAGCAGGAGCAGGAGCAGGAGCAGGAGCAGGAGCATCAGAGGAGCATCAGAGGAGCATCAGAGGAGCATCAGAGGAGCATCAGAGGAGCATCAGAGGAGCATCAGAGGAGCATCAGTGGAGCATCAGTGGAGCATCAGAGGAGCATCAGAGGAGCATCAGAGGAGCATCAGAGGAGCAACAGAGGAGCATCAGAGGAGCATCAGAGGAGCATCAGAGGAGCATCAGAGGAGCATCAGAGGAGCATCAGAGGAGCATCAGAGGAGCATCAGTGTAGCATCAGAGGAGCATCAGAGGAGCATCAGAGGAGCATCAGAGGAGCATCAGAAGAGCAACAGAGGAGCATCAGAGGAGCAACAGAGGAGCATCAGAGGAGCATCAGAGAAGCATCAGAGGAGCCTCAGAGGAGCATCGGAGGAGCATCAGAGGAGCATCGGAGGAGCATCAGAGGAGCATCAGAGGAGCATCAGAGGAGCATCAGAGGAGCATCAGAGGAGCATCAGTGGAGCATCAGAGCAGCATCAGAGGAGCATCAGAGGAGCATCAGAGGAGCATCAGAGGAGCATCAGAGGAGCATCAGAGGAGCAACAGAGGAGCATCAGAGGAGCATCAGAGGAGCATCGGAGGAGCATCAGAGGAGCATCAGAGGAGCATCAGAGGAGCATCAGAGGAGCATCAGAGGAGCATCAGAGGAGCATCAGAGGAGCATCAGAGGAGCAACAGAGGAGCATCAGAGGAGCAACAGAGGAGCATCAGAGGAGCATCAGAGGAGCATCAGAGGAGCCTCAGAGGAG
This sequence comes from Narcine bancroftii, assembly GCF_036971445.1. NCBI lineage: Eukaryota > Metazoa > Chordata > Chondrichthyes > Torpediniformes > Narcinidae > Narcine > Narcine bancroftii. The sequence continues at coordinate 3,432,279 of NW_027211895.1, read as the reverse complement.
CATCGGAGGAGCATCAGAGGAGCATCAGAGGAGCATCAGAGGAGCATCAGAGGAGCATCAGAGGAGCATCAGAGGAGCATCAGAGGAGCATCAGAGGAGCATCAGTGGAGCATCAGAGCAGCATCAGAGGAGCATCAGAGGAGCATCAGAGGAGCAACAGAGGAGCATCAGAGGAGCATCAGAGGAGCATCAGAGGAGCATCAGAGGAGCATCAGAGGAGCATCAGAGGTGCATCAGTGGAGCATCAGTGGAGCATCAGAGGAGCATCAGAGGAGCATCAGAGGAGCATCAGAGGAGCAACAGAGGAGCATCAGAGGAGCATCAGAGGAGCATCAGAGGAGCATCAGAGGAGCATCAGTGTAGCATCAGAGGAGCATCAGAGGAGCATCAGAGGAGCATCAGAGGAGCATCAGAGGAGCAACGGAGGAGCATCAGAGGAGCAACAGAGGAGCATCAGAGGAGCATCAGAGGAGCATCAGAGGAGCCTCAGATGAGCATCGGAGGAGCATCAGTGGAGCATCAGAGGAGCATCAGAGGAGCATCAGAGGGGCATCAGAGGAGCATCAGAGGAGCATCAGAGGAGCATCAGTGGAGCATCAGAGCAGCATCAGAGGAGCATCAGAGGAGCATCAGAGGAGCATCAGAGGAGCATCAGAGGAGCATCAGAGGAGCATCAGAGGAGCATCAGAGGATCATCAGAGGAGCATCAGAGGATCATCAGAGGAGCATCAGAGGAGCATCAGTGTAGCGTCAGAGGAGCATCAGAGGAGCATCAGAGGAGCAACAGAGGAGCATCAGAGGAGCATCAGAGGAGCATCAGAGGAGCATCAGAGGAGCATCAGAGGAGCAACAGAGGAGCATCAGAGGAGCATCAGAGGAGCAACAGAGGAGCATCAGAGGAGCATCAGAGGAGCATCAGAGGAGCATCAGAGGAGCATCAGAGTAGCATCAGTGGAGCATCAGAGGAGCATCAGAGGATCATCAGAGGAGCATCAGAGGAGCATCAGTGTAGCATCAGAGGAGCATCAGAGGAGCGTCAGAGGAGCATCAGAGGAGCATCAGAGGAGCATCAGAGGAGCATCAGAGGATCAACAGAGGAGCATCAGAGGAGCATCAGAGAAGCATCAGAGGAGCATCAGAGGAGCATCAGAGGAGCATCAGAGGAGCAACAGAGGAGCATCAGAGGAGCAACAGAGGAGCATCAGAGGAGCATCAGAGGAGCATCAGAGGAGCATCAGAGGAGCATCAGAGTAGCATCAGTGGAGCATCAGAGGAGCATCAGAGGAGCATCAGAGGAGCATCAGAGGAGCAACAGAGGAGCATCAGAGGAGCATCAGAGGAGCATCAGAGGAGCATCAGAGGAGCATCAGAGGAGCATCAGAGGAGCATCAGAGGAGCATCAGTGTAGCATCAGAGGAGCATCAGAGGAGCATCAGAGGAGCATCAGAGGAGCATCAGAAGAGCAACAGAGGAGCATCAGAGGAGCAACAGAGGAGCATCAGAGGAGCATCAGAGAAGCATCAGAGGAGCCTCAGAGGAGCATCGGAGGAGCATCAGAGGAGCATCGGAGGAGCATCAGAGGAGCATCAGAGGAGCATCAGAGGAGCATCAGAGGAGCATCAGAGGAGCATCAGTGGAGCATCAGAGCAGCATCAGAGGAGCATCAGAGGAGCATCAGAGGAGCATCAGAGGAGCATCAGAGGAGCATCAGAGGAGCAACAGAGGAGCATCAGAGGAGCATCAGAGGAGCATCGGAGGAGCATCAGAGGAGCATCAGAGGAGCATCAGAGGAGCATCAGAGGAGCATCAGAGGAGCATCAGAGGAGCATCAGAGGAGCATCAGAGGAGCAACAGAGGAGCATCAGAGGAGCAACAGAGGAGCATCAGAGGAGCATCAGAGGAGCATCAGAGGAGCCTCAGAGGAGCATCAGAGGAGCATCAGAGGAGCATCAGAGGAGCATCAGAGGAGCATCAGAGGAGCATCAGAGGAGCATCAGAGGAGCATCAGAGGAGCATCAGTGGAGCATCAGAGCAGCATCAGAGGAGCATCAGAGGAGCATCAGAGGAGCAACAGAGGAGCATCAGAGGAGCATCAGAGGAGCATCAGAGGAGCATCAGAGGAGCATCAGAGGAGCATCAGAGGTGCATCAGTGGAGCATCAGTGGAGCATCAGAGGAGCATCAGAGGAGCATCAGTGTAGCATCAGAGGAGCATCAGAGGAGCATCAGAGGAGCATCAGAGGAGCATCAGAGGAGCATCAGAGGAGCATCAGAAGAGCAACAGAGGAGCATCAGAGGAGCAACAGAGGAGCATCAGAGGAGCATCAGAGAAGCATCAGAGGAGCCTCAGAGGAGCATCGGAGGAGCATCAGAGGAGCATCGGAGGAGCATCAGAGGAGCATCAGAGGAGCATCAGAGGAGCATCAGAGGAGCATCAGAGGAGCATCAGTGGAGCATCAGAGCAGCATCAGAGGAGCATCAGAGGAGCATCAGAGGAGCATCAGAGGAGCATCAGAGGAGCATCAGAGGAGCAACAGAGGAGCATCAGAGGAGCATCAGAGGAGCATCGGAGGAGCATCAGAGGAGCATCAGAGGAGCATCAGAGGAGCATCAGAGGAGCATCAGAGGAGCATCAGAGGAGCATCAGAGGAGCATCAGAGGAGCAACAGAGGAGCATCAGAGGAGCAACAGAGGAGCATCAGAGGAGCATCAGAGGAGCATCAGAGGAGCCTCAGAGGAGCATCGGAGGAGCAACAGAGGACCATCAGAGGAGCATCAGAGGAGAATCAGAGGAGCAACAGAGGAGCAGGAGCAGGAGCAGGAGCAGGTGCAGGAGCAGAAGCAGGAGCAGGAGCAGGTGCAGGAGCAATAGCATCAGAGGAGCATCAGAGGAGCAGGAGCAGGAGCAGGAGCAGGAGCAGGAACAGGAGCAGGAGCATCAGAAGAGCATCAGAGGAGCAGGAGCAGGAGCAGGAGCAGGAGCAGGAGCATCAGAGGAGCATCAGAGGAGCATCAGAGGAGCATCAGAGGAGCATCAGAGGAGCATCAGAGGAGCATCAGAGGAGCATCAGTGGAGCATCAGTGGAGCATCAGAGGAGCATCAGAGGAGCATCAGAGGAGCATCAGAGGAGCAACAGAGGAGCATCAGAGGAGCATCAGAGGAGCATCAGAGGAGCATCAGAGGAGCATCAGAGGAGCATCAGAGGAGCATCAGAGGAGCATCAGTGTAGCATCAGAGGAGCATCAGAGGAGCATCAGAGGAGCATCAGAGGAGCATCAGAAGAGCAACAGAGGAGCATCAGAGGAGCAACAGAGGAGCATCAGAGGAGCATCAGAGAAGCATCAGAGGAGCATCAGTGGAGCATCAGAGCAGCATCAGAGGAGCATCAGAGGAGCATCAGAGGAGCATCAGAGGAGCATCAGAGGAGCATCAGAGGAGCAACAGAGGAGCATCAGAGGAGCATCAGAGGAGCATCGGAGGAGCATCAGAGGAGCATCAGAGGAGCATCAGAGGAGCATCAGAGGAGCATCAGAGGAGCATCAGAGGAGCATCAGAGGAGCATCAGAGGAGCAACAGAGGAGCATCAGAGGAGCAACAGAGGAGCATCAGAGGAGCATCAGAGGAGCATCAGAGGAGCCTCAGAGGAGCATCGGAGGAGCATCAGAGGAGCATCAGAGGAGCATCAGAGGAGCATCAGAGGAGCATCAGAGGAGCATCAGAGGAGCATCAGAGGAGCATCAGAGGAGCATCAGTGGAGCATCAGAGCAGCATCAGAGGAGCATCAGAGGAGCATCAGAGGAGCAACAGAGGAGCATCAGAGGAGCATCAGAGGAGCATCAGAGGAGCATCAGAGGAGCATCAGAGGAGCATCAGAGGTGCATCAGTGGAGCATCAGTGGAGCATCAGAGGAGCATCAGAGGAGCATCAGAGGAGCATCAGAGGAGCAACAGAGGAGCATCAGAGGAGCATCAGAGGAGCATCAGAGGAGCATCAGAGGAGCATCAGTGTAGCATCAGAGGAGCATCAGAGGAGCATCAGAGGAGCATCAGAGGAGCATCAGAGGAGCAACGGAGGAGCATCAGAGGAGCAACAGAGGAGCATCAGAGGAGCATCAGAGGAGCATCAGAGGAGCCTCAGATGAGCATCGGAGGAGCATCAGTGGAGCATCAGAGGAGCATCAGAGGAGCATCAGAGGGGCATCAGAGGAGCATCAGAGGAGCATCAGAGGAGCATCAGTGGAGCATCAGAGCAGCATCAGAGGAGCATCAGAGGAGCATCAGAGGAGCATCAGAGGAGCATCAGAGGAGCATCAGAGGAGCATCAGAGGAGCATCAGAGGATCATCAGAGGAGCATCAGAGGATCATCAGAGGAGCATCAGAGGAGCATCAGTGTAGCGTCAGAGGAGCATCAGAGGAGCATCAGAGGAGCAACAGAGGAGCATCAGAGGAGCATCAGAGGAGCATCAGAGGAGCATCAGAGGAGCATCAGAGGAGCAACAGAGGAGCATCAGAGGAGCATCAGAGGAGCAACAGAGGAGCATCAGAGGAGCATCAGAGGAGCATCAGAGGAGCATCAGAGGAGCATCAGAGTAGCATCAGTGGAGCATCAGAGGAGCATCAGAGGATCATCAGAGGAGCATCAGAGGAGCATCAGTGTAGCATCAGAGGAGCATCAGAGGAGCGTCAGAGGAGCATCAGAGGAGCATCAGAGGAGCATCAGAGGAGCATCAGAGGATCAACAGAGGAGCATCAGAGGAGCATCAGAGAAGCATCAGAGGAGCATCAGAGGAGCATCAGAGGAGCATCAGAGGAGCAACAGAGGAGCATCAGAGGAGCAACAGAGGAGCATCAGAGGAGCATCAGAGGAGCATCAGAGGAGCATCAGAGGAGCATCAGAGTAGCATCAGTGGAGCATCAGAGGAGCATCAGTTGAGCATCAGAGGAGCATCAGAGGAGCAACAGAGGAGCATCAGAGGAGCATCAGAGGAGCATCAGAGGAGGATCAGATGAGCATCAGAGGACCATCAGAGGAGCATCAGAGGAGAATCAGAGGAGCAACAGAGGAGCAGGAGCAGGAGCAGGAGCAGGTGCAGGAGCAGAAGCAGGAGCAGGAGCAGGTGCAGGAGCAATAGCATCAGAGGAGCATCAGAGGAGCAGGAGCAGGAGCAGGAGCAGGAGCAGGAACAGGAGCAGGAGCATCAGAAGAGCATCAGAGGAGCAGGAGCAGGAGCAGGAGCAGGAGCAGGAGCATCAGAGGAGCATCAGAGGAGCATCAGAGGAGCATCAGAGGAGCATCAGAGGAGCATCAGAGGAGCATCAGAGGAGCATCAGTGGAGCATCAGTGGAGCATCAGAGGAGCATCAGAGGAGCATCAGAGGAGCATCAGAGGAGCAACAGAGGAGCATCAGAGGAGCATCAGAGGAGCATCAGAGGAGCATCAGAGGAGCATCAGAGGAGCATCAGAGGAGCATCAGAGGAGCATCAGTGTAGCATCAGAGGAGCATCAGAGGAGCATCAGAGGAGCATCAGAGGAGCATCAGAAGAGCAACAGAGGAGCATCAGAGGAGCAACAGAGGAGCATCAGAGGAGCATCAGAGAAGCATCAGAGGAGCCTCAGAGGAGCATCGGAGGAGCATCAGAGGAGCATCGGAGGAGCATCAGAGGAGCATCAGAGGAGCATCAGAGGAGCATCAGAGGAGCATCAGAGGAGCATCAGTGGAGCATCAGAGCAGCATCAGAGGAGCATCAGAGGAGCATCAGAGGAGCATCAGAGGAGCATCAGAGGAGCATCAGAGGAGCAACAGAGGAGCATCAGAGGAGCATCAGAGGAGCATCGGAGGAGCATCAGAGGAGCATCAGAGGAGCATCAGAGGAGCATCAGAGGAGCATCAGAGGAGCATCAGAGGAGCATCAGAGGAGCATCAGAGGAGCAACAGAGGAGCATCAGAGGAGCAACAGAGGAGCATCAGAGGAGCATCAGAGGAGCATCAGAGGAGCCTCAGAGGAGCATCAGAGGAGCATCAGAGGAGCATCAGAGGAGCATCAGAGGAGCATCAGAGGAGCATCAGAGGAGCATCAGAGGAGCATCAGAGGAGCATCAGTGGAGCATCAGAGCAGCATCAGAGGAGCATCAGAGGAGCATCAGAGGAGCAACAGAGGAGCATCAGAGGAGCATCAGAGGAGCATCAGAGGAGCATCAGAGGAGCATCAGAGGAGCATCAGAGGTGCATCAGTGGAGCATCAGTGGAGCATCAGAGGAGCATCAGAGGAGCATCAGTGTAGCATCAGAGGAGCATCAGAGGAGCATCAGAGGAGCATCAGAGGAGCATCAGAGGAGCATCAGAGGAGCATCAGAAGAGCAACAGAGGAGCATCAGAGGAGCAACAGAGGAGCATCAGAGGAGCATCAGAGAAGCATCAGAGGAGCCTCAGAGGAGCATCGGAGGAGCATCAGAGGAGCATCGGAGGAGCATCAGAGGAGCATCAGAGGAGCATCAGAGGAGCATCAGAGGAGCATCAGAGGAGCATCAGTGGAGCATCAGAGCAGCATCAGAGGAGCATCAGAGGAGCATCAGAGGAGCATCAGAGGAGCATCAGAGGAGCATCAGAGGAGCAACAGAGGAGCATCAGAGGAGCATCAGAGGAGCATCGGAGGAGCATCAGAGGAGCATCAGAGGAGCATCAGAGGAGCATCAGAGGAGCATCAGAGGAGCATCAGAGGAGCATCAGAGGAGCATCAGAGGAGCAACAGAGGAGCATCAGAGGAGCAACAGAGGAGCATCAGAGGAGCATCAGAGGAGCATCAGAGGAGCCTCAGAGGAGCATCGGAGGAGCAACAGAGGACCATCAGAGGAGCATCAGAGGAGAATCAGAGGAGCAACAGAGGAGCAGGAGCAGGAGCAGGAGCAGGTGCAGGAGCAGAAGCAGGAGCAGGAGCAGGTGCAGGAGCAATAGCATCAGAGGAGCATCAGAGGAGCAGGAGCAGGAGCAGGAGCAGGAGCAGGAACAGGAGCAGGAGCATCAGAAGAGCATCAGAGGAGCAGGAGCAGGAGCAGGAGCAGGAGCAGGAGCATCAGAGGAGCATCAGAGGAGCATCAGAGGAGCATCAGAGGAGCATCAGAGGAGCATCAGAGGAGCATCAGAGGAGCATCAGTGGAGCATCAGTGGAGCATCAGAGGAGCATCAGAGGAGCATCAGAGGAGCATCAGAGGAGCAACAGAGGAGCATCAGAGGAGCATCAGAGGAGCATCAGAGGAGCATCAGAGGAGCATCAGAGGAGCATCAGAGGAGCATCAGAGGAGCATCAGTGTAGCATCAGAGGAGCATCAGAGGAGCATCAGAGGAGCATCAGAGGAGCATCAGAAGAGCAACAGAGGAGCATCAGAGGAGCAACAGAGGAGCATCAGAGGAGCATCAGAGAAGCATCAGAGGAGCCTCAGAGGAGCATCGGAGGAGCATCAGAGGAGCATCGGAGGAGCATCAGAGGAGCATCAGAGGAGCATCAGAGGAGCATCAGAGGAGCATCAGAGGAGCATCAGTGGAGCATCAGAGCAGCATCAGAGGAGCATCAGAGGAGCATCAGAGGAGCATCAGAGGAGCATCAGAGGAGCATCAGAGGAGCAACAGAGGAGCATCAGAGGAGCATCAGAGGAGCATCGGAGGAGCATCAGAGGAGCATCAGAGGAGCATCAGAGGAGCATCAGAGGAGCATCAGAGGAGCATCAGAGGAGCATCAGAGGAGCATCAGAGGAGCAACAGAGGAGCATCAGAGGAGCAACAGAGGAGCATCAGAGGAGCATCAGAGGAGCATCAGAGGAGCCTCAGAGGAGCATCGGAGGAGCATCAGAGGAGCATCAGAGGAGCATCAGAGGAGCATCAGAGGAGCATCAGAGGAGCATCAGAGGAGCATCAGAGGAGCATCAGAGGAGCATCAGTGGAGCATCAGAGCAGCATCAGAGGAGCATCAGAGGAGCATCAGAGGAGCAACAGAGGAGCATCAGAGGAGCATCAGAGGAGCATCAGAGGAGCATCAGAGGAGCATCAGAGGAGCATCAGAGGTGCATCAGTGGAGCATCAGTGGAGCATCAGAGGAGCATCAGAGGAGCATCAGAGGAGCATCAGAGGAGCAACAGAGGAGCATCAGAGGAGCATCAGAGGAGCATCAGAGGAGCATCAGAGGAGCATCAGTGTAGCATCAGAGGAGCATCAGAGGAGCATCAGAGGAGCATCAGAGGAGCATCAGAGGAGCAACGGAGGAGCATCAGAGGAGCAACAGAGGAGCATCAGAGGAGCATCAGAGGAGCATCAGAGGAGCCTCAGATGAGCATCGGAGGAGCATCAGTGGAGCATCAGAGGAGCATCAGAGGAGCATCAGAGGGGCATCAGAGGAGCATCAGAGGAGCATCAGAGGAGCATCAGTGGAGCATCAGAGCAGCATCAGAGGAGCATCAGAGGAGCATCAGAGGAGCATCAGAGGAGCATCAGAGGAGCATCAGAGGAGCATCAGAGGAGCATCAGAGGATCATCAGAGGAGCATCAGAGGATCATCAGAGGAGCATCAGAGGAGCATCAGTGTAGCGTCAGAGGAGCATCAGAGGAGCATCAGAGGAGCAACAGAGGAGCATCAGAGGAGCATCAGAGGAGCATCAGAGGAGCATCAGAGGAGCATCAGAGGAGCAACAGAGGAGCATCAGAGGAGCATCAGAGGAGCAACAGAGGAGCATCAGAGGAGCATCAGAGGAGCATCAGAGGAGCATCAGAGGAGCATCAGAGTAGCATCAGTGGAGCATCAGAGGAGCATCAGAGGATCATCAGAGGAGCATCAGAGGAGCATCAGTGTAGCATCAGAGGAGCATCAGAGGAGCGTCAGAGGAGCATCAGAGGAGCATCAGAGGAGCATCAGAGGAGCATCAGAGGATCAACAGAGGAGCATCAGAGGAGCATCAGAGAAGCATCAGAGGAGCATCAGAGGAGCATCAGAGGAGCATCAGAGGAGCAACAGAGGAGCATCAGAGGAGCAACAGAGGAGCATCAGAGGAGCATCAGAGGAGCATCAGAGGAGCATCAGAGGAGCATCAGAGTAGCATCAGTGGAGCATCAGAGGAGCATCAGTTGAGCATCAGTGGAGCATCAGAGGAGCATCAGTGGAGCATCAGAGGAGCATCAGAGGAGAATCAGAGGAGCATCAGAGGAGCATCAGAGGAGCATCAGTGGAGCATCAGAGGAGCATCAGAGGAGCATCAGAGGAGCATCAGAGGAGCATCAGAGGAGCATCAGAGGAGCATCAGAGGAGCATCAGAGGAGCATCAGAGGAGTATCAGAGGAGCATCAGTGGAGCATCAGTGGAGCATCAGAGGAGCATCAGAGGAGCATCAGAGGAGCATCAGAGGAGCAACAGAGGAGCATCAGAGGAGCATCAGAGGAGCATCAGAGGAGGATCAGAGGAGCATCAGAGGACCATCAGAGGAGCATCAGAGGAGAATCAGAGGAGCATCAGAGGAGCATCAGAGGAGCAACAGAGGAGCATCAGAGGAGCATCAGAGGAGCCTCAGAGGAGCCTCAGAGGAGCATTAGAGGAGCATCAGAGGAGCATCAGAGGAGCATCAGAGGAGCATCGGAGGAGCATCAGAGGAGCATCAGTGGAGCATCAGTGGAGCATCAGAGGAACATCAGAGGAGCATCTGAGGAGCATCAGAGGAGCAACAGAGGAGCATCAGAGGAGCATCAGAGGAGCATCAGAGGAGCATCAGAGTAGCATCAGTGGAGCATCAGTGGAGCATCAGAGGAGCATCAGTTGAGCATCAGTGGAGCATCAGAGGAGCATCAGTGGAGCATCAGAGGAGCATCAGAGGAGCATCAGAGGAGCATCAGTGGAGCTTCAGAGGAGCATCAGAGGAGCATCAGAGGAGCATCAGAGGAGCAACAGAGGAGCATCAGAGGAGCATCAGAGGAGCATCAGAGGAGGATCAGAGGAGCATCAGAGGAGCAGGAGCAGGAGCAGGTGCAGGAGCAAGAGCATCAGAGGAGCATCAGAGGAGCAGGAGCAGGAGCAGGAGCAGGAGCAGGAACAGGAGCAGGAGCATCAGAGGAGCATCAGAGGAGCAGGAGCAGGAGCAGGAGCAGGAGCAGGAGCATCAGAGGAGCATCAGAGGAGCATCAGAGGAGCATCAGAGGAGCATCAGAGGAGCATCAGAGGAGCATCAGAGGAGCATCAGTGGAGCATCAGTGGAGCATCAGAGGAGCATCAGAGGAGCATCAGAGGAGCATCAGAGGAGCAACAGAGGAGCATCAGAGGAGCATCAGAGGAGCATCAGAGGAGCATCAGAGGAGCATCAGAGGAGCATCAGAGGAGCATCAGAGGAGCATCAGTGTAGAATCAGAGGAGCATCAGAGGAGCATCAGAGGAGCATCAGAGGAGCATCAGAAGAGCAACAGAGGAGCATCAGAGGAGCATCAGAGGAGCATCAGAGGAGCAACAGAGGAGCATCAGAGGAGCATCAGAGGAGCATCAGAGGAGCATCAGAGGAGCATCAGTGTAGCATCAGAGGAGCATCAGAGGAGCATCAGAGGAGCATCAGAGGAGCATCAGAGGAGCATCAGAGGAGCAACAGAGGAGCATCAGAGGAGCAACAGAGGAGCATCAGAGGAGCATCAGAGGAGCATCAGAGGAGCATCAGAGGAGCATCAGAGTCGCATCAGTGGAGCATCAGAGGAGCATCAGAGGAGCATCAGAGGAGCAACAGAGGAGCATCAGAGGAGCATCAGAGGAGCATCAGAGGAGGATCAGAGGAGCATCAGAGGACCATCAGAGGAGCATCAGAGGAGAATCAGAGGAGCATCAGAGGAGCATCAGAGGAGCAACAGAGGAGCATCAGAGGAGCATCAGAGGAGCCTCAGAGGAGCCTCAGAGGAGCATTAGAGGAGCATCAGAGGAGCATCAGAGGAGCATCAGAGGAGCATCAGAGGAGCATCAGAGGAGCATCAGTGGAGCATCAGTGGAGCATCAGAGGAGCATCAGAGGAGCATCTGAGGAGCATCAGAGGAGCAACAGAGGAGCATCAGAGGAGCATCAGAGGAGCATCAGAGGAGCATCAGAGGAGCATCAGTGTAGCATCAGTGGAGCATCAGAGGAGCATCAGTTGAGCATCAGTGGAGCATCAGAGGAGCATCAGTGGAGCATCAGAGGAGCATCAGAGGAGCATCAGAGGAGCATCAGAGGAGCATCAGTGGAGCATCAGAGGAGCATCAGAGGAGCATCAGAGGAGCATCAGAGGAGCAACAGAGGAGCATCAGAGGAGCATCAGAGGAGCATCAGAGGAGGATCAGATGAGCATCAGAGGACCATCAGAGGAGCATCAGAGGAGAATCAGAGGAGCAACAGAGGAGCAGGAGCAGGAGCAGGAGCAGGTGCAGGAGCAGAAGCAGGAGCAGGAGCAGGTGCAGGAGCAATAGCATCAGAGGAGCATCAGAGGAGCAGGAGCAGGAGCAGGAGCAGGAGCAGGAACAGGAGCAGGAGCATCAGAAGAGCATCAGAGGAGCAGGAGCAGGAGCAGGAGCAGGAGCAGGAGCATCAGAGGAGCATCAGAGGAGCATCAGAGGAGCATCAGAGGAGCATCAGAGGAGCATCAGAGGAGCATCAGAGGAGCATCAGTGGAGCATCAGTGGAGCATCAGAGGAGCATCAGAGGAGCATCAGAGGAGCATCAGAGGAGCAACAGAGGAGCATCAGAGGAGCATCAGAGGAGCATCAGAGGAGCATCAGAGGAGCATCAGAGGAGCATCAGAGGAGCATCAGAGGAGCATCAGTGTAGCATCAGAGGAGCATCAGAGGAGCATCAGAGGAGCATCAGAGGAGCATCAGAAGAGCAACAGAGGAGCATCAGAGGAGCAACAGAGGAGCATCAGAGGAGCATCAGAGAAGCATCAGAGGAGCCTCAGAGGAGCATCGGAGGAGCATCAGAGGAGCATCGGAGGAGCATCAGAGGAGCATCAGAGGAGCATCAGAGGAGCATCAGAGGAGCATCAGAGGAGCATCAGTGGAGCATCAGAGCAGCATCAGAGGAGCATCAGAGGAGCATCAGAGGAGCATCAGAGGAGCATCAGAGGAGCATCAGAGGAGCAACAGAGGAGCATCAGAGGAGCATCAGAGGAGCATCGGAGGAGCATCAGAGGAGCATCAGAGGAGCATCAGAGGAGCATCAGAGGAGCATCAGAGGAGCATCAGAGGAGCATCAGAGGAGCATCAGAGGAGCAACAGAGGAGCATCAGAGGAGCAACAGAGGAGCATCAGAGGAGCATCAGAGGAGCATCAGAGGAGCCTCAGAGGAGCATCGGAGGAGCAACAGAGGACCATCAGAGGAGCATCAGAGGAGAATCAGAGGAGCAACAGAGGAGCAGGAGCAGGAGCAGGAGCAGGTGCAGGAGCAGAAGCAGGAGCAGGAGCAGGTGCAGGAGCAATAGCATCAGAGGAGCATCAGAGGAGCAGGAGCAGGAGCAGGAGCAGGAGCAGGAACAGGAGCAGGAGCATCAGAAGAGCATCAGAGGAGCAGGAGCAGGAGCAGGAGCAGGAGCAGGAGCATCAGAGGAGCATCAGAGGAGCATCAGAGGAGCATCAGAGGAGCATCAGAGGAGCATCAGAGGAGCATCAGAGGAGCATCAGTGGAGCATCAGTGGAGCATCAGAGGAGCATCAGAGGAGCATCAGAGGAGCATCAGAGGAGCAACAGAGGAGCATCAGAGGAGCATCAGAGGAGCATCAGAGGAGCATCAGAGGAGCATCAGAGGAGCATCAGAGGAGCATCAGAGGAGCATCAGTGTAGCATCAGAGGAGCATCAGAGGAGCATCAGAGGAGCATCAGAGGAGCATCAGAAGAGCAACAGAGGAGCATCAGAGGAGCAACAGAGGAGCATCAGAGGAGCATCAGAGAAGCATCAGAGGAGCCTCAGAGGAGCATCGGAGGAGCATCAGAGGAGCATCGGAGGAGCATCAGAGGAGCATCAGAGGAGCATCAGAGGAGCATCAGAGGAGCATCAGAGGAGCATCAGTGGAGCATCAGAGCAGCATCAGAGGAGCATCAGAGGAGCATCAGAGGAGCATCAGAGGAGCATCAGAGGAGCATCAGAGGAGCAACAGAGGAGCATCAGAGGAGCATCAGAGGAGCATCGGAGGAGCATCAGAGGAGCATCAGAGGAGCATCAGAGGAGCATCAGAGGAGCATCAGAGGAGCATCAGAGGAGCATCAGAGGAGCATCAGAGGAGCAACAGAGGAGCATCAGAGGAGCAACAGAGGAGCATCAGAGGAGCATCAGAGGAGCATCAGAGGAGCCTCAGAGGAGCATCGGAGGAGCATCAGAGGAGCATCAGAGGAGCATCAGAGGAGCATCAGAGGAGCATCAGAGGAGCATCAGAGGAGCATCAGAGGAGCATCAGAGGAGCATCAGTGGAGCATCAGAGCAGCATCAGAGGAGCATCAGAGGAGCATCAGAGGAGCAACAGAGGAGCATCAGAGGAGCATCAGAGGAGCATCAGAGGAGCATCAGAGGAGCATCAGAGGAGCATCAGAGGTGCATCAGTGGAGCATCAGTGGAGCATCAGAGGAGCATCAGAGGAGCATCAGAGGAGCATCAGAGGAGCAACAGAGGAGCATCAGAGGAGCATCAGAGGAGCATCAGAGGAGCATCAGAGGAGCATCAGTGTAGCATCAGAGGAGCATCAGAGGAGCATCAGAGGAGCATCAGAGGAGCATCAGAGGAGCAACGGAGGAGCATCAGAGGAGCAACAGAGGAGCATCAGAGGAGCATCAGAGGAGCATCAGAGGAGCCTCAGATGAGCATCGGAGGAGCATCAGTGGAGCATCAGAGGAGCATCAGAGGAGCATCAGAGGGGCATCAGAGGAGCATCAGAGGAGCATCAGAGGAGCATCAGTGGAGCATCAGAGCAGCATCAGAGGAGCATCAGAGGAGCATCAGAGGAGCATCAGAGGAGCATCAGAGGAGCATCAGAGGAGCATCAGAGGAGCATCAGAGGATCATCAGAGGAGCATCAGAGGATCATCAGAGGAGCATCAGAGGAGCATCAGTGTAGCGTCAGAGGAGCATCAGAGGAGCATCAGAGGAGCAACAGAGGAGCATCAGAGGAGCATCAGAGGAGCATCAGAGGAGCATCAGAGGAGCATCAGAGGAGCAACAGAGGAGCATCAGAGGAGCATCAGAGGAGCAACAGAGGAGCATCAGAGGAGCATCAGAGGAGCATCAGAGGAGCATCAGAGGAGCATCAGAGTAGCATCAGTGGAGCATCAGAGGAGCATCAGAGGATCATCAGAGGAGCATCAGAGGAGCATCAGTGTAGCATCAGAGGAGCATCAGAGGAGCGTCAGAGGAGCATCAGAGGAGCATCAGAGGAGCATCAGAGGAGCATCAGAGGATCAACAGAGGAGCATCAGAGGAGCATCAGAGAAGCATCAGAGGAGCATCAGAGGAGCATCAGAGGAGCATCAGAGGAGCAACAGAGGAGCATCAGAGGAGCAACAGAGGAGCATCAGAGGAGCATCAGAGGAGCATCAGAGGAGCATCAGAGGAGCATCAGAGTAGCATCAGTGGAGCATCAGAGGAGCATCAGTTGAGCATCAGTGGAGCATCAGAGGAGCATCAGTGGAGCATCAGAGGAGCATCAGAGGAGAATCAGAGGAGCATCAGAGGAGCATCAGAGGAGCATCAGTGGAGCATCAGAGGAGCATCAGAGGAGCATCAGAGGAGCATCAGAGGAGCATCAGAGGAGCATCAGAGGAGCATCAGAGGAGCATCAGAGGAGCATCAGAGGAGTATCAGAGGAGCATCAGTGGAGCATCAGTGGAGCATCAGAGGAGCATCAGAGGAGCATCAGAGGAGCATCAGAGGAGCAACAGAGGAGCATCAGAGGAGCATCAGAGGAGCATCAGAGGAGGATCAGAGGAGCATCAGAGGACCATCAGAGGAGCATCAGAGGAGAATCAGAGGAGCATCAGAGGAGCATCAGAGGAGCAACAGAGGAGCATCAGAGGAGCATCAGAGGAGCCTCAGAGGAGCCTCAGAGGAGCATTAGAGGAGCATCAGAGGAGCATCAGAGGAGCATCAGAGGAGCATCGGAGGAGCATCAGAGGAGCATCAGTGGAGCATCAGTGGAGCATCAGAGGAACATCAGAGGAGCATCTGAGGAGCATCAGAGGAGCAACAGAGGAGCATCAGAGGAGCATCAGAGGAGCATCAGAGGAGCATCAGAGTAGCATCAGTGGAGCATCAGTGGAGCATCAGAGGAGCATCAGTTGAGCATCAGTGGAGCATCAGAGGAGCATCAGTGGAGCATCAGAGGAGCATCAGAGGAGCATCAGAGGAGCATCAGTGGAGCTTCAGAGGAGCATCAGAGGAGCATCAGAGGAGCATCAGAGGAGCAACAGAGGAGCATCAGAGGAGCATCAGAGGAGCATCAGAGGAGGATCAGAGGAGCATCAGAGGAGCAGGAGCAGGAGCAGGTGCAGGAGCAAGAGCATCAGAGGAGCATCAGAGGAGCAGGAGCAGGAGCAGGAGCAGGAGCAGGAACAGGAGCAGGAGCATCAGAGGAGCATCAGAGGAGCAGGAGCAGGAGCAGGAGCAGGAGCAGGAGCATCAGAGGAGCATCAGAGGAGCATCAGAGGAGCATCAGAGGAGCATCAGAGGAGCATCAGAGGAGCATCAGAGGAGCATCAGTGGAGCATCAGTGGAGCATCAGAGGAGCATCAGAGGAGCATCAGAGGAGCATCAGAGGAGCAACAGAGGAGCATCAGAGGAGCATCAGAGGAGCATCAGAGGAGCATCAGAGGAGCATCAGAGGAGCATCAGAGGAGCATCAGAGGAGCATCAGTGTAGAATCAGAGGAGCATCAGAGGAGCATCAGAGGAGCATCAGAGGAGCATCAGAAGAGCAACAGAGGAGCATCAGAGGAGCAACAGAGGAGCATCAGAGGAGCATCAGAGAAGCATCAGAGGAGCCTCAGAGGAGCATCGGAGGAGCATCAGAGGAGCATCGGAGGAGCATCAGAGGAGCATCAGAGGAGCATCAGAGGAGCATCAGAGGAGCATCAGAGGAGCATCAGTGGAGCATCAGAGCAGCATCAGAGGAGCATCAGAGGAGCATCAGAGGAGCATCAGAGGAGCATCAGAGGAGCATCAGAGGATCAACAGAGGAGCATCAGAGGAGCATCAGAGGAGCATCGGAGGAGCATCAGAGGAGCATCAGAGGAGCATCAGAGGAGCATCAGAGGAGCATCAGTGTAGCATCAGAGGAGCATCGGAGGAGCATCAGAGGAGCATCAGAGGAGCATCAGAGGAGCATCAGAGGAGCATCAGAGGAGCATCAGAGGAGCATCAGAGGAGCATCAGAGGAGCATCAGAGGAGCATCAGAGGAGCAACGGAGGAGCATCAGAGGAGCAACAGAGGAGCATCAGAGGAGCATCAGAGGAGCATCAGTGGAGCCTCAGAGGAGCATCGGAGGAGCATCAGAGGAGCATCAGAGGAGCATCAGAGGAGCATCAGAGGAGCATCAGAGGAGCATCAGAGGAGCATCAGAGGAGCATCAGAGGAGCATCAGTGGAGCATCAGAGCAGCATCAGAGGAGCATCAGAGGAGCATCAGAGGAGCATCAGAGGAGCATCAGAGGAGCAACGGAGGAGCATCAGAGGAGCAACAGAGGAGCATCAGAGGAGCATCAGAGGAGCATCAGAGGAGCCTCAGAGGAGCATCGGAGGAGCATCAGAGGAGCATCAGAGGAGCATCAGAGGAGCATCAGAGGAGCATCAGAGGAGCATCAGAGGAGCATCAGAGGAGCATCAGAGGAGCATCAGTGGAGCATCAGAGCAGCATCAGAGGAGCATCAGAGGAGCATCAGAGGAGCAACAGAGGAGCATCAGAGGAGCATCAGAGGAGCATCAGAGGAGCATCAGAGGAGCATCAGAGGAGCATCAGAGGAGCATCAGAGGTGCATCAGTGGAGCATCAGTGGAGCATCAGAGGAGCATCAGAGGAGCATCAGAGGAGCATCAGAGGAGCAACAGAGGAGCATCAGAGGAGCATCAGAGGAGCATCAGAGGAGCATCAGAGGAGCATCAGAGGAGCATCAGAGGAGCATCAGAGGAGCATCAGAGGAGCATCAGAGGAGCATCAGAGGAGCATCAGTGGAGCATCAGAGCAGCATCGGAGGAGCATCAGAGGAGCATCAGAGGAGCATCAGAGGAGCATCAGAGGAGCATCAGAGGAGCATCAGAGGAGCATCAGAGGAGCATCAGAGGAGCATCAGAGGATCATCAGAGGAGCATCAGAGGAGCATCAGTGTAGCATCAGAGGAGCATCAGAGGAGCGTCAGAGGAGCATCAGAGGAGCATCAGAGGAGCATCAGAGGAGCATCAGAGGAGCAACAGAGGAGCATCAGAGGAGCATCAGAGGAGCATCAGAGGAGCATCAGAGGAGCATCAGTGTAGCATCAGAGGAGCATCAGAGGAGCATCAGAGGAGCATCAGAGGAGCATCAGAGGAGCATCAGAGGAGCAACAGAGGAGCATCAGAGGAGCAACAGAGGAGCATCAGAGGAGCATCAGAGGAGCATCAGAGGAGCATCAGAGGAGCATCAGAGTAGCATCAGTGGAGCATCAGAGGAGCATCAGTTGAGCATCAGTGGAGAATCAGAGGAGCATCAGTGGAGCATCAGAGGAGCATCAGAGGAGAATCAGAGGAGCATCAGAGGAGCATCAGAGGAGCATCAGTGGAGCATCAGAGGAGCATCAGAGGAGCATCAGAGGAGCATCAGAGGAGCATCAGAGGAGCATCAGAGGAGCATCAGAGGAGCATCAGAGGAGTATCAGAGGAGCATCAGTGGAGCATCAGTGGAGCATCAGAGGAGCATCAGAGGAGCATCAGAGGAGCATCAGAGGAGCAACAGAGGAGCATCAGAGGAGCATCAGAGGAGCATCAGAGGAGGATCAGAGGAGCATCAGAGGAGCATCAGAGGAGCATCAGAGGAGAATCAGAGGAGCATCAGAGGAGCATCATAGGAGCAACAGAGGAGCATCAGAGGAGCATCAGAGGAGCCTCAGAGGAGCCTCAGAGGAGCATCAGAGGAGCATCAGAGGAGCATCAGAGGAGCATCAGAGGAGCATCGGAGGAGCATCAGAGGAGCATCAGTGGAGCATCAGTGGAGCATCAGAGGAACATCAGAGGAGCATCTGAGGAGCATCAGAGGAGCAACAGAGGAGCATCAGAGGAGCATCAGAGGAGCATCAGAGGAGCATCAGAGGAGCATCAGAGGAGCATCAGTGGAGCATCAGAGGAGCATCAGTTGAGCATCAGTGGAGCATCAGAGGACCATCAGTGGAGCATCAGAGGAGCATCAGAGGAGCATCAGAGGAGCATCAGAGGAGCATCAGTGGAGCTTCAGAGGAGCATCAGAGGAGCATCAGAGGAGCATCAGAGGAGCATCAGAGGAGCATCAGAGGAGCATCAGTGGAGCATCAGAGCAGCATCAGAGGAGCATCAGAGGAGCATCAGAGGAGCAACAGAGGAGCATCAGAGGAGCAACAGAGGAGCATCAGAGGAGCATCAGAGAAGCATCAGAGGAGCATCAGAGGAGCATCAGAGGAGCATCAGAGGAGCAACAGAGGAGCATCAGAGGAGCATCAGAGGAGCATCAGAGGAGCATCAGAGGAGCATCAGAGGAGCATCAGAGGAGCATCAGAGGAGCATCAGTGTAGCATCAGAGGAGCATCAGAGGAGCATCAGAGGAGCATCAGAGGAGCATCAGAGGAGCAACAGAGGAGCATCAGAGGAGCAACAGAGGAGCATCAGAGGACCCTCAGAGGAGCATCGGAGGAGCATCAGAGGAGCATCAGAGGAGCATCAGAGGAGCATCAGAGGAGCATCAGAGGAGCATCAGAGGAGCATCAGTGGAGCATCAGAGCAGCATCAGAGGAGCATCAGAGGAGCATCAGAGGAGCATCAGAGGAGCATCAGAGGAGCATCAGAGGAGCATCAGAGGAGCATCAGAGGAGCATCAGAGGAGCATCAGTGGAGCATCAGAGGAGCATCAGAGGAGCATCAGAGGAGCATCAGAGGAGCATCAGAGGAGCAGGAGCAGGAGCAGGAGCAGGTGCAGGAGCAGAAGCAGGAGCAGGAGCAGGTGCAGGAGCAAGAGCATCAGAGGAGCATCAGAGGAGCAGGAGCAGGAGCAGGAGCAGGAGCAGGAACAGGAGCAGGAGCATCAGAGGAGCATCAGAGGAGCAGGAGCAGGAGCAGGAGCAGGAGCAGGAGCATCAGAGGAGCATCAGAGGAGCATCAGAGGAGCATCAGAGGAGCATCAGAGGAGCATCAGAGGAGCATCAGAGGAGCATCAGAGGAGCATCAGTGGAGCATCAGTGGAGCATCAGAGGAGCATCAGAGGAGCATCAGAGGAGCATCAGAGGAGCAACAGAGGAGCATCAGAGGAGCATCAGAGGAGCATCAGAGGAGCATCAGAGGAGCATCAGAGGAGCATCAGTGTAGCATCAGAGGAGCATCAGAGGAGCATCAGAGGAGCATCAGAGGAGCAACAGAGGAGCATCAGAGGAGCAACAGAGGAGCATCAGAGGAGCATCAGAGAAGCATCAGAGGAGCCTCAGAGGAGCATCAGAGGAGCATCAGAGGAGCATCAGAGGAGCATCAGAGGAGCATCAGAGGAGCAACAGAGGAGCATCAGAGGAGCATCAGAGGAGCATCAGAGGAGCATCAGAGGAGCATCAGAGGAGCATCAGAGGAGCATCAGAGGAGCATCAGAGGAGCATCAGAGGAGCATCAGTGGAGCATCAGAGCAGCATCAGAGGAGCATCAGAGGAGCAACAGAGGAGCATCAGAGGAGCAACAGAGGAGCATCAGAGGAGCATCAGAGAAGCATCAGAGGAGCATCAGAGGAGCATCAGAGGAGCATCAGAGGAGCAACAGAGGAGCATCAGAGGAGCATCAGAGGAGCATCAGAGGAGCATCAGAGGAGCATCAGAGGAGCATCAGAGGAGCATCAGAGGAGCATCAGAGGAGCATCAGAGGAGCATCAGTGTAGCATCAGAGGAGCATCAGAGGAGCATCAGAGGAGCATCAGAGGAGCATCAGAGGAGCAACAGAGGAGCATCAGAGGAGCAACAGAGGAGCATCAGAGGAGCATCAGAGAAGCATCAGAGGACACTCAGAGGAGCATCGGAGGAGCATCAGAGGAGCATCAGAGGAGCATCAGAGGAGCATCAGAGGAGCATCAGAGGAGCATCAGAGGAGCATCAGTGGAGCATCAGAGCAGCATCAGAGGAGCATCAGAGGAGCATCAGAGGAGCATCAGAGGAGCATCAGAGGAGCATCAGAGGAGCATCAGAGGAGCATCAGAGGAGCAGGAGCAGGAGCAGGAGCAGGTGCAGGAGCAGAAGCAGGAGCAGGAGCAGGTGCAGGAGCAAGAGCATCAGAGGAGCATCAGAGGAGCAGGAGCAGGAGCAGGAGCAGGAGCAGGAACAGGAGCAGGAGCATCAGAGGAGCATCAGAGGAGCAGGAGCAGGAGCAGGAGCAGGAGCAGGAGCATCAGAGGAGCATCAGAGGAGCATCAGAGGAGCATCAGAGGAGCATCAGAGGAGCATCAGAGGAGCATCTGAGGAGCATCAGAGGAGCATCAGTGGAGCATCAGAGGAGCATCAGAGGAGCATCAGTGGAGCATCAGAGGAGCATCAGAGGAGCATCAGAGGAGCATCAGTGGAGCATCAGAGGAGCATCAGAGGAGCAGGAGCAGGAGCAGGAGCAGGTGCAGGAGCAGAAGCAGGAGCAGGAGCAGGTGCAGGAGCAAGAGCATCAGAGGAGCATCAGAGGAGCAGGAGCAGGAGCAGGAGCAGGAGCAGGAGCAGGAGCATCAGAGGAGCATCAGAGGAGCATCAGAGGAGCATCAGAGGAGCATCAGAGGAGCATCAGAGGAGCATCAGTGGAGCATCAGAGGAGCATAAGAGGAGCATCAGAGGAGCATCAGAGGAGCAACA
The DNA here is from genome assembly GCF_036971445.1 of Narcine bancroftii. Classification (NCBI taxonomy): domain Eukaryota; kingdom Metazoa; phylum Chordata; class Chondrichthyes; order Torpediniformes; family Narcinidae; genus Narcine; species Narcine bancroftii. The sequence continues at coordinate 3,411,246 of NW_027211895.1, read as the reverse complement.
GAGGAGCATCAGAGGAGCATCAGAGGAGCATCACAGGAGCATCAGAGGAGCATCAGAGGAGCATCAGAGGAGCATCAGAGGAGCATCAGTGTAGCATCAGAGGAGCATCAGAGGAGCATCAGAGGAGCATCAGAGGAGCATCAGAGGAGCAACAGAGGAGCATCAGAGGAGCAACAGAGGAGCATCAGAGGAGCATCAGAGAAGCATCAGAGGAGCCTCAGAGGAGCATCGGAGGAGCATCAGAGGAGCATCAGAGGAGCATCAGAGGAGCATCAGAGGAGCATCCAAGGAGCATCAGAGGAGCATCAGAGGAGCATCAGAGGAGCATCAGAGGAGCCTCAGAGGAGCATCAGAGGAGCATCAGTGTAGCATCAGAGGAGCATCAGAGGATCATCAGAGGAGCATCAGAGGAGCATCAGAGGAGCATCAGAGGAGCATCAGAGGAGCAACAGAGGAGCATCAGAGGAGCATCAGAGGAGCATCAGAGGAGCATCAGTGTAGCATCAGAGGAGCATCAGAGGTGCATCAGAGGAGCATCAGAGGAGCATCAGAGGAGCATCAGAGGAGCAACAGAGGAGCATCAGAGGAGCAACAGAGGAGCATCAGAGGAGCATCAGAGGAGAATCAGAGGAGCATCAGAGGACCTTCAGAGTAGCATCAGTTGAGCATCAGAGGAGCATCAGTTGAGCATCAGTGGAGCATCAGAGGAGCATCAGTGGAGCATCAGAGGAGCATCAGAGGAGCATCAGAGGAGCATCAGAGGAGCATCAGAGGAGCATCAGTGGAGCATCAGAGGAGCATCAGAGGAGCATCAGAGGAGCATCAGAGGAGCATCAGAGGAGTATCAGAGGAGCATCAGTGGAGCATCAGTGGAGCATCAGAGGAGCATCAGAGGAGCATCAGAGGAGCATCAGAGGAGCAAAAGAGGAGCATCAGAGGAGCATCAGAGGAGCATCAGAGGAGGATCAGTGGAGCATCAGAGGACCATCAGAGGAGCATCAGAGGAGAATCAGAGGAGCATCAGAGGAGCATCAGAGGAGCAACAGAGGAGCATCAGAGGAGCATCAGAGGAGCCTCAGAGGAGCCTCAGAGGAGCATTAGAGGAGCATCAGAGGAGCATCAGAGGAGCATCAGAGGAGCATCAGAGGAGCATCAGTGGAGCATCAGTGGAGCATCAGAGGAGCATCAGAGGAGCATCTGAGGAGCATCAGAGGAGCAACAGAGGAGCATCAGAGGAGCATCAGAGGAGCATCAGAGGAGCATCAGAGGAGCATCAGAGTAGCATCAGTGGAGCATCAGAGGAGCATCAGTTGAGCATCAGTGGAGCATCAGAGGAGCATCAGAGGAGCATCAGAGGAGCATCAGAGGAGCATCAGTGGAGCATCAGAGGAGCATCAGAGGAGCATCAGAGGAGCATCAGAGGAGCAACAGAGGAGCATCAGAGGAGCATCAGAGGAGGATCAGAGGAGCATCAGAGGACCATCAGAGGGGCATCAGAGGAGAATCAGAGGAGCAACAGAGGAGCAGGAGCAGGAGCAGGAGCAGGTGCAGGAGCAGAAGCAGGAGCAGGAGCAGGTGCAGGAGCAAGAGCATCAGAGGAGCATCAGAGGAGCAGGAGCAGGAGCAGGAGCAGGAGCAGGAACAGGAGCAGGAGCATCAGAGGAGCATCAGAGGAGCAGGAGCAGGAGCAGGAGCAGGAGCAGGAGCATCAGAGGAGCATCAGAGGAGCATCAGAGGAGCATCAGAGGAGCATCAGAGGAGCATCAGAGGAGCATCAGAGGAGCATCAGAGGAGCATCAGTGGAGCATCAGTGGAGCATCAGAGGAGCATCAGAGGAGCATCAGAGGAGCATCAGAGGAGCAACAGAGGAGCATCAGAGGATCATCGGAGGAGCATCAGAGGAGCATCAGAGGAGCATCAGAGGAGCATCAGAGGAGCATCAGAGGAGCATCAGTGTAGCATCAGAGGAGCATCAGAGGAGCATCAAAGGAGCATCAGAGGAGCATCAGAGGAGCAACAGAGGAGCATCAGAGGAGCAACAGAGGAGCATCAGAGGAGCATCAGAGAAACATCAGAGGAGCCTCGGAGGAGCATCGGAGGAGCATCAGAGGAGCATCAGAGGAGCATCAGAGGAGCATCAGAGGAGCATCAGAGGAGCATCAGAGGAGCATCAGAGGAGCATCAGTGGAGCATCAGAGCAACATCAGAGGAGCATCAGAGGAGCATCAGAGGAGCATCAGAGGAGCATCAGAGGAGCATCAGAGGAGCATCAGAGGAGCATCAGAGGAGCATCAGAGGAGCATCAGAGGAGCATCAGAGGAGCATCAGAGGAGCATCAGAGGAGCATCAGAGGAGCATCAGTGTAGCATCAGAGGAGCATCAGAGGAGCATCAGAGGAGCATCAGAGGAGCATCAGAGGCACAACAGAGGAGCATAAGAGGAGCAACAGAGGAGCATCAGAGGAGCATCAGAGAAGCATCAGAGGAGCCTCAGAGGAGCATCGGAGGAGCATCAGAGGAGCATCAGAGGAGCATCAGAGGAGCATCAGAGGAGCATCAGAGGAGCATCAGAGGAGCATCAGTGGAGCATCAGAGCAGCATCAGAGGAGCATCAGAGGAGCATCAGAGGAGCAACAGAGGAGCATCAGAGAAGCATCAGAGGAGCATCAGAGGAGCATCAGAGGAGCATCAGAGGAGCATCAGAGGAGCATCAGAGGAGCATCAGAGGAGCATCAGTGGAGCATCAGAGGAGCATCAGAGGAGCATCAGAGGAGCATCAGAGGAGCATCAGTGGAGCATCAGAGGAGCATCAGAGGAGCATCAGAGGAGCATCAGAGGAGCATCAGAGGAGCAGGAGCAGGAGCAGGAGCAGGTGCAGGAGCAGAAGCAGGAGCAGGAGCAGGTGCAGGAGCAAGAGCATCAGAGGAGCATCAGAGGAGCAGGAGCAGGAGCAGGAGCAGGAGCAGGAACAGGAGCAGGAGCATCAGAGGAGCATCAGAGGAGCAGGAGCAGGAGCAGGAGCAGGAGCAGGAGCATCAGAGGAGCATCAGAGGAGCATCAGAGGAGCATCAGAGGAGCATGAGGAGCATCAGAGGAGCATCAGAGGAGCATCAGAGGAGCATCAGAGGAGCATCGGAGGAGCATCAGTGGAGCATCAGAGGAGCATCAGAGGAGCATCAGTGGAGCATCAGAGGAGCATCAGAGGAGCATCAGAGGAGCATCAGTGGAGCATCAGAGGAGCAGGAGCAGGAGCAGGAGCAGGTGCAGGAGCAGAAGCAGGAGCAGGAGCAGGTGCAGGAGCAAGAGCATCAGAGGAGCATCAGAGGAGCAGGAGCAGGAGCAGGAGCAGGAGCAGGAACAGGAGCAGGAGCATCAGAGGAGCATCAGAGGAGCAGGAGCAGGAGCAGGAGCAGGAGCAGGAGCAGGAGCAGGAGCATCAGAGGAGCATCAGAGGAGCATCAGAGGAGCATCAGAGGAGCATCAGAGGAGCATCAGAGGAGCATCAGAGGAGCATCAGAGGAGCATCAGTGGAGCATCAGAGGAGCATCAGTGGAGCATCAGAGGAGCATCAGAGGAGCATCAGAGGAGCATCAGAGGAGCATCAGAGGAGCATCAGAGGAGCATCAGAGGAGCATCAGAGCAGCATCAGAGGAGCATCAGAGGAGCATCAGAGGAGCATCAGAGGAGCATCAGAGGAGCATCAGAGGCGCATCAGTGGAGCATCAGTGGAGCATCAGAGGAGCATCAGAGGAGCATCAGAGGAGCATCAGAGGAGCAACAGAGGAGCATCAGAGGAGCATCAGAGGAGCATCAGAGGAGCATCAGAGGAGCATCAGAGGAGCATCAGAGGAGCATCAGAGGAGCATCAGAGGAGCAACAGAGGAGCATCAGAGGAGCAACAGAGGAGCATCAGAGGAGCATCAGAGAAGCATCAGAGGAGCCTCAGAGGAGCATCGGAGGAGCAACAGAGGAGCATCAGAGGAGCATCAGAGGAGAATCAGAGGAGCATCAGAGGAGCATCAGAGGAGCATCAGTGGAGCATCAGAGCAGCATCAGAGGAGCATCAGAGGAGATTCAGAGGAGCATCAGAGGAGCATCAGAGTAGCATCAGAGGAGCATCAGAGGAGCATCAGAGGAGCATCAGAGGAGCATCAGAGGAGCATCAGAGGAGCATCAGTGGAGCATCAGAGGAGCATCAGAGGAGCATCTGAGGAGCATCAGAGGAGCATCAGAGGAGCATCAGAGGAGCAACAGAGGAGCATCAGAGGAGCATCAGAGGAGCATCAGAGGAGCATCAGAGGAGGATCAGAGGAGCATCAGAGGACCATCAGAGGAGCATCAGAGGAGAATCAGAGGAGCATCAGAGGAGCCTCAGAGGAGCATCAGAGGAGCATCAGTGTAGCATCAGAGGAGCATCAGAGGATCATCAGAGGAGCATCAGAGGAGCATCAGAGGAGCATCAGAGGAGCATCAGAGGAGCAACAGAGGAGCATCAGAGGAGCATCAGAGGAGCATCAGAGGAGCATCAGTGTAGCATCAGAGGAGCATCAGAGGTGCATCAGAGGAGCATCAGAGGAGCATCAGAGGAGCATCAGAGGAGCAACAGAGGAGCATCAGAGGAGCAACAGAGGAGCATCAGAGGAGCATCAGAGGAGAATCAGAGGAGCATCAGAGGACCTTCAGAGTAGCATCAGTTGAGCATCAGAGGAGCATCAGTTGAGCATCAGTGGAGCATCAGAGGAGAATCAGTGGAGCATCAGAGGAGCATCAGAGGAGCATCAGAGGAGCATCAGAGGAGCATCAGAGGAGCATCAGTGGAGCATCAGAGGAGCATCAGAGGAGCATCAGAGGAGCATCAGAGGAGCATCAGAGGAGCATCAGTGGAGCATCAGTGGAGCATCAGAGGAGCATCAGAGGAGCATCAGAGGAGCATCAGAGGAGCAAAAGAGGAGCATCAGAGGAGCATCAGAGGAGCATCAGAGGAGGATCAGTGGAGCATCAGAGGACCATCAGAGGAGCATCAGAGGAGAATCAGAGGAGCATCAGAGGAGCATCAGAGGAGCAACAGAGGAGCATCAGAGGAGCATCAGAGGAGCCTCAGAGGAGCCTCAGAGGAGCATTAGAGGAGCATCAGAGGAGCATCAGAGGAGCATCAGAGGAGCATCAGAGGAGCATCAGTGGAGCATCAGTGGAGCATCAGAGGAGCATCAGAGGAGCATCTGAGGAGCATCAGAGGAGCAACAGAGGAGCATCAGAGGAGCATCAGAGGAGCATCAGAGGAGCATCAGAGGAGCATCAGAGTAGCATCAGTGGAGCATCAGAGGAGCATCAGTTGAGCATCAGTGGAGCATCAGAGGAGCATCAGAGGAGCATCAGAGGAGCATCAGAGGAGCATCAGTGGAGCATCAGAGGAGCATCAGAGGAGCATCAGAGGAGCATCAGAGGAGCAACAGAGGAGCATCAGAGGAGCATCAGAGGAGCATCAGAGGAGGATCAGAGGAGCATCAGAGGACCATCAGAGGGGCATCAGAGGAGAATCAGAGGAGCAACAGAGGAGCAGGAGCAGGAGCAGGAGCAGGTGCAGGAGCAGAAGCAGGAGCAGGAGCAGGTGCAGGAGCAAGAGCATCAGAGGAGCATCAGAGGAGCAGGAGCAGGAGCAGGAGCAGGAGCAGGAACAGGAGCAGGAGCATCAGAGGAGCATCAGAGGAGCAGGAGCAGGAGCAGGAGCAGGAGCAGGAGCATCAGAGGAGCATCAGAGGAGCATCAGAGGAGCATCAGAGGAGCATCAGAGGAGCATCAGAGGAGCATCAGAGGAGCATCAGAGGAGCATCAGTGGAGCATCAGTGGAGCATCAGAGGAGCATCAGAGGAGCATCAGAGGAGCATCAGAGGAGCAACAGAGGAGCATCAGAGGAGCATCGGAGGAGCATCAGAGGAGCATCAGAGGAGCATCAGAGGAGCATCAGAGGAGCATCAGAGGAGCATCAGTGTAGCATCAGAGGAGCATCAGAGGAGCATCAGAGGAGCATCAGAGGAGCATCAGAGGAGCAACAGAGGAGCATCAGAGGAGCAACAGAGGAGCATCAGAGGAGCATCAGAGAAGCATCAGAGGAGCCTCGGAGGAGCATCGGAGGAGCATCAGAGGAGCATCAGAGGAGCATCAGAGGAGCATCAGAGGAGCATCAGAGGAGCATCAGAGGAGCATCAGAGGAGCATCAGTGGAGCATCAGAGCAACATCAGAGGAGCATCAGAGGAGCATCAGAGGAGCATCAGAGGAGCATCAGAGGAGCATCAGAGGAGCATCAGAGGAGCATCAGAGGAGCATCAGAGGAGCATCAGAGGAGCATCAGAGGAGCATCAGAGGAGCATCAGAGGAGCATCAGAGGAGCATCAGTGTAGCATCAGAGGAGCATAAGAGGAGCATCAGAGGAGCATCAGAGGAGCATCAGAGGAACAACAGAGGAGCATAAGAGGAGCAACAGAGGAGCATCAGAGGAGCATCAGAGAAGCATCAGAGGAGCCTCAGAGGAGCATCGGAGGAGCATCAGAGGAGCATCAGAGGAGCATCAGAGGAGCATCAGAGGAGCATCAGAGGAGCATCAGAGGAGCATCAGTGGAGCATCAGAGCAGCATCAGAGGAGCATCAGAGGAGCATCAGAGGAGCAACAGAGGAGCATCAGAGAAGCATCAGAGGAGCATCAGAGGAGCATCAGAGGAGCATCAGAGGAGCATCAGAGGAGCATCAGAGGAGCATCAGAGGAGCATCAGAGGAGCATCAGTGGAGCATCAGAGGAGCATCAGAGGAGCATCAGAGGAGCATCAGAGGAGCATCAGTGGAGCATCAGAGGAGCATCAGAGGAGCATCAGAGGAGCATCAGAGGAGCAGGAGCAGGAGCAGGAGCAGGTGCAGGAGCAGAAGCAGGAGCAGGAGCAGGTGCAGGAGCAAGAGCATCAGAGGAGCATCAGAGGAGCAGGAGCAGGAGCAGGAGCAGGAGCAGGAACAGGAGCAGGAGCATCAGAGGAGCATCAGAGGAGCAGGAGCAGGAGCAGGAGCAGGAGCAGGAGCATCAGAGGAGCATCAGAGGAGCATCAGAGGAGCATCAGAGGAGCATGAGGAGCATCAGAGGAGCATCAGAGGAGAATCAGAGGAGCATCAGAGGAGCATCGGAGGAGCATCAGTGGAGCATCAGAGGAGCATCAGAGGAGCATCAGTGGAGCATCAGAGGAGCATCAGAGGAGCATCAGAGGAGCATCAGTGGAGCATCAGAGGAGCATCAGAGGAGCAGGAGCAGGAGCAGGAGCAGGTGCAGGAGCAGAAGCAGGAGCAGGAGCAGGTGCAGGAGCAAGAGCATCAGAGGAGCATCAGAGGAGCAGGAGCAGGAGCAGGAGCAGGAGCAGGAACAGGAGCAGGAGCATCAGAGGAGCATCAGAGGAGCAGGAGCAGGAGCAGGAGCAGGAGCAGGAGCAGGAGCAGGAGCATCAGAGGAGCATCAGAGGAGCATCAGAGGAGCATCAGAGGAGCATCAGAGGAGCATCAGAGGAGCATCAGAGGAGCATCAGAGGAGCATCAGTGGAGCATCAGAGGAGCATCAGTGGAGCATCAGAGGAGCATCAGAGGAGCATCAGAGGAGCATCAGAGGAGCATCAGAGGAGCATCAGAGGAGCATCAGAGGAGCATCAGAGCAGCATCAGAGGAGCATCAGAGGAGCATCAGAGGAGCATCAGAGGAGCATCAGAGGAGCATCAGAGGCGCATCAGTGGAGCATCAGTGGAGCATCAGAGGAGCATCAGAGGAGCATCAGAGGAGCATCAGAGGAGCAACAGAGGAGCATCAGAGGAGCATCAGAGGAGCATCAGAGTAGCATCAGAGGAGCATCAGAGGAGCATCAGAGGAGCATCAGAGGAGCATCAGAGGAGCATCAGAGGAGCAACAGAGGAGCATCAGAGGAGCAACAGAGGAGCATCAGAGGAGCATCAGAGAAGCATCAGAGGAGCCTCAGAGGAGCATCGGAGGAGCAACAGAGGAGCATCAGAGGAGCATCAGAGGAGAATCAGAGGAGCATCAGAGGAGCATCAGAGGAGCATCAGTGGAGCATCAGAGCAGCATCAGAGGAGCATCAGAGGAGATTCAGAGGAGCATCAGAGGAGCATCAGAGTAGCATCAGAGGAGCATCAGAGGAGCATCAGAGGAGCATCAGAGGAGCATCAGAGGAGCATCAGAGGAGCATCAGTGGAGCATCAGAGGAGCATCAGAGGAGCATCAGAGGAGCATCAGAGGAGCATCAGAGGAGCATCAGAGGAGCAACAGAGGAGCATCAGAGGAGCATCAGAGGAGCATCAGAGGAGCATCAGAGGAGGATCAGAGGAGCATCAGAGGACCATCAGAGGAGCATCAGAGGAGAATCAGAGGAGCATCAGAGGAGCATCAGAGGAGCAACAGAGGAGCATCAGAGGAGCATCAGAGGAGCCTCAGAGGAGCCTCAGAGGAGCATTAGAGGAGCATCAGAGGAGTATCAGAGGAGCATCAGAGGAGCATCAGAGGAGCATCAGAGGAGCATCAGTGGAGCATCAGTGGAGCATCAGAGGAGCATCAGAGGAGCATCTGAGGAGCATCAGAGGAGCAACAGAGGAGCATCAGAGGAGCATCAGAGGAGCATCAGAGGAGCATCAGAGGAGCATCAGAGTAGCATCAGTGGAGCATCAGAGGAGCATCAGTTGAGCATCAGTGGAGCATCAGAGGAGCATCAGTGGAGCATCAGAGGAGCATCAGAGGAGCATCAGAGGAGCATCAGAGGAGCATCAGAGGAGCATCAGAGGAGCATCAGAGGAGCATCAGAGGAGCATCAGAGGAGCGTCAGAGGAGCATCAGAGGAGCGTCAGAGGAGCATCAGAGGAGCATCAGAGGAGCATCAGTGGAGCATCAGAGGAGCATCAGAGGAGCATCAGTGGAGCATCAGAGGAGCATCAGAGGAGCATCAGAGGAGCATCAGAGGAGCATCAGAGGAGCATCAGAGGAGCATCAGAGGAGCATCAGAGGAGCATCAGAGGAGCATCAGAGGAGCATCAGAGGAGCATCAGAGGAGCATCAGAGGAGCATCAGAGGAGCATCAGAGGTGAATCAGTGGAGCATCAGTGGAGCATCAGAGGAGCATCAGAGGAGCATCAGAGGAGCAACAGAGGAGCATCAGAGGAGCATCAGAGGAGCATCAGAGGATCATCAGAGTAGCATCAGTGTAGCATCAGAGGAGCATCAGAGGAGCATCAGAGGAGCATCAGAGGAGCATCAGAGGAGCAACAGAGGAGCATCAGAGGAGCAACAGAGGAGCATCAGAGGAGCATCAGAGGAGCATCAGAGGAGCCTCAGAGGAGCATCGGAGGAGCATCAGAGGAGCATCAGAGGAGCATCAGAGGAGCATCAGAGGAGCATCAGAGGAGCATCAGAGGAGCATCAGTGGAGCATCAGAGCAGCATCAGAGGAGCATCAGAGGAGCATCAGAGGAGCATCAGAGGAGCATCAGAGGAGCATCAGAGGAGCATCAGAGGAGCATCAGAGGAGCATCAGTGTAGCATCAGAGGAGCATCAGAGGAGCATCAGAGGAGCATCAGAGGAGCATCAGAGGAGCATCAGAGGAGCATCAGAGGAGCATCAGTGGAGCATCAGAGGAGCATCAGAGGAGCATCAGAGGAGCATCAGAGGAGCATCAGAGGAGCATCAGAGGAGCATCAGAGGAGCATCAGAGGAGCAACAGAGGAGCATCAGAGGAGCAACAGAGGAGCATCAGAGGAGCATCAGAGGAGAATCAGAGGAGCATCAGAGGAGCTTCAGAGTAGCATCAGTGGAGCATCAGAGGAGCATCAGTTGAGCATCAGTGGAGCATCAGAGGAGCATCAGTGGAGCATCAGAGGAGCATCAGAGGAGCATCAGAGGAGCATCAGAGGAGCATCAGAGGAGCATCAGTGAGCATCAGAGGAGCATCAGAGGAGCATCAGAGGAGCATCAGAGGAGCATCAGAGGAGCATCAGAGGAGCATCAGAGGAGCATCAGAGGAGTATCAGAGGAGCATCAGTGGAGCATCAGTGGAGCATCAGAGGAGCATCAGAGGAGCATCAGAGGAGCATCAGAGGAGCAAAAGAGGAGCATCAGAGGAGCATCAGAGGAGCATCAGAGGAGGATCAGAGGAGCATCAGAGGACCATCAGAGGAGCATCAGAGGAGAATCAGAGGAGCATCAGAGGAGCATCAGAGGAGCAACAGAGGAGCATCAGAGGAGCATCAGAGGAGCCTCAGAGGAGCCTCAGAGGAGCATTAGAGGAGCATCAGAGGAGCATCAGAGGAGCATCAGAGGAGCATCTGAGGAGCATCAGAGGAGCAACAGAGGAGCATCAGAGGAGCATCAGAGGAGCATCAGAGGATCATCAGAGGAGCATCAGAGTAGCATCAGTGGAGCATCAGAGGAGCATCAGTTGAGCATCAGTGGAGCATCAGAGGAGCATCAGAGGAGCATCAGAGGAGCATCAGAGGAGCATCAGTGGAGCATCAGAGGAGCATCAGAGGAGCATCAGAGGAGCATCAGAGGAGCAACAGAGGAGCATCAGAGGAGCATCAGAGGAGCATCAGAGGAGGATCAGAGGAGCATCAGAGGACCATCAGAGGAGCATCAGAGGAGCATCAGAGGAGCATCAGAGGAGCAACAGAGGAGCATCAGAGGAGGATCAGAGGAGCATCAGAGGACCATCAGAGGAGCATCAGAGGAGAATCAGAGGAGCAACAGAGGAGCAGGAGCAGGAGCAGGAGCAGGTGCAGGAGCAGAAGCAGGAGCAGGAGCAGGTGCAGGAGCAAGAGCATCAGAGGAGCATCAGAGGAGCATCAGAGGAGCATCAGAGGAGCATCAGAAGAGCATCAGTGGAGCATCAGAGCAACATCCTAGGAGCATCAGAGGAGCATCAGAGGAGCATCAGAGGAGCATCAGAGGAGCATCAGAGGAGCATCAGAGGAGCATCAGAGGAGCATCAGAGGAGCATCAGAGGAGCATCAGAGGAGCATCAGAGGAGCATCAGAGGAGCATCAGTGTAGCATCAGAGGAGCATCAGAGGAGCATCAGAGGAGCATCAGAGGAGCATCAGAGGAGCAACAGAGGAGAATCAGAGGAGCAACAGAGGAGCATCAGAGGAGCATCAGAGAAGCATCAGAGGAGCCTCAGAGGAGCATCGGAGGAGCATCAGAGGAGCATCAGAGGAGCATCAGAGGAGCATCAGAGGAGCATCAGAGGAGCATCAGAGGAGCATCAGTGGAGCATCAGAGCAGCATCAGAGGAGCATCAGAGGAGCATCAGAGGAGCAACAGAGGAGCATCAGAGAAGCATCAGAGGAGCATCAGAGGAGCATCAGAGGAGCATCAGAGGAGCATCAGAGGAGCATCAGAGGAGCATCAGAGGAGCATCAGTGGAGCATCAGAGGAGCATCAGAGGAGCATCAGAGGAGCATCAGAGGAGCATCAGTGGAGCATCAGAGGAGCATCAGAGGAGCATCAGAGGAGCATCAGAGGAGCATCAGAGGAGCAGGAGCAGGAGCAGGAGCAGGTGCAGGAGCAGAAGCAGGAGCAGGAGCAGGTGCAGGAGCAAGAGCATCAGAGGAGCATCAGAGGAGCAAGAGCAGGAGCAGGAGCAGGAGCAGGAACAGGAGCAGGAGCATCAGAGGAGCATCAGAGGAGCAGGAGCAGGAGCAGGAGCAGGAGCAGGAGCATCAGAGGAGCATCAGAGGAGCATCAGAGGAGCATCAGAGGAGCATGAGGAGCATCAGAGGAGCATCAGAGGAGCATCAGAGGAGCATCAGAGGAGCATCAGAGGAGCATCAGTGGAGCATCAGAGGAGCATCAGAGGAGCATCAGTGGAGCATCAGAGGAGCATCAGAGGAGCATCAGAGGAGCATCAGTGGAGCATCAGAGGAGCATCAGAGGAGCAGGAGCAGGAGCAGGAGCAGGTGCAGGAGCAGAAGCAGGAGCAGGAGCAGGTGCAGGAGCAAGAGCATCAGAGGAGCATCAGAGGAGCAGGAGCAGGAGCAGGAGCAGGAGCAGGAACAGGAGCAGGAGCATCAGAGGAGCATCAGAGGAGCAGGAGCAGGAGCAGGAGCAGGAGCAGGAGCATCAGAGGAGCATCAGAGGAGCATCAGAGGAGCATCAGAGGAGCATCAGAGGAGCATCAGAGGAGCATCAGAGGAGCATCAGAGGAGCATCAGAGGAGCATCAGTGGAGCATCAGAGGAGCATCAGAGGAGCATCAGTGGAGCATCAGAGGAGCATCAGAGGAGCATCAGAGGAGCATCAGAGGAGCATCAGAGGAGCATCAGAGGAGCATCAGAGCAGCATCAGAGGAGCATCAGAGGAGCATCAGAGGAGCATCAGAGGAGCATCAGAGGAGCATCAGAGGCGCATCAGTGGAGCATCAGTGGAGCATCAGAGGAGCATCAGAGGAGCATCAGAGGAGCCTCAGAGGAGCATCGGAGGAGCAACAGAGGAGCATCAGAGGAGCAACAGAGGAGCATCAGAGGAGCATCAGAGAAGCATCAGAGGAGCCTCAGAGGAGCATCGGAGGAGCATCAGAGGAGCATCAGAGGAGCATCAGAGGAGAATCAGAGGAGCATCAGAGGAGCATCAGAGGAGCATCAGTGGAGCATCAGAGCAGCATCAGAGGAGCATCAGAGGAGATTCAGAGGAGCATCAGAGGAGCATCAGAGGAGCATCAGAGGAGCATCAGAGGAGCATCAGAGGAGCATCAGAGGAGCATCAGAGGAGCATCAGTGGAGCATCAGAGGAGCATCAGAGGAGCATCAGAGGAGCATCAGAGGAGCATCAGAGGAGCATCAGAGGAGCATCAGAGGAGCAACAGAGGAGCATCGGAGGAGCATCAGAGGAGCATCAGAGGAGCATCAGAGGAGGATCAGAGGAGCATCAGAGGACCATCAGAGGAGCATCAGAGGAGAATCAGAGGAGCATCAGAGGAGCATCAGAGGAGCAACAGAGGAGCATCAGAGGAGCATCAGAGGAGCCTCAGAGGAGCCTCAGAGGAGCATTAGAGGAGCATCAGAGGAGCATCAGAGGAGCATCAGAGGAGCATCAGAGGAGCATCAGAGGAGCATCAGTGGAGCATCAGTGGAGCATCAGAGGAGCATCAGAGGAGCATCTGAGGAGCATCAGAGGAGCAACAGAGGAGCATCAGAGGAGCATCAGAGGAGCATCAGAGGAGCATCAGAGGAGCATCAGAGGAGCATCAGTGGAGCATCAGAGGAGCATCAGTTGAGCATCAGTGGAGCATCAGAGGAGCATCAGTGGAGCATCAGAGGAGCATCAGAGGAGCATCAGAGGAGCATCAGAGGAGCATCAGTGGAGCATCAGAGGAGCATCAGAGGAGCATCAGAGGAGCATCAGAGGAGCATCAGAGGAGCATCAGAGGAGCATCAGAGGAGCGTCAGAGGAGCATCAGAGGAGCATCAGAGGAGCATCAGAGGAGCATCAGAGGAGCATCAGTGGAGCATCAGAGGAGCATCAGAGGAGCATCAGTGGAGCATCAGAGGAGCATCAGAGGAGCATCAGAGGAGCATCAGAGGAGCATCGGAGGAGCATCAGAGGAGCATCAGAGGAGCAACAGAGGAGCATCAGAGGAGCATCAGAGGAGCATCAGAGGAGCATCAGAGGAGCATCAGAGGAGCATCAGAGGAGCATCAGAGGAGCATCAGAGGTGCATCAGTGGAGCATCAGTGGAGCATCAGAGGAGCATCAGAGGAGCATCAGAGGAGCAACAGAGGAGCATCAGAGGAGCATCAGAGGAGCATCAGAGGATCATCAGAGTAGCATCAGTGTAGCATCAGAGGAGCATCAGAGGAGCATCAGAGGAGCATCAGAAGAGCATCAGAGGAGCAACAGAGGAGCATCAGAGGAGCATCAGAGGAGCAACAGAGGAGCATCAGAGGAGCATCAGAGGAGCCTCAGAGGAGCCTCAGAGGAGCATTAGAGGAGCATCAGAGGAGCATCAGAGGAGCATCAGAGGAGCATCAGAGGAGCATCAGTGGAGCATCAGTGGAGCATCAGAGGAGCATCAGAGGAGCATCTGAGGAGCATCAGAGGAGCAACAGAGGAGCATCAGAGGAGCATCAGAGGAGCATCAGAGGAGCATCAGAGGAGCATCAGAGTAGCATCAGTGGAGCATCAGAGGAGCATCAGTTGAGCATCAGTAAAGCATCAGAGGAGCATCAGAGGAGCATCAGAGGAGCATCAGAGGAGCATCAGTGGAGCATCAGAGGAGCATCAGAGGAGCATCAGAGGAGCATCAGAGGAGCAACAGAGGAGCGTCAGAGGAGCATCAGAGGAGCATCAGAGGAGGATCAGAGGAGCATCAGAGGACCATCAGAGGAGCATCAGAGGAGAATCAGAGGAGCAACAGAGGAGCAGGAGCAGGAGCAGGAGCAGGTGCAGGAGCAGAAGCAGGAGCAGGAGCAGGTGCAGGAGCAAGAGCATCAGAGGAGCATCAGAGGAGCAGGAGCAGGAGCAGGAGCAGGAGCAGGAACAGGAGCAGGAGCATCAGAGGAGCATCAGAGGAGCAGGAGCAGGAGCAGGAGCAGGAGCAGGAGCATCAGAGGAGCATCAGAGGAGCATCAGAGGAGCATCAGAGGAGCATCAGAGGAGCATCAGAGGAGCATCAGAGGAGCATCAGTGGAGCATCAGTGGAGCATCAGAGGAGCATCAGAGGAGCATCAGAGGAGCATCAGAGGAGCAACAGAGGAGCATCAGAGGAGCATCGGAGGAGCATCAGAGGAGCATCAGAGGAGCATCAGAGGAGCATCAGAGGAGCATCAGAGGAGCATCAGTGTAGCATCAGAGGAGCATCAGAGGAGCATCAGAGGAGCATCAGAGGATCATCAGAGGAGCAACAGAGGAGCATCAGAGGAGCAACAGAGGAGCATCAGAGGAGCATCAGAGAAGCATCAGAGGAGCCTCGGAGGAGCATCGGAGGAGCATCAGAGGAGCATCAGAGGAGCATCAGAGGAGCATCAGAGGAGCATCAGAGGAGCATCAGAGGAGCATCAGAAGAGCATCAGTGGAGCATCAGAGCAACATCCTAGGAGCATCAGAGGAGCATCAGAGGAGCATCAGAGGAGCATCAGAGGAGCATCAGAGGAGCATCAGAGGAGCATCAGAGGAGCATCAGAGGAGCATCAGAGGAGCATCAGAGGAGCATCAGAGGAGCATCAGAGGAGCATCAGAGGAGCATCAGAGGAGCATCAGAGGAGCATCAGAGGAGCATCAGAGGAGCAACAGAGGAGCATCAGAGGAGCAACAGAGGAGCATCAGAGGAGCATCAGAGAAGCATCAGAGGAGCCTCAGAGGAGCATCGGAGGAGCATCAGAGGAGCATCAGAGGAGCATCAGAGGAGCATCAGAGGAGCATCAGAGGAGCATCAGAGGAGCATCAGTGGAGCATCAGAGCAGCATCAGAGGAGCATCAGAGGAGCATCAGAGGAGCAACAGAGGAGCATCAGAGAAGCATCAGAGGAGCATCAGAGGAGCATCAGAGGAGCATCAGAGGAGCATCAGAGGAGCATCAGAGGAGCATCAGAGGAGCATCAGTGGAGCATCAGAGGAGCATCAGAGGAGCATCAGAGGAGCATCAGAGGAGCATCAGTGGAGCATCAGAGGAGCATCAGAGGAGCATCAGAGGAGCATCAGAGGAGCATCAGAGGAGCAGGAGCAGGAGCAGGAGCAGGTGCAGGAGCAGAAGCAGGAGCAGGAGCAGGTGCAGGAGCAAGAGCATCAGAGGAGCATCAGAGGAGCAGGAGCAGGAGCAGGAGCAGGAGCAGGAACAGGAGCAGGAGCATCAGAGGAGCATCAGAGGAGCAGGAGCAGGAGCAGGAGCAGGAGCAGGAGCATCAGAGGAGCATCAGAGGAGCATCAGAGGAGCATCAGAGGAGCATGAGGAGCATCAGAGGAGCATCAGAGGAGCATCAGAGGAGCATCAGAGGAGCATCAGAGGAGCATCAGTGGAGCATCAGAGGAGCATCAGAGGAGCATCAGAGGAGCAGGAGCAGGAGCAGGAGCAGGTGCAGGAGCAGAAGCAGGAGCAGGAGCAGGAGCAGGAGCATCAGAGGAGCATCAGAGGAGCATCAGAGGAGCATCAGAGGAGCAGGAGCAGGAGCAGGAGCAGGTGCAGGAGCAGAAGCAGGAGCAGGTGCAGGAGCAAGAGCATCAGAGGAGCATCAGAGGAGCAGGAGCAGGAGCAGGAGCAGGAGCAGGAACAGGAGCAGGAGCATCAGAGGAGCATCAGAGGAGCAGGAGCAGGAGCAGGAGCAGGAGCAGGAGCATCAGAGGAGCATCAGAGGAGCATCAGAGGAGCATCAGAGGAGCATCAGAGGAGCATCAGAGGAGCATCAGAGGAGCATCAGAGGAGCATCAGAGGAGCATCAGTGGAGCATCAGAGGAGCATCAGAGGAGCATCAGTGGAGCATCAGAGGAGCATCAGAGGAGCATCAGAGGAGCATCAGAGGAGCATCAGAGGAGCATCAGAGGAGCATCAGAGCAGCATCAGAGGAGCATCAGAGGAGCATCAGAGGAGCATCAGAGGAGCATCAGAGGAGCATCAGAGGCGCATCAGTGGAGCATCAGTGGAGCATCAGAGGAGCATCAGAGGAGCATCAGAGGAGCATCAGAGGAGCAACAGAGGAGCATCAGAGGAGCATCAGAGGAGCATCAGAGGAGCATCAGAGGAGCATCAGAGGAGCATCAGAGGAGCATCAGAGGAGCATCAGAGGAGCATCAGAGGAGCATCAGAGGAGCAACAGAGGAGCATCAGAGGAGCAACAGAGGAGCATCAGAGGAGCATCAGAGAAGCATCAGAGGAGCCTCAGAGGAGCATCGGAGGAGCAACAGAGGAGCATCAGAGGAGCAACAGAGGAGCATCAGAGGAGCATCAGAGAAGCATCAGAGGAGCCTCAGAGGAGCATCGGAGGAGCATCAGAGGAGCATCAGAGGAGCATCAGAGGAGAGTCAGAGGAGCATCAGAGGAGCATCAGAGGAGCATCAGTGGAGCATCAGAGCAGCATCAGAGGAGCATCAGAGGAGATTCAGAGGAGCATCAGAGCAGCATCAGAGGAGCATCAGAGGAGCATCAGAGGAGCATCAGAGGAGCATCAGAGGAGCATCAGTGGAGCATCAGAGGAGCATCAGAGGAGCATCAGAGGAGCATCAGAGGAGCATCAGAGGAGCATCAGAGGAGCATCAGAGGAGCAACAGAGGAGCATCAGAGGAGCATCAGAGGAGCATCAGAGGAGCATCAGAGGAGGATCAGAGGAGCATCAGAGGACCATCAGAGGAGCATCAGAGGAGAATCAGAGGAACATCAGAGGAGCATCAGAGGAGCAACAGAGGAGCATCAGAGGAGCATCAGAGGAGCCTCAGAGGAGCCTCAGAGGAGCATTAGAGGAGCATCAGAGGAGCATCAGAGGAGCATCAGAGGAGCATCAGAGGAGCATCAGAGGAGCATCAGTGGAGCATCAGTGGAGCATCAGAGGAGCATCAGAGGAGCATCTGAGGAGCATCAGAGGAGCAACAGAGGAGCATCAGAGGAGCATACGAGGAGCATCAGAGGAGCATCAGAGGAGCATCAGAGTAGCATCAGTGGAGCATCAGAGGAGCATCAGTTGAGCATCAGTGGAGCATCAGAGGAGCATCAGTGGAGCATCAGAGGAGCATCAGAGGAGCATCAGAGGAGCATCAGAGGAGCATCAGTGGAGCATCAGAGGAGCATCAGAGGAGCATCAGAGGAGCATCAGAGGAGCATCAGAGGAGCATCAGAGGAGCATCAGAGGAGCGTCAGAGGAGCATCAGAGGAGCATCAGAGGAGCATCAGAGGAGCATCAGAGGAGCATCAGTGGAGCATCAGAGGAGCATCAGAGGAGCATCAGTGGAGCATCAGAGGAGCATCAGAGGAGCATCAGAGGAGCATCAGAGGAGCATCGGAGGAGCATCAGAGGAGCATCAGAGGAGCAACAGAGGAGCATCAGAGGAGCATCAGAGGAGCATCAGAGGAGCATCAGAGGAGCATCAGAGGAGCATCAGAGGAGCATCAGAGGAGCATCAGAGGTGCATCAGTGGAGCATCAGTGGAGCATCAGAGGAGCATCAGAGGAGCATCAGAGGAGCAACAGAGGAGCATCAGAGGAGCATCAGAGGAGCATCAGAGGATCATCAGAGTAGCATCAGTGTAGCATCAGAGGAGCATCAGAGGAGCATCAGAGGAGCATCAGAAGAGCATCAGAGGAGCAACAGAGGAGCATCAGAGGAGCAACAGAGGAGCATCAGAGGAGCATCAGAGGAGCATCAGAGGAGCCTCAGAGGAGCATCGGAGGAGCATCAGAGGAGCATCAGAGGAGCATCAGAGGAGCATCAGAGGAGCATCAGTGGAGCATCAGAGCAGCATCAGAGGAGCATCAGAGGAGCATCAGAGGAGCATCAGAGGAGCATCAGAGGAGCATCAGAGGAGCATCAGAGGAGCATCAGTGTAGCATCAGAGGAGCATCAGAGGAGCATCAGAGGAGCATCAGAGGAGCATCAGAGGAGCATCAGTGGAGCATCAGAGGAGCATCAGAGGAGCATCAGAGGAGCATCAGAGGAGCATCAGAGGAGCATCAGTGGAGCGTCAGAGGAGCATCAGAGGAGCATCAGAGGAGCATCAGAGGAGCATCAGAGGAGCATCAGAGGAACATCAGAGGAGCATCAGAGGAGCATCAGAGGAGTATCAGAGGAGTATCAGAGGAGCATCAGTGGAGCATCAATGGAGCATCAGAGGAGCATCAGAGGAGCATCTGAGGAGCATCAGAGGAGCAACAGAGGAGCATCAGCGGAGCATCAGAGGAGCATCAGAGGAGCATCAGGGGAATCAGAGGCAGGGAATCAGAGTTGGGGCATCAGAGGTTGGGAATTAGATATGGGGAAACAGAGGCGGGGAATCAGAGGCGGGGAAACAGAGGCGGGATATCAGATATGGGGAATCAGAGGTGGGGAATCAGAGGCAGGGAATCAGATGTGCGGAATCAGAGATGGGGAATCAGAGGCAGGGAATCAGAATCAGAAGCGGGGAATCAGAGGCGGGGAAACAGAGGCGGGATATCAGATATGCGGAATCAGAGGTGGGGAATCAGAGGCAGGGAATCAGATGTGCGGAATCAGAGATGGGGAATCAGAGGCAGGGAATCAGAATCAGAGGCGGGGAATCAGAGGCGGGGAAACAGAGGTGGGGAATCAGATATGTGGAATCAGAGGTGGCGAATCAAAGGCGGTGAATCAGAGATGGGGAATCAGAGGCCGGGAATCAGAGGCAGGGAATCAAATACGGGAAATCAGAGGCGGGGAATCAGAGCTGGGGAATCAGAGGCGGGGAATCAGAGTTGGGGAATCAGAGGCAGGGAATCAGATATGGGGAAACTGGGGCAGGGAATCAGAGGCGGGGAAACAGAGGCGGGGAATCAGATATGGGGAATCAGAGGTGGCGAATCAAAGGCGGTGAAAAAGAGATGGGGAATCAGGGCAGGGAATCAGAGGCAGGGAATCAAACACGGGGAATCAGAGCTGGGGAATCAGAGGCGGGGAATTAGAGTTGGGGAATCAGAGGAGGGGAATCAGAGGCGGGGAAACAGAGGCGGGGAATCAGATATCTGGAATCAGAGGTGGGGAATCAGAGGTTGGGAATCAGAGGCAGGGAATCAGAGGCCGGGAATCAGAGGCGGGGAATCAGAGGCAGGGAATCTGATGTGCGGAATCGGAGATGGGGAATCAGAGGCAGGGAATCAGAGGCGGGGAATCAGAGGCGGGGAATCAGAGGCCGGGAATCAGATATGGGGAAACAGAGGTGGGGAATCAGAGGCGGGGAAACAGAGGCGGGGATTCAGATATGGGGAATCAGAGGTGGTGAATCAGAGGTTGGGAATCAGAGCCCGGGAATCAGAGGCTTGGAATCAGATGCAGGGAATCAGATGCGGGGAATCAGGGGCGGGGAATCAGAGCTGGGGAAACAGAGGTGGGGAATCAGAGTTGGGGAATCAGAGGCGGGGACTTAGATATTGGGAAACAGAGGCGGGGAATCAGAGGCGGGGAAACAGAGGCGGGGAGTCAGATATGGGGAATCAGAGGTGGGGAATCAGAGGCAGGGAATCAGATGTGCGGAATCAGAGATGGGGAATCAGAGGCAGGGAATCAGAATCAGAAGCAGGGAATCAGAGGCCGGGAATCAGAGGCCTGAATCAGATGCCGGGAATAAGAGGCCGGGAATCAGAGGTGGGGAATCAGAGTCCGGGAATCAGAGGCGGGGAAAAAGAGGCGGGGAATCAGATATGGGGAATCTGAGGTGGCGAATCAAAGGCGGTGAATCAGAGATGGGGAATCAGAGGCCGGGAATCAGAGGCAGGGAATCAAACACGGGGAATCAGAGGAGGGGAATCAGAGCTGGGGAATCAGAGGCGGGGAATCAGAGTTGGGGAATCAGAGGCGGGGAATCAGACGCAGGGAATCAATATGGGAAATCAGAGGTGGGGAATGAGTGGTTGGGAATCAGAGGAAGGGAATCAGAGGCGAGGAATCAGAGCTGGGGAATCAGAGGCGGGGAATCAGAATTGGGGAATCAGAGATGGGGAATCAGAAATGGGGAATCAGAGGCGGGGAACCAGACGCGGGGAAACAGAGGTGGTGAATCAGAGATGTGGAATCAGAGGCGGGGAATCAGAGGCAGGGAATCAGACGCGGGGAATCAGAGGCGGGGAATCATAGCTGGCGAATCAGAGGCGGGGAATGAGATATGGGGAATCAGAGGCGGGGAATCAGAGGCGGGGAAACAGTGGCGAGGAATCAGATAAGGGGAATCAGAGGTGGCGAATCAAAGGCGGTGAATCAGAGATGGGGAATCAGAGGCGGGGAATCAGAGGCAGGGGATCAAACACGGGGAATCAGAGGCGGGGAATCAGAGCTGGGGAATCAGAGGCGGGGAATCAGAGTTGGGGAATCAGAGGCGGGGAATCAGAGCTGGGGAATCAGAGGTGGGGAATCAGAGTCGGGGAATCAGAGGCAGGGAATCGGATGTGCGGAATCAGAGATGGGGAATCAGAGGTGGGGAATCAGAGGCAGGTTATCAGACACGGGGATTCAGAGGCTGGGAATCAGACGGGGGGAATCAAAGGCGGGGAATGAAGCTGGGGATTCAGAGGCAGGGAATCAGAGTTGGGGATTCAGAGGCGGGTTATCAGATATGGGGAAACAGAGGCGGGGAATCAGACGCGGGCAAACAGAGGCGGGGAATTAGATATGGGGAATCAGTGGTGGGGAATCAGAGGTGGTGAATCAGAGATGGGGAATCACAGGCGGGGAATCAGAGGCAGGGAATAGAACGCGGGGAATCAGAGGCTGGGAATCAGAGCTGGGGAATCAGAGGCGGGGAATCATAGTTGGGAATCAGAGGCGGGGAATCAGGGGCGGGGAAACAGAGGCGGGGAATCAGATATGGGGAATCGAATGCGGGGAATCAGAGGCGGGGAATCAGAGCTGGGGAATCAGAGGCGGGGAATCAGAGTTGGGGCATCAGAGGTGGGGAATTAGATATGGGGAAACAGAGGCGGGGAATCAGAGGCGAGGAAACAGAGGCGGGGAATCAGATATGGGGAATCAGAAGTGGGGAATCAGAGGCAGGTAATCAGATGTGCGGAATCAGAGATGGGGAATCAGAGGCAGGGAATCAGAATCAGAAGCGGGGAGTCAGAGGCCGGGAATCAGAGGCCTGGAATCAGATGCTGGGAATAAGAGGCCGGGAATCAGAGGTGGGGAATCAGAGTCCGGGAGTCAGAGATGGGGATTCAGAGGCGGGGAATGAGATATGGAGAATCAGAGGCGGGGAATCAGAGGCGGGGAAACAGAGGTGGGGAATCAGATATGGGGAATCAGAGGTGGCGAATCAAAGGCGGTGAATCAGAGATGGGGAATCAGAGGCGGGGAATCAGAGGCAGGGAATCAAACACGGGGAATCAGAGGCGGGGAATCAGAGCTGGGGGAATCAGCGGCTGGGAATCAAAGTTGTGGAATCAGAGGCAGGGAATCAGATATGGGGAAACAGGGGCGGGGAATCAGAGGCGGGGAAACAGAGGCGGGGAATCAGATATGGGGAATCAGAGGCGGGGAATTAGAGTTGGGAATCAGAGGCGGGGAATCAGAGGTGGGGAAACAGAGGCGGGGAATCAAACACGGGGAATCAGAGGTGGGGAATCAGAGGTTGGGAATCAGAGGCAGGGAATCAGAGGCAGGGAATCAGAGGCGGGGAATCAGAGGCAGGGAATCAGATGTGCGGAATCGGAGATGGGGAATCAGAGGCAGGGAATCAGAGGCGGGGAATCAGAGGCGGGGAATCAGAGGCCGGGAATCAGATATGGGGAAACAGAGGTGGGGAATCAGAGGCGGGGAAACAGAGGCGGGGATTCAGATATGGGGAATCAGAGGTGGTGAATCAGAGGTTGGGAATCAGAGGCAGGGAATCAGAGGCTTGGAATCAGATGCAGGGAATCAGATGCGGGGAATCAGGGGCGGGGAATCAGAGCTGGGGAAACAGAGGTGGGGAATCAGAGTTGGGGAATCAGAGGCGGGGACTTAGATATTGGGAAACAGAGGCGGGGAATCAGTGGCGGGGAAACAGAGGCGGGGAGTCAGATATGGGGAATCAGAGGTGGGGAATCAGAGGCAGGGAATCAGATGTGCGGAATCAGAGATGGGGAATCAGAGGCAGGGAATCAGAATCAGAAGCAGGGAATCAGAGGCCGGGAATCAGAGGCCTGAATCAGATGCCGGGAATAAGAGGCCGGGAATCAGAGGTGGGGAATCAGAGTCCGGGAATCAGAGGCGGGGAAAAAGAGGCGAAGAATCAGATATGGGGAATCTGAGATGGCGAATCAAAGGCGGTGAATCAGAGATGGGGAATCAGAGGCCGGGAATCAGAGGCAGGGAATCAAACACGGGGAATCAGAGGAGGGGAATCAGAGCTGGGGAATCAGAGGCGGGGAATCAGAGTTGGGGAATCAGAGGCGGGGAATCAGACGCAGGGAATCAATATGGGAAATCAGAGGTGGGGAATGAGTGGTTGGGAATCAGAGGAAGGGAATCAGAGGCGAGGAATCAGAGCTGGGGAATCAGAGGCGGGGAATCAGAATTGGGGAATCAGAGATGGGGAATCAGAAATGGGGAATCAGAGGCGGGGAATCAGACGCGGGGAAACAGAGGTGGTGAATCAGAGATGTGGAATCAGAGGCGGGGAATCAGAGGCAGGGAATCAGACGCGGGGACTCAGAGGCGGGGAATCATAGCTGGCGAATCAGTGGCGGGGAATGAGATATGGGGAATCAGAGGCGGGGAATCAGAGGCGGGGAAACAGTGGCGAGGAATCAGATAAGGGGAATCAGAGGTGGCGAATCAAAGGCGGTGAATCAGAGATGGGGAATCAGAGGCGGGGAATCAGAGGCAGGGGATCAAACACGGGGAATCAGAGGCGGGGAATCAGAGCTGGGGAATCAGAGGCGGGGAATCAGAGTTGGGGAATCAGAGGCGGGGAATCAGAGCTGGGGAATCAGAGGTGGGGAATCAGAGTCGGGGAATCAGAGGCAGGGAATCGGATGTGCGGAATCAGAGATGGGGAATCAGAGGTGGGGAATCAGAGGCAGGTTATCAGACACGGGGATTCAGAGGCTGGGAATCAGACGGGGGGAATCAAAGGCGGGGAATGAAGCTGGGGATTCAGAGGCAGGGAATCAGAGTTGGGGATTCAGAGGCGGGTTATCAGATATGGGGAAACAGAGGCGGGGAATCAGACGCGGGCAAACAGAGGCGGGGAATTAGATATGGGGAATCAGTGGTGGGGAATCAGAGGTGGTGAATCAGAGATGGGGAATCACAGGCGGGGAATCAGAGGCAGGGAATAGAACGCGGGGAATCAGAGGCTGGGAATCAGAGCTGGGGAATCAGAGGCGGGGAATCATAGTTGGGAATCAGAGGCGGGGAATCAGGGGCGGGGAAACAGAGGCGGGCAATCAGATATGGGGAATCGAATGCGGGGAATCAGAGGCGGGGAATCAGAGTTGGGGCATCAGAGGTGGGGAATTAGATATGGGGAAACAGAGGCGGGGAATCAGAGGCGAGGAAACAGAGGCAGGGAATCAGATATGGGGAATCAGAGGTGGGGAATCAGAGGCAGGTAATCAGATGTGCGGAATCAGAGATGGGGAATCAGAGGCAGGGAATCAGAATCAGAAGCGGGGAGTCAGAGGCCGGGAATCAGAGGCCTGGAATCAGATGCTGGGAATAAGAGGCCGGGAATCAGAGGTGGGGAATCAGAGTCCGGGAGTCAGAGATGGGGATTCAGAGGCGGGGAATGAGATATGGAGAATCAGAGGCGGGGAATCAGAGGCGGGGAAACAGAGGTGGGGAATCAGATATGGGGAATCAGAGGTGGCGAATCAAAGGCGGTGTATCAGAGATGGGGAATCAGAGGCGGGGAATCAGAGGCAGGGAATCAAACACGGGGAATCAGAGGCGGGGAATCAGAGCTGGGGGAATCAGAGGCTGGGAATCAAAGTTGTGGAATCAGAGGCAGGGAATCAGATATGGGGAAACAGGGGCGGGGAATCAGAGGCGGGGAAACAGAGGCGGGGAATCAGATATGGGGAATCAGAGGCGGGGAATTTGAGTTGGGAATCAGAGGCGGGGAATCAGAGGCAGGGAATCAGATGTGCGGAATTGGAGATGGGGAATCAGAGGCAGGGAATCAGAGGCGGGGAATCAGAGGCGGGGAATCAGAGGCCGGGAATCAGATATGGGGAAACAGAGGCGGGGAATCAGAGGCGGGGAAACAGAGGCTGGGAATCAGATATGGGGAATCAGAGGTGGGGAATCAGAGGTTGGGAATCAGAGGCAGGGAATCAGAGGCTTGGAATCAGATGCAGGGAATCAGATGCGGGGAATCAGAGGCGGGGAATCAGAGCTGGGGAATCAGAGGTGGGGAATCAGAGTTGGGGAATCAGAGGCGGGGACTTAGATATTGGGAAACAGAGGCGTGGAATCAGAGGCGGGGAAACAGATGCGGGGAATCAGATATGGGGAATCAGAGATGGGGAATCAGAGGAAGGGAATCAGATGTGCGGAATCAGAGATGGGGAATCAAAGGCAGGGAATCAGAATCAGAAGCAGGGAATCAGAGGCCGGGAATCAGAGGCAGGGAATCAAACACGGGGAATCAGAGGCGGGGAATCAGAGCTGGGGAATCAGAGGCGGGGAATCAGAGTTGGGGAATCAGAGGCGGGGAAGCAGAGGCAGGGAATCAGACGCGGGGATTCAGAGGCGGGGAATCATAGTTGGGAATCAGAGGCGGATAATCAGATATGGGGAAACAGAGGCGGGGAATCAGGGGCGGGGAAACAGAGGCGGGAAATCAGATATGGGGAATCGGATGCGGGGAATCAGAGCTGTGGAATCAGAGGTGGGGAATCAGAGGTGGTGAATCAGAGATGGGGAATCACAGGCGGGGAATCAGAGGCAGGGAATAGAACGCGGGGAATCAGAGGCAGGGAATCAGAGTTGGGGCATCAGAGGTTGGGAATTAGATATGGGGAAACAGAGGCGGGGAATCAGAGGCGGGGAAACAGAGGCGGGAAATCAGATATGGGGAATCAGAGGTGGGGAATCAGAGGCAGGGAATCAGATGTGCGGAATCAGAGGTGGGGAATCAGAGGCAGCGAATCAGAATCAGAAGCGGGGAATCAGAGGCCGGGAATCAGAGGCCGGGAATCAGATGCTGGGAATAAGAGGCCGGGAATCAGAGGTGGGGAATCAGAGTCCGGGAATCAGAGATGGGGATTCAGAGGCGGAAAATGAGATATGGAGAATCAGAGGCGGGGAATCAGATGCGGGGAAACAGAGGTGGGGAATCAGATATGTGGAATCAGAGGTGGCGAATCAAAGGCGGTGAATCAGAGATGGGGAATCAGAGGCGGGGAATCAGAGGCAGGGAATCAAACACGGGAAATCAGGGGCGGGGAATCAGAGCTGGGGAATCAGAGGCGGGGAATCAGAGTTAGGGAATCAGAGGCAGGGAATCAGATATGGGGAAACATGGGCAGGGAATCAGAGGCGGGGAAACAGAGGCGGGGAATCAGATATGGGGAATCAGAGGTGTGGAATCAGAGGTTGGGAATCAGAGGCAGCGAATCAGAGGCGGCGAAACAGAGGCGGGGAATCAGATATGGGGAATCAGAGGTGGCGAATCAAAGGCGGTGAAACAGAGATGGGGAATCAGGGCAGGGAATCAGAGGCAGGGAATCAAACACGGGGAATCAGAGCTGGGGAATCAGAGGCGGGGAATTAGAGTTGGGGAATCAGAGGAGGGGAATCAGAGGCGGGGAAACAGAGGCGGGGAATCAGATATGGGGAATCAGAGGTGGGGAATCAGAGGTTCGGAATCAGAGGCAGGGAATCAGAGGTGGGGAATCAGAGGCCGGGAATAAGATGTGCGGAATCGGAGATGGGGAACCAGAGGTAGGGAATCAGAGGTGGGGAATCAGAGGCGGGGAATAAGAGGCCGGGAATCAGATATGGGGAAACAGAGGTGGGGAATCAGAGGCGGGGAATCAGAGCTGGGGAATCAGAGGCGGGGAATCAGAGTTGGGGCATCAGAGGTGGGGAATTAGATATGGGGAAACAGAGGCGGGGAATCAGAGGCGAGGAAACAGAGGCGGGGAATCAGATATGGGGAATCAGAAGTGGGGAATCAGAGGCAGGTAATCAGATGTGCGGAATCAGAGATGGGGAATCAGAGGCAGGGAATCAGAATCAGAAGCGGGGAGTCAGAGGCCGGGAATCAGAGGCCTGGAATCAGATGCTGGGAATAAGAGGCCGGGAATCAGAGGTGGGGAATCAGAGTCCGGGAGTCAGAGATGGGGATTCAGAGGCGGGGAATGAGATATGGAGAATCAGAGGCGGGGAATCAGAGGCGGGGAAACAGAGGTGGGGAATCAGATATGGGGAATCAGAGGTGGCGAATCAAAGGCGGTGAATCAGAGATGGGGAATCAGAGGCGGGGAATCAGAGGCAGGGAATCAAACACGGGGAATCAGAGGCGGGGAATCAGAGCTGGGGGAATCAGCGGCTGGGAATCAAAGTTGTGGAATCAGAGGCAGGGAATCAGATATGGGGAAACAGGGGCGGGGAATCAGAGGCGGGGAAACAGAGGCGGGGAATCAGATATGGGGAATCAGAGGCGGGGAATTAGAGTTGGGAATCAGAGGCGGGGAATCAGAGGTGGGGAAACAGAGGCGGGGAATCAAACACGGGGAATCAGAGGTGGGGAATCAGAGGTTGGGAATCAGAGGCAGGGAATCAGAGGCGGGGAATCAGAGGCGGGGAATCAGAGGCAGGGAATCAGATGTGCGGAATCGGAGATGGGGAATCAGAGGCAGGGAATCAGAGGCGGGGAATCAGAGGCGGGGAATCAGAGGCCGGGAATCAGATATGGGGAAACAGAGGTGGGGAATCAGAGGCGGGGAAACAGAGGCGGGGATTCAGATATGGGGAATCAGAGGTGGTGAATCAGAGGTTGGGAATCAGAGGCAGGGAATCAGAGGCTTGGAATCAGATGCAGGGAATCAGATGCGGGGAATCAGGGGCGGGGAATCAGAGCTGGGGAAACAGAGGTGGGGAATCAGAGTTGGGGAATCAGAGGCGGGGACTTAGATATTGGGAAACAGAGGCGGGGAATCAGTGGCGGGGAAACAGAGGCGGGGAGTCAGATATGGGGAATCAGAGGTGGGGAATCAGAGGCAGGGAATCAGATGTGCGGAATCAGAGATGGGGAATCAGAGGCAGGGAATCAGAATCAGAAGCAGGGAATCAGAGGCCGGGAATCAGAGGCCTGAATCAGATGCCGGGAATAACAGGCCGGGAATCAGAGGTGGGGAATCAGAGTCCGGGAATCAGAGGCGGGGAAAAAGAGGCGAAGAATCAGATATGGGGAATCTGAGATGGCGAATCAAAGGCGGTGAATCAGAGATGGGGAATCAGAGGCCGGGAATCAGAGGCAGGGAATCAAACACGGGGAATCAGAGGAGGGGAATCAGAGCTGGGGAATCAGAGGCGGGGAATCAGAGTTGGGGAATCAGAGGCGGGGAATCAGACGCAGGGAATCAATATGGGAAATCAGAGGTGGGGAATGAGTGGTTGGGAATCAGAGGAAGGGAATCAGAGGCGAGGAATCAGAGCTGGGGAATCAGAGGCGGGGAATCAGAATTGGGGAATCAGAGATGGGGAATCAGAAATGGGGAATCAGAGGCGGGGAATCAGACGCGGGGAAACAGAGGTGGTGAATCAGAGATGTGGAATCAGAGGCGGGGAATCAGAGGCAGGGAATCAGACGCGGGGACTCAGAGGCGGGGAATCATAGCTGGCGAATCAGTGGCGGGGAATGAGATATGGGGAATCAGAGGCGGGGAATCAGAGGCGGGGAAACAGTGGCGAGGAATCAGATAAGGGGAATCAGAGGTGGCGAATCAAAGGCGGTGAATCAGAGATGGGGAATCAGAGGCGGGGAATCAGAGGCAGGGGATCAAACGGGGAATCAGAGGCAGGGAATCAGAGCTGGGGAATCAGAGGCGGGGAATCAGAGTTGGGGAATCAGAGGCGGGGAATCAGAGCTGGGGAATCAGAGGTGGGGAATCAGAGTCGGGGAATCAGAGGCAGGGAATCGGATGTGCGGAATCAGAGATGGGGAATCAGAGGTGGGGAATCAGAGGCAGGTTATCAGACACGGGGATTCAGAGGCTGGGAATCAGACGGGGGGAATCAAAGGCGGGGAATGAAGCTGGGGATTCAGAGGCAGGGAATCAGAGTTGGGGATTCAGAGGCGGGTTATCAGATATGGGGAAACAGAGGCGGGGAATCAGACGCGGGCAAACAGAGGCGGGGAATTAGATATGGGGAATCAGTGGTGGGGAATCAGAGGTGGTGAATCAGAGATGGGGAATCACAGGCGGGGAATCAGAGGCAGGGAATAGAACGCGGGGAATCAGAGGCTGGGAATCAGAGCTGGGGAATCAGAGGCGGGGAATCATAGTTGGGAATCAGAGGCGGGGAATCAGGGGCGGGGAAACAGAGGCGGGCAATCAGATATGGGGAATCGAATGCGGGGAATCAGAGGCGGGGAATCAGAGCTGGGGAATCAGAGGCGGGGAATCAGAGTTGGGGCATCAGAGGTGGGGAATTAGATATGGGGAAACAGAGGCGGGGAATCAGAGGCGAGGAAACAGAGGCAGGGAATCAGATATGGGGAATCAGAGGTGGGGAATCAGAGGCAGGTAATCAGATGTGCGGAATCAGAGATGGGGAATCAGAGGCAGGGAATCAGAATCAGAAGCGGGGAGTCAGAGGCCGGGAA
Organism: Narcine bancroftii; assembly: GCF_036971445.1. Classification (NCBI taxonomy): domain Eukaryota; kingdom Metazoa; phylum Chordata; class Chondrichthyes; order Torpediniformes; family Narcinidae; genus Narcine; species Narcine bancroftii. Next base: position 3,381,765 of record NW_027211895.1, on the reverse strand, counting down.
TCAGAGGCCTGGAATCAGATGCTGGGAATAAGAGGCCGGGAATCAGAGGTGGGGAATCAGAGTCCGGGAGTCAGAGATGGGGATTCAGAGGCGGGGAATGAGATATGGAGAATCAGAGGCGGGGAATCAGAGGCGGGGAAACAGAGGTGGGGAATCAGATATGGGGAATCAGAGGTGGCGAATCAAAGGCGGTGAATCAGAGATGGGGAATCAGAGGCGGGGAATCAGAGGCAGGGAATCAAACACGGGGAATCAGAGGCGGGGAATCAGAGCTGGGGGAATCAGAGGCTGGGAATCAAAGTTGTGGAATCAGAGGCAGGGAATCAGATATGGGGAAACAGGGGCGGGGAATCAGAGGCGGGGAAACAGAGGCGGGGAATCAGATATGGGGAATCAGAGGCGGGGAATTTGAGTTGGGAATCAGAGGCGGGGAATCAGAGGCAGGGAATCAGATGTGCGGAATTGGAGATGGGGAATCAGAGGCAGGGAATCAGAGGCGGGGAATCAGAGGCGGGGAATCAGAGGCCGGGAATCAGATATGGGGAAACAGAGGCGGGGAATCAGAGGCGGGGAAACAGAGGCTGGGAATCAGATATGGGGAATCAGAGGTGGGGAATCAGAGGTTGGGAATCAGAGGCAGGGAATCAGAGGCTTGGAATCAGATGCAGGGAATCAGATGCGGGGAATCAGAGGCGGGGAATCAGAGCTGGGGAATCAGAGGTGGGGAATCAGAGTTGGGGAATCAGAGGCGGGGACTTAGATATTGGGAAACAGAGGCGTGGAATCAGAGGCGGGGAAACAGATGCGGGGAATCAGATATGGGGAATCAGAGATGGGGAATCAGAGGAAGGGAATCAGATGTGCGGAATCAGAGATGGGGAATCAAAGGCAGGGAATCAGAATCAGAAGCAGGGAATCAGAGGCCGGGAATCAGAGGCAGGGAATCAAACACGGGGAATCAGAGGCGGGGAATCAGAGCTGGGGAATCAGAGGCGGGGAATCAGAGTTGGGGAATCAGAGGCGGGGAAGCAGAGGCAGGGAATCAGACGCGGGGATTCAGAGGCGGGGAATCATAGTTGGGAATCAGAGGCGGATAATCAGATATGGGGAAACAGAGGCGGGGAATCAGGGGCGGGGAAACAGAGGCGGGAAATCAGATATGGGGAATCGGATGCGGGGAATCAGAGCTGTGGAATCAGAGGTGGGGAATCAGAGGTGGTGAATCAGAGATGGGGAATCACAGGCGGGGAATCAGAGGCAGGGAATAGAACGCGGGGAATCAGAGGCAGGGAATCAGAGTTGGGGCATCAGAGGTTGGGAATTAGATATGGGGAAACAGAGGCGGGGAATCAGAGGCGGGGAAACAGAGGCGGGAAATCAGATATGGGGAATCAGAGGTGGGGAATCAGAGGCAGGGAATCAGATGTGCGGAATCAGAGATGGGGAATCAGAGGCAGCGAATCAGAATCAGAAGCGGGGAATCAGAGGCCGGGAATCAGAGGCCGGGAATCAGATGCTGGGAATAAGAGGCCGGGAATCAGAGGTGGGGAATCAGAGTCCGGGAATCAGAGATGGGGATTCAGAGGCGGAAAATGAGATATGGAGAATCAGAGGCGGGGAATCAGATGCGGGGAAACAGAGGTGGGGAATCAGATATGTGGAATCAGAGGTGGCGAATCAAAGGCGGTGAATCAGAGATGGGGAATCAGAGGCGGGGAATCAGAGGCAGGGAATCAAACACGGGAAATCAGGGGCGGGGAATCAGAGCTGGGGAATCAGAGGCGGGGAATCAGAGTTAGGGAATCAGAGGCAGGGAATCAGATATGGGGAAACAAGGGCAGGGAATCAGAGGCGGGGAAACAGAGGCGGGGAATCAGATATGGGGAATCAGAGGTGTGGAATCAGAGGTTGGGAATCAGAGGCAGCGAATCAGAGGCGGCGAAACAGAGGCGGGGAATCAGATATGGGGAATCAGAGGTGGCGAATCAAAGGCGGTGAAACAGAGATGGGGAATCAGGGCAGGGAATCAGAGGCAGGGAATCAAACACGGGGAATCAGAGCTGGGGAATCAGAGGCGGGGAATTAGAGTTGGGGAATCAGAGGAGGGGAATCAGAGGCGGGGAAACAGAGGCGGGGAATCAGATATGGGGAATCAGAGGTGGGGAATCAGAGGTTCGGAATCAGAGGCAGGGAATCAGAGGTGGGGAATCAGAGGCAGGGAATAAGATGTGCGGAATCGGAGATGGGGAACCAGAGGTAGGGAATCAGAGGTGGGGAATCAGAGGCGGGGAATAAGAGGCCGGGAATCAGATATGGGGAAACAGAGGTGGGGAATCAGAGGCGGGGAAACAGAGGCGGGGAATCAGATATGGAGAATCAGAGGTGGGGAATCAGAGGTTGGGAATCAGAGGCAGGGAATCAGAGGCTTGGAATCAGATGCAGGGAATCAGATGCGGGGAATCAGAGGCGGGGAATCAGAGCTGGGGAATCAGAGGTGGGGAATCAGAGTTGGGGAATCAGAGGAGGGGACTTAGATATTGGGAAACAGAGGCGGGGAATCAGAGGCGGGGAAACAGAGGCGGGGAGTCAGATATGGGGAATCAGAGGCAGGGAATCAGATATGGGGAAACAGGGGCGGGGAATCAGAGGCGGGGAAACAGAGGCGGGGAATCAGATATGGGGAATCAGAGGCGGGGAATTTGAGTTGGGAATCAGAGGCGGGGAATCAGAGGCAGGGAATCAGATGTGCGGAATCGGAGATGGGGAATCAGAGGCAGGGAATCAGAGGCGGGGAATCAGAGGCGGGGAATCAGAGGCCGGGAATCAGAATCAGAAGCGGGGAGTCAGAGGCCGGGAATCAGAGGCCTGGAATCAGATGCTGGGAATAAGAGGCCGGGAATCAGAGGTGGGGAATCAGAGTCCGGGAGTCAGAGATGGGGATTCAGAGGCGGGGAATGAGATATGGAGAATCAGAGGCGGGGAATCAGAGGCGGGGAAACAGAGGTGGGGAATCAGATATGGGGAATCAGAGGTGGCGAATCAAAGGCGGTGTATCAGAGATGGGGAATCAGAGGCGGGGAATCAGAGGCAGGGAATCAAACACGGGGAATCAGAGGCGGGGAATCAGAGCTGGGGGAATCAGAGGCTGGGAATCAAAGTTGTGGAATCAGAGGCAGGGAATCAGATATGGGGAAACAGGGGCGGGGAATCAGAGGCGGGGAAACAGAGGCGGGGAATCAGATATGGGGAATCAGAGGCGGGGAATTTGAGTTGGGAATCAGAGGCGGGGAATCAGAGGCAGGGAATCAGATGTGCGGAATTGGAGATGGGGAATCAGAGGCAGGGAATCAGAGGCGGGGAATCAGAGGCGGGGAATCAGAGGCCGGGAATCAGATATGGGGAAACAGAGGCGGGGAATCAGAGGCGGGGAAACAGAGGCTGGGAATCAGATATGGGGAATCAGAGGTGGGGAATCAGAGGTTGGGAATCAGAGGCAGGGAATCAGAGGCTTGGAATCAGATGCAGGGAATCAGATGCGGGGAATCAGAGGCGGGGAATCAGAGCTGGGGAATCAGAGGTGGGGAATCAGAGTTGGGGAATCAGAGGCGGGGACTTAGATATTGGGAAACAGAGGCGTGGAATCAGAGGCGGGGAAACAGATGCGGGGAATCAGATATGGGGAATCAGAGATGGGGAATCAGAGGAAGGGAATCAGATGTGCGGAATCAGAGATGGGGAATCAAAGGCAGGGAATCAGAATCAGAAGCAGGGAATCAGAGGCCGGGAATCAGAGGCAGGGAATCAAACACGGGGAATCAGAGGCGGGGAATCAGAGCTGGGGAATCAGAGGCGGGGAATCAGAGTTGGGGAATCAGAGGCGGGGAAGCAGAGGCAGGGAATCAGACGCGGGGATTCAGAGGCGGGGAATCATAGTTGGGAATCAGAGGCGGATAATCAGATATGGGGAAACAGAGGCGGGGAATCAGGGGCGGGGAAACAGAGGCGGGAAATCAGATATGGGGAATCGGATGCGGGGAATCAGAGCTGTGGAATCAGAGGTGGGGAATCAGAGGTGGTGAATCAGAGATGGGGAATCACAGGCGGGGAATCAGAGGCAGGGAATAGAACGCGGGGAATCAGAGGCAGGGAATCAGAGTTGGGGCATCAGAGGTTGGGAATTAGATATGGGGAAACAGAGGCGGGGAATCAGAGGCGGGGAAACAGAGGCGGGAAATCAGATATGGGGAATCAGAGGTGGGGAATCAGAGGCAGGGAATCAGATGTGCGGAATCAGAGGTGGGGAATCAGAGGCAGCGAATCAGAATCAGAAGCGGGGAATCAGAGGCCGGGAATCAGAGGCCGGGAATCAGATGCTGGGAATAAGAGGCCGGGAATCAGAGGTGGGGAATCAGAGTCCGGGAATCAGAGATGGGGATTCAGAGGCGGAAAATGAGATATGGAGAATCAGAGGCGGGGAATCAGATGCGGGGAAACAGAGGTGGGGAATCAGATATGTGGAATCAGAGGTGGCGAATCAAAGGCGGTGAATCAGAGATGGGGAATCAGAGGCGGGGAATCAGAGGCAGGGAATCAAACACGGGAAATCAGGGGCGGGGAATCAGAGCTGGGGAATCAGAGGCGGGGAATCAGAGTTAGGGAATCAGAGGCAGGGAATCAGATATGGGGAAACATGGGCAGGGAATCAGAGGCGGGGAAACAGAGGCGGGGAATCAGATATGGGGAATCAGAGGTGTGGAATCAGAGGTTGGGAATCAGAGGCAGCGAATCAGAGGCGGCGAAACAGAGGCGGGGAATCAGATATGGGGAATCAGAGGTGGCGAATCAAAGGCGGTGAAACAGAGATGGGGAATCAGGGCAGGGAATCAGAGGCAGGGAATCAAACACGGGGAATCAGAGCTGGGGAATCAGAGGCGGGGAATTAGAGTTGGGGAATCAGAGGAGGGGAATCAGAGGCGGGGAAACAGAGGCGGGGAATCAGATATGGGGAATCAGAGGTGGGGAATCAGAGGTTCGGAATCAGAGGCAGGGAATCAGAGGTGGGGAATCAGAGGCCGGGAATAAGATGTGCGGAATCGGAGATGGGGAACCAGAGGTAGGGAATCAGAGGTGGGGAATCAGAGGCGGGGAATAAGAGGCCGGGAATCAGATATGGGGAAACAGAGGTGGGGAATCAGAGGCGGGGAATCAGAGCTGGGGAATCAGAGGCGGGGAATCAGAGTTGGGGCATCAGAGGTGGGGAATTAGATATGGGGAAACAGAGGCGGGGAATCAGAGGCGAGGAAACAGAGGCGGGGAATCAGATATGGGGAATCAGAAGTGGGGAATCAGAGGCAGGTAATCAGATGTGCGGAATCAGAGATGGGGAATCAGAGGCAGGGAATCAGAATCAGAAGCGGGGAGTCAGAGGCCGGGAATCAGAGGCCTGGAATCAGATGCTGGGAATAAGAGGCCGGGAATCAGAGGTGGGGAATCAGAGTCCGGGAGTCAGAGATGGGGATTCAGAGGCGGGGAATGAGATATGGAGAATCAGAGGCGGGGAATCAGAGGCGGGGAAACAGAGGTGGGGAATCAGATATGGGGAATCAGAGGTGGCGAATCAAAGGCGGTGAATCAGAGATGGGGAATCAGAGGCGGGGAATCAGAGGCAGGGAATCAAACACGGGGAATCAGAGGCGGGGAATCAGAGCTGGGGGAATCAGCGGCTGGGAATCAAAGTTGTGGAATCAGAGGCAGGGAATCAGATATGGGGAAACAGGGGCGGGGAATCAGAGGCGGGGAAACAGAGGCGGGGAATCAGATATGGGGAATCAGAGGCGGGGAATTAGAGTTGGGAATCAGAGGCGGGGAATCAGAGGTGGGGAAACAGAGGCGGGGAATCAAACACGGGGAATCAGAGGTGGGGAATCAGAGGTTGGGAATCAGAGGCAGGGAATCAGAGGCGGGGAATCAGAGGCGGGGAATCAGAGGCAGGGAATCAGATGTGCGGAATCGGAGATGGGGAATCAGAGGCAGGGAATCAGAGGCGGGGAATCAGAGGCGGGGAATCAGAGGCCGGGAATCAGATATGGGGAAACAGAGGTGGGGAATCAGAGGCGGGGAAACAGAGGCGGGGATTCAGATATGGGGAATCAGAGGTGGTGAATCAGAGGTTGGGAATCAGAGGCAGGGAATCAGAGGCTTGGAATCAGATGCAGGGAATCAGATGCGGGGAATCAGGGGCGGGGAATCAGAGCTGGGGAAACAGAGGTGGGGAATCAGAGTTGGGGAATCAGAGGCGGGGACTTAGATATTGGGAAACAGAGGCGGGGAATCAGTGGCGGGGAAACAGAGGCGGGGAGTCAGATATGGGGAATCAGAGGTGGGGAATCAGAGGCAGGGAATCAGATGTGCGGAATCAGAGATGGGGAATCAGAGGCAGGGAATCAGAATCAGAAGCAGGGAATCAGAGGCCGGGAATCAGAGGCCTGAATCAGATGCCGGGAATAACAGGCCGGGAATCAGAGGTGGGGAATCAGAGTCCGGGAATCAGAGGCGGGGAAAAAGAGGCGAAGAATCAGATATGGGGAATCTGAGATGGCGAATCAAAGGCGGTGAATCAGAGATGGGGAATCAGAGGCCGGGAATCAGAGGCAGGGAATCAAACACGGGGAATCAGAGGAGGGGAATCAGAGCTGGGGAATCAGAGGCGGGGAATCAGAGTTGGGGAATCAGAGGCGGGGAATCAGACGCAGGGAATCAATATGGGAAATCAGAGGTGGGGAATGAGTGGTTGGGAATCAGAGGAAGGGAATCAGAGGCGAGGAATCAGAGCTGGGGAATCAGAGGCGGGGAATCAGAATTGGGGAATCAGAGATGGGGAATCAGAAATGGGGAATCAGAGGCGGGGAATCAGACGCGGGGAAACAGAGGTGGTGAATCAGAGATGTGGAATCAGAGGCGGGGAATCAGAGGCAGGGAATCAGACGCGGGGACTCAGAGGCGGGGAATCATAGCTGGCGAATCAGTGGCGGGGAATGAGATATGGGGAATCAGAGGCGGGGAATCAGAGGCGGGGAAACAGTGGCGAGGAATCAGATAAGGGGAATCAGAGGTGGCGAATCAAAGGCGGTGAATCAGAGATGGGGAATCAGAGGCGGGGAATCAGAGGCAGGGGATCAAACGGGGAATCAGAGGCAGGGAATCAGAGCTGGGGAATCAGAGGCGGGGAATCAGAGTTGGGGAATCAGAGGCGGGGAATCAGAGCTGGGGAATCAGAGGTGGGGAATCAGAGTCGGGGAATCAGAGGCAGGGAATCGGATGTGCGGAATCAGAGATGGGGAATCAGAGGTGGGGAATCAGAGGCAGGTTATCAGACACGGGGATTCAGAGGCTGGGAATCAGACGGGGGGAATCAAAGGCGGGGAATGAAGCTGGGGATTCAGAGGCAGGGAATCAGAGTTGGGGATTCAGAGGCGGGTTATCAGATATGGGGAAACAGAGGCGGGGAATCAGACGCGGGCAAACAGAGGCGGGGAATTAGATATGGGGAATCAGTGGTGGGGAATCAGAGGTGGTGAATCAGAGATGGGGAATCACAGGCGGGGAATCAGAGGCAGGGAATAGAACGCGGGGAATCAGAGGCTGGGAATCAGAGCTGGGGAATCAGAGGCGGGGAATCATAGTTGGGAATCAGAGGCGGGGAATCAGGGGCGGGGAAACAGAGGCGGGCAATCAGATATGGGGAATCGAATGCGGGGAATCAGAGGCGGGGAATCAGAGCTGGGGAATCAGAGGCGGGGAATCAGAGTTGGGGCATCAGAGGTGGGGAATTAGATATGGGGAAACAGAGGCGGGGAATCAGAGGCGAGGAAACAGAGGCAGGGAATCAGATATGGGGAATCAGAGGTGGGGAATCAGAGGCAGGTAATCAGATGTGCGGAATCAGAGATGGGGAATCAGAGGCAGGGAATCAGAATCAGAAGCGGGGAGTCAGAGGCCGGGAATCAGAGGCCTGGAATCAGATGCTGGGAATAAGAGGCCGGGAATCAGAGGTGGGGAATCAGAGTCCGGGAGTCAGAGATGGGGATTCAGAGGCGGGGAATGAGATATGGAGAATCAGAGGCGGGGAATCAGAGGCGGGGAAACAGAGGTGGGGAATCAGATATGGGGAATCAGAGGTGGCGAATCAAAGGCGGTGAATCAGAGATGGGGAATCAGAGGCGGGGAATCAGAGGCAGGGAATCAAACACGGGGAATCAGAGGCGGGGAATCAGAGCTGGGGGAATCAGAGGCTGGGAATCAAAGTTGTGGAATCAGAGGCAGGGAATCAGATATGGGGAAACAGGGGCGGGGAATCAGAGGCGGGGAAACAGAGGCGGGGAATCAGATATGGGGAATCAGAGGCGGGGAATTTGAGTTGGGAATCAGAGGCGGGGAATCAGAGGCAGGGAATCAGATGTGCGGAATTGGAGATGGGGAATCAGAGGCAGGGAATCAGAGGCGGGGAATCAGAGGCGGGGAATCAGAGGCCGGGAATCAGATATGGGGAAACAGAGGCGGGGAATCAGAGGCGGGGAAACAGAGGCTGGGAATCAGATATGGGGAATCAGAGGTGGGGAATCAGAGGTTGGGAATCAGAGGCAGGGAATCAGAGGCTTGGAATCAGATGCAGGGAATCAGATGCGGGGAATCAGAGGCGGGGAATCAGAGCTGGGGAATCAGAGGTGGGGAATCAGAGTTGGGGAATCAGAGGCGGGGACTTAGATATTGGGAAACAGAGGCGTGGAATCAGAGGCGGGGAAACAGATGCGGGGAATCAGATATGGGGAATCAGAGATGGGGAATCAGAGGAAGGGAATCAGATGTGCGGAATCAGAGATGGGGAATCAAAGGCAGGGAATCAGAATCAGAAGCAGGGAATCAGAGGCCGGGAATCAGAGGCAGGGAATCAAACACGGGGAATCAGAGGCGGGGAATCAGAGCTGGGGAATCAGAGGCGGGGAATCAGAGTTGGGGAATCAGAGGCGGGGAAGCAGAGGCAGGGAATCAGACGCGGGGATTCAGAGGCGGGGAATCATAGTTGGGAATCAGAGGCGGATAATCAGATATGGGGAAACAGAGGCGGGGAATCAGGGGCGGGGAAACAGAGGCGGGAAATCAGATATGGGGAATCGGATGCGGGGAATCAGAGCTGTGGAATCAGAGGTGGGGAATCAGAGGTGGTGAATCAGAGATGGGGAATCACAGGCGGGGAATCAGAGGCAGGGAATAGAACGCGGGGAATCAGAGGCAGGGAATCAGAGTTGGGGCATCAGAGGTTGGGAATTAGATATGGGGAAACAGAGGCGGGGAATCAGAGGCGGGGAAACAGAGGCGGGAAATCAGATATGGGGAATCAGAGGTGGGGAATCAGAGGCAGGGAATCAGATGTGCGGAATCAGAGATGGGGAATCAGAGGCAGCGAATCAGAATCAGAAGCGGGGAATCAGAGGCCGGGAATCAGAGGCCGGGAATCAGATGCTGGGAATAAGAGGCCGGGAATCAGAGGTGGGGAATCAGAGTCCGGGAATCAGAGATGGGGATTCAGAGGCGGAAAATGAGATATGGAGAATCAGAGGCGGGGAATCAGATGCGGGGAAACAGAGGTGGGGAATCAGATATGTGGAATCAGAGGTGGCGAATCAAAGGCGGTGAATCAGAGATGGGGAATCAGAGGCGGGGAATCAGAGGCAGGGAATCAAACACGGGAAATCAGGGGCGGGGAATCAGAGCTGGGGAATCAGAGGCGGGGAATCAGAGTTAGGGAATCAGAGGCAGGGAATCAGATATGGGGAAACAAGGGCAGGGAATCAGAGGCGGGGAAACAGAGGCGGGGAATCAGATATGGGGAATCAGAGGTGTGGAATCAGAGGTTGGGAATCAGAGGCAGCGAATCAGAGGCGGCGAAACAGAGGCGGGGAATCAGATATGGGGAATCAGAGGTGGCGAATCAAAGGCGGTGAAACAGAGATGGGGAATCAGGGCAGGGAATCAGAGGCAGGGAATCAAACACGGGGAATCAGAGCTGGGGAATCAGAGGCGGGGAATTAGAGTTGGGGAATCAGAGGAGGGGAATCAGAGGCGGGGAAACAGAGGCGGGGAATCAGATATGGGGAATCAGAGGTGGGGAATCAGAGGTTCGGAATCAGAGGCAGGGAATCAGAGGTGGGGAATCAGAGGCAGGGAATAAGATGTGCGGAATCGGAGATGGGGAACCAGAGGTAGGGAATCAGAGGTGGGGAATCAGAGGCGGGGAATAAGAGGCCGGGAATCAGATATGGGGAAACAGAGGTGGGGAATCAGAGGCGGGGAAACAGAGGCGGGGAATCAGATATGGAGAATCAGAGGTGGGGAATCAGAGGTTGGGAATCAGAGGCAGGGAATCAGAGGCTTGGAATCAGATGCAGGGAATCAGATGCGGGGAATCAGAGGCGGGGAATCAGAGCTGGGGAATCAGAGGTGGGGAATCAGAGTTGGGGAATCAGAGGAGGGGACTTAGATATTGGGAAACAGAGGCGGGGAATCAGAGGCGGGGAAACAGAGGCGGGGAGTCAGATATGGGGAATCAGAGGCAGGGAATCAGATATGGGGAAACAGGGGCGGGGAATCAGAGGCGGGGAAACAGAGGCGGGGAATCAGATATGGGGAATCAGAGGCGGGGAATTTGAGTTGGGAATCAGAGGCGGGGAATCAGAGGCAGGGAATCAGATGTGCGGAATCGGAGATGGGGAATCAGAGGCAGGGAATCAGAGGCGGGGAATCAGAGGCGGGGAATCAGAGGCCGGGAATCAGATATGGGGAAACAGAGGCGGGGAATCAGAGGCGGGGAAACAGAGGCTGGGAATCAGATATGGGGAATCAGAGATGGGGAATCAGAGGTTGGGAATCAGAGGCAGGGAATCAGAGGCTTGGAATCAGATGCAGGGAATCAGATGCGGGGAATCAGAGGCGGGGAATCAGAGCTGGGGAATCAGAGGTGGGGAATCAGAGTTGGGGAATCAGAGGCGGGGACTTAGATATTGGGAAACAGAGGCGTGGAATCAGAGGCGGGGAAACAGATGCGGGGAATCAGATATGGGGAATCAGAGATGGGGAATCAGAGGCAGGGAATCAGATGTGCGGAATCAGAGATGGGGAATCAAAGGCAGGGAATCAGAATCAGAAGCAGGGAATCAGAGGCCCGGAATCAGAGGCAGGGAATCAAACACGGGGAATCAGAGGCGGGGAATCAGAGCTGGGGAATCAGAGGCGGGGAATCAGAGTTGGGGAATCAGAGGCGGGGAAGCAGAGGCAGGGAATCAGACGCGGGGATTCAGAGGCGGGGAATCATAGTTGGGAATCAGAGGCGGATAATCAGATATGGGGAAACAGAGGCGGGGAATCAGGGGCGGGGAAACAGAGGCGGGGAATCAGATATGGGGAATCGGATGCGGGGAATCAGAGCTGTGGAATCAGAGGTGGGGAATCAGAGGTGGTGAATCAGAGATGGGGAATCACAGGCGGGGAATCAGAGGCAGGGAATAGAACGCGGGGAATCAGAGGCAGGGAATCAGAGTTGGGGCATCAGAGGTTGGGAATTAGATATGGGGAAACAGAGGCGGGGAATCAGAGGCGGGGAAACAGAGGCGGGAAATCAGATATGGGGAATCAGAGGTGGGGAATCAGAGGCAGGGAATCAGATGTGCGGAATCAGAGATGGGGAATCAGAGGCAGCGAATCAGAATCAGAAGCGGGGAATCAGAGGCCGGGAATCAGAGGCCGGGAATCAGATGCTGGGAATAAGAGGCCGGGAATCAGAGGTGGGGAATCAGAGTCCGGGAATCAGAGATGGGGATTCAGAGGCGGAAAATGAGATATGGAGAATCAGAGGCGGGGAATCAGATGCGGGGAAACAGAGGTGGGGAATCAGATATGTGGAATCAGAGGTGGCGAATCAAAGGCGGTGAATCAGAGATGGGGAATCAGAGGCGGGGAATCAGAGGCAGGGAATCAAACACGGGAAATCAGGGGCGGGGAATCAGAGCTGGGGAATCAGAGGCGGGGAATCAGAGTTAGGGAATCAGAGGCAGGGAATCAGATATGGGGAAACAAGGGCAGGGAATCAGAGGCGGGGAAACAGAGGCGGGGAATCAGATATGGGGAATCAGAGGTGTGGAATCAGAGGTTGGGAATCAGAGGCAGCGAATCAGAGGCGGCGAAACAGAGGCGGGGAATCAGATATGGGGAATCAGAGGTGGCGAATCAAAGGCGGTGAAACAGAGATGGGGAATCAGGGCAGGGAATCAGAGGCAGGGAATCAAACACGGGGAATCAGAGCTGGGGAATCAGAGGCGGGGAATTAGAGTTGGGGAATCAGAGGAGGGGAATCAGAGGCGGGGAAACAGAGGCGGGGAATCAGATATGGGGAATCAGAGGTGGGGAATCAGAGGTTTGGAATCAGAGGCAGGGAATCAGAGGTGGGGAATCAGAGGCAGGGAATCAGATGTGCGGAATCGGAGATGGGGAATCAGAGGTAGGGAATCAGAGGTGGGGAATCAGAGGCGGGGAATAAGAGGCCGGGAATCAGATATGGGGAAACAGAGGTGGCGAATCAGAGGCGGGGAAACAGAGGCGGGGAATCAGATATGGAGAATCAGAGGTGGGGAATCAGAGGTTGGGAATCAGAGGCAGGGAATCAGAGGCTTGGAATCAGATGCAGGGAATCAGATGCGGGGAATCAGAGGCGGGGAATCAGAGCTGGGGAATCAAAGGTGGGGAATCAGAGTTGGGGAATCAGAGGAGGGGACTTAGATATTGGGAAACAGAGGCGGGGAATCAGAGGCGGGGAAACAGAGGCGGGGAGTCAGATATGGGGAATCAGAGGTGGGGAATCAGAGGCAGGGAATCAGATGTGCGGAATCAGAGATGGGGAATCAGAGGCAGGGAATCAGAATCAGAAGCAGGGAATCAGAGGCCGGGAATCAGAGGCCGGAATCAGATGCCGGGAATAAGAGGACGGGAATCAGAGGTGGGGATTCAGAGTCGGGGAATCAGAGATGGGTATTCAGAGGCGGGGAATGAGATATGGGGAATCAGAGGCGGGGAATCAGAGGCGGGGAAACAGATGCGGGGAATCAGATATGGGGAATCAGATGTGGCGAATCAAAGACGGTGAATCAGAGATGGGGAATCAGAGGCCGGGAATCAGAGGCAGGGAATCAAACACGGGGAATCAGAGGCGGGGAATCAGAGCTGGGGAATCAGAGGCGGGGAATCAGAGTTGGGGAATCAGAGGCGGGGAAGCAGAGGCAGGGAATCAGACGCGGGGATTCAGAGGCGGGGAATCATAGTTGGGAATCAGAGGCGGATAATCAGATATGGGGAAACATAGGCGGGGAATCAGGGGCGGGGAAACAGAGGCGGGGAATCAGATATGGGGAATCGAATGCGGGGAATCAGAGGCGGGGAATCAGAGCTGTGGAATCAGAGGCGGGGAATCAGAGTTGGGGCATCAGAGGTGAGGAATTAGATATGGGGAAACAGAGGCGGGGAATCAGAGGCGTGGAAACAGAGGCGGGGAATCAGATTTGGGGAATCAGACGTGGGGAATCAGAGGCAGGTAATCAGATGTGCGGAATCAGAGATGGGGAATCAGAGGCAGGGAATCAGAATCAGAGGCCGGGAATCAGAGGCCTGGAATCAGATGCTGGGAATAAGAGGCCGGGAATCAGAGGTGGGGAATCAGAGTCCGGGAATCAGAGATGGGGAGTCAGAGGCGGGGAATGAGATATGGAGAATCAGAGGCGGGGAATCAGAGGCGGGGAAACAGAGGTGGGGAATCAGATATGGGGAATCAGAGGTGGCGAATCAAAGGCGGTGAATCAGAGATGGGGAATCAGAGGCGGGGAATCAGAGGCAGGGAATCAAACACGGGGAATCAGAGGCGGGGAATCAGAGCTGGGGAATCAGAGGCTGGGAATCAAAGTTGGGGAATCAGAGTCAGGGAATCAGATATGGGGAAACAGGGGCGGGGAATCAGAGGCGGGGAAACAGAGGCGGGGAATCAGATATGGGGAATCGGAGGCGGGGAATTAGAGTTGGGGAATCAGAGGCGGGGAATCAGTGGTGGGGAGACAGAGGCGGGGAATCAAACACGGGGAATCAGAGGTGGGGAATCAGAGGTTGGAAATCAGAGGCAGGGAATCAGCGGCGGGGAATCAGAGGCGGGGAATCAGAGGCAGGGAATCAGATGTGCGGAATCGGTGATGGGGAATCAGAGGCGGGGAATTAGAGTTGGGGAATCAGAGGCGGGGAATCAGAGGCGCGGAAACAGAGGCGGGGAATCAAACACGGGGAATCAGAGGTGGGGAATCAGAGGTTGGGAATCAGAGGCAGGGAATCAGAGGCGGGGAATCAGAGGCGGGGAATGAGAGGCAGGGAATCAGATGTGCGGAATCGGAGATGGGGAATCAGAGGCAGGGAATCAGAGGCGGGGAATCAGAGGCGGGGAATCAGAGGCAGGGAATCAGAGGCAGGGAATCAGATATGGGGAAACAGGGGCGGGGAATCAGAGGCGGGGAAACAGAGGCAGGGAATCAGATATGGGGAATCAGAGGCGGGGAATTAGAGTTGGGGAATCAGAGGCGGGGAATCAGAGGCGGGGAAACAGAGGCGGGGAATCAAACACGGGGAATCAGAGGTGGGGAATCAGAGGTTGGGAATCAGAGGCAGGGAATCAGAGGCGGGGAATCAGAGGCGGGGAATGAGAGGCAGGGAATCAGATGTGCGGAATCGGAGATGGGGAATCAGAGGCAGGGAATCAGAGGCGGGGAATCAGAGGCGGGGAATCAGAGGCCGGGAATCAGATATGGGGAAACAGAAGCGGGGAATCAGAGGCGGGGAAACAGAGGCTGGGAATCAGGTATGGGGAATCAGATGTGGGGAATCAGAGGCGGGGAATCAGAGCTGGGGAATCAGAGGTGGGGAATCAAAGTTGGGGAATCAGAGGCGGGGACTTAGATATGGGGAAACAGAGGCGGGGAATCAGAGACGGGGAAACAGAGGCGGGGATTCAGATATGGGGAATCAGAGGCGGGGAATCAGAGGCGGGGAAACATAGGCGAGGAATCAGATATGGGGAATCAGAGGTGGCGAATCAAAGGCGGTGAATCAGAGATGGGGAATCAGAGGCGGGGAATCAGTGGCAGGGAATCAAACACGGGGAATCAGAGGCGGGGAATCAGAGCTGGGGAATCAGAGGCGGGGAATCAGAGTTGGGGAATCAGAGGCGGGGAATCAGAGCTGGGGAATCATAGGTGGGGATCAGAGTCGGGGAATCAGAGGCAGGGAATCAGATGTGCGGAATCAGAGATGGCGAATCAGAGGTGGGGAATCAGAGGCTGTGAATCAGAGATGGGGAATCAGAGGCGGGGAATCAGAGGCAAGAAATCAGACACGGGGTTTCAGAGGCTGGGAATCAGACGGGGGAATCAAAGGCGGGGAATCAGAGCTGGGGAATCAGAGGCAGGGAATCAGAGGTGGTGAATCAGAGATGGGGAATCACTGGCCAATCAGAGGCAGGGAATAGAACGCGGGGAATCAGAGGCAGGGAATCAGAGTTGGGGCATCAGAGGTTGGGAATTAGATATGGGGAAACAGAGGCGGGGAATCAGAGGCGGGGAAACAGAGGCGGGATATCAGATATGGGGGATCAGAGGTGGGGAATCAGAGGCAGGGAATCAGATGTGCGGAATCAGAGATGGGGAATCAGAGGCAGGGAATCAGAATCAGAAGCGGGGAATCAGAGGCGGGGAAACAGAGGCGGGATATCAGATATGGGGAATCAGAGGTGGGGAATCAGAGGCAGGGAATCAGATGTGCGGAATCAGAGATGGGGAATCAGAGGCAGGGAATCAGAATCAGAGGCGGGGAATCAGAGGCGGGGAAACAGAGGTGGGGAATCAGATATGTGGAATCAGAGGTGGCGAATCAAAGGCGGTGAATCAGAGATGGGGAATCAGAGGCCGGGAATCAGAGGCAGGGAATCAAACACGGGAAATCAGAGGCGGGGATTCAGAGCTGGTGAATCAGAGGCGGGGAATCAGAGTTGGGGAATCAGAGGCAGGGAATCAGATATGGGGAAACTGGGGCAGGGAATCAGAGGCGGGGAAACAGAGGCGGGGAATCAGATATGGGGAATCAGAGGTTGGGAATCTGAGGCAGGGAATCAGAGGCGGGGAAACAGAGGCGGGGAATCAGATATGGGGAATCAGAGGTGGCGAATCAAAGGCGGTGAAAAAGAGATGGGGAATCAGGGCAGGGAATCAGAGGCAGGGAATCAAACACGGGGAATCAGAGCTGGGGAATCAGAGGCGGGGAATTAGAGTTGGGGATTCAGAGGAGGGGAATCAGAGGCGGGGAAACAGAGGCGGGGAATCAGATATGGGGAATCAGTGGTGGGGAATCAGAGGTTGGGAATCAGAGGCAGGGAATCAGATGTGCGGAATCGGAGATGGGGAATCAGAGGCAGGGAATCAGAGGCGGGGAATCAGAGGCGGGGAATCAGAGGCCGGGAATCAGATATGGGGAAACAGAGGTGGGGAATCAGAGGCGGGGAAACAGAGGCGGGGATTCAGATATGGGGAATCAGAGGTGGTGAATCAGAGGTTGGGATCAGAGGCAGGGAATCAGAGGCTTGGAATCAGATGCAGGGAATCAGATGCGGGGAATCAGGGGCGGGGAATCAGAGCTGGGGAAACAGAGGTGGGGAATCAGAGTTGGGGAATCAGAGGCGGGGACTTAGATATTGGGAAACAGAGGCGGGGAATCAGAGGCGGGGAAACAGAGGCGGGGAGTCAGATATGGGGAATCAGAGGTGGGGAATCAGAGGCAGGGAATCAGATGTGCGGAATCAGAGATGGGGAATCAGAGGCAGGGAATCAGAATCAGAAGCAGGGAATCAGAGGCCGGGAATCAGAGGCCTGAATCAGATGCCGGGAATAAGAGGCCGGGAATCAGAGGTGGGGAATCAGAGTCTGGGAATCAGAGGCGGGGAAACAGAGGCGGGGAATCAGATATGGGGAATCAGAGATGGCGAATCAAAGGCGGTGAATCAGAGATGGGGAATCAGAGGCCGGGAATCAGAGGCAGGGAATCAAACACGGGGAATCAGAGGAGGGGAATCAGAGCTGGGGAATCAGAGGCGGGGAATCAGAGTTGGGGAATCAGAGGCGGGGAATCAGACGCAGGGAATCAATATGGGAAATCAGAGGTGGGGAATGAGTGGTTGGGAATTAGAGGAAGGGAATCAGAGGCGAGGAATCAGAGCTGGGGAATCAGAGGCGGGGAATCAGAATTGGGGAATCAGAGATGGGGAATCAGAGATGGGGAATCAGAGGCGGGGAATCAGACGCGGGGAAACAGAGCTGGTGAATCAGAGATGTGGAATCAGAGGCGGGCAATCAGAGGCAGGGAATCAGACGCGGGGAATCAGAGGCGGGGAATCATAGCTGGCGAATCAGAGGCGGGGAATGAGATATGGGGAATCAGAGGCGGGGAATCAGAGGCGGGGAAACAGTGGCGAGGAATCAGATAAGGGGAATCAGAGGTGGCGAATCAAAGGCGGTGAATCAGAGATGGGGAATCAGAGGCGGGGAATCAGAGGCAGGGGATCAAACACGGGGAATCAGAGGCGGGAAATCAGAGCTGGGGAATCAGAGGCGGGGTATCAGAGTTGGGGAATCAGAGGCGGGGAATCAGAGCTGGGGAATCAGAGGTGGGAAATCAGAGTCGGGGAATCAGAGGCAGGGAATCGGATGTGCGGAATCAGAGATGGGGAATCAGAGGTGGGGAATCAGAGGCAGGTTATCAGACACGGGGATTCAGAGGCTGGGAATCAGACGGGGGGAATCAAAGGCGGGGAATGAAGCTGGGGATTCAGAGGCAGGGAATCAGAGTTGGGGATTCAGAGGCGGGGAATCAGATATGGGGAAACAGAGGCGGGGAATCAGAGGCGGGCAAACAGAGGCGGGGAATTAGATATGGGGAATCAGTGGTGGGGAATCAGAGGTTGTGAATCAGAGATGGGGAATCACAGGCGGGGAATCAGAGGCAGGGAATAGAACGCGGGGAATCAGAGGCAGGGAATCAGAGCTGGGGAATCAGAGGCGGGGAATCATAGTTGGGAATCAGAGGCGGGGAATCAGATATGGGGAAACAGAGGCGGGGAATCAGGGGCGGGGAAACAGAGTCGGGGAATCAGATATGGGGAATCGAATGCGGGGAATCAGAGGCGGGGAATCAGAGTTGGGGCATCAGAGGTGGGGAATTAGATATGGGGAAACAGAGGCGGGGAATCAGAGGCGTGGAAACAGAGGCGGGGAATCAGATATGGGGAATCAGAGGTGGGGAATCAGAGGCAGGTAATCAGATGTGCGGAATCAGAGATGGGGAATCAGAGGCAGGGAATCAGAATCAGAAGCGGGGAGTCTGAGGCCGGGAATCAGAGGCCTGGAATCAGATGCTGGGAATAAGAGGCCGGGAATCAGAGGTGGGGAATCAGAGTCCGGGAGTCAGAGATGGGGATTCAGAGGCGGGGAATGAGATATGGAGAATCAGAGGCGGGGAATCAGAGGCGGGGAATCAAAGGCGGTGAATCAGAGATGGGGAATCAGAGGCGGGGAATCAGAGGCAGGGAATCAAACACGGGGAATCAGAGGCGGGGAATCAGAGCTGGGGGAATCAGAGGCTGGGAATCAAAGTTGTGGAATCAGAGGCAGGGAATCAGATATGGGGAAACAGGGGCGGGGAATCAGAGGCGGGGAAACAGAGGCGGGGAATCAGATATGGGGAATCAGAGGCGGGGAATTAGAGTTGGGGAATCAGAGGCGGGGAATCAGAGGTGGGGAAACAGAGGCGGGGAATCAAACACGGGGAATCAGAGGTGGGGAATCAGAGGTTGGGAATCAGAGGCAGGGAATCAGAGGCGGGGAATCAGAGGCGGGGAATGAGAGGCAGGGAATCAGATGTGCGGAATCGGAGATGGGGAATCAGAGGCAGGGAATCAGAGGCGGGGAATCAGAGGCGGGGAATCAGAGGCCGGGAATCAGATATGGGGAAACAGAGGCGGGGAATCAGAGGCGGGGAAACAGAGGCTGGGAATCAGATATGGGGAATCAGAGGTGGGGAATCAGAGGTTGGGAATCAGAGGCAGGGAATCAGAGGCTTGGAATCAGATGCAGGGAATCAGATGCGGGGAATCAGAGGCGGGGAATCAGAGCTGCGGAATCAGAGGTGGGGAATCAGAGTTGGGGAATCAGAGGCGGGGACTTAGATATTGGGAAACAGAGGCGTGGAATCAGAGGCGGGGAAACAGATGCGGGGAATCAGATATGGGGAATCAGAGATGGGGAATCAGAGGCAGGGAATCAGATGTGCGGAATCAGAGATGGGGAATCAAAGGCAGGGAATCAGAATCAGAAGCAGGGAATCAGAGGCCGGGAATCAGAGGCCGGAATCAGATGCCGGGAATAAGAGGCCGGGAATCAGAGGTGGGGATTCAGAGGCGGGGAATGAGATATGGGGAATCAGAGGCGGGGAATCAGAGGCGGGGAAACAGAGGTGGGGAATCAGATATGGGGAATCAGAGGTGGCGAATCAAAGGCGGTGATTCAGAGATGGGGAATCAGAGGCCGGGAATCAGAGGCAGGGAATCAAACACGGGGAATCAGAGGCGGGGAATCAGAGCTGGGGAATCAGAGGCTGGGAATCAAAGTTGGGGAATCAGAGGCAGGGAATCAGATATGGGGAAACAGGGGCGGGGAATCAGAGGCGGGGAAACAGAGGCGGGGAATCAGATATGGGGAATCAGAGGCGGGGAATTAGAGCTGGGGAATCAGAGGCGGGGAATCAGAGGCGGGGAAACAGAGACGGGGAATCAAACACGGGGAATCAGAGGTGGGGAATCAGAGGTTGGGAATCAGAGGCAGGGAATCAGAGGCGGGGAATCAGAGGCAGGGAATCAGAGGCAGGGAATCAGATATGGGGAAACAGGGGCGGGGAATCAGAGGCGGGGAAACAGAGGCGGGGAATCAGATATGGGGAATCAGAGGCGGGGAATTAGAGTTGGGGAATCAGAGGCGGGGAATCAGAGGTGGGGAAACAGAGGCGGGGAATCAAACACGGGGAATCAGAGGTGGGGAATCAGAGGTTGGGAATAAGAGGCAGGGAATCAGAGGCGGGGAATCAGAGGCGGGGAATGAGAGGCAGGGAATCAGATGTGCGGAATCGGAGATGGGGAATCAGAGGCAGGGAATCAGAGGCGGGGAATCAGAGGCGGGGAATCAGAGGCCGGGAATCAGATATGGGGAAACAGAGGCGGGGAATCAGATGCGGGGAAACAGAGGCTGGGAATCAGATATGGGGAATCAGAGGTGGGGAATCAGAGGTTGGGAATCAGAGGCAGGGAATCAGAGGCTTGGAATCAGATGCAGGGAATCAGATGCGGGGAATCAGAGGCGGGGAATCAGAGCTGGGGAATCAGAGGTGGGGAATCAGAGTTGGGGAATCAGAGGCGGGGACTTAGATATTGGGAAACAGAGGCGTGGAATCAGAGGCGGGGAAACAGATGCGGGGAATCAGATATGGGGAATCAGAGATGGGGAATCAGAGGCAGGGAATCAGATGTGCGGAATCAGAGATGGGGAATCAAAGGCAGGGAATCAGAATCAGAAGCAGGGAATCAGAGGCCGGGAATCAGAGGCCGGAATCAGATGCCGGGAATAAGAGGCCGGGAATCAGAGGTGGGGATTCAGAGGCGGGGAATGAGATATGGGGAATCAGAGGCGGGGAATCAGAGGCGGGGAAACAGAGGTGGGGAATCAGATATGGGGAATCAGAGGTGGCGAATCAAAGGCGGTGATTCAGAGATGGGGAATCAGAGGCCGGGAATCAGAGGCAGGGAATCAAACACGGGGAATCAGAGGCGGGGAATCAGAGCTGGGGAATCAGAGGCTGGGAATCAAAGTTGGGGAATCAGAGGCAGGGAATCAGATATGGGGAAACAGGGGCGGGGAATCAGAGGCGGGGAAACAGAGGCGGGGAATCAGATATGGGGAATCAGAGGCGGGGAATTAGAGCTGGGGAATCAGAGGCGGGGAATCAGAGGCGGGGAAACAGAGACGGGGAATCAAACACGGGGAATCAGAGGTGGGGAATCAGAGGTTGGGAATCAGAGGCAGGGAATCAGAGGCGGGGAATCAGAGTCCGGGAATCAGATATGGGGAAACAGAGGCGGGGAATCAGAGGCGGGGAAACAGAGGCTGGGAATCAGATATGGGGATTCAGAGGTGGGGAATCAGAGGTTGGGAATCAGAGGCAGGGAATCAGAGGCTTGGAATCAGATGCAGGGAATCAGATGCAGGGAATCAGAGGCGGGGAATCAGAGCTGGGGAATCAGAGGTGGGGAATCAGAGTTGGGGAATCAGAGGCGGGGACTTAGATATTGGGAAACAGAGGCGGGGAATCAGAGGCGGGGAAACAGAGGCGGGGAATCAAATATGGGGAATCAGAGATGGGGAATCAGAGGCAGGGAATCAGATGTTCGGAATCAGAGATGGGGAATCAAAGGCAGGGAATCAGAATCAGAAGCAGGGAATCAGAGTCCGGGAATCAGAGATGGGGAATCAGAGGCGGGGAATGAGATATGGGGAATCAGAGGCGGGGTATCAGAGGCGGGGAAACAGAGGTGAGGAATCAGATATGGGGAATCAGAGGTGGCGAATCAAAGGCGGTGAATCAGAGATGGGGAATCAGAGGCGGGGAATCAGAGGCAGGGAATCAAACACGGGGAATCAGAGGCGGGGAATCAGAGCTGGGGAATCAGAGGCGGGGAATCAGAGTTGGGGAATCAGAGGCGGGGAATCAGAGCTTGGGAATCAGAGGTGGGGATCAGAGTCAGGGAATCAGAGGCAGGGAATCAGATGTCCGGATCCGAGATGGGGAATCAGAGGTGGGGAATCAGAGGCTGTGAATCAGAGATTGGGAAACAGAGGCGGGGAATCAGAGGCGGGCAAACAGAGGCGGGGAATTAGATATGGGGAATCAGAGGTGGGGAATCAGAGGTGGTGAATCAGAGATGGGGAATCACAGGCGGGGAATCAGAGGCAGGGAATAGAACGCGGGGAATCAGAGGCAGGGAATCAGAGTTGGGGCATCAGAGGTTGGGAATTAGATATGGGGAAACAGAGGCGGGGAATCAGAGGCGGGGAAACAGAGGCGGGAAATCAGATATGGGGAATCAGAGGTGGGGAATCAGAGGCAGGGAATCAGATGTGCGGAATCAGAGATGGGGAATCAGAGGCAGCAAATCAGAATCAGAAGCGGGGAATCAGAGGCCGGGAATCAGAGGCCGGGAATCAGATGCTGGGAATAAGAGGCCGGGAATCAGAGGTGGGGAATCAGAGTCCGGGAATCAGAGATGGGGATTCAGAGGCGGAAAATGAGATATGTAGAATCAGAGGCGGGGAATCAGAGGCGGGGAAACAGAGGTGGGGAATCAGATATGTGGAATCAGAAGTGGCGAATCAAAGGCGGTGAATCAGAGATGGGGAATCAGAGGCGGGGAATCAGAGGAAGGGAATCAAACACGGGAAATCAGGGGCGGGGAATCAGAGCTGGGGAATCAGAGGCGGGGAATCAGAGTTGGGGAATCAGAGGCAGGGAATCAGATATGGGGAAACAAGGGCAGGGAATCAGAGGCGGGGAAACAGAGGCGGGGAATCAGATATGGGGAATCAGAGGTGTGGAATCAGAGGTTGGGAATCAGAGGCAGGGAATCAGAGGAGGCGAAACAGAGGCGGGGAATCAGATATGGGGAATCAGAGGTGGCGAATCAAAGGCGGTGAAACAGAGATGGGGAATCAGGGCAGGGAATCAGAGGCAGGGAATCAAACACGGGGAATCAGAGCTGGGGAATCAGAGGCGGGGAATTAGAGTTGGGGAATCAGAGGAGGGGAATCAGAGGCGGGGAAACAGAGGCGGGGAATCAGATATGGGGAATCAGAGGTGGGGAATCAGAGGTTCGGAATCAGAGGCAGGGAATCAGAGGCGGGGAATCAGAGGCAGGGAATCAGATGTGCGGAATCGGAGATGGGGAATCAGAGGTAGGGAATCAGAGGTGGGGAATCAGAGGCGGGGAATAAGAGGCCGGGAATCAGATATGGGGAAACAGAGGTGGGGAATCAGAGGCGGGGAAACAGAGGCGGGGAATCAGATATGGGGAATCAGAGGTGGGGAATCAGAGGTTGGGAATCAGAGGCAGGGAATCAGAGGCTTGGAATCAGATGCAGGGAATCAGATGCGGGGAATCAGAGGCGGGGAATCAGAGCTGGGGAATCAGAGGTGGGGAATCAGAGTTGGGGAATCAGAGGCGGGGACTTAGATATTGGGAAACAGAGGCGGGGAATCAGAGGCGGGGAAACAGAGGCGGGGAATCAGATATGGGGAATCAGAGGTGGGGAATCAGAGGCAGGGAATCAGATGTGCGGAATCAGGGATGGGGAATCAGAGGCAGGGAATCAGAATCAGAAGCAGGGAATCAGAGGCCGGGAATCAGAGGCCGGAATCAGATGCCGGGAATAAGAGGCCGGGAATCAGAGGTGGGGAATCAGAGTCCGGGAATCAGAGATGGGGATTCAGAGGCGGGGAATGAGATATGGGGAATCAGAGGCGGGGAATCAGAGGCGGGGAAACAGATGCGGGGAATCAGATATGGGGAATCAGAGGTGGCGAATCAAAGGCGGTGAATCAGAGATGCGGAATCAGAGGCCGGGAATCAGAGGCAGGGAATCAAACACGGGGAATCAGAGGCGGGGAATCAGAGCTGGGGAATCAGAGGCGGGGAATCAGAGTTGGGGAATCAGAGGCGGGGAAGCAGATGCAGGGAATCAGACGTGGGGATTCAGAGGCGGGGAATCATAGTTGGGAATCAGAGGCGGATAATCAGATATGGGGAAACAGAGGCGGGGAATCAGGGGCGGGGAAACAGAGGCGGGGAATCAGATATGGCGAATCGGATGCGGGGAATCAGAGGCGGGGAATCAGAGCTGTGGAATCAGAGGCGGGGAATCAGAGTTGGGGCATCAGAGGTGGGGAATTAGATATGGGGAAACAGAGGCGGGGAATCAGAGGCGTGGAAACAGAGGCGGGGAATCAGATATGGGGAATCAGACGTGGGGAATCAGAGGCAGGTAATCAGATGTGCGGAATCAGAGGTGGAGAATCAAAGGCGGTGAATCAGAGATGGGGAATCAGAGGCGGGGAATCAGAGGCAGGGAATGAAACACGGGGAATCAGAGGCGGGGAATCAGAGCTGGGGAATCAGAGGCTGGGAATCAAAGTTGGGGAATCAGAGTCAGGGAATCAGATATGGGGAAACAGGGGCGGGGAATCAGAGGCGGGGAAACAGAGGCGGGGAATCAGATATGGGGAATCAGAGGCGGGGAATCAGTGGTGGGGAAACAGAGGCGGGGAATCAAACACGGGGAATCAGAGGTGGGGAATCAGAGGTTGGAAATCAGAGGCAGGGAATCAGCGGCGGGGAATCAGAGGCGGGGAATCAGATGTGCGGAATCGGTGATGGGGAATCAGAGGCAGGGAATCAGAGGCGGGGAATCAGAGGCCGGGAATCAGATATGGGGAAACAGAGGCGGGGAATCAGAGGCGGGGAAACAGAGGCTGGAAATCAGATATCGGGAATCAGAGGTGGGGAATCAGAGGTTGGGAATCAGAGGCAGGGGATCAGAGGCTTGGAATCAGATGCAGGGTATCAGATGCCGGGAATCAGAGGCGGGTAATCAGAGCTGGGGAATCAGAGTCTGGGAATCAAAGTTGTGGAATCAGAGGCAGGGAATCAGATATCGGGAAACAGGGGCGGGGAATCAGAGGCGGGGAAACAGAGGCGGGGAATCAGATATGGGGAATCAGAGGCGGGGAATTAGAGTTGGGGAATCAGAGGCGGGGAATCAGAGGCGGGGAAACAGAGGCGGGGAATCAAACACGGGGAATCAGAGGCGGGGAATGAGAGGCAGGGAATCAGATGTGCGGAATCGGAGATGGGGAATCAGAGGCAGGGAATCAGAGGCGGGGAATCAGAGGCGGGGAATCAGAGGCCGGGAATCAGATATGGGGAAACAGAAGCGGGGAATCAGAGGCGGGGAAACAAAGGCTGGGAATCAGGTATGGGGAATCAGATGTGGGGAATCAGAGGCGGGGAATCAGAGCTGGGGAATCAGAGGTGGGGAATCAAAGTTGGGGAATCAGAGGCGGGGACTTAGATATGGGGAAACAGAGGCGGGGAATCAGAGACGGGGATTCAGATATGGGGAATCAGAGGTGGGGAATCAGAGGCAGGGAATTAGATGTGCCGAATCAGAAATGGGGAATCAGAGGCAGGGAATCAGAATCAGAAGCAGGGAATCAGAGGCCGGGAATCAGAGGCCGGAATCAGATGCCGGGAATAAGATGTCGGGAATCAGAGGTGGGGAATCAGAGTCCGGGAATCAGAGATGGGGAATCAGAGGCGGGGAATGAGATATGGGGAATCAGAGGCGGGGAATCAGAGGCGGGGAAACAGTGGCGAGGAATCAGATATGGGGAATCAGAGGTGGCGAATCAAAGGCGGTGAATCAGAGATGGGGAATCAGAGCTGGGGAATCAGAGGCAGGGGATCAAACACGGGGAATCAGAGGCGGGGAATCAGAGCTGGGGAATCAGAGGCGGGGAATCAGAGTTGGGGAATCAGAGGCGGGGAATCAGAGCTGGGGAATCAGAGGTGGGGAATCAGAGTCGGGGAATCAGAGGCAGGGAATCGGATGTGCCGAATCAGAGATGGGGAATCAGAGGTGGGGAATCAGAGGCGGTGAATCTGAGATGGGGAATCAGAGGCGGGGAATCAGAGGCAGGTTATCAGACACGGGGATTCAGAGGCTGGGAATCAGACGGGGGGAATCAAAGGCGGGGAATGAAGCTGGGGAATCAGAGGCGGGGAATCAGATATGGGGAAACAGAGGCGGGGAATCAGAGGCGGGGAAACAGAGGCTGGGAATCAGATATGGGGAATCAGGGGTGGGGAATCAGAGGTTGGGAATCAGAGGCAGGGAATCAGAGGCTTGGAATCAGATGCAGGGAATCAGATGCGGGGAATCAGAGGCGGGGAATCAGAGCTGGGGAATCAGAGGTGGGGAATCAGAGTTGGGGAATCAGAGGCGGGGACTTAGATGTTGGGAAACAGAGGCGTGGAATCAGAGGCGGGGAAACAGAGGCGGGGAATCAGATATGGGGAATCAGAGATGGGGAATCAGAGGCAGGGAATCAGATGTGCGGAATCAGAGATGGGGAATCAAAGGCAGGGAATCAGAATCAGAAGCAGGGAATCAGAGGCCGGGAATCAGAGGCCGGAATCAGATGCCGGGAATAAGAGGCCGGGAATCAGAGGTGGGGAATCAGAGTCCGGGAATCAGAGATGGGGATTCAGAGGCGGGGAATGAGATATGGGGAATCAGAGGCGGGGAATCAGAGGCGGGGAAACAGAGGCGGGGAATCAGATATGGGGAATCAGAGGTGGCGAATCAAAGGCGGTGAATCAGAGATGGGGAATCAGAGGCCGGGAATCAGAGGCAGGGAATCAAACACGGGGAATCAGAGGCGGGGAATCAGAGCTGGGGAATCAGAGGCTGGGAATCAAAGTTGGGGAATCAGAGGCAGGGAATCAGATATGGGGAAACAGGGGCGGGGAATCAGAGGCGGGGAAACAGAGGCGGGGAATCAGATATGGGGAATCAGAGGCGGGGAATTAGAGTTGGGGAATCAGAGGCGGGGAATCAGAGGCTGGGAAACAGAGGCGGGGAATCAAACACGGGGAATCAGAGGTGGGGAATCAGAGGTTGGGAATCAGAGGCAGGGAATCAGAGGCGGGGAATCAGAGGCGTGGAATCAGAGGCAGGGAATCAGATGTGCGGAATCGGAGATAGGGAATCAGAGGCAGGGAATCAGAGGCGGGGAATCAGAGTCCGGGAATCAGATATGGGGAAACAGAGGCGGGGAATCAGAGGCGGGGAAACAGAGGCTGCGAATCAGATATGGGGAATCAGAGGTGGAGAATCAAAGGCGGTGAATCAGAGATGGGGAATCAGAGGCGGGGAATCAGAGGCAGGGAATGAAACACGGGGAATCAGAGGCGGGGAATCAGAGCTGGGGAATCAGAGGCTGGGAATCAAAGTTGGGGAATCAGAGTCAGGGAATCAGATATGGGGAAACAGGGGCGGGGAATCAGAGGCGGGGAAACAGAGGCGGGGAATCAGATATGGGGAATCAGAGGCGGGGAATCAGTGGTGGGGAAACAGAGGCGGGGAATCAAACACGGGGAATCAGAGGTGGGGAATCAGAGGTTGGAAATCAGAGGCAGGGAATCAGCGGCGGGGAATCAGAGGCGGGGAATCAGATGTGCGGAATCGGTGATGGGGAATCAGAGGCAGGGAATCAGAGGCGGGGAATCAGAGGCCGGGAATCAGATATGGGGAAACAGAGGCGGGGAATCAGAGGCGGGGAAACAGAGGCTGGAAATCAGATATCGGGAATCAGAGGTGGGGAATCAGAGGTTGGGAATCAGAGGCAGGGGATCAGAGGCTTGGAATCAGATGCAGGGTATCAGATGCCGGGAATCAGAGGCGGGTAATCAGAGCTGGGGAATCAGAGTCTGGGAATCAAAGTTGTGGAATCAGAGGCAGGGAATCAGATATCGGGAAACAGGGGCGGGGAATCAGAGGCGGGGAAACAGAGGCGGGGAATCAGATATGGGGAATCAGAGGCGGGGAATTAGAGTTGGGGAATCAGAGGCGGGGAATCAGAGGCGGGGAAACAGAGGCGGGGAATCAAACACGGGGAATCAGAGGCAGGGAATGAGAGGCAGGGAATCAGATGTGCGGAATCGGAGATGGGGAATCAGAGGCAGGGAATCAGAGGCGGGGAATCAGAGGCGGGGAATCAGAGGCCGGGAATCAGATATGGGGAAACAGAAGCGGGGAATCAGAGGCGGGGAAACAAAGGCTGGGAATCAGGTATGGGGAATCAGATGTGGGGAATCAGAGGCGGGGAATCAGAGCTGGGGAATCAGAGGTGGGGAATCAAAGTTGGGGAATCAGAGGCGGGGACTTAGATATGGGGAAACAGAGGCGGGGAATCAGAGACGGGGATTCAGATATGGGGAATCAGAGGTGGGGAATCAGAGGCAGGGAATTAGATGTGCCGAATCAGAAATGGGGAATCAGAGGCAGGGAATCAGAATCAGAAGCAGGGAATCAGAGGCCGGGAATCAGAGGCCGGAATCAGATGCCGGGAATAAGATGTCGGGAATCAGAGGTGGGGAATCAGAGTCCGGGAATCAGAGATGGGGAATCAGAGGCGGGGAATGAGATATGGGGAATCAGAGGCGGGGAATCAGAGGCGGGGAAACAGTGGCGAGGAATCAGATATGGGGAATCAGAGGTGGCGAATCAAAGGCGGTGAATCAGAGATGGGGAATCAGAGCTGGGGAATCAGAGGCAGGGGATCAAACACGGGGAATCAGAGGCGGGGAATCAGAGCTGGGGAATCAGAGGCGGGGAATCAGAGTTGGGGAATCAGAGGCGGGGAATCAGAGCTGGGGAATCAGAGGTGGGGAATCAGAGTCGGGGAATCAGAGGCAGGGAATCGGATGTGCGGAATCAGAGATGGGGAATCAGAGGTGGGGAATCAGAGGCGGTGAATCTGAGATGGGGAATCAGAGGCGGGGAATCAGAGGCAGGTTATCAGACACGGGGATTCAGAGGCTGGGAATCAGACGGGGGGAATCAAAGGCGGGGAATGAAGCTGGGGAATCAGAGGCGGGGAATCAGATATGGGGAAACAGAGGCGGGGAATCAGAGGCGGGGAAACAGAGGCTGGGAATCAGATATGGGGAATCAGAGGTGGGGAATCAGAGGTTGGGAATCAGAGGCAGGGAATCAGAGGCTTGGAATCAGATGCAGGGAATCAGATGCGGGGAATCAGAGGCGGGGAATCAGAGCTGGGGAATCAGAGGTGGGGAATCAGAGTTGGGGAATCAGAGGCGGGGACTTAGATGTTGGGAAACAGAGGCGTGGAATCAGAGGCGGGGAAACAGAGGCGGGGAATCAGATATGGGGAATCAGAGATGGGGAATCAGAGGCAGGGAATCAGATGTGCGGAATCAGAGATGGGGAATCAAAGGCAGGGAATCAGAATCAGAAGCAGGGAATCAGAGGCCGGGAATCAGAGGCCGGAATCAGATGCCGGGAATAAGAGGCCGGGAATCAGAGGTGGGGAATCAGAGTCCGGGAATCAGAGATGGGGATTCAGAGGCGGGGAATGAGATATGGGGAATCAGAGGCGGGGAATCAGAGGCGGGGAAACAGAGGCGGGGAATCAGATATGGGGAATCAGAGGTGGCGAATCAAAGGCGGTGAATCAGAGATGGGGAATCAGAGGCCGGGAATCAGAGGCAGGGAATCAAACACGGGGAATCAGAGGCGGGGAATCAGAGCTGGGGAATCAGAGGCTGGGAATCAAAGTTGGGGAATCAGAGGCAGGGAATCAGATATGGGGAAACAGGGGCGGGGAATCAGAGGCGGGGAAACAGAGGCGGGGAATCAGATATGGGGAATCAGAGGCGGGGAATTAGAGTTGGGGAATCAGAGGCGGGGAATCAGAGGCTGGGAAACAGAGGCGGGGAATCAAACACGGGGAATCAGAGGTGGGGAATCAGAGGTTGGGAATCAGAGGCAGGGAATCAGAGGCGGGGAATCAGAGGCGTGGAATCAGAGGCAGGGAATCAGATGTGCGGAATCGGAGATAGGGAATCAGAGGCAGGGAATCAGAGGCGGGGAATCAGAGTCCGGGAATCAGATATGGGGAAACAGAGGCGGGGAATCAGAGGCGGGGAAACAGAGGCTGCGAATCAGATATGGGGAATCAGAGGTGGGGAATCAGAGGTTGTGAATCAGAGGCAGGGAATCAGAGGCTTGGAATCAGATGCAGGGAATCAGATGCAGGGAATCAGAGTCGGGGAATCAGAGCTGGGGAATCAGAGGTGGGGAATCAGAGTTGGGGAATCAGAGGCGGGGACTTAGATATTGGGAAACAGAGGCGGGGAATCAGAGGCGGGGAAACAGAGGCGGGGAATCAGATATGGGGAATCAGAGATGGGGAATCAGAGGCAGGGAATCAGATGTTCGGAATCAGAGATGGGGAATCAAAGGCAGGGAATCAGAATCAGAAGCAGGGAATCAGAGGCCGGGAATCAGAGGCCGGAATCAGATGCCGGGAATAATATGCTGGGAATCAGAGGTGGGGAATCAGAGTCCGGGAATCAGAGATGGGGAATCAGAGGCGGGGAATGAGATATGGGGAATCAGAGGCGGGGAATCAGAGGCGGGGAAACAGAGGCGAGGAATCAGATATGGGGAATCAGAGGTGGGGAATCAAAGGCGGTGAATCAGAGATGGGGAATCAGAGGCGGGGAATCAGAGGCAGGGAATCAAACACGGGGAATCAGAGGCCGGGAATCAGAGCTGGGGAATCAGAGGTGGGGAATCAGAGTTGGGGAATCAGAGGCGGGGAATCAGAGCTTGGGAATCAGAGGTGGGGTTCAGAGTCAGGGAATCAGAGGCAGGGAATCAGATGTGCGGAATCCGAGATGGGGAATCAGAGGTGGGGAATCAGAGGCTGTGAATCAGAGATGGGGAATCAGAGGCGGGGAATCAGAGGCAGGAAATCAGACACGGGGATTCAGAGGCTGGGAATCAGACGGGGGGAATCAAAGGCGGGGAATCAGAGCTGGGGAATCAGAGGCAGGGAATCAGAGTTGGGGATTCAGAGGCGGGGAATCAGATATGGGGAAACAGAGGCGGGGAATCAGAGGCGGGCAAACAGAGGCGGGGAATTAGATATGGGGAATCAGAGGTGGGGAATCAGAGGTGGTGAATCAGAGATGGGGAATCACAGGCGGGGAATCAGAGGCAGGGAATAGAATGCGGGGAATCAGAGGCAGGGAATCAGAGTTGGGGCATCAGAGGTTGGGAATTAGATATGGGGAAACAGAGGCGGGGAATCAGAGGCGGGGAAACAGAGGCGGGAAATCAGATATGGGGAATCAGAGGTGGGGAATCAGAGGCAGGGAATCAGATGTGCGGAATCAGAGATGGGGAATCAGAGGCAGCGAATCAGAATCAGAGGCGGGGAATCAGAGGCCGGGAATCAGAGGCCGGGAATCAGATGCTGGGAATAAGAGGCCGGGAATCAGAGGCGGGGAATCAGAGTTGGGGAATCAGAGGCGGGGAAGCAGATGCAGGGAATCAGACGTGGGGATTCAGAGGCGGGGAATCATAGTTGGGAATCAGAGGCGGATAATCAGATATGGGGAAACAGAGGCGGGGAATCAGGGGCGGGGAAACAGAGGCGGGGAATCAGATATGGCGAATCGGATGCGGGGAATCAGAGGCGGGGAATCAGAGCTGTGGAATCAGAGGCGGGGAATCAGAGTTGGGGCATCAGAGGTGGGGAATTAGATATGGGGAAACAGAGGCGGGGAATCAGAGGCGTGGAAACAGAGGCGGGGAATCAGATATGGGGAATCAGACGTGGGGAATCAGAGGCAGGTAATCAGTTGTGCGGAATCAGAGGTGGAGAATCAAAGGCGGTGAATCAGAGATGGGGAATCAGAGGCGGGGAATCAGAGGCAGGGAATCAAACACGGGGAATCAGAGGCGGGGAATCAGAGCTGGGGAATCAGAGGCTGGGAATCAAAGTTGGGGAATCAGAGTCAGGGAATCAGATATGGGGAAACAGGGGCGGGGAATCAGAGGCGGGGAAACAGAGGCGGGGAATCAGATATGGGGAATCAGAGGCGGGGAATTAGAGTTGGGGAATCAGATGCGGGGAATCAGTGGTGGGGAAACAGAGGCGGGGAATCAAACACGGGGAATCAGAGGTGGGGAATCAGAGGTTGGAAATCAGAGGCAGGGAATCAGCGGCGGGGAATCAGAGGCGGGGAATCAGAGGCAGGGAATCAGATGTGCGGAATCGGTGATGGGGAATCAGAGGCAGGGAATCAGAGGCGGGGAATCAGAGGCCGGGAATCAGATATGGGGAAACAGAGGCGGGGAATCAGAGGCGGGGAAACAGAGGCTGGGAATCAGATATCGGGAATCAGAGGTGGGGAATCAGAGGTTGGGAATCAGAGGCAGGGGATCAGAGGCTTGGAATCAGATGCAGGGAATCAGATGCCGGGAATCAGAGGCGGGTAATCAGAGCTGGGGAATCAGAGTCTGGGAATCAAAGTTGGGGAATCAGAGGCAGGGAATAAGATATGGGGAAACAGGGGCGGGGAATCAGAGGCGGGGAAACAGAGGCGGGGAATCAGATATGGGGAATCAGAGGCGGGGAATTAGAGTTGGGGAATCAGAGGCGGGGAATCAGAGGCGGGGAAACAGAGGCGGGGCATCAAACACGGGGAATCAGAGGCGGGGAATGAGAGGCAGGCAATCAGATGTGCGGAATCGGAGATGGGGAATCAGAGGCAGGGAATCAGAGGCGGGGAATCAGAGGCGGGGAATCAGAGGCCGGGAATCAGATATGGGGAAACAGAAGCGGGGAATCAGAGGCGGGGAAACAGAGGCTGGGAATCAGGTATGGGGAATCAGATGTGGGGAATCAGAGGCGGGGAATCAGAGCTGGGGAATCAGAGGTGGGGAATCAAAGTTGGGGAATCAGAGGCGGGGACTTAGATATGGGGAAACAGAGGCGGGGAATCAGAGACGGGGATTCAGATATGGGGAATCAGAGGTGGGGAATCAGAGTCAGGGAATTAGATGTGCGGAATCAGAAATGGGGAATCAGAGGCAGGGAATCAGAATCAGAAGCAGGGAATCAGAGGCCGGGAATCAGAGGCCGGAATCAGATGCCGGGAATAAGAGGTCGGGAATCAGAGGTGGGGAATCAGAGTCCGGGAATCAGAGATGGGGAATCAGAGGCGGGGAATGAGATATGGGGAATCAGAGGCGGGGAATCAGAGGCGGGGAAACAGTGGCGAGGAATCAGATATGGGGAATCAGAGGTGGCGAATCAAAGGCGGTGAATCAGAGATGGGGAATCAGAGCTGGGGAATCAGAGGCAGGGGATCAAACACGGGGAATCAGAGGCGGGGAATCAGAGCTGGGGAATCAGAGGCGGGGAATCAGAGTTGGGGAATAAGAGGCGGGGAATCAGAGCTGGGGAATCAGAGGTGGGGAATCAGAGTCGGGGAATCAGAGGCAGGGAATCGGATGTGCGGAATCAGAGATGGGGAATCAGAGGTGGGGAATCAGAGGCGGTGAATCTGAGATGGGGAATCAGAGGCGGGGAATCAGAGGCAGGTTATCAGACAATGGGATTCAGAGGCTGGGAATCAGACGGGGGGAATCAAAGGCGGAGAATGAAGCTGGGGAATCAGAGGCAGGGAATCAAAGTTGGGGATTCAGAGGCGGGGAATCAGATATGGGGAAACAGAGGCGGGGAATCAGAGGCGGGGAAACAGAGGCTGGGAATCAGATATGGGGAATCAGAGGTGGGGAATCAGAGGTTGGGAATCAGAGGCAGGGAATCAGAGGCTTGGAATCAGATGCAGGGAATCAGATGCGGGGAATCAGAGGCGGGGAATCAGAGCTGGGGAATCAGAGGTGGGGAATCAGAGTTGGGGAATCAGAGGCGGGGACTTAGATGTTGGGAAACAGAGGCGTGGAATCAGAGGCGGGGAAACAGAGGCGGGGAATCAGATATGGGGAATCAGAGATGGGGAATCAGAGGCAGGGAATCAGATGTGCGGAATCAGAGATGGGGAATCAAAGGCAGGGAATCAGAATCAGAAGCAGGGAATCAGAGGCCGGGAATCAGAGGCCGGAATCAGATGCCGGGAATAAGAGGCCGGGAATCAGAGGTGGGGAATCAGAGTCCGGGAATCAGAGATGGGGATTCAGAGGCGGGGAATGAGATATGGGGAATCAGAGGCGGGGAATAAGAGGCGGGGAAACAGAGGCGGGGAATCAGATATGGGGAATCAGAGGTGGCGAATCAAAGGCGGTGAATCAGAGATGGGGAATCAGAGGCCGGGAATCAGAGGCAGGGAATCAAACACGGGGAATCAGAGGCGGGGAATCAGAGCTGGGGAATCAGAGGCTGGGAATCAAAGTTGGGGAATCAGAGGCAGGGAATCAGATATGGGGAAACAGGGGCGGGGAATCAGAGGCGGGGAAACAGAGGCGGGAATCAGATATGGGGAATCAGAGGCGGGGAATTAGAGTTGGGGAATCAGAGGCGCGGAATCAGAGGCGGGGAAACAGAGGCGGGGAATCAAACACGGGGAATCAGTGGTGGGGAATCAGAGGTTGGGAATCAGAGGCAGGGAATCAGAGGCGGGGAATCAGAGGCGGGGAATCAGAGGCAGGGAATCAGATGTGCGGAATCGGAGATGGGGAATCAGAGGCAGGGAATCAGAGGCGGGGAATCAGAGTCCGGGAATCAGATATGGGGAAACAGAGGTGGGGAATCAGAGGCGGGGAAACAGAGGCTGCGAATCAGATATGGGGAATCAGAGGTGGGGAATCAGAGGTTGTGAATCAGAGGCAGGGAATCAGAGGCTTGGAATCAGATGCAGGGAATCAGATGCAGGGAATCAGAGGCGGGGAATCAGAGCTGGGGAATCAGAGGTGGGGAATCAGAGTTGGGGAATCAGAGGCGGGGACTTAGATATTGGGAAACAGAGGCGGGGAATCAGAGGCGGGGAAACAGAGGCGGGGAATCAGATATGGGGAATCAGAGATGGGGAATCAGAGGCAGGGAATCAGATGTTCGGAATCAGAGATGGGGAATCAAAGGCAGGGAATCAGAATCAGAAGCAGGGAATCAGAGGCCGGGAATCAGAGGCCGGAATCAGATGCCGGGAATAAGAGGCTGGGAATCAGAGGTGGGGAATCAGAGTCCGGGAATCAGAGATGGGGAATCAGAGGCGGGGAATGAGATATGGGGAATCAGAGGCGGGGAATCAGAGGCGGGGAAACAGAGGCGAGGAATCAGATATGGGGAATCAGAGGTGGCGAATCAAAGGCGGTGAATCAGAGAGGGGGAATCAGAGGCGGGGAATCAGAGGCAGGGAATCAAACACGGGGAATCAGAGGCGGGGAATCAGAGCTGGGGAATCCGAGGCGGGGAATCAGAGTTGGGGAATCAGAGGCGGGGAATCAGAGCTTGGGAATCAGAGGTGGGGATCAGAGTCAGGGAATCAGAGGCAGGGAATCAGATGTGCGGAATCCGAGATGGGGAATCAGAGGTGGGGAATCAGAGGCTGTGAATCAGAGATGGGGAATCAGAGGCGGGGAATCAGAGGCAGGAAATCAGACACGGGGATTCAGAGGCTGGGAATCAGACGGGGGGAATCAAAGGCGGGGAATCAGAGCTGGGGAATTAGAGGCAGGGAATCAGAGTTGGGGATTCAGAGGCGGGGAATCAGATATGGGGAAACAGAGGCGGGGAATCAGAGGCGGGCAAACAGAGGCGGGGAATTAGATATGGGGAATCAGAGGTGGGGAATCAGAGGTGGTGAATCAGAGATGGGGAATCACAGGCGGGGAATCAGAGGCAGGGAATAGAACGCGGGGAATCAGAGGCAGGGAATCAGAGTTGGGGCATCAGAGGTTGGGAATTAGATATGGGGAAACAGAGGCGGGGAATCAGAGGCGGGGAAACAGAGGCGGGAAATCAGATATGGGGAATCAGAGGTGGGGAATCAGAGGCAGGGAATCAGATGTGCGGAATCAGAGATGGGGAATCAGAGGCAGCGAATCAGAATCAGAAGCGGGGAATCAGAGGCCGGGAATCAGAGGCCGGGAATCAGATGCTGGGAATAAGAGGCCGGGAATCAGAGGTGGGGAATCAGAGTCCGGGAATCAGAGATGGGGATTCAGAGGCGGAAAATGAGATATGTAGAATCAGAGGCGGGGAATCAGAGGCGGGGAAACAGAGGTGGGGAATCAGATATGTGGAATCAGAGGTGGCGAATCAAAGGCGGTGAATCAGAGATGGGGAATCAGAGGCTGGGAATCAGAGGCAGGGAATCAAACACGGGAAATCAGGGGCGGGGAATCAGAGCTGGGGAATCAGAGGCGGGGAATCAGAGTTGGGGAATCAGAGGCAGGGAATCAGATATGGGGAAACAAGGGCAGGGAATCAGAGGCGGGGAAACAGAGGCGGGGAATCAGATATGGGGAATCAGAGGTGTGGAATCAGAGGTTGGGAATCAGAGGCAGGGAATCAGAGGCGGCGAAACAGAGGCGGGGAATCAGATATGGGGAATCAGAGGTGGCGAATCAAAGGCGGTGAAACAGAGATGGGGAATCAGGGCAGGGAATCAGAGGCAGGGAATCAAACACGGGGAATCAGAGCTGGGGAATCAGAGGCGGGGAATTAGAGTTGGGGAATCAGAGGAGGGGAATCAGAGGCGGGGAAACAGAGGCGGGGAATCAGATATGGGGAATCAGAGGTGGGGAATCAGAGGTTCGGAATCAGAGGCAGGGAATCAGAGGCGGGGAATCAGAGGCAGGGAATCAGATGTGCGGAATCGGAGATGGGGAATCAGAGGTAGGGAATCAGAGGTGGGGAATCAGAGGCGGGGAATAAGAGGCCGGGAATCAGATATGGGGAAACAGAGGTGGGAAATCAGAGGCGGGGAAACAGAGGCGGGGAATCAGATATGGGGAATCAGAGGTGGGGAATCAGAGGTTGGGAATCAGAGGCAGGGAATCAGAGGCTTGGAATCAGATGCAGGGAATCAGATGCGGGGAATCAGAGGCGGGGAATCAGAGCTGGGGAATCAGAGGTGGGGAATCAGAGTTGGGGAATCAGAGGCGGGGACTTAGATTTTGGGAAACAGAGGCGGGAAATCAGAGGCGGGGAAACAGAGGCGGGGAATCAGATATGGGGAATCAGAGGTGGGGAATCAGAGGCAGGGAATCAGATGTGCGGAATCAGAGATGGGGAATCAGAGGCAGGGAATCAGAATCAGAAGCAGGGAATCAGAGGCCGGGAATCAGAGGCCGGAATCAGATGCCGGGAATAAGAGGCCGGGAATCAGAGATGGGGATTCAGAGGCGGGGAATGAGATATGGGGAATCAGAGGCGGGGAATCAGAGGCGGGGAATCAGAGGCGGGGAAACAGATGCGGGGAATCAGATATGGGGAATCAGAGGTGGCGAATCAAAGGCGGTGAATCAGAGATGCGAAATCAGAGGCCGGGAATCAGAGGCAGGGAATCAAACACGGGGAATCAGAGGCGGGGAATCAGAGCTGGGGAATCAGAGGCGGGGAATCAGAGTTGGGGAATCAGAGGCGGGGAAGCAGAGGCAGGGAATCAGACGCGGGGATTCAGAGGCGGGGAATCATAGTTGGGAATCAGAGGCGGATAATCAGATATGGGGAAACAGAGGCGGGGAATCAGGGGCGGGGAAACAGAGGCGGGGAATCAGATATGGGGAATCGGATGCGGGGAATCAGAGGCGGGGAATCAGAGCTGTGGAATCAGAGGCGGGGAATCAGAGTTGGGGCATCAGAGGTGGGGAATTAGATATGGGGAAACAGAGGCGGGGAATCAGAGGCGTGGAAACAGAGGCGGGGAATCAGATATGGGGAATCAGACGTGCGGAATCAGAGGCAGGTAATCAGACGTGCGGAATCAGAGATGGGGAATCAGAGGCAGGGAATCAGAATCAGAAGCGGGGAGTCACAGGCCGGGAATCAGAGGCCTGGAATCAGATGCTGGGAATAAGAGGCCGGGAATCAGAGGTGGGGAATCAGATTCCGGGAATCAGAGATGGGGAGTCAGAGGCGGGGAATGAGATATGGAGAATCAGAGGCGGGGAATCAGAGGCGGGGAAACAGAGGTGGGGAATCAGATATGGGGAATCAGAGGTGGCGAATCAAAGGCGGTGAATCAGAGATGGGGAATCAGAGGCGGGGAATCAGAGGCAGGGAATCAAACACGGGGAATCAGAGGCGGGGAATCAGAGCTGGGGAATCAGAGGCTGGGAATCAAAGTTGGGGAATCAGAGTCAGGGAATCAGATATGGGGAAACAGGGGCGGGGAATCAGAGGCGGGGAAACAGAGGCGGGGAATCAGATATGGGGAATCAGAGGCGGGGAATTAGAGGCGTGGAAACAGAGGCGGGGAATCAGATATGGGGAATCAGAGGCGGGGAATCAGAGGCTTGGAAACAGAGGCGGTGAATCAGATATGGGGAATCAGAGGTGGGGAATCAGAGGCAGGTAATCAGATGTGCGGAATCAGAGATGGGGAATCAGAGGCAGGGAATCAGAATCAGAAGCGGGGAGTCAGAGGCCGGGAATCAGAGGCCTGGAATCAGATGCTGGGAATAAGAGGCCGGGAATCAGAGGTGGGGAATCAGAGTCCGGGAGTCAGAGATGGGGATTCAGAGGCGGGGAATGAGATATGGAGAATCAGAGGCGGGGAATCAGAGGCGGGGAAACAGAGGTGGGGAATCAGATATGGGGAATCAGAGGTGGCGAATCAAAGGCGGTGAATCAGAGATGGGGAATCAGAGGCGGGGAATCAGAGGCAGGGAATCAAACACGGGGAATCAGAGGCGGGGAATCAGAGCTGGGGGAATCAGAGGCTGGGAATCAAAGTTGTGGAATCAGAGGCAGGGAATCAGATATGGGGAAACAGGGGCGGGGAATCAGAGGCGGGGAAACAGAGGCGGGGAATCAGATATGGGGAATCAGAGGCGGGGAATTAGAGTTGGGGAATCAGAGGCGGGGAATCAGAGGTGGGGAAACAGAGGCGGGGAATCAAACACGGGGAATCAGAGGTGGGGAATCAGAGGTTGGGAATCAGAGGCAGGGAATCAGAGGCAGGGAATCAGAGGCGGGGAATCAGAGGCGGGGAATCAGGGGCAGGGATTCAGATGTGCGGAATCGGAGATGGGGAATCAGAGGCAGGGAATCAGAGGCGGGGAATCAGAGGCGGGGAATCAGAGGCCGGGAATCAGATATGGGGAATCAGAGGCGGGGAATCAGAGGTGGGGAAACAGAGGCTGGGAATCAGATATGGGGAATCAGAGGTGGGGAATCAGAGGTTGGGAATCAGAGGCAGGGAATCAGAGGCTTGGAATCAGATGCAGGGAATCAGATGCGGGGAATCAGAGGCGGGGAATCAGAGCTGGGGAATCAGAGGTGGGGAATCAGAGTTGGGGAATCAGAGGCGGGGACTTAGATATTGGGAAACAGAGGCGTGGAATCAGAGGCGGGGAAACAGAGGCGGGGAATCAGATATGGGGAATCAGAGATGGGGAATCAGAGGCAGGGAATCAGATGTGCGGAATCAGAGATGGGGAATCAAAGGCAGGGAATCAGAATCAGAAGCAGGGAATCAGAGGCCGGGAATCAGAGGCCGGAATCAGATGCCGGGAAAAAGAGGCCGGGAATCAGAGGTGGGGATTCAGAGGCGGGGAATGAGATATGGGGAATCATAGGCGGGGAATCAGAGGCGGGGAAACAGAGGCGGGGAATCAGATATGGGGAATCAGAGGTGGCGAATCAAAGGCGGTGATTCAGAGATGGGGAATCAGAGGACGGGAATCAGAGGCAGGGAATCAAACACGGGGAATCAGAGGCGGGGAATCAGAGCTGGGGAATCAGAGGCTGGGAATCAAAGTTGGGGAATCAGAGGCAGGGAATCAGATATGGGGAAACAGGGGCGGGGAATCAGAGGCAGGGAAACAGAGGCGGGGAATCAGATATGGGGAATCAGAGGCGGGGAATTAGAGTTGGGGAATCAGAGGCGGGGAATCAGAGGCGGGGAAACAGAGACGGGGAATCAAACACGGGGAATCAGAGGTGGGGAATCAGAGGTTGGGAATCAGAGGCAGGGAATCAGAGGCGGGGAATCAGAGGCGGGGAATCAGAGGCAGGGAATCAGATGTGCGGAATCGGAGATGGGGAATCAGAGGCAGGGAATCAGAGGCGGGGAATCAGAGTCCGGGAATCAGATATGGGGAAACAGAGGCGGGGAATCAGAGGCGGGGAATCAGAGGCTGGGAATCAAAGTTGGGGAATCAGAGTCAGGGAATCAGATATGGGGAAACAGGGGCGGGGAATCAGAGGCGGGGAAACAGAGGCGGGGAATCAGATATGGGGAATCAGAGGCGGGGAATTAGAGTTGGGGAATCAGATGCGGGGAATCAGTGGTGGGGAAACAGAGGCGGGGAATCAAACACGGGGAATCAGAGGTGGGGAATCAGAGGTTGGAAATCAGAGGCAGGGAATCAGCGGCGGGGAATCAGAGGCGGGGAATCAGAGGCAGGGAATCAGATGTGCGGAATCGGTGATGGGGAATCAGAGGCAGGGAATCAGAGGCGGGGAATCAGAGGCCGGGAATCAGATATGGGGAAACAGACGCGGGGAATCAGAGGCGGGGAAACAGAGGCTGGGAATCAGATATCGGGAATCAGAGGTGGGGATCAGAGGTTGGGAATCAGAGGCAGGGGATCAGAGGCTTGGAATCAGATGCAGGGAATCAGATGCCGGGAATCAGAGGCGGGTAATCAGAGCTGGGGAATCAGAGTCTGGGAATCAAAGTTGGGGAATCAGAGGCAGGGAATAAGATATGGGGAAACAGGGGCGGGGAATCAGAGGCGGGGAAACAGAGGCGGGGAATCAGATATGGGGAATCAGAGGCGGGGAATTAGAGTTGGGGAATCAGAGGCGGGGAATCAGAGGCGGGGAAACAGAGGCGGGGCATCAAACACGGGGAATCAGAGGCGGGGAATGAGAGGCAGGGAATCAGATGTGCGGAATCGGAGATGGGGAATCAGAGGCAGGGAATCAGAGGCGGGGAATCAGAGGCGGGGAATCAGAGGCCGGGAATCAGATATGGGGAAACAGAAGCGGGGAATCAGAGGCGGGGAAACAGAGGCTGGGAATCAGGTATGGGGAATCAGATGTGGGGAATCAGAGGCGGGGAATCAGAGCTGGGGAATCAGAGGTGGGGAATCAAAGTTGGGGAATCAGAGGCGGGGACTTAGATATGGGGAAACAGAGGCGGGGAATCAGAGACGGGGATTCAGATATGGGGAATCAGAGGTGGGGAATCAGAGGCAGGGAATTAGATGTGCGGAATCAGAAATGGGGAATCAGAGGCAGGGAATCAGAATCAGAAGCAGGGAATCAGAGGCCGGGAATCAGAGGCCGGAATCAGATGCCGGGAATAAGAGGTCGGGAAACAGAGGTGGGGAATCAGAGTCCGGGAATCAGAGATGGGGAATCAGAGGCGGGGAATGAGATATGGGGAATCAGAGGCGGGGAATCAGAGGCGGGGAATCAGATGTGCGGAATCAGAGATGGGGAATCAGAGGTGGGGAATCAGAGGCGGGGAATCAGAGGCCGGGAATCAGATATGGGGAAACAGAGGCGGGGAATCAGAGGCGGGGAAACAGAGGCTGGGAATCAGATATCGGGAATCAGAGGTGGGGATCAGAGGTTGGGAATCAGAGGCAGGGGATCAGAGGCTTGGAATCAGATGCAGGGAATCAGATGCCGGGAATCAGAGGCGGGTAATCAGAGCTGGGGAATCAGAGTCTGGGAATCAAAGTTGGGGAATCAGAGGCAGGGAATAAGATATGGGGAAACAGGGGCGGGGAATCAGAGGCGGGGAAACAGAGGCGGGGAATCAGATATGGGGAATCAGAGGCGGGGAATTAGAGTTGGGGAATCAGAGGCGGGGAATCAGAGGCGGGGAAACAGAGGCGGGGCATCAAACACGGGGAATCAGAGGCGGGGAATGAGAGGCAGGGAATCAGATGTGCGGAATCGGAGATGGGGAATCAGAGGCAGGGAATCAGAGGCGGGGAATCAGAGGCGGGGAATCAGAGGCCGGGAATCAGATATGGGGAAACAGAAGCGGGGAATCAGAGGCGGGGAAACAGAGGCTGGGAATCAGGTATGGGGAATCAGATGTGGGGAATCAGAGGCGGGGAATCAGAGCTGGGGAATCAGAGGTGGGGAATCAAAGTTGGGGAATCAGAGGCGGGGACTTAGATATGGGGAAACAGAGGCGGGGAATCAGAGACGGGGATTCAGATATGGGGAATCAGAGGTGGGGAATCAGAGGCAGGGAATTAGATGTTCGGAATCAGAAATGGGGAATCAGAGGCAGGGAATCAGAATCAGAAGCAGGGAATCAGAGGCCGGGAATCAGAGGCCGGAATCAGATGCCGGGAATAAGAGGTCGGGAATCAGAGGTGGGGAATCAGAGTCCGGGAATCAGAGATGGGGAATCAGAGGCGGGGAATGAGATATGGGGAATCAGAGGCCGGGAATCAGAGGCGGGGAAACAGTGGCGAGGAATCAGATATGGGGAATCAGAGGTGGCGAATCAAAGGCGGTGAATCAGAGATGGGGAATCAGAGCTGGGGAATCAGAGGCAGGGGATCAAACACGGGGAATCAGAGGCGGGGAATCAGAGCTGGGGAATCAGAGGCGGGGAATCAGAGTTGGGGAATCAGAGGCGGGGAATCAGAGCTGGGGAATCAGAGGTGGGGAATCAGAGTCGGGGAATCAGAGGCAGGGAATCGGATGTGCGGAATCAGAGATGGGGAATCAGAGGTGGGGAATCAGAGGCGGTGAATCTGAGATGGGGAATCAGAGGCGGGGAATCAGAGGCAGGTTATCAGACACGGGGATTCAGAGGCTGTGAATCAGACGGGGGGAATCAAAGGCGGGGAATGAAGCTGGGGAATCAGAGGCAGGGAATCAGAGTTGGGGATTCAGAGGCGGGGAATCAGATATGGGGAAACAGAGGCGGGGAATCAGAGGCGGGGAAACAGAGGCTGGGAATCAGATATGGGGAATCAGAGGTGGGGAATCAGAGGTTGGGAATCAGAGGCAGGGAATCAGAGGCTTGGAATCAGATGCAGGGAATCAGATGCGGGGAATCAGAGGCGGGGAATCAGAGCTGGGGAATCAGAGGTGGGGAATCAGAGTTGGGGAATCAGAGGCGGGGACTTAGATGTTGGGAAACAGAGGCGTGGAATCAGAGGCGGGTAAACAGAGGCGGGGAATCAGATATGGGGAATCAGAGATGGGGAATCAGAGGCAGGGAATCAGATGTGCGGAATCAGAGATGGGGAATCAAAGGCAGGGCATCAGAATCAGAAGCAGGGAATCAGAGGCCGGGAATCAGAGGCCGGAATCAGAGGCCGGGAATAAGAGGCCGGGAATCAGAGGTGGGGAATCAGAGTCCGGGAATCAGAGATGGGGATTCAGAGGCGGGGAATGAGATATGGGGAATCAGAGGCGGGGAATCAGAGGCGGGGAAACAGAGGCGGGGAATCAGATATGGGGAATCAGAGGTGGCGAATCGAAGGCGGTGAATCAGAGATGGGGAATCAGAGGCCGGGAATCAGAGGCAGGGAATCAAACATGGGGAATCAGAGGCTGGGAATCAAAGTTGTGGAATCAGAGGCAGGGAATCAGATATGGGGAAACAGGGGCGGGGAATCAGAGGCGGGGAAACAGAGGCGGGAATCAGATATGGGGAATCAGAGGCGGGGAATTAGAGTTGGGGAATCAGAGGCGGGGAATCAGAGGCGGGGAAGCAGAGGCGGGGAATCAAACACGCGGAATCAGTGGTGGGGAATCAGAGGTTGGGAATCAGAGGCAGGGAATCAGAGGCGGGGAATCAGAGGCGGGGAATCAGAGGCAGGGAATCAGATGT
This sequence comes from Narcine bancroftii, assembly GCF_036971445.1. NCBI lineage: Eukaryota > Metazoa > Chordata > Chondrichthyes > Torpediniformes > Narcinidae > Narcine > Narcine bancroftii. The sequence continues at coordinate 3,337,883 of NW_027211895.1, read as the reverse complement.
GCGGAATCGGAGATGGGGAATCAGAGGCAGGGAATCAGAGGCGGGGAATCAGAGTCCGGGAATCAGATATGGGGAAACAGAGGCGGGGAATCAGAGGCGGGGAAACAGAGGCTGCGAATCAGATATGGGGAATCAGAGGTGGGGAATCAGAGGTTGTGAATCAGAGGCAGGGAATCAGAGGCTTGGAATCAGATGCAGGGAATCAGATGCAGGGAATCAGAGGCGGGGAATCAGAGCTGGGGAATCAGAGGTGGGGAATCAGAGTTGGGGAATCAGAGGCGGGGACTTAGATATTTGGAAACAGAGGCGGGGAATCAGAGGCGGGGAAACAGAGGCGGGGAATCAGATATGGGGAATCAGAGATGGGGAATCAGAGGCAGGGAATCAGATGTTCGGAATCAGAGATGGGGAATCAAAGGCAGGGAATCAGAATCAGAAGCAGGGAATCAGAGGCCGGGAATCAGAGGCCGGAATCAGATGCCGGGAATAAGATGCTGGGAATCAGAGGTGGGGAATCAGAGTCCGGGAATCAGAGATGGGGAATCAGAGGCGGGGAATGAGATATGGGGAATCAGAGGCGGGGAATCAGAGGCGGGGAAACAGAGGCGAGGAATCAGATATGGGGAATCAGAGGTGGCGAATCAAAGGCGGTGAATCAGAGATGGGGAATCAGAGGCGGGGAATCAGAGGCAGGGAATCAAACACGGGGAATCAGAGGCGGGGAATCAGAGCTGGGGAATCAGAGGCGGGGAATCAGAGTTGGGGAATCAGAGGCGGGGAATCAGAGCTTGGGAATCAGAGGTGGGGATCAGAGTCAGGGAATCAGAGGCAGGGAATCAGATGTGCGGAATCCGAGATGGGGAATCAGAGGTGGGGAATCAGAGGCTGTGAATCAGAGATGGGGAATCAGAGGCGGGGAATCAGAGGCAGGAAATCAGACACGGGGAATCAGAGGCTGGGAATCAGACGGGGGGAATCAAAGGCGGGGAATCAGAGCTGGGGAATCAGAGGCAGGGAATCAGAGTTGGGGATTCAGAGGCGGGGAATCAGATATGGGGAAACAGAGGCGGGGAATCAGAGGCGGGCAAACAGAGGCGGGGAATTAGATATGGGGAATCAGAGGTGGGGAATCAGAGGTGGTGAATCAGAGATGGGGAATCACAGGCGGGGAATCAGAGGCAGGGAATAGAACGCGGGGAATCAGAGGCAGGGAATCAGAGTTGGGGCATCAGAGGTTGGGAATTAGATATGGGGAAACAGAGGCGGGGAATCAGAGGCGGGGAAACAGAGGCGGGAAATCAGATATGGGGAATCAGAGGTGGGGAATCAGAGGCAGGGAATCAGATGTGCGGAATCAGAGATGGGGAATCAGAGGCAGCGAATCAGAATCAGAAGCGGGGAATCAGAGGCCGGGAATCAGAGGCCGGGAATCAGATGCTGGGAATAAGAGGCCGGGAATCAGAGGTGGGGAATCAGAGTCCGGGAATCAGAGATGGGGATTCAGAGGCGGAAAATGAGATATGTAGAATCAGAGGCGGGGAATCAGAGGCGGGGAAACAGAGGTGGGGAATCAGATATGTGGAATCAGAGGTGGCGAATCAAAGGCGGTGAATCAGAGATGGGGAATCAGAGGCTGGGAATCAGAGGCAGGGAATCAAACACGGGAAATCAGGGGCGGGGAATCAGAGCTGGGGAATCAGAGGCGGGGAATCAGAGTTGGGGAATCAGAGGCAGGGAATCAGATATGGGGAAACAAGGGCAGGGAATCAGAGGCGGGGAAACAGAGGCGGGGAATCAGATATGGGGAATCAGAGGTGTGGAATCAGAGGTTGGGAATCAGAGGCAGGGAATCAGAGGCGGCGAAACAGAGGCGGGGAATCAGATATGGGGAATCAGAGGTGGCGAATCAAAGGCGGTGAAACAGAGATGGGGAATCAGGGCAGGGAATTAGAGGCAGGGAATCAAACACGGGGAATCAGAGCTGGGGAATCAGAGGCGGGGAATTAGAGTTGGGGAATCAGAGGAGGGGAATCAGAGGCGGGGAAACAGAGGCGGGGAATCAGATATGGGGAATCAGAGGTGGGGAATCAGAGGTTCGGAATCAGAGTCAGGGAATCAGAGGCGGGGAATCAGAGGCAGGGAATCAGATGTGCGGAATCGGAGATGGGGAATCAGAGGTAGGGAATCAGAGGTGGGGAATCAGAGGCGGGGAATAAGAGGCCGGGAATCAGATATGGGGAAACAGAGGTGGGGAATCAGAGGCGGGGAAACAGAGGCGGGGAATCAGATATGGGGAATCAGAGGTGGGGAATCAGAGGTTGGGAATCAGAGGCAGGGAATCAGAGGCTTGGAATCAGATGCAGGGAATCAGATGCGGGGAATCAGAGGCGGGGAATCAGAGCTGGGGAATCAGAGGTGGGGAATCAGAGTTGGGGAATCAGAGGCGGGGACTTAGATATTGGGAAACAGAGGCGGGAAATCAGAGGCGGGGAAACAGAGGCGGGGAATCAGATATGGGGAATCAGAGGTGGGGAATCAGAGGCAGGGAATCAGATGTGCGGAATCAGAGATGGGGAATCAGAGGCAGGGAATCAGAATCAGAAGCAGGGAATCAGAGGCCGGGAATCAGAGGCCGGAATCAGATGCCGGGAATAAGAGGCCGGGAATCAGAGATGGGGATTCAGAGGCGGGGAATGAGATATGGGGAATCAGAGGCGGGGAATCAGAGGCGGGGAATCAGAGGCGGGGAAACAGATGCGGGGAATCAGATATGGGGAATCAGAGGTGGCGAATCAAAGGCGGTGAATCAGAGATGCGAAATCAGAGGCCGGGAATCAGAGGCAGGGAATCAAACACGGGGAATCAGAGGCGGGGAATCAGAGCTGGGGAATCAGAGGCGGGGAATCAGAGTTGGGGAATCAGAGGCGGGGAAGCAGAGGCAGGGAATCAGACGCGGGGATTCAGAGGCGGGGAATCATAGTTGGGAATCAGAGGCGGATAATCAGATATGGGGAAACAGAGGCGGGGAATCAGGGGCGGGGAAACAGAGGCGGGGAATCAGATATGGGGAATCGGATGCGGGGAATCAGAGGCGGGGAATCAGAGCTGTGGAATCAGAGGCGGGGAATCAGAGTTGGGGCATAAGAGGTGGGGAATTAGATATGGGGAAACAGAGGCGGGGAATCAGAGGCGTGGAAACAGAGGCGGGGAATCAGATATGGGGAATCAGAGGCGGGGAATCAGAGGCTTGGAAACAGAGGCGGGGAATCAGATATGGGGAATCAGAGGCGGGGAATTAGAGGCATGGAAACAGAGGCGGGGAATCAGATATGGGGAATCAGAGGCGGGGAATCAGAGGCTTGGAAACAGAGGCGGGGAATCAGATATGGGGTATCAGAGGTGGGGAATCAGAGGCAGGTAATCAGATGTGCGGAATCAGAGATGGGGAATCAGAGGCAGGGAATCAGAATCAGAAGCGGGGAGTCAGAGGCCGGGAATCAGAGGCCTGGAATCAGATGCTGGGAATAAGAGGCCGGGAATCAGAGGTGGGGAATCAGAGTCCGGGAGTCAGAGATGGGGATTCAGAGGCGGGGAATGAGATATGGAGAATCAGAGGCAGGGAATCAGAGGCGGGGAAACAGAGGTGGGGAATCAGATATGGGGAATCAGAGGTGGCGAATCAAAGGCGGTGAATCAGAGATGGGGAATCAGAGGCGGGGAATCAGAGGCAGGGAATCAAACACGGGGAATCAGAGGCGGGGAATCAGAGCTGGGGGAATCAGAGGCTGGGAATCAAAGTTGTGGAATCAGAGGCAGGGAATCAGATATGGGGAAACAGGGGCGGGGAATCAGAGGCGGGGAAACAGAGGCGGGGAATCAGATATGGGGAATCAGAGGCGGGGAATTAGAGTTGGGGAATCAGAGGCGGGGAATCAGAGGTGGGGAAACAGAGGCGGGGAATCAAACACGGGGAATCAGAGGTGGGGAATCAGAGGTTGGGAATCAGAGGCAGGGAATCAGAGGCGGGGAATCAGAGGCGGGGAATCAGAGGCAGGGATTCAGATGTGCGGAATCGGAGATGGGGAATCAGAGGCAGGGAATCAGAGGCGGGGAATCAGAGGCGGGGAATCAGAGGCCGGGAATCAGATATGGGGAATCAGAGGCGGGGAATCAGAGGTGGGGAAACAGAGGCTGGGAATCAGATATGGGGAATCAGAGGTGGGGAATCAGAGGTTGGGAATCAGAGGCAGGGAATCAGAGGCTTGGAATCAGATTCAGGGAATCAGATGCGGGGAATCAGAGGCGGGGAATCAGAGCTGGGGAATCAGAGGTGGGGAATCAGAGTTGGGGAATCAGAGGCGGGGACTTAGATATTGGGAAACAGAGGCGTGGAATCAGAGGCGGGGAAACAGAGGCGGGGAATCAGATATGGGGAATCAGAGATGGGGAATCAGAGGCAGGGAATCAGATGTGCGGAATCAGAGATGGGGAATCAAAGGCAGGGAATCAGAATCAGAAGCAGGGAATCAGAGGCCGGGAATCAGAGGCCGGAATCAGATGCCGGGAAAAAGAGGCCGGGAATCAGAGGTGGGGATTCAGAGGCGGGGAATGAGATATGGGGAATCAGAGGCGGGGAATCAGAGGCGGGGAAACAGAGGCGGGGAATCAGATATGGGGAATCAGAGGTGGCGAATCAAAGGCGGTGATTCAGAGATGGGGAATCAGAGGACGGGAATCAGAGGCAGGGAATCAAACACGGGGAATCAGAGGCAGGGAATCAGAGCTGGGGAATCAGAGGCTGGGAATCAAAGTTGGGGAATCAGAGGCAGGGAATCAGATATGGGGAAACAGGGGCGGGGAATCAGAGGCAGGGAAACAGAGGCGGGGAATCAGATATGGGGAATCAGAGGCGGGGAATTAGAGTTGGGGAATCAGAGGCGGGGAATCAGAGGCGGGGAATCAGAGCTGGGGAATCAGAGGCTGGGAATCAAAGTTGGGGAATCAGCGGCAGGGAATCAGATATGGGGAAACAGGGGCGGGGAATCAGAGGCAGGGAAACAGAGGCGGGGAATCAGATATGGGGAATCAGAGGCGGGGAATTAGAGTTGGGGAATCAGAGGCGGGGAATCAGAGGCGGGGAAACAGAGACGGGGAATCAAACACGGGGAATCAGAGGTGGGGAATAAGAGGTTGGGAATCAGAGGCAGGGAATCAGAGGCGGGGAATCAGAGGCGGGGAATCAGAGGCAGGGAATCAGATGTGCGGAATCGGAGATGGGGAATCAGAGGCAGGGAATCAGAGGCGGGGAATTAGAGTCCGGGAATCAGATATGGGGAAACAGAGGCGGGGAATCAGAGGCGGGGAATCAGAGGCTGGGAATCAAAGTTGGGGAATCAGAGTCAGGGAATCAGATATGGGGAAACAGGGGCGGGGAATCAGAGGCGGGGAAACAGAGGCGGGGAATCAGATATGGGGAATCAGAGGCGGGGAATTAGAGTTGGGGAATCAGATGCGGGGAATCAGTGGTGGGGAAACAGAGGCGGGGAATCAAACACGGGGAATCAGAGGTGGGGAATCAGAGGTTGGAAATCAGAGGCAGGGAATCAGCGGCGGGGAATCAGAGGCGGGGAATCAGAGGCAGGGAATCAGATGTGCGGAATCGGTGATGGGGAATCAGAGGCAGGGAATCAGAGGCGGGGAATCAGAGGCCGGGAATCAGATATGGGGAAACAGAGGCGGGGAATCAGAGGCGGGGAAACAGAGGCTGGGAATCAGATATCGGGAATCAGAGGTGGGGATCAGAGGTTGGGAATCAGAGGCAGGGGATCAGAGGCTTGGAATCAGATGCAGGGAATCAGATGCCGGGAATCAGAGGCGGGTAATCAGAGCTGGGGAATCAGAGTCTGGGAATCAAAGTTGGGGAATCAGAGGCAGGGAATAAGATATGGGGAAACAGGGGCGGGGAATCAGAGGCGGGGAAACAGAGGCGGGGAATCAGATATGGGGAATCAGAGGCGGGGAATTAGAGTTGGGGATTCAGAGGCGGGGAATCAGAGGCGGGGAAACAGAGGCGGGGCATCAAACACGGGGAATCAGAGGCGGGGAATGAGAGGCAGGGAATCAGATGTGCGGAATCGGAGATGGGGAATCAGAGGCAGGGAATCAGAGGCGGGGAATCAGAGGCGGGGAATCATAGGCCGGGAATCAGATATGGGGAAACAGAAGCGGGGAATCAGAGGCGGGGAAACAGAGGCTGGGAATCAGGTATGGAGAATCAGATGTGGGGAATCAGAGGCGGGGAATCAGAGCTGGGGAATCAGAGGTGGGGAATCAAAGTTGGGGAATCAGAGGCGGGGACTTCGATATGGGGAAACAGAGGCGGGGAATCAGAGACGGGGATTCAGATATGGGGAATCAGAGGTGGGGAATCAGAGGCAGGGAATTAGATGTGCGGAATCAGAAATGGGGAATCAGAGGCAGGGAATCAGAATCAGAAGCAGGGAATCAGAGGCCGGGAATCAGAGGCCGGAATCAGATGCCGGGAATAAGAGGTCGGGAATCAGAGGTGGGGAATCAGAGTCCGGGAATCAGAGATGGGGAATCAGAGGCGGGGAATGAGTTATGGGGAATCAGAGGAGGGGAATCAGAGGCGGGGAAACAGTGGCGAGGAATCAGATATGGGGAATCAGAGGTGGCGAATCAAAGGCGGTGAATCAGAGATGGGGAATCAGAGCTGGGGAATCAGAGGCAGAGGATCAAACAAGGGGAATCAGAGGCGGGGAATCAGAGCTGGGGAATCAGAGGCGGGGAATCAGAGTTGGGGAATCAGAGGCGGGGAATCAGAGCTGGGGAATCAGAGGTGGGGAATCAGAGTCGGGGAATCAGAGGCAGGGAATCGGATGTGCGGAATCAGAGATGGGGAATCAGAGGTGGGGAATCAGAGGCGGTGAATCTGAGATGGGGAATCAGAGGCGGGGAATCAGAGGCAGGTTATCAGACACGGGGATTCAGAGGCTGGGAATCAGACGGGGGGAATCAAAGGCGGGGAATGAAGCTGGGGAATCAGAGGCAGGGAATCAGAGTTGGGGATTCAGAGGCGGGGAATCAGATATGGGGAATCAGAGGCGGGGAATCAGAGGCGGGGAAACAGAGGTGGGGAATCAGATATGTGGAATCAGAGGTGGCGAATCAAAGGCGGTGAATCAGAGATGGGGAATCAGAGGCTGGGAATCAGAGGCAGGGAATCAAACACGGGAAATCAGGGGCGGGGAATCAGAGCTGGGGAATCAGAGGCGGGGAATCAGAGTTGGGGAATCAGAGGCAGGGAATCAGATATGGGGAAACAAGGGCAGGGAATCAGAGGCGGGGAAACAGAGGCGGGGAATCAGATATGGGGAATCAGAGGTGTGGAATCAGAGGTTGGGAATCAGAGGCAGGGAATCAGAGGCGGCGAAACAGAGGCGGGGAATCAGATATGGGGAATCAGAGGTGGCGAATCAAAGGCGGTGAAACAGAGATGGGGAATCAGGGCAGGGAATTAGAGGCAGGGAATCAAACACGGGGAATCAGAGCTGGGGAATCAGAGGCGGGGAATTAGAGTTGGGGAATCAGAGGAGGGGAATCAGAGGCGGGGAAACAGAGGCGGGGAATCAGATATGGGGAATCAGAGGTGGGGAATCAGAGGTTCGGAATCAGAGGCAGGGAATCAGAGGCGGGGAATCAGAGGCAGGGAATCAGATGTGCGGAATCGGAGATGGGGAATCAGAGGTAGGGAATCAGAGGTGGGGAATCAGAGGCGGGGAATAAGAGGCCGGGAATCAGATATGGGGAAACAGAGGTGGGGAATCAGAGGCGGGGAAACAGAGGCGGGGAATCAGATATGGGGAATCAGAGGTGGGGAATCAGAGGTTGGGAATCAGAGGCAGGGAATCAGAGGCTTGGAATCAGATGCAGGGAATCAGATGCGGGGAATCAGAGGCGGGGAATCAGAGCTGGGGAATCAGAGGTGGGGAATCAGAGTTGGGGAATCAGAGGCGGGGACTTAGATATTGGGAAACAGAGGCGGGAAATCAGAGGCGGGGAAACAGAGGCGGGGAATCAGATATGGGGAATCAGAGGTGGGGAATCAGAGGCAGGGAATCAGATGTGCGGAATCAGAGATGGGGAATCAGAGGCAGGGAATCAGAATCAGAAGCAGGGAATCAGAGGCCGGGAATCAGAGGCCGGAATCAGATGCCGGGAATAAGAGGCCGGGAATCAGAGATGGGGATTCAGAGGCGGGGAATGAGATATGGGGAATCAGAGGCGGGGAATCAGAGGCGGGGAATCAGAGGCGGGGAAACAGATGCGGGGAATCAGATATGGGGAATCAGAGGTGGCGAATCAAAGGCGGTGAATCAGAGATGCGAAATCAGAGGCCGGGAATCAGAGGCAGGGAATCAAACACGGGGAATCAGAGGCGGGGAATCAGAGCTGGGGAATCAGAGGCGGGGAATCAGAGTTGGGGAATCAGAGGCGGGGAAGCAGAGGCAGGGAATCAGACGCGGGGATTCAGAGGCGGGGAATCATAGTTGGGAATCAGAGGCGGATAATCAGATATGGGGAAACAGAGGCGGGGAATCAGGGGCGGGGAAACAGAGGCGGGGAATCAGATATGGTGAATCGGATGCGGGGAATCAGAGGCGGGGAATCAGAGCTGTGGAATCAGAGGCGGGGAATCAGAGTTGGGGCATAAGAGGTGGGGAATTAGATATGGGGAAACAGAGGCGGGGAATCAGAGGCGTGGAAACAGAGGCGGGGAATCAGATATGGGGAATCAGACGTGGGGAATCAGAGGCAGGTAATCAGACGTGCGGAATCAGAGATGGGGAATCAGAGGCAGGGAATCAGAATCAGAAGCGGGGAGTCAGAGGCCGGGAATCAGAGGCCTGGAATCAGATGCTGGGAATAAGAGGCCGGGAATCAGAGGTGGGGAATCAGATTCCGGGAATCAGAGATGGGGAGTCAGAGGCGGGGAATGAGATATGGAGAATCAGAGGCGGGGAATCAGAGGCGGGGAAACAGAGGTGGGGAATCAGATATGGGGAATCAGAGGTGGCGAATCAAAGGCGGTGAATCAGAGATGGGGAATCAGAGGCGGGGAATCAGAGGCAGGGAATCAAACACGGGGAATCAGAGGCGGGGAATCAGAGCTGGGGAATCAGAGGCTGGGAATCAAAGTTGGGGAATCAGAGTCAGGGAATCAGATATGGGGAAACAGGGGCGGGGAATCAGAGGCGGGGAAACAGAGGCGGGGAATCAGATATGGGGAATCAGAGGCGGGGAATTAGAGGCGTGGAAACAGAGGCGGGGAATCAGATATGGGGAATCAGAGGCGGGGAATCAGAGGCTTGGAAACAGAGGCGGGGAATCAGATATGGGGAATCAGAGGTGGGGAATCAGAGGCAGGTAATCAGATGTGCGGAATCAGAGATGGGGAATCAGAGGCAGGGAATCAGAATCAGAAGCGGGGAGTCAGAGGCCGGGAATCAGAGGCCTGGAATCAGATGCTGGGAATAAGAGGCCGGGAATCAGAGGTGGGGAATCAGAGTCCGGGAGTCAGAGATGGGGATTCAGAGGCGGGGAATGAGATATGGAGAATCAGAGGCGGGGAATCAGAGGCGGGGAAACAGAGGTGGGGAATCAGATATGGGGAATCAGAGGTGGCGAATCAAAGGCGGTGAATCAGAGATGGGGAATCAGAGGCGGGGAATCAGAGGCAGGGAATCAAACACGGGGAATCAGAGGCGGGGAATCAGAGCTGGGGGAATCAGAGGCTGGGAATCAAAGTTGTGGAATCAGAGGCAGGGAATCAGATATGGGGAAACAGGGGCGGGGAATCAGAGGCGGGGAAACAGAGGCGGGGAATCAGATATGGGGAATCAGAGGCGGGGAATTAGAGTTGGGGAATCAGAGGCGGGGAATCAGAGGTGGGGAAACAGAGGCGGGGAATCAAACACGGGGAATCAGAGGTGGGGAATCAGAGGTTGGGAATCAGAGGCAGGGAATCAGAGGCGGGGAATCAGAGGCGGGGAATCAGAGGCAGGGATTCAGATGTGCGGAATCGGAGATGGGGAATCAGAGGCAGGGAATCAGAGGCGGGGAATCAGAGGCGGGGAATCAGAGGCCGGGAATCAGATATGGGGAATCAGAGGCGGGGAATCAGAGGTGGGGAAACAGAGGCTGGGAATCAGATATGGGGAATCAGAGGTGGGGAATCAGAGGTTGGGAATCAGAGGCAGGGAATCAGAGGCTTGGAATCAGATGCAGGGAATCAGATGCGGGGAATCAGAGGCGGGGAATCAGAGCTGGGGAATCAGAGGTGGGGAATCAGAGTTGGGGAATCAGAGGCGGGGACTTAGATATTGGGAAACAGAGGCGTGGAATCAGAGGCGGGGAAACAGAGGCGGGGAATCAGATATGGGGAATCAGAGATGGGGAATCAGAGGCAGGGAATCAGATGTGCGGAATCAGAGATGGGGAATCAAAGGCAGGGAATCAGAATCAGAAGCAGGGAATCAGAGGCCGGGAATCAGAGGCCGGAATCAGATGCCGGGAAAAAGAGGCCGGGAATCAGAGGTGGGGATTCAGAGGCGGGGAATGAGATATGGGGAATCAGAGGCGGGGAATCAGAGGCGGGGAAACAGAGGCGGGGAATCAGATATGGGGAATCAGAGGTGGCGAATCAAAGGCGGTGATTCAGAGATGGGGAATCAGAGGACGGGAATCAGAGGCAGGGAATCAAACACGGGGAATCAGAGGCGGGGAATCAGAGCTGGGGAATCAGAGGCTGGGAATCAAAGTTGGGGAATCAGAGGCAGGGAATCAGATATGGGGAAACAGGGGCGGGGAATCAGAGGCAGGGAAACAGAGGCGGGGAATCAGATATGGGGAATCAGAGGCGGGGAATTAGAGTTGGGGAATCAGAAGCGGGGAATCAGAGGCGGGGAATCAGAGCTGGGGAATCAGAGGCTGGGAATCAAAGTTGGGGAATCAGCGGCAGGGAATCAGATATGGGGAAACAGGGGCGGGGAATCAGAGGCAGGGAAACAGAGGCGGGGAATCAGATATGGGGAATCAGAGGCGGGGAATTAGAGTTGGGGAATCAGAGGCGGGGAATCAGAGGCGGGGAAACAGAGACGGGGAATCAAACACGGGGAATCAGAGGTGGGGAATCAGAGGTTGGGAATCAGAGGCAGGGAATCAGAGGCGGGGAATCAGAGGCGGGGAATCAGAGGCAGGGAATCAGATGTGCGGAATCGGAGATGGGGAATCAGAGGCAGGGAATCAGAGGCGGGGAATCAGAGTCCGGGAATCAGATATGGGGAAACAGAGGCGGGGAATCAGAGGCGGGGAATCAGAGGCTGGGAATCAAAGTTGGGGAATCAGAGTCAGGGAATCAGATATGGGGAAACAGGGGCGGGGAATCAGAGGCGGGGAAACAGAGGCGGGGAATCAGATATGGGGAATCAGAGGCGGGGAATTAGAGTTGGGGAATCAGATGCGGGGAATCAGTGGTGGGGAAACAGAGGCGGGGAATCAAACACGGGGAATCAGAGGTGGGGAATCAGAGGTTGGAAATCAGAGGCAGGGAATCAGCGGCGGGGAATCAGAGGCGGGGAATCAGAGGCAGGGAATCAGATGTGCGGAATCGGTGATGGGGAATCAGAGGCAGGGAATCAGAGGCGGGGAATCAGAGGCCGGGAATCAGATATGGGGAAACAGAGGCGGGGAATCAGAGGCGGGGAAACAGAGGCTGGGAATCAGATATCGGGAATCAGAGGTGGGGATCAGAGGTTGGGAATCAGAGGCAGGGGATCAGAGGCTTGGAATCAGATGCAGGGAATCAGATGCCGGGAATCAGAGGCGGGTAATCAGAGCTGGGGAATCAGAGTCTGGGAATCAAAGTTGGGGAATCAGAGGCAGGGAATAAGATATGGGGAAACAGGGGCGGGGAATCAGAGGCGGGGAAACAGAGGCGGGGAATCAGATATGGGGAATCAGAGGCGGGGAATTAGAGTTGGGGATTCAGAGGCGGGGAATCAGAGGCGGGGAAACAGAGGCGGGGCATCAAACACGGGGAATCAGAGGCGGGGAATGAGAGGCAGGGAATCAGATGTGCGGAATCGGAGATGGGGAATCAGAGGCAGGGAATCAGAGGCGGGGAATCAGAGGCGGGGAATCAGAGGCCGGGAATCAGATATGGGGAAACAGAAGCGGGGAATCAGAGGCGGGGAAACAGAGGCTGGGAATCAGGTATGGAGAATCAGATGTGGGGAATCAGAGGCGGGGAATCAGAGCTGGGGAATCAGAGGTGGGGAATCAAAGTTGGGGAATCAGAGGCGGGGACTTCGATATGGGGAAACAGAGGCGGGGAATCAGAGACGGGGATTCAGATATGGGGAATCAGAGGTGGGGAATCAGAGGCAGGGAATTAGATGTGCGGAATCAGAAATGGGGAATCAGAGGCAGGGAATCAGAATCAGAAGCAGGGAATCAGAGGCCGGGAATCAGAGGCCGGAATCAGATGCCGGGAATAAGAGGTCGGGAATCAGAGGTGGGGAATCAGAGTCCGGGAATCAGAGATGGGGAATCAGAGGCGGGGAATGAGTTATGGGGAATCAGAGGAGGGGAATCAGAGGCGGGGAAACAGTGGCGAGGAATCAGATATGGGGAATCAGAGGTGGCGAATCAAAGGCGGTGAATCAGAGATGGGGAATCAGAGCTGGGGAATCAGAGGCAGAGGATCAAACAAGGGGAATCAGAGGCGGGGAATCAGAGCTGGGGAATCAGAGGCGGGGAATCAGAGTTGGGGAATCAGAGGCGGGGAATCAGAGCTGGGGAATCAGAGGTGGGGAATCAGAGTCGGGGAATCAGAGGCAGGGAATCGGATGTGCGGAATCAGAGATGGGGAATCAGAGGTGGGGAATCAGAGGCGGTGAATCTGAGATGGGGAATCAGAGGCGGGGAATCAGAGGCAGGTTATCAGACACGGGGATTCAGAGGCTGGGAATCAGACGGGGGGAATCAAAGGCGGGGAATGAAGCTGGGGAATCAGAGGCAGGGAATCAGAGTTGGGGATTCAGAGGCGGGGAATCAGATATGGGGAAACAGAGGCGGGGAATCAGAGGCGGGGAAACAGAGGCTGGGAATCAGATATGGGGAATCAGAGGTGGGGAATCAGAGGTTGGGAATCAGAGGCAGGAAATCAGAGGCTTGGAATCAGATGCAGGGAATCAGATGCGGGGAATCAGAGGCGGGGAATCAGAGCTGGGGAATCAGAGGTGGGGAATCAGAGTTGGGGAATCAGAGGCGGGGACTTAGATGTTGGGAAACAGAGGCGTGGAATCAGAGGCGGGGAAACAGAGGCGGGGAATCAGATATGGGGAATCAGAGATGGGGAATCAGAGGCAGGGAATCAGATGTGCGGAATCAGAGATGGGGAATCAAAGGCAGGGAATCAGAATCAGAAGCAGGGAATCAGAGGCCGGGAATCAGAGGCCGGAATCAGATGCCGGGAATAAGAGGCCGGGAATCAGAGGTGGGGAATCAGAGTCCGGGAATCAGAGATGGGGATTCAGAGGCGGGGAATGAGATATGGGGAATCAGAGGCGGGGAATCAGAGGCGGGGAAACAGAGGCGGGGAATCAGATATGGGGAATCAGAGGTGGCGAATCAAAGGCGGTGAATCAGAGATGGGGAATCAGAGGCCGGGAATCAGAGGCAGGGAATCAAACATGGGGAATCAGAGGCGGGGAATCAGAGCTGGGGAATCAGAGGCTGGGAATCAAAGTTGGGGAATCAGAGGCAGGGAATCAGATATGGGGAAACAGGGGCGGGGAATCAGAGGCGGGGAAACAGAGGCGGGAATCAGATATGGGGAATCAGATGCGGGGAATTAGAGTTGGGGAATCAGAGGCGGGGAATCAGAGGCGGGGAAACAGAGGCGGGGAATAAAACACGGGGAATCAGTGGTGGGGAATCAGAGGTTGGGAATCAGAGGCAGGGAATCAGAGGCGGGGAATCAGAGGCGGGGAATCAGAGGCAGGGAATCAGATGTGCGGAATCGGAGATGGGGAATCAGAGGCAGGGAATCAGAGGCGGGGATTCAGAGTCCGGGAATCAGATATGGGGAAACAGAGGCGGGGAATCAGAGGCGGGGAAACAGAGGCTGCGAATCAGATATGGGGAATCAGAGGTGGGGAATCAGAGGTTGTGAATCAGAGGCAGGGAATCAGAGGCTTGGAATCAGATGCAGGGAATCAGATGCAGGGAATCAGAGGCGGGGAATCAGAGCTGGGGAATCAGAGGTGGGGAATCAGAGTTGGGGAATCAGAGGCGGGGACTTAGATATTGGGAAACAGAGGCGGGGAATCAGAGGCGGGGAAACAGAGGCGGGGTATCAGATATGGGGAATCAGAGATGGGGAATCAGAGGCAGGGAATCAGATGTTCGGAATCAGAGATGGGGAATCAAAGGCAGGGAATCAGAATCAGAAGCAGGGAATCAGAGGCCGGGAATCAGAGGCCGGAATCAGATGCCGGGAATAAGAGGCTGGGAATCAGAGGTGGGGAATCAGAGTCCGGGAATCAGAGATGGGGAATCAGAGGCGGGGAATGAGATATGGGGAATCAGAGGCGGGGAATCAGAGGCGGGGAAACAGAGGCGAGGAATCAGATATGGGGAATCAGAGGTGGCGAATCAAAGGCGGTGAATCAGAGATGGGGAATCAGAGGCGGGGAATCAGAGGCAGGGAATCAAACACGGGGAATCAGAGGCGGGGAATCAGAGCTGGGGAATCAGAGGCGGGGAATCAGAGTTGGGGAATCAGAGGCGGGGAATCAGAGCTTGGGAATCAGAGGTGGGGATCAGAGTCAGGGAATCAGAGGCAGGGAATCAGATGTGCGGAATCCGAGATGGGGAATCAGAGGTGGGGAATCAGAGGCTGTGAATCAGAGATGGGGAATCAGAGGCGGGGAATCAGAGGCAGGAAATCAGACACGGGGATTCAGAGGCTGGGAATCAGACGGGGGGAATCAAAGGCGGGGAATCAGAGCTGGGGAATCAGAGGCAGGGAATCAGAGTTGGGGATTCAGAGGCGGGGAATCAGATATGGGGAAACAGAGGCGGGGAATCAGAGGCGGGCAAACAGAGGCGGGGAATTAGATATGGGGAATCAGAGGTGGTGAATCAGAGGTGGTGAATCAGAGATGGGGAATCACAGGCGGGGAATCAGAGGCAGGGAATAGAACGCGGGGAATCAGAGGCAGGGAATCAGAGTTGGGGCATCAGAGGTTGGGAATTAGATATGGGGAAACAGAGGCAGGGAATCAGAGGCGGGGAAACAGAGGCGGGAAATCAGATATGGGGAATCAGAGGTGGGGAATCAGAGGCAGGGAATCAGATGTGCGGAATCAGAGATGGGGAATCAGAGGCAGCGAATCAGAATCAGAAGCGGGGAATCAGAGGCCAGGAATCAGAGGCCGGGAATCAGATGCTGGGAATAAGAGGCCGGGAATCAGAGGTGGGGAATCAGAGTCCGGGAATCAGAGATGGGGATTCAGAGGCGGAAAATGAGATATGTAGAATCAGAGGCGGGGAATCAGAGGCGGGGAAACAGAGGTGGGGAATCAGATATGTGGAATCAGAGGTGGCGAATCAAAGGCGGTGAATCAGAGATGGGGAATCAGAGGCTGGGAATCAGAGGCAGGGAATCAAACACGGGAAATCAGGGGCGTGGAATCAGAGCTGGGGAATCAGAGGCGGGGAATCAGAGTTGGGGAATCAGAGGCAGGGAATCAGATATGGGGAAACAAGGGCAGGGAATCAGAGGCGGGGAAACAGAGGCGGGGAATCAGATATGGGGAATCAGAGGTGTGGAATCAGAGGTTGGGAATCAGAGGCATGGAATCAGAGGCGGCGAAACAGAGGCGGGGAATCAGATATGGGGAATCAGAGGTGGCGAATCAAAGGCGGTGAAACAGAGATGGGGAATCAGGGCAGGGAATCAGAGGCAGGGAATCAAACACGGGGAATCAGAGCTGGGGAATCAGAGGCGGGGAATTAGAGTTGGGGAATCAGAGGAGGGGAATCAGAGGCGGGGAAACAGAGGCGGGGAATCAGATATGGGGAATCAGAGGTGGGGAATCAGAGGTTCGGAATCAGAGGCAGGGAATCAGAGGCGGGGAATCAGAGGCAGGGAATCAGATGTGCGGAATCGGAGATGGGGAATCAGAGGTAGGGAATCAGAGGTGGGGAATCAGAGGCGGGGAATAAGAGGCCGGGAATCAGATATGGGGAAACAGAGGTGGGGAATCAGAGGCGGGGAAACAGAGGCGGGGAATCAGATATGGGGAATCAGAGGTGGGGAATCAGAGGTTGGGAATCAGAGGCAGGGAATCAGAGGCTTGGAATCAGATGCAGGGAATCAGATGCGGGGAATCAGAGGCGGGGAATCAGAGCTGGGGAATCAGAGGTGGGGAATCAGAGTTGGGGAATCAGAGGCGGGGACTTAGATATTGGGAAACAGAGGCGGGAAATCAGAGGCGGGGAAACAGAGGCGGGGAATCAGATATGGGGAATCAGAGGTGGGGAATCAGAGGCAGGGAATCAGATGTGCGGAATCAGAGATGGGGAATCAGAGGCAGGGAATCAGAATCAGAAGCAGGGAATCAGAGGCCGGGAATCAGAGGCCGGAATCAGATACCGGGAATAAGAGGCCGGGAATCAGAGATGGGGATTCAGAGGCGGGGAATGAGATATGGGGAATCAGAGGCGGGGAATCAGAGGCGGGGAATCAGAGGCGGGGAAACAGATGCGGGGAATCAGATATGGGGAATCAGAGGTGGCGAATCAAAGGCGGTGAATCAGAGATGCGGAATCAGAGGCCGGGAATCAGAGGCAGGGAATCAAACACGGGGAATCAGAGGCGGGGAATCAGAGCTGGGGAATCAGAGGCGGGGAATCAGAGTTGGGGAATCAGAGGCGGGGAAGCAGAGGCACGGAATCAGACGCGGGGATTCAGAGGCGGGGAATCATAGTTGGGAATCAGAGGCGGATAATCAGATATGGGGAAACAGAGGCGGGGAATCAGGGGCGGGGAAACAGAGGCGGGGAATCAGATATGGGGAATCGGATGCGGGGAATCAGAGGCGGGGAATCAGAGCTGTGGAATCAGAGGCGGGGAATCAGAGTTGGGGCATCAGAGGTGGGGAATTAGATATGGGGAAACAGAGGCGGGGAATCAGAGGCGTGGAAACAGAGGCGGGGAATCAGATATGGGGAATCAGACGTGGGGAATCAGAGGCAGGTAATCAGACGTGCGGAATCAGAGATGGGGAATCAGAGGCAGGGAATCAGAATCAGAAGCGGGGAGTCAGAGGCCGGGAATCAGAGGCCTGGAATATGATGCTGGGAATAAGAGGCCGGGAATCAGAGGTGGGGAATCAGAGTCCGGGAATCAGAGATGGGGAGTCAGAGGCGGGGAATGAGATATGGAGAATCAGAGGCGGGGAATCAGAGGCGGGGAAACAGAGGTGGGGAATCAGATATGGGGAATCAGAGGTGGCGAATCAAAGGCGGTGAATCAGAGATTGGGAATCAGAGGCGGGGAATCCGAGGCAGGGAATCAAACACGGGGAATCAGAGGCGGGGAATCAGAGCTGGGGAATCAGAGGCTGGGAATCAAAGTTGGGGAATCAGAGTCAGGGAATCAGATATGGGGAAGCAGGGGCGGGGAATCAGAGGCGGGGAAACAGAGGCGGGGAATCAGATATGGGGAATCAGAGGCGGGGAATTAGAGGCGTGGAAACAGAGGCGGGGAATCAGATATGGGGAATCAGAGGCGGGGAATCAGAGGCTTGGAAACAGAGGCGGGGAATCAGATATGGGGAATCAGAGGTGGGGAATCAGAGGCAGGTAATCAGATGTGCGGAATCAGAGATGGGGAATCAGAGGCAGGGAATCAGAATCAGAAGCGGGGAGTCAGAGGCCGGGAATCAGAGGCCTGGAATCAGATGCTGGGAATAAGAGGCCGGGAATCAGAGGTGGGGAATCAGAGTCCGGGAGTCAGAGATGGGGATTCAGAGGCGGGGAATGAGATATGGAGAATCAGAGGCGGGGAATCAGAGGCGGGGAAACAGAGGTGGGGAATCAGATATGGGGAATCAGAGGTGGCGAATCAAAGGCGGTGAATCAGAGATGGGGAATCAGAGGCGGGGAATCAGAGCTGGGGGAATCAGAGGCTGGGAATCAAAGTTGTGGAATCAGAGGCAGGGAATCAGATATGGGGAAACAGGGGCGGGGAATCAGAGGCGGGGAAACAGAGGTGGGGAATCAGATATGGGGAATCAGAGGCGGGGAATTAGAGTTGGGGAATCAGAGGCGGGGAATCAGAGGTGGGGAAACAGAGGCGGGGAATCAAACACGGGGAATCAGAGGTGGGGAATCAGAGGTTGGGAATCAGAGGCAGGGAATCAGAGGCGTGGAATCAGAGGCGGGGAATCAGAGGCAGGGATTCAGATGTGCGGAATCGGAGATGGGGAATCAGAGGCAGGGAATCAGAGGCGGGGAATCAGAGGCGGGGAATCAGAGGCCGGGAATCAGATATGGGGAATCAGAGGCGGGGAATCAGAGGTGGGGAAACAGAGGCTGGGAATCAGATATGGGGAATCAGAGGTGGGGAATCAGAGGTTGGGAATCAGAGGCAGGGAATCAGAGGCTTGGAATCAGATGCAGGGAATCAGATGCGGGGAATCAGAGGCGGGGAATCAGAGCTGGGGAATCAGATGTGGGGAATCAGAGTTGGGGAATCAGAGGCGGGGACTTAGATATTGGGAAACAGAGGCGTGGAATCAGAGGCGGGGAAACAGAGGCGGGGAATCAGATATGGGGAATCAGAGATGGGGAATCAGAGTCAGGGAATCAGATGTGCGGAATCAGAGATGGGGAATCAAAGGCAGGGAATCAGAATCAGAAGCAGGGAATCAGAGGCCGGGAATCAGAGGCCGGAATCAGATGCCGGGAATAAGAGGCCGGGAATCAGAGGTGGGGATTCAGAGGCGGGGAATGAGATATGGGGAATCAGAGGCGGGGAATCAGAGGCGGGGAAACAGAGGCGGGGAATCAGATATGGGGAATCAGAGGTGGCGAATCAAAGGCGGTGATTCAGAGATGGGGAATCAGAGGACGGGAATCAGAGGCAGGGAATCAAACACGGGGAATCAGAGGCGGGGAATCAGAGCTGGGGAATCAGAGGCTGGGAATCAAAGTTGGGGAATCAGAGGCAGGGAATCAGATATGGGGAAACAGGGGCGGGGAATCAGAGGCAGGGAATCAGAGGCGGGGAATCAGATATGGGGAATCAGAGGCGGGGAATTAGAGTTGGGGAATCAGAGGCGGGGAATCAGAGGCGGGGAAACAGAGACGGGGAATCAAACACGGGGAATCAGAGGTGGGGAATCAGAGGTTGGGAATCAGAGGCAGGGAATCAGAGGCGGGGAATCAGAGGCGGGGAATCAGAGGCAGGGAATCAGAGGCAGGGAATCAGATGTTCGGAATCAGAGATGGGGAATCAAAGGCAGGGAATCAGAATCAGAAGCAGGGAATCAGAGGCCGGGAATCAGAGGCCGGAATCAGATGCCGGGAATAAGAGGCTGGGAATCAGAGGTGGGGAATCAGAGTCCGGGAATCAGAGATGGGGAATCAGAGGCGGGGAATGAGATATGGGGAATCAGAGGCGGGGAATCAGAGGCGGGGAAACAGAGGCGAGGAATCAGATATGGGGAATCAGAGGTGGCGAATCAAAGGCGGTGAATCAGAGATGGGGAATCAGAGGCGGGGAATCAGAGGCAGGGAATCAAACACGGGGAATCAGAGGCGGGGAATCAGAGCTGGGGAATCAGAGGCGGGGAATCAGAGTTGGGGAATCAGAGGCGGGGAATCAGAGCTTGGGAATCAGAGGTGGGGATCAGAGTCAGGGAATCAGAGGCAGGGAATCAGATGTGCGGAATCCGAGATGGGGAATCAGAGGTGGGGAATCAGAGGCTGTGAATCAGAGATGGGGAATCAGAGGCGGGGAATCAGAGGCAGGAAATCAGACACGGGGATTCAGAGGCTGGGAATCAGACGGGGCGAATCAAAGGCGGGGAATCAGAGCTGGGGAATCAGAGGCAGGGAATCAGAGTTGGGGATTCAGAGGCGGGGAATCAGATATGGGGAAACAGAGGCGGGGAATCAGAGGCGGGCAAACAGTGGCGTGGAATTAGATATGGGGAATCAGAGGTGGGGAATCAGAGGTGGTGAATCAGAGATGGGGAATCACAGGCGGGGAATCAGAGGCAGGGAATAGAACGCGGGGAATCAGAGGCAGGGAATCAGAGTTGGGGCATCAGAGGTTGGGAATTAGATATGGGGAAACAGAGGCGGGGAATCAGAGGCGGGGAAACAGAGGCGGGAAATCAGATATGGGGAATCAGAGGTGGGGAATCAGAGGCAGGGAATCAGATGTGCGGAATCAGAGATGGGGAATCAGAGGCAGCGAATCAGAATCAGAAGCGGGGAATCAGAGGCCGGGAATCAGAGGCCGGGAATCAGATGCTGGGAATAAGAGGCCGGGAATCAGAGGTGGGGAATCAGAGTCCGGGAATCAGAGATGGGGATTCAGAGGCGGAAAATGAGATATGTAGAATCAGAGGCGGGGAATCAGAGGCGGGGAAACAGAGGTGGGGAATCAGATATGTGGAATCAGAGGTGGCGAATCAAAGGCAGTGAATCAGAGATGGGGAATCAGAGGCGGGGAATCAGAGGAAGGGAATCAAACACGGGAAATCAGGGGCGGGGAATCAGAGCTGGGGAATCAGAGGCGGGGAATCAGAGTTGGGGAATCAGAGGCAGGGAATCAGATATGGGGAAACAAGGGCAGGGAATCAGAGGCGGGGAAACAGAGGCTGGGAATCAGATATGGGGAATCAGAGGTGTGGAATCAGAGGTTGGGAATCAGAGGCAGGGAATCAGAGGCGGCGAAACAGAGGCGGGGAATCAGATATGGGGAATCAGAGGTGGCGAATCAAAGGCGGTGTAACAGAGATGGGGAATCAGGGCAGGGAATCAGAGGCAGGGAATCAAACACGGGGAATCAGAGCTGGGGAATCAGAGGCGGGGAATTAGAGTTGGGGAATCAGAGGAGGGGAATCAGAGGCGGGGCAACAGAGGCGGGGAATCAGATATGGGGAATCAGAGGTGGGGAATCAGAGGTTCGGAATCAGAGGCAGGGAATCAGAGGCGGGGAATCAGAGGCAGGGAATCAGATGTGCGGAATCGGAGATGGGGAATCAGAGGTAGGGAATCAGAGGTGGGGAATCAGAGGCGGGGAATAAGAGGCCGGGAATCAGATATGGGGAAACAGAGGTGGGGAATCAGAGGCGGGGTAACAGAGGCGGGGAATCAGATATGGGGAATCAGAGGTGGGGAATCAGAGGTTGGGAATCAGAGGCAGCGAATCAGAGGCTTGGAATCAGATGCAGGGAATCAGATGCGGGGAATCAGAGGCGGGGAATCAGAGCTGGGGAATCAGAGGTGGGGAATCAGAGTTGGGGAATCAGAGGCGGGGACTTAGATATTGGGAAACAGAGGCGGGAAATCAGAGGCGGGGAAACAGAGGCGGGGAATCAGATATGGGGAATCAGAGGTGGGGAATCAGAGGCAGGGAATCAGATGTGCGGAATCAGAGATGGGGAATCAGAGGCAGGGAATCAGAATCAGAAGCAGGGAATCAGAGGCCGGGAATCAGAGGCCGGAATCAGATGCCGGGAATAAGAGGCCGGGAATCAGAGGTGGGGAATCAGAGTCCGGGAATCAGAGATGGGGATTCAGAGGCGGGGAATGAGATATGGGGAATCAGAGGCGGGGAATCAGAGGCGGGGAAACAGATGCGGGGAATCAGATATGGGGAATCAGAGGTGGCGAATCAAAGGCGGTGAATCAGAGATGCGGAATCAGAGGCCGGGAATCAGAGGCAGGGAATCAAACACGGGGAATCAGAGGCGGGGAATCAGAGCTGGGGAATCAGAGGCGGGGAATCAGAGTTGGGGAATCAGAGGCGGGGAAGCAGAGGCAGGGAATCAGACGCGGGGATTCAGAGGCGGGGAATCATAGTTGGGAATCAGAGGCGGATAATCAGATATGGGGAAACAGAGGCGGGGAATCAGGGGCGGGGAAACAGAGGCGGGGAATCAGATATGGGGAATCGGATGCGGGGAATCAGAGGTGGGGAATCAGAGCTGTGGAATCAGAGGCGGGGAATCAGAGTTGGGGCATCAGAGGTGGGGAATTAGATATGGGGAAACAGAGGCGGGGAATCAGAGGCGTGGAAATCAGATATGGGGAATCAGACGTGGGGAATCAGAGGCAGGGAATCAGAATCAGAAGCGGGGAGCAAGAGGCCGGGAATCAGAGGCCTGGAATCAGATACTGGGAATAAGAGGCCGGGAATCAGAGGTGGGGAATCAGAGTCCGGGAATCAGAGATGGGGAGTCAGAGGCGGGGAATGAGATATGGAGAATCAGAGGCGGGGAATCAGAGGCGGGGAAACAGAGGTGGGGAATCAGATATGGGGAATCAGAGGTGGCGAATCAAAGGCGGTGAATCAGAGATGGGGAATCAGAGGCGGGGAATCAGAGGCAGGGAATCAAACACGGGGAATCAGAGGCGGGGAATCATAGCTGGGGAATCAGAGGCTGGGAATCAAAGTTGGGGAATCAGAGTCAGGGAATCAGATATGCGGAATCGGAGATGGGGAATCAGAGGCAGGGAATCAGAGGCGGGGAATCAGAGTCCGGGAATCAGATATGGGGAAACAGAGGCGGGGAATCAGAGGCGGGGAAACAGAGTCTGCGAATCAGATATGGGGAATCAGAGGTGGGGAATCAGAGGTTGTGAATCAGAGGCAGGGAATCAGTGGCTTGGAATCAGATGCAGGGAATCAGATGCAGGGAATCAGAGGCGGGGAATCAGAGCTGGGGAATCAGAGGTGGGGAATCAGAGTTGGGGAATCAGAGGCGGGGACTTAGATATTGGGAAACAGAGGCGGGGAATCAGAGGCGGGGAAACAGAGGCGGGGAATCAGATATGGTGAATCAGAGATGGGGAATCAGAGGCAGGGAATCAGATGTTCGGAATCAGAGATGGGGAATCAAAGGCAGGGAATCAGAATCAGAAGCAGGGAATCAGAGGCCGGGAATCAGAGGCCGGAATCAGATGCCGGGAATAAGAGGCTGGGAATCAGAGGTGGGGTATCAGAGTTCGGGAATCAGAGATGGGGAATCAGAGGCGGGGAATGAGATATGGGGAATCAGAGGCGGGGAATCAGAGGCGGGGAAACAGAGGCGAGGAATCAGATATGGGGAATCAGAGGTGGCGAATCAAAGGCGGTGAATCAGAGATGGGGAATCAGAGGCGGGGAATCAGAGGCAGGGAATCAAACACGGGGAATCAGAGGCGGGGAATCAGAGCTGGGGAATCAGAGGCGGGGAATCAGAGTTGGGGAATCAGAGGCGGGGAATCAGAGCTTGGGAATCAGAGGTGGGGATCAGAGTCAGGGAATCAGAGGCAGGGAATCAGATGTGCGGAATCCGAGATGGGGAATCAGAGGTGGGGATTCAGAGGCTGTGAATCAGAGATGGGGAATCAGAGGCGGGGAATCAGAGGCAGGAAATCAGACACGGGGATTCAGAGGCTGGGAATCAGACGGGGGGAATCAAAGGCGGGGAATCAGAGCTGGGGAATCAGAGGCAGGGAATCAGAGTTGGGGATTCAGAGGCGGGGAATCAGATATGGGGAAACAGAGGCGGGGAATCAGAGGCGGGCAAACAGAGGCGGGGAATTAGATATGGGGAATCAGAGGTGGGGAATCAGAGGTGGTGAATCAGAGATGGGGAATCACAGGCGGGGAATCAGAGGCAGGGAATAGAACGCGGGTAATCAGAGGCAGGGAATCAGAGTTGGGGCATCAGAGGTTGGGAATTAGATATGGGGAAACAGAGGCGGGGAATCAGAGGCGGGGAAACAGAGGCGGGAAATCAGATATGGGGAATCAGAGGTGGGGAATCAGAGGCAGGGAATCAGATGTGCGGAATCAGAGATGGGGAATCAGAGGCAGCGAATCAGAATCAGAAGCGGGGAATCAGAGGCCGGGAATCAGAGGCCGGGAATCAGATGCTGGGAATAAGAGGCCGGGAATCAGAGGTGGGGAATCAGAGTCCGGGAATCAGAGATGGGGATTCAGAGGCGGAAAATGAGATATGTAGAATCAGAGGCGGGGAATCAGAGGCGGGGAAACAGAGGTGGGGAATCAGATATGTGGAATCAGAGGTGGCGAATCAAAGGCGGTGAATCAGAGATGGGGAATCAGAGGCTGGGAATCAGAGGCAGGGAATCAAACACGGGAAATCAGGGGCGGGGAATCAGAGCTGGGGAATCAGAGGCGGGGAATCAGAGTTGGGGAATCAGAGGCAGGGAATCTGATATGGGGAAACAAGGGCAGGGAATCAGAGGCGGGGAAACAGAGGCGGGGAATCAGATATGGGGAATCAGAGGTGTGGAATCAGAGGTTGGGAATCAGAGGCAGGGAATCAGAGGCGGCGAAACAGAGGCGGGGAATCAGATATGGGGAATCAGAGGTGGCGAATCAAAGGCGGTGAAACAGAGATGGGGAATCAGGGCAGGGAATCAGAGGCAGGGAATCAAACACGGGGAATCAGAGCTGGGGAATCAGAGGCGGGGAATTAGAGTTGGGGAATCAGAGGAGGGGAATCAGAGGCGGGGAAACAGAGGCGGGGAATCAGATATGGGGAATCAGAGGTGGGGAATCAGAGGTTCGGAATCAGAGGCAGGGAATCGGAGGCGGGGAATCAGAGGCAGGGAATCAGATGTGCGGAATCGGAGATGGGGAATCAGAGGTAGGGAATCAGAGGTGGGGAATCAGAGGCGGGGAATAAGAGGCCGGGAATCAGATATGGGGAAACAGAGGTGGGGAATCAGAGGCGGGGAAACAGAGGCGGGGAATCAGATATGGGGAATCAGAGGTGGGGAATCAGAGGTTGGGAATCAGAGGCAGGGAATCAGAGGCTTGGAATCAGATGCAGGGAATCAGATGCGGGGAATCAGAGGCGGGGAATCAGAGCTGGGGAATCAGAGGTGGGGAATCAGAGTTGGGGAATCAGAGGCGGGGACTTAGATATTGGGAAACAGAGGCGGGAAATCAGAGGCGGGGAAACAGAGGCGGGGAATCAGATATGGGGAATCAGAGGTGGGGAATCAGAGGCAGGGAATCAGATGTGCGGAATCAGAGATGGGGAATCAGAGGCAGGGAATCAGAATCAGAAGCAGGGAATCAGAGGCCGGGAATAAGAGGCCGGAATCAGATGCCGGGAATAAGAGGCCGGGAATCAGAGATGGGGATTCAGAGGCGGGGAATGAGATATGGGGAATCAGAGGCGGGGAATCAGAGGCGGGGAATCAGAGGCGGGGAAACAGATGCGGGGAATCAGATATGGGGAATCAGAGGTGGCGAATCAAAGGCGGTGAATCAGAGATGCGGAATCAGAGGCCGGGAATCAGAGGCAGGGAATCAAACACGGGGAATCAGAGGCGGGGAATCAGAGCTGGGGAATCAGAGGCGGGGAATCAGAGTTGGGGAATCAGAGGCGGGGAAGCAGAGGCAGGGAATCAGACGCGGGGATTCAGAGGCGGGGAATCATAGTTGGGAATCAGAGGCGGATAATCAGATATGGGGAAACAGAGGCGGGGAAACAGGGGCGGGGAAACAGAGGCGGGGAATCAGATATGGGGAATCGGATGCGGGGAATCAGAGGCGGGGAATCAGAGCTGTGGAATCAGAGGCGGGGAATCAGAGTTGGGGCATCAGAGGTGGGGAATTAGATATGGGGAAACAGAGGCGGGGAATCAGAGGCGTGGAAACAGAGGCGGGGAATCAGATATGGGGAATCAGACGTGGGGAATCAGAGGCAGGTAATCAGACATGCGGAATCAGAGATGGGGAATCAGAGGCAGGGAATCAGAATCAGAAGCGGGGAGTCAGAGGCCGGGAATCAGAGGCCTGGAATCAGATGCTGGGAATAAGAGGCCGGGAATCAGAGGTGGGGAATCAGAGTCCGGGAATCAGAGATGGGGAGTCAGAGGCGGGGAATGAGATATGGAGAATCAGAGGCGGGGAATCAGAGGCGGGGAAACAGAGGTGGGGAATCAGATATGGGGAATCAGAGGTGGCGAATCAAAGGCGGTGAATCAGAGATGGGGAATCAGAGGCGGGGAATCAGAGGCAGGGAATCAAACACGGGGAATCAGAGGCGGGCAATCAGAGCTGGGGAATCAGAGGCTGGGAATCAAAGTTGGGGAATCAGAGTCAGGGAATCAGATATGGGGAAACAGGGGCGGGGAATCAGAGGCGGGTAAACAGAGGCGGGGAATCAGATATGGGGAATCAGAGGCGGGGAATTAGAGGCGTGGAAACAGAGGCGGGGAATCAGATATGGGGAATCAGAGGCGGGGAATCAGAGGCGTGGAAACAGAGGCGGGGAATCAGATATGGGGAATCAGAGGTGGGGAATCAGAGGCAGGTAATCAGATGTGCGGAATCAGAGATGGGGAATCAGAGGCAGAGAATCAGAATCAGAAGCGGGGAGTCAGAGGCCGGGAATCAGATGCCTGGAATCAGATGCTGGGAATAAGAGGCCGGGAATCAGAGGTGGGGAATCAGAGTCCGGGAGTCAGAGATGGGGATTCAGAGGCGGGGAATGAGATATGGAGAATCAGAGGTGGGGAATCAGAGGCGGGGAAACAGAGGTGGGGAATCAGATATGGGGAATCAGAGGTGGCGAATCAAAGGCGGTGAATCAGAGATGGGGAATCAGAGGCGGGGAATCAGAGGCAGGGAATCAAACACGGGGAATCAGAGGCGGGGAATCAGAGCTGGGGGAATCAGAGGCTGGGAATCAAAGTTGTGGAATCAGAGGCAGGGAATCAGATATGGGGAAACAGGGGCGGGGAATCAGAGGCGGGGAAACAGAGGCGGGGAATCAGATATGGGGAATCAGAGGCGGGGAATTAGAGTTGGGGAATCAGAGGCGGGGAATCAGAGGTGGGGAAACAGAGGCGGGGAATCAAACACGGGGAATCAGAGGTGGGGAATCAGAGGTTGGGAATCAGAGGCAGGGAATCAGAGGCGGGGAATCAGAGGCGGGGAATCAGAGGCAGGGATTCAGATGTGCGGAATCGGAGATGGGGAATCAGAGGCAGGGAATCAGAGGCGGGGAATCAGAGGCGGGGAATCAGAGGCCGGGAATCAGATATGGGGAATCAGAGGCGGGGAATCAGAGGTGGGGAAACAGAGGCTGGGAATCAGATATGGGGAATCAGAGGTGGGGAATCAGAGGTTGGGAATCAGAGGCAGGGAATCAGAGGCTTGGAATCAGATGCAGGGAATCAGATGCGGGGAATCAGAGGCGGGGAATCAGAGCTGGGGAATCAGAGGTGGGGAATCAGAGTTGGGGAATCAGAGGCGGGGACTTAGATATTGGGAAACAGAGGCGTGGAATCAGAGGCGGGGAAACAGAGGCGGGGAATCAGATATGGGGAATCAGAGATGGGGAATCAGAGGCAGGGAATCAGATGTGCGGAATCAGAGATGGGTAATCAAAGGCAGGGAATCAGAATCAGAAGCAGGGAATCAGAGGCCGGGAATCAGAGGCCGGAATCAGATGCCGGGAATAAGAGGCCGGGAATCAGAGGTGGGGATTCAGAGGCGGGGAATGAGATATGGGGAATCAGAGGCGGGGAATCAGAGGCGGGGAAACAGAGGCGGGGAATCAGATATGGGGAATCAGAGGTGGCGAATCAAAGGCGGTGATTCAGAAATGGGGAATCAGAGGACGGGAATCAGAGGCAGGGAATCAAACACGGGGAATCAGAGGCGGGGAATCAGAGCTGGGGAATCAGAGGCTGGGAATCAAAGTTGGGGAATCAGAGGCAGGGAATCAGATATGGGGGAACAGGGGCGGGGAATCAGAGGCAGGGAAACAGAGGCGGGGAATCAGATATGGGGAATCAGAGGCGGGGAATTAGAGTTGGGGAATCAGAGGCGGGGAATCAGAGGCGGGGAAACAGAGACGGGGAATCAAACACGGGGAATCAGAGGTGGGGAATCAGAGGTTGGGAATCAGAGGCAGGGAATCAGAGGCGGGGAATCAGAGGCGGGGAATCAGAGGCAGGGAATCAGATGTGCGGAATCGGAGATGGGGAATCAGAGGCAGGGAATCAGAGGCGGGGAATCAGAGTCCGGGAATCAGATATGGGGAAACAGAGGCGGGGAATCAGAGGCGGGGAAACAGAGGCTGGGAATCAGATATGGGGAATCAGAGGTGGGGAATCAGAGGTTGGGAATCAGAGGCAGGGAATCAGAGGCTTGGAATCAGATGCGGGGAATCAGATGCAGGGAATCAGAGGCGGGGAATCAGAGCTGGGGAATCAGAGGTGGGGAATCAGAGTTGGGGAATCAGAGGCGGGGACTTAGATATTGGGAAACAGAGGCAGGGAATCAGAGGCGGGGAAACAGAGGGTGGAATCAGATATGGGGAATCAGAGATGGGGAATCAGAGGCAGGGAATCAGATGTTCGGAATCAGAGATGGGGAATCAAAGGCAGGGAATCAGAATCAGAAGCAGGGAATCAGAGGCCGGGAATCAGAGGCCGGAATCAGATGCCGGGAATAAGAGGCTGGGAATCAGAGGTGGGGAATCAGAGTCCGGGAATCAGAGATGGGGAATCAGAGGCGGGGAATGAGATATGGGGAATCAGAGGCGGGGAATCAGAGGCGGGGATACAGAGGCGAGGAATCAGATATGGGGAATCAGAGGTGGCGAATCAAAGGCGGTGAATCAGAGATGGGGAATCAGAGGCGGGGAATCAGAGGCAGGGAATCAAACACGGGGAATCAGAGGCGGGGAATCAGAGCTGGGGAATCAGAGGCGGGGAATCAGAGTTGGGGAATCAGAGGCGGGGAATCAGAGCTTGGGAATCAGAGGTGGGGATCAGAGTCAGGGAATCAGAGGCAGGGAATCAGATGTGCGGAATCCGAGATGGGGAATCAGAGGTGGGGAATCAGAGGCTGTGAATCAGAGATGGGGAATCAGAGGCGGGGAATCAGAGGCAGGAAATCAGACACGGGGATTCAGAGGCTGGGAATCAGACGGGGGGAATCAAAGGCGGGGAATCAGAGCTGGGGAATCAGAGGCAGGGAATCAGAGTTGGGGATTCAGAGGCGGGGAATCAGATATGGGGAAACAGAGGCGGGGAATCAGAGGCGGGCAAACAGAGGCGGGGAATTAGATATGGGGAATCAGAGGTGGGGAGTCAGAGGTGGTGAATCAGAGATGGGGAATCACAGGCGGGGAATCAGAGGCAGGGAATAGAACGCGGGGAATCAGAGGCAGGGAATCAGAGTTGGGGCATCAGAGGTTGGGAATTAGATATGGGGAAACAGAGGCGGGGAATCAGAGGCGGGGAAACAGAGGCGGGAAATCAGATATGGGGAATCAGAGGTGGGGAATCAGAGGCAGGGAATCAGATGTGCGGAATCAGAGATGGGGAATCAGAGGCAGAGAATCAGAATCAGAAGCGGGGAATCAGAGGCCGGGAATCAGAGGCCGGGAATCAGATGCTGGGAATAAGAGGCCGGGAATCAGAGGTGGGGAATCAGAGTCCGGGAATCAGAGATGGGGATTCAGAGGCGGAAAATGAGATATGTAGAATCAGAGGCGGGGAATCAGAGGCGGGGAAACAGAGGTGGGGAATCAGATATGTGGAATCAGAGGTGGCGAATCAAAGGCAGTGAATCAGAGATGGGGAATCAGAGGCGGGGAATCAGAGGCAAGGAATCAAACACGGGAAATCAGGGGCGGGGAATCAGAGCTGGGGAATCAGAGGCGGGGAATCAGAGTTGGGGAATCAGAGGCAGGGAATCAGATATGGGGAAACAAGGGTAGGGAATCAGAGGCGGGGAAACAGAGGCGGGGAATCAGATATGGGGAATCAGAGGTGTGGAATCAAAGGTTGGGAATCAGAGGCAGGGAATCAGAGGCGGCGAAACAGAGGCGGGGAATCAGATATGGGGAATCAGAGGTGGCGAATCAAAGGCAGTGTAACAGAGATGGGGAATCAGGGCAGGGAATCAGAGGCAGGGAATCAAACACGGGGAATCAGAGCTGGGGAATCAGAGGCGGGGAATTAGAGTTGGGGAATCAGAGGAGGGGAATCAGAGGCGGGGCAACAGAGGCGGGGAATCAGATATGGGGAATCAGAGGTGGGGAATCAGAGGTTCGGAATCAGAGGCAGGGAATCAGAGGCGGGGAATCAGAGGCAGGGAATCAGATGTGCGGAATCGGAGATGGGGAATCAGAGGTAGGGAATCAGAGGTGGGGAATCAGAGGCGGGGAATAAGAGGCCGGGAATCAGATATGGGGAAACAGAGGTGGGGAATCAGAGGCGGGGTAACAGAGGCGGGGAATCAGATATGGGGTATCAGAGGTAGGGAATCAGAGGTTGGAAATCAGAGGCAGCGAATCAGAGGCTTGGAATCAGATGCAGGGAATCAGATGCGGGGAATCAGAGGCGGGGAATCAGAGCTGGGGAATCAGAGGTGGGGAATCAGAGTTGGGGAATCAGAGGCGGGGACTTAGATATTGGGAAACAGAGGCGGGAAATCAGAGGCGGGGAAACAGAGGCGGGGAATCAGATATGGGGAATCAGAGGCGGGGAATCAGAGGCAGGGAATCAGATGTGCGGAATCGGAGATGGGGAATCAGAGGTAGGGAATCTGAGATGGGGAATCAGAGGCGGGGAATCAGAGGCAGGTTATCAGACACGGGGATTCAGAGTCTGGGAATCAGACGGGGGGAATCAAAGGCGGGGAATGAATCTGGGGAATCAGAGGCAGGGAATCAGAGTTGGGGATTCAGAGGCGGGGAATCAGATATGGGGAAACAGAGGCGGGGAATCAGAGGCGGGCAAACAGTGGCGGGGAATTAGATATTGGGAATCAGTGGTGGGGAATCAGAGGTGGTGAATCAATGATGGGGAATCACAGGCGGGGAATCAGAGGCAGGGAATAGAACGCGGGGAATCAGAGGCAGGGAATCAGAGCTGGGGAATAAGAGGCGTGGAATCATAGTTGGGAATCAGAGGCGGGGAATCAGATATGGGGAAACAGTGGCGGGGAATCAGGGGCGGGGAAACAGAGGCGGGGAATCAGATATGGGGAATCGGATGTGGAGAATCAGAGGCAGGGAATCAGAGCTGGGGAATCAGAGGCGGGAAATCAGAGTTGGGGCATCAGAGGTGGGGAATTAGATCTGGGGAAACAGAGGCGGGGAATCAGATGTGCGGAATCAGAGGCGGGGAATCAGAGGCAGGGAATCAGAATCAGAAGCGGGGAGTCAGAGGCCGGGAATCAAGAGGCCTGGAATCAGATGCTGGGAATAAGAGGCCGGGAATCAGAGGTGGGGAATCAGAGTCCGGGAATCAGAGATGGGGAGTCAGAGGCGGGGAATGAGATATGGAGAATCAGAGGCGGGGAATCAGAGGTGGGGAAACAGAGGTGGGGAATCAGATATGGGGAATCAGAGGTGGCGAATCAAAGGCTGTGAATCAGAGATGGGTATCAGAGGCGGGGAATCAGAGGCAGGGAATCAAACACGGGGAATCAGAGGCGGGGAATCAGAGCTGGGGAATCAAAGGCTGGGAATCAAAGTTGGGGAATCAGAGGCAGGGAATCAGATATGGGGAAACAGGGGCGGGGAATCAGAGGCGGGGAAACAGAGGCAGGGAATCAGATATGGGGAATCAGAGGCGGGGAATTAGAGTTGGGGAATCAGAGGCGGGGAATCAGAGGCGGGGAAACAGAGGCGGGGAATCAAACACGGGGAATCAGAGGTGGGGAATCAGAGGTTGGGAATCAGAGGCAGGGAATCAGAGGCGGGGAATCAGAGGCGGGGAATCAGAGGCAGGGAATCAGATGTGCGGAATCGGAGATGAGGAATCAGAGGCAGGGAATCAGAGGCGGGGAATCAGATGCGGGGAATCAGAGGCCGGGAATCAGATATGGGGAAACAGAGGCGGGGAATCAGAGGCGGGGAAACAGAGGCTGGGAATCAGATATGGGGAATCAGAGGTGGGGAAACAGAGGTTGGGAATCAGAGGCAGGGAATCAGAGGCTTGGAATCAGATGCAGGGAATCAGATGCGGGGAATCAGAGGCGGGGAATCAGAGCTGGGGAATCAAAGGCTGGGAATCAAAGTTGGGGAATCAGAGGCAGGGAATCAGAGGCGGGGAATCAGATGCGGGGAATCAGAGGCCGGGAATCAGATATGGGGAAACAGAGGCGGGGAATCAGAGGCGGGGAAACAGAGGCTGGGAATCAGATATGGGGAATCAGAGGTGGGGAATCAGAGGTTGGGAATCAGAGGCAGGGAATCAGAGGCTTGGAATCAGATGCAGGGAATCAGATGCGGGGAATCAGAGGCGGGGAATCAGAGCTGGGGAATCAGAGGCTGGGAATCAAAGTTGGGGAATCAGAGGCAGGGAATCAGATATGGGGAAACAGGGGCGGGGAATCAGAGGCGGGGAAACAGAGGCGGGGAATCAGATATGGGGAATCAGAGGCGGGGAATTAGAGTTGGGGAATCAGAGGCGGGGAATCAGAGGCGGGGATACAGAGGCGGGGAATCAAACACGGGGAATCAGAGGTGGGGAATCAGAGGTTGGGAATCAGAGGCAGGGAATCAGAGGCGGGGAATCAGAGGCGGGGAATCAGAGGCAGGGAATCAGATGTGCGGAATCGGAGATGGGGAATCAGAGGCAGGGAATCAGAGGCGGGGAATCAGAGGCGGGGAACCAGAGGCCGGGAATCAGATATGGGGAAACAGAGGCGGGGAATCAGAGGCGGGGAAACAGATGCTGGGAATCAGATATGGGGAATCAGAGGTGGGGAATCAGAGGTTGGGAATCAGAGGCAGGGGATCAGAGGCTTGGAATCAGATGCAGGGAATCAGGTGCGGGGAATCAGAGGCGGGGAATCAGAGCTGGGGAATCAGAGTCTGGGAATCAAAGTTGGGGAATCAGAGGCGGGGAATCAGATATGGGGAAACAGGGGCGGGGAATCAGAGGCGGGGAAACAGAGGCGGGGAATCAGATATGGGGAAGCAGAGGCGGGGAATTAGAGTTGGGGAATCAGAGGCGGGGAATCAGAGGCGGGGAGACAGAGGCGGGGAATCAAACACGGGGAATCAGAGGTGGGGAATCAGAGGTTGGGAATCAGAGGCAGGGAATCAGAGGCGGGGAATCAGAGGCGGGGAATGAGAGGCAGGGAATCAGATGTGCGGAATCGGAGATGGGGAATCAGAGGCACGGAATCAGAGGCGGGGAATCAGAGGCGGGGAATCAGAGGCCGGGAATCAGATATGGGGAAACAGAAGCGGGGAATCAGAGGCGGGGAAACAGAGGCTGGGAATCAGGTATGGGGAATCAGATGTGGGGAATCAGAGGCGGGGAATCAGAGCTGGGGAATCAGAGGTGGGGAATCAAAGTTGGGGAATCAGAGGCGGGGACTTAGATATGGGGAAACAGAGGCGGGGAATCAGAGACGGGGAAACAGAGGCGGGGATTCAGATATGGGGAATCAGAGGTGGGGAATAAGAGGCAGGGAATTAGATGTGCGGAATCAGAAATGGGGAATCAGAGGCAGGGAATCAGAATCAGAAGCAGGGAATCAGAGGCCGGGAATCAGAGGCCGGAATCAGATGCCGGGAATAAGAGGTCGGGAATCAGAGGTGGGGAATCAGAGTCCGGGAATCAGAGATGGGGAATCAGAGGCGGGGAATGAGATATGGGGAATCAGAGGCGGGGAATCAGAGGCGGGGAAACAGTGGCGAGGAATCAGATATGGGGAATCAGAGGTGGCGAATCAAAGGCGGTGAATCAGAGATGGGGAATCAGAGCTGGGTAATCAGAGGCAGGGGATCAAACACGGGGAATCAGAGGCGGGGAATCAGAGCTGGGGAATCAGAGGCGGGGAATCAGAGTTGGGGAATCAGAGGCGGGGAATCAGAGCTGGGGAATCAGAGTTGGGGAATCAGAGTCGGGGAATCAGAGGCAGGGAATCGGATGTGCGGAAACAGAGATGGGGAATCAGAGGTGGGGAATCAGAGGCGGTGAATCTGAGATGGGGAATCAGAGGCGGGGAATCAGAGGCAGGTTATCAGACACGGGGATTCAGAGGCTGGGAATCAGACGGGGGAATCAAAGGCGGGGAATGAAGCTGGGGAATCAGAGGCAGGGAATCAGAGTAGGGGATTCAGAGGCGGGGAATCAGATATGGGGAAACAGAGGCGGGGAATCAGAGGCGGGCAAACAGAGGCAGGGAATTAGATATGGGGAATCAGTGGTGGGGAATCAGAGGTGGTGAATCAGTGATGGGGAATCACAGGCGGGGAATCAGAGGCAGGGAATAGAACACGGGGAATCAGAGGCAGGGAATCAGAGCTGGGGAATAAGAGGCGGGGAATCATAGTTGGGAATCAGAGGCGGGGAATCAGATATGGGGAAACAGAGGCGGGGAATCAGGGGCGGGGAAACAGAGGCGGGGAATCAGATATGGGGAATCGGATGTGGAGAATCAGAGGCAGGGAATCAGAGCTGGGGAATCAGAGGCGGGGAATCAGAGTTGGGGCATCAGAGGTGGGGAATTAGATCTGGGGAAACAGAGGCGGGGAATCAGATGTGCGGAATCAGAGGCGGGGAATCAGAGGCAGGGAATCAGAATCAGAAGCGGGGAGTCAGAGGCCGGGAATCAGAGGCCTGGAATCAGATGCTGGGAATAAGAGGCCGGGAATCAGAGGTGGGGAATCAGAGTCCGGGAATCAGAGATGGGGAGTCAGAGGCGGGGAATGAGATATGGAGAATCAGAGGCGGGGAATCAGAGGTGGGGAAACAGAGGTGGGGAATCAGATATGGGGAATCAGAGGTGGCGAATCAAAGGCTGTGAATCAGAGATGGGGAATCAGAGGCGGGGAATCAGAGGCAGGGAATCAAACACGGGGAATCAGAGGCGGGGAATCAGAGCTGGGGAATCAGAGGCTGGGAATCAAAGTTGGGGAATCAGAGGCAGGGAATCAGATATGGGGAAACAGGGGCGGGGAATCAGAGGCGGGGAAACAGAGGCAGGGAATCAGATATGGGGAATCAGAGGCGGGGAATTAGAGTTGGGGAATCAGAGGCGGGGAATCAGAGGCGGGGAAACAGAGGCGGGGAATCAAACACGGGGAATCAGAGGTGGGGAATCAGAGGTTGGGAATCAGAGGCAGGGAATCAGAGGCGGGGAATCAGAGGCGGGGAATCAGAGGCAGGGAATCAGATGTGCGGAATCGGAGATGAGGAATCAGAGGCAGGGAATCAGAGGCGGGGAATCAGATGCGGGGAATCAGAGGCCGGGAATCAGATATGGGGAAACAGAGGCGGGGAATCAGAGGCGGGGAAACAGAGGCTGGGAATCAGATATGGGGAATCAGAGGTGGGGAATCAGAGGTTGGGAATCAGAGGCAGGGAATCAGAGGCTTGGAATCAGATGCAGGGAATCAGATGCGGGGAATCAGAGGCGGGGAATCAGAGCTGGGGAATCAGAGGCTGGGAATCAAAGTTGGGGAATCAGAGGCAGCGAATCAGAGGCGGGGAATCAGATGTGGGGAATCAGAGGCCGGGAATCAGATATGGGGAAACAGAGGCGGGGAATCAGAGGCGGGGAAACAGAGGCTGGGAATCAGATATGGGGAATCAGAGGTGGGGAATCAGAGGTTGGGAATCAGAGGCAGGGAATCAGAGGCTTGGAATCAGATGCAGGGAATCAGATGCGGGGAATCAGAGGCGGGGAATCAGAGCTGGGGAATCAGAGGCTGGGAATCAAAGTTGGGGAATCAGAGGCAGGGAATCAGATATGGGGAAACAGGGGCGGGGAATCAGAGGCGGGGAAACAGAGGCGGGGAATCAGATATGGGGAATCAGAGGCGGGGAATTAGAGTTGGGGAATCAGAGGCGGGGAATCAGAGGCGGGGATACAGAGGCGGGGAATCAAACACGGGGAATCAGAGGTGGGGAATCAGAGGTTGGGAATCAGAGGCAGGGAATCAGAGGCGGGGAATCAGAGGCGGGGAATCAGAGGCAGGGAATCAGATGTGCGGAATCGGAGATGGGGAATCAGAGGCAGGGAATCAGAGGCGGGGAATCAGAGGCGGGGAACCAGAGGCCGGGAATCAGATATGGGGAAACAGAGGCGGGGAATCAGAGGCGGGGAAACAGATGCTGGGAATCAGATATGGGGAATCAGAGGTGGGGAATCAGAGGTTGGGAATCAGAGGCAGGGAATCAGAGGATTGGAATCAGATGCAGGGAATCAGATGCAGGGAATCAGAGGCGGGGAATCAGAGCTGGGGAATCAGAGGTGGGGAATTAGAGTTGGGGAATCAGAGGCGGGGACTTAGATATTGGGAAACAGAGGCGGGGAATCAGAGGCGGGGAAACATAGGCGGGGAATCAAACACGTAGAATCAGAGGCTTGGAATCAGATGCAGCGAATCAGATGCGGGGAATCAGAGGTGGGGAATCAGAGCTGGGGAATCAGAGGTGGGGAATCAGAGTTGGGGAATCAGAGGCGGGGACTTAGATATTGGGAAACAGAGGCGTGGAATCAGAGGCGGGGAAACAGAGGCGGGGAATCAGATATAAGGAATCAGAGATGGGGAATCAGAGGCAGGGAATCAGATGTGCGGAATCAGAGATGGGTAATCAAAGGCAGGGAATCAGAATCAGAAGCAGGGAATCAGAGGCCGGGATCAGTGGCCGGAATCAGATGCCGGGAATAAGAGGCCGGGAATCAGAGGTGGGGATTCAGAGGCGGGGAATGAGATATGGGGAATCAGAGGCGGGGAATCAGAGGCGGGGAAACAGAGGCGGGGAATCAGATATGGGGAATCAGAGGTGGCGAATCAAAGGCGGTGATTCAGAGATGGGGAATCAGAGGACGGGAATCAGAGGCAGGGAATCAAACACGGGGAATCAGAGGCGGGGAATCAGAGCTGGGGAATCAGAGGCTGGGAATCAAAGTTGGGGAATCAGAGGCAGGGAATCAGATATGGGGAAACAGGGGCGGGGAATCAGAGGCAGGGAAACAGAGGCGGGGAATCAGATATGGGGAATCAGAGGCGGGGAATTAGAGTTGGGGAATCAGAGGCGGGGAATCAGAGGCGGGGAAACAGAGACGGGGAATCAAACACGGGGAATCAGAGGTGGGGAATCAGAGGTTGGGAATCAGAGGCAGGGAATCAGAGGCGGGGAATCAGAGGCGGGGAATCAGAGGCAGGGAATCAGATGTGCGGAATCGGAGATGGGGAATCAGAGGCAGGGAATCAGAGGCGGGGAATCAGAGTCCGGGAATCAGATATGGGGAAACAGAGGCGGGGAATCAGAGGCGGGGAAACAGAGGCTGGGAATCAGATATGGGGAATCAGAGGTGGGGAATCAGAGGTTGGGAATCAGAGGCAGGGAATCAGAGGCTTGGAATCAGATGCAGGGAATCAGATGCAGGGAATCAGAGGCGGGGAATCAGAGCTGGGGAATCAGAGGTGGGGAATCAGAGTTGGGGAATCAGAGGCGGGGACTTAGATATTGGGAAACAGAGGCAGGGAATCAGAGGTGGGGAAACAGAGGCGGGGAATGAGATATGGGGAATCAGAGGCGGGGAATCAGAAGCGGGGAAACAGTGGCGAGGAATCAGATATGGGGAATCAGAGGTGACGAATCAAAGGCGGTGAATCAGAGATGGGGAATCAGAGCTGGGGAATCAGAGGCAGGGGATCAAACACGGGGAATCAGAGGCGGGGAATCAGAGCTGGGGAATCAGAGGCGGGGAATCAGAGTTGGGGAATCAGAGGCGGGGAATCAGAGCTGGGGAATCAGAGGTGGGGAATCAGAGTCGGGGAATCAGAGGCAGGGAATCGGATGTGCGGAATCAGAGATGGGGAATCAGAGGTGGGGAATCAGAGGCGGTGAATCTGAGATGGGGAATCAGAGGCGGGGAATCAGAGGCAGGTTATCAGACACGGGGATTCAGAGTCTGGGAATCAGACGGGGGGAATCAAAGGCGGGGAATGAAGCTGGGGAATCAGAGGCAGGGAATCAGAGTTGGGGATTCAGAGGCGGGGAATCAGATATGGGGAAACAGAGGCGGGGAATCAGAGGCGGGCAAACAGTGGCGGGGAATTAGATATGGGGAATCAGTGGTGGGGAATCAGAGGTGGTGAATCAATGATGGGGAATCACAGGCGGGGAATCAGAGGCAGGGAATAGAACGCGGGGAATCAGAGGCAG
Source organism: Narcine bancroftii (assembly GCF_036971445.1). NCBI lineage: Eukaryota > Metazoa > Chordata > Chondrichthyes > Torpediniformes > Narcinidae > Narcine > Narcine bancroftii. The sequence goes on along the minus strand of NW_027211895.1, from coordinate 3,299,360 downwards.
GGAATCAGAGCTGGGGAATAAGAGGCGGGGAATCATAGTTGGGAATCAGAGGCGGGGAATCAGATATGGGGAAACAGAGGCGGGGAATCAGGGGCGGGGAAACAGAGGCGGGGAATCAGATATGGGGAATCGGATGTGGAGAATCAGAGGCAGGGAATCAGAGCTGGGGAATCAGAGGCGGGAAATCAGAGTTGGGGCATCAGAGGTGGGGAATTAGATCTGGGGAAACAGAGGCGGGGAATCAGATGTGCGGAATCAGAGGCGGGGAATCAGAGGCAGGGAATCAGAATCAGAAGCGGGGAGTCAGAGGCCGGGAATCAGAGGCCTGGAATCAGATGCTGGGAATAAGAGGCCGGGAATCAGAGGTGGGGAATCAGAGTCCGGGAATCAGAGATGGGGAGTCAGAGGCGGGGAATGAGATATGGAGAATCAGAGGCGGGGAATCAGAGGTGGGGAAACAGAGGTGGGGAATCAGATATGGGGAATCAGAGGTGGCGAATCAAAGGCTGTGAATCAGAGATGGGTATCAGAGGCGGGGAATCAGAGGCAGGGAATCAAACACGGGGAATCAGAGGCGGGGAATCAGAGCTGGGGAATCAAAGGCTGGGAATCAAAGTTGGGGAATCAGAGGCAGGGAATCAGATATGGGGAAACAGGGGCGGGGAATAAGAGGCGGGGAAACAGAGGCAGGGAATCAGATATGGGGAATCAGAGGCGGGGAATTAGAGTTGGGGAATCAGAGGCGGGGAATCAGAGGCGGGGAAACAGAGGCGGGGAATCAAACACGGGGAATCAGAGGTGGGGAATCAGAGGTTGGGAATCAGAGGCAGGGAATCAGAGGTGGGGAATCAGAGGCGGGGAATCAGAGGCAGGGAATCAGATGTGCGGAATCGGAGATGAGGAATCAGAGGCAGGGAATCAGAGGCGGGGAATCAGATGCGGGGAATCAGAGGCCGGGAATCAGATATGGGGAAACAGAGGCGGGGAATCAGAGGCGGGGAAACAGAGGCTGGGAATCAGATATGGGGAATCAGAGGTGGGGAAACAGAGGTTGGGAATCAGAGGCAGGGAATCAGAGGCTTGGAATCAGATGCAGGGAATCAGATGCGGGGAATCAGAGGCGGGGAATCAGAGCTGGGGAATCAAAGGCTGGGAATCAAAGTTGGGGAATCAGAGGCAGGGAATCAGAGGCGGGGAATCAGATGCGGGGAATCAGAGGCCGGGAATCAGATATGGGGAAACAGAGGCGGGGAATCAGAGGCGGGGAAACAGAGGCTGGGAATCAGATATGGGGAATCAGAGGTGGGGAATCAGAGGTTGGGAATCAGAGGCAGGGAATCGGAGGCTTGGAATCAGATGCAGGGAATCAGATGCGGGGAATCAGAGGCGGGGAATCAGAGCTGGGGAATCAGAGGCTGGGAATCAAAGTTGGGGAATCAGAGGCAGGGAATCAGATATGGGGAAACAGGGGCGGGGAATCAGAGGCGGGGAAACAGAGGCGGGGAATCAGATATGGGGAATCAGAGGCGGGGAATTAGAGTTGGGGAATCAGAGGCGGGGAATCAGAGGCGGGGATACAGAGGCGGGGAATCAAACACGGGGAATCAGAGGTGGGGAATCAGAGGTTGGGAATCAGAGGCAGGGAATCAGAGGCGGGGAATCAGAGGCGGGGAATCAGAGGCAGGGAATCAGATGTGCGGAATCGGAGATGGGGAATCAGAGGCAGGGAATCAGAGCCGGGGAATCAGAGGCGGGGAACCAGAGGCCGGGAATCAGATATGGGGAAACAGAGGCGGGGAATCAGAGGCGGGGAAACAGATGCTGGGAATCAGATATGGGGAATCAGAGGTGGGGAATCAGAGGTTGGGAATCAGAGGCAGGGGATCAGAGGCTTGGAATCAGATGCAGGGAATCAGATGCGGGGAATCAGAGGCGGGGAATCAGAGCTGGGGAATCAGAGTCTGGGAATCAAAGTTGGGGAATCAGAGGCGGGGAATCAGATATGGGGAAACAGGGGCGGGGAATCAGAGGCGGGGAAACAGAGGCGGGGAATCAGATATGGGGAAGCAGAGGCAGGGAATTAGAGTTGGGGAATCAGAGGCGGGGAATCAGAGGCGGGGAGACAGAGGCGGGGAATCAAACACGGGGAATCAGAGGTGGGGAATCAGAGGTTGGGAATCAGAGGCAGGGAATCAGAGGCGGGGAATCAGAGGCGGGGAATGAGAGGCAGGGAATCAGATGTGTGGAATCGGAGATGGGGAATCAGAGGCACGGAATCAGAGGCGGGGAATCAGAGGCGGGGAATCAGAGGCCGGGAATCAGATATGGGGAAACAGAAGCGGGGAATCAGAGGCGGGGAATCAGAGGCAGGGAATCAAACACGGGAAATCAGGGGCGGGGAATCAGAGCTGGGGAATCAGAGGCGGGGAATCAGAGTTGGGGAATCAGAGGCAGGGAATCAGATATGGGGAATCAGAGGTGTGGAATCAGAGGTTGGGAATCAGAGGCAGGGAATCAGAGGCGGCGAAACAGAGGCGGGGAATCAGATATGGGGAATCAGAGGTGGCGAATCAAAGGCGGTGTAACAGAGATGGGGAATCAGGGCAGGGAATCAGAGGCAGGGAATCAAACACGGGGAATCAGAGCTGGGGAATCAGAGGCGGGGAATTAGAGTTGGGGAATCAGAGGAGGGGAATCAGAGGCGGGGCAACAGAGGCGGGGAATCAGATATGGGGAATCAGAGGTGGGGAATCAGAGGTTCGGAATCAGAGGCAGGGAATCAGAGGCGGGGAATCAGAGGCAGGGAATCAGATGTGCGGAATCGGAGATGGGGAATCAGAGGTAGGGAATCAGAGGTGGGGAATCAGAGGCGGGGAATAAGAGGCCGGGAATCAGATATGGGGAAACAGAGGTGGGGAATCAGAGGCGGGGTAACAGAGGCGGGGAATCAGATATGGGGTATCAGAGGTGGGGAATCAGAGGTTGGAAATCAGAGGCAGCGAATCAGAGGCTTGGAATCAGATGCAGGGAATCAGATGCGGGGAATCAGAGGCGGGGAATCAGAGCTGGGGAATCAGAGGTGGGGAATCAGAGTTGGGGAATCAGAGGCGGGGACTTAGATATTGGGAAACAGAGGCGGGAAATCAGAGGCGGGGAAACAGAGGCGGGGAATCAGATATGGGGAATCAGAGGTGGGGAATCAGAGGCAGGGAATCAGATGTGCGGAATCAGAGATGGGGAATCAGAGGCAGGGAATCAGAATCAGAAGCAGGGAATCAGAGGCCGGGAATCAGAGGCCGGAATCAGATGCCGGGAATAAGAGGCCGGGAATCAGAGGTGGGGAATCAGAGTCCGGGAATCAGAGATGGGGATTCAGAGGCGGGGAATGAGATATGGGGAATCAGAGGCGGGGAATCAGAGGCGGGGAAACAGATGCGGGGAATCAGATATGGGGAATCAGAGGCGGGGAATTAGAGTTGGGGAATCAGAGGCGGGGAATCAGAGGCGGGGAAACAGAGACGGGGAATCAAACACGGGGAATCAGAGGTGGGGAATCAGAGGTTGGGAATCAGAGGCAGGGAATCAGAGGCGGGGAATCAGAGGCGGGGAATCAGAGGCAGGGAATCAGATGTGCGGAATCGGAGATGGGGAATCAGAGGCAGGGAATCAGAGGCGGGGAATCAGAGTCCGGGAATCAGATATGGGGAAACAGAGGCGGGGAATCAGAGGCGGGGAAACAGAGGCTGGGAATCAGATATGGGGAATCAGAGGTGGGGAATCAGAGGTTGGGAATCAGAGGCAGGGAATCAGAGGCTTGGAATCAGATGCAGGGAATCAGATGCAGGGAATCAGAGGCGGGGAATCAGAGCTGGGGAATCAGAGGTGGGGAATCAGAGTTGGGGAATCAGAGGCGGGGACTTAGATATTGGGAAACAGAGGCAGGGAATCAGAGGTGGGGAAACAGAGGCGGGGAATGAGATATGGGGAATCAGAGGCGGGGAATCAGAAGCGGGGAAACAGTGGCGAGGAATCAGATATGGGGAATCAGAGGTGACGAATCAAAGGCGGTGAATCAGAGATGGGGAATCAGAGCTGGGGAATCAGAGGCAGGGGATCAAACACGGGGAATCAGAGGCGGGGAATCAGAGCTGGGGAATCAGAGGCGAGGAATCAGAGTTGGGGAATCAGAGGCGGGGAATCAGAGCTGGGGAATCAGAGGTGGGGAATCAGAGTCGGGGAATCAGAGGCAGGGAATCGGATGTGCGGAATCAGAGATGGGGAATCAGAGGTGGGGAATCAGAGGCGGTGAATCTGAGATGGGGAATCAGAGGCGGGGAATCAGAGGCAGGTTATCAGACACGGGGATTCAGAGTCTGGGAATCAGACGGGGGGAATCAAAGGCGGGGAATGAAGCTGGGGAATCAGAGGCAGGGAATCAGAGTTGGGGATTCAGAGGCGGGGAATCAGATATGGGGAAACAGAGGCGGGGAATCAGAGGCGGGCAAACAGTGGCGGGGAATTAGATATGGGGAATCAGTGGTGGGGAATCAGAGGTGGTGAATCAATGATGGGGAATCACAGGCGGGGAATCAGAGGCAGGGAATAGAACGCGGGGAATCAGAGGCAGGGAATCAGAGCTGGGGAATAAGAGGCGGGGAATCATAGTTGGGAATCAGAGGCGGGGAATCAGATATGGGGAAACAGAGGCGGGGAATCAGGGGCGGGGAAACAGAGGCGGGGAATCAGATATGGGGAATCGGATGTGGAGAATCAGAGGCAGGGAATCAGAGCTGGGGAATCAGAGGCGGGAAATCAGAGTTGGGGCATCAGAGGTGGGGAATTAGATCTGGGGAAACAGAGGCGGGGAATCAGATGTGCGGAATCAGAGGCGGGGAATCAGAGGCAGGGAATCAGAATCAGAAGCGGGGAGTCAGAGGCCGGGAATCAGAGGCCTGGAATCAGATGCTGGGAATAAGAGGCCGGGAATCAGAGGTGGGGAATCAGAGTCCGGGAATCAGAGATGGGGAGTCAGAGGCGGGGAATGAGATATGGAGAATCAGAGGCGGGGAATCAGAGGTGGGGAAACAGAGGTGGGGAATCAGATATGGGGAATCAGAGGTGGCGAATCAAAGGCTGTGAATCAGAGATGGGTATCAGAGGCGGGGAATCAGAGGCAGGGAATCAAACACGGGGAATCAGAGGCGGGGAATCAGAGCTGGGGAATCAAAGGCTGGGAATCAAAGTTGGGGAATCAGAGGCAGGGAATCAGATATGGGGAAACAGGGGCGGGGAATAAGAGGCGGGGAAACAGAGGCAGGGAATCAGATATGGGGAATCAGAGGCGGGGAATTAGAGTTGGGGAATCAGAGGCGGGGAATCAGAGGCGGGGAAACAGAGGCGGGGAATCAAACACGGGGAATCAGAGGTGGGGAATCAGAGGTTGGGAATCAGAGGCAGGGAATCAGAGGTGGGGAATCAGAGGCGGGGAATCAGAGGCAGGGAATCAGATGTGCGGAATCGGAGATGAGGAATCAGAGGCAGGGAATCAGAGGCGGGGAATCAGATGCGGGGAATCAGAGGCCGGGAATCAGATATGGGGAAACAGAGGCGGGGAATCAGAGGCGGGGAAACAGAGGCTGGGAATCAGATATGGGGAATCAGAGGTGGGGAAACAGAGGTTGGGAATCAGAGGCAGGGAATCAGAGGCTTGGAATCAGATGCAGGGAATCAGATGCGGGGAATCAGAGGCGGGGAATCAGAGCTGGGGAATCAAAGGCTGGGAATCAAAGTTGGGGAATCAGAGGCAGGGAATCAGAGGCGGGGAATCAGATGCGGGGAATCAGAGGCCGGGAATCAGATATGGGGAAACAGAGGCGGGGAATCAGAGGCGGGGAAACAGAGGCTGGGAATCAGATATGGGGAATCAGAGGTGGGGAATCAGAGGTTGGGAATCAGAGGCAGGGAATCGGAGGCTTGGAATCAGATGCAGGGAATCAGATGCGGGGAATCAGAGGCGGGGAATCAGAGCTGGGGAATCAGAGGCTGGGAATCAAAGTTGGGGAATCAGAGGCAGGGAATCAGATATGGGGAAACAGGGGCGGGGAATCAGAGGCGGGGAAACAGAGGCGGGGAATCAGATATGGGGAATCAGAGGCGGGGAATTAGAGTTGGGGAATCAGAGGCGGGGAATCAGAGGCGGGGATACAGAGGCGGGGAATCAAACACGGGGAATCAGAGGTGGGGAATCAGAGGTTGGGAATCAGAGGCAGGGAATCAGAGGCGGGGAATCAGAGGCGGGGAATCAGAGGCAGGGAATCAGATGTGCGGAATCGGAGATGGGGAATCAGAGGCAGGGAATCAGAGCCGGGGAATCAGAGGCGGGGAACCAGAGGCCGGGAATCAGATATGGGGAAACAGAGGCGGGGAATCAGAGGCGGGGAAACAGATGCTGGGAATCAGATATGGGGAATCAGAGGTGGGGAATCAGAGGTTGGGAATCAGAGGCAGGGGATCAGAGGCTTGGAATCAGATGCAGGGAATCAGATGCGGGGAATCAGAGGCGGGGAATCAGAGCTGGGGAATCAGAGTCTGGGAATCAAAGTTGGGGAATCAGAGGCGGGGAATCAGATATGGGGAAACAGGGGCGGGGAATCAGAGGCGGGGAAACAGAGGCGGGGAATCAGATATGGGGAAGCAGAGGCAGGGAATTAGAGTTGGGGAATCAGAGGCGGGGAATCAGAGGCGGGGAGACAGAGGCGGGGAATCAAACACGGGGAATCAGAGGTGGGGAATCAGAGGTTGGGAATCAGAGGCAGGGAATCAGAGGCGGGGAATCAGAGGCGGGGAATGAGAGGCAGGGAATCAGATGTGTGGAATCGGAGATGGGGAATCAGAGGCACGGAATCAGAGGCGGGGAATCAGAGGCGGGGAATCAGAGGCCGGGAATCAGATATGGGGAAACAGAAGCGGGGAATCAGAGGCGGGGAATCAGAGGCAGGGAATCAAACACGGGAAATCAGGGGCGGGGAATCAGAGCTGGGGAATCAGAGGCGGGGAATCAGAGTTGGGGAATCAGAGGCAGGGAATCAGATATGGGGAATCAGAGGTGTGGAATCAGAGGTTGGGAATCAGAGGCAGGGAATCAGAGGCGGCGAAACAGAGGCGGGGAATCAGATATGGGGAATCAGAGGTGGCGAATCAAAGGCGGTGTAACAGAGATGGGGAATCAGGGCAGGGAATCAGAGGCAGGGAATCAAACACGGGGAATCAGAGCTGGGGAATCAGAGGCGGGGAATTAGAGTTGGGGAATCAGAGGAGGGGAATCAGAGGCGGGGCAACAGAGGCGGGGAATCAGATATGGGGAATCAGAGGTGGGGAATCAGAGGTTCGGAATCAGAGGCAGGGAATCAGAGGCGGGGAATCAGAGGCAGGGAATCAGATGTGCGGAATCGGAAATGGGGAATCAGAGGTAGGGAATCAGAGGTGGGGAATCAGAGGCGGGGAATAAGAGGCCGGGAATCAGATATGGGGAAACAGAGGTGGGGAATCAGAGGCGGGGTAACAGAGGCGGGGAATCAGATATGGGGTATCAGAGGTGGGGAATCAGAGGTTGGAAATCAGAGGCAGCGAATCAGAGGCTTGGAATCAGATGCAGGGAATCAGATGCGGGGAATCAGAGGCGGGGAATCAGAGCTGGGGAATCAGAGGTGGGGAATCAGAGTTGGGGAATCAGAGGCGGGGACTTAGATATTGGGAAACAGAGGCGGGAAATCAGAGGCGGGGAAACAGAGGCGGGGAATCAGATATGGGGAATCAGAGGTGGGGAATCAGAGGCAGGGAATCAGATGTGCGGAATCAGAGATGGGGAATCAGAGGCAGGGAATCAGAATCAGAAGCAGGGAATCAGAGGCCGGGAATCAGAGGCCGGAATCAGATGCCGGGAATAAGAGGCCGGGAATCAGAGGTGGGGAATCAGAGTCCGGGAATCAGAGATGGGGATTCAGAGGCGGGGAATGAGATATGGGGAATCAGAGGCGGGGAATCAGAGGCGGGGAAACAGATGCGGGGAATCAGATATGGGGAATCAGAGGTGGCGAATCAGAGATGCGGAATCAGAGGCCGGGAATCAGAGGCAGGGAATCAAACACGGGGAATCAGAGGCGGGGAATCAGAGCTGGGGAATCAGAGGCGGGGAATCAGAGTTGGGGAATCAGAGGCGGGGAAGCAGAGGCAGGGAATCAGACGCGGGGATTCAGAGGCGGGGAATCATAGTTGGGAATCAGAGGCGGATAATCAGATATGGGGAAACAGAGGCGGGGAATCAGGGGCGGGGAAACAGAGGCGGGGAATCAGATATGGGGAATCGGATGCGGGGAATCAGAGGCGGGGAATCAGAGCTGTGGAATCAGAGGCGGGTAATCAGAGTTGGGGCATCAGAGGTGGGGAATTAGATATGGGGAAACAGAGGCGGGGAATCAGAGGCGTGGAAACAGAGGCGGGGAATCAGATATGGGGAATCAGACGTGGGGAATCAGAGGCAGGGAATCAGAATCAGAAGCGGGGAGCCAGAGGCCGGGAATCAGAGGCCTGGAATCAGATGCTGGGAATAAGAGGCCGGGAATCAGAGGTGGGGAATCAGAGTCCGGGAATCAGAGATGGGGAGTCAGAGGCGGGGAATGAGATATGGAGAATCAGAGGCGGGGAATCAGAGGCGGGGAAACAGAGGTGGGGAATCAGATATGGGGAATCAGAGGTGGCGAATCAAAGGCGGTGAATCAGAGATGGGGAATCAGAGGCGGGGAATCAGAGGCAGGGAATCAAACACGGGGAATCAGAGGCGGGGAATCAGAGCTGGGGAATCAGAGGCTGGGAATCAAAGTTGGGGAATCAGAGTCAGGGAATCAGATATGGGGAAACAGGGGCGGGGAATCAGAGGCGGGGAAACAGAGGCGGGGAATCAGATATGGGGAATCAGAGGCGGGGAATTAGAGTTGGGGAATCAGAGGCGGGGAATTAGTGGTGGGGAAACAGAGGCGGGGAATCAAACACGGGGAATCAGAGGTGGGGAATCAGAGGTTGGAAATTAGAGGCAGGGAATCAGCGGCGGGGAATCAGAGGCGGGGAATCAGAGGCAGGGAATCAGATGTGCGGAATCGGTGATGGGGAATCAGAGGCAGGGAATCAGAGGCGGGGAATCAGAGGCCGGGAATCAGATATGGGGAAACAGAGGCGGGGAATCAGAGGCGGGGAAACAGAGGCTGGGAATCAGATATGGGGAATCAGAGGTGGGGAATCAGAGGTTGGGAATCAGAGGCAGGGGATCAGAGGCTTGGAATCAGATGCAGGGAATCAGATGCGGGGAATCAGAGGCGGGGAATCAGAGCTGGGGAATCAGAGTCTGGGAATCAAAGTTGGGGAATCAGAGGCAGGGAATCAGATATGGGGAAACAGGGTCGGGGAATCAGAGGCGGGGAAACAGAGGCGGGGAATCAAATATGGGGAATCAGAGGCGGGGAATTAGAGTTGGGGAATCAGAGGCGGGGAATCAGAGGCGGGGAAACAGAGGCGGGGAATCAAACACGGGGAATCAGAGGTGGGGAATCAGAGGTTGGGAATCAGAGGCAGGGAATCAGAGGCGGGGAATCAGAGGCGGGGAATGAGAGGCAGGGAATCAGATGTGCGGAATCGGAGATGGGGAATCAGAGGCAGGGAATCAGAGGCGGGGAATCAGAGGCGGGGAATCAGAGGCCGGGAATCAGATATGGGGAAACAGAAGCGGGGAATCAGTGGCGGGGAAACAGAGGCTGGGAATCAGGTATGGGGAATCAGATGTGGGGAATCAGAGGCGGGGAATCAGAGCTGGGGAATCAGAGGTGGGGAATCAAAGTTGGGGAATCAGAGGCGGGGACTTAGATATGGGGAAACAGAGGCGGGGAATCAGAGATGGGGAAACAGAGGCGGGGATTCAGATATGGGGAATCAGAGGTGGGGAATCAGAGGCAGGGAATTAGATGTGCGGAATCAGAAATGGGGAATCAGAGGCAGGGAATCAGAATCAGAAGCAGGGAATCAGAGGCCGGGAATCAGAGGCCGGAATCAGATGCCGGGAATAAGAGGTCGGGAATCAGAGGTGGGGAATAAGAGTCCGGGAATCAGAGATGGGGAATCAGAGGCGGGGAATGAGATATGGGGAATCAGAGGCGGGGAATCAGAGGCGGGGAAACAGTGGCGAGGAATCAGATATGGGGAATCAGAGGTGGCGAATCAAAGGCGGTGAATCAGAGATGGGGAATCAGAGCTGGGGAATCAGAGGCAGGGAATCAAACACGGGGAATCAGAGGCGGGGAATCAGAGCTGGGGAATCAGAGGCGGGGAATCAGAGTTGGGGAATCAGAGGCGGGGAATCAGAGCTGGGGAATCAGAGGTGGGGAATCAGAGTCGGGGAATCAGAGGCAGGGAATCGGATGTGCGGAATCAGAGATGGGGAATCAGAGGTGGGGAATCAGAGGCGGTGAATCTGAGATGGGGAATCAGAGGCGGGGAATCAGAGGCAGGTTATCAGACACGGGGATTCAGAGTCTGGGAATCAGACGGGGGGAATCAAAGGCGGGGAATGAAGCTGGGGAATCAGAGGCAGGGAATCAGAGTTGGGGATTCAGAGGCGGGGAATCAGATATGGGGAAACAGAGGCGGGGAATCAGAGGCGGGCAAACAGTGGCGGGGAATTAGATATGGGGAATCAGTGGTGGGGAATCAGAGGTGGTGAATCAATGATGGGGAATCACAGGCGGGGAATCAGAGGCAGGGAATAGAACGCGGGGAATCAGAGGCAGGGAATCAGAGCTGGGGAATAAGAGGCGGGGAATCATAGTTGGGATCAGAGGCGGGGAATCAGATATGGGGAAACAGAGGCGGGGAATCAGGGGCGGGGAAACAGAGGCGGGGAATCAGATATGGGGAATCGGATGTGGAGAATCAGAGGCAGGGAATCAGAGCTGGGGAATCAGAGGCGGGAAATCAGAGTTGGGGCATCAGAGGTGGGGAATTAGATCTGGGGAAACAGAGGCGGGGAATCAGATGTGCGGAATCAGAGGCGGGGAATCAGAGGCAGGGAATCAGAATCAGAAGCGGGGAGTCAGAGGCCGGGAATCAGAGGCCTGGAATCAGATGCTGGGAATAAGAGGCCGGGAATCAGAGGTGGGGAATCAGAGTCCGGGAATCAGAGATGGGGAGTCAGAGGCGGGGAATGAGATATGGAGAATCAGAGGCGGGGAATCAGAGGTGGGGAAACAGAGGTGGGGAATCAGATATGGGGAATCAGAGGTGGCGAATCAAAGGCTGTGAATCAGAGATGGGTATCAGAGGCGGGGAATCAGAGGCAGGGAATCAAACACGGGGAATCAGAGGCGGGGAATCAGAGCTGGGGAATCAAAGGCTGGGAATCAAAGTTGGGGAATCAGAGGCAGGGAATCAGATATGGGGAAACAGGGGCGGGGAATCAGAGGCGGGGAAACAGAGGCAGGGAATCAGATATGGGGAATCAGAGGCGGGGAATTAGAGTTGGGGAATCAGAGGCGGGGAATCAGAGGCGGGGAAACAGAGGCGGGGAATCAAACACGGGGAATCAGAGGTGGGGAATCAGAGGTTGGGAATCAGAGGCAGGGAATCAGAGGCGGGGAATCAGAGGCGGGGAATCAGAGGCAGGGAATCAGATGTGCGGAATCGGAGATGAGGAATCAGAGGCAGGGAATCAGAGGCGGGGAATCAGATGCGGGGAATCAGAGGCCGGGAATCAGATATGGGGAAACAGAGGCGGGGAATCAGAGGCGGGGAAACAGAGGCTGGGAATCAGATATGGGGAATCAGAGGTGGGGAAACAGAGGTTGTGAATCAGAGGCAGGGAATCAGAGGCTTGGAATCAGATGCAGGGAATCAGATGCGGGGAATCAGAGGCGGGGAATCAGAGCTGGGGAATCAAAGGCTGGGAATCAAAGTTGGGGAATCAGAGGCAGGGAATCAGAGGCGGGGAATCAGATGCGGGGAATCAGAGGCCGGGAATCAGATATGGGGAAACAGAGGCGGGGAATCAGAGGCGGGGAAACAGATGCTGGGAATCAGATATGGGGAATCAGAGGTGGGGAATCAGAGGTTGGGAATCAGAGGCAGGGAATCAGAGGATTGGAATCAGATGCAGGGAATCAGATGCAGGGAATCAGAGGCGGGGAATCAGAGCTGGGGAATCAGAGGTGGGGAATTAGAGTTGGGGAATCAGAGGCGGGGACTTAGATATTGGGAAACAGAGGCGGGGAATCAGAGGCGGGGAAACATAGGCGGGGAATCAAACACGGAGAATCAGAGGCTTGGAATCAGATGCAGCGAATCAGATGCGTGGAATCAGAGGCGGGGAATCAGAGCTGGGGAATCAGAGGTGGGGAATCAGAGTTGGGGAATCAGAGGCGGGGACTTAGATATTGGGAAACAGAGGCGTGGAATCAGAGGCGGGGAAACAGAGGCGGGGAATCAGATATGGGGAATCAGAGATGGGGAATCAGAGGCAGGGAATCAGATGTGCGGAATCAGAGATGGGTAATCAAAGGCAGGGAATCAGAATCAGAAGCAGGGAATCAGAGGCCGGGAATCAGTGGCCGGAATCAGATGCCGGGAATAAGAGGCCGGGAATCAGAGGTGGGGATTCAGAGGCGGGGAATGAGATATGGGGAATCAGAGGCGGGGAATCAGAGGCGGGGAAACAGAGGCGGGGAATCAGATATGGGGAATCAGAGGTGGCGAATCAAAGGCGGTGATTCAGAGATGGGGAATCAGAGGACGGGAATCAGAGGCAGGGAATCAAACACGGGGAATCAGAGGCGGGGAATCAGAGCTGGGGAATCAGAGGCTGGGAATCAAAGTTGGGGAATCAGAGGCAGGGAATCAGATATGGGGAAACAGGGGCGGGGAATCAGAGGCAGGGAAACAGAGGCGGGGAATCAGATATGGGGAATCAGAGGCGGGGAATTAGAGTTGGGGAATCAGAGGCGGGGAATCAGAGGCGGGGAAACAGAGACGGGGAATCAAACACGGGGAATCAGAGGTGGGGAATCAGAGGTTGGGAATCAGAGGCAGGGAATCAGAGGCGGGGAATCAGAGGCGGGGAATCAGAGGCAGGGAATCAGATGTGCGGAATCGGAGATGGGGAATCAGAGGCAGGGAATCAGAGGCGGGGAATCAGAGTCCGGGAATCAGATATGGGGAAACAGAGGCGGGGAATCAGAGGCGGGGAAACTGAGGCTGGGAATCAGATATGGGGAATCAGAGGTGGGGAATCAGAGGTTGGGAATCAGAGGCAGGGAATCAGAGGCTTGGAATCAGATGCAGGGAATCAGATGCAGGGAATCAGAGGCGGGGAATCAGAGCTGGGGAATCAGAGGTGGGGAATCAGAGTTGGGGAATCAGAGGCGGGGACTTAGATATTGGGAAACAGAGGCAGGGAATCAGAGGTGGGGAAACAGAGGCGGGGAATGAGATATGGGGAATCAGAGGCGGGGAATCAGAAGCGGGGAAACAGTGGCGAGGAATCAGATATGGGGAATCAGAGGTGACGAATCAAAGGCGGTGAATCAGAGATGGGGAATCAGAGCTGGGGAATCAGAGGCAGGGGATCAAACACGGGGAATCAGAGGCGGGGAATCAGAGCTGGGGAATCAGAGGCGGGGAATCAGAGTTGGGGAATCAGAGGCGGGGAATCAGAGCTGGGGAATCAGAGGTGGGGAATCAGAGTCGGGGAATCAGAGGCAGGGAATCGGATGTGCGGAATCAGAGATGGGGAATCAGAGGTGGGGAATCAGAGGCGGTGAATCTGAGATGGGGAATCAGAGGCGGGGAATCAGAGGCAGGTTATCAGACACGGGGATTCAGAGTCTGGGAATCAGACGGGGGGAATCAAAGGCGGGGAATGAAGCTGGGGAATCAGAGGCAGGGAATCAGAGTTGGGGATTCAGAGGCGGGGAATCAGATATGGGGAAACAGAGGCGGGGAATCAGAGGCGGGCAAACAGTGGCGGGGAATTAGATATGGGGAATCAGTGGTGGGGAATCAGAGGTGGTGAATCAATGATGGGGAATCACAGGCGGGGAATCAGAGGCAGGGAATAGAACGCGGGGAATCAGAGGCAGGGAATCAGAGCTGGGGAATAAGAGGCGGGGAATCATAGTTGGGAATCAGAGGCGGGGAATCAGATATGGGGAAACAGAGGCGGGGAATCAGGGGCGGGGAAACAGAGGCGGGGAATCAGATATGGGGAATCGGATGTGGAGAATCAGAGGCAGGGAATCAGAGCTGGGGAATCAGAGGCGGGAAATCAGAGTTGGGGCATCAGAGGTGGGGAATTAGATCTGGGGAAACAGAGGCGGGGAATCAGATGTGCGGAATCAGAGGCGGGGAATCAGAGGCAGGGAATCAGAATCAGAAGCGGGGAGTCAGAGGCCGGGAATCAGAGGCCTGGAATCAGATGCTGGGAATAAGAGGCCGGGAATCAGAGGTGGGGAATCAGAGTCCGGGAATCAGAGATGGGGAGTCAGAGGCGGGGAATGAGATATGGAGAATCAGAGGCGGGGAATCAGAGGTGGGGAAACAGAGGTGGGGAATCAGATATGGGGAATCAGAGGTGGCGAATCAAAGGCTGTGAATCAGAGATGGGTATCAGAGGCGGGGAATCAGAGGCAGGGAATCAAACACGGGGAATCAGAGGCGGGGAATCAGAGCTGGGGAATCAAAGGCTGGGAATCAAAGTTGGGGAATCAGAGGCAGGGAATCAGATATGGGGAAACAGGGGCGGGGAATAAGAGGCGGGGAAACAGAGGCAGGGAATCAGATATGGGGAATCAGAGGCGGGGAATTAGAGTTGGGGAATCAGAGGCGGGGAATCAGAGGCGGGGAAACAGAGGCGGGGAATCAAACACGGGGAATCAGAGGTGGGGAATCAGAGGTTGGGAATCAGAGGCAGGGAATCAGAGGTGGGGAATCAGAGGCGGGGAATCAGAGGCAGGGAATCAGATGTGCGGAATCGGAGATGAGGAATCAGAGGCAGGGAATCAGAGGCGGGGAATCAGATGCGGGGAATCAGAGGCCGGGAATCAGATATGGGGAAACAGAGGCGGGGAATCAGAGGTTGGGAATCAGAGGCAGGGAATCAGAGGCTTGGAATCAGATGCAGGGAATCAGATGCGGGGAATCAGAGGCGGGGAATCAGAGCTGGGGAATCAAAGGCTGGGAATCAAAGTTGGGGAATCAGAGGCAGGGAATCAGAGGCGGGGAATCAGATGCGGGGAATCAGAGGCCGGGAATCAGATATGGGGAAACAGAGGCGGGGAATCAGAGGCGGGGAAACAGAGGCTGGGAATCAGATATGGGGAATCAGAGGTGGGGAATCAGAGGTTGGGAATCAGAGGCATGGAATCGGAGGCTTGGAATCAGATGCAGGGAATCAGATGCGGGGAATCAGAGGCGGGGAATCAGAGCTGGGGAATCAGAGGCTGGGAATCAAAGTTGGGGAATCAGAGGCAGGGAATCAGATATGGGGAAACAGGGGCGGGGAATCAGAGGCGGGGAAACAGAGGCGGGGAATCAGATATGGGGAATCAGAGGCGGGGAATTAGAGTTGGGGAATCAGAGGCGGGGAATCAGAGGCGGGGATACAGAGGCGGGGAATCAAACACGGGGAATCAGAGGTGGGGAATCAGAGGTTGGGAATCAGAGGCAGGGAATCAGAGGAGGGGAATCAGAGGCGGGGAATCAGAGGCAGGGAATCAGATGTGCGGAATCGGAGATGGGGAATCAGAGGCAGGGAATCAGAGCCGGGGAATCAGAGGCGGGGAACCAGAGGCCGGGAATCAGATATGGGGAAACAGAGGCGGGGAATCAGAGGCGGGGAAACAGATGCTGGGAATCAGATATGGGGAATCAGAGGTGGGGAATCAGAGGTTGGGAATCAGAGGCAGGGGATCAGAGGCTTGGAATCAGATGCAGGGAATCAGATGCGGGGAATCAGAGGCGGGGAATCAGAGCTGGGGAATCAGAGTCTGGGAATCAAAGTTGGGGAATCAGAGGCGGGGAATCAGATATGGGGAAACAGGGGCGGGGAATCAGAGGCGGGGAAACAGAGGCGGGGAATCAGATATGGGGAAGCAGAGGCAGGGAATTAGAGTTGGGGAATCAGAGGCGGGGAATCAGAGGCGGGGAGACAGAGGCGGGGAATCAAACACGGGGAATCAGAGGTGGGGAATCAGAGGTTGGGAATCAGAGGCAGGGAATCAGAGGCGGGGAATCAGAGGCGGGGAATGAGAGGCAGGGAATCAGATGTGTGGAATCGGAGATGGGGAATCAGAGGCACGGAATCAGAGGCGGGGAATCAGAGGCGGGGAATCAGAGGCCGGGAATCAGATATGGGGAAACAGAAGCGGGGAATCAGAGGCGGGGAATCAGAGGCAGGGAATCAAACACGGGAAATCAGGGGCGGGAAATCAGAGCTGGGGAATCAGAGGCGGGGAATCAGAGTTGGGGAATCAGAGGCAGGGAATCAGATATGGGGAATCAGAGGTGTGGAATCAGAGGTTGGGAATCAGAGGCAGGGAATCAGAGGCGGCGAAACAGAGGCGGGGAATCAGATATGGGGAATCAGAGGTGGCGAATCAAAGGCGGTGTAACAGAGATGGGGAATCAGGGCAGGGAATCAGAGGCAGGGAATCAAACACGGGGAATCAGAGCTGGGGAATCAGAGGCGGGGAATTAGAGTTGGGGAATCAGAGGAGGGGAATCAGAGGCGGGGCAACAGAGGCGGGGAATCAGATATGGGGAATCAGAGGTGGGGAATCAGAGGTTCGGAATCAGAGGCAGGGAATCAGAGGCGGGGAATCAGAGGCAGGGAATCAGATGTGCGGAATCGGAGATGGGGAATCAGAGGTAGGGAATCAGAGGTGGGGAATCAGAGGCGGGGAATAAGAGGCCGGGAATCAGATATGGGGAAACAGAGGTGGGGAATCAGAGGCGGGGTAACAGAGGCGGGGAATCAGATATGGGGTATCAGAGGTGGGGAATCAGAGGTTGGAAATCAGAGGCAGCGAATCAGAGGCTTGGAATCAGATGCAGGGAATCAGATGCGGGGAATCAGAGGCGGGGAATCAGAGCTGGGGAATCAGAGGTGGGGAATCAGAGTTGGGGAATCAGAGGCGGGGACTTAGATATTGGGAAACAGAGGCGGGAAATCAGAGGCGGGGAAACAGAGGCGGGGAATCAGATATGGGGAATCAGAGGTGGGGAATCAGAGGCAGGGAATCAGATGTGCGGAATCAGAGATGGGGAATCAGAGGCAGGGAATCAGAATCAGAAGCAGGGAATCAGAGGCCGGGAATCAGAGGCCGGAATCAGATGCCGGGAATAAGAGGCCGGGAATCAGAGGTGGGGAATCAGAGTCCGGGAATCAGAGATGGGGATTCAGAGGCGGGGAATGAGATATGGGGAATCAGAGGCGGGGAATCAGAGGCGGGGAAACAGATGCGGGGAATCAGATATGGGGAATCAGAGGTGGCGAATCAGAGATGCGGAATCAGAGGCCGGGAATCAGAGGCAGGGAATCAAACACGGGGAATCAGAGGCGGGGAATCAGAGCTGGGGAATCAGAGGCGGGGAATCAGAGTTGGGGAATCAGAGGCGGGGAAGCAGAGGCAGGGAATCAGACGCGGGGATTCAGAGGCGGGGAATCATAGTTGGGAATCAGAGGCGGATAATCAGATATGGGGAAACAGAGGCGGGGAATCAGGGGCGGGGAAACAGAGGCGGGGAATCAGATATGGGGAATCGGATGCGGGGAATCAGAGGCGGGGAATCAGAGCTGTGGAATCAGAGGCGGGTAATCAGAGTTGGGGCATCAGAGGTGGGGAATTAGATATGGGGAAACAGAGGCGGGGAATCAGAGGCGTGGAAACAGAGGCGGGGAATCAGATATGGGGAATCAGACGTGGGGAATCAGAGGCAGGGAATCAGAATCAGAAGCGGGGAGCCAGAGGCCGGGAATCAGAGGCCTGGAATCAGATGCTGGGAATAAGAGGCCGGGAATCAGAGGTGGGGAATCAGAGTCCGGGAATCAGAGATGGGGAGTCAGAGGCGGGGAATGAGATATGGAGAATCAGAGGCGGGGAATCAGAGGCGGGGAAACAGAGGTGGGGAATCAGATATGGGGAATCAGAGGTGGCGAATCAAAGGCGGTGAATCAGAGATGGGGAATCAGAGGCGGGGAATCAGAGGCAGGGAATCAAACACGGGGAATCAGAGGCGGGGAATCAGAGCTGGGGAATCAGAGGCTGGGAATCAAAGTTGGGGAATCAGAGTCAGGGAATCAGATATGGGGAAACAGGGGCGGGGAATCAGAGGCGGGGAAACAGAGGCGGGGAATCAGATATGGGGAATCAGAGGCGGGGAATTAGAGTTGGGGAATCAGAGGCGGGGAATTAGTGGTGGGGAAACAGAGGCGGGGAATCAAACACGGGGAATCAGAGGTGGGGAATCAGAGGTTGGAAATTAGAGGCAGGGAATCAGCGGCGGGGAATCAGAGGCGGGGAATCAGAGGCAGGGAATCAGATGTGCGGAATCGGTGATGGGGAATCAGAGGCAGGGAATCAGAGGCGGGGAATCAGAGGCCGGGAATCAGATATGGGGAAACAGAGGCGGGGAATCAGAGGCGGGGAAACAGAGGCTGGGAATCAGATATGGGGAATCAGAGGTGGGGAATCAGAGGTTGGGAATCAGAGGCAGGGGATCAGAGGCTTGGAATCAGATGCAGGGAATCAGATGCGGGGAATCAGAGGCGGGGAATCAGAGCTGGGGAATCAGAGTCTGGGAATCAAAGTTGGGGAATCAGAGGCAGGGAATCAGATATGGGGAAACAGGGTCGGGGAATCAGAGGCGGGGAAACAGAGGCGGGGAATCAAATATGGGGAATCAGAGGCGGGGAATTAGAGTTGGGGAATCAGAGGCGGGGAATCAGAGGCGGGGAAACAGAGGCGGGGAATCAAACACGGGGAATCAGAGGTGGGGAATCAGAGGTTGGGAATCAGAGGCAGGGAATCAGAGGCGGGGAATCAGAGGCGGGGAATGAGAGGCAGGGAATCAGATGTGCGGAATCGGAGATGGGGAATCAGAGGCAGGGAATCAGAGGCGGGGAATCAGAGGCGGGGAATCAGAGGCCGGGAATCAGATATGGGGAAACAGAAGCGGGGAATCAGTGGCGGGGAAACAGAGGCTGGGAATCAGGTATGGGGAATCAGATGTGGGGAATCAGAGGCGGGGAATCAGAGCTGGGGAATCAGAGGTGGGGAATCAAAGTTGGGGAATCAGAGGCGGGGACTTAGATATGGGGAAACAGAGGCGGGGAATCAGAGATGGGGAAACAGAGGCGGGGATTCAGATATGGGGAATCAGAGGTGGGGAATCAGAGGCAGGGAATTAGATGTGCGGAATCAGAAATGGGGAATCAGAGGCAGGGAATCAGAATCAGAAGCAGGGAATCAGAGGCCGGGAATCAGAGGCCGGAATCAGATGCCGGGAATAAGAGGTCGGGAATCAGAGGTGGGGAATAAGAGTCCGGGAATCAGAGATGGGGAATCAGAGGCGGGGAATGAGATATGGGGAATCAGAGGCGGGGAATCAGAGGCGGGGAAACAGTGGCGAGGAATCAGATATGGGGAATCAGAGGTGGCGAATCAAAGGCGGTGAATCAGAGATGGGGAATCAGAGCTGGGGAATCAGAGGCAGGGGATCAAACACGGGGAATCAGAGGCGGGGAATCAGAGCTGGGGAATCAGAGGCGGGGAATCAGAGTTGGGGAATCAGAGGCGGGGAATCAGAGCTGGGGAATCAGAGGTGGGGAATCAGTGTCGGGGAATCAGAGGCAGGGAATCGGATGTGCGGAATCAGAGATGGGGAATCAGAGGTGGGGAATCAGAGGCGGTGAATCTGAGATGGGGAATCAGAGGCGGGGAATCAGAGGCAGGTTATCAGACACGGGGATTCAGAGTCTGGGAATCAGACGGGGGGAATCAAAGGCGGGGAATGAAGCTGGGGAATCAGAGGCAGGGAATCAGAGTTGGGGATTCAGAGGCGGGGAATCAGATAATGGGAAACAGAGGCGGGGAATCAGAGGCGGGCAAACAGTGGCGGGGAATTAGATATGGGGAATCAGTGGTGGGGAATCAGAGGTGGTGAATCAATGATGGGGAATCACAGGCGGGGAATCAGAGGCAGGGAATAGAACGCGGGGAATCAGAGGCAGGGAATCAGAGCTGGGGAATAAGAGGCGGGGAATCATAGTTGGGAATCAGAGGCGGGGAATCAGATATGGGGAAACAGAGGCGGGGAATCAGGGGCGGGGAAACAGAGGCGGGGAATCAGATATGGGGAATCGGATGTGGAGAATCAGAGGCAGGGAATCAGAGCTGGGGAATCAGAGGCGGGAAATCAGAGTTGGGGCATCAGAGGTGGGGAATTAGATCTGGGGAAACAGAGGCGGGGAATCAGATGTGCGGAATCAGAGGCGGGGAATCAGAGGCAGGGAATCAGAATCAGAAGCGGGGAGTCAGAGGCCGGGAATCAGAGGCCTGGAATCAGATGCTGGGAATAAGAGGCCGGGAATCAGAGGTGGGGAATCAGAGTCCGGGAATCAGAGATGGGGAGTCAGAGGCGGGGAATGAGATATGGAGAATCAGAGGCGGGGAATCAGAGGTGGGGAAACAGAGGTGGGGAATCAGATATGGGGAATCAGAGGTGGCGAATCAAAGGCTGTGAATCAGAGATGGGTATCAGAGGCGGGGAATCAGAGGCAGGGAATCAAACACGGGGAATCAGAGGCGGGGAATCAGAGCTGGGGAATCAAAGGCTGGGAATCAAAGTTGGGGAATCAGAGGCAGGGAATCAGATATGGGGAAACAGGGGCGGGGAATCAGAGGCGGGGAAACAGAGGCAGGGAATCAGATATGGGGAATCAGAGGCGGGGAATTAGAGTTGGGGAATCAGAGGCGGGGAATCAGAGGCGGGGAAACAGAGGCGGGGAATCAAACACGGGGAATCAGAGGTGGGGAATCAGAGGTTGGGAATCAGAGGCAGGGAATCAGAGGCGGGGAATCAGAGGCGGGGAATCAGAGGCAGGGAATCAGATGTGCGGAATCGGAGATGAGGAATCAGAGGCAGGGAATCAGAGGCGGGGAATCAGATGCGGGGAATCAGAGGCCGGGAATCAGATATGGGGAAACAGAGGCGGGGAATCAGAGGCGGGGAAACAGAGGCTGGGAATCAGATATGGGGAATCAGAGGTGGGGAAACAGAGGTTGTGAATCAGAGGCAGGGAATCAGAGGCTTGGAATCAGATGCAGGGAATCAGATGCGGGGAATCAGAGGCGGGGAATCAGAGCTGGGGAATCAAAGGCTGGGAATCAAAGTTGGGGAATCAGAGGCAGGGAATCAGAGGCGGGGAATCAGATGCGGGGAATCAGAGGCCGGGAATCAGATATGGGGAAACAGAGGCGGGGAATCAGAGGCGGGGAATCAGAGGCTGGGAATCAGATATGGGGAATCAGAGGTGGGGAATCAGAGGTTGGGAATCAGAGGCAGGGAATCAGAGGCTTGGAATCAGATGCAGGGAATCAGATGCGGGGAATCAGAGGCGGGGAATCAGAGCTGGGGAATCAGAGGCTGGGAATCAAAGTTGGGGAATCAGAGGCAGGGAATCAGATATGGGGAAACAGGGGCGGGGAATCAGAGGCGGGGAAACAGAGGCGGGGAATCAGATATGGGGAATCAGAGGCGGGGAATTAGAGTTGGGGAATCAGAGGCGGGGAATCAGAGGCGGGGATACAGAGGCGGGGAATCAAACACGGGGAATCAGAGGTGGGGAATCAGAGGTTGGGAATCAGAGGCAGGGAATCAGAGGCGGGGAATCAGAGGCGGGGAATCAGAGGCAGGGAATCAGATGTGCGGAATCGGAGATGGGGAATCAGAGGCAGGGAATCAGAGGCGGGGAATCAGAGGCGGGGAACCAGAGGCCGGGAATCAGATATGGGGAAACAGAGGCGGGGAATCAGAGGCGGGGAAACAGATGCTGGGAATCAGATATGGGGAATCAGAGGTGGGGAATCAGAGGTTGGGAATCAGAGGCAGGGGATCAGAGGCTTGGAATCAGATGCAGGGAATCAGATGCGGGGAATCAGAGGCGGGGAATCAGAGCTGGGGAATCAGAGTCTGGGAATCAAAGTTGGGGAATCAGAGGCGGGGAATCAGATATGGGGAAACAGGGGCGGGGAATCAGAGGCGGGGAAACAGAGGCGGGGAATCAGATATGGGGAAGCAGAGGCGGGGAATTAGAGTTGGGGAATCAGAGGCGGGGAATCAGAGGCGGGGAGACAGAGGCGGGGAATCAAACACGGGGAATCAGAGGTGGGGAATCAGAGGTTGGGAATCAGAGGCAGGGAATCAGAGGCGGGGAATCAGAGGCGGGGAATGAGAGGCAGGGAATCAGATGTGCGGAATCGGAGATGGGGAATCAGAGGCACGGAATCAGAGGCGGGGAATCAGAGGCGGGGAATCAGAGGCCGGGAATCAGATATGGGGAAACAGAAGCGGGGAATCAGAGGCGGGGAAACAGAGGCTGGGAATCAGGTATGGGGAATCAGATGTGGGGAATCAGAGGCGGGGAATCAGAGCTGGGGAATCAGAGGTGGGGAATCAAAGTTGGGGAATCAGAGGCGGGGACTTAGATATGGGGAAACAGAGGCGGGGAATCAGAGACGGGGAAACAGAGGCGGGGATTCAGATATGGGGAATCAGAGGTGGGGAATAAGAGGCAGGGAATTAGATGTGCGGAATCAGAAATGGGGAATCAGAGGCAGGGAATCAGAATCAGAAGCAGGGAATCAGAGGCCGGGAATCAGAGGCCGGAATCAGATGCCGGGAATAAGAGGTCGGGAATCAGAGGTGGGGAATCAGAGTCCGGGAATCAGAGATGGGGAATCAGAGGCGGGGAATGAGATATGGGGTATCAGAGGCGGGGAATCAGAGGCGGGGAAACAGTGGCGAGCAATCAGATATGGGGAATCAGAGGTGGCGAATCAAAGGCGGTGAATCAGAGATGGGGAATCAGAGCTGGGGAATCAGAGGCAGGGGATCAAACACGGGGAATCAGAGGCGGGGAATCAGAGCTGGGGAATCAGAGGCGGGGAATCAGAGTTGGGGAATCAGAGGCGGGGAATCAGAGCTGGGGAATCAGAGGTGGGGAATCAGAGTCGGGGAATCAGAGGCAGGGAATCGGATGTGCGGAAACAGAGATGGGGAATCAGAGGTGGGGAATCAGAGGCGGTGAATCTGAGATGGGGAATCAGAGGCGGGGAATCAGAGGCAGGTTATCAGACACGGGGATTCAGAGGCTGGGAATCAGACGGGGGGAATCAAAGGCGGGGAATGAAGCTGGGGAATCAGAGGCAGGGAATCAGTGTTGGGGATTCAGAGGCGGGTAATCAGATATGGGGAAACAGAGGCGGGGAATCAGAGGCGGGCAAACAGAGGCGGGGAATTAGATATGGGGAATCAGTGGTGGGGAATCAGAGGTGGTGAATCAGTGATGGGGAATCACAGGCGGGGAATCAGAGGCAGGGAATAGAACACGGGGAATCAGAGGCAGGGAATCAGAGCTGGGGAATAAGAGGCGGGGAATCATAGTTGGGAATCAGAGGCGGGGAATCAGATATGGGGAAACAGAGGCGGGGAATCAGGGGCAGGGAAACAGAGGCGGGGAATCAGATATGGGGAATCGGATGTGGAGAATCAGAGGCAGGGAATCAGAGCTGGGGAATCAGAGGCGGGGAATCAGAGTTGGGGCATCAGAGGTGGGGAATTAGATCTGGGGAAACAGAGGCGGGGAATCAGATGTGCGGAATCAGAGGCGGGGAATCAGAGGCAGGGAATCAGAATCAGAAGCGGGGAGTCAGAGGCCGGGAATCAGAGGCCTGGAATCAGATGCTGGGAATAAGAGGCCGGGAATCAGAGGTGGGGAATCAGAGTCCGGGAATCAGAGATGGGGAGTCAGAGGCGGGGATTGAGATATGGAGAATCAGAGGCGGGGAATCAGAGGTGGGGAAACAGAGGTGGGGAATCAGATATGGGGAATCAGAGGTGGCGAATCAAAGGCTGTGAATCAGAGATGGGGAATCAGAGGCGGGGAATCAGAGGCAGGGAATCAAACACGGGGAATCAGAGGCGGGGAATCAGAGCTGGGGAATCAGAGGCTGGGAATCAAAGTTGGGGAATCAGAGGCAGGGAATCAGATATGGGGAAACAGGGGCGGGGAATCAGAGGCGGGGAAACAGAGGCAGGGAATCAGATATGGGGAATCAGAGGCGGGGAATTAGAGTTGGGGAATCAGAGGCGGGGAATCAGAGGCGGGGAAACAGAGGCGGGGAATCAAACACGGGGAATCAGAGGTGGGGAATCAGAGGTTGGGAATCAGAGGCAGGGAATCAGAGGCGGGGAATCAGAGGCGGGGAATCAGAGGCACAGAATCAGATGTGCGGAATCGGAGATGAGGAATCAGAGGCAGGGAATCAGAGGCGGGGAATCAGATGCGGGGAATCAGAGGCCGGGAATCAGATATGGGGAAACAGAGGCGGGGAATCAGAGGCGGGGAAACAGAGGCTGGGAATCAGATATGGGGAATCAGAGGTGGGGAATCAGAGGTTGGGAATCAGAGGCAGGGAATCAGAGGCTTGGAATCAGATGCAGGGAATCAGATGCGGGGAATCAGAGGCGGGGAATCAGAGCTGGGGAATCAGAGGCTGGGAATCAAAGTTGGGGAATCAGAGGCAGGGAATCAGAGGCGGGGAATCAGATGCGGGGAATCAGAGGCCGGGAATCAGATATGGGGAAACAGAGGCGGGGAATCCGAGGCGGGGAAACAGAGGCTGGGAATCAGATATGGGGAATCAGAGGTGGGGAATCAGAGGTTGGGAATCAGAGGCAGGGAATCAGAGGCTTGGAATCAGATGCAGGGAATCAGATGCGGGGAATCAGAGGCGGGGAATCAGAGCTGGGGAATCAGAGGCTGGGAATCAAAGTTGGGGAATCAGAGGCAGGGAATCAGATATGGGGAAACAGGGGCGGGGAATCAGAGGCGGGGAAACAGAGGCGGGGAATCAGATATGGGGAATCAGAGGCGGGGAATTAGAGTTGGGGAATCAGAGGCGGGGAATCAGAGGCGGGGATACAGAGGCTGGGAATCAAAAACGGGGAATCAGAGGTGGGGAATCAGAGGTTGGGAATCAGAGGCAGGGAATCAGAGGCGGGGAATCAGAGGCGGGGAATCAGAGGCAGGGAATCAGATGTGCAGAATCGGAGATGGGGAATCAGAGGCAGGGAATCAGAGGCGGGGAATCAGAGGCGGGGAACCAGAGGCCGGGAATCAGATATGGGGAAACAGAGGCGGGGAATCAGAGGCGGGGAAACAGATGCTGGGAATCAGATATGGGGAATCAGAGGTGGGGAATCAGAGGTTGGGAATCAGAGGCAGGGAATCAGAGGCTTGGAATCAGATGCAGGGAATCAGATGCAGGGAATAAGAGGCGGGGAATCAGAGCTGGGGAATCAGAGGTGGGGAATTAGAGTTGGGGAATCAGAGGCGGGGACTTAGATATTGGGAAACAGAGGCGGGGAATCAGAGGCGGGGAAACATAGGCGGGGAATCAAACACGGGGAATCAGAGGTGGGGAATCAGAGGCTTGGAATCAGATGCAGCGAATCAGATGCGGGGAATCAGAGGCGGGGAATCAGAGCTGGGGAATCAGAGGTGGGGAATCAGAGTTGGGGAATCAGAGGCGGGGACTTAGATATTGGGAAACAGAGGCGTGGATTCAGAGGCGGGGAAACAGAGGCGGGGAATCAGATATGGGGAATCAGAGATGGGGAATCAGAGGCAGGGAATCAGATGTGCGGAATCAGAGATGGGTAATCAAAGGCAGGGAATCAGAATCAGAAGCAGGGAATCAGAGGCCGGGAATCAGAGGCCGGAATCAGATGCCGGGAATAAGAGGCCGGGAATCAGAGGTGGGGATTCAGAGGCGGGGAATGAGATATGGGGAATCAGAGGCGGGGAATCAGAGGCGGGGAAACAGAGGCGGGGAATCAGATATGGGGAATCAGAGGTGGCGAATCAAAGGCGGTAATTCAGAGATGGGGAATCAGAGGACGGGAATCAGAGGCAGGGAATCAAACACGGGGAATCAGAGGCGGGGAATCAGAGCTGGGGAATCAGAGGCTGGGAATCAAAGTTGGGGAATCAGAGGCAGGGAATCAGATATGGGGAAACAGGGGCGGGGAATCAGAGGCAGGGAAACAGAGGCGGGGAATCAGATATGGGGAATCAGAGGCGGGGAATTAGAGTTGGGGAATCAGAGGCGGGGAATCAGAGGCGGGGAAACAGAGACGGGGAATCAAACACGGGGAATCAGAGGTGGGGAATCAGAGGTTGGGAATCAGAGGCAGGGAATCAGAGGCGGGGAATCAGAGGCGGGGAATCAGAGGCAGGGAATCAGATGTGCGGAATCGGAGATGGGGAATCAGAGGCAGGGAATCAGAGGCGGGGAATCAGAGTCCGGGAATCAGATATGGGGAAACAGAGGCGGGGAATCAGAGGCGGGGAAACAGAGGCTGGGAATCAGATATGGGGAATCAGAGGTGGGGAATCAGAGGTTGGGAATCAGAGGCAGGGAATCAGAGGCTTGGAATCAAATGCAGGGAATCAGATGCAGGGAATCAGAGGCGGGGAATCAGAGCTGGGGAATCAGAGGTGGGGAATCAGAGTTGGGGAATCAGAGGCGGGGACTTAGATATTGGGAAACAGAGGCAGGGAATCAGAGGTGGGGAAACAGAGGCGGGGAATGAGATATGGGGAATCAGAGGCGGGGAATCAGAAGCGGGGAAACAGTGGCGAGGAATCAGATATGGGGAATCAGAGGTGGCGAATCAAAGGCGGTGAATCAGAGATGGGGAATCAGAGCTGGGGAATCAGAGGCAGGGGATCAAACACGGGGAATCAGAGGCGGGGAATCAGAGCTGGGGAATCAGAGGCGGGGAATCAGAGTTGGGGAATCAGAGGCGGGGAATCAGAGCTGGGGAATCAGAGGTGGGGAATCAGAGTCGGGGAATCAGAGGCAGGGAATCGGATGTGCGGAATCAGAGATGGGGAATCAGAGGTGGGGAATCAGAGGCGGTGAATCTGAGATGGGGAATCAGAGGCGGGGAATCAGAGGCAGGTTATCAGACACGGGGATTCAGAGTCTGGGAATCAGACGGGGGGAATCAAAGGCGGGGAATGAAGCTGGGGAATCAGAGGCAGGGAATCAGAGTTGGGGATTCAGAGGCGGGGAATCAGATATGGGGAAACAGAGGCGGGGAATCAGAGGCGGGCAAACAGTGGCGGGGAATTAGATATGGGGAATCAGTGGTGGGGAATCAGAGGTGGTGAAACAGAGGCAGGGAATCAGATATGGGGAATCAGAGGCGGGGAATTAGAGTTGGGGAATCAGAGGCGGGGAATCAGAGGCGGGGAAACAGAGGCGGGGAATCAAACACGGGGAATCAGAGGTGGGGAATCAGAGGTTGGGAATCAGAGGCAGGGAATCAGAGGCGGGGAATCAGAGGCGGGAAATCAGAGGCAGGGAATCAGATGTGCGGAATCGGAGATGAGGAATCAGAGGCAGGGAATCAGAGGCGGGGAATCAGATGCGGGGAATCAGAGGCCGGGAATCAGATATGGGGAAACAGAGGCGGGGAATCAGAGGCGGGGAAACAGAGGCTGGGAATCAGATATGGGGAATCAGAGGTGGGGAAACAGAGGTTGGGAATCAGAGGCAGGGAATCAGAGGCTTGGAATCAGATGCAGGGAATCAGATGCGGGGAATCAGAGGCGGGGAATCAGAGCTGGGGAATCAAAGGCTGGGAATCAAAGTTGGGGAATCAGAGGCAGGGAATCAGAGGCGGGGAATCAGATGCGGGGAATCAGAGGCCGGGAATCAGATATGGGGAAACAGAGGCGGGGAATCAGAGGCGGGGAAACAGAGGCTGGGAATCAGATATGGGGAATCAGATATGGGGAAACAGAGGCGGGGAATCAGAGGCGGGCAAACAGAGGCGGGGAATTAGATATGGGGAATCAGTGGTGGGGAATCAGAGGTGGTGAATCAGTGATGGGGAATCACAGGCGGGGAATCAGAGGCAGGGAATAGAACACGGGGAATCAGAGGCAGGGAATCAGAGCTGGGGAATAAGAGGCGGGGAATCATAGTTGGGAATCAGAGGCGGGGAATCAGATATGGGGAAACAGAGGCGGGGAATCAGGGGCAGGGAAACAGAGGCGGGGAATCAGATATGGGGAATCGGATGTGGAGAATCAGAGGCAGGGAATCAGAGCTGGGGAATCAGAGGCGGGGAATCAGAGTTGGGGCATCAGAGGTGGGGAATTAGATCTGGGGTAACAGAGGCGGGGAATCAGATGTGCGGAATCAGAGGCGGGGAATCAGAGGCAGGGAATCAGAATCAGAAGCGGGGAGTCAGAGGCCGGGAATCAGAGGCCTGGAATCAGATGCTGGGAATAAGAGGCCGGGAATCAGAGGTGGGGAATCAGAGTCCGGGAATCAGAGATGGGGAGTCAGAGGCGGGGATTGAGATATGGAGAATCAGAGGCGGGGAATCAGAGGTGGGGAAACAGAGGTGGGGAATCAGATATGGGGAATCAGAGGTGGCGAATCAAAGGCTGTGAATCAGAGATGGGGAATCAGAGGCGGGGAATCAGAGGCAGGGAATCAAACACGGGGAATCAGAGGCGGGGAATCAGAGCTGGGGAATCAGAGGCTGGGAATCAAAGTTGGGGAATCAGAGGCAGGGAATCAGATATGGGGAAACAGGGGCGGGGAATCAGAGGCGGGGAAACAGAGGCAGGGAATCAGATATGGGGAATCAGAGGCGGGGAATTAGAGTTGGGGAATCAGAGGCGGGGAATCAGAGGCGGGGAAACAGAGGCGGGGAATCAAACACGGGGAATCAGAGGTGGGGAATCAGAGGTTGGGAATCAGAGGCAGGGAATCAGAGGCGGGGAATCAGAGGCGGGGAATCAGAGGCAGGGAATCAGATGTGCGGAATCGGAGATGAGGAATCAGAGGCAGGGAATCAGAGGCGGGGAATCAGATGCGGGGAATCAGAGGCCGGGAATCAGATATGGGGAAACAGAGGCGGGGAATCAGAGGCGGGGAAACAGAGGCTGGGAATCAGATATGGGGAATCAGAGGTGGGGAATCAGAGGTTGGGAATCAGAGGCAGGGAATCAGAGGCTTGGAATCAGATGCAGGGAATCGGATGCGGGGAATCAGAGGCGGGGAATCAGAGCTGGGGAATCAGAGGCTGGGAATCAAAGTTGGGGAATCAGAGGCAGGGAATCAGAGGCGGGGAATCAGATGCGGGGAATCAGAGGCCGGGAATCAGATATGGGGAAACAGAGGCGGGGAATCCGAGGCGGGGAAACAGAGGCTGGGAATCAGATATGGGGAATCAGAGGTGGGGAATCAGAGGTTGGGAATCAGAGGCAGGGAATCAGAGGCTTGGAATCAGATGCAGGGAATCAGATGCGGGGAATCAGAGGCGGGGAATCAGAGCTGGGGAATCAGAGGCTGGGAATCAAAGTTGGGGAATCAGAGGCAGGGAATCAGATATGGGGAAACAGGGGCGGGGAATCAGAGGCGGGGAAACAGAGGCGGGGAATCAGATATGGGGAATCAGAGGCGGGGAATTAGAGTTGGGGAATCAGAGGCGGGGAATCAGAGGCGGGGATACAGAGGCTGGGAATCAAAAACGGGGAATCAGAGGTGGGGAATCAGAGGTTGGGAATCAGAGGCAGGGAATCAGAGGCGGGGAATCAGAGGCGGGGAATCAGAGGCAGGGAATCAGATGTGCGGAATCGGAGATGGGGAATCAGAGGCAGGGAATCAGAGGCGGGGAATCAGAGGCGGGGAACCAGAGGCCGGGAATCAGATATGGGG
The DNA here is from genome assembly GCF_036971445.1 of Narcine bancroftii. Taxonomy (NCBI): domain Eukaryota; kingdom Metazoa; phylum Chordata; class Chondrichthyes; order Torpediniformes; family Narcinidae; genus Narcine; species Narcine bancroftii. The sequence goes on along the minus strand of NW_027211895.1, from coordinate 3,269,244 downwards.
AAACAGAGGCGGGGAATCAGAGGCGGGGAAACAGATGCTGGGAATCAGATATGGGGAATCAGAGGTGGGGAATCAGAGGTTGGGAATCAGAGGCAGGGAATCAGAGGCTTGGAATCAGATGCAGGGAATCAGATGCAGGGAATCAGAGGCGGGGAATCAGAGCTGGGGAATCAGAGGTGGGGAATTAGAGTTGGGGAATCAGAGGCGGGGACTTAGATATTGGGAAACAGAGGCGGGGAATCAGAGGCGGGGAAACATAGGCGGGGAATCAAACACGGGGAATCAGAGGTGGGGAATCAGAGGCTTGGAATCAGATGCAGCGAATCAGATGCGGGGAATCAGAGGCGGGGAATCAGAGCTGGGGAATCAGAGGTGGGGAATCAGAGTTGGGGAATCAGAGGCGGGGACTTAGATATTGGGAAACAGAGGCGTGGAATCAGAGGCGGGGAAACAGAGGCGGGGAATCAGATATGGGGAATCAGAGTTGGGGAATCAGAGGCAGGGAATCAGATGTGCGGAATCAGAGATGGGTAATCAAAGGCAGGGAATCAGAATCAGAAGCAGGGAATCAGAGGCCGGGAATCAGAGGCCGGAATCAGATGCCGGGAATAAGAGGCCGGGAATCAGAGGTGGGGATTCAGAGGCGGGGAATGAGATATGGGGAATCAGAGGCGGGGAATCAGAGGCGGGGAAACAGAGGCGGGGAATCAGATATGGGGAATCAGAGGTGGCGAATCAAAGGCGGTGATTCAGAGATGGGGAATCAGAGGACGGGAATCAGAGGCAGGGAATCAAACACGGGGAATCAGAGGCGGGGAATCAGAGCTGGGGAATCAGAGGCTGGGAATCAAAGTTGGGGAATCAGAGGCAGGGAATCAGATATGGGGAAACAGGGGCGGGGAATCAGAGGCAGGGAAACAGAGGCGGGGAATCAGATATGGGGAATCAGAGGCGGGGAATTAGAGTTGGGGAATCAGAGGCGGGGAATCAGAGGCGGGGAAACAGAGACGGGGAATCAAACACGGGGAATCAGAGGTGGGGAATCAGAGGTTGGGAATCAGAGGCAGGGAATCAGAGGCGGGGAATCAGAGGCGGGGAATCAGAGGCAGGGAATCAGATGTGCGGAATCGGAGATGGGGAATCAGAGGCAGGGAATCAGAGGCGGGGAATCAGAGTCCGGGAATCAGATATGGGGAAACAGAGGCGGGGAATCAGAGGCGGGGAAACAGAGGCTGGGAATCAGATATGGGGAATCAGAGGTGGGGAATCAGAGGTTGGGAATCAGAGGCAGGGAATCAGAGGCTTGGAATCAGATGCAGGGAATCAGATGCAGGGAATCAGAGGCGGGGAATCAGAGCTGGGGAATCAGAGGTGGGGAATCAGAGTTGGGGAATCAGAGGCGGGGACTTAGATATTGGGAAACAGAGGCAGGGAATCAGAGGTGGGGAAACAGAGGCGGGGAATGAGATATGGGGAATCAGAGGCGGGGAATCAGAAGCGGGGAAACAGTGGCGAGGAATCAGATATGGGGAATCAGAGGTGGCGAATCAAAGGCGGTGAATCAGAGATGGGGAATCAGAGCTGGGGAATCAGAGGCAGGGGATCAAACACGGGGAATCAGAGGCGGGGAATCAGAGCTGGGGAATCAGAGGCGGGGAATCAGAGTTGGGGAATCAGAGGTGGGGAATCAGAGTCGGGGAATCAGAGGCAGGGAATCGGATGTGCGGAATCAGAGATGGGGAATCAGAGGTGGGGAATCAGAGGCGGTGAATCTGAGATGGGGAATCAGAGGCGGGGAATCAGAGGCAGGTTATCAGACACGGGGATTCAGAGTCTGGGAATCAGACGGGGGGAATCAAAGGCGGGGAATGAAGCTGGGGAATCAGAGGCAGGGAATCAGAGTTGGGGATTCAGAGGCGGGGAATCAGATATGGGGAAACAGAGGCGGGGAATCAGAGGCGGGCAAACAGTGGCGGGGAATTAGATATGGGGAATCAGTGGTGGGGAATCAGAGGTGGTGAATCAATGATGGGGAATCACAGGCGGGGAATCAGAGGCAGGGAATAGAACGCGGGGAATCAGAGGCAGGGAATCAGAGCTGGGGAGTAAGAGGCGGGGAATCATAGTTGGGAATCAGAGGCGGGGAATCAGATATGGGGAAACAGAGGCGGGGAATCAGGGGCGGGGAAACAGAGGCGGGGAATCAGATATGGGGAATCGGATGTGGAGAATCAGAGGCAGGGAATCAGAGCTGGGGAATCAGAGGCGGGAAATCAGAGTTGGGGCATCAGAGGTGGGGAATTAGATCTGGGGAAACAGAGGCGGGGAATCAGATGTGCGGAATCAGAGGCGGGGAATCAGAGGCAGGGAATCAGAATCAGAAGCGGGGAGTCAGAGGCCGGGAATCAGAGGCCTGGAATCAGATGCTGGGAATAAGAGGCCGGGAATCAGAGGTGGGGAATCAGAGTCCGGGAATCAGAGATGGGGAGTCAGAGGCGGGGAATGAGATATGGAGAATCAGAGGCGGGGAATCAGAGGTGGGGAAACAGAGGTGGGGAATCAGATATGGGGAATCAGAGGTGGCGAATCAAAGGCTGTGAATCAGAGATGGGTATCAGAGGCGGGGAATCAGAGGCAGGGAATCAAACACGGGGAATCAGAGGCGGGGAATCAGAGCTGGGGAATCAAAGGCTGGGAATCAAAGTTGGGGAATCAGAGGCAGGGAATCAGATATGGGGAAACAGGGGCGGGGAATAAGAGGCGGGGAAACAGAGGCAGGGAATCAGATATGGGGAATCAGAGGCGGGGAATTAGAGTTGGGGAATCAGAGGCGGGGAATCAGAGGCGGGGAAACAGAGGCGGGGAATCAAACACGGGGAATCAGAGGTGGGGAATCAGAGGTTGGGAATCAGAGGCAGGGAATCAGAGGCGGGGAATCAGAGGCGGGGAATCAGAGGCAGGGAATCAGATGTGCGGAATCGGAGATGAGGAATCAGAGGCAGGGAATCAGAGGCGGGGAATCAGATGCGGGGAATCAGAGGCCGGGAATCAGATATGGGGAAACAGAGGCGGGGAATCAGAGGCGGGGAAACAGAGGCTGGGAATCAGATATGGGGAATCAGAGGTGGGGAAACAGAGGTTGGGAATCAGAGGCAGGGAATCAGAGGCTTGGAATCAGATGCAGGGAATCAGATGCGGGGAATCAGAGGCGGGGAATCAGAGCTGGGGAATCAAAGGCTGGGAATCAAAGTTGGGGAATCAGAGGCAGGGAATCAGAGGCGGGGAATCAGATGCGGGGAATCAGAGGCCGGGAATCAGATATGGGGAAACAGAGGCGGGGAAACAGAGGCTGGGAATCAGATATGGGGAATCAGAGGTGGGGAATCAGAGGTTGGGAATCAGAGGCAGGGAATCAGAGGCTTGGAATCAGATGCAGGGAATCAGATGCGGGGAATCAGAGGCGGGGAATCAGAGCTGGGGAATCAGAGGCTGGGAATCAAAGTTGGGGAATCAGAGGCAGGGAATCAGATATGGGGAAACAGGGGCGGGGAATCAGAGGCGGGGAAACAGAGGCGGGGAATCAGATATGGGGAATCAGAGGCGGGGAATTAGAGTTGGGGAATCAGAGGCGGGGAATCAGAGGCGGGGATACAGAGGCGGGGAATCAAACACGGGGAATCAGAGGTGGGGAATCAGAGGTTGGGAATCAGAGGCAGGGAATCAGAGGCGGGGAATCAGAGGCGGGGAATCAGAGGCAGGGAATCAGATGTGCGGAATCGGAGATGGGGAATCAGAGGCAGGGAATCAGAGGCGGGGAATCAGAGGCGGGGAACCAGAGGCCGGGAATCAGATATGGGGAAACAGAGGCGGGGAATCAGAGGCGGGGAATCAGAGGCGGGGACTTAGATATTGGGAAACAGAGGCGGGGAATCAGAGGCGGGGAAACATAGGCGGGGAATCAAACACGGGGAATCAGAGGTGGGGAATCAGAGGCTTGGAATCAGATGCAGGGAATCAGATGCGGGGAATCAGAGGCGGGGAATCAGAGCTGGGGAATCAGAGGTGGGGAATCAGAGTTGGGGAATCAGAGGCGGGGACTTAGATATTGGGAAACAGAGGCGTGGAATCAGAGGCGGGGAAACAGAGGCGGGGAATCAGATATGGGGAATCAGAGATGGGGAATCAGAGGCAGGGAATCAGATGTGCGGAATCAGAGATGGGTAATCAAAGGCAGGGAATCAGAATCAGAAGCAGGGAATCAGAGGCCGGGAATCAGAGGCCGGAATCAGATGCCGGGAATAAGAGGCCGGGAATCAGAGGTGGGGATTCAGAGGCGGGGAATGAGATATGGGGAATCACAGGCGGGGAATCAGAGGCGGGGAAACAGAGGCGGGGAATCAGATATGGGGAATCAGAGGTGGCGAATCAAAGGCGGTGATTCAGAGATGGGGAATCAGAGGACGGGAATCAGAGGCAGGGAATCAAACACGGGGAATCAGAGGCGGGGAATCAGAGCTGGGGAATCAGAGGCTGGGAATCAAAGTTGGGGAATCAGAGGCAGGGAATCAGATATGGGGAAACAGGGGCGGGGAATCAGAGGCAGGGAAACAGAGGCGGGGAATCAGATATGGGGAATCAGAGGCGGGGAATTAGAGTTGGGGAATCAGAGGCGGGGAATCAGAGGCGGGGAAACAGAGACGGGGAATCAAACACGGGGAATCAGAGGTGGGGAATCAGAGGTTGGGAATCAGAGGCAGGGAATCAGAGGCGGGGAATCAGAGGCGGGGAATCAGAGGCAGGGAATCAGATGTGCGGAATCGGAGATGGGGAATCAGAGGCAGGGAATCAGAGGCGGGGAATCAGAGTCCGGGAATCAGATATGGGGAAACAGAGGCGGGGAATCAGAGGCGGGGAAACAGAGGCTGGGAATCAGATATGGGGAATCAGAGGTGGGGAATCAGAGGTTGGGAATCAGAGGCAGGGAATCAGAGGCTTGGAATCAGATGCAGGGAATCAGATGCAGGGAATCTGAGGCGGGGAATCAGAGCTGGGGAATCAGAGGTGGGGAATCAGAGTTGGGGAATCAGAGGCGGGGACTTAGATATTGGGAAACAGAGGCAGGGAATCAGAGGCGGGGAAACAGAGGCGGGGAATCAGATATGGGGAATCAGAGATGGGGAATCAGAGGCAGGGAATCAGATGTTCGGAATCAGAGATGGGGAATCAAAGGCAGGGAATCAGAATCAGAAGCAGGGAATCAGAGGCCGGGAATCAGAGGCCGGAATCAGATGCCGGGAATAAGAGGCTGGGAATCAGAGGTGGGGAATCAGAGTCCGGGAATCAGAGATGGGGAATCAGAGGCGGGGAATGAGATATGGGGAATCAGAGGCGGGGAATCAGAGGCGGGGAAACAGAGGCGAGGAATCAGATATGGGGAATCAGAGGTGGCGAATCAAAGGCGGTGAATCAGAGATGGGGAATCAGAGGCGGGGAATCAGAGGCAGGGAATCAAACACGGGGAATCAGAGGCGGGGAATCAGAGCTGGGGAATCAGAGGCGGGGAATCAGAGTTGGGGAATCAGAGGCGGGGAATCAGAGCTTGGGAATCAGAGGTGGGGATCAGAGTCAGGGAATCAGAGGCAGGGAATCAGATGTGCGGAATCCGAGATGGGGAATCAGAGGTGGGGAATCAGAGGCTGTGAATCAGAGATGGGGAATCAGAGGCGGGGAATCAGAGGCAGGAAATCAGACACGGGGATTCAGAGGCTGGGAATCAGACGGGGCGAATCAAAGGCGGGGAATCAGAGCTGGGGAATCAGAGGCAGGGAATCAGAGTTGGGGATTCAGAGGCGGGGAATCAGATATGGGGAAACAGAGGCGGGGAATCAGAGGCGGGCAAACAGAGGCGGGGAATTAGATATGGGGAATCAGAGGTGGGGAATCAGAGGTGGTGAATCAGAGATGGGGAATCACAGGCGGGGAATCAGAGGCAGGGAATAGAACGCGGGGAATCAGAGGCAGGGAATCAGAGTTGGGGCATCAGAGGTTGGGAATTAGATATGGGGAAACAGAGGCGGGGAATCAGAGGCGGGGAAACAGAGGCGGGAAATCAGATATGGGGAATCAGAGGTGGGGAATCAGAGGCAGGGAATCAGATGTGCGGAATCAGAGATGGGGAATCAGAGGCAGCGAATCAGAATCAGAAGCGGGGAATCAGAGGCCGGGAATCAGAGGCCGGGAATCAGACGGGGGGAATCAAAGGCGGGGAATGAAGCTGGGGAATCAGAGGCAGGGAATCAGAGTTGGGGATTCAGAGGCGGGGAATCAGATATGGGGAAACAGAGGCGGGGAATCAGAGGCGGGCAAACAGAGGCGGGGAATTAGATATGGGGAATCAGTGGTGGGGAATCAGAGGTGGTGAATCAGTGATGGGGAATCACAGGCGGGGAATCAGAGGCAGGGAATAGAACACGGGGAATCAGAGGCAGGGAATCAGAGCTGGGGAATAAGAGGCGGGGAATCATAGTTGGGAATCAGAGGCGGGGAATCAGATATGGGGAAACAGAGGCGGGGAATCAGGGGCGGGGAAACAGAGGCGGGGAATCAGATATGGGGAATCGGATGTGGAGAATCAGAGGCAGGGAATCAGAGCTGGGGAATCAGAGGCGGGGAATCAGAGTTGGGGCATCAGAGGTGGGGAATTAGATCTGGGGAAACAGAGGCGGGGAATCAGATGTGCGGAATCAGAGGCGGGGAATCAGAGGCAGGGAATCAGAATCAGAAGCGGGGAGTCAGAGGCCGGGAATCAGAGGCCTGGAATCAGATGCTGGGAATAAGAGGCCGGGAATCAGAGGTGGGGAATCAGAGTCCGGGAATCAGAGATGGGGAGTCAGAGGCGGGGAATGAGATATGGAGAATCAGAGGCGGGGAATCAGAGGTGGGGAAACAGAGGTGGGGAATCAGATATGGGGAATCAGAGGTGGCGAATCAAAGGCTGTGAATCAGAGATGGGGAATCAGAGGCGGGGAATCAGAGGCAGGGAATCAAACACGGGGAATCAGAGGCGGGGAATCAGAGCTGGGGAATCAGAGGCTGGGAATCAAAGTTGGGGAATCAGAGGCAGGGTATCAGATATGGGGAAACAGGGGCGGGGAATCAGAGGCGGGGAAACAGAGGCAGGGAATCAGATATGGGGAATAAGAGGCGGGGAATTAGAGTTGGGGAATCAGAGGCGGGGAATCAGAGGCGGGGAAACAGAGGCGGGGAATCAAACACGGGGAATCAGAGGTGGGGAATCAGAGGTTGGGAATCAGAGGCAGGGAATCAGAGGCGGGGAATCAGAGGCGGGGAATCAGAGGCAGGGAATCAGATGTGCGGAATCGGAGATGAGGAATCAGAGGCAGGGAATCAGAGGGGGGGAATCAGATGCGGGGAATCAGAGGCCGGGAATCAGATATGGGGAAACAGAGGCGGGGAATCAGAGGCGGGGTAACAGAGGCTGGGAATCAGATATGGGGAATCAGAGGTGGGGAATCAGAGGTTGGGAATCAGAGGCAGGGAATCAGAGGCTTGGAATCAGATGCAGGGAATCAGATGCGGGGAATCAGAGGCGGGGAATCAGAGCTGGGGAATCAGAGGCTGGGAATCAAAGTTGGGGAATCAGAGGCAGGGAATCAGAGGCGGGGAATCAGATGCGGGGAATCAGAGGCCGGGAATCAGATATGGGGAAACAGAGGCGGGGAATCAGAGGCGGGGAAACAGAGGCTGGGAATCAGATATGGGGAATCAGAGGTGGGGAATCAGAGGTTGGGAATCAGAGGCAGGGAATCAGAGGCTTGGAATCAGATGCAGGGAATCAGATGCGGGGAATCAGAGGCGGGGAATCAGAGCTGGGGAATCAGAGGCTGGGAATCAAAGTTGGGGAATCAGAGGCAGGGAATCAGATATGGGGAAACAGGGGCGGGGAATCAGAGGCGGGGAAACAGAGGCGGGGAATCAGATATGGGGAATCAGAGGCGGGGAATTAGAGTTGGGGAATCAGAGGCGGGGAATCAGAGGCGGGGATACAGAGGCGGGGAATCAAACACGGGGAATCAGAGGTGGGGAATCAGAGGTTGGGAATCAGAGGCAGGGAATCAGAGGCGGGGAATCAGAGGCGGGGAATCAGAGGCAGGGAATCAGATGTGCGGAATCGGAGATGGGGAATCAGAGGCAGGGAATCAGAGGCGGGGAATCAGAGGCGGGGAACCAGAGGCCGGGAATCAGATATGGGGAAACAGAGGCGGGGAATCAGAGGCGGGGAAACAGATGCTGGGAATCAGATATGGGGAATCAGAGGTGGGGAATCAGAGGTTGGGAATCAGAGGCAGGGAATCAGAGGCTTGGAATCAGATGCAGGGAATCAGATGCAGGGAATCAGAGGCGGGGAATCAGAGCTGGGGAATCAGAGGTGGGGAATTAGAGTTGGGGAATCAGAGGCGGGGACTTAGATATTGGGAAACAGAGGCGGGGAATCAGAGGCGGGGAAACATAGGCGGGGAATCAAACACGGGGAATCAGAGGTGGGGAATCAGAGGCTTGGAATCAGATGCAGGGAATCAGATGCGGGGAATCAGAGGCGGGGAATCAGAGCTGGGGAATCAGAGGTGGGGAATCAGAGTTGGGGAATCAGAGGCGGGGACATAGATATTGGGAAACAGAGGCGTGGAATCAGAGGCGGGGAAACAGAGGCGGGGAATCAGATATGGAGAATCAGAGATGGGGAATCAGAGGCAGGGAATCAGATGTGCGGAATCAGAGATGGGTAATCAAAGGCAGGGAATCAGAATCAGAAGCAGGGAATCAGAGGCCGGGAATCAGAGGCCGGAATCAGATGCCGGGAATAAGAGGCCGGGAATCAGAGGTGGGGATTCAGAGGCGGGGAATGAGATATGGGGAATCAGAGGCGGGGAATCAGAGGCGGGGAAACAGAGGCGGGGAATCAGATATGGGGAATCAGAGGTGGCGAATCAAAGGCGGTGATTCAGAGATGGGGAATCAGAGGACGGGAATCAGAGACAGGGAATCAAACACGGGGAATCAGAGGCGGGGAATCAGAGCTGGGGAATCAGAGGCTGGGAATCAAAGTTGGGGAATCAGAGGCAGGGAATCAGATATGGGGAAACAGGGGCGGGGAATCAGAGGCAGGGAAACAGAGGCGGGGAATCAGATATGGGGAATCAGAGGCGGGGAATTAGAGTTGGGGAATCAGAGGCGGGGAATCAGAGGCGGGGAAACAGAGACGGGGAATCAAACACGGGGAATCAGAGGTGGGGAATCAGAGGTTGGGAATCAGAGGCAGGGAATCAGAGGCGGGGAATCAGAGGCGGGGAATCAGAGGCAGGGAATCAGATGTGCGGAATCGGAGATGGGGAATCAGAGGCAGGGAATCAGAGGCGGGGAATCAGAGTCCGGGAATCAGATATGGGGAAACAGAGGCAGGGAATCAGAGGCGGGGAAACAGAGGCTGGGAATCAGATATGGGGAATCAGAGGTGGGGAATCAGAGGTTGGGAATCAGAGGCAGGGAATCAGAGGCTTGGAATCAGATGCAGGGAATCAGATGCAGGGAATCAGAGGCGGGGAATCAGAGCTGGGGAATCAGAGGTGGGGAATCAGAGTTGGGGAATCAGAGGCGGGGACTTAGATATTGGGAAACAGAGGCAGGGAATCAGAGGCGGGGAAACAGAGGCGGGGAATCAGATATGGGGAATCAGAGATGGGGAATCAGAGGCAGGGAATCAGATGTTCGGAATCAGAGATGGGGAATCAAAGGCAGGGAATCAGAATCAGAAGCAGGGAATCAGAGGCCGGGAATCAGAGGCCGGAATCAGATGCCGGGAATAAGAGGCTGGGAATCAGAGGTGGGGAATCAGAGTCCGGGAATCAGAGATGGGGAATCAGAGGCGGGGAATGAGATATGGGGAATCAGAGGCGGGGAATCAGAGGCGGGGAAACAGAGGCGAGGAATCAGATATGGGGAATCAGAGGTGGCGAATCAAAGGCGGTGAATCAGAGATGGGGAATCAGAGGCGGGGAATCAGAGGCAGGGAATCAAACACAGGGAATCAGAGGCGGGGAATCAGAGCTGGGGAATCAGAGGCGGGGAATCAGAGTTGGGGAATCAGAGGCGGGGAATCAGAGCTTGGGAATCAGAGGTGGGGATCAGAGTCAGGGAATCAGAGGCAGGGAATCAGATGTGCAGAATCCGAGATGGGGAATCAGAGGCGGGGAATCAGAGGCAGGAAATCAGACACGGGGATTCAGAAGCTGGGAATCAGACGGGGCGAATCAAAGGCGGGGAATCAGAGCTGGGGAATCAGAGGCAGGGAATCAGAGTTGGGGATTCAGAGGCGGGGAATCAGATATGGGGAAACAGAGGCGGGGAATCAGAGGCGGGCAAACAGAGGCGGGGAATTAGATATGGGGAATCAGAGGTGGGGAATCAGAGGTGGTGAATCAGAGATGGGGAATCACAGGCGGGGAATCAGAGGCAGGGAATAGAACGCGGGGAATCAGAGGCAGGGAATCAGAGTTGGGGCATCAGAGGTTGGGAATTAGATATGGGGAAACCGATGCGGGGAATCAGAGGCGGGGAAACAGAGGCGGGAAATCAGATATGGGGAATCAGAGGTGGGGAATCAGAGGCAGGGAATCAGATGTGCGGAATCAGAGATGGGGAATCAGAGGCAGCGAATCAGAATCAGAAGCGGGGAATCAGAGGCCGGGAATCAGAGGCCGGGAATCAGATGCTGGGAATAAGAGGCCGGGAATCAGAGGTGGGGAATCAGAGTCCGGGAATCAGAGATGGGGATTCAGAGGCGGAAAATGAGATATGTAGAATCAGAGGCGGGGAATCAGAGGCGGGGAAACAGAGGTGGGGAATCAGATATGTGGAATCAGAGGTGGCGAATCAAAGGCAGTGAATCAGAGATGGGGAATCAGAGGCGGGGAATCAGAGGCTGGGAATCAAACACGGGAAATCAGGGGCGGGGAATCAGAGCTGGGGAATCAGAGGCGGGGAATCAGAGTTGGGGAATCAGAGGCAGGGAATCAGATATGGGGAAAAAAGGGCAGGGAATCAGAGGCGGGGAAACAGAGGCGGGGAATCAGATATGGGGAATCAGAGGTGTGGAATCAGAGGTTGGGAATCAGAGGCAGGGAATCAGAGGCGGCGAAACAGAGGCGGGGAATCAGATATGGGGAATCAGAGGTGGCGAATCAAAGGCGGTGTAACAGAGATGGGGAATCAGGGCAGGGAATCAGAGGCAGGGAATCAAACACGGGGAATCAGAGCTGGGGAATCAGATGTGGGGAATTAGAGTTGGGGAATCAGAGGAGGGGAATCAGAGGCGGGGCAACAGAGGCGGGGAATCAGATATGGGGAATCAGAGGTGGGGAATCAGAGGTTCGGAATCAGAGGCAGGGAATCAGAGGCGGGGAATCAGAGGCAGGGAATCAGATGTGCGGAATCGGAGATGGGGAATCAGAGGTAGGGAATCAGAGGTGGGGAATCAGAGGCGGGGAATAAGAGGCCGGGAATCAGATATGGGGAAACTGAGGTGGGGAATCAGAGGCGGGGTAACAGAGGCGGGGAATCAGATATGGGGAATCAGAGGTGGGGAATCAGAGGTTGGGAATCAGAGGCAGCGAATCAGAGGCTTGGAATCAGATGCAGGGAATCAGATGCGGGGAATCAGAGGCGGGGAATCAGAGCTGGGGAATCAGAGGTGGGGAATCAGAGTTGGGGAATCAGAGGCGGGGACTTAGATATTGGGAAACAGAGGCGGGAAATCAGAGGCGGGGAAACAGAGGCGGGGAATCAGATATGGGGAATCAGAGGTGGGGAATCAGAGGCAGGGAATCAGATGTGCGGAATCAGAGATGGGGAATCAGAGGCAGGGAATCAGAATCAGAAGCAGGGAATCAGAGGCCGGGAATCAGAGGCCGGAATCAGATGTCGGGAATAAGAGGCCGGGAATCAGAGGTGGGGAATCAGAGTCCGGGAATCAGAGATGGGGATTCAGAGGCGGGGAATGAGATATGGGGAAACAGAGGCGGGGAATCAGGGGCGGGGAAACAGAGGCGGGGAATCAGATATGGGGAATCGGATGCGGGGAATCAGAGGCGGGGAATCAGAGCTGTGGATTCAGAGGCGGGGAATCAGAGTTGGGGCATCAGAGGTGGGGAATTAGATATGGGGAAACAGAGGCGGGGAATCAGAGGCGTGGAAACAGAGGCGGGGAATCAGATATGGGGAATCAGACGTGGGGAATCAGAGGCAGGGTATCAGAATCAGAAGCGGGGAGCCAGAGGCCGGGAATCAGAGGCCTGGAATCAGATGCTGGGAATAAGAGGCCGGGAATCAGAGGTGGGGAATCAGAGTCCGGGAATCAGAGATGGGGAGTCAGAGGCGGGGAATGAGATATGGAGAATCAGAGGCGGGGAATCAGAGGCGGGGAAACAGAGGTGGGGAATCAGATATGGGGAATCAGAGGTGGCGAATCAAAGGCGGTGAATCAGAGATGGGGAATCAGAGGCGGGGAATCAGAGGCAGGGAATCAAACACGGGGAATCAGAGGCGGGGAATCAGAGCTGGGGAATCAGAGGCTGGGAATCAAAGTTGGGGAATCAGAGTCAGGGAATCAGATATGGGGAAACAGTGGCGGGGAATCAGAGGCGGGGAAACAGAGGCGGGGAATCAGATATGGGGAATCAGAGGCGGGGAATTAGAGTTGGGGAATCAGAGGCGGGGAATTAGTGGTGGGGAAACAGAGGCGGGGAATCAAACACGGGGAATCAGAGGTGGGGAATCAGAGGTTGGAAATTAGAGGCAGGGAATCAGCGGCGGGGAATCAGAGGCGGGGAATCAGAGGCAGGGAATCAGATGTGCGGAATCGGTGATGGGGAATCAGAGGCAGGGAATCAGAGGCGGGGAATCAGAGGCCGGGAATCAGATATGGGGAAACAGAGGCGGGGAATCAGAGTCGGGGAAACAGAGGCTGGGAATCAGATATGGGGAATCAGAGGTGGGGAATCAGAGGTTGGGAATCAGAGGCAGGGGATCAGAGGCTTGGAATCAGATGCAGGGAATCAGATGCGGGGAATCAGAGGCGGGGAATCAGAGCTGGGGAATCAGAGTCTGGGAATCAAAGTTGGGGAATCAGAGGCAGGGAATCAGATATGGGGAAACAGGGTCGGGGAATCAGAGGCGGGGAAACAGAGGCGGGGAATCAAATATGGGGAATCAGAGGCGGGGAATTAGAGTTGGGGAATCAGAGGCGGGGAATCAGAGGCGGGGAAACAGAGGCGGGGAATCAAACACGGGGAATCAGAGGTGGGGAATCAGAGGTTGGGAATCAGAGGCAGGGAATCAGAGGCGGGGAATCAGAGGCGGGGAATGAGAGGCAGGGAATCAGATGTGCGGAATCGGAGATGGGGAATCAGAGGCAGGGAATCAGAGGCGGGGAATCAGAGGCGGGGAATCAGAGGCCGGGAATCAGATATGGGGAAACTGAAGCGGGGAATCAGTGGCGGGGAAACAGAGGCTGGGAATCAGGTATGGCGAATCAGATGTGGGGAATCAGAGGCGGGGAATCAGAGCTGGGGAATCAGAGGTGGGGAATCAAAGTTGGGGAATCAGAGGCGGGGACTTAGATATGGGGAAACAGAGGCGGGGAATCAGAGATGGGGAAACAGAGGCGGGGATTCAGATATGGGGAATCAGAGGTGGGGAATCAGAGGCAGGGAATTAGATGTGCGGAATCAGAAATGGGGAATCAGAGGCAGGGAATCAGAATCAGAAGCAGGGAATCAGAGGCCGGGAATCAGAGGCCGGAATCAGATGCCGGGAATAAGAGGTCGGGAATCAGAGGTGGGGAATAAGAGTCCGGGAATCAGAGATGGGGAATCAGAGGCGGGGAATGAGATATGGGGAATCAGAGGCGGGGAATCAGAGGCGGGGAAACAGTGGCGAGGAATCAGATATGGGGAATCAGAGGTGGCGAATCAAAGGCGGTGAATCAGAGATGGGGAATCAGAGCTGGGGAATCAGAGGCAGGGGATCAAACACGGGGAATCAGAGGCGGGGAATCAGAGCTGGGGAATCAGAGGTGGGGAATCAGAGTTGGGGAATCAGAGGCGGGGAATCAGAGCTGGGGAATCAGAGGTGGGGAATCAGAGTCGGGGAATCAGAGGCAGGGAATCGGATGTGCGGAATCAGAGATGGGGAATCAGAGGTGGGGAATCAGAGGCGGTGAATCTGAGATGGGGAATCAGAGGCGGGGAATCAGAGGCAGGTTATCAGACACGGGGATTCAGAGTCTGGGAATCAGACGGGGGGAATCAAAGGCGGGGAATGAAGCTGGGGAATCAGAGGCAGGGAATCAGAGTTGGGGATTCAGAGGCGGGGAATCAGATATGGGGAAACAGAGGCGGGGAATCAGAGGCGGGCAAACAGTGGCGGGGAATTAGATATGGGGAATCAGTGGTGGGGAATCAGAGGTGGTGAATCAATGATGGGGAATCACAGGCGGGGAATCAGAGGCAGGGAATAGAACGCGGGGAATCAGAGGCAGGGAATCAGAGCTGGGGAATAAGAGGCGGGGAATCATAGTTGGGAATCAGAGGCGGGGAATCAGATATGGGGAAACAGAGGCGGGGAATCAGGGGCGGGGAAACAGAGGCGGGGAATCAGATATGGGGAATCGGATGTGGAGAATCAGAGGCAGGGAATCAGAGCTGGGGAATCAGAGGCGGGAAATCAGAGTTGGGGCATCAGAGGTGGGGAATTAGATCTGGGGAAACAGAGGCGGGGAATCAGATGTGCGGAATCAGAGGCGGGGAATCAGAGGCAGGGAATCAGAATCAGAAGCGGGGAGTCAGAGGCCGGGAATCAGAGGCCTGGAATCAGATGCTGGGAATAAGAGGCCGGGAATCAGAGGTGGGGAATCAGAGTCCGGGAATCAGAGATGGGGAGTCAGAGGCGGGGAATGAGATATGGAGAATCAGAGGCGGGGAATCAGAGGTGGGGAAACAGAGGTGGGGAATCAGATATGGGGAATCAGAGGTGGCGAATCAAAGGCTGTGAATCAGAGATGGGTATCAGAGGCGGGGAATCAGAGGCAGGGAATCAAACACGGGGAATCAGAGGCGGGGAATCAGAGCTGGGGAATCAAAGGCTGGGAATCAAAGTTGGGGAATCAGAGGCAGGGAATCAGATATGGGGAAACAGGGGCGGGGAATCAGAGGCGGGGAAACAGAGGCAGGGAATCAGATATGGGGAATCAGAGGCGGGGAATTAGAGTTGGGGAATCAGAGGCGGGGAATCAGAGGCGGGGAAACAGAGGCGGGGAATCAAACACGGGGAATCAGAGGTGGGGAATCAGAGGTTGGGAATCAGAGGCAGGGAATCAGAGGCGGGGAATCAGAGGCGGGGAATCAGAGGCAGGGAATCAGATGTGCGGAATCGGAGATGAGGAATCAGAGGCAGGGAATCAGAGGCGGGGAATCAGATGCGGGGAATCAGAGGCCGGGAATCAGATATGGGGAAACAGAGGCGGGGAATCAGAGGCGGGGAAACAGAGGCTGGGAATCAGATATGGGGAATCAGAGGTGGGGAAACAGAGGTTGTGAATCAGAGGCAGGGAATCAGAGGCTTGGAATCAGATGCAGGGAATCAGATGCGGGGAATCAGAGGCGGGGAATCAGAGCTGGGGAATCAAAGGCTGGGAATCAAAGTTGGGGAATCAGAGGCAGGGAATCAGAGGCGGGGAATCAGATGCGGGGAATCAGAGGCCGGGAATCAGATATGGGGAAACAGAGGCGGGGAATAAGAGGCGGGGAATCAGAGGCTGGGAATCAGATATGGGGAATCAGAGGTGGGGAATCAGAGGTTGGGAATCAGAGGCAGGGAATCAGAGGCTTGGAATCAGATGCAGGGAATCAGATGCGGGGAATCAGAGGCGGGGAATCAGAGCTGGGGAATCAGAGGCTGGGAATCAAAGTTGGGGAATCAGAGGCAGGGAATCAGATATGGGGAAACAGGGGCGGGGAATCAGAGGCGGGGAAACAGAGGCGGGGAATCAGATATGGGGAATCAGAGGCGGGGAATTAGAGTTGGGGAATCAGAGGCGGGGAATCAGAGGCGGGGATACAGAGGCGGGGAATCAAACACGGGGAATCAGAGGTGGGGAATCAGAGGTTGGGAATCAGAGGCAGGGAATCAGAGGCGGGGAATCAGAGGCGGGGAATCAGAGGCAGGGAATCAGATGTGCGGAATCGGAGATGGGGAATCAGAGGCAGGGAATCAGAGGCGGGGAATCAGAGGCGGGGAACCAGAGGCCGGGAATCAGATATGGGGAAACAGAGGCGGGGAATCAGAGGCGGGGAAACAGATGCTGGGAATCAGATATGGGGAATCAGAGGTGGGGAATCAGAGGTTGGGAATCAGAGGCAGGGGATCAGAGGCTTGGAATCAGATGCAGGGAATCAGATGCGGGGAATCAGAGGCGGGGAATCAGAGCTGGGGAATCAGAGTCTGGGAATCAAAGTTGGGGAATCAGAGGCGGGGAATCAGATATGGGGAAACAGGGGCGGGGAATCAGAGGCGGGGAAACAGAGGCGGGGAATCAGATATGGGGAAGCAGAGGCGGGGAATTAGAGTTGGGGAATCAGAGGCGGGGAATCAGAGGCGGGGAGACAGAGGCGGGGAATCAAACACGGGGAATCAGAGGTGGGGAATCAGAGGTTGGGAATCAGAGGCAGGGAATCAGAGGCGGGGAATCAGAGGCGGGGAATGAGAGGCAGGGAATCAGATGTGCGGAATCGGAGATGGGGAATCAGAGGCACGGAATCAGAGGCGGGGAATCAGAGGCGGGGAATCAGAGGCCGGGAATCAGATATGGGGAAACAGAAGCGGGGAATCAGAGGCGGGGAAAGAGAGGCTGGGAATCAGGTATGGGGAATCAGATGTGGGGAATCAGAGGCGGGGAATCAGAGCTGGGGAATCAGAGGTGGGGAATCAAAGTTGGGGAATCAGAGGCGGGGACTTAGATATGGGGAAACAGAGGCGGGGAATCAGAGACGGGGAAACAGAGGCGGGGATTCAGATATGGGGAATCAGAGGTGGGGAATAAGAGGCAGGGAATTAGATTTGCGGAATCAGAAATGGGGAATCAGAGGCAGGGAATCAGAATCAGAAGCAGGGAATCAGAGGCCGGGAATCAGAGGCCGGAATCAGATGCCGGGAATAAGAGGTCGGGAATCAGAGGTGGGGAATCAGAGTCCGGGAATCAGAGATGGGGAATCAGAGGCGGGGAATGAGATATGGGGAATCAGAGGCGGGGAATCAGAGGCGGGGAAACAGTGCGAGCAATCAGATATGGGGAATCAGAGGTGGCGAATCAAAGGCGGTGAATCAGAGATGGGGAATCAGAGCTGGGGAATCAGAGGCAGGGGATCAAACACGGGGAATCAGAGGCGGGGAATCAGAGCTGGGGAATCAGAGGCGGGGAATCAGAGTTGGGGAATCAGAGGCGGGGAATCAGAGCTGGGGAATCAGAGGTGGGGAATCAGAGTCGGGGAATCAGAGGCAGGGAATCGGATGTGCGGAAACAGAGATGGGGAATCAGAGGTGGGGAATCAGAGGCGGTGAATCTGAGATGGGGAATCAGAGGCGGGGAATCAGAGGCAGGTTATCAGACACGGGGATTCAGAGGCTGGGAATCAGACGGGGGGAATCAAAGGCGGGGAATGAAGCTGGGGAATCAGAGGCAGGGAATCAGTGTTGGGGATTCAGAGGCGGGTAATCAGATATGGGGAAACAGAGGCGGGGAATCAGAGGCGGGCAAACAGAGGCGGGGAATTAGATATGGGGAATCAGTGGTGGGGAATCAGAGGTGGTGAATCAGTGATGGGGAATCACAGGCGGGGAATCAGAGGCAGGGAATAGAACACGGGGAATCAGAGGCAGGGAATCAGAGCTGGGGAATAAGAGGCGGGGAATCATAGTTGGGAATCAGAGGCGGGGAATCAGATATGGGGAAACAGAGGCGGGGAATCAGGGGCAGGGAAACAGAGGCGGGGAATCAGATATGGGGAATCGGATGTGGAGAATCAGAGGCAGGGAATCAGAGCTGGGGAATCAGAGGCGGGGAATCAGAGTTGGGGCATCAGAGGTGGGGAATTAGATCTGGGGAAACAGAGGCGGGGAATCAGATGTGCGGAATCAGAGGCGGGGAATCAGAGGCAGGGAATCAGAATCAGAAGCGGGGAGTCAGAGGCCGGGAATCAGAGGCCTGGAATCAGATGCTGGGAATAAGAGGCCGGGAATCAGAGGTGGGGAATCAGAGTCCGGGAATCAGAGATGGGGAGTCAGAGGCGGGGATTGAGATATGGAGAATCAGAGGCGGGGAATCAGAGGTGGGGAAACAGAGGTGGGGAATCAGATATGGGGAATCAGAGGTGGCGAATCAAAGGCTGTGAATCAGAGATGGGGAATCAGAGGCGGGGAATCAGAGGCAGGGAATCAAACACGGGGAATCAGAGGCGGGGAATCAGAGCTGGGGAATCAGAGGCTGGGAATCAAAGTTGGGGAATCAGAGGCAGGGAATCAGATATGGGGAAACAGGGGCGGGGAATCAGAGGCGGGGAAACAGAGGCAGGGAATCAGATATGGGGAATCAGAGGCGGGGAATTAGAGTTGGGGAATCAGAGGCGGGGAATCAGAGGCGGGGAAACAGAGGCGGGGAATCAAACACGGGGAATCAGAGGTGGGGAATCAGAGGTTGGGAATCAGAGGCAGGGAATCAGAGGCGGGGAATCAGAGGCGGGGAATCAGAGGCACAGAATCAGATGTGCGGAATCGGAGATGAGGAATCAGAGGCAGGGAATCAGAGGCGGGGAATCAGATGCGGGGAATCAGAGGCCGGGAATCAGATATGGGGAAACAGAGGCGGGGAATCAGAGGCGGGGAAACAGAGGCTGGGAATCAGATATGGGGAATCAGAGGTGGGGAATCAGAGGTTGGGAATCAGAGGCAGGGAATCAGAGGCTTGGAATCAGATGCAGGGAATCAGATGCGGGGAATCAGAGGCGGGGAATCAGAGCTGGGGAATCAGAGGCTGGGAATCAAAGTTGGGGAATCAGAGGCAGGGAATCAGAGGCGGGGAATCAGATGCGGGGAATCAGAGGCCGGGAATCAGATATGGGGAAACAGAGGCGGGGAATCCGAGGCGGGGAAACAGAGGCTGGGAATCAGATATGGGGAATCAGAGGTGGGGAATCAGAGGTTGGGAATCAGAGGCAGGGAATCAGAGGCTTGGAATCAGATGCAGGGAATCAGATGCGGGGAATCAGAGGCGGGGAATCAGAGCTGGGGAATCAGAGGCTGGGAATCAAAGTTGGGGAATCAGAGGCAGGGAATCAGATATGGGGAAACAGGGGCGGGGAATCAGAGGCGGGGAAACAGAGGCGGGGAATCAGATATGGGGAATTAGAGGCGGGGAATTAGAGTTGGGGAATCAGAGGCGGGGAATCAGAGGCGGGGATACAGAGGCTGGGAATCAAAAACGGGGAATCAGAGGTGGGGAATCAGAGGTTGGGAATCAGAGGCAGGGAATCAGAGGCGGGGAATGAGAGGCGGGGAATCAGAGGCAGGGAATCAGATGTGCAGAATCGGAGATGGGGAATCAGAGGCAGGGAATCAGAGGCGGGGAATCAGAGGCGGGGAACCAGAGGCCGGGAATCAGATATGGGGAAACAGAGGCGGGGAATCAGAGGCGGGGAAACAGATGCTGGGAATCAGATATGGGGAATCAGAGGTGGGGAATCAGAGGTTGGGAATCAGAGGCAGGGAATCAGAGGCTTGGAATCAGATGCAGGGAATCAGATGCAGGGAATCAGAGGCGGGGAATCAGAGCTGGGGAATCAGAGGTGGGGAATTAGAGTTGGGGAATCAGAGGCGGGGACTTAGATATTGGGAAACAGAGGCGGGGAATCAGAGGCGGGGAAACATAGGCGGGGAATCAAACACGGGGAATCAGAGGTGGGGAATCAGAGGCTTGGAATCAGATGCAGCGAATCAGATGCGGGGAATCAGAGGCGGGGAATCAGAGCTGGGGAATCAGAGGTGGGGAATCAGAGTTGGGGAATCAGAGGCGGGGACTTAGATATTGGGAAACAGAGGCGTGGAATCAGAGGCGGGGAAACAGAGGCGGGGAATCAGATATGGGGAATCAGAGATGGGGAATCAGAGGCAGGGAATCAGATGTGCGGAATCAGAGATGGGTAATCAAAGGCAGGGAATCAGAATCAGAAGCAGGGAATCAGAGGCCGGGAATCAGAGGCCGGAATCAGATGCCGGGAATAAGAGGCCGGGAATCAGAGGTGGGGATTCAGAGGCGGGGAATGAGATATGGGGAATCAGAGGCGGGGAATCAGAGGCGGGGAAACAGAGGCGGGGAATCAGATATGGGGAATCAGAGGTGGCGAATCAAAGGCGGTGATTCAGAGATGGGGAATCAGAGGACGGGAATCAGAGGCAGGGAATCAAACACGGGGAATCAGAGGCGGGGAATCAGAGCTGGGGAATCAGAGGCTGGGAATCAAAGTTGGGGAATCAGAGGCAGGGAATCAGATATGGGGAAACAGGGGCGGGGAATCAGAGGCAGGGAAACAGAGGCGGGGAATCAGATATGGGGAATCAGAGGCGGGGAATTAGAGTTGGGGAATCAGAGGCGGGGAATCAGAGGCGGGGAAACAGAGACGGGGAATCAAACACGGGGAATCAGAGGTGGGGAATCAGAGGTTGGGAATCAGAGGCAGGGAATCAGAGGCGGGGAATCAGAGGCGGGGAATCAGAGGCAGGGAATC
Source organism: Narcine bancroftii (assembly GCF_036971445.1). Lineage (NCBI taxonomy): Eukaryota > Metazoa > Chordata > Chondrichthyes > Torpediniformes > Narcinidae > Narcine > Narcine bancroftii. The sequence continues at coordinate 3,248,335 of NW_027211895.1, read as the reverse complement.
AGATGTGCGGAATCGGAGATGGGGAATCAGAGGCAGGGAATCAGAGGCGGGGAATCAGAGTCCGGGAATCAGATATGGGGAAACAGAGGCGGGGAATCAGAGGCGGGGAAACAGAGGCTGGGAATCAGATATGGGGAATCAGAGGTGGGGAATCAGAGGTTGGGAATCAGAGGCAGGGAATCAGAGGCTTGGAATCAGATGCAGGGAATCAGATGCAGGGAATCAGAGGCGGGGAATCAGAGCTGGGGAATCAGAGGTGGGGAATCAGAGTTGGGGAATCAGAGGCGGGGACTTAGATATTGGGAAACAGAGGCAGGGAATCAGAGGTGGGGAAACAGAGGCGGGGAATGAGATATGGGGAATCAGAGGCGGGGAATCAGAAGCGGGGAAACAGTGGCGAGGAATCAGATATGGGGAATCAGAGGTGGCGAATCAAAGGCGGTGAATCAGAGATGGGGAATCAGAGCTGGGGAATCAGAGGCAGGGGATCAAACACGGGGAATCAGAGGCGGGGAATCAGAGCTGGGGAATCAGAGGCGGGGAATCAGAGTTGGGGAATCAGAGGCGGGGAATCAGAGCTGGGGAATCAGAGGTGGGGAATCAGAGTCGGGGAATCAGAGGCAGGGAATCGGATGTGCGGAATCAGAGATGGGGAATCAGAGGTGGGGAATCAGAGGCGGTGAATCTGAGATGGGGAATCAGAGGCGGGGAATCAGAGGCAGGTTATCAGACACGGGGATTCAGAGTCTGGGAATCAGACGGGGGGAATCAAAGGCGGGGAATGAAGCTGGGGAATCAGAGGCAGGGAATCAGAGTTGGGGATTCAGAGGCGGGGAATCAGATATGGGGAAACAGAGGCGGGGAATCAGAGGCGGGCAAACAGTGGCGGGGAATTAGATATGGGGAATCAGTGGTGGGGAATCAGAGGTGGTGAAACAGAGGCAGGGAATCAGATATGGGGAATCAGAGGCGGGGAATTAGAGTTGGGGAATCAGAGGCGGGGAATCAGAGGCGGGGAAACAGAGGCGGGGAATCAAACACGGGGAATCAGAGGTGGGGAATCAGAGGTTGGGAATCAGAGGCAGGGAATCAGAGGCGGGGAATCAGAGGCGGGAAATCAGAGGCAGGGAATCAGATGTGCGGAATCGGAGATGAGGAATCAGAGGCAGGGAATCAGAGGCGGGGAATCAGATGCGGGGAATCAGAGGCCGGGAATCAGATATGGGGAAACAGAGGCGGGGAATCAGAGGCGGGGAAACAGAGGCTGGGAATCAGATATGGGGAATCAGAGGTGGGGAAACAGAGGTTGGGAATCAGAGGCAGGGAATCAGAGGCTTGGAATCAGATGCAGGGAATCAGATGCGGGGAATCAGAGGCGGGGAATCAGAGCTGGGGAATCAAAGGCTGGGAATCAAAGTTGGGGAATCAGAGGCAAGGAATCAGAGGCGGGGAATCAGATGCGGGGAATCAGAGGCCGGGAATCAGATATGGGGAAACAGAGGCGGGGAATCAGAGGCGGGGAAACAGAGGCTGGGAATCAGATATGGGGAATCAGATATGGGGAAACAGAGGCGGGGAATCAGAGGCGGGCAAACAGAGGCGGGGAATTAGATATGGGGAATCAGTGGTGGGGAATCAGAGGTGGTGAATCAGTGATGGGGAATCACAGGCGGGGAATCAGAGGCAGGGAATAGAACACGGGGAATCAGAGGCAGGGAATCAGAGCTGGGGAATAAGAGGCGGGGAATCATAGTTGGGAATCAGAGGCGGGGAATCAGATATGGGGAAACAGAGGCGGGGAATCAGGGGCAGGGAAACAGAGGCGGGGAATCAGATATGGGGAATCGGATGTGGAGAATCAGAGGCAGGGAATCAGAGCTGGGGAATCAGAGGCGGGGAATCAGAGTTGGGGAATCAGAGGTGGGGAATTAGATCTGGGGAAACAGAGGCGGGGAATCAGATGTGCGGAATCAGAGGCGGGGAATCAGAGGCAGGGAATCAGAATCAGAAGCGGGGAGTCAGAGGCCGGGAATCAGAGGCCTGGAATCAGATGCTGGGAATAAGAGGCCGGGAATCAGAGGTGGGGAATCAGAGTCCGGGAATCAGAGATGGGGAGTCAGAGGCGGGGATTGAGATATGGAGAATCAGAGGCGGGGAATCAGAGGTGGGGAAACAGAGGTGGGGAATCAGATATGGGGAATCAGAGGTGGCGAATCAAAGGCTGTGAATCAGAGATGGGGAATCAGAGGCGGGGAATCAGAGGCAGGGAATCAAACACGGGGAATCAGAGGCGGGGAATCAGAGCTGGGGAATCAGAGGCTGGGAATCAAAGTTGGGGAATCAGAGGCAGGGAATCAGATATGGGGAAACAGGGGCGGGGAATCAGAGGCGGGGAAACAGAGGCAGGGAATCAGATATGGGGAATCAGAGGCGGGGAATTAGAGTTGGGGAATCAGAGGCGGGGAATCAGAGGCGGGGAAACAGAGGCGGGGAATCAAACACGGGGAATCAGAGGTGGGGAATCAGAGGTTGGGAATCAGAGGCAGGGAATCAGAGGCGGGGAATCAGAGGCGGGGAATCAGAGGCAGGGAATCAGATGTGCGGAATCGGAGATGAGGAATCAGAGGCAGGGAATCAGAGGCGGGGAATCAGATGCGGGGAATCAGAGGCCGGGAATCAGATATGGGGAAACAGAGGCGGGGAATCAGAGGCGGGGAAACAGAGGCTGGGAATCAGATATGGGGAATCAGAGGTGGGGAATCAGAGGTTGGGAGTCAGAGGCAGGGAATCAGAGGCTTGGAATCAGATGCAGGGAATCAGATGCGGGGAATCAGAGGCGGGGAATCAGAGCTGGGGAATCAGAGGCTGGGAATCAAAGTTGGGGAATCAGAGGCAGGGAATCAGAGGCGGGGAATCAGATGCGGGGAATCAGAGGCCGGGAATCAGATATGGGGAAACAGAGGCGGGGAATCCGAGGCGGGGAAACAGAGGCTGGGAATCAGATATGGGGAATCAGAGGTGGGGAATCAGAGGTTGGGAATCAGAGGCAGGGAATCAGAGGCTTGGAATCAGATGCAGGGAATCAGATGCGGGGAATCAGAGGCGGGGAATCAGAGCTGGGGAATCAGAGGCTGGGAATCAAAGTTGGGGAATCAGAGGCAGGGAATCAGATATGGGGAAACAGGGGCGGGGAATCAGAGGCGGGGAAACAGAGGCGGGGAATCAGATATGGGGAATCAGAGGCGGGGAATTAGAGTTGGGGAATCAGAGGCGGGGAATCAGAGGCGGGGATACAGAGGCTGGGAATCAAAAACGGGGAATCAGAGGTGGGGAATCAGAGGTTGGGAATCAGAGGCAGGGAATCAGAGGCGGGGAATCAGAGGCGGGGAATCAGAGGCAGGGAATCAGATGTGCGGAATCGGAGATGGGGAATCAGAGGCAGGGAATCAGAGGCGGGGAATCAGAGGCGGGGAACCAGAGGCCGGGAATCAGATATGGGGAAACAGAGGCGGGGAATCAGAGGCGGGGAAACAGATGCTGGGAATCAGATATGGGGAATCAGAGGTGGGGAATCAGAGGTTGGGAATCAGAGGCAGGGAATCAGAGGCTTGGAATCAGATGCAGGGAATCAGATGCAGGGAATCAGAGGCGGGGAATCAGAGCTGGGGAATCAGAGGTGGGGAATTAGAGTTGGGGAATCAGAGGCGGGGACTTAGATATTGGGAAACAGAGGCGGGGAATCAGAGGCGGGGAAACATAGGCGGGGAATCAAACACGGGGAATCAGAGGTGGGGAATCAGAGGCTTGGAATCAGATGCAGCGAATCAGATGCGGGGAATCAGAGGCGGGGAATCAGAGCTGGGGAATCAGAGGTGGGGAATCAGAGTTGGGGAATCAGAGGCGGGGACTTAGATATTGGGAAACAGAGGCGTGGAATCAGAGGCGGGGAAACAGAGGCGGGGAATCAGATATGGGGAATCAGAGATGGGGAATCAGAGGCAGGGAATCAGATGTGCGGAATCAGAGATGGGTAATCAAAGGCAGGGAATCAGAATCAGAAGCAGGGAATCAGAGGCCGGGAATCAGAGGCCGGAATCAGATGCCGGGAATAAGAGGCCGGGAATCAGAGGTGGGGATTCAGAGGCGGGGAATGAGATATGGGGAATCAGAGGCGGGGAATCAGAGGCGGGGAAACAGAGGCGGGGAATCAGATATGGGGAATCAGAGGTGGCGAATCAAAGGCGGTGATTCAGAGATGGGGAATCAGAGGACGGGAATCAGAGGCAGGGAATCAAACACGGGGAATCAGAGGCGGGGAATCAGAGCTGGGGAATCAGAGGCTGGGAATCAAAGTTGGGGAATCAGAGGCAGGGAATCAGATATGGGGAAACAGGGGCGGGGAATCAGAGGCAGGGAAACAGAGGCGGGGAATCAGATATGGGGAATCAGAGGCGGGGAATTAGAGTTGGGGAATCAGAGGCGGGGAATCAGAGGCGGGGAAACAGAGACGGGGAATCAAACACGGGGAATCAGAGGTGGGGAATCAGAGGTTGGGAATATGAGGCAGGGAATCAGAGGCGGGGAATCAGAGGCGGGGAATCAGAGGCAGGGAATCAGATGTGCGGAATCGGAGATGGGGAATCAGAGGCAGGGAATCAGAGGCGGGGAATCAGAGTCCGGGAATCAGATATGGGGAAACAGAGGCGGGGAATCAGAGGCGGGGAAACAGAGGCTGGGAATCAGATATGGGGAATCAGAGGTGGGGAATCAGAGGTTGGGAATCAGAGGCAGGGAATCAGAGGCTTGGAATCAGATGCAGGGAATCAGATGCAGGGAATCAGAGGCGGGGAATCAGAGCTGGGGAATCAGAGGTGGGGAATCAGAGTTGGGGAATCAGAGGCGGGGACTTAGATATTGGGAAACAGAGGCAGGGAATCAGAGGTGGGGAAACAGAGGCGGGGAATGAGATATGGGGAATCAGAGGCGGGGAATCAGAAGCGGGGAAACAGTGGCGAGGAATCAGATATGGGGAATCAGAGGTGGCGAATCAAAGGCGGTGAATCAGAGATGGGGAATCAGAGCTGGGGAATCAGAGGCAGGGGATCAAACACGGGGAATCAGAGGCGGGGAATCAGAGCTGGGGAATCAGAGGCGGGGAATCAGAGTTGGGGAATCAGAGGCGGGGAATCAGAGCTGGGGAATCAGAGGTGGGGAATCAGAGTCGGGGAATCAGAGGCAGGGAATCGGATGTGCGGAATCAGAGATGGGGAATCAGAGGTGGGGAATCAGAGGCGGTGAATCTGAGATGGGGAATCAGAGGCGGGGAATCAGAGGCAGGTTATCAGACACGGGGATTCAGAGTCTGGGAATCAGACGGGGGGAATCAAAGGCGGGGAATGAAGCTGGGGAATCAGAGGCAGGGAATCAGAGTTGGGGATTCAGAGGCGGGGAATCAGATATGGGGAAACAGAGGCGGGGAATCAGAGGCGGGCAAACAGTGGCGGGGAATTAGATATGGGGAATCAGTGGTGGGGAATCAGAGGTGGTGAATCAATGATGGGGAATCACAGGTGGGGAATCAGAGGCAGGGAATAGAACGCGGGGAATCAGAGGCAGGGAATCAGAGCTGGGGAGTAAGAGGCGGGGAATCATAGTTGGGAATCAGAGGCGGGGAATCAGATATGGGGAAACAGAGGCGGGGAATCAGGGGCGGGGAAACAGAGGCGGGGAATCAGATATGGGGAATCGGATGTGGAGAATCAGAGGCAGGGAATCAGAGCTGGGGAATCAGAGGCGGGAAATCAGAGTTGGGGCATCAGAGGTGGGGAATTAGATCTGGGGAAACAGAGGCGGGGAATCAGATGTGCGGAATCAGAGGCGGGGAATCAGAGGCAGGGAATCAGAATCAGAAGCGGGGAGTCAGAGGCCGGGAATCAGAGGCCTGGAATCAGATGCTGGGAATAAGAGGCCGGGAATCAGAGGTGGGGAATCAGAGTCCGGGAATCAGAGATGGGGAGTCAGAGGCGGGGAATGAGATATGGAGAATCAGAGGCGGGGAATCAGAGGTGGGGAAACAGAGGTGGGGAATCAGATATGGGGAATCAGAGGTGGCGAATCAAAGGCTGTGAATCAGAGATGGGTATCAGAGGCGGGGAATCAGAGGCAGGGAATCAAACACGGGGAATCAGAGGCGGGGAATCAGAGCTGGGGAATCAAAGGCTGGGAATCAAAGTTGGGGAATCAGAGGCAGGGAATCAGATATGGGGAAACAGGGGCGGGGAATAAGAGGCGGGGAAACAGAGGCAGGGAATCAGATATGGGGAATCAGAGGCGGGGAATTAGAGTTGGGGAATCAGAGGCGGGGAATCAGAGGCGGGGAATCAGAGGCGGGGAAACAGAGGCGGGGAATCAAACACGGGGAATCAGAGGTGGGGAATCAGAGGTTGGGAATCAGAGGCAGGGAATCAGAGGCGGGGAATCAGAGGCGGGGAATCAGAGGCAGGGAATCAGATGTGCGGAATCGGAGATGAGGAATCAGAGGCAGGGAATCAGAGGCGGGGAATCAGATGCGGGGAATCAGAGGCCGGGAATCAGATATGGGGAAACAGAGGCGGGGAATCAGAGGCGGGGAAACAGAGGCTGGGAATCAGATATGGGGAATCAGAGGTGGGGAAACAGAGGTTGGGAATCAGAGGCAGGGAATCAGAGGCTTGGAATCAGATGCAGGGAATCAGATGCGGGGAATCAGAGGCGGGGAATCAGAGCTGGGGAATCAAAGGCTGGGAATCAAAGTTGGGGAATCAGAGGCAGGGAATCAGAGGCGGGGAATCAGATGCGGGGAATCAGAGGCCGGGAATCAGATATGGGGAAACAGAGGCGGGGAAACAGAGGCTGGGAATCAGATATGGGGAATCAGAGGTGGGGAATCAGAGGTTGGGAATCAGAGGCAGGGAATCAGAGGCTTGGAATCAGATGCAGGGAATCAGATGCGGGGAATCAGAGGCGGGGAATCAGAGCTGGGGAATCAGAGGCTGGGAATCAAAGTTGGGGAATCAGAGGCAGGGAATCAGATATGGGGAAACAGGGGCGGGGAATCAGAGGCGGGGAAACAGAGGCGGGGAATCAGATATGGGGAATCAGAGGCGGGGAATTAGAGTTGGGGAATCAGAGGCGGGGAATCAGAGGCGGGGATACAGAGGCGGGGAATCAAACACGGGGAATCAGAGGTGGGGAATCAGAGGTTGGGAATCAGAGGCACGGAATCAGAGGCGGGGAATCAGAGGCGGGGAATCAGAGGCAGGGAATCAGATGTGCGGAATCGGAGATGGGGAATCAGAGGCAGGGAATCAGAGGCGGGGAATCAGAGGCGGGGAACCAGAGGCCGGGAATCAGATATGGGGAAACAGAGGCGGGGAATCAGAGGCGGGGAATCAGAGGCGGGGACTTAGATATTGGGAAACAGAGGCGGGGAATCAGAGGCGGGGAAACATAGGCGGGGAATCAAACACGGGGAATCAGAGGTGGGGAATCAGAGGCTTGGAATCAGATGCAGGGAATCAGATGCGGGGAATCAGAGGCGGGGAATCAGAGCTGGGGAATCAGAGGTGGGGAATCAGAGTTGGGGAATCAGAGGCGGGGACTTAGATATTGGGAAACAGAGGCGTGGAATCAGAGGCGGGGAAACAGAGGCGGGGAATCAGATATGGGGAATCAGAGATGGGGAATCAGAGGCAGGGAATCAGATGTGCGGAATCAGAGATGGGTAATCAAAGGCAGGGAATCAGAATCAGAAGCAGGGAATCAGAGGCCGGGAATCAGAGGCCGGAATCAGATGCCGGGAATAAGAGGCCGGGAATCAGAGGTGGGGATTCAGAGGCGGGGAATGAGATATGGGGAATCACAGGCGGGGAATCAGAGGCGGGGAAACAGAGGCGGGGAATCAGATATGGGGAATCAGAGGTGGCGAATCAAAGGCGGTGATTCAGAGATGGGGAATCAGAGGACGGGAATCAGAGGCAGGGAATCAAACACGGGGAATCAGAGGCGGGGAATCAGAGCTGGGGAATCAGAGGCTGGGAATCAAAGTTGGGGAATCAGAGGCAGGGAATCAGATATGGGGAAACAGGGGCGGGGAATCAGAGGCAGGGAAACAGAGGCGGGGAATCAGATATGGGGAATCAGAGGCGGGGAATTAGAGTTGGGGAATCAGAGGCGGGGAATCAGAGGCGGGGAAACAGAGACGGGGAATCAAACACGGGGAATCAGAGGTGGGGAATCAGAGGTTGGGAATCAGAGGCAGGGAATCAGAGGCGGGGAATCAGAGGCGGGGAATCAGAGGCAGGGAATCAGATGTGCGGAATCGGAGATGGGGAATCAGAGGCAGGGAATCAGAGGCGGGGAATCAGAGTCCGGGAATCAGATATGGGGAAACAGAGGCGGGGAATCAGAGGCGGGGAAACAGAGGCTGGGAATCAGATATGGGGAATCAGAGGTGGGGAATCAGAGGTTGGGAATCAGAGGCAGGGAATCAGAGGCTTGGAATCAGATGCAGGGAATCAGATGCAGGGAATCAGAGGCGGGGAATCAGAGCTGGGGAATCAGAGGTGGGGAATCAGAGTTGGGGAATCAGAGGCGGGGACTTAGATATTGGGAAACAGAGGCAGGGAATCAGAGGCGGGGAAACAGAGGCGGGGAATCAGATATGGGGAATCAGAGATGGGGAATCAGAGGCAGGGAATCAGATGTTCGGAATCAGAGATGGGGAATCAAAGGCAGGGAATCAGAATCAGAAGCAGGGAATCAGAGGCCGGGAATCAGAGGCCGGAATCAGATGCCGGGAATAAGAGGCTGGGAATCAGAGGTGGGGAATCAGAGTCCGGGAATCAGAGATGGGGAATCAGAGGCGGGGAATGAGATATGGGGAATCAGAGGCGGGGAATCAGAGGCGGGGAAACAGAGGCGAGGAATCAGATATGGGGAATCAGAGGTGGCGAATCAAAGGCGGTGAATCAGAGATGGGGAATCAGAGGCGGGGAATCAGAGGCAGGGAATCAAACACGGGGAATCAGAGGCGGGGAATCCGAGCTGGGGAATCAGAGGCGGGGAATCAGAGTTGGGGAATCAGAGGCGGGGAATCAGAGCTTGGGAATCAGAGGTGGGGATCAGAGTCAGGGAATCAGAGGCAGGGAATCAGATGTGCGGAATCCGAGATGGGGAATCAGAGGTGGGGAATCAGAGGCTGTGAATCAGAGATGGGGAATCAGAGGCGGGGAATCAGAGGCAGGAAATCAGACACGGGGATTCAGAGGCTGGGAATCAGACGGGGCGAATCAAAGGCGGGGAATCAGAGCTGGGGAATCAGAGGCAGGGAATCAGAGTTGGGGATTCAGAGGCGGGGAATCAGATATGGGGAAACAGAGGCGGGGAATCAGAGGCGGGCAAACAGAGGCGGGGAATTAGATATGGGGAATCAGAGGTGGGGAATCAGAGGTGGTGAATCAGAGATGGGGAATCACAGGCGGGGAATCAGAGGCAGGGAATAGAACGCGGGGAATCAGAGGCAGGGAATCAGAGTTGGGGCATCAGAGGTTGGGAATTAGATATGGGGAAACAGAGGCGGGGAATCAGAGGCGGGGAAACAGAGGCGGGAAATCAGATATGGGGAATCAGAGGTGGGGAATCAGAGGCAGGGAATCAGATGTGCGGAATCAGAGATGGGGAATCAGAGGCAGCGAATCAGAATCAGAAGCGGGGAATCAGAGGCCGGGAATCAGAGGCCGGGAATCAGACGGGGGGAATCAAAGGCGGGGAATGAAGCTGGGGAATCAGAGGCAGGGAATCAGAGTTGGGGATTCAGAGGCGGGGAATCAGATATGGGGAAACAGAGGCGGGGAATCAGAGGCGGGCAAACAGAGGCGGGGAATTAGATATGGGGAATCAGTGGTGGGGAATCAGAGGTGGTGAATCAGTGATGGGGAATCACAGGCGGGGAATCAGAGGCAGGGAATAGAACACGGGGAATCAGAGGCAGGGAATCAGAGCTGGGGAATAAGAGGCGGGGAATCATAGTTGGGAATCAGAGGCGGGGAATCAGATATGGGGAAACAGAGGCGGGGAATCAGGGGCGGGGAAACAGAGGCGGGGAATCAGATATGGGGAATCGGATGTGGAGAATCAGAGGCAGGGAATCAGAGCTGGGGAATCAGAGGCGGGGAATCAGAGTTGGGGCATCAGAGGTGGGGAATTAGATCTGGGGAAACAGAGGCGGGGAATCAGATGTGCGGAATCAGAGGCGGGGAATCAGAGGCAGGGAATCAGAATCAGAAGCGGGGAGTCAGAGGCCGGGAATCAGAGGCCTGGAATCAGATGCTGGGAATAAGAGGCCGGGAATCAGAGGTGGGGAATCAGAGTCCGGGAATCAGAGATGGGGAGTCAGAGGCGGGGAATGAGATATGGAGAATCAGAGGCGGGGAATCAGAGGTGGGGAAACAGAGGTGGGGAATCAGATATGGGGAATCAGAGGTGGCGAATCAAAGGCTGTGAATCAGAGATGGGGAATCAGAGGCGGGGAATCAGAGGCAGGGAATCAAACACGGGGAATCAGAGGCGGGGAATCAGAGCTGGGGAATCAGAGGCTGGGAATCAAAGTTGGGGAATCAGAGGCAGGGTATCAGATATGGGGAAACAGGGGCGGGGAATCAGAGGCGGGGAAACAGAGGCAGGGAATCAGATATGGGGAATCAGAGGCGGAGAATTAGAGTTGGGGAATCAGAGGCGGGGAATCAGAGGCGGGGAAACAGAGGCGGGGAATCAAACACGGGGAATCAGAGGTGGGGAATCAGAGGTTGGGAATCAGAGGCAGGGAATCAGAGGCGGGGAATCAGAGGCGGGGAATCAGAGGCAGGGAATCAGATGTGCGGAATCGGAGATGAGGAATCAGAGGCAGGGAATCAGAGGGGGGGAATCAGATGCGGGGAATCAGAGGCCGGGAATCAGATATGGGGAAACAGAGGCGGGGAATCAGAGGCGGGGTAACAGAGGCTGGGAATCAGATATGGGGAATCAGAGGTGTGGAATCAGAGGTTGGGAATCAGAGGCAGGGAATCAGAGGCTTGGAATCAGATGCAGGGAATCAGATGCGGGGAATCAGAGGCGGGGAATCAGAGCTGGGGAATCAGAGGCTGGGAATCAAAGTTGGGGAATCAGAGGCAGGGAATCAGAGGCGGGGAATCAGATGCGGGGAATCAGAGGCCGGGAATCAGATATGGGGAAACAGAGGCGGGGAATCAGAGGCGGGGAAACAGAGGCTGGGAATCAGATATGGGGAATCAGAGGTGGGGAATCAGAGGTTGGGAATCAGAGGCAGGGAATCAGAGGCTTGGAATCAGATGCAGGGAATCAGATGCGGGGAATCAGAGGCGGGGAATCAGAGCTGGGGAATCAGAGGCTGGGAATCAAAGTTGGGGAATCAGAGGCAGGGAATCAGATATGGGGAAACAGGGGCGGGGAATCAGAGGCGGGGAAACAGAGGCGGGGAATCAGATATGGGGAATCAGAGGCGGGGAATTAGAGTTGGGGAATCAGAGGCGGGGAATCAGAGGCGGGGATACAGAGGCGGGGAATCAAACACGGGGAATCAGAGGTGGGGAATCAGAGGTTGGGAATCAGAGGCAGGGAATCAGAGGCGGGGAATCAGAGGCGGGGAATCAGAGGCAGGGAATCAGATGTGCGGAATCGGAGATGGGGAATCAGAGGCAGGGAATCAGAGGCGGGGAATCAGAGGCGGGGAACCAGAGGCCGGGAATCAGATATGGGGAAACAGAGGCGGGGAATCAGAGGCGGGGAAACAGATGCTGGGAATCAGATATGGGGAATCAGAGGTGGGGAATCAGAGGTTGGGAATCAGAGGCAGGGAATCAGAGGCTTGGAATCAGATGCAGGGAATCAGATGCAGGGAATCAGAGGCGGGGAATCAGAGCTGGGGAATCAGAGGTGGGGAATTAGAGTTGGGGAATCAGAGGCGGGGACTTAGATATTGGGAAACAGAGGCGGGGAATCAGAGGCGGGGAAACATAGGCGGGGAATCAAACACGGGGAATCAGAGGTGGGGAATCAGAGGCTTGGAATCAGATGCAGGGAATCAGATGCGGGGAATCAGAGGCGGGGAATCAGAGCTGGGGAATCAGAGGTGGGGAATCAGAGTTGGGGAATCAGAGGCGGGGACATAGATATTGGGAAACAGAGGCGTGGAATCAGAGGCGGGGAAACAGAGGCGGGGAATCAGATATGGAGAATCAGAGATGGGGAATCAGAGGCAGGGAATCAGATGTGCGGAATCAGAGATGGGTAATCAAAGGCAGGGAATCAGAATCAGAAGCAGGGAATCAGAGGCCGGGAATCAGAGGCCGGAATCAGATGCCGGGAATAAGAGGCCGGGAATCAGAGGTGGGGATTCAGAGGCGGGGAATGAGATATGGGGAATCAGAGGCGGGGAATCAGAGGCGGGGAAACAGAGGCGGGGAATCAGATATGGGGAATCAGAGGTGGCGAATCAAAGGCGGTGATTCAGAGATGGGGAATCAGAGGACGGGAATCAGAGACAGGGAATCAAACACGGGGAATCAGAGGCGGGGAATCAGAGCTGGGGAATCAGAGGCTGGGAATCAAAGTTGGGGAATCAGAGGCAGGGAATCAGATATGGGGAAACAGGGGCGGGGAATCAGAGGCAGGGAAACAGAGGCGGGGAATCAGATATGGGGAATCAGAGGCGGGGAATTAGAGTTGGGGAATCAGAGGCGGGGAATCAGAGGCGGGGAAACAGAGACGGGGAATCAAACACGGGGAATCAGAGGTGGGGAATCAGAGGTTGGGAATCAGAGGCAGGGAATCAGAGGCGGGGAATCAGAGGCGGGGAATCAGAGGCAGGGAATCAGATGTGCGGAATCGGAGATGGGGAATCAGAGGCAGGGAATCAGAGGCGGGGAATCAGAGTCCGGGAATCAGATATGGGGAAACAGAGGCAGGGAATCAGAGGCGGGGAAACAGAGGCTGGGAATCAGATATGGGGAATCAGAGGTGGGGAATCAGAGGTTGGGAATCAGAGGCAGGGAATCAGAGGCTTGGAATCAGATGCAGGGAATCAGATGCAGGGAATCAGAGGCGGGGAATCAGAGCTGGGGAATCAGAGGTGGGGAATCAGAGTTGGGGAATCAGAGGCGGGGACTTAGATATTGGGAAACAGAGGCAGGGAATCAGAGGCGGGGAAACAGAGGCGGGGAATCAGATATGGGGAATCAGAGATGGGGAATCAGAGGCAGGTAATCAGATGTTCGGAATCAGAGATGGGGAATCAAAGGCAGGGAATCAGAATCAGAAGCAGGGAATCAGAGGCCGGGAATCAGAGGCCGGAATCAGATGCCGGGAATAAGAGGCTGGGAATCAGAGGTGGGGAATCAGAGTCCGGGAATCAGAGATGGGGAATCAGAGGCGGGGAATGAGATATGGGGAATCAGAGGCGGGGAATCAGAGGCGGGGAAACAGAGGCGAGGAATCAGATATGGGGAATCAGAGGTGGCGAATCAAAGGCGGTGAATCAGAGATGGGGAATCAGAGGCGGGGAATCAGAGGCAGGGAATCAAACACAGGGAATCAGAGGCGGGGAATCAGAGCTGGGGAATCAGAGGCGGGGAATCAGAGTTGGGGAATCAGAGGCGGGGAATCAGAGCTTGGGAATCAGAGGTGGGGATCAGAGTCAGGGAATCAGAGGCAGGGAATCAGATGTGCAGAATCCGAGATGGGGAATCAGAGGCGGGGAATCAGAGGCAGGAAATCAGACACGGGGATTCAGAAGCTGGGAATCAGACGGGGCGAATCAAAGGCGGGGAATCAGAGCTGGGGAATCAGAGGCAGGGAATCAGAGTTGGGGATTCAGAGGCGGGGAATCAGATATGGGGAAACAGAGGCGGGGAATCAGAGGCGGGCAAACAGAGGCGGGGAATTAGATATGGGGAATCAGAGGTGGGGAATCAGAGGTGGTGAATCAGAGATGGGGAATCACAGGCGGGGAATCAGAGGCAGGGAATAGAACGCGGGGAATCAGAGGCAGGGAATCAGAGTTGGGGCATCAGAGGTTGGGAATTAGATATGGGGAAACAGATGCGGGGAATCAGAGGCGGGGAAACAGAGGCGGGAAATCAGATATGGGGAATCAGAGGTGGGGAATCAGAGGCAGGGAATCAGATGTGCGGAATCAGAGATGGGGAATCAGAGGCAGCGAATCAGAATCAGAAGCGGGGAATCAGAGGCCGGGAATCAGAGGCCGGGAATCAGATGCTGGGAATAAGAGGCCGGGAATCAGAGGTGGGGAATCAGAGTCCGGGAATCAGAGATGGGGATTCAGAGGCGGAAAATGAGATATGTAGAATCAGAGGCGGGGAATCAGAGGCGGGGAAACAGAGGTGGGGAATCAGATATGTGGAATCAGAGGTGGCGAATCAAAGGCAGTGAATCAGAGATGGGGAATCAGAGGCGGGGAATCAGAGGCTGGGAATCAAACACGGGAAATCAGGGGCGGGGAATCAGAGCTGGGGAATCAGAGGCGGGGAATCAGAGTTGGGGAATCAGAGGCAGGGAATCAGATATGGGGAAACAAGGGCAGGGAATCAGAGGCGGGGAAACAGAGGCGGGGAATCAGATATGGGGAATCAGAGGTGTGGAATCAGAGGTTGGGAATCAGAGGCAGGGAATCAGAGGCGGTGAAACAGAGGCGGGGAATCAGATATGGGGAATCAGAGGTGGCGAATCAAAGGCGGTGTAACAGAGATGGGGAATCAGGGCAGGGAATCAGAGGCAGGGAATCAAACACGGGGAATCAGAGCTGGGGAATCAGATGTGGGGAATTAGAGTTGGGGAATCAGAGGAGGGGAATCAGAGGCGGGGCAACAGAGGCGGGGAATCAGATATGGGGAATCAGAGGTGGGGAATCAGAGGTTCGGAATCAGAGGCAGGGAATCAGAGGCGGGGAATCAGAGGCAGGGAATCAGATGTGCGGAATCGGAGATGGGGAATCAGAGGTAGGGAATCAGAGGTGGGGAATCAGAGGCGGGGAATAAGAGGCCGGGAATCAGATATGGGGAAACTGAGGTGGGGAATCAGAGGCGGGGTAACAGAGGCGGGGAATCAGATATGGGGAATCAGAGGTGGGGAATCAGAGGTTGGGAATCAGAGGCAGCGAATCAGAGGCTTGGAATCAGATGCAGGGAATCAGATGCGGGGAATCAGAGGCGGGGAATCAGAGCTGGGGAATCAGAGGTGGGGAATCAGAGTTGGGGAATCAGAGGCGGGGACTTAGATATTGGGAAACAGAGGCGGGAAATCAGAGGCGGGGAAACAGAGGCGGGGAATCAGATATGGGGAATCAGAGGTGGGGAATCAGAGGCAGGGAATCAGATGTGCGGAATCAGAGATGGGGAATCAGAGGCAGGGAATCAGAATCAGAAGCAGGGAATCAGAGGCCGGGAATCAGAGGCCGGAATCAGATGCCGGGAATAAGAGGCCGGGAATCAGAGGTGGGGAATCAGAGTCCGGGAATCAGAGATGGGGATTCAGAGGCGGGGAATGAGATATGGGGAAACAGAGGCGGGGAATCAGGGGCGGGGAAACAGAGGCGGGGAATCAGATATGGGGAATCGGATGCGGGGAATCAGAGGCGGGGAATCAGAGCTGTGGATTCAGAGGCGGGGAATCAGAGTTGGGGCATCAGAGGTGGGGAATTAGATATGGGGAAACAGAGGCGGGGAATCAGAGGCGTGGAAACAGAGGCGGGGAATCAGATATGGGGAATCAGACATGGGGAATCAGAGGCAGGGTATCAGAATCAGAAGCGGGGAGCCAGAGGCCGGGAATCAGAGGCCTGGAATCAGATGCTGGGAATAAGAGGCCGGGAATCAGAGGTGGGGAATCAGAGTCCGGGAATCAGAGATGGGGAGTCAGAGGCGGGGAATGAGATATGGAGAATCAGAGGCGGGGAATCAGAGGCGGGGAAACAGAGGTGGGGAATCAGATATGGGGAATCAGAGGTGGCGAATCAAAGGCGGTGAATCAGAGATGGGGAATCAGAGGCGGGGAATCAGAGGCAGGGAATCAAACACGTGGAATCAGAGGCGGGGAATCAGAGCTGGGGAATCAGAGGCTGGGAATCAAAGTTGGGGAATCAGAGTCAGGGAATCAGATATGGGGAAACAGGGGCGGGGAATCAGAGGCGGGGAAACAGAGGCGGGGAATCAGATATGGGGAATCAGAGGCGGGGAATTAGTGGTGGGGAAACAGAGGCGGGGAATCAAACACGGGGAATCAGAGGTGGGGAATCAGAGGTTGGAAATTAGAGGCAGGGAATCAGCGGCGGGGAATCAGAGGCGGGGAATCAGAGGCGGGGAATCAGAGGCAGGGAATCAGATGTGCGGAATCGGTGATGGGGAATCAGAGGCAGGGAATCAGAGGCGGGGAATCAGAGGCCGGGAATCAGATATGGGGAAACAGAGGCGGGGAATCAGGGGCGGGGAAACAGAGGCGGGGAATCAGATATGGGGAATCGGATGCGGGGAATCAGAGGCGGGGAATCAGAGCTGTGGATTCAGAGGCGGGGAATCAGAGTTGGGGCATCAGAGGTGGGGAATTAGATATGGGGAAACAGAGGCGGGGAATCAGAGGCATGGAAACAGAGGCGGGGAATCAGATATGGGGAATCAGACGTGGGGAATCAGAGGCAGGGTATCAGAATCAGAAGCGGGGAGCCAGAGGCCGGGAATCAGAGGCCTGGAATCAGATGCTGGGAATAAGAGGCCGGGAATCAGAGGTGGGGAATCAGAGTCCGGGAATCAGAGATGGGGAGTCAGAGGCGGGGAATGAGATATGGAGAATCAGAGGCGGGGAATCAGAGGCGGGGAAACAGAGGTGGGGAATCAGATATGGGGAATCAGAGGTGGCGAATCAAAGGCGGTGAATCAGAGATGGGGAATCAGAGGCGGGGAATCAGAGGCAGGGAATCAAACACGGGGAATCAGAGGCGGGGAATCAGAGCTGGGGAATCAGAGGCTGGGAATCAAAGTTGGGGAATCAGAGTCAGGGAATCAGATATGGGGAAACAGGGGCGGGGAATCAGAGGCGGGGAAACAGAGGCGGGGAATCAGATATGGGGAATCAGAGGCGGGGAATTAGTGGTGGGGAAACAGAGGCGGGGAATCAAACACGGGGAATCAGAGGTGGGGAATCAGAGGTTGGAAATTAGAGGCAGGGAATCAGCGGCGGGGAATCAGAGGCGGGGAATCAGAGGCAGGGAATCAGATGTGCGGAATCGGTGATGGGGAATCAGAGGCAGGGAATCAGAGGCGGGGAATCAGAGGCCGGGAATCAGATATGGGGAAACAGAGGCGGGGAATCAGAGTCGGGGAAACAGAGGCTGGGAATCAGATATGGGGAATCAGAGGTGGGGAATCAGAGGTTGGGAATCAGAGGCAGGGGATCAGAGGCTTGGAATCAGATGCAGGGAATCAGATGCGGGGAATCAGAGGCGGGGAATCAGAGCTGGGGAATCAGAGTCTGGGAATCAAAGTTGGGGAATCAGAGGCAGGGAATCAGATATGGGGAAACAGGGTCGGGGAATCAGAGGCGGGGAAACAGAGGCGGGGAATCAAATATGGGGAATCAGAGGCGGGGAATTAGAGTTGGGGATTCAGAGGCGGGGAATCAGAGGCGGGGAAACAGAGGCGGGGAATCAAACACGGGGAATCAGAGGTGGGGAATCAGAGGTTGGGAATCAGAGGCAGGGAATCAGAGGCGGGGAATCAGAGGCGGGGAATGAGAGGCAGGGAATCAGATGTGCGGAATCGGAGATGGGGAATCAGAGGCAGGGAATCAGAGGCGGGGAATCAGAGGCGGGGAATCAGAGGCCGGGAATCTGATTGGGGAAACAGAAGCGGGGAATCAGTGGCGGGGAAACAGAGGCTGGGAATCAGGTATGGCGAATCAGATGTGGGGAATCAGAGGCGGGGAATCAGAGCTGGGGAATCAGAGGTGGGGAATCAAAGTTGGGGAATCAGAGGCGGGGACTTAGATATGGGGAAACAGAGGCGGGGAATCAGAGATGGGGAAACAGAGGCGGGGATTCAGATATGGGGAATCAGAGGTGGGGAATCAGAGGCAGGGAATTAGATGTGCGGAATCAGAAATGGGGAATCAGAGGCAGGGAATCAGAATCAGAAGCAGGGAATCAGAGGCCGGGAATCAGAGGCCGGAATCAGATGCCGGGAATAAGAGGTCGGGAATCAGAGGTGGGGAATGAGATATGGGGAATCAGAGATGGGGAATCAGAGGCGGGGAATGAGATATGGGGAATCAGAGGCGGGGAATCAGAGGCGGGGAAACAGTGGCGAGGAATCAGATATGGGGAATCAGAGGTGGCGAATCAAAGGCGGTGAATCAGAGATGGGGAATCAGAGCTGGGGAATCAGAGGCAGGGGATCAAACACGGGGAATCAGAGGCGGGGAATCAGAGCTGGGGAATCAGAGGCGGGGAATCAGAGTTGGGGAATCAGAGGCGGGGAATCAGAGCTGGGGAATCAGAGGTGGGGAATCAGAGTCGGGGAATCAGAGGCAGGGAATCGGATGTGCGGAATCAGAGATGGGGAATCAGAGGTGGGGAATCAGAGCTGTGGATTCAGAGGCGGGGAATCAGAGTTGGGGCATCAGAGGTGGGGAATTAGATATGGGGAAACAGAGGCGGGGAATCAGAGGCGTGGAAACAGAGGCGGGGAATCAGATATGGGGAATCAGACGTGGGGAATCAGAGGCAGGGTATCAGAATCAGAAGCGGGGAGCCAGAGGCCGGGAATCAGAGGCCTGGAATCAGATGCTGGGAATAAGAGGCCGGGAATCAGAGGTGGGGAATCAGAGTCCGGGAATCAGAGATGGGGAGTCAGAGGCGGGGAATGAGATATGGAGAATCAGAGGCGGGGAATCAGAGGCGGGGAAACAGAGGTGGGGAATCAGATATGGGGAATCAGAGGTGGCGAATCAAAGGCGGTGAATCAGAGATGGGGAATCAGAGGCGGGGAATCAGAGGCAGGGAATCAAACACGGGGAATCAGAGGCGGGGAATCAGAGCTGGGGAATCAGAGGCTGGGAATCAAAGTTGGGGAATCAGAGTCAGGGAATCAGATATGGGGAAACAGGGGCGGGGAATCAGAGGCGGGGAAACAGAGGCGGGGAATCAGATATGGGGAATCAGAGGCGGGGAATTAGAGTTGGGGAATCAGAGGCGGGGAATCAGAGGCGGGGAAACAGAGACGGGGAATCAAACACGGGGAATCAGAGGTGGGGAATCAGAGGTTGGGAATCAGAGGCAGGGAATCAGAGGCGGGGAATCAGAGGCGGGGAATCAGAGGCAGGGAATCAGATGTGCGGAATCGGAGATGGGGAATCAGAGGCAGGGAATCAGAGGCGGGGAATCAGAGTCCGGGAATCAGATATGGGGAAACAGAGGCAGGGAATCAGAGGTGGGGAATCAGAGGTTGGGAATCAGAGGCAGGGAATCAGAGGCTTGGAATCAGATGCAGGGAATCAGATGCAGGGAATCAGAGGCGGGGAATCAGAGCTGGGGAATCAGAGGTGGGGAATCAGAGTTGGGGAATCAGAGGCGGGGACTTAGATATTGGGAAACAGAGGCAGGGAATCAGAGGCGGGGAAACAGAGGCGGGGAATCAGATATGGGGAATCAGAGATGGGGAATCAGAGGCAGGTAATCAGATGTTCGGAATCAGAGATGGGGAATCAAAGGCAGGGAATCAGAATCAGAAGCAGGGAATCAGAGGCCGGGAATCAGAGGCCGGAATCAGATGCCGGGAATAAGAGGCTGGGAATCAGAGGTGGGGAATCAGAGTCCGGGAATCAGAGATGGGGAATCAGAGGCGGGGAATGAGATATGGGGAATCAGAGGCGGGGAATCAGAGGCGGGGAAACAGAGGCGAGGAATCAGATATGGGGAATCAGAGGTGGCGAATCAAAGGCGGTGAATCAGAGATGGGGAATCAGAGGCGGGGAATCAGAGGCAGGGAATCAAACACAGGGAATCAGAGGCGGGGAATCAGAGCTGGGGAATCAGAGGCGGGGAATCAGAGTTGGGGAATCAGAGGCGGGGAATCAGAGCTTGGGAATCAGAGGTGGGGATCAGAGTCAGGGAATCAGAGGCAGGGAATCAGATGTGCAGAATCCGAGATGGGGAATCAGAGGCGGGGAATCAGAGGCAGGAAATCAGACACGGGGATTCAGAAGCTGGGAATCAGACGGGGCGAATCAAAGGCGGGGAATCAGAGCTGGGGAATCAGAGGCAGGGAATCAGAGTTGGGGATTCAGAGGCGGGGAATCAGATATGGGGAAACAGAGGCGGGGAATCAGAGGCGGGCAAACAGAGGCGGGGAATTAGATATGGGGAATCAGAGGTGGGGAATCAGAGGTGGTGAATCAGAGATGGGGAATCACAGGCGGGGAATCAGAGGCAGGGAATAGAACGCGGGGAATCAGAGGCAGGGAATCAGAGTTGGGGCATCAGAGGTTGGGAATTAGATATGGGGAAACAGATGCGGGGAATCAGAGGCGGGGAAACAGAGGCGGGAAATCAGATATGGGGAATCAGAGGTGGGGAATCAGAGGCAGGGAATCAGATGTGCGGAATCAGAGATGGGGAATCAGAGGCAGCGAATCAGAATCAGAAGCGGGGAATCAGAGGCCGGGAATCAGAGGCCGGGAATCAGATGCTGGGAATAAGAGGCCGGGAATCAGAGGTGGGGAATCAGAGTCCGGGAATCAGAGATGGGGATTCAGAGGCGGAAAATGAGATATGTAGAATCAGAGGCGGGGAATCAGAGGCGGGGAAACAGAGGTGGGGAATCAGATATGTGGAATCAGAGGTGGCGAATCAAAGGCAGTGAATCAGAGATGGGGAATCAGAGGCGGGGAATCAGAGGCTGGGAATCAAACACGGGAAATCAGGGGCGGGGAATCAGAGCTGGGGAATCAGAGGCGGGGAATCAGAGTTGGGGAATCAGAGGCAGGGAATCAGATATGGGGAAACAAGGGCAGGGAATCAGAGGCGGGGAAACAGAGGCGGGGAATCAGATATGGGGAATCAGAGGTGTGGAATCAGAGGTTGGGAATCAGAGGCAGGGAATCAGAGGCGGTGAAACAGAGGCGGGGAATCAGATATGGGGAATCAGAGGTGGCGAATCAAAGGCGGTGTAACAGAGATGGGGAATCAGGGCAGGGAATCAGAGGCAGGGAATCAAACACGGGGAATCAGAGCTGGGGAATCAGATGTGGGGAATTAGAGTTGGGGAATCAGAGGAGGGGAATCAGAGGCGGGGCAACAGAGGCGGGGAATCAGATATGGGGAATCAGAGGTGGGGAATCAGAGGTTCGGAATCAGAGGCAGGGAATCAGAGGCGGGGAATCAGAGGCAGGGAATCAGATGTGCGGAATCGGAGATGGGGAATCAGAGGTAGGGAATCAGAGGTGGGGAATCAGAGGCGGGGAATAAGAGGCCGGGAATCAGATATGGGGAAACTGAGGTGGGGAATCAGAGGCGGGGTAACAGAGGCGGGGAATCAGATATGGGGAATCAGAGGTGGGGAATCAGAGGTTGGGAATCAGAGGCAGCGAATCAGAGGCTTGGAATCAGATGCAGGGAATCAGATGCGGGGAATCAGAGGCGGGGAATCAGAGCTGGGGAATCAGAGGTGGGGAATCAGAGTTGGGGAATCAGAGGCGGGGACTTAGATATTGGGAAACAGAGGCGGGAAATCAGAGGCGGGGAAACAGAGGCGGGGAATCAGATATGGGGAATCAGAGGTGGGGAATCAGAGGCAGGGAATCAGATGTGCGGAATCAGAGATGGGGAATCAGAGGCAGGGAATCAGAATCAGAAGCAGGGAATCAGAGGCCGGGAATCAGAGGCCGGAATCAGATGCCGGGAATAAGAGGCCGGGAATCAGAGGTGGGGAATCAGAGTCCGGGAATCAGAGATGGGGATTCAGAGGCGGGGAATGAGATATGGGGAAACAGAGGCGGGGAATCAGGGGCGGGGAAACAGAGGCGGGGAATCAGATATGGGGAATCGGATGCGGGGAATCAGAGGCGGGGAATCAGAGCTGTGGATTCAGAGGCGGGGAATCAGAGTTGGGGCATCAGAGGTGGGGAATTAGATATGGGGAAACAGAGGCGGGGAATCAGAGGCGTGGAAACAGAGGCGGGGAATCAGATATGGGGAATCAGACGTGGGGAATCAGAGGCAGGGTATCAGAATCAGAAGCGGGGAGCCAGAGGCCGGGAATCAGAGGCCTGGAATCAGATGCTGGGAATAAGAGGCCGGGAATCAGAGGTGGGGAATCAGAGTCCGGGAATCAGAGATGGGGAGTCAGAGGCGGGGAATGAGATATGGAGAATCAGAGGCGGGGAATCAGAGGCGGGGAAACAGAGGTGGGGAATCAGATATGGGGAATCAGAGGTGGCGAATCAAAGGCGGTGAATCAGAGATGGGGAATCAGAGGCGGGGAATCAGAGGCAGGGAATCAAACACGGGGAATCAGAGGCGGGGAATCAGAGCTGGGGAATCAGAGGCTGGGAATCAAAGTTGGGGAATCAGAGTCAGGGAATCAGATATGGGGAAACAGGGGCGGGGAATCAGAGGCGGGGAAACAGAGGCGGGGAATCAGATATGGGGAATCAGAGGCGGGGAATTAGTGGTGGGGAAACAGAGGCGGGGAATCAAACACGGGGAATCAGAGGTGGGGAATCAGAGGTTGGAAATTAGAGGCAGGGAATCAGCGGCGGGGAATCAGAGGCGGGGAATCAGAGGCGGGGAATCAGAGGCAGGGAATCAGATGTGCGGAATCGGTGATGGGGAATCAGAGGCAGGGAATCAGAGGCGGGGAATCAGAGGCCGGGAATCAGATATGGGGAAACAGAGGCGGGGAATCAGGGGCGGGGAAACAGAGGCGGGGAATCAGATATGGGGAATCGGATGCGGGGAATCAGAGGCGGGGAATCAGAGCTGTGGATTCAGAGGCGGGGAATCAGAGTTGGGGCATCAGAGGTGGGGAATTAGATATGGGGAAACAGAGGCGGGGAATCAGAGGCGTGGAAACAGAGGCGGGGAATCAGATATGGGGAATCAGACGTGGGGAATCAGAGGCAGGGTATCAGAATCAGAAGCGGGGAGCCAGAGGCCGGGAATCAGAGGCCTGGAATCAGATGCTGGGAATAAGAGGCCGGGAATCAGAGGTGGGGAATCAGAGTCCGGGAATCAGAGATGGGGAGTCAGAGGCGGGGAATGAGATATGGAGAATCAGAGGCGGGGAATCAGAGGCGGGGAAACAGAGGTGGGGAATCAGATATGGGGAATCAGAGGTGGCGAATCAAAGGCGGTGAATCAGAGATGGGGAATCAGAGGCGGGGAATCAGAGGCAGGGAATCAAACACGGGGAATCAGAGGCGGGGAATCAGAGCTGGGGAATCAGAGGCTGGGAATCAAAGTTGGGGAATCAGAGTCAGGGAATCAGATATGGGGAAACAGGGGCGGGGAATCAGAGGCGGGGAAACAGAGGCGGGGAATCAGATATGGGGAATCAGAGGCGGGGAATTAGTGGTGGGGAAACAGAGGCGGGGAATCAAACACGGGGAATCAGAGGTGGGGAATCAGAGGTTGGAAATTAGAGGCAGGGAATCAGCGGCGGGGAATCAGAGGCGGGGAATCAGAGGCAGGGAATCAGATGTGCGGAATCGGTGATGGGGAATCAGAGGCAGGGAATCAGAGGCGGGGAATCAGAGGCCGGGAATCAGATATGGGGAAACAGAGGCGGGGAATCAGAGTCGGGGAAACAGAGGCTGGGAATCAGATATGGGGAATCAGAGGTGGGGAATCAGAGGTTGGGAATCAGAGGCAGGGGATCAGAGGCTTGGAATCAGATGCAGGGAATCAGATGCGGGGAATCAGAGGCGGGGAATCAGAGCTGGGGAATCAGAGTCTGGGAATCAAAGTTGGGGAATCAGAGGCAGGGAATCAGATATGGGGAAACAGGGTCGGGGAATCAGAGGCGGGGAAACAGAGGCGGGGAATCAAATATGGGGAATCAGAGGCGGGGAATTAGAGTTGGGGATTCAGAGGCGGGGAATCAGAGGCGGGGAAACAGAGGCGGGGAATCAAACACGGGGAATCAGAGGTGGGGAATCAGAGGTTGGGAATCAGAGGCAGGGAATCAGAGGCGGGGAATCAGAGGCGGGGAATGAGAGGCAGGGAATCAGATGTGCGGAATCGGAGATGGGGAATCAGAGGCAGGGAATCAGAGGCGGGGAATCAGAGGCGGGGAATCAGAGGCCGGGAATCAGATATGGGGAAACAGAAGCGGGAATCAGTGGCGGGGAAACAGAGGCTGGGAATCAGGTATGGCGAATCAGATGTGGGGAATCAGAGGCGGGGAATCAGAGCTGGGGAATCAGAGGTGGGGAATCAAAGTTGGGGAATCAGAGGCGGGGACTTAGATATGGGGAAACAGAGGCGGGGAATCAGAGATGGGGAAACAGAGGCGGGGATTCAGATATGGGGAATCAGAGGTGGGGAATCAGAGGCAGGGAATTAGATGTGCGGAATCAGAAATGGGGAATCAGAGGCAGGGAATCAGAATCAGAAGCAGGGAATCAGAGGCCGGGAATCAGAGGCCGGAATCAGATGCCGGGAATAAGAGGTCGGGAATCAGAGGTGGGGAATGAGATATGGGGAATCAGAGATGGGGAATCAGAGGCGGGGAATCAGAGGCGGGGAAACAGTGGCGAGGAATCAGATATGGGGAATCAGAGGTGGCGAATCAAAGGCGGTGAATCAGAGATGGGGAATCAGAGCTGGGGAATCAGAGGCAGGGGATCAAACACGGGGAATCAGAGGCGGGGAATCAGAGCTGGGGAATCAGAGGCGGGGAATCAGAGTTGGGGAATCAGAGGCGGGGAATCAGAGCTGGGGAATCAGAGGTGGGGAATCAGAGTCGGGGAATCAGAGGCAGGGAATCGGATGTGCGGAATCAGAGATGGGGAATCAGAGGTGGGGAATCAGAGGCGGTGAATCTGAGATGGGGAATCAGAGGCGGGGAATCAGAGGCAGGTTATCAGACACGGGGATTCAGAGTCTGGGAATCAGACGGGGGGAATCAAAGGCGGGGAATGAAGCTGGGGAATCAGAGGCAGGGAATCAGAGTTGGGGATTCAGAGGCGGGGAATCAGATATGGGGAAACAGAGGCGGGGAATCAGAGGCGGGCAAACAGAGGCGGGGAATTAGATATGGGGAATCAGTGGTGGGGAATCAGAGGTGGTGAATCAATGATGGGGAATCACAGGCGGGGAATCAGAGGCAGGGAATAGAACGCGGGGAATCAGAGGCAGGGAATCAGAGCTGGGGAATAAGAGGCGGGGAATCATAGTTGGGAATCAGAGGCGGGGAATCAGATATGGGGAAACAGAGGCGGGGAATCAGGGGCGGGGAAACAGAGGCGGGGAATCAGATATGGGGAATCGGATGTGGAGAATCAGAGGCAGGGAATCAGAGCTGGGGAATCAGAGGCGGGAAATCAGAGTTGGGGCATCAGAGGTGGGGAATTAGATCTGGGGAAACAGAGGCGGGGAATCAGATGTGCAGAATCAGAGGCGGGGAATCAGAGGCAGGGAATCAGAATCAGAAGCGGGGAGTCAGAGGCCGGGAATCAGAGGCCTGGAATCAGATGCTGGGAATAAGAGGCCGGGAATCAGAGGTGGGGAATCAGAGTCCGGGAATCAGAGATGGGGAGTCAGAGGCGGGGAATGAGATATGGAGAATCAGAGGCGGGGAATCAGAGGTGGGGAAACAGAGGTGGGGAATCAGATATGGGGAATCAGAGGTGGCGAATCAAAGGCTGTGAATCAGAGATGGGGAATCAGAGGCGGGGAATCAGAGGCAGGGAATCAAACACGGGGAATCAGAGGCGGGGAATCAGAGCTGGGGAATCAAAGGCTGGGAATCAAAGTTGGGGAATCAGAGGCAGGGAATCAGATATGGGGAAACAGGGGCGGGGAATCAGAGGCGGGGAAACAGAGGCAGGGAATCAGATATGGGGAATCAGAGGCGGGGAATTAGAGTTGGGGAATCAGAGGCGGGGAATCAGAGGCGGGGAAACAGAGGCGGGGAATCAAACACGGGGAATCAGAGGTGGGGAATCAGAGGTTGGGAATCAGAGGCAGGGAATCAGAGGCGGGGAATCAGAGGCGGGGAATCAGAGGCAGGGAATCAGATGTGCGGAATCGGAGATGAGGAATCAGAGGCAGGGAATCAGAGGCGGGGAATCAGATGCGGGGAATCAGAGGCCGGGAATCAGATATGGGGAAACAGAGGCGGGGAAACAGAGGTTGGGAATCAGAGGCAGGGAATCAGAGGCTTGGAATCAGATGCAGGGAATCAGATGCGGGGAATCAGAGGCGGGGAATCAGAGCTGGGGAATCAGAGGCTGGGAATCAAAGTTGGGGAATCAGAGGCAGGGAATCAGAGGCGGGGAATCAGATGCGGGGAATCAGAGGCCGGGAATCAGATATGGGGAAACAGAGGCGGGGAATCAGAGGCGGGGAAACAGAGGCTGGGAATCAGATATGGGGAATCAGAGGTGGGGAATCAGAGGTTGGGAATCAGAGGCAGGGAATCAGAGGCTTGGAATCAGATGCAGGGAATCAGATGCGGGGAATCAGAGGCGGTGAATCAGAGCTGGGGAATCAGAGGCTGGGAATCAAAGTTGGGGAATCAGAGGCAGGGAATCAGATATGGGGAAACAGGGGCGGGGAATCAGAGGCGGGGAAACAGAGGCGGGGAATCAGATATGGGGAATCAGAGGCGGGGAATTAGAGTTGGGGAATCAGAGGCGGGGAATCAGAGGCGGGGATACAGAGGCGGGGAATCAAACACGGGGAATCAGAGGTGGGGAATCAGAGGTTGGGAATCAGAGGCAGGGAATCAGAGGCGGGGAATCAGAGGTGGGGAATCAGAGGCAGGGAATCAGATGTGCGGAATCGGAGATGGGGAATCAGAGGCAGGGAATCAGAGGCGGGGAATCAGAGGCGGGGAACCAGAGGCCGGGAATCAGATATGGGGAAACAGAGGCGGGGAATCAGAGGCGGGGAAACAGATGCTGGGAATCAGATATGGGGAATCAGAGGTGGGGAATCAGAGGTTGGGAATCAGAGGCAGGGGATCAGAGGCTTGGAATCAGATGCAGGGAATCAGATGCGGGGAATCAGAGGCGGGGAATCAGAGCTGGGGAATCAGAGTCTGGGAATCAAAGTTGGGGAATCAGAGGCGGGGAATCGGATATGGGGAAACAGGGGCGGGGAATCAGAGGCGGGGAAACAGAGGCGGGGAATCAGATATGGGGAAGCAGAGGCGGGGAATTAGAGTTGGGGAATCAGAGGCGGGGAATCAGAGGCGGGGAGACAGAGGCGGGGAATCAAACACGGGGAATCAGAGGTGGGGAATCAGAGGTTGGGAATCAGAGGCAGGGAATCAGAGGCGGGGAATCAGAGGCGGGGAATGAGAGGCAGGGAATCAGATGTGCGGAATCGGAGATGGGGAATCAGAGGCACGGAATCAGAGGCGGGGAATCAGAGGCGGGGAATCAGAGGCTTGGAATCAGATGCAGGGAATCAGATGCGGGGAATCAGAGGCGGGGAATCAGAGCTGGGGAATCAGAGGCTGGGAATCAAAGTTGGGGAATCAGAGGCAGGGAATCAGAGGCGGGGAATCAGATGCGGGGAATCAGAGGCCGGGAATCAGATATGGGGAAACAGAGGCGGGGAATCAGAGGCGGGGAAACAGAGGCTGGGAATCAGATATGGGGAATCAGAGGTGGGGAATCAGAGGTTGGGAATCAGAGGCAGGGAATCAGAGGCTTGGAATCAGATGCAGGGAATCAGATGCGGGGAATCAGAGGCGGGGAATCAGAGCTGGGGAATCAGAGGCTGGGAATCAAAGTTGGGGAATCAGAGGCAGGGAATCAGATATGGGGAAACAGGGGCGGGGAATCAGAGGCGGGGAAACAGAGGCGGGGAATCAGATATGGGGAATCAGAGGCGGGGAATTAGAGTTGGGGAATCAGAGGCGGGGAATCAGAGGCGGGGATACAGAGGCGGGGAATCAAACACGGGGAATCAGAGGTGGGGAATCAGAGGTTGGGAATCAGAGGCAGGGAATCAGAGGCGGGGAATCAGAGGCGGGGAATCAGAGGCAGGGAATCAGATGTGCGGAATCGGAGATGGGGAATCAGAGGCAGGGAATCAGAGGCGGGGAATCAGAGGCGGGGAACCAGAGGCCGGGAATCAGATATGGGGAAGCAGAGGCGGGGAATCAGAGGCGGGGAAACAGATGCTGGGAATCAGATATGGGGAATCAGAGGTGGGGAATCAGAGGTTGGGAATCAGAGGCAGGGGATCAGAGGCTTGGAATCAGATGCAGGGAATCAGATGCGGGGAATCAGAGGCGGGGAATCAGAGCTGGGGAATCAGAGTCTGGGAATCAAAGTTGGGGAATCAGAGGCGGGGAATCAGATATGGGGAAACAGGGGCGGGGAATCAGAGGCGGGGAAACAGAGGCGGGGAATGAGATATGGGGAAGCAGAGGCGGGGAATTAGAGTTGGGGAATCAGAGGCGGGGAATCAGAGGCGGGGAGACAGAGGCGGGGAATCAAACACGGGGAATCAGAGGTGGGGAATCAGAGGTTGGGAATCAGAGGCAGGGAATCAGAGGCGGGGAATCAGAGGCGGGGAATGAGAGGCAGGGAATCAGATGTGCGGAATCGGAGATGGGGAATCAGAGGCACGGAATCAGAGGCGGGGATTCAGAGGCGGGGAATCAGAGGCCGGGAATCAGATATGGGGAAACAGAAGCGGGGAATCAGAGGCGGGGAAACAGAGGCTGGGAATCAGGTATGGGGAATCAGATGTGGGGAATCAGAGGCGGGGAATCAGAGCTGGGGAATCAGAGGTGGGGAATCAAAGTTGGGGAATCAGAGGCGGGCACTTAGATATGGGGAAACAGAGGCGGGGAATCAGAGACGGGGAAACAGAGGCGGGGATTCAGATATGGGGAATCAGAGGTGGGGAATAAGAGGCAGGGAATTAGATGTGCGGAATCAGAAATGGGGAATCAGAGGCAGGGAATCAGAATCAGAAGCAGGGAATCAGAGGCCGGGAATCAGAGGCCGGAATCAGATGCCGGGAATAAGAGGTCGGGAATCAGAGGTGGGGAATCAGAGTCCGGGAATCAGAGACGGGGAATCAGAGACGGGGAATGAGATATGGGGAATCAGAGGCGGGGAATCAGAGGCGGGGAAACAGTGGCGAGGAATCAGATATGGGGAATCAGAGGTGGCGAATCAAAGGCGGTGAATCAGAGATGGGGAATCAGAGCTGGGGAATCAGAGGCAGGGGATCAAACACGGGGAATCAGAGGCGGGGAATCAGAGCTGGGGAATCAGAGGCGGGGAATCAGAGTTGGGGAATCAGAGGCGGGGAATCAGAGCTGGGGAATCAGAGGTGGGGAATCAGAGTCGGGGAATCAGAGGCAGGGAATCGGATGTGCGGAAACAGAGATGGGGAATCAGAGGTGGGGAATCAGAGGCGGTGAATCTGAGATGGGGAATCAGAGGCGGGGAATCAGAGGCAGGTTATCAGACACGGGGATTCAGAGGCTGGGAATCAGACGGGGGGAATCAAAGGCGGGGAATGAAGCTGGGGAATCAGAGGCAGGGAATCAGAGTTGGGGATTCAGAGGCGGGGAATCAGATATGGGGAAACAGAGGCGGGGAATCAGAGGCGGGCAAACAGAGGCGGGGAATTAGATATGGGGAATCAGTGGTGGGGAATCAGAGGTGGTGAATCAGTGATGGGGAATCACAGGCGGGGAATCAGAGGCAGGGAATAGAACACGGGGAATCAGAGGCAGGGAATCAGAGCTGGGGAATAAGAGGCGGGGAATCATAGTTGGGAATCAGAGGCGGGGAATCAGATATGGGGAAACAGAGGCGGGGAATCAGGGGCGGGGAAACAGAGGCGGGGAATCAGATATGGGGAATCGGATGTGGAGAATCAGAGGCAGGGAATCAGAGCTGGAGAATCAGAGGCGGGGAATCAGAGTTGGGGCATCAGAGGTTGGGAATTAGATCTGGGGAAACAGAGGCGGGGAATCAGATGTGCGGAATCAGAGGCGGGGAATCAGAGGCAGGGAATCAGAATCAGAAGCGGGGAGTCAGAGGCCGGGAATCAGAGGCCTGGAATCAGATGCTGGGAATAAGAGGCCGGGAATCAGAGGTGGGGAATCAGAGTCCGGGAATCAGAGATGGGGAGTCAGAGGCGTGGAATGAGATATGGAGAATCAGAGGCGGGGAATCAGAGGTGGGGAAACAGAGGTGGGGAATCAGATATGGGGAATCAGAGGTGGCGAATCAAAGGCTGTGAATCAGAGATGGGGAATCAGAGGCGGGGAATCAGAGGCAGGGAATCAAACACGGGGAATCAGAGGCGGGGAATCAGAGCTGGGGAATCAGAGGCTGGGAATCAAAGTTGGGGAATCAGAGGCAGGGAATCAGATATGGGGAAACAGGGGCGGGGAATCAGAGGCGGGGAAACAGAGGCAGGGAATCAGATATGGGGAATCAGAGGCGGGGAATTAGAGTTGGGGAATCAGAGGCGGGGAATCAGAGGCGGGGAAACAGAGGCGGGGAATCAAACACGGGGAATCAGAGGTGGGGAATCAGAGGTTGGGAATCAGAGGCAGGGAATCAGAGGCGGGGAATCAGAGGCGGGGAATCAGAGGCAGGGAATCAGATGTGCGGAATCGGAGATGAGGAATCAGAGGCAGGGAATCAGAGGCGGGGAATCAGATGCGGGGAATCAGAGGCCGGGAATCAGATATGGGGAAACAGAGGCGGGGAATCAGAGGCGGGGAAACAGAGGCTGGGAATCAGATATGGGGAATCAGAGGTGGGGAATCAGAGGTTGGGAATCAGAGGCAGGGAATCAGAGGCTTGGAATCAGATGCAGGGAATCAGATGCGGGGAATCAGAGGCGGGGAATCAGAGCTGGGGAATCAGAGGCTGGGAATCAAAGTTGGGGAATCAGAGGCAGGGAATCAGATGTGCGGAATCGGAGATGGGGAATCAGAGGCAGGGAATCAGAGGCGGGGAATCAGAGGCGGGGAACCAGAGGCCGGGAATCAGATATGGGGAAGCAGAGGCGGGGAATCAGAGGCGGGGAAACAGATGCTGGGAATCAGATATGGGGAATCAGAGGTGGGGAATCAGAGGTTGGGAATCAGAGGCAGGGGATCAGAGGCTTGGAATCAGATGCAGGGAATCAGATGCGGGGAATCAGAGGCGGGGAATCAGAGCTGGGGAATCAGAGTCTGGGAATCAAAGTTGGGGAATCAGAGGCGGGGAATCAGATATGGGGAAACAGGGGCGGGGAATCAGAGGCGGGGAAACAGAGGCGGGGAATGAGATATGGGGAAGCAGAGGCGGGGAATTAGAGTTGGGGAATCAGAGGCGGGGAATCAGAGGCGGGGAGACAGAGGCGGGGAATCAAACACGGGGAATCAGAGGTGGGGAATCAGAGGTTGGGAATCAGAGGCAGGGAATCAGAGGCGGGGAATCAGAGGCGGGGAATGAGAGGCAGGGAATCAGATGTGCGGAATCGGAGATGGGGAATCAGAGGCACGGAATCAGAGGCGGGGATTCAGAGGCGGGGAATCAGAGGCCGGGAATCAGATATGGGGAAACAGAAGCGGGGAATCAGAGGCGGGGAAACAGAGGCTGGGAATCAGGTATGGGGAATCAGATGTGGGGAATCAGAGGCGGGGAATCAGAGCTGGGGAATCAGAGGTGGGGAATCAAAGTTGGGGAATCAGAGGCGGGCACTTAGATATGGGGAAACAGAGGCGGGGAATCAGAGACGGGGAAACAGAGGCGGGGATTCAGATATGGGGAATCAGAGGTGGGGAATAAGAGGCAGGGAATTAGATGTGCGGAATCAGAAATGGGGAATCAGAGGCAGGGAATCAGAATCAGAAGCAGGGAATCAGAGGCCGGGAATCAGAGGCCGGAATCAGATGCCGGGAATAAGAGGTCGGGAATCAGAGGTGGGGAATCAGAGTCCGGGAATCAGAGACGGGGAATCAGAGACGGGGAATGAGATATGGGGAATCAGAGGCGGGGAATCAGAGGCGGGGAAACAGTGGCGAGGAATCAGATATGGGGAATCAGAGGTGGCGAATCAAAGGCGGTGAATCAGAGATGGGGAATCAGAGCTGGGGAATCAGAGGCAGGGGATCAAACACGGGGAATCAGAGGCGGGGAATCAGAGCTGGGGAATCAGAGGCGGGGAATCAGAGTTGGGGAATCAGAGGCGGGGAATCAGAGCTGGGGAATCAGAGGTGGGGAATCAGAGTCGGGGAATCAGAGGCAGGGAATCGGATGTGCGGAAACAGAGATGGGGAATCAGAGGTGGGGAATCAGAGGCGGTGAATCTGAGATGGGGAATCAGAGGCGGGGAATCAGAGGCAGGTTATCAGACACGGGGATTCAGAGGCTGGGAATCAGACGGGGGGAATCAAAGGCGGGGAATGAAGCTGGGGAATCAGAGGCAGGGAATCAGAGTTGGGGATTCAGAGGCGGGGAATCAGATATGGGGAAACAGAGGCGGGGAATCAGAGGCGGGCAAACAGAGGCGGGGAATTAGATATGGGGAATCAGTGGTGGGGAATCAGAGGTGGTGAATCAGTGATGGGGAATCACAGGCGGGGAATCAGAGGCAGGGAATAGAACACGGGGAATCAGAGGCAGGGAATCAGAGCTGGGGAATAAGAGGCGGGGAATCATAGTTGGGAATCAGAGGCGGGGAATCAGATATGGGGAAACAGAGGCGGGGAATCAGGGGCGGGGAAACAGAGGCGGGGAATCAGATATGGGGAATCGGATGTGGAGAATCAGAGGCAGGGAATCAGAGCTGGAGAATCAGAGGCGGGGAATCAGAGTTGGGGCATCAGAGGTTGGGAATTAGATCTGGGGAAACAGAGGCGGGGAATCAGATGTGCGGAATCAGAGGCGGGGAATCAGAGGCAGGGAATCAGAATCAGAAGCGGGGAGTCAGAGGCCGGGAATCAGAGGCCTGGAATCAGATGCTGGGAATAAGAGGCCGGGAATCAGAGGTGGGGAATCAGAGTCCGGGAATCAGAGATGGGGAGTCAGAGGCGTGGAATGAGATATGGAGAATCAGAGGCGGGGAATCAGAGGTGGGGAAACAGAGGTGGGGAATCAGATATGGGGAATCAGAGGTGGCGAATCAAAGGCTGTGAATCAGAGATGGGGAATCAGAGGCGGGGAATCAGAGGCAGGGAATCAAACACGGGGAATCAGAGGCGGGGAATCAGAGCTGGGGAATCAGAGGCTGGGAATCAAAGTTGGGGAATCAGAGGCAGGGAATCAGATATGGGGAAACAGGGGCGGGGAATCAGAGGCGGGGAAACAGAGGCAGGGAATCAGATATGGGGAATCAGAGGCGGGGAATTAGAGTTGGGGAATCAGAGGCGGGGAATCAGAGGCGGGGAAACAGAGGCGGGGAATCAAACACGGGGAATCAGAGGTGGGGAATCAGAGGTTGGGAATCAGAGGCAGGGAATCAGAGGCGGGGAATCAGAGGCGGGGAATCAGAGGCAGGGAATCAGATGTGCGGAATCGGAGATGAGGAATCAGAGGCAGGGAATCAGAGGCGGGGAATCAGATGCGGGGAATCAGAGGCCGGGAATCAGATATGGGGAAACAGAGGCGGGGAATCAGAGGCGGGGAAACAGAGGCTGGGAATCAGATATGGGGAATCAGAGGTGGGGAATCAGAGGTTGGGAATCAGAGGCAGGGAATCAGAGGCTTGGAATCAGATGCAGGGAATCAGATGCGGGGAATCAGAGGCGGGGAATCAGAGCTGGGGAATCAGAGGCTGGGAATCAAAGTTGGGGAATCAGAGGCAGGGAATCAGAGGCGGGGAATCAGATGCGGGGAATCAGAGGCCGGGAATCAGATATGGGGAAACAGAGGCGGGGAATCAGAGGCGGGGAAACAGAGGCTGGGAATCAGATATGGGGAATCAGAGGTGGGGAATCAGAGGTTGGGAATCAGAGGCAGGGAATCAGAGGCTTGGAATCAGATGCAGGGAATCAGATGCGGGGAATCAGAGGCGGGGAATCAGAGCTGGGGAATCAGAGGCTGGGAATCAAAGTTGGGGAATCAGAGGCAGGGAATCAGATATGGGGAAACAGGGGCGGGGAATCAGAGGCGGGGAAACAGAGGCGGGGAATCAGATATGGGGAATCAGAGGCGGGGAATTAGAGTTGGGGAATCAGAGGCGGGGAATCAGAGGCGGGGATACAGAGGCGGGGAATCAAACACGGGGAATCAGAGGTGGGGAATCAGAGGTTGGGAATCAGAGGCAGGGAATCAGAGGCGGGGAATCAGAGGCGGGGAATCAGAGGCAGGGAATCAGATGTGCGGAATCGGAGATGGGGAATCAGAGGCAGGGAATCAGAGGCGGGGAATCAGAGGCGGGGAACCAGAGGCCGGGAATCAGATATGGGGAAACAGAGGCGGGGAATCAGAGGCGGGGAAACAGATGGTGGGAATCAGATATGGGGAATCAGAGGTGGGGAATCAGAGGTTGGGAATCAGAGGCAGGGAATCAGAGGCTTGGAATCAGATGCAGGGAATCAGATGCAGGGAATCAGAGGCGGGGAATCAGAGCTGGGGAATCAGAGGTGGGGAATTAGAGTTGGGGAATCAGAGGCGGGGACTTAGATATTGGGAAACAGAGGCGGGGAATCAGAGGCGGGGAAACATAGGCGGGGAATCAAACACGGGGAATCAGAGGTGGGGAATCAGAGGTTGGAAATCAGAGGCAGGGAATCAGAGGCGGGGAATCAGAGGCGGGGAATCAGAGGCCGGGAATCAGATATGGGGAAACAGAGGCGGGGAATCAGAGGTGGGGAAACAGAGGCTGGGAATCAGATATGGGGAATCAGAGGTGGGGAATCAGAGGTTGGGAATCAGAGGCAGGGAATCAGAGGCTTGGAATCAGATGCAGGGAATCAGATGCGGGGAATCAGAGGCGGGGAATCAGAGCTGGGGAATCAGAGGCTGGGAATCAAAGTTGGGGAATCAGAGGCAGGGAATCAGATATGGGGAAACAGGGGCGGGGAATCAGAGGCGGGGAAACAGAGGCGGGGAATCAGATATGGGGAATCAGAGGCGGGGAATTAGAGTTGGGGTATCAGAGGCGGGGAATCAGAGGCGGGGAAACAGAGGCGGGGAATCAAACACGGGGAATCAGAGGTGGGGAATCAGAGGTTGGGAATCAGAGGCAGGGAATCAGAGGCGGGGAATCAGAGGCGGGGAATGAGAGGCAGGGAATCAGATGTGCGGAATCGGAGATGGGGAATCAGAGGCAGGGAATCAGAGGCGGGGAATCAGAGGCGGGGAATCAGAGGCCGGGAATCAGATATGGGGAAACAGAGGCGGGGAATCAGAGGCGGGGAAACAGAGGCTGGGAATCAGATATGGGGAAACAGAGGCGGGGATTCAGATATGGGGAATCAGAGGTGGGGAATCAGAGGCAGGGAATTAGATGTACGGAATCAGAAATGGGGAATCAGAGGCAGGGAATCAGAATCAGAAGCAGGGAATCAGAGGCCGGGAATCAGAGGCCGGAATCAGATGCCGGGAATAAGAGGTCGGGAATCAGAGGTGGGGAATCAGAGTCCGGGAATCAGAGATGGGGAATCAGAGGCGGGGAATGAGATATGGGGAATCAGAGGCGGGGAATCAGAGGCGGGGAAACAGTGGCGAGGAATCAGATATGGGGAATCAGAGGTGGCGAATCAAAGGCGGTGAATCAGAGATGGGGAATCAGAGCTGGGGAATCAGAGGCAGGGGATCAAACACGCGGAATCAGAGGCGGGGAATCAGATCTGGGGAATCAGAGGCGGGGAATCAGAGTTGGGGAATCAGAGGCGGGGAATCAGAGCTGGGGAATCAGAGGTGGGGAATCAGAGTCGGGGAATCAGAGGCAGGGAATCGGATGTGCGGAATCAGAGATGGGGAATCAGAGTTGGGGAATCAGAGGCGGTGAATCTGAGATGGGGAATCAGAGGCGGGGAATCAGAGGCAGGTTATCAGACACGGGGATTCAGAGGCTGGGAATCAGACGGGGGGAATCAAAGGCGGGGAATGAAGCTGGGGAATCAGAGGCAGGGAATCAGAGTTGGGGATTCAGAGGCGGGGAATCAGATATGGGGAAACAGAGGCGGGGAATCAGAGGCGGGCAAACAGAGGCGGGGAATTAGATATGGGGAATCAGTGGTGGGGAATCAGAGGTGGTGAATCAGAGATGGGGAATCACAGGCGGGGAATCAGAGGCAGGGAATAGAACGCGGGGAATCAGAGGCAGGGAATCAGAGCTGGGGAATAAGAGGCGGGGAATCATAGTTGGGAATCAGAGGCGGGGAATTAGATATGGGGAAACAGAGGCGGGGAATCAGGGGCGGGGAAACAGAGGCGGGGAATCAGATATGGGGAATCGGATGTGGGGAATCAGAGGCGGGGAATCAGAGCAGTGGAATCAGAGGCGGGGAAACAGAGGCGGGGAATCAAACACGGGGAATCAGAGGTGGGGAATCAGAGGTTGGGAATCAGAGGCAGGGAATCAGAGGCGGGGAATCAGAGGCGGGGAATCAGAGGCAGGGAATCAGATGTGCGGAATCGGAGATGAGGAATCAGAGGCAGGGAATCAGAGGCGGGGAATCAGATGCGGGGAATCAGAGGCCGGGAATCAGATATGGGGAAACAGAGGCGGGGAATCAGAGGCGGGGAAACAGAGGCTGGGAATCAGATATGGGGAATCAGAGGTGGGGAATCAGAGGTTGGGAATCAGAGGCAGGGAATCAGAGGCTTGGAATCAGATGCAGGGAATCAGATGCGGGGAATCAGAGGCAGTGAATCAGAGCTGGGGAATCAGAGGCTGGGAATCAAAGTTGGGGAATCAGAGGCAGGGAATCAGATATGGGGAAACAGGGGCAGGGAATCAGAGGCGGGGAAACAGAGGCGGGGAATCAGATATGGGGAATCAGAGGCGGGGAATTAGAGTTGGGGAATAAGAGGAGGGGAATCAGAGGCGGGGATACAGAGGCGGGGAATCAAACACGGGGAATCAGAGGTGGGTAATCAGAGGTTGGGAATCAGAGGCAGGGAATCAGAGGCGGGGAATCAGAGGCGGGGAATAGAGGCAGGGAATCAGATGTGCGGAATCGGAGATGGGGAATCAGAGGCAGGGAATCAGAGGCGGGGAACCAGAGGCCGGGAATCAGATATGGGGAAACAGAGGCGGGGAATCAGAGGCGGGGAAACAGATGCTGGGAATCAGATATGGGGAATCAGAGGTGGGGAATCAGAGGTTGGGAATCAGAGGCAGGGAATCAGAGGCTTGGAATCAGATGCAGGGAATCAGATGCAGGGAATCAGAGGCGGGGAATCAGAGCTGGGGAATCGGAGGTGGGGAATTAGAGTTGGGGAATCAGAGGCGGGGACTTAGATATTGGGAAACAGAGGCGGGGAATCAGAGGCGGGGAAACATAGGCGGGGAATCAAACACGGGGAATCAGAGGTGGGGAATCAGAGGTTGGAAATCAGAGGCAGGGAATCAGAGGCGGGGAATCAGAGGCGGGGAATCAGAGGCAGGGGATCAGATGTGCGGAATCGGAGATGGGGAATCAGAGGCAGGGAATCAGAGGCGGGGAATCAGAGGCGGGGAATCAGAGGCCGGGAATCAGATATGGGGAAACAGAGGCGGGGAATCAGAGGCGGGGAAACAGAGGCTGGGAATCAGATATGGGGAATCAGAGGTGGGGAATCAGAGGTTGGGAATCAGAGGCAGGGAATCAGAGGCTTGGAATCAGATGCAGGGAATCAGATGCGGGGAATCAGAGGCGGGGAATCAGAGCTGGGGAATCAGAGGCTGGGAATCAAAGTTGGGGAATCAGAGGCAGGGAATCAGATATGGGGAAACAGGGGCGGGGAATCAGAGGCGGGGAAACAGAGGCGGGGAATCAGATATGGGGAATCAGAGGCGGGGAATTAGAGTTGGGGAATCAGAGGCGGGGAATCAGAGGCGGGGAAACAGAGGCGGGGAATCAAACACGGGGAATCAGAGGTGGGGAATCAGAGGTTGGGAATCAGAGGCAGGGAATCAGAGGCGGGGAATCAGAGGCGGGGAATGAGAGGCAGGGAATCAGATGTGCGGAATCGGAGATGGGGAATCAGAGGCAGGGAATCAGAGGCGGGGAATCAGATATGGGGAATCAGAGGTGGCGAATCAAAGGCGGTGATTCAGAGATGGGGAATCAGAGGACGGGAATCAGAGGCAGGGAATAAAACACGGGGAATCAGAGGCGGGGAATCAGAGCTGGGGAATCAGAGGCTGGGAATCAAAGTTGGGGAATCAGAGGCAGGGAATCAGATATGGGGAAACAGGGGCGGGGAATCAGAGGCAGGGAAACAGAGGCGGGGAATCAGATATGGGGAATCAGAGGCGGGGAATTAGAGTTGGGGAATCAGAGGCGGGGAATCAGAGGCGGGGAAACAGAGACGGGGAATCAAACACGGGGAATCAGAGGTGGGGAATCAGAGGTTGGGAATCAGAGGCAGGGAATCAGAGGCGGGGAATCAGCGGCGGGGAATCAGAGGCAGGGAATCAGATGTGCGGAATCGGAGATGGGGAATCAGAGGCAGGGAATCAGAGGCGGGGAATCAGAGTCCGGGAATCAGATATGGGGAAACAGAGGCGGGGAATCAGAGGCGGGGAAACAGAGGCTGGGAATCAGATATGGGGAATCAGAGGTGGGGAATCAGAGGTTGGGAATCAGAGGCAGGGAATCAGAGGCTTGGAATCAGATGCAGGGAATCAGATGCAGGGAATCACAGGCGGGGAATCAGAGCTGGGGAATCAGAGGTGGGGAATCAGAGTTGGAGAATCAGAGGCGGGGACTTAGATATTGGGAAACAGAGGCAGGGAATCAGAGGCGGGGAAACAGAGGCGGGGAATCAGATATGGGGAATCAGAGATGGGGAATCAGAGGCAGGGAATCAGATGTTCGGAATCAGAGATGGGGAATCAAAGGCAGGGAATCAGAATCAGAAGCAGGGAATCAGAGGCCGGGAATCAGAGGCCGGAATCAGATGCCGGGAATAAGAGGCTGGGAATCGGAGGTGGGGAATCAGAGTCCGGGAATCAGAGATGGGGAATCAGAGGCGGGGAATGAGATATGGGGAATCAGAGGCGGGGAATCAGAGGCGGGGAAACAGAGGCGAGGAATCAGATATGGGGAATCAGAGGTGGCGAATCAAAGGCGGTGAATCAGAGATGGGGAATCAGAGGCGGGGAATCAGAGGCAGGGAATCAAACACGGGGAATCAGAGGCGGGGAATCAGAGCTGGGGAATCAGAGGCGGGGAATCAGAGTTGGGGAATCAGAGGCGGGGAATCAGAGCTTGGGAATCAGAGGTGGGGATCAGAGTCAGGGAATCAGAGGCAGGGAAGCAGATGTGCGGAATCCGAGATGGGGAATCAGAGGTGGGGAATCAGAGGCTGTGAATCAGAGATGGGGAATCAGAGGCGGGGAATCAGAGGCAGGAAATCAGACACGGGGATTCAGAGGCTGGGAATCAGACGGGGCGAATCAAAGGCGGGGAATCAGAGCTGGGGAATCAGAGGCAGGGAATCAGAGTTGGGGATTCAGAGGCGGGGAATCAGATATGGGGAAACAGAGGCGGGGAATCAGAGGCGGGGAAACAGAGGCGGGAAATCAGATATGTGGAATCAGAGGTGGGGAATCAGAGGCAGGGAATCAGATGTGCGGAATCAGAGATGGGGAATCAGAGGCAGCGAATCAGAATCAGAAGCGGGGAATCAGAGGCCGGGAATCAGAGGCCGGGAATCAGATGCTGGGAATAAGAGGCCGGGAATCAGAGGTGCGGAATCAGAGTCCGGGAATCAGAGATGGGGATTCAGAGGCGGAAAATGAGATATGTAGAATCAGAGGCGGGGAATCAGAGGCGGGGAAACAGAGGTGGGGAATCAGATATGTGGAATCAGAGGTGGCGAATCAAAGGCAGTGAATCAGAGATGGGGAATCAGAGGCGGGGAATCAGAGGCAGGGAATCAAACACGGGAAATCAGGGGCGGGGAATCAGAGCTGGGGAATCAGAGGCGGGGAATCAGAGGCGGGGAATCAGAGTTGGGGAATCAGAGGCAGGGAATCAGATATGGGGAAACAAGGGCAGGGAATCAGAGGCGGGGAAACAGAGGCGGGGAATCAGATATGGGGAATCAGAGGTGGGGAATCAGAGGTTGGGAATCAGAGGCAGGGAATCAGAGGCTTGGAATCAGATGCAGGGAATCAGATGCAGGGAATCAGAGGCGGGGAATCAGAGCTGGGGAATCAGAGGTGGGGAATCAGAGTTGGGTAATCAGAGGCGGGGACTTAGATATTGGGAAACAGAGGCAGGGAATCAGAGGCGGGGAAACAGAGGCGGGGAATCAGATATGGGGAATCAGAGATGGGGAATCAGAGGCAGGGAATCAGATGTTCGGAATCAGAGATGGGGAATCAAAGGCAGGGAATCAGAATCAGAAGCAGGGAATCAGAGGCCGGGAATCAGAGGCCGGAATCAGATGCCGGGAATAAGAGGCTGGGAATCAGAGGTGGGGAATCAGAGTCCGGGAATCAGAGATGGGGAATCAGAGGCGGGGAATGAGATATGGGGAATCAGAGGCGGGGAATCAGAGGCGGGGAAACAGAGGCGAGGAATCAGATATGGGGAATCAGAGGTGGCGAATCAAAGGCGGTGAATCAGAGATGGGGAATCAGAGGCGGGGAATCAGAGGCAGGGAATCAAACACAGGGAATCAGAGGCGGGGAATCAGAGCTGGGGAATCAGAGGCGGGGAATCAGAGTTGGGGAATCAGAGGCGGGGAATCAGAGCTTGGGAATCAGAGGTGGGGATCAGAGTCAGGGAATCAGAGGCAGGGAATCAGATGTGCAGAATCCGAGATGG
This sequence comes from Narcine bancroftii, assembly GCF_036971445.1. NCBI lineage: Eukaryota > Metazoa > Chordata > Chondrichthyes > Torpediniformes > Narcinidae > Narcine > Narcine bancroftii. The sequence continues at coordinate 3,207,083 of NW_027211895.1, read as the reverse complement.
GGAATCAGAGGCGGGGAATCAGAGGCAGGAAATCAGACACGGGGATTCAGAAGCTGGGAATCAGACGGGGCGAATCAAAGGCGGGGAATCAGAGCTGGGGAATCAGAGGCAGGGAATCAGAGTTGGGGATTCAGAGGCGGGGAATCAGATATGGGGAAACAGAGGCGGGGAATCAGAGGCGGGCAAACAGAGGCGGGGAATTAGATATGGGGAATCAGAGGTGGGGAATCAGAGGTGGTGAATCAGAGATGGGGAATCACAGGCGGGGAATCAGAGGCAGGGAATAGAACGCGGGGAATCAGAGGCAGGGAATCAGAGTTGGGGCATCAGAGGTTGGGAATTAGATATGGGGAAACAGATGCGGGGAATCAGAGGCGGGGAAACAGAGGCGGGAAATCAGATATGGGGAATCAGAGGTGGGGAATCAGAGGCAGGGAATCAGATGTGCGGAATCAGAGATGAGGAATCAGAGGCAGCGAATCAGAATCAGAAGCGGGGAATCAGAGGCCGGGAATCAGAGGCCGGGAATCAGATGCTGGGAATAAGAGGCCGGGAATCAGAGGTGGGGAATCAGAGTCCGGGAATCAGAGATGGGGATTCAGAGGCGGAAAATGAGATATGTAGAATCAGAGGCGGGGAATCAGAGGCGGGGAAACAGAGGCGGGGAATCAGATATGTGGAATCAGAGGTGGCGAATCAAAGGCAGTGAATCAGAGATGGGGAATCAGAGGCGGGGAATCAGAGGCTGGGAATCAAACACGGGAAATCAGGGGCGGGGAATCAGAGCTGGGGAATCAGAGGCGGGGAATCAGAGTTGGGGAATCAGAGGCAGGGAATCAGATATGGGGAAACAAGGGCAGGGAATCAGAGGCGGGGAAACAGAGGCGGGGAATCAGATATGGGGAATCAGAGGTGTGGAATCAGAGGTTGGGAATCAGAGGCAGGGAATCAGAGGCGGTGAAACAGAGGCGGGGAATCAGATATGGGGAATCAGAGGTGGCGAATCAAAGGCGGTGTAACAGAGATGGGGAATCAGGGCAGGGAATCAGAGGCAGGGAATCAAACACGGGGAATCAGAGCTGGGGAATCAGATGTGGGGAATTAGAGTTGGGGAATCAGAGGAGGGGAATCAGAGGCGGGGCAACAGAGGCGGGGAATCAGATATGGGGAATCAGAGGTGGGGAATCAGAGGTTCGGAATCAGAGGCAGGGAATCAGAGGCGGGGAATCAGAGGCAGGGAATCAGATGTGCGGAATCGGAGATGGGGAATCAGAGGTAGGGAATCAGAGGTGGGGAATCAGAGGCGGGGAATAAGAGGCCGGGAATCAGATATGGGGAAACTGAGGTGGGGAATCAGAGGCGGGGTAACAGAGGCGGGGAATCAGATATGGGGAATCAGAGGTGGGGAATCAGAGGTTGGGAATCAGAGGCAGCGAATCAGAGGCTTGGAATCAGATGCAGGGAATCAGATGCGGGGAATCAGAGGCGGGGAATCAGAGCTGGGGAATCAGAGGTGGGGAATCAGAGTTGGGGAATCAGAGGCGGGGACTTAGATATTGGGAAACAGAGGCGGGAAATCAGAGGCGGGGAAACAGAGGCGGGGAATCAGATATGGGGAATCAGAGGTGGGGAATCAGAGGCAGGGAATCAGATGTGCGGAATCAGAGATGGGGAATCAGAGGCAGGGAATCAGAATCAGAAGCAGGGAATCAGAGGCCGGGAATCAGAGGCCGGAATCAGATGCCGGGAATAAGAGGCCGGGAATCAGAGGTGGGGAATCAGAGTCCGGGAATCAGAGATGGGGATTCAGAGGCGGGGAATGAGATATGGGGAAACAGAGGCGGGGAATCAGGGGCGGGGAAACAGAGGCGGGGAATCAGATATGGGGAATCGGATGCGGGGAATCAGAGGCGGGGAATCAGAGCTGTGGATTCAGAGGCGGGGAATCAGAGTTGGGGCATCAGAGGTGGGGAATTAGATATGGGGAAACAGAGGCGGGGAATCAGAGGCGTGGAAACAGAGGCGGGGAATCAGATATGGGGAATCAGACGTGGGGAATCAGAGGCAGGGTATCAGAATCAGAAGCGGGGAGCCAGAGGCCGGGAATCAGAGGCCTGGAATCAGATGCTGGGAATAAGAGGCCGGGAATCAGAGGTGGGGAATCAGAGTCCGGGAATCAGAGATGGGGAGTCAGAGGCGGGGAATGAGATATGGAGAATCAGAGGCGGGGAATCAGAGGCGGGGAAACAGAGGTGGGGAATCAGATATGGGGAATCAGAGGTGGCGAATCAAAGGCGGTGAATCAGAGATGGGGAATCAGAGGCGGGGAATCAGAGGCAGGGAATCAAACACGGGGAATCAGAGGCGGGGAATCAGAGCTGGGGAATCAGAGGCTGGGAATCAAAGTTGGGGAATCAGAGTCAGGGAATCAGATATGGGGAAACAGGGGCGGGGAATCAGAGGCGGGGAAACAGAGGCGGGGAATCAGATATGGGGAATCAGAGGCGGGGAATTAGTGGTGGGGAAACAGAGGCGGGGAATCAAACACGGGGAATCAGAGGTGGGGAATCAGAGGTTGGAAATTAGAGGCAGGGAATCAGCGGCGGGGAATCAGAGGCGGGGAATCAGAGGCGGGGAATCAGAGGCAGGGAATCAGATGTGCGGAATCGGTGATGGGGAATCAGAGGCAGGGAATCAGAGGCGGGGAATCAGAGGCCGGGAATCAGATATGGGGAAACAGAGGCGGGGAATCAGGGGCGGGGAAACAGAGGCGGGGAATCAGATATGGGGAATCGGATGCGGGGAATCAGAGGCGGGGAATCAGAGCTGTGGATTCAGAGGCGGGGAATCAGAGTTGGGGCATCAGAGGTGGGGAATTAGATATGGGGAAACAGAGGCGGGGAATCAGAGGCGTGGAAACAGAGGCGGGGAATCAGATATGGGGAATCAGACGTGGGGAATCAGAGGCAGGGTATCAGAATCAGAAGCGGGGAGCCAGAGGCCGGGAATCAGAGGCCTGGAATCAGATGCTGGGAATAAGAGGCCGGGAATCAGAGGTGGGGAATCAGAGTCCGGGAATCAGAGATGGGGAGTCAGAGGCGGGGAATGAGATATGGAGAATCAGAGGCGGGGAATCAGAGGCGGGGAAACAGAGGTGGGGAATCAGATATGGGGAATCAGAGGTGGCGAATCAAAGGCGGTGAATCAGAGATGGGGAATCAGAGGCGGGGAATCAGAGGCAGGGAATCAAACACGGGGAATCAGAGGCGGGGAATCAGAGCTGGGGAATCAGAGGCTGGGAATCAAAGTTGGGGAATCAGAGTCAGGGAATCAGATATGGGGAAACAGGGGCGGGGAATCAGAGGCGGGGAAACAGAGGCGGGGAATCAGATATGGGGAATCAGAGGCGGGGAATTAGTGGTGGGGAAACAGAGGCGGGGAATCAAACACGGGGAATCAGAGGTGGGGAATCAGAGGTTGGAAATTAGAGGCAGGGAATCAGCGGCGGGGAATCAGAGGCGGGGAATCAGAGGCAGGGAATCAGATGTGCGGAATCGGTGATGGGGAATCAGAGGCAGGGAATCAGAGGCGGGGAATCAGAGGCCGGGAATCAGATATGGGGAAACAGAGGCGGGGAATCAGAGTCGGGGAAACAGAGGCTGGGAATCAGATATGGGGAATCAGAGGTGGGGAATCAGAGGTTGGGAATCAGAGGCAGGGGATCAGAGGCTTGGAATCAGATGCAGGGAATCAGATGCGGGGAATCAGAGGCGGGGAATCAGAGCTGGGGAATCAGAGTCTGGGAATCAAAGTTGGGGAATCAGAGGCAGGGAATCAGATATGGGGAAACAGGGTCGGGGAATCAGAGGCGGGGAAACAGAGGCGGGGAATCAAATATGGGGAATCAGAGGCGGGGAATTAGAGTTGGGGAATCAGAGGCGGGGAATCAGAGGCGGGGAAACAGAGGCGGGGAATCAAACACGGGGAATCAGAGGTGGGGATTCAGAGGTTGGGAATCAGAGGCAGGGAATCAGAGGCGGGGAATCAGAGGCGGGGAATGAGAGGCAGGGAATCAGATGTGCGGAATCGGAGATGGGGAATCGGAGGCAGGGAATCAGAGGCGGGGAATCAGAGGCGGGGAATCAGAGGCCGGGAATCAGATATGGGGAAACAGAAGCGGGGAATCAGTGGCGGGGAAACAGAGGCTGGGAATCAGGTATGGCGAATCAGATGTGGGGAATCAGAGGCGGGGAATCAGAGCTGGGGAATCAGAGGTGGGGAATCAAAGTTGGGGAATCAGAGGCGGGGACTTAGATATGGGGAAACAGAGGCGGGGAATCAGAGATGGGGAAACAGAGGCGGGGATTCAGATATGGGGAATCAGAGGTGGGGAATCAGAGGCAGGGAATTAGATGTGCGGAATCAGAAATGGGGAATCAGAGGCAGGGAATCAGAATCAGAAGCAGGGAATCAGAGGCCGGGAATCAGAGGCCGGAATCAGATGCCGGGAATAAGAGGTCGGGAATCAGAGGTGGGGAATGAGATATGGGGAATCAGAGATGGGGAATCAGAGGCGGGGAATGAGATATGGGGAATCAGAGGCGGGGAATCAGAGGCGGGGAAACAGTGGCGAGGAATCAGATATGGGGAATCAGAGGTGGCGAATCAAAGGCGGTGAATCAGAGATGGGGAATCAGAGCTGGGGAATCAGAGGCAGGGGATCAAACACGGGGAATCAGAGGCGGGGAATCAGAGCTGGGGAATCAGAGGCGGGGAATCAGAGTTGGGGAATCAGAGGCGGGGAATCAGAGCTGGGGAATCAGAGGTGGGGAATCAGAGTCGGGGAATCAGAGGCAGGGAATCGGATGTGCGGAATCAGAGATGGGGAATCAGAGGTGGGGAATCAGAGCTGTGGATTCAGAGGCGGGGAATCAGAGTTGGGGCATCAGAGGTGGGGAATTAGATATGGGGAAACAGAGGCGGGGAATCAGAGGCGTGGAAACAGAGGCGGGGAATCAGATATGGGGAATCAGACGTGGGGAATCAGAGGCAGGGTATCAGAATCAGAAGCGGGGAGCCAGAGGCCGGGAATCAGAGGCCTGGAATCAGATGCTGGGAATAAGAGGCCGGGAATCAGAGGTGGGGAATCAGAGTCCGGGAATCAGAGATGGGGAGTCAGAGGCGGGGAATGAGATATGGAGAATCAGAGGCGGGGAATCAGAGGCGGGGAAACAGAGGTGGGGAATCAGATATGGGGAATCAGAGGTGGCGAATCAAAGGCGGTGAATCAGAGATGGGGAATCAGAGGCGGGGAATCAGAGGCAGGGAATCAAACACGGGGAATCAGAGGCGGGGAATCAGAGCTGGGGAATCAGAGGCTGGGAATCAAAGTTGGGGAATCAGAGTCAGGGAATCAGATATGGGGAAACAGGGGCGGGGAATCAGAGGCGGGGAAACAGAGGCGGGGAATCAGATATGGGGAATCAGAGGCGGGGAATTAGAGTTGGGGAATCAGAGGCGGGGAATTAGTGGTGGGGAAACAGAGGCGGGGAATCAAACACGGGGAATCAGAGGTGGGGAATCAGAGGTTGGAAATTAGAGGCAGGGAATCAGCGGCGGGGAATCAGAGGCGGGGAATCAGAGGCAGGGAATCAGATGTGCGGAATCGGTGATGGGGAATCAGAGGCAGGGAATCAGAGGCGGGGAATCAGAGGCCGGGAATCAGATATGGGGAAACAGAGGCGGGGAATCAGAGTCGGGGAAACAGAGGCTGGGAATCAGATATGGGGAATCAGAGGTGGGGAATCAGAGGTTGGGAATCAGAGGCAGGGGATCAGAGGCTTGGAATCAGATGCAGGGAATCAGATGCGGGGAATCAGAGGCGGGGAATCAGAGCTGGGGAATCAGAGTCTGGGAATCAAAGTTGGGGAATTAGAGGCAGGGAATCAGATATGGGGAAACAGGGTCGGGGAATCAGAGGCGGGGAAACAGAGGCGGGGAATCAAATATGGGGAATCAGAGGCGGGGAATTAGAGTTGGGGAATCAGAGGCGGGGAATCAGAGGCGGGGAAACAGAGGCGGGGAATCAAACACGGGGAATCAGAGGTGGGGAATCAGAGATTGGGAATCAGAGTCAGGGAATCAGAGGCGGGGAATCAGAGGCGGGGAATGAGAGGCAGGGAATCAGATGTGCGGAATCGGAGATGGGGAATCAGAGGCAGGGAATCAGAGGCGGGGAATCAGAGGCGGGGAATCAGAGGCCGGGAATCAGATATGGGGAAACAGAAGCGGGGAATCAGTGGCGGGGAAACAGAGGCTGGGAATCAGGTATGGCGAATCAGATGTGGGGAATCAGAGGCGGGGAATCAGAGCTGGGGAATCAGAGGTGGGGAATCAAAGTTGGGGAATCAGAGGCGGGGACTTAGATATGGGGAAACAGAGGCGGGGAATCAGAGATGGGGAAACAGAGGCGGGGATTCAGATATGGGGAATCAGAGGTGGGGAATCAGAGGCAGGGAATTAGATGTGCGGAATCAGAAATGGGGAATCAGAGGCAGGGAATCAGAATCAGAAGCAGGGAATCAGAGGCCGGGAATCAGAGGCCGGAATCAGATGCCGGGAATAAGAGGTCGGGAATCAGAGGTGGGGAATGAGATATGGGGAATCAGAGATGGGGAATCAGAGGCGGGGAATCAGAGGCGGGGAAACAGTGGCGAGGAATCAGATATGGGGAATCAGAGGTGGCGAATCAAAGGCGGTGAATCAGAGATGGGGAATCAGAGCTGGGGAATCAGAGGCAGGGGATCAAACACGGGGAATCAGAGGCGGGGAATCAGAGCTGGGGAATCAGAGGCGGGGAATCAGAGTTGGGGAATCAGAGGCGGGGAATCAGAGCTGGGGAATCAGAGGTGGGGAATCAGAGTCGGGGAATCAGAGGCAGGGAATCGGATGTGCGGAATCAGAGATGGGGAATCAGAGGTGGGGAATCAGAGGCGGTGAATCTGAGATGGGGAATCAGAGGCGGGGAATCAGAGGCAGGTTATCAGACACGGGGATTCAGAGTCTGGGAATCAGACGGGGGGAATCAAAGGCGGGGAATGAAGCTGGGGAATCAGAGGCAGGGAATCAGAGTTGGGGATTCAGAGGCGGGGAATCAGATATGGGGAAACAGAGGCGGGGAATCAGAGGCGGGCAAACAGAGGCGGGGAATTAGATATGGGGAATCAGTGGTGGGGAATCAGAGGTGGTGAATCAATGATGGGGAATCACAGGCGGGGAATCAGAGGCAGGGAATAGAACGCGGGGAATCAGAGGCAGGGAATCAGAGCTGGGGAATAAGAGGCGGGGAATCATAGTTGGGAATCAGAGGCGGGGAATCAGATATGGGGAAACAGAGGCGGGGAATCAGGGGCGGGGAAACAGAGGCGGGGAATCAGATATGGGGAATCGGATGTGGAGAATCAGAGGCAGGGAATCAGAGCTGGGGAATCAGAGGCGGGAATTCAGAGTTGGGGCATCAGAGGTGGGGAATTAGATCTGGGGAAACAGAGGCGGGGAATCAGATGTGCAGAATCAGAGGCGGGGAATCAGAGGCAGGGAATCAGAATCAGAAGCGGGGAGTCAGAGGCCGGGAATCAGAGGCCTGGAATCAGATGCTGGGAATAAGAGGCCGGGAATCAGAGGTGGGGAATCAGAGTCCGGGAATCAGAGATGGGGAGTCAGAGGCGGGGAATGAGATATGGAGAATCAGAGGCGGGGAATCAGAGGTGGGGAAACAGAGGTGGGGAATCAGATATGGGGAATCAGAGGTGGCGAATCAAAGGCTGTGAATCAGAGATGGGGAATCAGAGGCGGGGAATCAGAGGCAGGGAATCAAACACGGGGAATCAGAGGCGGGGAATCAGAGCTGGGGAATCAAAGGCTGGGAATCAAAGTTGGGGAATCAGAGGCAGGGAATCAGATATGGGGAAACAGGGGCGGGGAATCAGAGGCAGGGAAACAGAGGCAGGGAATCAGATATGGGGAATCAGAGGCGGGGAATTAGAGTTGGGGAATCAGAGGCGGGGAATCAGAGGCGGGGAAACAGAGGCGGGGAATCAAACACGGGGAATCAGAGGTGGGGAATCAGAGGTTGGGAATCAGAGGCAGGGAATCAGAGGCGGGGAATCAGAGGCGGGGAATCAGAGGCAGGGAATCAGATGTGCGGAATCGGAGATGAGGAATCAGAGGCAGGGAATCAGAGGCGGGGAATCAGATGCGGGGAATCAGAGTCCGGGAATCAGATATGGGGAAACAGAGGCGGGGAAACAGAGGTTGGGAATCAGAGGCAGGGAATCAGAGGCTTGGAATCAGATGCAGGGAATCAGATGCGGGGAATCAGAGGCGGGGAATCAGAGCTGGGGAATCAGAGGCTGGGAATCAAAGTTGGGGAATCAGAGGCAGGGAATCAGAGGCGGGGAATCAGATGCGGGGAATCAGAGGCCGGGAATCAGATATGGGGAAACAGAGGCGGGGAATCAGAGGCGGGGAAACAGAGGCTGGGAATCAGATATGGGGAATCAGAGGTGGGGAATCAGAGGTTGGGAATCAGAGGCAGGGAATCAGAGGCTTGGAATCAGATGCAGGGAATCAGATGCGGGGAATCAGAGGCGGTGAATCAGAGCTGGGGAATCAGAGGCTGGGAATCAAAGTTGGGGAATCAGAGGCAGGGAATCAGATATGGGGAAACAGGGGCGGGGAATCAGAGGCGGGGAAACAGAGGCGGGGAATCAGATATGGGGAATCAGAGGCGGGGAATTAGAGTTGGGGAATCAGAGGCGGGGAATCAGAGGCGGGGATACAGAGGCGGGGAATCAAACACGGGGAATCAGAGGTGGGGAATCAGAGGTTGGGAATCAGAGGCAGGAAATCAGAGGCGGGGAATCAGAGGTGGGGAATCAGAGGCAGGGAATCAGATGTGCGGAATCGGAGATGGGGAATCAGAGGCAGGGAATCAGAGGCGGGGAATCAGAGGCGGGGAACCAGAGGCCGGGAATCAGATATGGGGAAACAGAGGCGGGGAATCAGAGGCGGGGAAACAGATGCTGGGAATCAGATATGGGGAATCAGAGGTGGGGAATCAGAGGTTGGGAATCAGAGGCAGGGGATCAGAGGCTTGGAATCAGATGCAGGGAATCAGATGCGGGGAATCAGAGGCGGGGAATCAGAGCTGGGGAATCAGAGTCTGGGAATCAAAGTTGGGGAATCAGAGGCGGGGAATCAGATATGGGGAAACAGGGGCGGGGAATCAGAGGCGGGGAAACAGAGGCGGGGAATCAGATATGGGGAAGCAGAGGCGGGGAATTAGAGTTGGGGAATCAGAGGTGGGGAATCAGAGGCGGGGAGACAGAGGCGGGGAATCAAACACGGGGAATCAGAGGTGGGGAATCAGAGGTTGGGAATCAGAGGCAGGGAATCAGAGGCGGGGAATCAGAGGCGGGGAATGAGAGGCAGGGAATCAGATGTGCGGAATCGGAGATGGGGAATCAGAGGCACGGAATCAGAGGCGGGGAATCAGAGGCGGGGAATCAGAGGCTTGGAATCAGATGCAGGGAATCAGATGCGGGGAATCAGAGGCGGGGAATCAGAGCTGGGGAATCAGAGGCTGGGAATCAAAGTTGGGGAATCAGAGGCAGGGAATCAGAGGCGGGGAATCAGATGCGGGGAATCAGAGGCCGGGAATCAGATATGGGGAAACAGAGGCGGGGAATCAGAGGCGGGGAAACAGAGGCTGGGAATCAGATATGGGGAATCAGAGGTGGGGAATCAGAGGTTGGGAATCAGAGGCAGGGAATCAGAGGCTTGGAATCAGATGCAGGGAATCAGATGCGGGGAATCAGAGGCGGGGAATCAGAGCTGGGGAATCAGAGGCTGGGAATCAAAGTTGGGGAATCAGAGGCAGGGAATCAGATATGGGGAAACAGGGGCGGGGAATCAGAGGCGGGGAAACAGAGGCGGGGAATCAGATATGGGGAATCAGAGGCGGGGAATTAGAGTTGGGGAATCAGAGGCGGGGAATCAGAGGCGGGGATACAGAGGCGGGGAATCAAACACGGGGAATCAGAGGTGGGGAATCAGAGGTTGGGAATCAGAGGCAGGGAATCAGAGGCGGGGAATCAGAGGCGGGGAATCAGAGGCAGGGAATCAGATGTGCGGAATCGGAGATGGGGAATCAGAGGCAGGGAATCAGAGGCGGGGAATCAGAGGCGGGGAACCAGAGGCCGGGAATCAGATATGGGGAAGCAGAGGCGGGGAATCAGAGGCGGGGAAACAGATGCTGGGAATCAGATATGGGGAATCAGAGGTGGGGAATCAGAGGTTGGGAATCAGAGGCAGGGGATCAGAGGCTTGGAATCAGATGCAGGGAATCAGATGCGGGGAATCAGAGGCGGGGAATCAGAGCTGGGGAATCAGAGTCTGGGAATCAAAGTTGGGGAATCAGAGGCGGGGAATCAGATATGGGGAAACAGGGGCGGGGAATCAGAGGCGGGGAAACAGAGGCGGGGAATGAGATATGGGGAAGCAGAGGCGGGGAATTAGAGTTGGGGAATCAGAGGCGGGGAATCAGAGGCGGGGAGACAGAGGCGGGGAATCAAACACGGGGAATCAGAGGTGGGGAATCAGAGGTTGGGAATCAGAGGCAGGGAATCAGAGGCGGGGAATCAGAGGCGGGGAATGAGAGGCAGGGAATCAGATGTGCGGAATCGGAGATGGGGAATCAGAGGCACGGAATCAGAGGCGGGGATTCAGAGGCGGGGAATCAGAGGCCGGGAATCAGATATGGGGAAACAGAAGCGGGGAATCAGAGGCGGGGAAACAGAGGCTGGGAATCAGGTATGGGGAATCAGATGTGGGGAATCAGAGGCGGGGAATCAGAGCTGGGGAATCAGAGGTGGGGAATCAAAGTTGGGGAATCAGAGGCGGGCACTTAGATATGGGGAAACAGAGGCGGGGAATCAGAGACGGGGAAACAGAGGCGGGGATTCAGATATGGGGAATCAGAGGTGGGGAATAAGAGGCAGGGAATTAGATGTGCGGAATCAGAAATGGGGAATCAGAGGCAGGGAATCAGAATCAGAAGCAGGGAATCAGAGGCCGGGAATCAGAGGCCGGAATCAGATGCCGGGAATAAGAGGTCGGGAATCAGAGGTGGGGAATCAGAGTCCGGGAATCAGAGACGGGGAATCAGAGACGGGGAATGAGATATGGGGAATCAGAGGCGGGGAATCAGAGGCGGGGAAACAGTGGCGAGGAATCAGATATGGGGAATCAGAGGTGGCGAATCAAAGGCGGTGAATCAGAGATGGGGAATCAGAGCTGGGGAATCAGAGGCAGGGGATCAAACACGGGGAATCAGAGGCGGGGAATCAGAGCTGGGGAATCAGAGGCGGGGAATCAGAGTTGGGGAATCAGAGGCGGGGAATCAGAGCTGGGGAATCAGAGGTGGGGAATCAGAGTCGGGGAATCAGAGGCAGGGAATCGGATGTGCGGAAACAGAGATGGGGAATCAGAGGTGGGGAATCAGAGGCGGTGAATCTGAGATGGGGAATCAGAGGCGGGGAATCAGAGGCAGGTTATCAGACACGGGGATTCAGAGGCTGGGAATCAGACGGGGGGAATCAAAGGCGGGGAATGAAGCTGGGGAATCAGAGGCAGGGAATCAGAGTTGGGGATTCAGAGGCGGGGAATCAGATATGGGGAAACAGAGGCGGGGAATCAGAGGCGGGCAAACAGAGGCGGGGAATTAGATATGGGGAATCAGTGGTGGGGAATCAGAGGTGGTGAATCAGTGATGGGGAATCACAGGCGGGGAATCAGAGGCAGGGAATAGAACACGGGGAATCAGAGGCAGGGAATCAGAGCTGGGGAATAAGAGGCGGGGAATCATAGTTGGGAATCAGAGGCGGGGAATCAGATATGGGGAAACAGAGGCGGGGAATCAGGGGCGGGGAAACAGAGGCGGGGAATCAGATATGGGGAATCGGATGTGGAGAATCAGAGGCAGGGAATCAGAGCTGGAGAATCAGAGGCGGGGAATCAGAGTTGGGGCATCAGAGGTTGGGAATTAGATCTGGGGAAACAGAGGCGGGGAATCAGATGTGCGGAATCAGAGGCGGGGAATCAGAGGCAGGGAATCAGAATCAGAAGCGGGGAGTCAGAGGCCGGGAATCAGAGGCCTGGAATCAGATGCTGGGAATAAGAGGCCGGGAATCAGAGGTGGGGAATCAGAGTCCGGGAATCAGAGATGGGGAGTCAGAGGCGTGGAATGAGATATGGAGAATCAGAGGCGGGGAATCAGAGGTGGGGAAACAGAGGTGGGGAATCAGATATGGGGAATCAGAGGTGGCGAATCAAAGGCTGTGAATCAGAGATGGGGAATCAGAGGCGGGGAATCAGAGGCAGGGAATCAAACACGGGGAATCAGAGGCGGGGAATCAGAGCTGGGGAATCAGAGGCTGGGAATCAAAGTTGGGGAATCAGAGGCAGGGAATCAGATATGGGGAAACAGGGGCGGGGAATCAGAGGCGGGGAAACAGAGGCAGGGAATCAGATATGGGGAATCAGAGGCGGGGAATTAGAGTTGGGGAATCAGAGGCGGGGAATCAGAGGCGGGGAAACAGAGGCGGGGAATCAAACACGGGGAATCAGAGGTGGGGAATCAGAGGTTGGGAATCAGAGGCAGGGAATCAGAGGCGGGGAATCAGAGGCGGGGAATCAGAGGCAGGGAATCAGATGTGCGGAATCGGAGATGAGGAATCAGAGGCAGGGAATCAGAGGCGGGGAATCAGATGCGGGGAATCAGAGGCCGGGAATCAGATATGGGGAAACAGAGGCGGGGAATCAGAGGCGGGGAAACAGAGGCTGGGAATCAGATATGGGGAATCAGAGGTGGGGAATCAGAGGTTGGGAATCAGAGGCAGGGAATCAGAGGCTTGGAATCAGATGCAGGGAATCAGATGCGGGGAATCAGAGGCGGGGAATCAGAGCTGGGGAATCAGAGGCTGGGAATCAAAGTTGGGGAATCAGAGGCAGGGAATCAGAGGCGGGGAATCAGATGCGGGGAATCAGAGGCCGGGAATCAGATATGGGGAAACAGAGGCGGGGAATCAGAGGCGGGGAAACAGAGGCTGGGAATCAGATATGGGGAATCAGAGGTGGGGAATCAGAGGTTGGGAATCAGAGGCAGGGAATCAGAGGCTTGGAATCAGATGCAGGGAATCAGATGCGGGGAATCAGAGGCGGGGAATCAGAGCTGGGGAATCAGAGGCTGGGAATCAAAGTTGGGGAATCAGAGGCAGGGAATCAGATATGGGGAAACAGGGGCGGGGAATCAGAGGCGGGGAAACAGAGGCGGGGAATCAGATATGGGGAATCAGAGGCGGGGAATTAGAGTTGGGGAATCAGAGGCGGGGAATCAGAGGCGGGGATACAGAGGCGGGGAATCAAACACGGGGAATCAGAGGTGGGGAATCAGAGGTTGGGAATCAGAGGCAGGGAATCAGAGGCGGGGAATCAGAGGCGGGGAATCAGAGGCAGGGAATCAGATGTGCGGAATCGGAGATGGGGAATCAGAGGCAGGGAATCAGAGGCGGGGAATCAGAGGCGGGGAACCAGAGGCCGGGAATCAGATATGGGGAAACAGAGGCGGGGAATCAGAGGCGGGGAAACAGATGCTGGGAATCAGATATGGGGAATCAGAGGTGGGGAATCAGAGGTTGGGAATCAGAGGCAGGGAATCAGAGGCTTGGAATCAGATGCAGGGAATCAGATGCAGGGAATCAGAGGCGGGGAATCAGAGCTGGGGAATCAGAGGTGGGGAATTAGAGTTGGGGAATCAGAGGCGGGGACTTAGATATTGGGAAACAGAGGCGGGGAATCAGAGGCGGGGAAACATAGGCGGGGAATCAAACACGGGGAATCAGAGGTGGGGAATCAGAGGTTGGAAATCAGAGGCAGGGAATCAGAGGCGGGGAATCAGAGGCGGGGAATCAGAGGCCGGGAATCAGATATGGGGAAACAGAGGCGGGGAATCAGAGGTGGGGAAACAGAGGCTGGGAATCAGATATGGGGAATCAGAGGTGGGGAATCAGAGGTTGGGAATCAGAGGCAGGGAATCAGAGGCTTGGAATCAGATGCAGGGAATCAGATGCGGGGAATCAGAGGCGGGGAATCAGAGCTGGGGAATCAGAGGCTGGGAATCAAAGTTGGGGAATCAGAGGCAGGGAATCAGATATGGGGAAACAGGGGCGGGGAATCAGAGGCGGGGAAACAGAGGCGGGGAATCAGATATGGGGAATCAGAGGCGGGGAATTAGAGTTGGGGTATCAGAGGCGGGGAATCAGAGGCGGGGAAACAGAGGCGGGGAATAAAACACGGGGAATCAGAGGTGGGGAATCAGAGGTTGGGAATCAGAGGCAGGGAATCAGAGGCGGGGAATCAGAGGCGGGGAATGAGAGGCAGGGAATCAGATGTGCGGAATCGGAGATGGGGAATCAGAGGCAGGGAATCAGAGGCGGGGAATCAGAGGCGGGGAATCAGAGGCCGGGAATCAGATATGGGGAAACAGAGGCGGGGAATCAGAGGCGGGGAAACAGAGGCTGGGAATCAGATATGGGGAAACAGAGGCGGGGATTCAGATATGGGGAATCAGAGGTGGGGAATCAGAGGCAGGGAATTAGATGTACGGAATCAGAAATGGGGAATCAGAGGCAGGGAATCAGAATCAGAAGCAGGGAATCAGAGGCCGGGAATCAGAGGCCGGAATCAGATGCCGGGAATAAGAGGTCGGGAATCAGAGGTGGGGAATCAGAGTCCGGGAATCAGAGATGGGGAATCAGAGGCGGGGAATGAGATATGGGGAATCAGAGGCGGGGAATCAGAGGTGGGGAAACAGTGGCGAGGAATCAGATATGGGGAATCAGAGGTGGCGAATCAAAGGCGGTGTATCAGAGATGGGGAATCAGAGCTGGGGAATCAGAGGCAGGGGATCAAACACGCGGAATCAGAGGCGGGGAATCAGATCTGGGGAATCAGAGGCGGGGAATCAGAGTTGGGGAATCAGAGGCGGGGAATCAGAGCTGGGGAATCAGAGGTGGGGAATCAGAGTCGGGGAATCAGAGGCAGGGAATCGGATGTGCGGAATCAGAGATGGGGAATCAGAGTTGGGGAATCCGAGGCGGTGAATCTGAGATGGGGAATCAGAGGCGGGGAATCAGAGGCAGGTTATCAGACACGGGGATTCAGAGGCTGGGAATCAGACGGGGGGAATCAAAGGCGGGGAATGAAGCTGGGGAATCAGAGGCAGGGAATCAGAGTTGGGGATTCAGAGGCGGGGAATCAGATATGGGGAAACAGAGGCGGGGAATCAGAGGCGGGCAAACAGAGGCGGGGAATTAGATATGGGGAATCAGTGGTGGGGAATCAGAGGTGGTGAATCAGAGATGGGGAATCACAGGCGGGGAATCAGAGGCAGGGAATAGAACGCGGGGAATCAGAGGCAGGGAATCAGAGCTGGGGAATAAGAGGCGGGGAATCATAGTTGGGAATCAGAGGCGGGGAATTAGATATGGGGAAACAGAGGCGGGGAATCAGGGGCGGGGAAACAGAGGCGGGGAATCAGATATGGGGAATCGGATGTGGGGAATCAGAGGCGGGGAATCAGAGCAGTGGAATCAGAGGCGGGGAAACAGAGGCGGGGAATCAAACACGGGGAATCAGAGGTGGGGAATCAGAGGTTGGGAATCAGAGGCAGGGAATCAGAGGCGGGGAATCAGAGGCGGGGAATCAGAGGCAGGGAATCAGATGTGCGGAATCGGAGATGAGGAATCAGAGGCAGGGAATCAGAGGCGGGGAATCAGATGCGGGGAATCAGAGGCCGGGAATCAGATATGGGGAAACAGAGGCGGGGAATCAGAGGCGGGGAAACAGAGGCTGGGAATCAGATATGGGGAATCAGAGGTGGGGAATCAGAGGTTGGGAATCAGAGGCAGGGAATCAGAGGCTTGGAATCAGATGCAGGGAATCAGATGCGGGGAATCAGAGGCAGTGAATCAGAGCTGGGGAATCAGAGGCTGGGAATCAAAGTTGGGGAATCAGAGGCAGGGAATCAGATATGGGGAAACAGGGGCAGGGAATCAGAGGCGGGGAAACAGAGGCGGGGAATCAGATATGGGGAATCAGAGGCGGGGAATTAGAGTTGGGGAATAAGAGGAGGGGAATCAGAGGCGGGGATACAGAGGCGGGGAATCAAACACGGGGAATCAGAGGTGGGTAATCAGAGGCAGGGAATCAGAGGCGGGGAATCAGAGGCGGGGAATCAGAGGCGGGGAATCAGAGGCAGGGAATCAGATGTGCGGAATCGGAGATGGGGAATCAGAGGCAGGGAATCAGAGGCGGGGAACCAGAGGCCGGGAATCAGATATGGGGAAACAGAGGCGGGGAATCAGAGGCGGGGAAACAGATGCTGGGAATCAGATATGGGGAATCAGAGGTGGGGAATCAGAGGTTGGGAATCAGAGGCAGGGAATCAGAGGCTTGGAATCAGATGCAGGGAATCAGATGCAGGGAATCAGAGGCGGGGAATCAGAGCTGGGGAATCGGAGGTGGGGAATTAGAGTTGGGGAATCAGAGGCGGGGACTTAGATATTGGGAAACAGAGGCGGGGAATCAGAGGCGGGGAAACATAGGCGGGGAATCAAACACGGGGAATCAGAGGTGGGGAATCAGAGGTTGGAAATCAGAGGCAGGGAATCAGAGGCGGGGAATCAGAGGCGGGGAATCAGAGGCAGGGGATCAGATGTGCGGAATCGGAGATGGGGAATCAGAGGCAGGGAATCAGAGGCGGGGAATCAGAGGCGGGGAATCAGAGGCCGGGAATCAGATATGGGGAAACAGAGGCGGGGAATCAGAGGCGGGGAAACAGAGGCTGGGAATCAGATATGGGGAATCAGAGGTGGGGAATCAGAGGTTGGGAATCAGAGGCAGGGAATCAGAGGCTTGGAATCAGATGCAGGGAATCAGATGCGGGGAATCAGAGGCGGGGAATCAGAGCTGGGGAATCAGAGGCTGGGAATCAAAGTTGGGGAATCAGAGGCAGGGAATCAGATATGGGGAAACAGGGGCGGGGAATCAGAGGCGGGGAAACAGAGGCGGGGAATCAGATATGGGGAATCAGAGGCGGGGAATTAGAGTTGGGGAATCAGAGGCGGGGAATCAGAGGCGGGGAAACAGAGGCGGGGAATCAAACACGGGGAATCAGAGGTGGGGAATCAGAGGTTGGGAATCAGAGGCAGGGAATCAGAGGCGGGGAATCAGAGGCGGGGAATGAGAGGCAGGGAATCAGATGTGCGGAATCGGAGATGGGGAATCAGAGGCAGGGAATCAGAGGCGGGGAATCAGATATGGGGAATCAGAGGTGGCGAATCAAAGGCGGTGATTCAGAGATGGGGAATCAGAGGACGGGAATCAGAGGCAGGGAATCAAACACGGGGAATCAGAGGCGGGGAATCAGAGCTGGGGAATCAGAGGCTGGGAATCAAAGTTGGGGAATCAGAGGCAGGGAATCAGATATGGGGAAACAGGGGCGGGGAATCAGAGGCAGGGAAACAGAGGCGGGGAATCAGATATGGGGAATCAGAGGCGGGGAATTAGAGTTGGGAATCAGAGGCGGGGAATCAGAGGCGGGGAAACAGAGACGGGGAATCAAACACGGGGAATCAGAGGTGGGGAATCAGAGGTTGGGAATCAGAGGCAGGGAATCAGAGGCGGGGAATCAGCGGCGGGGAATCAGAGGCAGGGAATCAGATGTGCGGAATCGGAGATGGGGAATCAGAGGCAGGGAATCAGAGGCGGGGAATCAGAGTCCGGGAATCAGATATGGGGAAACAGAGGCGGGGAATCAGAGGCGGGGAAACAGAGGCTGGGAATCAGATATGGGGTATCAGAGGTGGGGAATCAGAGGTTGGGAATCAGAGGCAGGGAATCAGAGGCTTGGAATCAGATGCAGGGAATCAGATGCAGGGAATCACAGGCGGGGAATCAGAGCTGGGGAATCAGAGGTGGGGAATCAGAGTTGGAGAATCAGAGGCGGGGACTTAGATATTGGGAAACAGAGGCAGGGAATCAGAGGCGGGGAAACAGAGGCGGGGAATCAGATATGGGGAATCAGAGATGGGGAATCAGAGGCAGGGAATCAGATGTTCGGAATCAGAGATGGGGAATCAAAGGCAGGGAATCAGAATCAGAAGCAGGGAATCAGAGGCCGGGAATCAGAGGCCGGAATCAGATGCCGGGAATAAGAGGCTGGGAATCGGAGGTGGGGAATCAGAGTCCGGGAATCAGAGATGGGGAATCAGAGGCGGGGAATGAGATATGGGGAATCAGAGGCGGGGAATCAGAGGCGGGGAAACAGAGGCGAGGAATCAGATATGGGGAATCAGAGGTGGCGAATCAAAGGCGGTGAATCAGAGATGGGGAATCAGAGGCGGGGAATCAGAGGCAGGGAATCAAACACGGGGAATCAGAGGCGGGGAATCAGAGCTGGGGAATCAGAGGCGGGGAATCAGAGTTGGGGAATCAGAGGCGGGGAATCAGAGCTTGGGAATCAGAGGTGGGGATCAGAGTCAGGGAATCAGAGGCAGGGAAGCAGATGTGCGGAATCCGAGATGGGGAATCAGAGGTGGGGAATCAGAGGCTGTGAATCAGAGATGGGGAATCAGAGGCGGGGAATCAGAGGCAGGAAATCAGACACGGGGATTCAGAGGCTGGGAATCAGACGGGGCGAATCAAAGGCGGGGAATCAGAGCTGGGGAATCAGAGGCAGGGAATCAGAGTTGGGGATTCAGAGGCGGGGAATCAGATATGGGGAAACAGAGGCGGGGAATCAGAGGCGGGCAAACAGAGGCGGGGAATTATATATGGGGAATCAGAGGTGGGGAATCAGAGGTGGTGAATCAGAGATGGGGAATCACAGGCGGGGAATCAGAGGCAGGGAATAGAACGCGGGGAATCAGAGGCAGGGAATCAGAGTTGGGGCATCAGAGGTTGGGAATTAGATATGGGGAAACAGAGGCGGGGAATCAGAGGCGGGGAAACAGAGGAGGGAAATCAGATATGTGGAATCAGATGTGGGGAATCAGAGGCAGGGAATCAGATGTGCGGAATCAGAGATGGGGAATCAGAGGCAGCGAATCAGAATCAGAAGCGGGGAATCAGAGGCCGGGAATCAGAGGCCGGGAATCAGATGCTGGGAATAAGAGGCCGGGAATCAGAGGTGCGGAATCAGAGTCCGGGAATCAGAGATGGGGATTCAGAGGCGGAAAATGAGATATGTAGAATCAGAGGCGGGGAATCAGAGGCGGGGAAACAGAGGTGGGGAATCAGATATGTGGAATCAGAGGTGGCGAATCAAAGGCAGTGAATCAGAGATGGGGAATCAGAGGCGGGGAATCAGAGGCAGGGAATCAAACACGGGAAATCAGGGGCGGGGAATCAGAGCTGGGGAATCAGAGGCGGGGAATCAGAGGCGGGGAATCAGAGTTGGGGAATCAGATGCAGGGAATCAGATATGGGGAAACAAGGGCAGGGAATCAGAGGCGGGGAAACAGAGGCGGGGAATCAGATATGGGGAATCAGAGGTGTGGAATCAGAGGTTGGGAATCAGAGGCAGGGAATCAGAGACGGCGAAACAGAGGCGGGGAATCAGATATGGGGAATCAGAGGTGGCGAATCAAAGGCGGTGAATCAGAGATGGGGAATCAGAGGCTTGGAATCAGATGCAGGGAATCAGATGCAGGGAATCAGAGGCGGGGAATCAGAGCTGGGGAATCGGAGGTGGGTAATTAGAGTTGGGGAATCAGAGGCGGGGACTTAGATATTGGGAAACAGAGGCGGGGAATCAGAGGCGGGGAAACATAGGCGGGGAATCAAACACGGGGAATCAGAGGTGGGGAATCAGAGGTTGGAAATCAGAGGCAGGGAATCAGAGGCGGGGAATCAGAGGCGGGGAATCAGAGGCAGGGGATCAGATGTGCGGAATCGGAGATGGGGAATCAGAGGCAGGGAATCAGAGGCGGGGAATCAGAGGCGGGGAATCAGAGGCCGGGAATCAGATATGGGGAAACAGAGGCGGGGAATCAGAGGCGGGGAAACAGAGGCTGGGAATCAGATATGGGGAATCAGAGGTGGGGAATCAGGGGTTGGGAATCAGAGGCAGGGAATCAGAGGCTTGGAATCAGATGCAGGGAATCAGATGCGGGGAATCAGAGGCGGGGAATCAGAGCTGGGGAATCAGAGGCTGGGAATCAAAGTTGGGGAATCAGAGGCAGGGAATCAGATATGGGGAAACAGGGGCGGGGAATCAGAGGCGGGGAAACAGAGGCGGGGAATCAGATATGGGGAATCAGAGGCGGGGAATTAGAGTTGGGGAATCAGAGGCGGGGAATCAGAGGCGGGGAAACAGAGGCGGGGAATCAAACACGGGGAATCAGAGGTGGGGAATCAGAGGTTGGGAATCAGAGGCAGGGAATCAGAGGCGGGGAATCAGAGGCGGGGAATGAGAGGCAGGGAATCAGATGTGCGGAATCGGAGATGGGGAATCAGAGGCAGGGAATCAGAGGCGGGGAATCAGATATGGGGAATCAGAGGTGGCGAATCAAAGGCGGTGATTCAGAGATGGGGAATCAGAGGACGGGAATCAGAGGCAGGGAATCAAACACGGGGAATCAGAGGCGGGGAATCAGAGCTGGGGAATCAGAGGCTGGGAATCAAAGTTGGGGAATCAGAGGCAGGGAATCAGATATGGGGAAACAGGGGCGGGGAATCAGAGGCAGGGAAACAGAGGCGGGGAATCAGATATGGGGAATCAGAGGCGGGGAATCAGAGGCGGGGAAACAGAGACGGGGAATCAAACACGGGGAATCAGAGGTGGGGAATCAGAGGTTGGGAATCAGAGGCAGGGAATCAGAGGCGGGGAATCAGCGGCGGGGAATCAGAGGCAGGGAATCAGATGTGCGGAATCGGAGATGGGGAATCAGAGGCAGGGAATCAGAGGCGGGGAATCAGAGTCCGGGAATCAGATATGGGGAAACAGAGGCGGGGAATCAGAGGCGGGGAAACAGAGGCTGGGAATCAGATATGGGGAATCAGAGGTGGGGAATCAGAGGTTGGGAATCAGAGGCAGGGAATCAGAGGCTTGGAATCAGATGCAGGGAATCAGATGCAGGGAATCACAGGCGGGGAATCAGAGCTGGGGAATCAGAGGTGGGGAATCAGAGTTGGGGAATCAGAGGCGGGGACTTAGATATTGGGAAACAGAGGCAAGGAATCAGAGGCGGGGAAACAGAGGCGGGGAATCAGATATGGGGAATCAGAGATGGGGAATCAGAGGCAGGGAATCAGATGTTCGGAATCAGAGATGGGGAATCAAAGGCAGGGAATCAGAATCAGAAGCAGGGAATCAGAGGCCGGGAATCAGAGGCCGGAATCAGATGCCGGGAATAAGAGGCTGGGAATCGGAGGTGGGGAATCAGAGTCCGGGAATCAGAGATGGGGAATCAGAGGCGGGGAATGAGATATGGGGAATCAGAGGCGGGGAATCAGAGGCGGGGAAACAGAGGCGAGGAATCAGATATGGGGAATCAGAGGTGGCGAATCAAAGGCGGTGAATCAGAGATGGGGAATCAGAGGCGGGGAATCAGAGGCAGGGAATCAAACACGGGGAATCAGAGGCGGGGAATCAGAGCTGGGGAATCAGAGGCGGGGAATCAGAGTTGGGGAATCAGAGGCGGGGAATCAGAGCTTGGGAATCAGAGGTGGGGATCAGAGTCAGGGAATCAGAGGCAGGGAAGCAGATGTGCGGAATCCGAGATGGGGAATCAGAGGTGGGGAATCAGAGGCTGTGAATCAGAGATGGGGAATCAGAGGCGGGGAATCAGAGGCAGGAAATCAGACACGGGGATTCAGAGGCTGGGAATCAGACGGGGCGAATCAAAGGCGGGGAATCAGAGCTGGGGAATCAGAGGCAGGGAATCAGAGTTGGGGATTCAGAGGCGGGGAATCAGATATGGGGAAACAGAGGCGGGGAATCAGAGGCGGGCAAACAGAGGCGGGGAATTATATATGGGGAATCAGAGGTGGGGAATCAGAGGTGGTGAATCAGAGATGGGGAATCACAGGCGGGGAATCAGAGGCAGGGAATAGAACGCGGGGAATCAGAGGCAGGGAATCAGAGTTGGGGCATCAGAGGTTGGGAATTAGATATGGGGAAACAGAGGCGGGGAATCAGAGGCGGGGAAACAGAGGCGGGAAATCAGATATGTGGAATCAGAGGTGGGGAATCAGAGGCAGGGAATCAGATGTGCGGAATCAGAGATGGGGAATCAGAGGCAGCGAATCAGAATCAGAAGCGGGGAATCAGAGGCCGGGAATCAGAGGCCGGGAATCAGATGCTGGGAATAAGAGGCCGGGAATCAGAGGTGCGGAATCAGAGTCCGGGAATCAGAGATGGGGATTCAGAGGCGGAAAATGAGATATGTAGAATCAGAGGCGGGGAATCAGAGGCGGGGAAACAGAGGTGGGGAATCAGATATGTGGAATCAGAGGTGGCGAATCAAAGGCAGTGAATCAGAGATGGGGAATCAGAGGCGGGGAATCAGAGGCAGGGAATCAAACACGGGAAATCAGGGGCGGGGAATCAGAGCTGGGGAATCAGAGGCGGGGAATCAGAGGCGGGGAATCAGAGTTGGGGAATCAGAGGCAGGGAATCAGATATGGGGAAACAAGGGCAGGGAATCAGAGGCGGGGAAACAGAGGCGGGGAATCAGATATGGGGAATCAGAGGTGTGGAATCAGAGGTTGGGAATCAGAGGCAGGGAATCAGAGACGGCGAAACAGAGGCGGGGAATCAGATATGGGGAATCAGAGGTGGCGAATCAAAGGCGGTGAATCAGAGATGGGGAATCAGAGGCTTGGAATCAGATGCAGGGAATCAGATGCAGGGAATCAGAGGCGGGGAATCAGAGCTGGGGAATCGGAGGTGGGGAATTAGAGTTGGGGAATCAGAGGCGGGGACTTAGATATTGGGAAACAGAGGCGGGGAATCAGAGGCGGGGAAACATAGGCGGGGAATCAAACACGGGGAATCAGAGGTGGGGAATCAGAGGTTGGAAATCAGAGGCAGGGAATCAGAGGCGGGGAATCAGAGGCGGGGAATCAGAGGCAGGGGATCAGATGTGCGGAATCGGAGATGGGGAATCAGAGGCAGGGAATCAGAGGCGGGGAATCAGAGGCGGGGAATCAGAGGCCGGGAATCAGATATGGGGAAACAGAGGCGGGGAATCAGAGGCGGGGAAACAGAGGCTGGGAATCAGATATGGGGAATCAGAGGTGGGGAATCAGAGGTTGGGAATCAGAGGCAGGGAATCAGAGGCTTGGAATCAGATGCAGGGAATCAGATGCGGGGAATCAGAGGCGGGGAATCAGAGCTGGGGAATCAGAGGCTGGGAATCAAAGTTGGGGAATCAGAGGCAGGGAATCAGATATGGGGAAACAGGGGCGGGGAATCAGAGGCGGGGAAACAGAGGCGGGGAATCAGATATGGGGAATCAGAGGCGGGGAATTAGAGTTGGGGAATCAGAGGCGGGGAATCAGAGGCGGGGAAACAGAGGCGGGGAATCAAACACGGGGAATCAGAGGTGGGGAATCAGAGGTTGGGAATCAGAGGCAGGGAATCAGAGGCGGGGAATCAGAGGCGGGGAATGAGAGGCAGGGAATCAGATGTGCGGAATCGGAGATGGGGAATCAGAGGCAGGGAATCAGAGGCGGGGAATCAGATATGGGGAATCAGAGGTGGCGAATCAAAGGCGGTGATTCAGAGATGGGGAATCAGAGGACGGGAATCAGAGGCAGGGAATCAAACACGGGGAATCAGAGGCGGGGAATCAGAGCTGGGGAATCAGAGGCTGGGAATCAAAGTTGGGGAATCAGAGGCAGGGAATCAGATATGGGGAAACAGGGGCGGGGAATCAGAGGCAGGAAAACAGAGGCGGGGAATCAGATATGGGGAATCAGAGGCGGGGAATTAGAGTTGGGGAATCAGAGGCGGGGAATCAGAGGCGGGGAAACAGAGACGGGGAATCAAACACGGGGAATCAGAGGTGGGGAATCAGAGGTTGGGAATCAGAGGCAGGGAATCAGAGGCGGGGAATCAGCGGCGGGGAATCAGAGGCAGGGAATCAGATGTGCGGAATCGGAGATGGGGAATCAGAGGCAGGGAATCAGAGGCGGGGAATCAGAGTCCGGGAATCAGATATGGGGAAACAGAGGCGGGGAATCAGAGGCGGGGAAACAGAGGCTGGGAATCAGATATGGGGAATCAGAGGTGGGGAATCAGAGGTTGGGAATCAGAGGCAGGGAATCAGAGGCTTGGAATCAGATGCAGGGAATCAGATGCAGGGAATCACAGGCGGGGAATCAGAGCTGGGGAATCAGAGGTGGGGAATCAGAGTTGGGGAATCAGAGGCGGGGACTTAGATATTGGGAAACAGAGGCAGGGAATCAGAGGCGGGGAAACAGAGGCGGGGAATCAGATATGGGGAATCAGAGATGGGGAATCAGAGGCAGGGAATCAGATGTTCGGAATCAGAGATGGGGAATCAAAGGCAGGGAATCAGAATCAGAAGCAGGGAATCAGAGGCCGGGAATCAGAGGCCGGAATCAGATGCCGGGAATAAGAGGCTGGGAATCAGAGGTGGGGAATCAGAGTCCGGGAATCAGAGATGGGGAATCAGAGGCGGGGAATGAGATATGGGGAATCAGAGGCGGGGAATCAGAGGCGGGGAAACAGAGGCGAGGAATCAGATATGGGGAATCAGAGGTGGCGAATCAAAGGCGGTGAATCAGAGATGGGGAATCAGAGGCGGGGAATCAGAGGCAGGGAATCAAACACGGGGAATCAGAGGCGGGGAATCAGAGGTGGGGAATCAGAGGCGGGGAATCAGAGTTGGGGAATCAGAGGCGGGGAATCAGAGCTTGGGAATCAGAGGTGGGGATCAGAGTCAGGGAATCAGAGGCAGGGAAGCAGATGTGCGGAATCCGAGATGGGGAATCAGAGGTGGGGAATCAGAGGCTGTGAATCAGAGATGGGGAATCAGAGGCGGGGAATCAGAGGCAGGAAATCAGACACGGGGATTCAGAGGCTGGGAATCAGACGGGGCGAATCAAAGGCGGGGAATTCGAGCTGGGGAATCAGAGGCAGGGAATCAGAGTTGGGGATTCAGAGGCGGGGAATCAGATATGGGGAAACAGAGGCGGGGAATCAGAGGCGGGCAAACAGAGGCGGGGAATTATATATGGGGAATCAGAGGTGGGGAATCAGAGGTGGTGAATCAGAGATGGGGAATCACAGGCGGGGAATCAGAGGCAGGGAATAGAACGCGGGGAATCAGAGGCAGGGAATCAGAGTTGGGGTATCAGAGGTAGGGAATTAGATATGGGGAAACAGAGGCGGGGAATCAGAGGCGGGGAAACAGAGGCGGGAAATCAGATATGGGGAATCAGAGGTGGGGAATCAGATGCAGGGAATCAGATGTGCGGAATCAGAGATGGGGAATCAGAGGCAGCGAATCAGAATCAGAAGCGGGGAATCAGAGGCCGGGAATCAGAGGCCGGGAATCAGATGCTGGGAATAAGAGGCCGGGAATCAGAGGTGGGGAATCAGAGTCCGGGAATCAGAGGCGGGGAATCAGAGGCGGGGAAACAGAGGTGGGGAATCAGATATGTGGAATCAGAGGTGGCGAATCAAAGGCAGTGAATCAGAGATGGGGAATCAGAGGCGGGGAATCAGAGGCAGGGAATCAAACACGGGAAATCAGGGGCGGGGAATCAGAGCTGGGGAATCAGAGGCGGGGAATCAGAGTTGGGGAATCAGAGGCAGGGAATCAGATATGGGGAAACAAGGGCAGGGAATCAGAGGCGGGGAAACAGAGGCGGGGAATCAGATATGGGGAATCAGAGGTGTGGAATCAGAGGTTGGGAATCAGAGGCAGGGAATCAGAGGCGGCGAAACAGAGGCGGGGAATCAGATATGGGGAATCAGAGGTGGCGAATCAAAGGCGGTGTAACAGAGATGGGGAATCAGGGCAGGGAATCAGAGGCAGGGAATCAAACACGGGGAATCAGAGCTGGGGAATCAGAGGCGGGGAATTAGAGTTGGGGAATCAGAGGAGGGGAATCAGAGGCGGGGCAACAGAGGCGGGGAATCAGATATGGGGAATCAGAGGTGGGGAATCAGAGGTTCGGAATCAGAGGCAGGGAATCAGAGGCGGGGAATCAGAGGCAGGGAATCAGATGTGCGGAATCGGAGATGGGGAATCAGAGGTAGGGAATCAGAGGTGGGGAATCAGAGGCGGGGAATAAGAGGCCGGGAATCAGATATGGGGAAACAGAGGTGGGGAATCAGAGGCGGGGTAACAGAGGCGGGGAATCAGATATGGGGAATCAGAGGTGGGGAATCAGAGGTTGGGAATCAGAGGCAGCGAATCAGAGGCTTGGAATCAGATGCAGGGAATCAGATGCGGGGAATCAGAGGCGGGGAATCAGAGCTGGGGAATCAGAGGTGGGGAATCAGAGTTGGGGAATCAGAGGCGGGGACTTAGATATTGGGAAACAGAGGCGGGAAATCAGAGGCGGGGAAACAGAGGCGGGGAATCAGATATGGGGAATCAGAGGTGGGGAATCAGAGGCAGGGAATCAGATGTGCGGAATCAGAGATGGGGAATCAGAGGCAGGGAATCAGAATCAGAAGCAGGGAATCAGAGGCCGGGAATCAGAGGCCGGAATCAGATGCCGGGAATAAGAGGCCGGGAATCAGAGGTGGGGAATCAGAGTCCGGGAATCAGAGATGGGGATTCAGAGGCGGGGAATGAGATATGGGGAATCAGAGGCGGGGAATGAGAGGCGGGGAAACAGATGCGGGGAATCAGATATGGGGAATCAGAGGTGGCGAATCAAAGGCGGTGAATCAGAGATGCGGAATCAGAGGCCGGGAATCAGAGGCAGGGAATCAAACACGGGGAATCAGAGGCGGGGAATCAGAGCTGGGGAATCAGAGGCGGGGAATCAGAGTTGGGGAATCAGAGGCGGGGAAGCAGAGGCAGGGAATCAGACGCGGGGATTCAGAGGCGGGGATTCATAGTTGGGAATCAAAGGCGGATAATCAGATATGGGGAAACAGAGGCGGGGAATCAGGGGCGGGGAAACAGAGGCGGGGAATCAGATATGGGGAATTGGATGCGGGGAATCAGAGGCGGGGAATCAGAGCTGTGGAATCAGAGGCGGGGAATCAGAGTTGGGGCATCAGAGGTGGGGAATTAGATATGGGGAAACAGAGGCGGGGAATCAGAGGCGTGGAAACAGAGGCGGGGAATCAGATATGGGGAATCAGACGTGGGGAATCAGAGGCAGGGAATCAGAATCAGAAGCGGGGAGCCAGAGGCCGGGAATCAGAGGCCTGGAATCAGATGCTGGGAATAAGAGGCCGGGAATCAGAGGTGGGGAATCAGAGTCCGGGAATCAGAGATGGGGAGTCAGAGGCGGGGAATGAGATATGGAGAATCAGAGGCGGGGAATCAGAGGCGGGGAAACAGAGGTGGGGAATCAGATATGGGGAATCAGAGGTGGCGAATCAAAGGCGGTGAATCAGAGATGGGGAATCAGAGGCGGGGAATCAGAGGCTGGGAATCAAACACGGGGAATCAGAGGCGGGGAATCAGAGCTGGGGAATCAGAGGCTGGGAATCAAAGTTGGGGAACCAGAGTCAGGGAATCAGATATGCGGAATCGGAGATGGGGAATCAGAGGCAGGGAATCAGAGGCGGGGAATCAGAGTCCGGGAATCAGATATGGGGAAACAGAGGCGGGGAATCAGAGGCGGGGAAACAGAGGCTGCGAATCAGATATGGGGAATCAGAGGTGGGGAATCAGAGGTTGTGAATCAGAGGCAGGGAATCAGAGGCTTGGAATCAGATGCAGGGAATCAGATGCAGGGAATCAGAGGCGGGGAATCAGAGCTGGGGAATCAGAGGTGGGGAATCAGAGTTGGGGAATCAGAGGCGGGGACTTAGATATTGGGAAACAGAGGCGGGGAATCAGAGGCGGGGAAACAGAGGCGGGGAATCAGATATGGGGAATCAGAGATGGGGAATCAGAGGCAGGGAATCAGATGTTCGGAATCAGAGATGGGGAATCAAAGGCAGGGAATCAGAATCAGAAGCAGGGAATCAGAGGCCGGGAATCAGAGGCCGGAATCAGATGCCGGGAATAAGAGGCTGGGAATCAGAGGTGGGGAATCAGAGTCCGGGAATCAGAGATGGGGAATCAGAGGCGGGGAATGAGATATGGGGAATCAGAGGCGGGGAATCAGAGGCGGGGAAACAGAGGCGAGGAATCAGATATGGGGAATCAGAGGCGGCGAATCAAAGGCGGTGAATCAGAGATGGGGAATCAGAGGCGGGGAATCAGAGGCAGGGAATCAAACACGGGGAATCAGAGGCGGGGAATCAGAGCTGGGGAATCAGAGGGGGGGAATCAGAGGCGGGGAATCAGAGCTTGGGAATCAGAGGTGGGGATCAGAGTCAGGGAATCAGAGGCAGGGAATCAGATGTGCGGAATCCGAGATGGGGAATCAGAGGTGGGGAATCAGAGGCTGTGAATCAGAGATGGGGAATCAGAGGCGGGGAATCAGAGGCAGGAAATCAGACACGGGGATTCAGAGGCTGGGAATCAGACGGGGGGAATCAAAGGCGGGGAATCAGAGCTGGGGAATCAGAGGCAGGGAATCAGAGTTGGGGATTCAGAGGCGGGGAATCAGATATGGGGAAACAGAGGCGGGGAATCAGAGGCGGGCAAACAGAGGCGGGGAATTAGATATGGGGAATCAGAGGTGGGGAATCAGAGGTGGTGAATCAGAGATGGGGAATCACAGGCGGGGAATCAGAGGCAGGGAATAGAACGCGGGGAATCAGAGGCAGGGAATCAGAGTTGGGGCATCAGAGGTTGGGAATTAGATATGGGGAAACAGAGGCGGGGAATCAGAGGCGGGGAAACAGAGGCGGGAAATCAGATATGGGGAATCAGAGGTGGGGAATCAGAGGCAGGGAATCAGATGTGCGGAATCAGAGATGGGGAATCAGAGGCAGCGAATCAGAATCAGAAGCGGGGAATCAGAGGCCGGGAATCAGAGGCCGGGAATCAGATGCTGGGAATAAGAGGCCGGGAATCAGAGGTGGGGAATCAGAGTCCGGGAATCAGAGATGGGGATTCAGAGGCGGAAAATGAGATATGTAGAATCAGAGGCGGGGAATCAGAGGCGGGGAAACAGAGGTGGGGAATCAGATATGTGGAATCAGAGGTGGCGAATCAAAGGCGGTGAATCAGAGATGGGGAATCAGAGGCTGGGAATCAGAGGCAGGGAATCAAACACGGGAAATCAGGGGCGGGGAATCAGAGCTGGGGAATCAGAGGCGGGGAATCAGAGTTGGGGAATCAGAGGCAGGGAATCAGATATGGGGAAACAAGGGCAGGGAATCAGAGGCGGGGAAACAGAGGCGGGGAATCAGATATGCGGAATCAGAGGTGTGGAATCAGAGGTTGGGAATCAGAGGCAGGGAATCAGAGGCGGCGAAACAGAGGCGGGGAATCAGATATGGGGAATCAGAGGTGGCGAATCAAAGGCGGTGAAACAGAGATGGGGAATCAGGGCAGGGAATCAGAGGCAGGGAATCAAACACGGGGAATCAGAGCTGGGGAATCAGAGGCGGGGAATTAGAGTTGGGGAATCAGAGGAGGGGAATCAGAGGCGGGGAAACAGAGGCGGGGAATCAGATATGGGGAATCAGAGGTGGGGAATCAGAGGTTCGGAATCAGAGGCAGGGAATCAGAGGCGGGGAATCAGAGGCAGGGAATCAGATGTGCGGAATCAGAGATGGGGAATCAGAGGTAGGGAATCAGAGGTGGGGAATCAGAGGCGGGGAATAAGAGGCCGGGAATCAGATATGGGGAAACAGAGGTGGGGAATCAGAGGCGGGGAATCAGAGGCGGGGAATCAGATATGGGGAATCAGAGGTGGGGAATCAGAGGTTGGGAATCAGAGGCAGGGAATCAGAGGCTTGGAATCAGATGCAGGGAAACAGATGCGGGGAATCAGTGGCGGGGAATCAGAGCTGGGGAATCAGAGGTGGGGAATCAGAGTTGGGGAATCAGAGGCGGGGACTTAGATATTGGGAAACAGAGGCGGGAAATCAGAGGCGGGGAAACAGAGGCGGGGAATCAGATATGGGGAATCAGAGGTGGGGAATCAGAGGCAGGGAATCAGATGTGCGGAATCAGAGATGGGGAATCAGAGGCAGGGAATCAGAATCAGAAGCAGGGAATCAGAGGCCGGGAATCAGAGGCCGGAATCAGATGCCGGGAATAAGAGGCCGGGAATCAGAGATGGGGATTCAGAGGCGGGGAATGAGATATGGGGAATCAGAGGCGGGGAATCAGAGGCGGGGAATCAGAGGCGGGGAAACAGATGCGGGGAATCAGATATGGGGAATCAGAGGTGGCGAATCAAAGGCGGTGAATCAGAGATGCGGAATCAGAGGCCGGGAATCAGAGGCAGGGAATCAAACACGGGGAATCAGAGGCGGGGAATCAGAGCTGGGGAATCAGAGGCGGGGAATCAGAGTTGGGGAATCAGAGGCGGGGAAGCAGAGGCAGGGAATCAGACGCGGGGATTCAGAGGCGAGGAATCATAGTTGGGAATCAGAGGCGGATAATCAGATATGGGGAAACAGAGGCGGGGAAACAGGGGCGGGGAAACAGAGGCGGGGAATCAGATATGGGGAATCGGATGCGGGGAATCAGAGGCGGGGAATCAGAGCTGTGGAATCATAGGCGGGGAATCGGAGTTGGGGCATCAGAGGTGGGGAATTAGATATGGGGAAACAGAGGCGGGGAATCAGAGGCGTGGAAACAGAGGCGGGGAATCAGATATGGGGAATCAGACGTGGGGAATCAGAGGCAGGTAATCAGACGTGCGGAATCAGAGATGGGGAATCAGAGGCAGGGAATCAGAATCAGAAGCGGGGAGTCAGAGGCCGGGAATCAGAGGCCTGGAATCAGATGCTGGGAATAAGAGGCCGGGAATCAGAGGTGGGGAATCAGAGTCCGGGAATCAGAGATGGGGAGTCAGAGGCGGGGAATCAGAGTTGGGGAATCAGAGGCGGGGAATCAGAGCTTGGGAATCAGAGGTGGGGATCAGAGTCAGGGAATCAGAGGCAGGGAAGCAGATGTGCGGAATCCGAGATGGGGAATCAGAGGTGGGGAATCAGAGGCTGTGAATCAGAGATGGGGAATCAGAGGCGGGGAATCAGAGGCAGGAAATCAGACACGGGGATTCAGAGGCTGGGAATCAGACGGGGCGAATCAAAGGCGGGGAATCAGAGCTGGGGAATCAGAGGCAGGGAATCAGAGTTGGGGATTCAGAGGCGGGGAATCAGATATGGGGAAACAGAGGCGGGGAATCAGAGGCGGGCAAACAGAGGCGGGGAATTATATATGGGGAATCAGAGGTGGGGAATCAGAGGTGGTGAATCAGAGATGGGGAATCACAGGCGGGGAATCAGAGGCAGGGAATAGAACGCGGGGAATCAGAGGCAGGGAATCAGAGTTGGGGCATCAGAGGTTGGGAATTAGATATGGGGAAACAGAGGCGGGGAATCAGAGGCGGGGAAACAGAGGCGGGAAATCAGATATGGGGAATCAGAGGTGGGGAATCAGAGGCAGGGAATCAGATGTGCGGAATCAGAGATGGGGAATCAGAGGCAGCGAATCAGAATCAGAAGCGGGGAATCAGAGGCCGGGAATCAGAGGCCGGGAATCAGATGCTGGGAATAAGAGGCCGGGAATCAGAGGTGGGGAATCAGAGTCCGGGAATCAGAGATGGGGATTCAGAGGCGGAAAATGAGATATGTAGAATCAGAGGCGGGGAATCAGAGGCGGGGAAACAGAGGTGGGGAATCAGATATGTGGAATCAGAGGTGGCGAATCAAAGGCAGTGAATCAGAGATGGGGAATCAGAGGCGGGGAATCAGAGGCAGGGAATCAAACACGGGAAATCAGGGGCGGGGAATCAGAGCTGGGGAATCAGAGGCGGGGAATCAGAGTTGGGGAATCAGAGGCAGGGAATCAGATATGGGGAAACAAGGGCAGGGAATCAGAGGCGGGGAAACAGAGGCGGGGAATCAGATATGGGGAATCAGAGGTGTGGAATCAGAGTTTGGGAATCAGAGGCAGGGAATCAGAGGCGGCGAAACAGAGGCGGGGAATCAGATATGGGGAATCAGAGGTGGCGAATCAAAGGCGGTGTAACAGAGATGGGGAATCAGGGCAGGGAATCAGAGGCAGGGAATCAAACACGGGGAATCAGAGCTGGGGAATCAGAGGCGGGGAATTAGAGTTGGGGAATCAGAGGAGGGGAATCAGAGGCGGGGCAACAGAGGCGGGGAATCAGATATGGGGAATCAGAGGTGGGGAATCAGAGGTTCGGAATCAGAGGCAGGGAATCAGAGGCGGGGAATCAGAGGCAGGGAATCAGATGTGCGGAATCGGAGATGGGGAATCAGAGGTAGGGAATCAGAGGTGGGGAATCAGAGGCGGGGAATAAGAGGCCGGGAATCAGATATGGGGAAACAGAGGCGGGGAATCAGAGGCGGGGAAACAGAGGCTGCGAATCAGATATGGGGAATCAGAGGTGGGGAATCAGAGGTTGTGAATCAGAGGCAGGGAATCAGAGGCTTGGAATCAGATGCAGGGAATCAGATGCAGGGAATCAGAGGCGGGGAATCAGAGCTGGGGAATCAGAGGTGGGGAATCAGAGTTGGGGAATCAGAGGCGGGGACTTAGATATTGGGAAACAGAGGCGGGGAATCAGAGGCGGGGAAACAGAGGCGGGGAATCAGATATGGGGAATCAGAGATGGGGAATCAGAGGCAGGGAATCAGATGTTCGGAATCAGAGATGGGGAATCAAAGGCAGGGAATCAGAATCAGAAGCAGGGAATCAGAGGCCGGGAATCAGAGGCCGGAATCAGATGCCGGGAATAAGAGGCTGGGAATCAGAGGTGGGGAATCAGAGCTGTGGAATCATAGGCGGGGAATCGGAGTTGGGGCATCAGAGGTGGGGAATTAGATATGGGGAAACAGAGGCGGGGAATCAGAGGCGTGGAAACAGAGGCGGGGAATCAGATATGGGGAATCAGACGTGGGGAATCAGAGGCAGGTAATCAGACGTGCGGAATCAGAGATGGGGAATCAGAGGCAGGGAATCAGAATCAGAAGCGGGGAGTCAGAGGCCGGGAATCAGAGGCCTGGAATCAGATGCTGGGAATAAGAGGCCGGGAATCAGAGGTGGGGAATCAGAGTCCGGGAATCAGAGATGGGGAGTCAGAGGCGGGGAATCAGAGTTGGGGAATCAGAGGCGGGGAATCAGAGCTTGGGAATCAGAGGTGGGGATCAGAGTCAGGGAATCAGAGGCAGGGAAGCAGATGTGCGGAATCCGAGATGGGGAATCAGAGGTGGGGAATCAGAGGCTGTGAATCAGAGATGGGGAATCAGAGGCGGGGAA
This sequence comes from Narcine bancroftii, assembly GCF_036971445.1. Lineage (NCBI taxonomy): Eukaryota > Metazoa > Chordata > Chondrichthyes > Torpediniformes > Narcinidae > Narcine > Narcine bancroftii. The sequence goes on along the minus strand of NW_027211895.1, from coordinate 3,173,382 downwards.
TCAGAGGCAGGAAATCAGACACGGGGATTCAGAGGCTGGGAATCAGACGGGGCGAATCAAAGGCGGGGAATCAGAGCTGGGGAATCAGAGGCAGGGAATCAGAGTTGGGGATTCAGAGGCGGGGAATCAGATATGGGGAAACAGAGGCGGGGAATCAGAGGCGGGCAAACAGAGGCGGGGAATTATATATGGGGAATCAGAGGTGGGGAATCAGAGGTGGTGAATCAGAGATGGGGAATCACAGGCGGGGAATCAGAGGCAGGGAATAGAACGCGGGGAATCAGAGGCAGGGAATCAGAGTTGGGGCATCAGAGGTTGGGAATTAGATATGGGGAAACAGAGGCGGGGAATCAGAGGCGGGGAAACAGAGGCGGGAAATCAGATATGGGGAATCAGAGGTGGGGAATCAGAGGCAGGGAATCAGATGTGCGGAATCAGAGATGGGGAATCAGAGGCAGCGAATCAGAATCAGAAGCGGGGAATCAGAGGCCGGGAATCAGAGGCCGGGAATCAGATGCTGGGAATAAGAGGCCGGGAATCAGAGGTGGGGAATCAGAGTCCGGGAATCAGAGATGGGGATTCAGAGGCGGAAAATGAGATATGTAGAATCAGAGGCGGGGAATCAGAGGCGGGGAAACAGAGGTGGGGAATCAGATATGTGGAATCAGAGGTGGCGAATCAAAGGCAGTGAATCAGAGATGGGGAATCAGAGGCGGGGAATCAGAGGCAGGGAATCAAACACGGGAAATCAGGGGCGGGGAATCAGAGCTGGGGAATCAGAGGCGGGGAATCAGAGTTGGGGAATCAGAGGCAGGGAATCAGATATGGGGAAACAAGGGCAGGGAATCAGAGGCGGGGAAACAGAGGCGGGGAATCAGATATGGGGAATCAGAGGTGTGGAATCAGAGTTTGGGAATCAGAGGCAGGGAATCAGAGGCGGCGAAACAGAGGCGGGGAATCAGATATGGGGAATCAGAGGTGGCGAATCAAAGGCGGTGTAACAGAGATGGGGAATCAGGGCAGGGAATCAGAGGCAGGGAATCAAACACGGGGAATCAGAGCTGGGGAATCAGAGGCGGGGAATTAGAGTTGGGGAATCAGAGGAGGGGAATCAGAGGCGGGGCAACAGAGGCGGGGAATCAGATATGGGGAATCAGAGGTGGGGAATCAGAGGTTCGGAATCAGAGGCAGGGAATCAGAGGCGGGGAATCAGAGGCAGGGAATCAGATGTGCGGAATCGGAGATGGGGAATCAGAGGTAGGGAATCAGAGGTGGGGAATCAGAGGCGGGGAATAAGAGGCCGGGAATCAGATATGGGGAAACAGAGGCGGGGAATCAGAGGCGGGGAAACAGAGGCTGCGAATCAGATATGGGGAATCAGAGGTGGGGAATCAGAGGTTGTGAATCAGAGGCAGGGAATCAGAGGCTTGGAATCAGATGCAGGGAATCAGATGCAGGGAATCAGAGGCGGGGAATCAGAGCTGGGGAATCAGAGGTGGGGAATCAGAGTTGGGGAATCAGAGGCGGGGACTTAGATATTGGGAAACAGAGGCGGGGAATCAGAGGCGGGGAAACAGAGGCGGGGAATCAGATATGGGGAATCAGAGATGGGGAATCAGAGGCAGGGAATCAGATGTTCGGAATCAGAGATGGGGAATCAAAGGCAGGGAATCAGAATCAGAAGCAGGGAATCAGAGGCCGGGAATCAGAGGCCGGAATCAGATGCCGGGAATAAGAGGCTGGGAATCAGAGGTGGGGAATCAGAGTCCGGGAATCAGAGATGGGGAATCAGAGGCGGGGAATGAGATATGGGGAATCAGAGGCGGGGAATCAGAGGCGGGGAAACAGAGGCGAGGAATCAGATATGGGGAATCAGAGGCGGCGAATCAAAGGCGGTGAATCAGAGATGGGGAATCAGAGGCGGGGAATCAGAGGCAGGGAATCAAACACGGGGAATCAGAGGCGGGGAATCAGAGCTGGGGAATCAGAGGGGGGGAATCAGAGTTGGGGAATCAGAGGCGGGGAATCAGAGCTTGGGAATCAGAGGTGGGGATCAGAGTCAGGGAATCAGAGGCAGGGAATCAGATGTGCGGAATCCGAGATGGGGAATCAGAGGTGGGGAATCAGAGGCTGTGAATCAGAGATGGGGAATCAGAGGCGGGGAATCAGAGGCAGGAAATCAGACACGGGGATTCAGAGGCTGGGAATCAGACGGGGGGAATCAAAGGCGGGGAATCAGAGCTGGGGAATCAGAGGCAGGGAATCAGAGTTGGGGATTCAGAGGCGGGGAATCAGATATGGGGAAACAGAGGCGGGGAATCAGAGGCGGGCAAACAGAGGCGGGGAATTAGATATGGGGAATCAGAGGTGGGGAATCAGAGGTGGTGAATCAGAGATGGGGAATCACAGGCGGGGAATCAGAGGCAGGGAATAGAACGCGGGGAATCAGAGGCAGGGAATCAGAGTTGGGGCATCAGAGGTTGGGAATTAGATATGGGGAAACAGAGGCGGGGAATCAGAGGCGGGGAAACAGAGGCGGGAAATCAGATATGGGGAATCAGAGGTGGGGAATCAGAGGCAGGGAATCAGATGTGCGGAATCAGAGATGGGGAATCAGAGGCAGCGAATCAGAATCAGAAGCGGGGAATCAGAGGCCGGGAATCAGAGGCCGGGAATCAGATGCTGGGAATAAGAGGCCGGGAATCAGAGGTGGGGAATCAGAGTCCGGGAATCAGAGATGGGGATTCAGAGGCGGAAAATGATATATGTAGAATCAGAGGCGGGGAATCAGAGGCGGGGAAACAGAGGTGGGGAATCAGATATGTGGAATCAGAGGTGGCGAATCAAAGGCGGTGAATCAGAGATGGGGAATCATAGGCTGGGAATCAGAGGCAGGGAATCAAACACGGGAAATCAGGGGCGGGGAATCAGAGCTGGGGAATCAGAGGCGGGGAATCAGAGTTGGGGAATCAGAGGCAGGGAATCAGATATGGGGAAACAAGGGCAGGGAATCAGAGGCGGGGAAACAGAGGCGGGGAATCAGATATGCGGAATCAGAGGTGTGGAATCAGAGGTTGGGAATCAGAGGCAGGGAATCAGAGGCGGCGAAACAGAGGCGGGGAATCAGATATGGGGAATCAGAGGTGGCGAATCAAAGGCGGTGAAACAGAGATGGGGAATCAGGGCAGGGAATCAGAGGCAGGGAATCAAACACGGGGAATCAGAGCTGGGGAATCAGAGGCGGGGAATTAGAGTTGGGGAATCAGAGGAGGGGAATCAGAGGCGGGGAAACAGAGGCGGGGAATCAGATATGTGGAATCAGAGGTGGGGAATCAGAGGTTCGGAATCAGAGGCAGGGAATCAGAGGCGGGGAATCAGAGGCAGGGAATCAGATGTGCGGAATCAGAGATGGGGAATCAGAGGTAGGGAATCAGAGGTGGGGAATCAGAGGCGGGGAATAAGAGGCCGGGAATCAGATATGGGGAAACAGAGGTGGGGAATCAGAGGCGGGGAAACAGAGGCGGGGAATCAGATATTGGGAATCAGAGGTGGGGAATCAGAGGTTGGGAATCAGAGGCAGGGAATCAGAGGCTTGGAATCAGATGCAGGGAATCAGATGCGGGGAATCAGTGGCGGGGAATCAGAGCTGGGGAATCAGAGGTGGGGAATCAGAGTTGGGGAATCAGAGGCGGGGACTTAGATATTGGGAAACAGAGGCGGGAAAACAGAGGCGGGGAAACAGAGGCGGGGAATCAGATATGGGGAATCAGAGGTGGGGAATCAGAGGCAGGGAATCAGATGTGCGGAATCAGAGATGGGGAATCAGAGGCAGGGAATCAGAATCAGAAGCAGGGAATCAGAGGCCGGGAATCAGAGGCCGGAATCAGATGCCGGGAATAAGAGGCCGGGAATCAGAGATGGGGATTCAGAGGCGGGGAATGAGATATGGGGAATCAGAGGCGGGGAATCAGAGGCGGGGAATCAGAGGCGGGGAAACAGATGCGGGGAATCAGATATGGGGAATCAGAGGTGGCGAATCAAAGGCGGTGAATCAGAGATGCGGAATCAGAGGCCGGGAATCAGAGGCAGGGAATCAAACACGGGGAATCAGAGGCGGGGAATCAGAGCTGGGGAATCAGAGGCGGGGAATCAGAGTTGGGGAATCAGAGGCGGGGAAGCAGAGGCAGGGAATCAGACGCGGGGATTCAGAGGCGGGGAATCATAGTTGGGAATCAGAGGCGGATAATCAGATATGGGGAAACAGAGGCGGGGAAACAGGGGCGGTGAAACAGAGGCGGGGAATCAGATATGGGGAATCGGATGCGGGGAATCAGAGGTGGGGAATCAGAGCTGTGGAATCATAGGCGGGGAATCAGAGTTGGGGCATCAGAGGTGGGGAATTAGATATGGGGAAACAGAGGCGGGGAATCAGAGGCGTGGAAACAGAGGCGGGGAATCAGATATGGGGAATCAGACGTGGGGAATCAGAGGCAGGTAATCAGACGTGCGGAATCAGAGATGGGGAATCAGAGGCAGGGAATCAGAATCAGAAGCGGGGAGTCAGAGGCCGGGATTCAGAGGCCTGGAATCAGATGCTGGGAATAAGAGGCCGGGAATCAGAGGTGGGGAATCAGAGTCCGGGAATCAGAGATGGGGAGTCAGAGGCGGGGAATCAGAGTTGGGGAATCAGAGGCGGGGAATCAGAGCTTGGGAATCAGAGGTGGGGATCAGAGTCAGGGAATCAGAGGCAGGGAAGCAGATGTGCGGAATCCGAGATGGGGAATCAGAGGTGGGGAATCAGAGGCTGTGAATCAGAGATGGGGAATCAGAGGCGGGGAATCAGAGGCAGGAAATCAGACACGGGGATTCAGAGGCTGGGAATCAGACGGGGCGAATCAAAGGCGGGGAATCAGAGCTGGGGAATCAGAGGCAGGGAATCAGAGTTGGGGATTCAGAGGCGGGGAATCAGATATGGGGAAACAGAGGCGGGGAATCAGAGGCGGGCAAACAGAGGCGGGGAATTATATATGGGGAATCAGAGGTGGGGAATCAGAGGTGGTGAATCAGAGATGGGGAATCACAGGCGGGGAATCAGAGGCAGGGAATAGAACGCGGGGAATCAGAGGCAGGGAATCAGAGTTGGGGCATCAGAGGTTGGGAATTAGATATGGGGAAACAGAGGCGGGGAATCAGAGGCGGGGAAACAGAGGCGGGAAATCAGATATGGGGAATCAGAGGTGGGGAATCAGAGGCAGGGAATCAGATGTGCGGAATCAGAGATGGGGAATCAGAGGCAGCGAATCAGAATCAGAAGCGGGGAATCAGAGGCCGGGAATCAGAGGCCGGGAATCAGATGCTGGGAATAAGAGGCCGGGAATCAGAGGTGGGGAATCAGAGTCCGGGAATCAGAGATGGGGATTCAGAGGCGGAAAATGAGATATGTAGAATCAGAGGCGGGGAATCAGAGGCGGGGAAACAGAGGTGGGGAATCAGATATGTGGAATCAGAGGTGGCGAATCAAAGGCAGTGAATCAGAGATGGGGAATCAGAGGCGGGGAATCAGAGGCAGGGAATCAAACACGGGAAATCAGGGGCGGGGAATCAGAGCTGGGGAATCAGAGGCGGGGAATCAGAGTTGGGGAATCAGAGGCAGGGAATCAGATATGGGGAAACAAGGGCAGGGAATCAGAGGCGGGGAAACAGAGGCGGGGAATCAGATATGGGGAATCAGAGGTGTGGAATCAGAGGTTGGGAATCAGAGGCAGGGAATCAGAGGCGGCGAAACAGAGGCGGGGAATCAGATATGGGGAATCAGAGGTGGCGAATCAAAGGCGGTGTAACAGAGATGGGGAATCAGGGCAGGGAATCAGAGGCAGGGAATCAAACACGGGGAATCAGAGCTGGGGAATCAGAGGCGGGGAATTAGAGTTGGGGAATCAGAGGAGAGGAATCAGAGGCGGGGCAACAGAGGCGGGGAATCAGATATGGGGAATCAGAGGTGGGGAATCAGAGGTTCGGAATCAGAGGCAGGGAATCAGAGGCGGGGAATCAGAGGCAGGGAATCAGATGTGCGGAATCGGAGATGGGGAATCAGAGGTAGGGAATCAGAGGTGGGGAATCAGAGGCGGGGAATAAGAGGCCGGGAATCAGATATGGGGAAACAGAGGTGGGGAATCAGAGGCGGGGTAACAGAGGCGGGGAATCAGATATGGGGAATCAGAGGTGGGGAATCAGAGGTTGGGAATCAGAGGCAGCGAATCAGAGGCTTGGAATCAGATGCAGGGAATCAGATGCGGGGAATCAGAGGCGGGGAATCAGAGCTGGGGAATCAGAGGTGGGGAATCAGAGTTGGGGAATCAGAGGCGGGGACTTAGATATTGGGAAACAGAGGCGGGAAATCAGAGGCGGGGAAACAGAGGCGGGGAATCAGATATGGGGAATCAGAGGTGGGGAATCAGAGGCAGGGAATCAGATGTGCGGAATCAGAGATGGGGAATCAGAGGCAGGGAATCAGAATCAGAAGCAGGGAATCAGAGGCCGGGAATCAGAGGCCGGAATCAGATGCCGGGAATAAGAGGCCGGGAATCAGAGGTGGGGAATCAGAGTCCGGGAATCAGAGATGGGGATTCAGAGGCGGGGAATGAGATATGGGGAATCAGAGGCGGGGAATCAGAGGCGGGGAAACAGATGCGGGGAATCAGAAATGGGGAATCAGAGGTGGCGAATCAAAGGCGGTGAATCAGAGATGCGGAATCAGAGGCCGGGAATCAGAGGCAGGGAATCAAACACGGGGAATCAGAGGCGGGGAATCAGAGCTGGGGAATCAGAGGCGGGGAATCAGAGTTGGGGAATCAGAGGCGGGGAAGCAGAGGCAGGGAATCAGACGCGGGGATTCAGAGGCGGGGAATCATAGTTGGGAATCAAAGGCGGATAATCAGATATGGGGAAACAGAGGCGGGGAATCAGGGGCGGGGAAACAGAGGCGGGGAATCAGATATGGGGAATTGGATGCGGGGAATCAGAGGCGGGGAATCAGAGCTGTGGAATCAGAGGCGGGGAATCAGAGTTGGGGCATCAGAGGTGGGGAATTAGATATGGGGAAACAGAGGCGGGGAATCAGAGGCGTGGAAACAGAGGCTGGGAATCAGATATGGGGAATCAGACGTGGGGAATCAGAGGCAGGGAATCAGAATCAGAAGCGGGGAGCCAGAGGCCGGGAATCAGAGGCCTGGAATCAGATGCTGGGAATAAGAGGCCGGGAATCAGAGGTGGGGAATCAGAGTCCGGGAATCAGAGATGGGGAGTCAGAGGCGGGGAATGAGATATGGAGAATCAGAGGCGGGGAATCAGAGGCGGGGAAACAGAGGTGGGGAATCAGATATGGGGAATCAGAGGTGGCGAATCAAAGGCGGTGAATCAGAGATGGGGAATCAGAGGCGGGGAATCAGAGGCAGGGAATCAAACACGGGGAATCAGAGGCGGGGAATCAGAGCTGGGGAATCAGAGGCTGGGAATCAAAGTTGGGGAACCAGAGTCAGGGAATCAGATATGCGGAATCGGAGATGGGGAATCAGAGGCAGGGAATCAGAGGCGGGGAATCAGAGTCCGGGAATCAGATATGGGGAAACAGAGGCGGGGAATCAGAGGCGGGGAAACAGAGGCTGCGAATCAGATATGGGGAATCAGAGGTGGGGAATCAGAGGTTGTGAATCAGAGGCAGGGAATCAGAGGCTTGGAATCAGATGCAGGGAATCAGATGCAGGGAATCAGAGGCGGGGAATCAGAGCTGGGGAATCAGAGGTGGGGAATCAGAGTTGGGGAATCAGAGGCGGGGACTTAGATATTGGGAAACAGAGGCGGGGAATCAGAGGCGGGGAAACAGAGGCGGGGAATCAGATATGGGGAATCAGAGATGGGGAATCAGAGGCAGGGAATCAGATGTTCGGAATCAGAGATGGGGAATCAAAGGCAGGGAATCAGAATCAGAAGCAGGGAATCAGAGGCCGGGAATCAGAGGCCGGAATCAGATGCCGGGAATAAGAGGCTGGGAATCAGAGGTGGGGAATCAGAGTCCGGGAATCAGAGATGGGGAATCAGAGGCGGGGAATGAGATATGGGGAATCAGAGGCGGGGAATCAGAGGCGGGGAAACAGAGGCGAGGAATCAGATATGGGGAATCAGAGGCGGCGAATCAAAGGCGGTGAATCAGAGATGGGGAATCAGAGGCGGGGAATCAGAGGCAGGGAATCAAACACGGGGAATCAGAGGCGGGGAATCAGAGCTGGGGAATCAGAGGCGGGGAATCAGAGTTGGGGAATCAGAGGTGGGGAATCAGAGCTTGGGAATCAGAGGTGGGGATCAGAGTCAGGGAATCAGAGGCAGGGAATCAGATGTGCGGAATCCGAGATGGGGAATCAGAGGTGGGGAATCAGAGGCTGTGAATCAGAGATGGGGAATCAGAGGTGGGGAATCAGAGGCAGGAAATCAGACACGGGGATTCAGAGGCTGGGAATCAGACGGGGGGAATCAAAGGCGGGGAATCAGAGCTGGGGAATCAGAGGCAGGGAATCAGAGTTGGGGATTCAGAGGCGGGGAATCAGATATGGGGAAACAGAGGCGGGGAATCAGAGGCGGGCAAACAGAGGCGGGGAATTAGATATGGGGAATCAGAGGTGGGGAATCAGAGGTGGTGAATCAGAGATGGGGAATCACAGGCGGGGAATCAGAGGCAGGGAATAGAACGCGGGGAATCAGAGGCAGGGAATCAGAGTTGGGGCATCAGAGGTTGGGAATTAGATCTGGGGAAACAGAGGCGGGGAATCAGAGGCGGGGAAACAGAGGCGGGAAATCAGATATGGGGAATCAGAGGTGGGGAATCAGAGGCAGGGAATCAGATGTGCGGAATCAGAGATGGGGAATCAGAGGCAGCGAATCAGAATCAGAAGCGGGGAATCAGAGGCCGGGAATCAGAGGCCGGGAATCAGATGCTGGGAATAAGAGGCCGGGAATCAGAGGTGGGGAATCAGAGTCCGGGAATCAGAGATGGGGATTCAGAGGCGGAAAATGAGATATGTAGAATCAGAGGCGGGGAATCAGAGGCGGGGAAACAGAGGTGGGGAATCAGATATGTGGAATCAGAGGTGGCGAATCAAAGGCGGTGAATCAGAGATGGGGAATCAGAGGCTGGGAATCAGAGGCAGGGAATCAAACACGGGAAATCAGGGGCGGGGAATCAGAGCTGGGGAATCAGAGGCGGGGAATCAGAGTTGGGGAATCAGAGGCAGGGAATCAGATATGGGGAAACAAGGGCAGGGAATCAGAGGCGGGGAAACAGAGGCAGGGAATCAGATATGGGGAATCAGAGGTGTGGAATCAGAGGTTGGGAATCAGAGGCAGGGAATCAGAGGCGGCGAAACAGAGGCGGGGAATCAGATATGGGGAATCAGAGGTGGCGAATCAAAGGCGGTGAAACAGAGATGGGGAATCAGGGCAGGGAATCAGAGGCAGGGAATCAAACACGGGGAATCAGAGCTGGGGAATCAGAGGCGGGGAATTAGAGTTGGGGAATCAGAGGAGGGGAATCAGAGGCGGGGAAACAGAGGCGGGGAATCAGATATGGGGAATCAGAGGTGGGGAATCAGAGGTTCGGAATCAGAGGCAGGGAATCAGAGGCGGGGAATCAGAGGCTGGGAATCAGATGTGCGGAATCGGAGATGGGGAATCAGAGGTAGGGAATCAGAGGTGGGGAATCAGAGGCGGGGAATAAGAGGCCGGGAATCAGATATGGGGAAACAGAGGTGGGGAATCAGAGGCGGGGAAACAGAGGCGGGGAATCAGATATGGGGAATCAGAGGTGGGGAATCAGAGGTTGGGAATCAGAGGCAGGGAATCAGAGGCTTGGAATCAGATGCAGGGAATCAGATGCGGGGAATCAGTGGCGGGGAATCAGAGCTGGGGAATCAGAGGTGGGGAATCAGAGTTGGGGAATCAGAGGCGGGGACTTAGATATTGGGAAACAGAGGCGGGAAATCAGAGGCGGGGAAACAGAGGCGGGGAATCAGATATGGGGAATCAGAGGTGGGGAATCAGAGGCAGGGAATCAGATGTGCGGAATCAGAGATGGGGAATCAGAGGCAGGGAATCAGAATCAGAAGCAGGGAATCAGAGGCCGGGAATCAGAGGCCGGAATCAGATGCCGGGAATAAGAGGCCGGGAATCAGAGATGGGGATTCAGAGGCGGGGAATGAGATATGGGGAATCAGAGGCGGGGAATCAGAGGCGGGGAATCAGAGGCGGGGAAACAGATGCGGGGAATCAGATATGGGGAATCAGAGGTGGCGAATCAAAGGCGGTGAATCAGAGATGCGGAATCAGAGGCCGGGAATCAGAGGCAGCGAAACAAACACGGGGAATCAGAGGCGGGGAATCAGAGCTGGGGAATCAGAGGCGGGGAATCAGAGTTGGGGAATCAGAGGCGGGGAAGCAGAGGCAGGGAATCAGACGCGGGGATTCAGAGGCGGGGAATCATAGTTGGGAATCAGAGGCGGATAATCAGATATGGGGAAACAGAGGCGGGGAAACAGGGGCGGGGAAACAGAGGCGGGGAATCAGATATGGGGAATCGGATGCGGGGAATCAGAGGCGGGGAATCAGAGCTGTGGAATCATAGGCGGGGAATCAGAGTTGGGGCATCAGAGGTGGGGAATTAGATATGGGGAAACAGAGGCGGGGAATCAGAGGCGTGGAAACAGAGGCGGGGAATCAGATATGGGGAATCAGACGTGGGGAATCAGAGGCAGGTAATCAGACGTGCGGAATCAGAGATGGGGAATCAGAGGCAGGGAATCAGAATCAGAAGCGGGGAGTCAGAGGCCGGGAATCAGAGGCCTGGAATCAGATGCTGGGAATAAGAGGCCGGGAATCAGAGGTGGGGAATCAGAGTCCGGGAATCAGAGATGGGGAGTCAGAGGCGGGGAATGAGATATGGAGAATCAGAGGCGGGGAATCAGAGGCGGGGAAACAGAGGTGGGGAATCAGATATGGGGAATCTGAGGTGGCGAATCAAAGGCGGTGAATCAGAGATGGGGAATCAGAGGCGGAGAATCAGAGGCAGGGAATCAAACACGGGGAATCAGAGGCGGGGAATCAGAGCTGGGGAATCAGAGGCTGGGAATCAAAGTTGGGGAATCAGAGTCAGGGAATCAGATATGGGGAAACAGGGGCGGGGAATCAGAGGCGGGGAATCAGATATGGGGAATCAGAGGCGGGGAATTAGAGGCGTGGAAACAGAGGCGGGGAATCAGATATGGGGAATCAGAGGCGGGGAATCAGAGGCGTGGAAACAGAGGCGGGGAATCAGATATGGGGAATCAGAGGTGGGGAATCAGAGGCAGGTAATCAGATGTGCGGAATCAGAGATGGGGAATCAGAGGCAGAGAATCAGAATCAGAAGCGGGGAGTCAGAGGCTGGGAATCAGAGGCCTGGAATCAGATGCTGGGAATAAGAGGCCGGGAATCAGAGGTGGGGAATCAGAGTCCGGGAGTCAGAGATGGGGATTCAGAGGCGGGGAATGAGATATGGAGAATCAGAGGCGGGGAATCAGAGGCGGGGAAACAGAGGTGGGGAATCAGATATGGGGAATCAGAGGTGGCGAATCAAAGGCGGTGAATCAGAGATGGGGAATCAGAGGCGGGGAATCAGAGGCAGGGAATCAAACACGGGGAATCAGAGGTGGGGAATCAGAGCTGGGGGAATCAGAGGCTGGGAATCAAAGTTGTGGAATCAGAGGCAGGGAATCAGATATGGGGAAACAGGGGCGGGGAATCAGAGGCGGGGAAACAGAGGCGGGGAATCAGATATGGGGAATCAGAGGCGGGGAATTAGAGTTGGGGAATCAGAGGCGGGGAATCAGAGGTGGGGAAACAGAGGCGGGGAATCAAACACGGGGAATCAGAGGTGGGGAATCAGAGGTTGGGAATCAGAGGCAGGGAATCAGAGGCGGGGAATCAGAGGCGGGGAATCAGAGGCAGGGATTCAGATGTGCGGAATCGGAGATGGGGAATCAGAGGCAGGGAATCAGAGGCGGGGAATCAGAGGCGGGGAATCAGAGGCCGGGAATCAGATATGGGGAATCAGAGGCGGGGAATCAGAGGTGGGGAAACAGAGGCTGGGAATCAGATATGGGGAATCAGAGGTGGGGAATCAGAGGTTGGGAATCAGAGGCAGGGAATCAGAGGCTTGGAATCAGATGCAGGGAATCAGATGCGGGGAATCAGAGGCGGGGAATCAGAGCTGGGGAATCAGAGGTGGGGAATCAGAGTTGGGGAATCAGAGGCGGGGACTTAGATATTGGGAAACAGAGGCGTGGAATCAGAGGCGGGGAAACAGAGGCGGGGAATCAGATATGGGGAATCAGAGGCAGGGAATCAGATGTGCGGAATCAGAGATGGGGAATCAAAGGCAGGGAATCAGAATCAGAAGCAGGGAATCAGAGGCCGGGAATCAGAGGCCGGAATCAGATGCCGGGAATAAGAGGCCGGGAATCAGAGGTGGGGATTCAGAGGCGGGGAATGAGATATGGGGAATCAGAGGCGGGGAATCAGAGGCGGGGAAACAGAGGCGGGGAATCAGATATGGGGAATCAGAGGTGGCGAATCAAAGGCGGTGATTCAGAGATGGGGAATCAGAGGACGGGAATCAGAGGCAGGGAATCAAACACGGGGAATCAGAGGCGGGGAATCAGAGCTGGGGAATCAGAGGCTGGGAATCAAAGTTGGGGAATCAGAGGCAGGGAATCAGATATGGGGAAACAGGGGCGGGGAATCAGAGGCAGGGAAACAGAGGCGGGGAATCAGATATGGGGAATCAGAGGCGGGGAATTAGAGTTGGGGAATCAGAGGCGGGGAATCAGAGGCAGGGAAACAGAGACGGGGAATCAAACACGGGGAATCAGAGGTGGGGAATCAGAGGTTGGGAATCAGAGGCAGGGAATCAGAGGCGGGGAATCAGAGGCGGGGAATCAGAGGCAGGGAATCAGATGTGCGGAATCGGAGATGGGGAATCAGAGGCAGGGAATCAGAGGCGGGGAATCAGAGTCCGGGAATCAGATATGGGGAAACAGAGGCGGGGAATCAGAGGTGGGGAAACAGAGGCTGGGAATCAGATATGGGGAATCAGAGGTGGGGAATCAGAGTTTGGGAATCAGAGGCAGGGAATCATAGGCTTGGAATCAGATGCAGGGAATCAGATGCAGGGAATCAGAGGCGGGGAATCAGAGCTGGGGAATCAGAGGTGGGGAATCAGAGTTGGGGAATCAGAGGCGGGGACTTAGATATTGGGAAACAGAGGCAGGGAATCAGAGGCGGGGAAACAGAGGCGGGGAATCAGATATGGGGAATCAGAGATGGGGAATCAGAGGCAGGGAATCAGATGTTCGGAATCAGAGATGGGGAATCAAAGGCAGGGAATCAGAATCAGAAGCAGGGAATCAGAGGCCGGGAATCAGAGGCCGGAATCAGATGCCGGGAATAAGAGGCTGGGAATCAGAGGTGGGGAATCAGAGTCCGGGAATCAGAGATGGGGAATCAGAGGCGGGGAATGAGATATGGGGAATCAGAGGCGGGGAATCAGAGGCGGGGAAACAGAGGCGAGGAATCAGATATGGGGAATCAGAGGTGGCGAATCAAAGGCGGTGAATCGGAGATGGGGAATCGGAGGCGGGGAATCAGAGGCAGGGAATCAAACACGGGGTATCAGAGGCGTGGAATCAGAGCTGGGGAATCAGAGGCGGGGAATCAGAGTTGGGGAATCAGAGGCGGGGAATCAGAGCTTGGGAATCAGAGGTGGGGATCAGAGTCAGGGAATCAGAGGCAGGGAATCAGATGTGCGGAATCCGAGATGGGGAATCAGAGGTGGGGAATCAGAGGCTGTGAATCAGAGATGGGGAATCAGAGGCGGGGAATCAGAGGCAGGAAATCAGACACGGGGATTCAGAGGCTGGGAATCAGACGGGGCGAATCAAAGGCGGGGAATCAGAGCTGGGGAATCAGAGGCAGGGAATCAGAGTTGGGGATTCAGGGGCGGGGAATCAGATATGGGGAAACAGAGGCGGGGAATCAGAGGCGGGCAAACAGAGGCGGGGAATTAGATATGGGGAATCAGAGGTGGGGAATCAGAGGTGGTGAATCAGAGATGGGGAATCACAGGCGGGGAATCAGAGGCAGGGAATAGAACGCGGGGAATCAGAGGCAGGGAATCAGAGTTGGGGCATCAGAGGTTGGGAATTAGATATGGGGAAACAGAGGCGGGGAATCAGAGGCGGGGAAACAGAGGCGGGAAATCAGATATGGGGAATCAGAGGTGGGGAATCAGAGGCAGGGAATCAGATGTGCGGAATCAGAGATGGGGAATCAGAGGCAGCGAATCAGAATCAGAAGCGGGGAATCAGAGGCCGGGAATCAGAGGCCGGGAATCAGATGCTGGGAATAAGAGGCCGGGAATCAGAGGTGGGGAATCAGAGTCCGGGAATCAGAGATGGGGATTCAGAGGCGGAAAATGAGATATGTAGAATCAGAGGCGGGGAATCAGAGGCGGGGAAACAGAGGTGGGGAATCAGATATGTGGAATCAGAGGTGGCGAATCAAAGGCAGTGAATCAGAGATGGGGAATCAGAGGCGGGGAATCAGAGGCAGGGAATCAAACACGGGAAATCAGGGGCGGGGAATCAGAGCTGGGGAATCAGAGGCGGGGAATCAGAGTTGGGGAATCAGAGGCAGGGAATCAGATATGGGGAAACAAGGGCAGGGAATCAGAGGCGGGGAAACAGAGGCGGGGAATCAGATATGGGGAATCAGAGGTGGTGAATCAAAGGCGGTGTAACAGAGATGGGGAATCAGGGCAGGGAATCAGAGGCAGGGAATCAAACACGGGGAATCAGAGCTGGGGAATCAGAGGCGGGGAATTAGAGTTGGGGAATCAGAGGAGGGGAATCAGAGGCGGGGCAACAGAGGCGGGGAATCAGATATGGGGAATCAGAGGTGGGGAATCAGAGGTTCGGAATCAGAGGCAGGGAATCAGAGGCGGGGAATCAGATATGGGGAATCAGAGGCGGGGAATTAGAGTTGGGGAATCAGAGGCGGGGAATCAGAGGTGGGGAAACAGAGGCGGGGAATCAAACACGGGGAATCAGAGGTGGGGAATCAGAGGTTGGGAATCAGAGGCAGGGAATCAGAGGCGGGGAATCAGAGGCGGGGAATCAGAGGCAGGGATTCAGATGTGCGGAATCGGAGATGGGGAATCAGAGGCAGGGAATCAGAGGCGGGGAATCAGAGGCGGGGAATCAGAGGCCGGGAATCAGATATGGGGAATCAGAGGCGGGGAATCAGAGGTGGGGAAACAGAGGCTGGGAATCAGATATGGGGAATCAGAGGTGGGGAATCAGAGGTTGGGAATCAGAGGCAGGGAATCAGAGGCTTGGAATCAGATGCAGGGAATCAGATGCGGGGAATCAGAGGCGGGGAATCAGAGCTGGGGAATCAGAGGTGGGGAATCAGAGTTGGGGAATCAGAGGCGGGGACTTAGATATTGGGAAACAGAGGCGTGGAATCAGAGGCGGGGAAACAGAGGCGGGGAATCAGATATGGGGAATCAGAGGCAGGGAATCAGATGTGCGGAATCAGAGATGGGGAATCAAAGGCAGGGAATCAGAATCAGAAGCAGGGAATCAGAGGCCGGGAATCAGAGGCCGGAATCAGATGCCGGGAATAAGAGGCTGGGAATCAGAGGTGGGGAATCAGAGTCCGGGAATCAGAGATGGGGAATCAGAGGCGGGGAATGAGATATGGGGAATCAGAGGCGGGGAATCAGAGGCGGGGAAACAGAGGCGAGGAATCAGATATGGGGAATCAGAGGTGGCGAATCAAAGGCGGTGAATCGGAGATGGGGAATCGGAGGCGGGGAATCAGAGGCAGGGAATCAAACACGGGGTATCAGAGGCGTGGAATCAGAGCTGGGGAATCAGAGGCGGGGAATCAGAGTTGGGGAATCAGAGGCGGGGAATCAGAGCTTGGGAATCAGAGGTGGGGATCAGAGTCAGGGAATCAGAGGCAGGGAATCAGATGTGCGGAATCCGAGATGGGGAATCAGAGGTGGGGAATCAGAGGCTGTGAATCAGAGATGGGGAATCAGAGGCGGGGAATCAGAGGCAGGAAATCAGACACGGGGATTCAGAGGCTGGGAATCAGACGGGGCGAATCAAAGGCGGGGAATCAGAGCTGGGGAATCAGAGGCAGGGAATCAGAGTTGGGGATTCAGGGGCGGGGAATCAGATATGGGGAAACAGAGGCGGGGAATCAGAGGCGGGCAAACAGAGGCGGGGAATTAGATATGGGGAATCAGAGGTGGGGAATCAGAGGTGGTGAATCAGAGATGGGGAATCACAGGCGGGGAATCAGAGGCAGGGAATAGAACGCGGGGAATCAGAGGCAGGGAATCAGAGTTGGGGCATCAGAGGTTGGGAATTAGATATGGGGAAACAGAGGCGGGGAATCAGAGGCGGGGAAACAGAGGCGGGAAATCAGATATGGGGAATCAGAGGTGGGGAATCAGAGGCAGGGAATCAGATGTGCGGAATCAGAGATGGGGAATCAGAGGCAGCGAATCAGAATCAGAAGCGGGGAATCAGAGGCCGGGAATCAGAGGCCGGGAATCAGATGCTGGGAATAAGAGGCCGGGAATCAGAGGTGGGGAATCAGAGTCCGGGAATCAGAGATGGGGATTCAGAGGCGGAAAATGAGATATGTAGAATCAGAGGCGGGGAATCAGAGGCGGGGAAACAGAGGTGGGGAATCAGATATGTGGAATCAGAGGTGGCGAATCAAAGGCAGTGAATCAGAGATGGGGAATCAGAGGCGGGGAATCAGAGGCAGGGAATCAAACACGGGAAATCAGGGGCGGGGAATCAGAGCTGGGGAATCAGAGGCGGGGAATCAGAGTTGGGGAATCAGAGGCAGGGAATCAGATATGGGGAAACAAGGGCAGGGAATCAGAGGCGGGGAAACAGAGGCGGGGAATCAGATATGGGGAATCAGAGGTGTGGAATCAGAGGTTGGGAATCAGAGGCAGGGAATCAGAGGCGGCGAAACAGAGGCGGGGAATCAGATATGGGGAATCAGAGGTGGTGAATCAAAGGCGGTGTAACAGAGATGGGGAATCAGGGCAGGGAATCAGAGGCAGGGAATCAAACACGGGGAATCAGAGCTGGGGAATCAGAGGCGGGGAATTAGAGTTGGGGAATCAGAGGAGGGGAATCAGAGGCGGGGCAACAGAGGCGGGGAATCAGATATGGGGAATCAGAGGTGGGGAATCAGAGGTTCGGAATCAGAGGCAGGGAATCAGAGGCGGGGAATCAGATATGGGGAATCAGAGGCGGGGAATTAGAGTTGGGGAATCAGAGGCGGGGAATCAGAGGTGGGGAAACAGAGGCGGGGAATCAAACACGGGGAATCAGAGGTGGGGAATCAGAGGTTGGGAATCAGAGGCAGGGAATCAGAGGCGGGGAATCAGAGGCGGGGAATCAGAGGCAGGGATTCAGATGTGCGGAATCGGAGATGGGGAATCAGAGGCAGGGAATCAGAGGCGGGGAATCAGAGGCGGGGAATCAGAGGCCGGGAATCAGATATGGGGAATCAGAGGCGGGGAATCAGAGGTGGGGAAACAGAGGCTGGGAATCAGATATGGGGAATCAGAGGTGGGGAATCAGAGGTTGGGAATCAGAGGCAGGGAATCAGAGGCTTGGAATCAGATGCAGGGAATCAGATGCGGGGAATCAGAGGCGGGGAATCAGAGCTGGGGAATCAGAGGTGGGGAATCAGAGTTGGGGAATCAGAGGCGGGGACTTAGATATTGGGAAACAGAGGCGTGGAATCAGAGGCGGGGAAACAGAGGCGGGGAATCAGATATGGGGAATCAGAGGCAGGGAATCAGATGTGCGGAATCAGAGATGGGGAATCAAAGGCAGGGAATCAGAATCAGAAGCAGGGAATCAGAGGCCGGGAATCAGAGGCCGGAATCAGATGCCGGGAATAAGAGGCCGGGAATCAGAGGTGGGGATTCAGAGGCGGGGAATGAGATATGGGGAATCAGAGGCGGGGAATCAGAGGCGGGGAAACAGAGGCGGGGAATCAGATATGGGGAATCAGAGGTGGCGAATCAAAGGCGGTGATTCAGAGATGGGGAATCAGAGGACGGGAATCAGAGGCAGGGAATCAAACACGGGGAATCAGAGGCGGGGAATCAGAGCTGGGGAATCAGAGGCTGGGAATCAAAGTTGGGGAATCAGAGGCAGGGAATCAGATATGGGGAAACAGGGGCGGGGAATCAGAGGCAGGGAAACAGAGGCGGGGAATCAGATATGGGGAATCAGAGGCGGGGAATTAGAGTTGGGGAATCAGAGGCGGGGAATCAGAGGCAGGGAAACAGAGACGGGGAATCAAACACGGGGAATCAGAGGTGGGGAATCAGAGGTTGGGAATCAGAGGCAGGGAATCAGAGGCGGGGAATCAGAGGCGGGGAATCAGAGGCAGGGAATCAGATGTGCGGAATCGGAGATGGGGAATCAGAGGCAGGGAATCAGAGGCGGGGAATCAGAGTCCGGGAATCAGATATGGGGAAACAGAGGCGGGGAATCAGAGGTGGGGAAACAGAGGCTGGGAATCAGATATGGGGAATCAGAGGTGGGGAATCAGAGTTTGGGAATCAGAGGCAGGGAATCATAGGCTTGGAATCAGATGCAGGGAATCAGATGCAGGGAATCAGAGGCGGGGAATCAGAGCTGGGGAATCAGAGGTGGGGAATCAGAGTTGGGGAATCAGAGGCGGGGACTTAGATATTGGGAAACAGAGGCAGGGAATCAGAGGCGGGGAAACAGAGGCGGGGAATCAGATATGGGGAATCAGAGATGGGGAATCAGAGGCAGGGAATCAGATGTTCGGAATCAGAGATGGGGAATCAAAGGCAGGGAATCAGAATCAGAAGCAGGGAATCAGAGGCCGGGAATCAGAGGCCGGAATCAGATGCCGGGAATAAGAGGCTGGGAATCAGAGGTGGGGAATCAGAGTCCGGGAATCAGAGATGGGGAATCAGAGGCGGGGAATGAGATATGGGGAATCAGAGGCGGGGAATCAGAGGCGGGGAAACAGAGGCGAGGAATCAGATATGGGGAATCAGAGGTGGCGAATCAAAGGCGGTGAATCAGAGATGGGGAATCGGAGGCGGGGAATCAGAGGCAGGGAATCAAACACGGGGTATCAGAGGCGTGGAATCAGAGCTGGGGAATCAGAGGCGGGGAATCAGAGTTGGGGAATCAGAGGCGGGGAATCAGAGCTTGGGAATCAGAGGTGGGGATCAGAGTCAGGGAATCAGAGGCAGGGAATCAGATGTGCGGAATCCGAGATGGGGAATCAGAGGTGGGGAATCAGAGGCTGTGAATCAGAGATGGGGAATCAGAGGCGGGGAATCAGAGGCAGGAAATCAGACACGGGGATTCAGAGGCTGGGAATCAGACGGGGCGAATCAAAGGCGGGGAATCAGAGCTGGGGAATCAGAGGCAGGGAATCAGAGTTGGGGATTCAGGGGCGGGGAATCAGATATGGGGAAACAGAGGCGGGGAATCAGAGGCGGGCAAACAGAGGCGGGGAATTAGATATGGGGAATCAGAGGTGGGGAATCAGAGGTGGTGAATCAGAGATGGGGAATCACAGGCGGGGAATCAGAGGCAGGGAATAGAACGCGGGGAATCAGAGGCAGGGAATCAGAGTTGGGGCATCAGAGGTTGGGAATTAGATATGGGGAAACAGAGGCGGGGAATCAGAGGCGGGGAAACAGAGGCGGGAAATCAGATATGGGGAATCAGAGGTGGGGAATCAGAGGCAGGGAATCAGATGTGCGGAATCAGAGATGGGGAATCAGAGGCAGCGAATCAGAATCAGAAGCGGGGAATCAGAGGCCGGGAATCAGAGGCCGGGAATCAGATGCTGGGAATAAGAGGCCGGGAATCAGAGGTGGGGAATCAGAGTCCGGGAATCAGAGATGGGGATTCAGAGGCGGAAAATGAGATATGTAGAATCAGAGGCGGGGAATCAGAGGCGGGGAAACAGAGGTGGGGAATCAGATATGTGGAATCAGAGGTGGCGAATCAAAGGCAGTGAATCAGAGATGGGGAATCAGAGGCGGGGAATCAGAGGCAGGGAATCAAACACGGGAAATCAGGGGCGGGGAATCAGAGCTGGGGAATCAGAGGCGGGGAATCAGAGTTGGGGAATCAGAGGCAGGGAATCAGATATGGGGAAACAAGGGCAGGGAATCAGAGGCGGGGAAACAGAGGCGGGGAATCAGATATGGGGAATCAGAGGTGTGGAATCAGAGGTTGGGAATCAGAGGCAGGGAATCAGAGGCGGCGAAACAGAGGCGGGGAATCAGATATGGGGAATCAGAGGTGGCGAATCAAAGGCGGTGTAACAGAGATGGGGAATCAGGGCAGGGAATCAGAGGCAGGGAATCAAACACGGGGAATCAGAGCTGGGGAATCAGAGGCGGGGAATTAGAGTTGGGGAATCAGAGGAGGGGAATCAGAGGCGGGGCAACAGAGGCGGGGAATCAGATATGGGGAATCAGAGGTGGGGAATCAGAGGTTCGGAATCAGAGGCAGGGAATCAGAGGCGGGGAATCAGAGGCCGGAATCAGATGCCGGGAATAAGAGGCCGGGAATCAGAGGTGGGGAATCAGAGTCCGGGAATCAGAGATGGGGATTCAGAGGCGGGGAATGAGATATGGGGAATCAGAGGCGGGGAATCAGAGGCGGGGAAACAGATGCGGGGAATCAGATATGGGGAATCAGAGGTGGCGAATCAAAGGCGGTGAATCAGAGATGCGGAATCAGAGGCCGGGAATCAGAGGCAGGGAATCAAACACGGGGAATCAGAGGCGGGGAATCAGAGCTGGGGAATCAGAGGCGGGGAATCAGAGTTGGGGAATCAGAGGCGGGGAAGCAGAGGCAGGGAATCAGACGCGGGGATTCAGAGGCGGGGAATCATAGTTGGGAATCAGAGGCGGATAATCAGATATGGGGAAACAGAGGCGGGGAATCAGGGGCGGGGAAACAGAGGCGGGGAATCAGATATGGGGAATCGGATGCGGGGAATCAGAGGCGGGGAATCAGAGCTGTGGAATCAGAGGCGGGGAATCAGAGTTGGGGCATCAGAGGTGGGGAATTAGATATGGGGAAACAGAGGCGGGGAATCAGAGGCGTGGAAACAGAGGCGGGGAATCAGATATGGGGAATCAGACGTGGGGAATCAGAGGCAGGGAATCAGAATCAGAAGCGGGGAGCCAGAGGCCGGGAATCAGAGGCCTGGAATCAGATGCTGGGAATAAGAGGCCGGGAATCAGAGGTGGGGAATCAGAGTCCGGGAATCAGAGATGGGGAGTCAGAGGCGGGGAATGAGATATGGAGAATCAGAGGCGGGGAATCAGAGGCGGGGAAACAGAGGTGGGGAATCAGATATGGGGAATCAGAGGTGGCGAATCAAAGGCGGTGAATCAGAGATGGGGAATCAGAGGCGGGGAATCAGAGGCAGGGAATCAAACACGGGGAATCAGAGGCGGGGAATCAGAGCTGGGGAATCAGAGGCTGGGAATCAAAGTTGGGGAATCAGAGTCAGGGAATCAGATATGGGGAAACAGGGGCGGGGAATCAGAGGCGGGGAAACAGAGGCGGGGAATCAGATATGGGGAATCAGAGGCGGGGAATTAGAGTTGGGGAATCAGAGGCGGGGAATTAGTGGTGGGGAAACAGAGGCGGGGAATCAAACACGGGGAATCAGAGGTGGGGAATCAGAGGTTGGAAATTAGAGGCAGGGAATCAGCGGCGGGGAATCAGAGGCGGGGAATCAGAGGCAGGGAATCAGATGTGCGGAATCGGTGAAGGGGAATCAGAGGCAGGGAATCAGAGGCGGGGAATCAGAGGCCGGGAATCAGATATGGGGAAACAGAGGCGGGGAATCAGAGGCGGGGAAACAGAGGCTGGGAATCAGATATGGGGAATCAGAGGTGGGGAATCAGAGGTTGGGAATCAGAGGCAGGGGATCAGAGGCTTGGAATCAGATGCAGGGAATCAGATGCGGGGAATCAGAGGCGGGGAATCAGAGCTGGGGAATCAGAGTCTGGGAATCAAAGTTGGGGAATCAGAGGCAGGGAATCAGATATGGGGAAACAGGGTCGGGGAATCAGAGGCGGTGAAACAGAGGCGGGGAATCAAATATGGGGAATCAGAGGCGGGGAATTAGAGTTGGGGAATCAGAGGCGGGGAATCAGAGGCGGGGAAACAGAGGCGGGGAATCAAACACGGGGAATCAGAGGTGGGGAATCAGAGGTTGGGAATCAGAGGCAGGGAATCAGAGGAGGGGAATCAGAGGCGGGGAATGAGAGGCAGGGAATCAGATGTGCGGAATCGGAGATGGGGAATCAGAGGCAGGGAATCAGAGGCTGGGAATCAGAGGCGGGGAATCAGAGGCCGGGAATCAGATATGGGGAAACAGAAGCGGGGAATCAGTGGCGGGGAAACAGAGGCTGGGAATCAGGTATGGGGAATCAGATGTGGGGAATCAGAGGCGGGGAATCAGAGCTGGGGAATCAGAGGTGGGGAATCAAAGTTGGGGAATCAGAGGCGGGGACTTAGATATGGGGAAACAGAGGCGGGGAATCAGAGATGGGGAAAAGAGGCGGGGATTCAGATATGGGGAATCAGAGGTGGGGAATCAGAGGCAGGGAATTAGATGTGCGGAATCAGAAATGGGGAATCAGAGGCAGGGAATCAGAATCAGAAGCAGGGAATCAGAGGCCGGGAATCAGAGGCCGGAATCAGATGCCGGGAATAAGAGGTCGGGAATCAGAGGTGGGGAATAAGAGTCCGGGAATCAGAGATGGGGAATCAGAGGCGGGGAATGAGATATGGGGAATCAGAGGCGGGGAATCAGAGGCGGGGAAACAGTGGCGAGGAATCAGATATGGGGAATCAGAGGTGGCGAATCAAAGGCGGTGAATCAGAGATGGGGAATCAGAGCTGGGGAATCAGAGGCAGGGGATCAAACACGGGGAATCAGAGGCGGGGAATCAGAGCTGGGGAATCAGAGGCGGGGAATCAGAGTTGGGGAATCAGAGGCGGGGAATCAGAGCTGGGGAATCCGAGGTGGGGAATCAGAGTCGGGGAATCAGAGGCAGGGAATCGGATGTGCGGAATCAGAGATGGGGAATCAGAGGTGGGGAATCAGAGGCGGTGAATCTGAGATGGGGAATCAGAGGCGGGGAATCAGAGGCAGGTTATCAGACACGGGGATTCAGAGGCTGGGAATCAGACGGGGGGAATCAAAGGCGGGGAATGAAGCTGGGGAATCAGAGGCAGGGAATCAGAGTTGGGGATTCAGAGGCGGGGAATCAGATATGGGGAAACAGAGGCGGGGAATCAGAGGCGGGCAAACAGAGGCGGGGAATTAGATATGGGGAATCAGTGGTGGGGAATCAGAGGTGGTGAATCAGTGATGGGGAATCACAGGCGGGGAATCAGAGGCAGGGAATAGAACGCGGGGAATCAGAGGCAGGGAATCAGAGCTGGGGAATAAGAGGCGGGGAATCATAGTTGGGAATCAGAGGCGGGGAATCAGATATAGGGAAACAGAGGCGGGGAATCAGGGGCGGGGAAACAGAGGCGGGGAATCAGATATGGGGAATCGGATGTGGAGAATCAGAGGCAGGGAATCAGAGCTGGGGAATCAGAGGCGGGAAATCAGAGTTGGGGCATCAGAGGTGGGGAATTAGATCTGGGGAAACAGAGGCGGGGAATCAGATGTGCGGAATCAGAGGCGGGGAATCAGAGGCAGGGAATCAGAATCAGAAGCGGGGAGTCAGAGGCCGGGAATCAGAGGCCTGGAATCAGATGCTGGGAATAAGAGGCCGGGAATCAGAGGTGGGGAATCAGAGTCCGGGAATCAGAGATGGGGAGTCAGAGGCGGGGAATGAGATATGGAGAATCAGAGGCGGGGAATCAGAGGTGGGGAAACAGAGGTGGGGAATCAGATATGGGGAATCAGAGGTGGCGAATCAAAGGCTGTGAATCAGAGATGGGGAATCAGAGGCGGGGAATCAGAGGCAGGGAATCAAACACGGGGAATCAGAGGCGGGGAATCAGAGCTGGGGAATCAAAGGCTGGGAATCAAAGTTGGGGAATCAGAGGCAGGGAATCAGATATGGGGAAACAGGGGCGGGGAATCAGAAACGGGGAAACAGAGGCAGGGAATCAGATATGGGGAATCAGAGGCGGGGAATTAGAGTTGGGGAATCAGAGGCGGGGAATCAGAGGCGGGGAAACAGAGGCGGGGAATCAAACACGGGGAATCAGAGGTGGGGAATCAGAGGTTGGGAATCAGAGGCAGGGAATCAGAGGCGGGGAATCATAGGCGGGGAATCAGAGGCAGGGCATCAGATGTGCGGAATCGGAGATGAGGAATCAGAGGCAGGGAATCAGAGGCGGGGAATCAGATGCGGGGAATCAGAGGCCGGGAATCAGATATGGGGAAACAGAGGCGGGGAATCAGAGGCGGCGAAACAGAGGCTGGGAATCAGATATGGGGAATCAGAGGTGGGGAAACAGAGGTTGGGAATCAGAGGCAGGGAATCAGAGGCTTGGAATCAGATGCAGGGAATCAGATGCGGGGAATCAGAGGCGGGGAATCAGAGCTGGGGAATCAGAGGCTGGGAATCAAAGTTGGGGAATCAGAGGCAGGGAATCAGAGGCGGGGAATCAGATGCGGGGAATCAGAGGCCGGGTATCAGATATGGGGAAACAGAGGCGGGGAATCAGAGGCGGGGAAACAGAGGCTGGGAATCAGATATGGGGAATCAGAGGTGGGGAATCAGAGGTTGGGAATCAGAGGCAGGGAATCAGAGGCTTGGAATCAGATGCAGGGAATCAGATGCGGGGAATCAGAGGCGGGGAATCAGAGCTGGGGAATCAGAGGCTGGGAATCAAAGTTGGGGAATCAGAGGCAGGGAATCAGATATGGGGAAACAGGGGCGGGGAATCAGAGGCGGGGAAACAGAGGTGGGGAATCAGATATGGGGAATCAGAGGCGGGGAATTAGAGTTGGGGAATCAGAGGCGGGGAATCAGAGGCGGGGATACAGAGGCGGGGAATCAAACACGGGGAATCAGAGGTGGGGAATCAGAGGTTGGGAATCAGAGGCAGGGAATCAGAGGCGGGGAATCAGAGGCGGGGAATCAGAGGCAGGGAATCAGATGTGCGGAATCGGAGATGGGGAATCAGAGGCAGGGAATCAGAGGCGGGGAATCAGAGGCGGGGAACCAGAGGCCGGGAATCAGATATGGGGAAACAGAGGCGGGGAATCAGAGGCGGGGAAACAGATGCTGGGAATCAGATATGGGGAATCAGAGGTGGGGAATCAGAGGTTGGGAATCAGAGGCAGGGGATCAGAGGCTTGGAATCAGATGCAGGGAATCAGATGCGGGGAATCAGAGGCGGGGAATCAGAGGTGGGGAATCAGAGTCTGGGAATCAAAGTTGGGGAATCAGAGGCGGGGAATCAGATATGGGGAATCAGGGGCGGGGAATCAGAGGCGGGGAAACAGAGGCGGGGAATCAGATATGGGGAAGCAGAGGCGGGGAATTAGAGTTGGGGAATCAGAGGCGGGGAATCAGAGGCGGGGAGACAGAGGCGGGGAATCAAGCACGGGGAATCAGAGGTGGGGAATCAGAGGTTGGGAATCAGAGGCATGGAATCAGAGGCGGGGAATCAGAGGCGGGGAATGAGAGGCAGGGAATCAGATGTGCGGAATCGGAGATGGGGAATTAGAGGCACGGAATCAGAGGCGGGGAATCAGAGGCGGGGAATCAGAGGCCGGGAATCAGATGTGTGGAAACAGAAGCGGGGAATCAGAGGCGGGGAAACAGAGGCTGGGAATCAGGTATGGGGAATCAGATGTGGGGAATCAGAGGCGGGGAATCAGAGCTGGGGAATCAGAGGTGGGGAATCAAAGTTGGGGAATCAGAGGCGGGGACTTAGATATGGGGAAACAGAGGCGGGGAATCAGAGACGGGGAAACAGAGGCGGGGATTCAGATATGGGGAATCAGAGGTGGGGAATAAGAGGCAGGGAATTAGATGTGCGGAATCAGAAATGGGGAATCAGAGGCAGGGAATCAGAATCAGAAGCAGGGAATCAGAGGCCGGGAATCAGAGGCCGGAGTCAGATGCCGGGAATAAGAGGTCGGGAATCAGAGGTGGGGAATCAGAGTCCGGGAATCAGAGATGGGGAATCAGAGGCGGGGAATGAGATATGGGGAATCAGAGGCGGGGAATCGGAGGCGGGGAAACAGTGGCGAGGAATCAGATATGGGGAATCAGAGGTGGCGAATCAAAGGCGGTGAATCAGAGATGGGGAATCAGAGCTGGGGAATCAGAGGCAGGGGATCAAACACGGGGAATCAGAGGCGGGGAATCAGAGCTGGGGAATCAGAGGCGGGGAATCAGAGTTGGGGAATCAGAGGCGGGGAATCAGAGCTGGGGAATCAGAGGTGGGGAATCAGAGTCGGGGAATCAGAGGCAGGGAATCGGATGTGCGGAAACAGAGATGGGGAATCAGAGGTGGGGAATCAGAGGCGGTGAATCTGAGATGGGGAATCAGAGGCGGGGAATCAGAGGCAGGTTATCAGACACGGGGATTCAGAGGCTGGGAATCAGACGGGGGGAATCAAAGGCGGGGAATGAAGCTGGGGAATCAGAGGCAGGGAATCAGAGTTGGGGATTCAGAGGCGGGGAATCAGATATGGGGAAACAGAGGCGGGGAATCAGAGGCGGGCAAACAGAGGCGGGGAATTAGATATGGGGAATCAGTGGTGGGGAATCAGAGGTGGTGAATCAGTGGTGGGGAATCACAGGCGGGGAATCAGAGGCAGGGAATAGAACACGGGGAATCAGAGGCAGGGAATCAGAGCTGGGGAATAAGAGGCGGGGAATCATAGTTTGGAATCAGAGGCGGGGAATCAGATATGGGGAAACAGAGGCGGGGAATCAGGGGCGGGGAAACAGAGGCGGGGAATCAGATATGGGGAATCGGATGTGGAGAATCAGAGGCAGGGAATCAGAGCTGGGGAATCAGAGGCGGGGAATCAGAGTTGGGGCATCAGAGGTGGGGAATTAGATCTGGGGAAACAGAGGCGGGGAATCAGATGTGCGGAATCAGAGGCGGGGAATCAGAGGCAGGGAATCAGAATCAGAAGCGGGGAGTCAGAGGCCGGGAATCAGAGGCCTGGAATCAGATGCTGGGAATAAGAGGCCGGGAATCAGAGGTGGGGAATCAGAGTCCGGGAATCAGAGATGGGGAGTCAGAGGCGGGGAATGAGATATGGAGAATCAGAGGCGGGGAATCAGAGGTGGGGAAACAGAGGTGGGGAATCAGATATGGGGAATCAGAGGTGGCGAATCAAAGGCTGTGAATCAGAGATGGGGAATCAGAGGCGGGGAATCAGAGGCAGGGAATCAAACACGGGGAATCAGAGGCGGGGAATCAGAGCTGGGGAATCAGAGGCTGGGAATCAAAGTTGGGGAATCAGAGGCAGGGAATCAGATATGGGGAAACAGGGGCGGGGAATCAGAGGCGGGGAAACAGAGGCAGGGAATCAGATATGGGGAATCAGAGGCGGGGAATTAGAGTTGGGGAATCAGAGGCGGGGAATCAGAGGCGGGGAAACAGAGGCGGGGAATCAAACACGGGGAATCAGAGGTGGGGAATCAGAGGTTGGGAATCAGAGGCAGGGAATCAGAGGCGGGGAATCAGAGGCGGGGAATCAGAGGCAGGGAATCAGATGTGCGGAATCGGAGATGAGGAATCAGAGGCAGGGAATCAGAGGCGGGGAATCAGATGCGGGGAATCAGAGGCCGGGAATCAGATATGGGGAAACAGAGGCGGGGAATCAGAGGCGGGGAAACAGAGGCTGGGAATCAGATATGGGGAATCAGAGGTGGGGAATCAGAGGTTGGGAATCAGAGGCAGGGAATCAGAGGCTTGGAATCAGATGCAGGGAATCAGATGCGGGGAATCAGAGGCGGGGAATCAGAGCTGGGGAATCAGAGGCTGGGAATCAAAGTTGGGGAATCAGAGGCAGGGAATCAGAGGCGGGGAATCAGATGCAGGGAATCAGAGGCCGGGAATCAGATATGGGGAAACAGAGGCGGGGAATCAGAGGCGGGGAAACAGAGGCTGGGAATCAGATATGGGGAATCAGAGGTGTGGAATCAGAGGTTGGGAATCAGAGGCAGGGAATCAGAGGCTTGGAATCAGATGCAGGGAATCAGATGCGGGGAATCAGAGGCGGGGAATCAGAGCTGGGGAATCAGAGGCTGGGAATCAAAGTTGGGGAATCAGAGGCAGGGAATCAGATATGGGGAAACAGGGGCGGGGAATCAGAGGCGGGGAAACAGAGGCGGGGAATCAGATATGGGGAATCAGAGGCGGGGAATTAGAGTTGGGGAATCAGAGGCGGGGAATCAGAGGCGGGGATACAGAGGCGGGGAATCAAACACGGGGAATCAGAGGTGGGGAATCAGAGGTTGGGAATCAGAGGCAGGGAATCAGAGGCGGGGAATCAGAGGCGGGGAATCAGAGGCAGGGAATCAGATGTGCGGAATCGGAGATGGGGAATCAGAGGCAGGGAATCAGAGGCAGGGAATCAGAGGCGGGGAACCAGAGGCCGGGAATCAGATATGGGGAAACAGAGGCGGGGACTCAGAGGCGGGGAAACAGATGCTGGGAATCAGATATGGGGAATCAGAGGTGGGGAATCAGAGGTTGGGAATCAGAGGCAGGGAATCAGAGGCTTGGAATCAGATGCAGGGAATCAGATGCAGGGAATCAGAGGCGGGGAATCAGAGCTGGGGAATCAGAGGTGGGGAATTAGAGTTGGGGAATCAGAGGCGGGGACTTAGATATTGGGAAACAGAGGCGGGGAATCAGAGGCGGGGAAACATAGGCGTGGAATCAAACACGGGGAATCAGAGGTGGGGTATCAGAGGTTGGAAATCAGAGGCAGGGAATCAGAGGCGGGGAATCAGAGGCGGGGAATAAGAGGCAGGGAATCACATGTGCGGAATCGGAGATGGGGAATCAGAGGCAGGGAATCAGAGGCGGGGAATCAGAGGCGGGGAATCAGAGGCCGGGAATCAGATATGGGGAAACAGAGGCGGGGAATCAGAGGTGGGGAAACAGAGGCTGGGAATCAGATATGGGGAATCATTGGTGGGGAATCAGAGGTTGGGAATCAGAGGCAGGGAATCAGAGGCTTGGAATCAGATGCAGGGAATCAGATGCGGGGAATCAGAGGCGGGGAATCAGAGCTGGGGAATCAGAGGCTGGGAATCAAAGTTGGGGAATCAGAGGCGGGGAATCAGATATGGGGAAACAGGGGCGGGGAATCAGAGGCGGGGAAACAGAGGCGGGGAATCAGATATGGGGAATCAGAGGCGGGGAATTAGAGTTGGGGAATCAGAGGCGGGGAATCAGAGGCGGGGAAACAGAGGCGGGGAATCAAACACGGGGAATCAGAGGTGGGGAATCAGAGGTTGGGAATCAGAGGCAGGGAATCAGAGGCGGGGAATCAGAGGCGGGGAATGAGAGGCAGGGAATCAGATGTGTGGAATCGGAGATGGGGAATCAGAGGCAGGGAATCAGAGGCGGGGAATCAGAGGCGGGGAATCAGAGGCCGGGAATCAGATATGTGGAAACAGAGGCGGGGAATCAGAGGCGGGGAAACAGAGGCTGGGAATCAGATATGGGGAATCAGAGGTGGGGAATCAGAGGCGGGGAATCAGAGCTGGGGAATCAGAGGTGGGGAATCAAAGTTGGGGAATCAGAGGCGGGGACTTAGATATGGGGAAACAGAGGCGGGGAATCAGAGACGGGGAAACAGAGGCGGGGATTCAGATATGGGGAATCAGAGGTGGGGAATCAGAGGCAGGGAATTAGATGTACGGAATCAGAAATGGGGAATCAGAGGCAGGGAATCAGAATCAGAAGCAGGGAATCAGAGGCCGGGAATCAGAGGCCGGAATCAGATGCCGGGAATAAGAGGTCGGGAATCAGAGGTGGGGAATCAGAGTCCGGGAATCAGAGATGGGGAATCAGAGGCGGGGAATGAGATATGGGGAATCAGAGGCGGGGAATCAGAGGCGGGGAAACAGTGGCGAGGAATCAGATATGGGGAATCAGAGGTGGCGAATCAAAGGCGGTGAATCAGAGATGGGGAATCAGAGCTGGGGAATCAGAGGCAGGGGATCAAACACGCGGAATCAGAGGCGGGGAATCAGAGCTGGGGAATCAGAGGCGGGGAATCAGAGTTGGGGAATCAGAGGCGGGGAATCAGAGCTGGGGAATCAGAGGTGGGGAATCAGAGTCGGGGAATCAGAGGCAGGGAATCGGATGTGCGGAATCAGAGATGGGGAATCAGAGTTGGGGAATCAGAGGCGGTGAATCTGAGATGGGGAATCAGAGGCGGGGAATCAGAGGCAGGTTATCAGACACGGGGATTCAGAGGCTGGGAATCAGACGGGGGGAATCAAAGGCGGGGAATGAAGCTGGGGAATCAGAGGCAGGGAATCAGAGTTGGGGATTCAGAGGCGGGGAATCAGATATGGGGAAACAGAGGCGGGGAATCAGAGGCGGGCAAACAGAGGCGGGGAATTAGATATGGGGAATCAGTGGTGGGGAATCAGAGGTGGTGAATCAGAGATGGGGAATCACAGGCGGGGAATCAGAGGCAGGGAATAGAACGCGGGGAATCAGAGGCAGGGAATCAGAGCTGGGGAATAAGAGGCGGGGAATCATAGTTGGGAATCAGAGGCGGGGAATTAGATATGGGGAAACAGAGGCGGGGAATCAGGGGCGGGGAAACAGAGGCGGGGAATCAGATATGGGGAATCGGATGTGGGGAATCAGAGGCGGGGAATCAGAGCTGTGGAATCAGAGGCGGGGAAACAGAGGCGGGGAATCAAACACGGGGAATCAGAGGTGGGGAATCAGAGGTTGGGAATCAGAGGCAGGGAATCAGAGGCGGGGAATCAGAGGCGGGGAATCAGAGGCAGGGAGTCAGATGTGCGGAATCGGAGATGAGGAATCAGAGGCAGGGAATCAGAGGCGGGGAATCAGATGCGGGGAATCAGAGGCCGGGAATCAGATATGGGGAATCAGAGGTGGGGAATCAGAGGTTGGGAATCAGAGGCAGGGAATCAGAGGCTTGGAATCAGATGCAGGGAATCAGATGCGGGAAATCAGAGGCGGGGAATCAGAGCTGGGGAATCAGAGGCTGGGAATCAAAGTTGGGGAATCAGAGGCAGGGAATCAGATATGGGGAAACAGGGGCGGGGAATCAGAGGCGGGGAAACAGAGGCGGGGAATCAGATATGGGGAATCAGAGGCGGGGAATTAGAGTTGGGGAATCAGAGGAGGGGAATCAGAGGCGGGGATACAGAGGCGGGGAATCAAACACGGGGAATCAGAGGTGGGTAATCAGAGGTTGGGAATCAGAGGCAGGGAATCAGAGGCGGGGAATCAGAGGCGGGGAATCAGAGGCAGGGAATCAGATGTGCGGAATCGGAGATGGGGAATCAGAGGCAGGGAATCAGAGGCGGGGAATCAGAGGTGGGGAACCAGAGGTCGGGAATCAGATATGGGGAAACAGAGGCGGGGAATCAGAGGCGGGGAAACAGATGCTGGGAATCAGATATGGGGAATCAGAGGTGGGGAATCAGAGGTTGGGAATCAGAGGCAGGGAATCAGAGGCTTGGAATCAGATGCAGGGAATCAGATGCAGGGAATCAGAGGCGGGGAATCAGAGCTGGGGAATCGGAGGTGGGGAATTAGAGTTGGGGAATCAGAGGCGGGGACTTAGATATTGGGAAACAGAGGTGGGGAATCAGAGGCGGGGAAACATAGGCGGGGAATCAAACACGGGGAATCAGAGGTGGGGAATCAGAGGTTGGAAATCAGAGGCAGGGAATCAGAGGCGGGGAATCAGAGGCGGGGAATCAGAGGCAGGGGATCAGATGTGCGGAATCGGAGATGGGGAATCAGAGGCAGGGAATCAGAGGCGGGGAATCAGAGGCGGGGAATCAGAGGCCGGGAATCAGATATGGGGAATCAGAGGTGGGGAATCAGAGGTTGGGAATCAGAGGCAGGGAATCAGAGGCTTGGAATCAGATGCAGGGAATCAGATGCGGGGAATCAGAGGCGGGGAATCAGAGCTGGGGAATCAGAGGCTGGGAATCAAAGTTGGGGAATCAGAGGCAGGGAATCAGATATGGGGAAACAGGGGCGGGGAATCAGAGGCGGGGAAACAGAGGCGGGGAATCAGATATGGGGAATCAGAGGCGGGGAATTAGAGTTGGGGAATCAGAGGCGGGGAATCAGAGGCGGGGAAACAGAGGCGGGGAATCAAACACGGGGAATCAGAGGTGGGGAATCAGATGTTGGGAATCAGAGGCAGGGAATCAGAGGCGGGGAATCAGAGGCGGGGAATGAGAGGCAGGGAATCAGATGTGCGGAATCGGAGATGGGGAATCAGAGGCAGGGAATCAGAGGCGGGGAATCAGAGGCGGGGAATCAGAGGCCGGGAATCAGATATGGGGAAACAGAGGCGGGGAATCAGAGGCGGGGAAACAGAGGCTGGGAATCAGATATGGGGAATCAGAGGTGGGGAATCAGAGGCGGGGAATCAGAGCTGGGGAATCAGAGGTGGGGAATCAAAGTTGGGGAATCAGAGGCGGGGACTTAGATATGGGGAAACAGAGGCGGGGAATCACAGACGGGGAAACAGAGGCGGGGATTCAGATATGGGGAATCAGAGGTGGGGAATCAGAGGCAGGGAATTAGATGTGCGGAATCAGAACTGGGGAATCAGAGGCAGGGAATCAGAAGCAGAAGCAGGGAATCAGAGGCCGGGAATCAGAGGCCGGAATCAGATGCCGGGAATAAGAGGTCGGGAATCAGAGGTGGGGAATCAGAGTCCGGGAATCAGAGATGGGGAATCAGAGGCGGGGAATGAGATATGGGGAATCAGAGGCGGGGAATCAGAGGCGGGGAAACAGTGGCGAGGAATGAGATATGGGGAATCAGAGGTGGCGAATCAAAGGCGGAGAATCAGAGATGGGGAATCAGAGCTGGGGAATCAGAGGCAGGGGATCAAACACGGGGAATCAGAGGCGGGGAATCAGAGCTGGGGAATCAGAGGCGGGGAATCAGAGTTGGGGAATCAGAGGCGGGGAATCAGAGCTGGGGAATCAGAGGTGGGGAATCAGAGTCGGGGAATCAGAGGCAGGGAATCGGATGTGCGGAATCAGAGATGGGGAATCAGAGTTGGGGAATCAGAGGCGGTGAATCTGAGATGGGGAATCAGAGGCGGGGAATCAGAGACAGGTTATCAGACACGGGGATTCAGAGGCTGGGAATCAGACGGGGGGAATCAAAGGCGGGTAATGAAGCTGGGGAATCAGAGGCAGGGAATCAGAGTTGGGGATTCAGAGGCGGGTAATCAGATATGGGGAAACAGAGGCGGGGAATCAGAGGCGGGAAAACAGAGGCGGGGAATTAGATATGGGGAATCAGTGGTGGGGAATCAGAGGTGGTGAATCAGAGATGGGGAATCACAGGCGGGGAATCATAGGCAGGGAATAGAACGCGGGGAATCAGAGGCAGGGAATCAGATATGGCGAAACAGGGGCGGGGAATCAGAGGCGGGGAAACAGAGGCAGGGAATCAGATATGGGGAATCAGAGGCAGGGAAACAGAGGCGGGGAATCAAACACGGGGAATCAGAGGCGGGGAAACAGAGGCAGGGAATCAGATATGGGGAATCAGAGGCGGGGAAACAGAGGCGGGGAATCAAACACGGGGAATCAGAGGTGGGGAATCAGAGGTTGGGAATCAGATGCAGGGAATCAGAGGCGGGGAATCAGAGGCGGGGAATCAGAGGCAGGGAATCAGATGTGCGGAATCGGAGATGGGGAATCAGAGGCAGGGAATCAGATGTGCGGAATCAGAGGCGGGGAATCAGAGGCAGGGAATCAGAATCAGAAGCGGGGAGTCAGAGGCCGGGAATCAGAGGCCTGGAATCAGATGCTGGGAATAAGAGGCCGGGAATCAGAGGTGGGGAATCAGAGTCCGGGAATCAGAGATGGGGAGTCAGAGGCGGGGAATGAGATATGGAGAATCAGAGGCGGGGAATCAGAGGTGGGGAAACAGAGGTGGGGAATCAGATATGGGGAATCAGAGGTGGCGAATCAAAGGCTGTGAATCAGAGATGGGGAATCAGAGGCGGGGAATCAGAGGCAGGGAATCAAACACGGGGAATCAGAGGCGGGGAATCAGAGCTGGGGAATCAGAGGCTGGGAATCAAAGTTGGGGAATCAGAGGCAGGGAATCAGATATGGGGAAACAGGGGCGGGGAATCAGAGGCGGGGAAACAGAGGCAGGGAATCAGATATGGGGAATCAGAGGCGGGGAATTAGAGTTGGGGAATCAGAGGCGGGGAATCAGAGGCGGGGAAACAGAGGCGGGGAATCAAACACGGGGAATCAGAGGTGGGGAATCAGAGGTTGGGAATCAGAGGCAGGGAATCAGAGGCGGGGAATCAGAGGCGGGGAATCAGAGGCAGGGAATCAGATGTGCGGAATCGGAGATGAGGAATCAGAGGCAGGGAATCAGAGGCGGGGAATCAGATGCGGGGAATCAGAGGCCGGGAATCAGATATGGGGAAACAGAGGCGGGGAATCAGAGGCGGGGAAACAGAGGCTGGGAATCAGATATGGGGAATCAGAGGTGGGGAATCAGAGGTTGGGAATCAGAGGCAGGGAATCAGAGGCTTGGAATCAGATGCAGGGAATCAGATGCGGGGAATCAGAGGCGGGGAATCAGAGCTGGGGAATCAGAGGCTGGGAATCAAAGTTGGGGAATCAGAGGCAGGGAATCAGAGGCGGGGAATCAGATGCGGGGAATCAGAGGCCGGGAATCAGATATGGGGAAACAGAGGCGGGGAATCAGAGGCGGGGAAACAGAGGCTGGGAATCAGATATGGGGAATCAGAGGTGTGGAATCAGAGGTTGGGAATCAGAGGCAGGGAATCAGAGGCTTGGAATCAGATGCAGGGAATCAGATGCGGGGAATCAGAGGCGGGGAATCAGAGATGGGGAATCAGAGGCTGGGAATCAAAGTTGGGGAATCAGAGGCAGGGAATCAGATATGGGGAAACAGGGGCGGGGAATCAGAGGCGGGGAAACAGAGGCGGGGAATCAGATATGGGGAATCAGAGGCGGGGAATTAGAGTTGGGGAATCAGAGGCGGGGAATCAGAGGCGGGGATACAGAGGCGGGGAATCAAACACGGGGAATCAGAGGTGGGGAATCAGAGGTTGGGAATCAGAGGCAGGGAATCAGAGGCGGGGAATCAGAGGCGGGGAATCAGAGGCAGGGAATCAGATGTGCGGAATCGGAGATGGGGAATCAGAGGCAGGGAATCAGAGGCGGGGAATCAGAGGCGGGGAACCAGAGGCCGGGAATCAGATATGGGGAAACAGAGGCGGGGACTCAGAGGCGGGGAAACAGATGCTGGGAATCAGATATGGGGAATCAGAGGTGGGGAATCAGAGGTTGGGAATCAGAGGCAGGGAATCAGAGGCTTGGAATCAGATGCAGGGAATCAGATGCAGGGAATCAGAGGCGGGGAATCAGAGCTGGGGAATCAGAGGTGGGGAATTAGAGTTGGGGAATCAGAGGCGGGGACTTAGATATTGGGAAACAGAGGCGGGGAATCAGAGGCGGGGAAACATAGGCGTGGAATCAAACACGGGGAATCAGAGGTGGGGTATCAGAGGTTGGAAATCAGAGGCAGGGAATCAGAGGCGGGGAATCAGAGGCGGGGAATAAGAGGCAGGGAATCACATGTGCGGAATCGGAGATGGGGAATCAGAGGCAGGGAATCAGAGGCGGGGAATCAGAGGCGGGGAATCAGAGGCCGGGAATCAGATATGGGGAAACAGAGGCGGGGAATCAGAGGTGGGGAAACAGAGGCTGGGAATCAGATATGGGGAATCATTGGTGGGGAATCAGAGGTTGGGAATCAGAGGCAGGGAATCAGAGGCTTGGAATCAGATGCAGGGAATCAGATGCGGGGAATCAGAGGCGGGGAATCAGAGCTGGGGAATCAGAGGCTGGGAATCAAAGTTGGGGAATCAGAGGCGGGGAATCAGATATGGGGAAACAGGGGCGGGGAATCAGAGGCGGGGAAACAGAGGCGGGGAATCAGATATGGGGAATCAGAGGCGGGGAATTAGAGTTGGGGAATCAGAGGCGGGGAATCAGAGGCGGGGAAACAGAGGCGGGGAATCAAACACGGGGAATCAGAGGTGGGGAATCAGAGGTTGGGAATCAGAGGCAGGGAATCAGAGGCGGGGAATCAGAGGCGGGGAATGAGAGGCAGGGAATCAGATGTGTGGAATCGGAGATGGGGAATCAGAGGCAGGGAATCAGAGGCGGGGAATCAGAGGCGGGGAATCAGAGGCCGGGAATCAGATATGTGGAAACAGAGGCGGGGAATCAGAGGCGGGGAAACAGAGGCTGGGAATCAGATATGGGGAATCAGAGGTGGGGAATCAGAGGCGGGGAATCAGAGCTGGGGAATCAGAGGTGGGGAATCAAAGTTGGGGAATCAGAGGCGGGGACTTAGATATGGGGAAACAGAGGCGGGGAATCAGAGACGGGGAAACAGAGGCGGGGATTCAGATATGGGGAATCAGAGGTGGGGAATCAGAGGCAGGGAATTAGATGTACGGAATCAGAAATGGGGAATCAGAGGCAGGGAATCAGAATCAGAAGCAGGGAATCAGAGGC
Organism: Narcine bancroftii; assembly: GCF_036971445.1. Lineage (NCBI taxonomy): Eukaryota > Metazoa > Chordata > Chondrichthyes > Torpediniformes > Narcinidae > Narcine > Narcine bancroftii. The sequence goes on along the minus strand of NW_027211895.1, from coordinate 3,136,385 downwards.
CGGGAATCAGAGGCCGGAATCAGATGCCGGGAATAAGAGGTCGGGAATCAGAGGTGGGGAATCAGAGTCCGGGAATCAGAGATGGGGAATCAGAGGCGGGGAATGAGATATGGGGAATCAGAGGCGGGGAATCAGAGGCGGGGAAACAGTGGCGAGGAATCAGATATGGGGAATCAGAGGTGGCGAATCAAAGGCGGTGAATCAGAGATGGGGAATCAGAGCTGGGGAATCAGAGGCAGGGGATCAAACACGCGGAATCAGAGGCGGGGAATCAGAGCTGGGGAATCAGAGGCGGGGAATCAGAGTTGGGGAATCAGAGGCGGGGAATCAGAGCTGGGGAATCAGAGGTGGGGAATCAGAGTCGGGGAATCAGAGGCAGGGAATCGGATGTGCGGAATCAGAGATGGGGAATCAGAGTTGGGGAATCAGAGGCGGTGAATCTGAGATGGGGAATCAGAGGCGGGGAATCAGAGGCAGGTTATCAGACACGGGGATTCAGAGGCTGGGAATCAGACGGGGGGAATCAAAGGCGGGGAATGAAGCTGGGGAATCAGAGGCAGGGAATCAGAGTTGGGGATTCAGAGGCGGGGAATCAGATATGGGGAAACAGAGGCGGGGAATCAGAGGCGGGCAAACAGAGGCGGGGAATTAGATATGGGGAATCAGTGGTGGGGAATCAGAGGTGGTGAATCAGAGATGGGGAATCACAGGCGGGGAATCAGAGGCAGGGAATAGAACGCGGGGAATCAGAGGCAGGGAATCAGAGCTGGGGAATAAGAGGCGGGGAATCATAGTTGGGAATCAGAGGCGGGGAATTAGATATGGGGAAACAGAGGCGGGGAATCAGGGGCGGGGAAACAGAGGCGGGGAATCAGATATGGGGAATCGGATGTGGGGAATCAGAGGCGGGGAATCAGAGCTGTGGAATCAGAGGCGGGGAAACAGAGGCGGGGAATCAAACACGGGGAATCAGAGGTGGGGAATCAGAGGTTGGGAATCAGAGGCAGGGAATCAGAGGCGGGGAATCAGAGGCGGGGAATCAGAGGCAGGGAGTCAGATGTGCGGAATCGGAGATGAGGAATCAGAGGCAGGGAATCAGAGGCGGGGAATCAGATGCGGGGAATCAGAGGCCGGGAATCAGATATGGGGAATCAGAGGTGGGGAATCAGAGGTTGGGAATCAGAGGCAGGGAATCAGAGGCTTGGAATCAGATGCAGGGAATCAGATGCGGGAAATCAGAGGCGGGGAATCAGAGCTGGGGAATCAGAGGCTGGGAATCAAAGTTGGGGAATCAGAGGCAGGGAATCAGATATGGGGAAACAGGGGCGGGGAATCAGAGGCGGGGAAACAGAGGCGGGGAATCAGATATGGGGAATCAGAGGCGGGGAATTAGAGTTGGGGAATCAGAGGAGGGGAATCAGAGGCGGGGATACAGAGGCGGGGAATCAAACACGGGGAATCAGAGGTGGGTAATCAGAGGTTGGGAATCAGAGGCAGGGAATCAGAGGCGGGGAATCAGAGGCGGGGAATCAGAGGCAGGGAATCAGATGTGCGGAATCGGAGATGGGGAATCAGAGGCAGGGAATCAGAGGCGGGGAATCAGAGGTGGGGAACCAGAGGTCGGGAATCAGATATGGGGAAACAGAGGCGGGGAATCAGAGGCGGGGAAACAGATGCTGGGAATCAGATATGGGGAATCAGAGGTGGGGAATCAGAGGTTGGGAATCAGAGGCAGGGAATCAGAGGCTTGGAATCAGATGCAGGGAATCAGATGCAGGGAATCAGAGGCGGGGAATCAGAGCTGGGGAATCGGAGGTGGGGAATTAGAGTTGGGGAATCAGAGGCGGGGACTTAGATATTGGGAAACAGAGGTGGGGAATCAGAGGCGGGGAAACATAGGCGGGGAATCAAACACGGGGAATCAGAGGTGGGGAATCAGAGGTTGGAAATCAGAGGCAGGGAAACAGAGGCGGGGAATCAGAGGCGGGGAATCAGAGGCAGGGGATCAGATGTGCGGAATCGGAGATGGGGAATCAGAGGCAGGGAATCAGAGGCGGGGAATCAGAGGCGGGGAATCAGAGGCCGGGAATCAGATATGGGGAATCAGAGGTGGGGAATCAGAGGTTGGGAATCAGAGGCAGGGAATCAGAGGCTTGGAATCAGATGCAGGGAATCAGATGCGGGGAATCAGAGGCGGGGAATCAGAGCTGGGGAATCAGAGGCTGGGAATCAAAGTTGGGGAATCAGAGGCAGGGAATCAGATATGGGGAAACAGGGGCGGGGAATCAGAGGCGGGGAAACAGAGGCGGGGAATCAGATATGGGGAATCAGAGGCGGGGAATTAGAGTTGGGGAATCAGAGGCGGGGAATCAGAGGCGGGGAAACAGAGGCGGGGAATCAAACACGGGGAATCAGAGGTGGGGAATCAGATGTTGGGAATCAGAGGCAGGGAATCAGAGGAGGGGAATCAGAGGCGGGGAATGAGAGGCAGGGAATCAGATGTGCGGAATCGGAGATGGGGAATCAGAGGCAGGGAATCAGAGGCGGGGAATCAGAGGCGGGGAATCAGAGGCCGGGAATCAGATATGGGGAAACAGAGGCGGGGAATCAGAGGCGGGGAAACAGAGGCTGGGAATCAGATATGGGGAATCAGAGGTGGGGAATCAGAGGCGGGGAATCAGAGCTGGGGAATCAGAGGTGGGGAATCAAAGTTGGGGAATCAGAGGCGGGGACTTAGATATGGGGAAACAGAGGCGGGGAATCACAGACGGGGAAACAGAGGCGGGGATTCAGATATGGGGAATCAGAGGTGGGGAATCAGAGGCAGGGAATTAGATGTGCGGAATCAGAACTGGGGAATCAGAGGCAGGGAATCAGAAGCAGAAGCAGGGAATCAGAGGCCGGGAATCAGAGGCCGGAATCAGATGCCGGGAATAAGAGGTCGGGAATCAGAGGTGGGGAATCAGAGTCCGGGAATCAGAGATGGGGAATCAGAGGCGGGGAATGAGATATGGGGAATCAGAGGCGGGGAATCAGAGGCGGGGAAACAGTGGCGAGGAATGAGATATGGGGAATCAGAGGTGGCGAATCAAAGGCGGAGAATCAGAGATGGGGAATCAGAGCTGGGGAATCAGAGGCAGGGGATCAAACACGGGGAATCAGAGGCGGGGAATCAGAGCTGGGGAATCAGAGGCGGGGAATCAGAGTTGGGGAATCAGAGGCGGGGAATCAGAGCTGGGGAATCAGAGGTGGGGAATCAGAGTCGGGGAATCAGAGGCAGGGAATCGGATGTGCGGAATCAGAGATGGGGAATCAGAGTTGGGGAATCAGAGGCGGTGAATCTGAGATGGGGAATCAGAGGCGGGGAATCAGAGACAGGTTATCAGACACGGGGATTCAGAGGCTGGGAATCAGACGGGGGGAATCAAAGGCGGGTAATGAAGCTGGGGAATCAGAGGCAGGGAATCAGAGTTGGGGATTCAGAGGCGGGTAATCAGATATGGGGAAACAGAGGCGGGGAATCAGAGGCGGGAAAACAGAGGCGGGGAATTAGATATGGGGAATCAGTGGTGGGGAATCAGAGGTGGTGAATCAGAGATGGGGAATCACAGGCGGGGAATCATAGGCAGGGAATAGAACGCGGGGAATCAGAGGCAGGGAATCAGATATGGCGAAACAGGGGCGGGGAATCAGAGGCGGGGAAACAGAGGCAGGGAATCAGATATGGGGAATCAGAGGCAGGGAAACAGAGGCGGGGAATCAAACACGGGGAATCAGAGGCGGGGAAACAGAGGCAGGGAATCAGATATGGGGAATCAGAGGCGGGGAAACAGAGGCGGGGAATCAAACACGGGGAATCAGAGGTGGGGAATCAGAGGTTGGGAATCAGATGCAGGGAATCAGAGGCGGGGAATCAGAGGCGGGGAATCAGAGGCAGGGAATCAGATGTGCGGAATCGGAGATGGGGAATCAGAGGCAGGGAATCAGAGGCGGGGAATCAGAGGCGGGGAATCAGAGGCCGGGAATAAGATATGGGGAAACAGAGGCGGGGAAACAGAGGCTGGGGATCAGATATGGGGAATCAGAGGTGGGGAATCAGAGGTTGGGAATCAGAGGCAGGGAATCAGAGGCTTGGAATCAGATGCAGGGAATCAGATGCGGGGAATCAGAGGCGGGGAATCAGAGCTGGGGAATCAGATGCTGGGAATCAAAGTTGGGGAATCAGAGGCGGGGAATCAGAGGCGGGGAAACAGAGGCGGGGAATCAAACACGGGGAATCAGAGGTGGGGAATCAGATATGGGGAATCAGAGGCGGGGAATTAGAGTTGGGGAAACAGAGGCGGGGAATCAAACACGGGGAATCAGAGGTGGGGAATCAAAGGTTGGGAATCAGAGGCAGGGAATCAGAGGCGGGGAATCAGAGGCGGGGAATCAGAGGCAGGGAATCAGATGTGCGGAATCGGAGATGGGGAATCAGAGGCAGGGATTCAGAGGCGGGAAATCAGAGGCGGGGAATCAGAGGCCGGGAATCAGATATGGGGAAACAGAGGCGGGGAATCAGAGGCGGGGAAACAGAGGCTGGGAATCAGATATGGGGAATCAGAGGTGGGGAATCAGAGGTTGGGAATCAGAGGCAGGGAATCAGAGGCTTGGAATCAGATGCAGGGAATCAGATGCGGGGATTCAGAGGCGGGGAATCAGAGCTCGGGAATCAGAGGTGGGGAATCAGAGTTGGGGAATCAGAGGCGGGGAATCAGATATGGGGAATCAGAGATGGGGAATCAGAGGCAGGGAATCAGATGTGCGGAATCATAGATGGGGAATCAAAGGCAGGGAATCAGAATCAGAAGCAGGGAATCAGAGGCCGGGAATCAGAGGCCGGAATCAGATGCCGGGAATAAGTGGCCGGGAATCAGAGGTGGGGAATCAGAGTCCGGGAATCAGAGATGGGGATTCAGAGGCGGGGAATGAGATATGGGGAATCAGAGGCGGGGAATCAGAGGCGGGGAAACAGAGGCGGGGAATCAGATATGGGGAATCAGAGGTGGCGAATCAAAGGCGGTGAATCAGAGATGGGGAATCAGAGGCCGGGAATCGGAGGCAGGGAATCAAACACGGGGAATCAGAGGCGGGGAATCAGAGCTGGGGAATCAGAGGCTGGGAATCAAAGTTGGGGATTCAGAGGCAGGGAATCAGATATGGGGAAACAGGGGCGGGGAATCAGAGGCGGGGAAACAGAGGCAGGGAATCAGATATGGGGAATCAGAGGCGGTGAATTAGAGTTGGGGAATCAGAGGCGGGGAAACAGAGGCGGGGAATCAAACACGGGGAATCAGAGGTGGGGAATCAGAGGTTGGGAATCAGAGGCAGGGAATCAGAGGCGGCGAAACAGAGGCGGGGAATCAGATATGGGGAATCAGAGGTGGCGAATCAAAGGCGGTGAAACAGAGATGGGGAATCAGGGCAGGGAATCAGAGGCAGGGAATCAAACACGGGGAATCAGAGCTGGGGAATCAGAGGCGGGGAATTAGAGTTGGGGAATCAGAGGAGGGGAATCAGAGGCGGGGAAACAGAGGCGGGGAATCAGATATGGGGAATCAGAGGTGGGGAATCAGAGGTTCGGAATCAGAGGCAGGGAATCAGAGGCGGGGAATCAGAGGCAGGGAATCAGATGTGCGGAATCGGAGATGGGGAATCAGATGTAGGGAATCAGAGGCGGGGAAACAGAGGCGGGGAATCAGATATGGGGAATCAGAGGTGGGGAATCAGAGGTTGGGAATCAGAGGCAGGGAATCAGAGGCTTGGAATCAGATGCAGGGAATCAGATGCGGGGAATCAGAGGCGGGGAATCAGAGCTGGGGAATCAGAGGTGGGGAATCAGAGTTGGGGAATCAGAGGCGGGGACTTAGATATTGGGAAACAGAGGCGGGAAATCAGAGGCGGGGAAACAGAGGAGGGGAATCAGATATGGGGAATCAGAGGTGGGGAATCAGATGCAGGGAATCAGATGTGCGGAATCAGAGATGGGGAATCAGAGGCAGGGAATCAGAATCAGAAGCAGGGAATCAGAGGCCGGGAATCAGAGGCCGGAATCAGATGCCGGGAATAAGAGGCCGGGAATCAGAGATGGGGATTCAGAGGCGGGGAATGAGATATGGGGAATCAGAGGCGGGGAATCAGAGGCGGGGAATCAGAGGCGGGGAAACAGATGCGGGGAATCAGATATGGGGAATCAGAGGTGGAGAATCAAAGGCGGTGAATCAGAGATGCGGAATCAGAGGCCGGGAATCAGAGGCAGGGAATCAAACACGGGGAATCAGAGGCGGGGAATCAGAGCTGGGGAATCAGAGGCGGGGAATCAGAGTTGGGGAATCAGAGGCGGGGAAGCAGAGGCAGGGAATCAGACGCGGGGATTCAGAGGCGGGGAATCATAGTTGGGAATCAGAGGCGGATAATCAGATATGGGGAAACAGAGGCGGGGAAACAGGGGCGGGGAAACAGAGGCGGGGAATCAGATATGGGGAATCGGATGCGGGGAATCAGAGGCGGGGAATCAGAGCTGTGGAATCAGAGGCGGGGAATCAGAGTTGGGGCATCAGAGGTGGGGAATTAGATATGGGGAAACAGAGGCGGGGAATCAGAGGCGTGGAAACAGAGGCGGGGAATCAGATATGGGGAATCAGACGTGGGGAATCAGAGGCAGGTAATCAGACGTGCGGAATCAGAGATGGGAAATCAGAGGCAGGGAATCAGAATCAGAAGCGGGGAGTCAGAGGCCGGGAATCAGAGGCCTGGAATCAGATGCTGGGAATAAGAGGCCGGGAATCAGAGGTGGGGAATCAGAGTCCGGGAATCAGAGATGGGGAGTCAGAGGCGGGGAATGAGATATGGAGAATCAGAGGCGGGGAATCAGAGGCGGGGAAACAGAGGTGGGGAATCAGATATGGGGAATCAGAGGTGGCGAATCAAAGGCGGTGAATCAGAGATGGGGAATCAGAGGCGGGGAATCAGAGGCAGGGAATCAAACACGGGGAATCAGAGGCGGGGAATCAGAGCTGGGGAATCAGAGGCTGGGAATCAAAGTTGGGGAATCAGAGTCAGGGAATCAGATATGGGGAAACAGGGGCGGGGAATCAGAGGCGGGGAAACAGAGGCGGGGAATCAGATATGGGGAATCAGAGGCGGGGAATTAGAGGCGTGGAAACAGAGGCGGGGAATCAGATATGGGGAATCAGAGGCGGGGAATCAGAGGCGTGGAAACAGAGGCGGGGAATCAGATATGGGGAATCAGAGGTGGGGAATCAGAGGCAGGTAATCAGATGTGCGGAATCAGAGATGGGGAATCAGAGGCAGAGAATCAGAATCAGAAGCGGGGAGTCAGAGGCCGGGAATCAGAGGCCTGGAATCAGATGCTGGGAATAAGAGGCCGGGAATCAGAGGTGGGGAATCAGAGTCCGGGAGTCAGAGATGGGGATTCAGAGGCGGGGAATGAGATATGGAGAATCAGAGGCGGGGAATCAGAGGCGGGGAAACAGAGGTGGGGAATCAGATATGGGGAATCAGAGGTGGCGAATCAAAGGCGGTGAATCAGAGATGGGGAATCAGAGGCGGGGAATCAGAGGCAGGGAATCAAACACGGGGAATCAGAGGCGGGGAATCAGAGCTGGGGGAATCAGAGGCTGGGAATCAAAGTTGTGGAATCAGAGGCAGGGAATCAGATGTGCGGAATCGGAGATGGGGAATCAGAGGCAAGGAATCAGAGGCGGGGAATCAGAGGCGGGGAACCAGAGGCCGGGAATCAGATATGGGGAAACAGAGGCGGGGAATCAGAGGCGGGGAAACAGATGCTGGGAATCAGATATGGGGAATCAGAGGTGGGGAATCAGAGGTTGGGAATCAGAGGCAGGGGATCAGAGGCTTGGAATCAGATGCAGGGAATCAGATGCGGGGAATCAGAGGCGGGGAATCAGAGGTGGGGAATCAGAGTCTGGGAATCAAAGTTGGGGAATCAGAGGCGGGGAATCAGATATGGGGAATCAGGGGCGGGGAATCAGAGGCGGGGAAACAGAGGCGGGGAATCAGATATGGGGAAGCAGAGGCGGGGAATTAGAGTTGGGGAATCAGAGGCGGGGAATCAGAGGCGGGGAGACAGAGGCGGGGAATCAAGCACGGGGAATCAGAGGTGGGGAATCAGAGGTTGGGAATCAGAGGCAGGGAATCAGAGGCGGGGAATCAGAGGCGGGGAATGAGAGGCAGGGAATCAGATGTGCGGAATCGGAGATGGGGAATCAGAGGCACGGAATCAGAGGCGGGGAATCAGAGGCGGGGAATCAGAGGCCGGGAATCAGATGTGGGGAAACAGAAGCGGGGAATCAGAGGCGGGGAAACAGAGGCTGGGAATCAGGTATGGGGAATCAGATGTGGGGAATCAGAGGCGGGGAATCAGAGGCAGGTTATCAGACACGGGGAATCAGAGGCGGGGAAACAGTGGCGAGGAATCAGATATGGGGAATCAGAGGTGGCGAATCAAAGGCGGTGAATCAGAGATGGGGAATCAGAGCTGGGGAATCAGAGGCAGGGGATCAAACACGGGGAATCAGAGGCGGGGAATCAGAGCTGGGGAATCAGAGGCGGGGAATCAGAGTTGGGGAATCAGAGGCGGGGAATCAGAGCTGGGGAATCAGAGGTGGGGAATCAGAGTCGGGGAATCAGAGGCAGGGAATCGGATGTGCGGAAACAGAGATGGGGAATCAGAGGTGGGGAATCAGAGGCGGTGAATCTGAGATGGGGAATCAGAGGCGGGGAATCAGAGGCAGGTTATCAGACACGGGGATTCAGAGGCTGGGAATCAGACGGGGGGAATCAAAGGCGGGGAATGAAGCTGGGGAATCAGAGGCAGGGAATCAGAGTTGGGGATTCAGAGGCGGGGAATCAGATATGGGGAAACAGAGGCGGGGAATCAGAGACGGGCAAACAGAGGCGGGGAATTAGATATGGGGAATCAGTGGTGGGGAATCAGAGGTGGTGAATCAGTGATGGGGAATCACAGGCGGGGAATCAGAGGCAGGGAATAGAACACGGGGAATCAGAGGCAGGGAATCAGAGCTGGGGAATAAGAGGCGGGGAATCATAGTTGGGAATCAGAGGCGGGGAATCAGATATGGGGAAACAGAGGCGGGGAATCAGGGGCGGGGAAACAGAGGCGGGGAATCAGATATGGGGAATCGGATGTGGAGAATCAGAGGCAGGGAATTAGAGCTGGGGAATCAGAGGCGGGGAATCAGAGTTGGGGCATCAGAGGTGGGGAATTAGATCTGGGGAAACAGAGGCGGGGAATCAGATGTGCGGAATCAGAGGCGGGGAATCAGAGGCAGGGAATCAGAATCAGAAGCGGGGAGTCAGAGGCCGGGAATCAGAGGCCTGGAATCAGATGCTGGGAATAAGAGGCCGGGAATCAGAGGTGGGGAATCAGAGTCCGGGAATCAGAGATGGGGAGTCAGAGGCGGGGAATGAGATATGGAGAATCAGAGGCGGGGAATCAGAGGTGGGGAAACAGAGGTGGGGAATCAGATATGGGGAATCAGAGGTGGCGAATCAAAGGCTGTGAATCAGAGATGGGGAATCAGAGGCGGGGAATCAGAGGCAGGGAATCAAACACGGGGAATCAGAGGCGGGGAATCAGAGCTGGGGAATCAGAGGCTGGGAATCAAAGTTGGGGAATCAGAGGCAGGGAATCAGATATGGGGAAACAGGGGCGGGGAATCAGAGGCGGGGAAACAGAGGCAGGGAATCAGATATGGGGAATCAGAGGCGGGGAATTAGAGTTGGGGAATCAGAGGCGGGGAATCAGAGGCGGGGAAACAGAGGCGGGGAATCAAACACGGTGAATCAGAGGTGGGGAATCAGAGGTTGGGAATCAGAGGCAGGGAATCAGAGGCGGGGAATCAGAGGCGGGGAATCAGAGGCAGGGAATCAGATGTGCGGAATCGGAGATGAGGAATCAGAGGCAGGGAATCAGAGGCGGGGAATCAGATGCGGGGAATCAGAGGCCGGGAATCAGATATGGGGAAACAGAGGCGGGGAATCAGAGGCGGGGAAACAGAGGCTGGGAATCAGATATGGGGAATCAGAGGTGGGGAATCAGAGGTTGGGAATCAGAGGCAGGGAATCAGAGGCTTGGAATCAGATGCAGGGAATCAGATGCGGGGAATCAGAGGCGGGGAATCAGAGCTGGGGAATCAGAGGCTGGGAATCAAAGTTGGGGAATCAGAGGCAGGGAATCAGAGGCGGGGAATCAGATGCGGGGAATCAGAGGCCGGGAATCAGATATGGGGAAACAGAGGCGGGGAATCAGAGGCGGGGAAACAGAGGCTGGGAATCAGATATGGGGAATCAGAGGTGTGGAATCAGAAGTTGGGAATCAGAGGCAGGGAATCAGAGGCTTGGAATCAGATGCAGGGAATCAGATGCGGGGAATCAGAGGCGGGGAATCAGAGCTGGGGAATCAGAGGCTGGGAATCAAAGTTGGGGAATCAGAGGCAGGGAATCAGATATGGGGAAACAGGGGCGGGGAATCAGAGGCGGGGAAACAGAGGCGGGGAATCAGATATGGGGAATCAGAGGCGGGGAATTAGAGTTGGGGAATCAGAGGCGGGGAATCAGAGGCGGGGATACAGAGGCGGGGAATCAAACACGGGGAATCAGAGGTGGGGAATCAGAGGTTGGGAATCAGAGGCAGGGAATCAGAGGCGGGGAATCAGAGGCGGGGAATCAGAGGCAGGGAATCAGATGTGCGGAATCGGAGATGGGGAATCAGAGGCAGGGAATCAGAGGCGGGGAATCAGAGGCGGGGAACCAGAGGCCGGGAATCAGATATGGGGAAACAGAGGCGGGGAATCAGAGGCGGGGAAACAGATGCTGGGAATCAGATATGGGGAATCAGAGGTGGGGAATCAGAGGTTGGGAATCAGAGGCAGGGAATCAGAGGCTTGGAATCAGATGCAGGGAATCAGATGCAGGGAATCAGAGGCGGGGAATCAGAGCTGGGGAATCAGAGGTGGGGAATTAGAGTTGGGGAATCAGAGGCGGGGACTTAGATATTGGGAAACAGAGGCGGGGAATCAGAGGCGGGGAAACATAGGCGTGGAATCAAACACGGGGAATCAGAGGTGGGGAATCAGAGGTTGGAAATCAGAGGCAGGGAATCAGAGGCGGGGAATCAGAGGCGGGGAATCAGAGGCAGGGAATCACATGTGCGGAATCGGAGATGGGGAATCAGAGGCAGGGAATCAGAGGCGGGGAATCAGAGGCGGGGAATCAGAGGCCGGGAATCAGATATGGGGAAACAGAGGCGGGGAATCAGAGGTGGGGAAACAGAGGCTGGGAATCAGATATGGGGAATCAGAGGTGGGGAATCAGAGGTTGGGAATCAGAGGCAGGGAATCAGAGGCTTGGAATCAGATGCAGGGAATCAGATGCGGGGAATCAGAGGCGGGGAATCAGAGCTGGGGAATCAGAGGCTGGGAATCAAAGTTGGGGAATCAGAGGCAGGGAATCAGATATGGGGAAACAGGGGCGGGGAATCAGAGGCGGGGAAACAGAGGCGGGGAATCAGATATGGGGAATCAGAGGCGGGGAATTAGAGTTGGGGAATCAGAGGCGGGGAATCAGAGGCGGGGAAACAGAGGCGGGGAATCAAACACGGGGAATCAGAGGTGGGGAATCAGAGGTTGGGAATCAGAGGCAGGGAATCAGAGGCGGGGAATCAGAGGCGGGGAATGAGAGGCAGGGAATCAGATGTGTGGAATCGGAGATGGGGAATCAGAGGCAGGGAATCAGAGGCGGGGAATCAGAGGCGGGGAATCAGAGGCCGGGAATCAGATATGGGGAAACAGAGGCGGGGAATCAGAGGCGGGGAAACAGAGGCTGGGAATCAGATATGGGGAATCAGAGGTGGGGAATCAGAGGCGGGGAATCAGAGCTGGGGAATCAGAGGTGGGGAATCAAAGTTGGGGAATCAAAGGCGGGGACTTAGATATGGGGAAACAGAGGCGGGGAATCAGAGACGGGGAAACAGAGGCGGGGATTCAGATATGGGGAATCAGAGGTGGGGAATCAGAGGCAGGGAATTAGATGTACGGAATCAGAAATGGGGAATCAGAGGCAGGGAATCAGAATCAGAAGCAGGGAATCAGAGGCCGGGAATCAGAGGCCGGAATCAGATGCCGGGAATAAGAGGTCGGGAATCAGAGGTGGGGAATCAGAGTCCGGGAATCAGAGATGGGGAATCAGAGGCGGGGAATGAGATATGGGGAATCAGAGGCGGGGAATCAGAGGCGGGGAAACAGTGGCGAGGAATCAGATATGGGGAATCAGAGGTGGCGAATCAAAGGCGGTGAATCAGAGATGGGGAATCAGAGCTGGGGAATCAGAGGCAGGGGATCAAACACGCGGAATCAGAGGCGGGGAATCAGAGCTGGGGAATCAGAGGCGGGGAATCAGAGTTGGGGAATCAGAGGCGGGGAATCAGAGCTGGGGAATCAGAGGTGGGGAATCAGAGTCGGGGAATCAGAGGCAGGGAATCGGATGTGCGGAATCAGAGATGGGGAATCAGAGTTGGGGAATCAGAGGCGGTGAATCTGAGATGGGGAATCAGAGGCGGGGAATCAGAGGCAGGTTATCAGACACGGGGATTCAGAGGCTGGGAATCAGACGGGGGGAATCAAAGGCGGGGAATGAAGCTGGGGAATCAGAGGCAGGGAATCAGAGTTGGGGATTCAGAGGCGGGGAATCAGATATGGGGAAACAGAGGCGGGGAATCAGAGGCGGGCAAACAGAGGCGGGGAATTAGATATGGGGAATCAGTGGTGGGGAATCAGAGGTGGTGAATCAGAGATGGGGAATCACAGGCGGGGAATCAGAGGCAGGGAATAGAACGCGGGGAATCAGAGGCAGGGAATCAGAGCTGGGGAATAAGAGGCGGGGAATCATAGTTGGGAATCAGAGGCGGGGAATTAGATATGGGGAAACAGAGGCGGGGAATCAGGGGCGGGGAAACAGAGGCGGGGAATCAGATATGGGGAATCGGATGTGGGGAATCAGAGGCGGGGAATCAGAGCTGTGGAATCAGAGGCGGGGAAACAGAGGCGGGGAATCAAACACGGGGAATCAGAGGTGGGGAATCAGAGGTTGGGAATCAGAGGCAGGGAATCAGAGGCGGGGAATCAGAGGCGGGGAATCAGAGGCAGGGAGTCAGATGTGCGGAATCGGAGATGAGGAATCAGAGGCAGGGAATCAGAGGCGGGGAATCAGATGCGGGGAATCAGAGGCCGGGAATCAGATATGGGGAATCAGAGGTGGGGAATCAGAGGTTGGGAATCAGAGGCAGGGAATCAGAGGCTTGGAATCAGATGCAGGGAATCAGATGCGGGGAATCAGAGGCGGGGAATCAGAGCTGGGGAATCAGAGGCTGGGAATCAAAGTTGGGGAATCAGAGGCAGGGAATCAGATATGGGGAAACAGGGGCGGGGAATCAGAGGCGGGGAAACAGAGGCGGGGAATCAGATATGGGGAATCAGAGGCGGGGAATTAGAGTTGGGGAATCAGAGGAGGGGAATCAGAGGCGGGGATACAGAGGCGGGGAATCAAACACGGGGAATCAGAGGTGGGTAATCAGAGGTTGGGAATCAGAGGCAGGGAATCAGAGGCGGGGAATCAGAGGCGGGGAATCAGAGGCAGGGAATCAGATGTGCGGAATCGGAGATGGGGAATCAGAGGCAGGGAATCAGAGGCGGGGAATCAGAGGTGGGGAACCAGAGGTCGGGAATCAGATATGGGGAAACAGAGGCGGGGAATCAGAGGCGGGGAAACAGATGCTGGGAATCAGATATGGGGAATCAGAGGTGGGGAATCAGAGGTTGGGAATCAGAGGCAGGGAATCAGAGGCTTGGAATCAGATGCAGGGAATCAGATGCAGGGAATCAGAGGCGGGGAATCAGAGCTGGGGAATCGGAGGTGGGGAATTAGAGTTGGGGAATCAGAGGCGGGGACTTAGATATTGGGAAACAGAGGTGGGGAATCAGAGGCGGGGAAACATAGGCGGGGAATCAAACACGGGGAATCAGAGGTGGGGAATCAGAGGTTGGAAATCAGAGGCAGGGAATCAGAGGCGGGGAATCAGAGGCGGGGAATCAGAGGCAGGGGATCACATGTGCGGAATCGGAGATGGGGAATCAGAGGCAGGGAATCAGAGGCGGGGAATCAGAGGCGGGGAATCAGAGGCCGGGAATCAGATATGGGGAAACAGAGGCGGGGAATCAGAGGCGGGGAAACAGAGGCTGGGAATCAGATATGGGGAATCAGAGGTGGGGAATCAGAGGTTGGGAATCAGAGGCAGGGAATCAGAGGCTTGGAATCAGATGCAGGGAATCAGATGCGGGGAATCAGAGGCGGGGAATCAGAGCTGGGGAATCAGAGGCTGGGAATCAAAGTTGGGGAATCAGAGGCAGGGAATCAGATATGGGGAAACAGGGGCGGGGAATCAGAGGCGGGGAAACAGAGGCGGGGAATCAGATATGGGGAATCAGAGGCGGGGAATTAGAGTTGGGGAATCAGAGGCGGGGAATCAGAGGCGGGGAAACAGAGGCGGGGAATCAAACACGGGGAATCAGAGGTGGGGAATCAGTGGTTGGGAATCAGAGGCAGGGAATCAGAGGCGGGGAATCAGAGGCGGGGAATGAGAGGCAGGGAATCAGATGTGCGGAATCGGAGATGGGGAATCAGAGGCAGGGAATCAGAGGCGGGGAATCAGAGGCGGGGAATCAGAGGCCGGGAATCAGATATGGGGAAACAGAGGCGGGGAATCAGAGGCGGGGAAACAGAGGCTGGGAATCAGATATGGGGAATCAGAGGTGGGGAATCAGAGGCGGGGAATCAGAGCTGGGGAATCAGAGGTGGGGAATCAAAGTTGGGGAATCAGAGGCGGGGACTTAGATATGGGGAAACAGAGGCGGGGAATCACAGACGGGGAAACAGAGGCGGGGATTCAGATATGGGGAATCAGAGGTGGGGAATCAGAGGCAGGGAATTAGATGTGCGGAATCAGAACTGGGGAATCAGAGGCAGGGAATCAGAAGCAGAAGCAGGGAATCAGAGGCCGGGAATCAGAGGCCGGAATCAGATGCCGGGAATAAGAGGTCGGGAATCAGAGGTGGGGAATCAGAGTCCGGGAATCAGAGATGGGGAATCAGAGGCGGGGAATGAGATATGGGGAATCAGAGGCGGGGAATCAGAGGCGGGGAAACAGTGGCGAGGAATGAGATATGGGGAATCAGAGGTGGCGAATCAAAGGCGGTGAATCAGAGATGGGGAATCAGAGCTGGGGAATCAGAGGCAGGGGATCAAACACGGGGAATCAGAGGCGGGGAATCAGAGCTGGGGAATCAGAGGCGGGGAATCAGAGTTGGGGAATCAGAGGCGGGGAATCAGAGCTGGGGAATCAGAGGTGGGGAATCAGAGTCGGGGAATCAGAGGCAGGGAATCGGATGTGCGGAATCAGAGATGGGGAATCAGAGTTGGGGAATCAGAGGCGGTGAATCTGAGATGGGGAATCAGAGGCGGGGAATCAGAGACAGGTTATCAGACACGGGGATTCAGAGGCTGGGAATCAGACGGGGGGAATCAAAGGCGGGTAATGAAGCTGGGGAATCAGAGGCAGGGAATCAGAGTTGGGGATTCAGAGGCGGGTAATCAGATATGGGGAAACAGAGGCGGGGAATCAGAGGCGGGAAAACAGAGGCGGGGAATTAGATATGGGGAATCAGTGGTGGGGAATCAGAGGTGGTGAATCAGAGATGGGGAATCACAGGCGGGGAATCATAGGCAGGGAATAGAACGCGGGGAATCAGAGGCAGGGAATCAGATATGGCGAAACAGGGGCGGGGAATCAGAGGCGGGGAAACAGAGGCAGGGAATCAGATATGGGGAATCAGAGGCAGGGAATTAGAGTTGGGGAATCAGAGGGGGGAATCAGAGGCGGGGAAACAGAGGCGGGGAATCAAACACGGGGAATCAGAGGTGGGGAATCAGAGGTTGGGAATCAGATGCAGGGAATCAGAGGCGGGGAATCAGAGGCGGGGAATCAGAGGCAGGGAATCAGATGTGCGGAATCGGAGATGGGGAATCAGAGGCAGGGAATCAGAGGCGGGGAATCAGAGGCGGGGAATCAGAGGCCGGGAATAAGATATGGGGAAACAGAGTTGGGGAAACAGAGGCTGGGGATCAGATATGGGGAATCAGAGGTGGGGAATCAGAGGTTGGGAATCAGAGGCAGGGAATCAGAGGCTTGGAATCAGATGCAGGGAATCAGATGCGGGGAATCAGAGGCGGGGAATCAGAGCTGGGGAATCAGATGCTGGGAATCAAAGTTGGGGAATCAGAGGCGGGGAATCAGAGGCGGGGAAACAGAGGCGGGGAATCAAACACGGGGAATCAGAGGTGGGGAATCAGATATGGGGAATCAGAGGCGGGGAATTAGAGTTGGGGAAATAGAGGCGGGGAATCAGAGGCGGGGAAACAGAGGCGGGGAATCAAACACGGGGAATCAGAGGTGGGGAATCAAAGGTTGGGAATCAGAGGCAGGGAATCAGAGGCGGGGAATCAGAGGCGGGGAATCAGAGGCAGGGAATCAGATGTGCGGAATCGGAGATGGGGAATCAGAGGCAGGGAATCAGAGGCGGGAAATCAGAGGCGGGGAATCAGAGGCCGGGAATCAGATATGGGGAAACAGAGGCGGGGAATCAGAGGCGGGGAAACAGAGGCTGGGAATCAGATATGGGGAATCAGAGGTGGGGAATCAGAGGTTGGGAATCAGAGGCAGGGAATCAGAGGCTTGGAATCAGATGCAGGGAATCAGATGCGGGGATTCAGAGGCGGGGAATCAGAGCTCGGGAATCAGAGGTGGGGAATCAGAGTTGGGGAATCAGAGGCGGGGAATCAGATATGGGGAATCAGAGATGGGGAATCAGAGGCAGGGAATCAGATGTGCGGAATCATAGATGGGGAATCAAAGGCAGGGAATCAGAATCAGAAGCAGGGAATCAGAGGCCGGGAATCAGAGGCCGGAATCAGATGCCGGGAATAAGTGGCCGGGAATCAGAGGTGGGGAATCAGAGTCCGGGAATCAGAGATGGGGATTCAGAGGCGGGGAATGAGATATGGGGAATCAGAGGCGGGGAATCAGAGGCGGGGAAACAGAGGCGGGGAATCAGATATGGGGAATCAGAGGTGGCGAATCAAAGGCGGTGAATCAGAGATTGGGAATCAGAGGCCGGGAATCGGAGGCAGGGAATCAAACACGGGGAATCAGAGGCGGGGAATCAGAGCTGGGGAATCAGAGGCTGGGAATCAAAGTTGGGGATTCAGAGTCAGGGAATCAGATATGGGGAAACAGGGGCGGGGAATCAGAGGCGGGGAAACAGAGGCAGGGAATCAGATATGGGGAATCAGAGGCGGTGAATTAGAGTTGGGGAATCAGAGGCGGGGAAACAGAGGCGGGGAATCAAACACGGGGAATCAGAGGTGGGGAATCAGAGGTTGGGAATCAGAGGCAGGGAATCAGAGGCGGCGAAACAGAGGCGGGGAATCAGATATGGGGAATCAGAGGTGGCGAATCAAAGGCGGTTAAACAGAGATGGGGAATCAGGGCAGGGAATCAGAGGCAGGGAATCAAACACGGGGAATCAGAGCTGGGGAATCAGAGGCGGGGAATTAGAGTTGGGGAATCAGAGGAGGGGAATCAGAGGCGGGGAAACAGAGGCGGGGAATCAGATATGGGGAATCAGAGGTGGGGAATCAGAGGTTCGGAATCAGAGGCAGGGAATCAGAGGCGGGGAATCAGAGGCAGGGAATCAGATGTGCGGAATCGGAGATGGGGAATCAGAGGTAGGGAATCAGAGGTGGGGAATCAGAGGCGGGGAATAAGAGGCCGGGAATCAGATATGGGGAAACAGAGGTGGGGAATCAGAGGCGGGGAAACAGAGGCGGGGAATCAGATATGGGGAATCAGAGGTGGGGAATCAGAGGTTGGGAATCAGAGGCAGGGAATCAGAGGCTTGGAATCAGATGCAGGGAATCAGATGCGGGGAATCAGAGGCGGGGAATCAGAGCTGGGGAATCAGAGGTGGGGAATCAGAGTTGGGGAATCAGAGGCGGGGACTTAGATATTGGGAAACAGAGGCGGGAAATCAGAGGCGGGGAAACAGAGGAGGGGAATCAGATATGGGGAATCAGAGGTGGGGAATCAGAGGCAGGGAATCAGATGTGCGGAATCAGAGATGGGGAATCAGAGGCAGGGAATCAGAATCAGAAGCAGGGAATCAGAGGCCGGGAATCAGAGGCCGGAATCAGATGCCGGGAATAAGAGGCCGGGAATCAGAGATGGGGATTCAGAGGCGGGGAATGAGATATGGGGAATCAGAGGCGGGGAATCAGAGGCGGGGAATCAGAGGCTGGGAAACAGATGCGGGGAATCAGATATGGGGAATCAGAGGTGGAGAATCAAAGGCGGTGAATCAGAGATGCGGAATCAGAGGCCGGGAATCAGAGGCAGGGAATCAAACACGGGGAATCAGAGGCGGGGAATCAGAGCTGGGGAATCAGAGGAGGGGAATCAGAGTTGGGGAATCAGAGGCGGGGAAGCAGAGGCAGGGAATCAGACGCGGGGATTCAGAGGCGGGGAATCATAGTTGGGAATCAGAGGCGGATAATCAGATATGGGGAAACAGAGGCGGGGAAACAGGGGCGGGGAAACAGAGGCGGGGAATCAGATATGGGGAATCGGATGCGGGGAATCAGAGGCGGGGAATCAGAGCTGTGGAATCAGAGGCGGGGAATCAGAGTTGGGGCATCAGAGGTGGGGAATTAGATATGGGGAAACAGAGGCGGGGAATCAGAGGCGTGGAAACAGAGGCGGGGAATCAGATATGGGGAATCAGACGTGGGGAATCAGAGGCAGGTAATCAGACGTGCGGAATCAGAGATGGGGAATCAGAGGCAGGGAATCAGAATCAGAAGCGGGGAGTCAGAGGCCGGGAATCAGAGGCCTGGAATCAGATGCTGGGAATAAGAGGCCGGGAATCAGAGGTGGGGAATCAGAGTCCGGGAATCAGAGATGGGGAGTCAGAGGCGGGGAATGAGATATGGAGAATCAGAGGCGGGGAATCAGAGGCGGGGAAACAGAGGTGGGGAATCAGATATGGGGAATCAGAGGTGGCGAATCAAAGGCGGTGAATCAGAGATGGGGAATCAGAGGCGGGGAATCAGAGGCAGGGAATCAAACACGGGGAATCAGAGGCGGGGAATCAGAGCTGGGGAATCAGAGGCTGGGAATCAAAGTTGGGGAATCAGAGTCAGGGAATCAGATATGGGGAAACAGGGGCGGGGAATCAGAGGCGGGGAAACAGAGGCGGGGAATCAGATATGGGGAATCAGAGGCGGGGAATTAGAGGCGTGGAAACAGAGGCGGGGAATCAGATATGGGGAATCAGAGGCGGGGAATCAGAGGCGTGGAAACAGAGGCGGGGAATCAGATATGGGGAATCAGAGGTGGGGAATCAGAGGCAGGTAATCAGATGTGCGGAATCAGAGATGGGGAATCAGAGGCAGAGAATCAGAATCAGAAGCGGGGAGTCAGAGGCCGGGAATCAGAGGCCTGGAATCAGATGCTGGGAATAAGAGGCCGGGAATCAGAGGTGGGGAATCAGAGTCCGGGAGTCAGAGATGGGGATTCAGAGGCGGGGAATGAGATATGGAGAATCAGAGGCGGGGAATCAGAGGCGGGGAAACAGAGGTGGGGAATCAGATATGGGGAATCAGAGGTGGCGAATCAAAGGCGGTGAATCAGAGATGGGGAATCAGAGGCGGGGAATCAGAGGCAGGGAAACAAACACGGGGAATCAGAGGCGGGGAATCAGAGCTGGGGGAATCAGAGGCTGGGAATCAAAGTTGTGGAATCAGAGGCAGGGAATCAGATATGGGGAAACAGGGGCGGGGAATCAGAGGCGGGGAAACAGAGGCGGGGAATCAGATATGGGGAATCAGAGGCGGGGAATTAGAGTTGGGGAATCAGAGGCGGGGAATCAGAGGTGGGGAAACAGAGGCGGGGAATCAAACACGGGGAATCAGAGGTGGGGAATCAGAGGTTGGGAATCAGAGGCAGGGAATCAGAGGCGGGGAATCAGAGGCGGGGAATCAGAGGCAGGGATTCAGATGTGCGGAATCGGAGATGGGGAATCAGAGGCAGGGAATCAGAGGCGGGAAATCAGAGGCGGGGAATCAGAGGCCGGGAATCAGATACGGGGAATCAGAGGCGGGGAATCAGAGGTGGGGAAACAGAGGCTGGGAATCAGATATGGGGAATCAGAGGTGGGGAATCAGAGGTTGGGAATCAGAGGCAGGGAATCAGAGGCTTGGAATCAGATGCAGGGAATCAGATGCGGGGAATCAGAGGCGGGGAATCAGAGCTGGGGAATCAGAGGTGGGGAATCAGAGTTGGGGAATCAGAGGCGGGGACTTAGATATTGGGAAACAGAGGCGTGGAATCAGAGGCGGGGAAACAGAGGCGGGGAATCAGATATGGGGAATCAGAGATGGGGAATCAGAGGCAGGGAATCAGATGTGCGGAATCAGAGATGGGGAATCAAAGGCAGGGAATCAGAATCAGAAGCAGGGAATCAGAGGCCGGGAATCAGAGGCCGGAATCAGATGCCGGGAATAAGAGGCCGGGAATCAGAGGTGGGGATTCAGAGGCGGGGAATGAGATATGGGGAATCAGAGGCGGGGAATCAGAGGCGGGGAAACAGAGGCGGGGAATCAGATATGGGGAATCAGAGGTGGCGAATCAAAGGCGGTGATTCAGAGATGGGGAATCAGAGGACGGGAATCAGAGGCAGGGAATCAAACACGGGGAATCAGAGGCGGGGAATCAGAGCTGGGGAATCAGAGGCTGGGAATCAAATTTGGGGAATCAGAGGCAGGGAATCAGATATGGGGAAACAGGGGCGGGGAATCAGAGGCAGGGAAACAGAGGCGGGGAATCAGATATGGGGAATCAGAGGCGGGGAATTAGAGTTGGGGAATCAGAGGCGGGGAATCAGAGGCAGGGAAACAGAGACGGGGAATCAAACACGGGGAATCAGAGGTGGGGAATCAGAGGTTGGGAATCAGAGGCAGGGAATCAGAGGCGGGGAATCAGAGGCGGGGAATCAGAGGCAGGGAATCAGATGTGCGGAATCGGAGATGGGGAATCAGAGGCAGGGAATCAGAGGCGGGGAATCAGAGTCCGGGAATCAGATATGGGGAAACAGAGGCGGGGAATCAGAGGCGGGGAAACAGAGGATGGGAATCAGATATGGGGAATCAGAGGTGGGGAATCAGAGGTTGGGAATCAGAGGCAGGGAATCAGAGGCTTGGAATCAGATGCAGGGAATCAGATGCAGGGAATCAGAGGCGGGGAATCAGAGCTGGGGAATCAGAGGTGGGGAATCAGAGTTGGGGAATCAGAGGCGGGGACTTAGATATTGGGAAACAGAGGCAGGGAATCAGAGGCGGGGAAACAGAGGCGGGGAATCAGATATGGGGAATCAGAGATGGGGTATCAGAGGCAGGGAATCAGATGTTCGGAATCAGAGATGGGGAATCAAAGGCAGGGAATCAGAATCAGAAGCAGGGAATCAGAGGCCGGGAATCAGAGGCCGGAATCAGATGCCGGGAATAAGAGGCTGGGAATCAGAGGTGGGGAATCAGAGTCCGGGAATCAGAGATGGGGAATCAGAGGCGGGGAATGAGATATGGGGAATCAGAGGCGGGGAATCAGAGGCGGGGAAACAGAGGCGAGGAATCAGATATGGGGAATCAGAGGTGGCGAATCAAAGGCGGTGAATCAGAGATGGGGAATCAGAGGCGGGGATTCAGAGGCAGGGAATCAAACACGGGGAATCAGAGGCGGGGAATCAGAGCTGGGGAATCAGAGGCGGGGAATCAGAGTTGGGGAATCAGAGGCGGGGAATCAGAGCTTGGGAATCAGAGGTGGGGATCAGAGTCAGGGAATCAGAGGCATGGAATCAGATGTGCGGAATCCGAGATGGGGAATCAGAGGTGGGGAATCAGAGGCTGTGAATCAGAGATGGGGAATCAGAGGCGGGGAATCAGAGGCAGGAAATCAGACACGGGGATTCAGAGGCTGGGAATCAGACGGGGCGAATCAAAGGCGGGGAATCAGAGCTGGGGAATTAGAGGCAGGGAATCAGAGTTGGGGATTCAGAGGCGGGGAATCAGATATGGGGAAACAGAGGCGGGGAATCAGAGGCGGGCAAACAGAGGCGGGGAATTAGATATGGGGAATCAGAGGTGGGGAATCAGAGGTGGTGAATCAGAGATGGGGAATCACAGGCGGGGAATCAGAGGCAGGGAATAGAACGCGGGGAATCAGAGGCAGGGAATCAGAGTTGGGGCATCAGAGGTTGGGAATTAGATATGGGGAAACAGAGGCGGGGAATCAGAGGCGGGGAAACAGAGGCGGGAAATCAGATATGGGGAATCAGAGGTGGGGAATCAGAGGCAGGGAATCAGATGTGCGGAATCAGAGATGGGGAATCAGAGGCAGCGAATCAGAATCAGAAGCGGGGAATCAGAGGCCGGGAATCAGAGGCCGGGAATCAGATGCTGGGAATAAGAGGCCGGGAATCAGAGGTGGGGAATCAGAGTCCGGGAATCAGAGATGGGGATTCAGAGGCGGAAAATGAGATATGTAGAATCAGAGGCGGGGAATCAGAGGCGGGGAAACAGAGGTGGGGAATCAGATATGTGGAATCAGAGGTGGCGAATCAAAGGCAGTGAATCAGAGATGGGGAATCAGAGGCGGGGAATCAGAGGCAGGGAATCAAACACGGGAAATCAGGGGCGGGGAATCAGAGCTGGGGAATCAGAGGCGGGGAATCAGAGTTGGGGAATCAGAGGCAGGGAATCAGATATGGGGAAACAAGGGCAGGGAATCAGAGGCGGGGAAACAGAGGCGGGGAATCAGATATGGGGAATCAGAGGTGTGGAATCAGAGGTTGGGAATCAGAGGCAGGGAATCAGAGGCGGCGAAACAGAGGCGGGGAATCAGATATGGGGAATCAGAGGTGGCGAATCAAAGGCGGTGTAACAGAGATGGGGAATCAGGGCAGGGAATCAGAGGCAGGGAATCAAACACGGGGAATCAGAGCTGGGGAATCAGAGGCGGGGAATTAGAGTTGGGGAATCAGAGGCGGGGAAGCAGAGGCAGGGAATCAGACGCGGGGATTCAGAGGCGGGGAATCATAGTTGGGAATCAGAGGCGGATAATCAGATATGGGGAAACAGAGGCGGGGAAACAGGGGCGGGGAAACAGAGGCGGGGAATCAGATATGGGGAATCGGATGCGGGGAATCAGAGGCGGGGAATCAGAGCTGTGGAATCAGAGGCGGGGAATCAGAGTTGGGGCATCAGAGGTGGGGAATTAGATATGGGGAAACAGAGGCGGGGAATCAGAGGCGTGGAAACAGAGGCGGGGAATCAGATATGGGGAATCAGACGTGGGGAATCAGAGGCAGGTAATCAGACGTGCGGAATCAGAGATGGGGAATCAGAGGCAGGGAATCAGAATCAGAAGCGGGGAGTCAGAGGCCGGGAATCAGAGGCCTGGAATCAGATGCTGGGAATAAGAGGCCGGGAATCAGAGGTGGGGAATCAGAGTCCGGGAATCAGAGATGGGGAGTCAGAGGCGGGGAATGAGATATGGAGAATCAGAGGCGGGGAATCAGAGGCGGGGAAACAGAGGTGGGGAATCAGATATGGGGAATCAGAGGTGGCGAATCAAAGGCGGTGAATCAGAGATGGGGAATCAGAGGCGGGGATACAGAGGCAGGGAATCAAACACGGGGAATCAGAGGCGGGGAATCAGAGCTGGGGAATCAGAGGCTGGGAATCAAAGTTGGGGAATCAGAGTCAGGGAATCAGATATGGGGAAACAGGGGCGGGGAATCAGAGGCGGGGAAACAGAGGCGGGGAATCAGATATGTGGAATCAGAGGCGGGGAATTAGAGGCGTGGAAACAGAGGCGGGGAATCAGATATGGGGAATCAGAGGCGGGGAATCAGAGGCGTGGAAACAGAGGCGGGGAATCAGATATGGGGAATCAGAGGTGGGGAATCAGAGGCAGGTAATCAGATGTGCGGAATCAGAGATGGGGAATCAGAGGCAGAGAATCAGAATCAGAAGCGGGGAGTCAGAGGCCGGGAATCAGAGGCCTGGAATCAGATGCTGGGAATAAGAGGCCGGGAATCAGAGGTGGGGAATCAGAGTCCGGGAGTCAGAGATGGGGATTCAGAGGCGGGGAATGAGATATGGAGAATCAGAGGCGGGGAATAAGAGGCGGGGAAACAGAGGTGGGGAATCAGATATGCGGAATCAGAGGTGGCGAATCAAAGGCGGTGAATCAGAGATGGGGAATCAGAGGCGGGGAATCAGAGGCAGGGAATCAAACACGGGGAATCAGAGGCGGGGAATCAGAGCTGGGGGAATCAGAGGCTGGGAATCAAAGTTGTGGAATCAGAGGCAGGGAATCAGATATGGGGAAACAGGGGCGGGGAATCAGAGGCGGGGAAACAGAGGCGGGGAATCAGATATGGGGAATCAGAGGCGGGGAATTAGAGTTGGGGAATCAGAGGCGGGGAATCAGAGGTGGGGAAACAGAGGCGGGGAATCAAACACGGGGAATCAGAGGTGGGGAATCAGAGGTTGGGAATCAGAGGCAGGGAATCAGAGGCGGGGAATCAGAGGCGGGGAATCAGAGGCAGGGATTCAGATGTGCGGAATCGGAGATGGGGAATCAGAGGCAGGGAATCAGAGGAGGGGAATCAGAGGCGGGGAATCAGAGGCCGGGAATCAGATATGGGGAATCAGAGGCGGGGAATCAGAGGTGGGGAAACAGAGGCTGGGAATCAGATATGGGGAATCAGAGGTGGGGAATCAGAGGTTGGGAATCAGATATGGGGAATCAGAGGCGGGGAATCAGAGGTGGGGAATCAGAGGCAGGGAATCAAACACGGGGAATCAGAGGCGGGGAATCAGAGCTGGGGGAATCAGAGGCTGGGAATCAAAGTTGTGGAATCAGAGGCAGGGAATCAGATATGGGGAAACAGGGGCGGGGAATCAGAGGCGGGGAAACAGAGGCGGGGAATCAGAGGCGGGGAATCAGAGGCGGGGAATCAGAGGCAGGGAATCAGATGTGCGGAATCGGAGATGGGGAATCAGAAGCAGGGAATCAGAGGCGGGGAATCAGAGTTGGGGCATCAGAGGTTGGGAATTAGATATGGGGAAACAGAGGCGGGGAATCAGAGGTGGGGAAACAGAGGCTGGGAATCAGATATGGGGAATCAGAGGTGGGGAATCAGAGGTTGGGAATCAGAGGCAGGGAATCAGAGGCTTGGAATCAGATGCAGGGAATCAGATGCGGGGAATCAGAGGCGGGGAATCAGAGCTGGGGAATCAGAGGTGGGGAATCAGAGTTGGGGAATCAGAGGCGGGGACTTAGATATTGGGAAACAGAGGCGTGGAATCAGAGGCGGGGAAACAGAGGCGGGGAATCAGATATGGGGAATCAGAGATGGGGAATCAGAGGCAGGGAATCAGATGTGCGGAATCAGAGATGGGGAATCAAAGGCAGGGAATCAGAATCAGAAGCAGGGAATCAGAGGCCGGGAATCAGAGGCCGGAATCAGATGCCGGGAATAAGAGGCCGGGAATCAGAGATGGGGAATCAGAGGCGGGGAATCAGAGGCAGGGAATCAAACACGGGGAATCAGAGGCGGGGAATCAGAGCTGGGGAATCAGAGGCTGGGAATCAAAGTTGGGGAATCAGAGTCAGGGAATCAGATATGGGGAAACATGGGCGGGGAATCAGAGGCGGGGAAACAGAGGCGGGGAATCAGATATGGGGAATCAGAGGCGGGGAATTAGAGGCGTGGAAACAGAGGCGGGGAATCAGATATGGGGAATCAGAGGCGGGGAATCAGAGGCGTGGAAACAGAGGCGGGGAATCAGATATGGGGAATCAGAGGTGGGGAATCAGAGGCAGGTAATCAGATGTGCGGAATCAGAGATGGGGAATCAGAGGCAGAGAATCAGAATCAGAAGCGGGGAGTCAGTGGCCGGGAATCAGAGGCCTGGAATCAGATGCTGGGAATAAGAGGCCGGGAATCAGAGGTGGGGAATCAGAGTCCGGGAGTCAGAGATGGGGATTCAGAGGCGGGGAATGAGATATGGAGAATCAGAGGCGGGGCATCAGAGGCGGGGAAACAGAGGTGGGGAATCAGATATGGGGAATCAGAGGTGGCGAATCAAAGGCGGTGAATCAGAGATGGGGAATCAGAGGCGGGGAATCAGAGGCAGGGAATCAAACACGGGGAATCAGAGGCGGGGAATCAGAGCTGGGGGAATCAGAGGCTGGGAATCAAAGTTGTGGAATCAGAGGCAGGGAATCAGATATGGGGAAACAGGGGCGGGGAATCAGAGGCGGGGAAACAGAGGCGGGGAAACAGAGGCGGGAAATCAGATATGGGGAATCAGAGGTGGGGAATCAGAGGCAGGGAATCAGATGTGCGGAATCAGAGATGGGGAATCAGAGGCAGCGAATCAGAATCAGAAGCGGGGAATCAGAGGCCGGGAATCAGAGGCCGGGAATCAGATGCTGGGAATAAGAGGCCGGGAATCAGAGGTGGGGAATCAGAGTCCGGGAATCAGAGATGGGGATTCAGAGGCGGAAAATGAGATATGTAGAATCAGAGGCGGGGAATCAGAGGCGGGGAAACAGAGGTGGGGAATCAGATATGTGGAATCAGAGGTGGCGAATCAAAGGCAGTGAATCAGAGATGGGGAATCAGAGGCGGGGAATCAGAGGCAGGGAATCAAACACGGGAAATCAGGGGCGGGGAATCAGAGCTGGGGAATCAGAGGCGGGGAATCAGAGTTGGGGAATCAGAGGCAGGGAATCAGATATGGGGAAACAAGGGCAGGGAATCAGAGGCGGGGAAACAGAGGCGGGGAATCAGATATGGGGAATCAGAGGTGTGGAATCAGAGGTTGGGAATCAGAGGCAGGGAATCAGAGGCGGCGAAACAGAGGCGGGGAATCAGATATGGGGAATCAGAGGTGGCGAATCAAAGGCGGTGTAACAGAGATGGGGAATCAGGGCAGGGAATCAGAGGCAGGGAATCAAACACGGGGAATCAGAGCTGGGGAATCAGAGGCGGGGAATTAGAGTTGGGGAATCAGAGGCGGGGAAGCAGAGGCAGGGAATCAGACGCGGGGATTCAGAGGCGGGGAATCATAGTTGGGAATCAGAGGCGGATAATCAGATATGGGGAAACAGAGGCGGGGAAACAGGGGCGGGGAAACAGAGGCGGGGAATCAGATATGGGGAATCGGATGCGGGGAATCAGAGGCGGGGAATCAGAGCTGTGGAATCAGAGGCGGGGAATCAGAGTTGGGGCATCAGAGGTGGGGAATTAGATATGGGGAAACAGAGGCGGGGAATCAGAGGCGTGGAAACAGAGGCGGGGAATCAGATATGGGGAATCAGACGTGGGGAATCAGAGGCAGGTAATCAGACGTGCGGAATCAGAGATGGGGAATCAGAGGCAGGGAATCAGAATCAGAAGCGGGGAGTCAGAGGCCGGGAATCAGAGGCCTGGAATCAGATGCTGGGAATAAGAGGCCGGGAATCAGAGGTGGGGAATCAGAGTCCGGGAATCAGAGATGGGGAGTCAGAGGCGGGGAATGAGATATGGAGAATCAGAGGCGGGGAATCAGAGGCGGGGAAACAGAGGTGGGGAATCAGATATGGGGAATCAGAGGTGGCGAATCAAAGGCGGTGAATCAGAGATGGGGAATCAGAGGCGGGGATACAGAGGCAGGGAATCAAACACGGGGAATCAGAGGCGGGGAATCAGAGCTGGGGAATCAGAGGCTGGGAATCAAAGTTGGGGAATCAGAGTCAGGGAATCAGATATGGGGAAACAGGGGCGGGGAATCAGAGGCGGGGAAACAGAGGCGGGGAATCAGATATGTGGAATCAGAGGCGGGGAATTAGAGGCGTGGAAACAGAGGCGGGGAATCAGATATGGGGAATCAGAGGCGGGGAATCAGAGGCGTGGAAACAGAGGCGGGGAATCAGATATGGGGAATCAGAGGTGGGGAATCAGAGGCAGGTAATAAGATGTGCGGAATCAGAGATGGGGAATCAGAGGCAGAGAATCAGAATCAGAAGCGGGGAGTCAGAGGCCGGGAATCAGAGGCCTGGAATCAGATGCTGGGAATAAGAGGCCGGGAATCAGAGGTGGGGAATCAGAGTCCGGGAGTCAGAGATGGGGATTCAGAGGCGGGGAATGAGATATGGAGAATCAGAGGCGGGGAATCAGAGGCGGGGAAACAGAGGTGGGGAATCAGATATGCGGAATCAGAGGTGGCGAATCAAAGGCGGTGAATCAGAGATGGGGAATCAGAGGCGGGGAATCAGAGGCAGGGAATCAAACACGGGGAATCAGAGGCGGGGAATCAGAGCTGGGGGAATCAGAGGCTGGGAATCAAAGTTGTGGAATCAGAGGCAGGGAATCAGATATGGGGAAACAGGGGCGGGGAATCAGAGGCGGGGAAACAGAGGCGGGGAATCAGATATGGGGAATCAGAGGCGGGGAATTAGAGTTGGGGAATCAGAGGCGGGGAATCAGAGGTGGGGAAACAGAGGCGGGGAATCAAACACGGGGAATCAGAGGTGGGGAATCAGAGGTTGGGAATCAGAGGCAGGGAATCAGAGGCGGGGAATCAGAGGCGGGGAATCAGAGGCAGGGATTCAGATGTGCGGAATCGGAGATGGGGAATCAGAGGCAGGGAATCAGAGGAGGGGAATCAGAGGCGGGGAATCAGAGGCCGGGAATCAGATATGGGGAATCAGAGGCGGGGAATCAGAGGTGGGGAAACAGAGGCTGGGAATCAGATATGGGGAATCAGAGGTGGGGAATCAGAGGTTGGGAATCAGATATGGGGAATCAGAGGCGGGGAATCAGAGGTGGGGAATCAGAGGCAGGGAATCAAACACGGGGAATCAGAGGCGGGGAATCAGAGCTGGGGGAATCAGAGGCTGGGAATCAAAGTTGTGGAATCAGAGGCAGGGAATCAGATATGGGGAAACAGGGGCGGGGAATCAGAGGCGGGGAAACAGAGGCGGGGAATCAGAGGCGGGGAATCAGAGGCGGGGAATCAGAGGCAGGGAATCAGATGTGCGGAATCGGAGATGGGGAATCAGAAGCAGGGAATCAGAGGCGGGGAATCAGAGTTGGGGCATCAGAGGTTGGGAATTAGATATGGGGAAACAGAGGCGGGGAATCAGAGGTGGGGAAACAGAGGCTGGGAATCAGATATGGGGAATCAGAGGTGGGGAATCAGAGGTTGGGAATCAGAGGCAGGGAATCAGAGGCTTGGAATCAGATGCAGGGAATCAGATGCGGGGAATCAGAGGCGGGGAATCAGAGCTGGGGAATCAGAGGTGGGGAATCAGAGTTGGGGAATCAGAGGCGGGGACTTAGATATTGGGAAACAGAGGCGTGGAATCAGAGGCGGGGAAACAGAGGCGGGGAATCAGATATGGGGAATCAGAGATGGGGAATCAGAGGCAGGGAATCAGATGTGCGGAATCAGAGATGGGGAATCAAAGGCAGGGAATCAGAATCAGAAGCAGGGAATCAGAGGCCGGGAATCAGAGGCCGGAATCAGATGCCGGGAATAAGAGGCCGGGAATCAGAGATGGGGAATCAGAGGCGGGGAATCAGAGGCAGGGAATCAAACACGGGGAATCAGAGGCGGGGAATCAGAGCTGGGGAATCAGAGGCTGGGAATCAAAGTTGGGGAATCAGAGTCAGGGAATCAGATATGGGGAAACAGGGGCGGGGAATCAGAGGCGGGGAAACAGAGGCGGGGAATCAGATATGGGGAATCAGAGGCGGGGAATTAGAGGCGTGGAAACAGAGGCGGGGAATCAGATATGGGGAATCAGAGGCGGGGAATCAGAGGCGTGGAAACAGAGGCGGGGAATCAGATATGGGGAATCAGAGGTGGGGAATCAGAGGCAGGTAATCAGATGTGCGGAATCAGAGATGGGGAATCAGAGGCAGAGAATCAGAATCAGAAGCGGGGAGTCAGAGGCCGGGAATCAGAGCCCTGGAATCAGATGCTGGGAATAAGAGGCCGGGAATCAGAGGTGGGGAATCAGAGTCCGGGAGTCAGAGATGGGGATTCAGAGGCGGGGAATGAGATATGGAGAATCAGAGGCGGGGAATCAGAGGCGGGGAAACAGAGGTGGGGAATCAGATATGGGGAATCAGAGGTGGCGAATCAAAGGCGGTGAATCAGAGATGGGGAATCAGAGGCGGGGAATCAGAGGCAGGGAATCAAACACGGGGAATCAGAGGCGGGGAATCAGAGCTGGGGGAATCAGAGGCTGGGAATCAAAGTTGTGGAATCAGAGGCAGGGAATCAGATATGGGGAAACAGGGGCGGGGAATCAGAGGCGGGGAAACAGAGGCGGGGAATCAGATATGGGGAATCAGAGGCGGGGAATTAGAGTTGGGGAATCAGAGGCGGGGAATCAGAGGTGGGGAAACAGAGGCGGGGAATCAAACACGGGGAATCAGAGGTGGGGAATCAGAGGTTGGGAATCAGAGGCAGGGAATCAGAGGCGGGGAATCAGAGGCGGGGAATCAGAGGCAGGGATTCAGATGTGCGGAATCGGAGATGGGGAATCAGAGGCAGGGAATCAGAGGCGGGGAATCAGAGTTGGGGCATCAGAGGTTGGGAATTAGATATGGGGAAACAGAGGCGGGGAATCAGAGGCGGGGAAACAGAGGCGGGAAATCAGATATGGGGAATCAGAGGTGGGGAATCAGAGGCAGGGAATCAGATGTGCGGAATCAGAGATGGGGAATCAGAGGCAGCGAATCAGAATCAGAAGCGGGGAATCAGAGGCCGGGAATCAGAGGCCGGGAATCAGATGCTGGGAATAAGAGGCCGGGAATCAGAGGTGGGGAATCAGAGTCCGGGAATCAGAGATGGGGATTCAGAGGCGGAAAATGAGATATGTAGAATCAGAGGCGGGGAATCAGAGGCGGGGAAACAGAGGTGGGGAATCAGATATGTGGAATCAGAGGTGGCGAATCAAAGGCAGTGAATCAGAGATGGGGAATCAGAGGCGGGGAATCAGAGGCAGGGAATCAAACACGGGAAATCAGGGGCGGGGAATCAGAGCTGGGGAATCAGAGGCGGGGAATCAGAGTTGGGGAATCAGAGGCAGGGAATCAGATATGGGGAAACAAGGGCAGGGAATCAGAGGCGGGGAAACAGAGGCGGGGAATCAGATATGGGGAATCAGAGGTGTGGAATCAGAGGTTGGGAATCAGAGGCAGGGAATCAGAGGCGGCGAAACAGAGGCGGGGAATCAGATATGGGGAATCAGAGGTGGCGAATCAAAGGCGGTGTAACAGAGATGGGGAATCAGGGCAGGGAATCAGAGGCAGGGAATCAAACACGGGGAATCAGAGCTGGGGAATCAGAGGCGGGGAATTAGAGTTGGGGAATCAGAGGCGGGGAAGCAGAGGCAGGGAATCAGACGCGGGGATTCAGAGGCGGGGAATCATAGTTGGGAATCAGAGGCGGATAATCAGATATGGGGAAACAGAGGCGGGGAAACAGGGGCGGGGAAACAGAGGTGGGGAATCAGATATGGGGAATCGGATGCGGGGAATCAGAGGCGGGGAATCAGAGCTGTGGAATCAGAGGCGGGGAATCAGAGTTGGGGCATCAGAGGTGGGGAATTAGATATGGGGAAACAGAGGCGGGGAATCAGAGGCGTGGAAACAGAGGCGGGGAATCAGATATGGGGAATCAGACGTGGGGAATCAGAGGCAGGTAATCAGACGTGCGGAATCAGAGATGGGGAATCAGAGGCAGGGAATCAGAATCAGAAGCGGGGAGTCATAGGCCGGGAATCAGAGGCCTGGAATCAGATGCTGGGAATAAGAGGCCGGGAATCAGAGGTGGGGAATCAGAGTCCGGGAATCAGAGATGGGGAGTCAGAGGCGGGGAATGAGATATGGAGAATCAGAGGCGGGGAATCAGAGGCGGGGAAACAGAGGTGGGGAATCAGATATGGGGAATCAGAGGTGGCGAATCAAAGGCGGTGAATCAGAGATGGGGAATCAGAGGCGGGGATACAGAGGCAGGGAATCAAACACGGGGAATCAGAGGCGGGGAATCAGAGCTGGGGAATCAGAGGCTGGGAATCAAAGTTGGGGAATCAGAGTCAGGGAATCAGATATGGGGAAACAGGGGCGGGGAATCAGAGGCGGGGAAACAGAGGCGGGGAATCAGATATGGGGAATCAGAGGCGGGGAATTAGAGGCGTGGAAACAGAGGCGGGGAATCAGATATGGGGAATCAGAGGCGGGGAATCAGAGGCGTGGAAACAGAGGCGGGGAATCAGATATGGGGAATCAGAGGTGGGGAATCAGAGGCAGGTAATCAGATGTGCGGAATCAGAGATGGGGAATCAGAGGCAGAGAATCAGAATCAGAAGCGGGGAGTCAGAGGCCGGGAATCAGAGGCCTGGAATCAGATGCTGGGAATAAGAGGCCGGGAATCAGAGGTGGGGAATCAGAGTCCGGGAGTCAGAGATGGGGATTCAGAGGCGGGGAATGAGATATGGAGAATCAGAGGCGGGGAATCAGAGGCGGGGAAACAGAGGTGGGGAATCAGATATGGGGAATCAGAGGTGGCGAATCAAAGGCGGTGAATCAGAGATGGGGAATCAGAGGCGGGGAATCAGAGGCAGGGAATCAAACACGGGGAATCAGAGGCGGGGAATCAGAGCTGGGGGAATCAGAGGCTGGGAATCAAAGTTGTGGAATCAGAGGCAGGGAATCAGATATGGGGAAACAGGGGCGGGGAATCAGAGGCGGGGAAACAGAGGAGGGGAATCAGATATGGGGAATCAGAGGCGGGGAATTAGAGTTGGGGAATCAGAGGCGGGGAATCAGAGGTGGGGAAACAGAGGCGGGGAATCAAACACGGGGAATCAGAGGTGGGGATTCAGAGGTTGGGAATCAGAGGCAGGGAATCAGAGGCGGGGAATCAGAGGCGGGGAATCAGAGGCAGGGATTCAGATGTGCGGAATCGGAGATGGGGAATCAGAGGCAGGGAATCAGAGGCGGGGAATCAGAGGCGGGGAATCAGAGGCCGGGAATCAGATATGGGGAATCAGAGGCGGGGAATCAGAGGTGGGGAAACAGAGGCTGGGAATCAGATATGGGGAATCAGAGGTGGGGAATCAGAGGTTGGGAATCAGAGGCAGGGAATCAGAGGCTTGGAATCAGATGCAGGGAATCAGATGCGGGGAATCAGAGGCGGGGAATCAGAGCTGGGGAATCAGAGGTGGGGAATCAGAGTTGGGGAATCAGAGGCGGGGACTTAGATATTGGGAAACAGAGGCGTGGAATCAGAGGCGGGGAAACAGAGGCGGGGAATCAGATATGGGGAATCAGAGATGGGGAATCAGAGGCAGGGAATCAGATGTGCGGAATCAGAGATGGGGAATCAAAGGCAGGGAATCAGAATCAGAAGCAGGGAATCAGAGGCCGGGAATCAGAGGCCGGAATCAGATGCCGGGAATAAGAGGCCGGGAATCAGAGGTGGGGATTCAGAGGCGGGGAATGAGATATGGGGAATCAGAGGCGGGGAATCAGAGGCGGGGAAACAGAGGCGGGGAATCAGATATGGGGAATCAGAGGTGGCGAATCAAAGGCGGTGATTCAGAGATGGGGAATCAGAGGACGGGAATCAGAGGCAGGGAATCAAACACGGGGAATCAGAGGCGGGGAATCAGAGCTGGGGAATCAGAGGCTGGGAATCAAAGTTGGGGAATCAGAGGCAGGGAATCAGATATGGGGAAACAGGGGCGGGGAATCAGAGGCAGGGAAACAGAGGTGGGGAATCAGATATGGGGAATCAGAGGCGGGGAATTAGAGTTGGGGAATCAGAGGCGGGGAATCAGAGGCAGGGAAACAGAGACGGGGAATCAAACACGGGGAATCAGAGGTGGGGAATCAGAGGTTGGGAATCAGAGGCAGGGAATCAGAGGCGGGGAATCAGAGGCGAGGAATCAGAGGCAGGGAATCAGATGTGCGGAATCGGAGATGGGGAATCAGAGGCAGGGAATCAGAGGCGGGGAATCAGAGTCCGGGAATCAGATATGGGGAAACAGAGGCGGGGAATCAGAGGCGGGGAAACAGAGGCTGGGAATCAGACATGGGGAATCAGAGGTGGGGAATCAGAGGTTGGGAATCAGAGGCAGGGAATCAGAGGCTTGGAATCAGATGCAGGGAATCAGATGCAGGGAATCAGAGGCGGGGAATCAGATGCAGGGAATCAGAGGCGGGGAATCAGAGCTGGGGAATCAGAGGTGGGGAATCAGAGTTGGGGAATCAGAGGCGGGGACTTAGATATTGGGAAACAGAGGCAGGGAATCAGAGGCGGGGAAACAGAGGCGGGGAATCAGATATGGGGAATCAGAGATGGGGAATCAGAGGCAGGGAATCAGATGTTCGGAATCAGAGATGGGGAATCAAAGGCAGGGAATCAGAATCAGAAGCAGGGAATCAGAGGCCGGGAATCAGAGGCCGGAATCAGATGCCGGGAATAAGAGGCTGGGAATCAGAGGTGGGGAATCAGAGTCCGGGAATCAGAGATGGGGTATCAGAGGCGGGGAATGAGATATGGGGAATCAGAGGCGGGGAATGAGAGGCGGGGAAACAGAGGCGAGGAATCAGATATGGGGAATCAGAGGTGGCGAATCAAAGGCAGTGAATCAGAGATGGGGAATCAGAGGCGGGGAATCAGAGGCAGGGAATCAAACACGGGGAATCAGAGGCGGGGAATCAGAGCTGGGGAATCAGAGGCGGGGAATCAGAGTTGGGGAATCAGAGGCGGGGAATCAGAGCTTGGGAATCAGAGGTGGGGATCAGAGTCAGGGAATCAGAGGCAGGGAATCAGATGTGCGGAATCCGAGATGGGGAATCAGAGGTGGGGAATCAGAGGCTGTGAATCAGAGATGGGGAATCAGAGGCGGGGAATCAGAGGCAGGAAATCAGACACGGGGATTCAGAGGCTGGGAATCAGACGGGGCGAATCAAAGGCGGGGAATCAGAGCTGGGGAATCAGAGGCAGGGAATCAGAGGTGGGGAATCAGAGGCAGGTAATCAGATGTGCGGAATCAGAGATGGGGAATCAGAGGCAGAGAATCAGAATCAGAAGCGGGGAGTCAGAGGCCGGGAATCAGAGGCCTGGAATCAGATGCTGGGAATAAGAGGCCGGGAATCAGAGGTGGGGAATCAGAGTCCGGGAGTCAGAGATGGGGATTCAGAGGCGGGGAATGAGATATGGAGAATCAGAGGCGGGGAATCAGAGGTGGGGAAACAGAGGTGGGGAATCAGATATGCGGAATCAGAGGTGGCGAATCAAAGGCGGTGAATCAGAGATGGGGAATCAGAGGCGGGGAATCAGAGGCAGGGAATCAAACACGGGGAATCAGAGGCGGGGAATCAGAGCTGGGGGAATCAGAGGCTGGGAATCAAAGTTGTGGAATCAGAGGCAGGGAATCAGATATGGGGAAACAGGGGCGGGGAATCAGAGGCGGGGAAACAGAGGCGGGGAATCAGATATGGGGAATCAGAGGCGGGGAATTAGAGTTGGGGAATCAGAGGCGGGGAATCAGAGGTGGGGAAACAGAGGCGGGGAATCAAACACGGGGAATCAGAGGTGGGGAATCAGAGGTTGGGAATCAGAGGCAGGGAATCAGAGGCGGGGAATCAGAGGCGGGGAATCAGAGGCAGGGATTCAGATGTGCGGAATCGGAGATGGGGAATCAGAGGCAGGGAATCAGAGGAGGGGAATCAGAGGCGGGGAATCAGAGGCCGGGAATCAGATATGGGGAATCAGAGGCGGGGAATCAGAGGTGGGGAAACAGAGGCTGGGAATCAGATATGGGGAATCAGAGGTGGGGAATCAGAGTTTGGGAATCAGATATGGGGAATCAGAGGCGGGGAATCAGAGGTGGGGAATCAGAGGCAGGGAATCAAACACGGGGAATCAGAGGCGGGGAATCAGAGCTGGGGGAATCAGAGGCTGGGAATCAAAGTTGTGGAATCAGAGGCAGGGAATCAGATATGGGGAAACAGGGGCGGGGAATCAGAGGCGGGGAAACAGAGGCGGGGAATCAGATATGGGGAATCAGAGGCAGGGAATTAGAGTTGGGGAATCAGAGGCGGGGAATCAGAGGTGGGGAAACAGAGGCGGGGAATCAAACACGGGGAATCAGAGGTGGGGAATCAGAGGTTGGGAATCAGAGGCAGGGAATCAGAGGCGGGGAATCAGAGGCGGGGAATCAGAGGCAGGGAATCAGATGTGCGGAATCGGAGATGGGGAATCAGAAGCAGGGAATCAGAGGCGGGGAATCAGAGTTGGGGCATCAGAGGTTGGGAATTAGATATGGGGAAACAGAGGCGGGGAATCAGAGGTGGGGAAACAGAGGCTGGGAATCAGATATGGGGAATCAGAGGTGGGGAATCAGAGGTTGGGAATCAGAGGCAGGGAATCAGAGGCTTGGAATCAGATGCAGGGAATCAGATGCGGGGAATCAGAGGCGGGGAATCAGAGCTGGGGAATCAGAGGTGGGGAATCAGAGTTGGGGAATCAGAGGCGGGGACTTAGATATTGGGAAACAGAGGCGTGGAATCAGAGGCGGGGAAACAGAGGCGGGGAATCAGATATGGGGAATCAGAGATGGGGAATCAGAGGCAGGGAATCAGATGTGCGGAATCAGAGATGGGGAATCAAAGGCAGGGAATCAGAATCAGAAGCAGGGAATCAGAGGCCGGGAATCAGAGGCCGGAATCAGATGCCGGGAATAAGAGGCCGGGAATCAGAGATGGGGAATCAGAGGCGGGGAATCAGAGGCAGGGAATCAAACACGGGGAATCAGAGGCGGGGAATCAGAGCTGGGGAATCAGAGGCTGGGAATCAAAGTTGGGGAATCAGAGTCAGGGAATCAGATATGGGGAAACAGGGGCGGGGAATCAGAGGCGGGGAAACAGAGGCGGGGAATCAGATATGGGGAATCAGAGGCGGGGAATTAGAGGCGTGGAAACAGAGGCGGGGAATCAGATATGGGGAATCAGAGGCGGGGAATCAGAGGCGTGGAAACAGAGGCGGGGAATCAGATATGGGGAATCAGAGGTGGGGAATCAGAGGCAGGTAATCAGATGTGCGGAATCAGAGATGGGGAATCAGAGGCAGAGAATCAGAATCAGAAGCGGGGAGTCAGAGGCCGGGAATCAGAGGCCTGGAATCAGATGCTGGGAATAAGAGGCCGGGAATCAGAGGTGGGGAATCAGAGTCCGGGAGTCAGAGATGGGGATTCAGAGGCGGGGAATGAGATATGGAGAATCAGAGGCGGGGAATCAGAGGCGGGGAAACAGAGGTGGGGAATCAGATATGGGGAATCAGAGGTGGCGAATCAAAGGCGGTGAATCAGAGATGGGGAATCAGAGGCGGGGAATCAGAGGCAGGGAATCAAACACGGGGAATCAGAGGCGGGGAATCAGAGCTGGGGGAATCAGAGGCTGGGAATCAAAGTTGTGGAATCAGAGGCAGGGAATCAGATATGGGGAAACAGGGGCGGGGAATCAGAGGCGGGGAAACAGAGGCGGGGAATCAGATATGGGGAATCAGAGGCGGGGAATTAGAGTTGGGGAATCAGAGGCGGGGAATCAGAGGTGGGGAAACAGAGGCGGGGAATCAAACACGGGGAATCAGAGGTGGGGAATCAGAGGTTGGGAATCAGAGGCAGGGAATCAGAGGCGGGGAATCAGAGGCGGGGAATCAGAGGCAGGGATTCAGATGTGCGGAATCGGAGATGGGGAATCAGAGGCAGGGAATCAGAGGCGGGGAATCAGAGTTGGGGCATCAGAGGTTGGGAATTAGATATGGGGAAACAGAGGCGGGGAATCAGAGGCGGGGAAACAGAGGCGGGAAATCAGATATGGGGAATCAGAGGTGGGGAATCAGAGGCAGGGAATCAGATGTGCGGAATCAGAGATGGGGAATCAGAGGCAGCGAATCAGAATCAGAAGCGGGGAATCAGAGGCCGGGAATCAGAGGCCGGGAATCAGATGCTGGGAATAAGAGGCCGGGAATCAGAGGTGGGGAATCAGAGTCCGGGAATCAGAGATGGGGATTCAGAGGCGGAAAATGAGATATGTAGAATCAGAGGCGGGGAATCAGAGGCGGGGAAACAGAGGTGGGGAATCAGATATGTGGAATCAGAGGTGGCGAATCAAAGGCAGTGAATCAG
Organism: Narcine bancroftii; assembly: GCF_036971445.1. Classification (NCBI taxonomy): domain Eukaryota; kingdom Metazoa; phylum Chordata; class Chondrichthyes; order Torpediniformes; family Narcinidae; genus Narcine; species Narcine bancroftii. The sequence continues at coordinate 3,097,855 of NW_027211895.1, read as the reverse complement.
AGATGGGGAATCAGAGGCGGGGAATCAGAGGCAGGGAATCAAACACGGGAAATCAGGGGCGGGGAATCAGAGCTGGGGAATCAGAGGCGGGGAATCAGAGTTGGGGAATCAGAGGCAGGGAATCAGATATGGGGAAACAAGGGCAGGGAATCAGAGGCGGGGAAACAGAGGCGGGGAATCAGATATGGGGAATCAGAGGTGTGGAATCAGAGGTTGGGAATCAGAGGCAGGGAATCAGAGGCGGCGAAACAGAGGCGGGGAATCAGATATGGGGAATCAGAGCTGGCGAATCAAAGGTGGTGTAACAGAGATGGGGAATCAGGGCAGGGAATCAGAGGCAGGGAATCAAACACGGGGAATCAGAGCTGGGGAATCAGAGGCGGGGAATTAGAGTTGGGGAATCAGAGACGGGGAAGCAGAGGCAGGGAATCAGACGCGGGGATTCAGAGGCGGGGAATCATAGTTGGGAATCAGAGGCGGATAATCAGATATGGGGAAACAGAGGCGGGGAAACAGGGGCGGGGAAACAGAGGCGGGGAATCAGATATGGGGAATCGGATGCGGGGAATCAGAGGCGGGGAATCAGAGCTGTGGAATCAGAGGCGGGGAATCAGAGTTGGGGCATCAGAGGTGGGGAATTAGATATGGGGAAACAGAGGCGGGGAATCAGAGGCGTGGAAACAGAGGCGGGGAATCAGATATGGGGAATCAGACGTGGGGAATCAGAGGCAGGTAATCAGACATGCGGAATCAGAGATGGGGAATCAGAGGCAGGGAATCAGAATCAGAAGCGGGGAGTCAGAGGCCGGGAATCAGAGGCCTGGAATCAGATGCTGGGAATAAGAGGCCGGGAATCAGAGGTGGGGAATCAGAGTCCGGGAATCAGAGATGGGGAGTCAGAGGCGGGGAATGAGATATGGAGAATCAGAGGCGGGGAATCAGAGGCGGGGAAACAGAGGTGGGGAATCAGATATGGGGAATCAGAGGTGGCGAATCAAAGGCGGTGAATCAGAGATGGGGAATCAGAGGCGGGGATACAGAGGCAGGGAATCAAACACGGGGAATCAGAGGCGGGGAATCAGAGCTGGGGAATCAGAGGCTGGTAATCAAAGTTGGGGAATCAGAGTCAGGGAATCAGATATGGGGAAACAGGGGCGGGGAATCAGAGGCGGGGAAACAGAGGCGGGGAATCAGATATGGGGAATCAGAGGCGGGGAATTAGAGGCGTGGAAACAGAGGCGGGGAATCAGATATGGGGAATCAGAGGCGGGGAATCAGAGGCGTGGAAACAGAGGCGGGGAATCAGATATGGGGAATCAGAGGTGGGGAATCAGAGGCAGGTAATCAGATGTGCGGAATCAGAGATGGGGAATCAGAGGCAGAGAATCAGAATCAGAAGCGGGGAGTCAGAGGCCGGGAATCAGAGGCCTGGAATCAGATGCTGGGAATAAGAGGCCGGGAATCAGAGGTGGGGAATCAGAGTCCGGGAGTCAGAGATGGGGATTCAGAGGCGGGGAATGAGATATGGAGAATCAGAGGCGGGGAATCAGAGGCGGGGAAACAGAGGTGGGGAATCAGATATGGGGAATCAGAGGTGGCGAATCAAAGGCGGTGAATCAGAGATGGGGAATCAGAGGCGGGGAATCAGAGGCAGGGAATCAAACACGGGGAATCAGAGGCGGGGAATCAGAGCTGGGGGAATCAGAGGCTGGGAATCAAAGTTGTGGAATCAGAGGCAGGGAGTCAGATATGGGGAAACAGGGGCGGGGAATCAGAGGCGGGGAAACAGAGGCGGGTAATCAGATATGGGGAATCAGAGGCGGGGAATTAGAGTTGGGGAATCAGAGGCGGGGAATCAGAGGTGGGGAAACAGAGGCGGGGAATCAAACACGGGGAATCAGAGGTGGGGATTCAGAGGTTGGGAATCAGAGGCAGGGAATCAGAGTCGGGGAATCAGAGGCGGGGAATCAGAGGCAGGGATTCAGATGTGCGGAATCGGAGATGGGGAATCAGAGGCAGGGAATCAGAGGCGGGGAATCAGAGGCGGGGAATCAGAGGCCGGGAATCAGATATGGGGAATCAGAGGCGGGGAATCAGAGGTGGGGAAACAGAGGCTGGGAATCAGATATGGGGAATCAGAGGTGGGGAATCAGAGGTTGGGAATCAGAGGCAGGGAATCAGAGGCTTGGAATCAGATGCAGGGAATCAGATGCGGGGAATCAGAGGCGGGGAATCAGAGCTGGGGAATCAGAGGTGGGGAATCAGAGTTGGGGAATCAGAGGCGGGGACTTAGATATTGGGAAACAGAGGCGTGGAATCAGAGGCGGGGAAACAGAGGCGGGGAATCAGATATGGGGAATCAGAGATGGGGAATCAAAGGCAGGGAATCAGAATCAGAAGCAGGGAATCAGAGGCCGGGAATCAGAGGCCGGAATCAGATGCCGGGAATAAGAGGCCGGGAATCAGAGGTGGGGATTCAGAGGCGGGGAATGAGATATGGGGAATCAGAGGCGGGGAATCAGAGGCGGGGAAACAGAGGCGGGGAATCAGATATGGGGAATCAGAGGTGGCGAATCAAAGGCGGTGATTCAGAGATGGGGAATCAGAGGACGGGAATCAGAGGCAGGGAATCAAACACGGGGAATCAGAGGCGGGGAATCAGAGCTGGGGAATCAGAGGCTGGGAATCAAAGTTGGGGAATCAGAGGCAGGGAATCAGATATGGGGAAACAGGGGCGGGGAATCAGAGGCAGGGAAACAGAGGCGGGGAATCAGATATGGGGAATCAGAGGCGGGGAATTAGAGTTGGGGAATCAGAGGCGGGGAATCAGAGGCAGGGAAACAGAGACGGGGAATCAAACACGGGGAATCAGAGGTGGGGAATCAGAGGTTGGGAATCAGAGGCAGGGAATCAGAGGCGGGGAATCAGAGGCGGGGAATCAGAGGCAGGGAATCAGATGTGCGGAATCGGAGATGGGGAATCAGAGGCAGGGAATCAGAGGCGGGGAATCAGAGTCCGGGAATCAGATATGGGGAAACAGAGGCGGGGAATCAGAGGCGGGGAAACAGAGGCTGGGAATCAGACATGGGGAATCAGAGGTGGGGAATCAGAGGTTGGGAATCAGAGGCAGGGAATCAGAGGCTTGGAATCAGATGCAGGGAATCAGATGCAGGGAATCAGAGGCGGGGAATCAGATGCAGGGAATCAGAGGCGGGGAATCAGAGCTGGGGAATCAGAGGTGGGGAATCAGAGTTGGGGAATCAGAGGCGGGGACTTAGATATTGGGAAACAGATGCAGGGAATCAGAGGCGGGGAAACAGAGGCGGGGAATCAGATATGGGGAATCAGAGATGGGGAATCAGAGGCAGGGAATCAGATGTTCGGAATCAGAGATGGGGAATCAAAGGCAGGGAATCAGAATCAGAAGCAGGGAATCAGAGGCCGGGAATCAGAGGCCGGAATCAAATGCCGGGAATAAGAGGCTGGGAATCAGAGGTGGGGAATCAGAGTCCGGGAATCAGAGATGGGGAATCAGATGCGGGGAATGAGATATGGGGAATCAGAGGCGGGGAATGAGAGGCGGGGAAACAGAGGCGAGGAATCAGATATGGGGAATCAGAGGTGGCGAATCAAAGGCAGTGAATCAGAGATGGGGAATCAGAGGCGGGGAATCAGAGGCAGGGAATCAAACACGGGGAATCAGAGGCGGGGAATCAGAGCTGGGGAATCAGAGGCGGGGAATCAGAGTTGGGGAATCAGAGGCGGGGAATCAGAGCTTGGGAATCAGAGGTGGGGATCAGAGTCAGGGAATCAGAGGCAGGGAATCAGATGTGCGGAATCCGAGATGGGGAATCAGAGGTGGGGAATCAGAGGCTGTGAATCAGAGATGGGGAATCAGAGGCGGGGAATCAGAGGCAGGAAATCAGACACGGGGATTCAGAGGCTGGGAATCAGACGGGGCGAATCAAAGGCGGGGAATCAGAGCTGGGGAATCAGAGGCAGGGAATCAGAGTTGGGGATTCAGAGGCGGGGAATCAGATATGGGGAAACAGAGGCGGGGAATCAGAGGCGGGCAAACAGAGGCGGGGAATTAGATATGGGGAATCAGAGGTGGGGAATCAGAGGTGGTGAATCAGAGATGGGGAATCACAGGCGGGGAATCAGAGGCAGGGAATAGAACGCGGGGAATCAGAGGCAGGGAATCAGAGTTGGGGCATCAGAGGTTGGGAATTAGATATGGGGAAACAGAGGCGGGGAATCAGAGGCGGGGAAACAGAGGCGGGAAATCAGATATGGGGAATCAGAGGTGGGGAATCAGAGCAGGGAATCAGATGTGCGGAATCAGAGATGGGGAATCAGAGGCAGCGAATCAGAATCAGAAGCGGGGAATCAGAGGCCGGGAATCAGAGGCCGGGAATCAGATGCTGGGAATAAGAGGCCGGGAATCAGAGGTGGGGAATCAGAGTCCGGGAATCAGAGATGGGGATTCAGAGGCGGAAAATGAGATATGTAGAATCAGAGGCGGGGAATCAGAGGCGGGGAAACAGAGGTGGGGAATCAGATATGTGGAATCAGAGGTGGCGAATCAAAGGCAGTGAATCAGAGATGGGGAATCAGAGGCGGGGAATCAGAGGCAGGGAATCAAACACGGGAAATCAGGGGCGGGGAATCAGAGCTGGGGAATCAGAGGCGGGGAATCAGAGTTGGGGAATCAGAGGCAGGGAATCAGATATGGGGAAACAAGGGCAGGGAATCAGAGGCGGGGAAACAGAGGCGGGGAATCAGATATGGGGAATCAGAGGTGTGGAATCAGAGGTTGGGAATCAGAGGCAGGGAATCAGAGGCGGCGAAACAGAGGCGGGGAATCAGATATGGGGAATCAGAGGTGGCGAATCAAAGGCGGTGTAACAGAGATGGGGAATTAGGGCAGGGAATCAGAGGCAGGGAATCAAACACGGGGAATCAGAGCTGGGGAATCAGAGGCGGGGAATTAGAGTTGGGGAATGAGAGGCGGGGAATCAGAGGCGGGGCAACAGAGGCGGGGAATCAGATATGGGGAATCAGAGGTGGGGAATCAGAGGTTCGGAATGAGAGGCAGGGAATCAGAGGCGGGGAATCAGAGGCAGGGAATCAGATGTGCGGAATCGGAGATGGGGAGTCAGAGGTAGGGAATCAGAGGTGGGGAATCAGAGGCGGGGAATAAGAGGCCGGGAATCAGATATGGGGAAACAGAGGTGGGGAATCAGAGGCGGGGTAACAGAGGCGGGGAATCAGATATGGGGAATCAGAGGTGGGGAATCAGAGGTTGGGAATCAGAGGCAGCGAATCAGAGGCTTGGAATCAGATGCAGGGAATCAGATGCGGGGAATCAGAGGCGGGGAATCAGAGCTGGGGAATCAGAGGTGGGGAATCAGAGTTGGGGAATCAGAGGCGGGGACTTAGACATTGGGAAACTGAGGCGGGAAATCAGAGGCGGGAAAACAGAGGCGGGGAATCAGATATGGGGAATCAGAGGTGGGGAATCAGAGGCAGGGAATCAGATGTGCGGAATCAGAGATGGGGAATCAGAGGCAGGGAATCAGAATCAGAAGCAGGGAATCAGAGGCCGGGAATCAGAGGCCGGAATCAGATGCCGGGAATAAGAGGCCGGGAATCAGAGGTGGGGAATCAGAGTCTGGGAATCAGAGATGGGGATTCAGAGGCGGGGAATGAGATATGGGGAATCAGAGGCGGGGAATCAGAGGCGGGGAAACAGATGCGGGGAATCAGATATGGGGAATCAGAGGTGGCGAATCAAAGGCGGTGAATCAGAGATGCGGAATCAGAGGCCGGGAATCAGAGGCAGGGAATCAAACACGGGGAATCAGAGTTGGGGAATCAGAGACAGGGAATCAGATATGGGGAAACAAGGGCAGGGAATCAGAGGTGGGGAAACAGAGGCGGGGAATCAGATATGGGGAATCAGAGGTGTGGAATCAGAGGTTGGGAATCAGAGGCAGGGAATCAGAGGCGGCGAAACAGAGGCGGGGAATCAGATATGGGGAATCAGAGGTGGCGAATCAAAGGCGGTGTAACAGAGATGGGGAATCAGGGCAGGGAATCAGAGGCAGGGAATCAAACACGGGGAATCAGAGCTGGGGAATTAGAGTATGGGAATCAGAGGAGGGGAATCAGAGGCGGGGCAACAGAGGCGGGGAATCAGATATGGGGAATCAGAGGTGGGGAATCAGAGGTTCGGAATCAGAGGCTGGGAATCAGAGGCGGGGAATCAGAGGCAGGGAATCAGATGTGCGGAATCGGAGATGGGGAATCAGAGGTAGGGAATCAGAGGTGGGGAATCAGAGGCGGGGAATAAGAGGCCGGGAATCAGATATGGGGAAACAGAGTTGGGGAATCAGAGGCGGGGTAACAGAGGCGGGGAATCAGATATGGGGAATCAGAGGTGGGGAATCAGAGGTTGGGAATCAGAGGCAGCGAATCAGAGGCTTGGAATCAGATGCAGGGAATCAGATGCGGGGAATCAGAGGCGGGGAATCAGAGCTGGGGAATCAGAGGTGGGGAATCAGAGTTGGGGAATCAGAGGCGGGGACTTAGATATTGGGAAACAGAGGCGGGAAATCAGAGGCGGGGAAACAGAGGCGGGGAATCAGATATGGGGAATCAGAGGTGGGGAAACAGAGGCAGGGAATCAGATGTGCGGAATCAGAGATGGGGAATCAGAGGCAGGGAATCAGAATCAGAAGCAGGGAATCAGAGGCCGGGAATCAGAGGCCGGAATCAGATGCCGGGAATAAGAGGCCGGGAATCAGAGGTGGGGAATCAGAGTCCGGGAATCAGAGATGGGGATTCAGAGGCGGGGAATGAGATATGGGGAATCAGAGGCGGGGAATCAGAGGCGGGGAAACAGATGCGGGGAATCAGATATGGGGAATCAGAGGTGGCGAATCAAAGGCGGTGAATCAGAGATGCGGAATCAGAGGCCGGGAATCAGAGGCAGGGAATCAAACACGGGGAATCAGAGGCGGGGAATCAGAGCTGGGGAATCAGAGGCGGGGAATTAGAGTTGGGGAATCAGAGGCGGGGAAGCAGAGGCAGGGAATCAGACGCGGGGATTCAGAGGCGGGGAATCATAGTTGGGAATCAGAGGCGGATAATCAGATATGGGGAAACAGAGGCGGGGAATCAGGGGCGGGGAAACAGAGGCCGGAATCAGATGCCGGGAATAAGAGGCCGGGAATCAGAGGTGGGGAATCAGAGTCCGGGAATCAGAGATGGGGATTCAGAGGCGGGGAATGAGATATGGGGAATCAGGGGCGGGGAAACAGAGGCGGGGAATCAGATATGGGGAATCGGATGCGGGGAATCAGAGGCGGGGAATCAGAGCTGTGGAATCAGAGGCGGGGAATCAGAGTTGGGGCATCAGAGGTGGGGAATTAGATATGGGGAAACAGAGGCGGGGAATCAGAGGCGTGGAAACAGAGGCGGGGAATCAGATATGGGGAATCAGACGTGGGGAATCAGAGGCAGGGAATCAGAATCAGAAGCGGGGAGCCAGAGGCCGGGAATCAGAGGCCTGGAATCAGATGCTGGGAATAAGAGGCCGGGAATCAGAGGTGGGGAATCAGAGTCCGGGAATCAGAGATGGGGAGTCAGAGGCGGGGAATGAGATATGGAGAATCAGAGGCGGGGAATCAGAGGCGGGGAAACAGAGGTGGGGAATCAGATATGGGGAATCAGAGGTGGCGAATCAAAGGCGGTGAATCAGAGATGGGGAATCAGAGGCGGGGAATCAGAGGCAGGGAATCAAACACGGGGAATCAGAGGCGGGGAATCAGAGCTGGGGAATCAGAGGCTGGGAATCAAAGTTGGGGAATCAGAGTCAGGGAATCAGATATGGGGAAACAGGGGCGGGGAATCAGAGGCGGGGAAACAGAGGCGGGGAATCAGATATGGGGAATCAGAGGCGGGGAATTAGAGTTGGGGAATCAGAGGTGGGGAATTAGTGGTGGGGAAACAGAGGCGGGGAATCAAACACGGGGAATCAGAGGCGGGGAATCAGAGGCAGGGAATCAGATGTGCGGAATCGGTGAAGGGGAATCAGAGGCAGGGAATCAGAGGCGGGGAATCAGAGGCCGGGAATCAGATATGGGGAAACAGAGGCGGGGAATCAGAGGCGGGGAAACAGAGGCTGGGAATCAGATATGGGGAATCAGAGGTGGGGAATCAGAGGTTGGGAATCAGAGGCAGGGGATCAGAGGCTTGGAATCAGATGCAGGGAATCAGATGCGGGGAATCAGAGGCGGGGAATCAGAGCTGGGGAATCAGAGTCTGGGAATCAAAGTTGGGGAATCAGAGGCAGGGAATCAGATATGGGGAAACAGGGTCGGGGAATCAGAGGCGGGGAAACAGAGGCGGGGAATCAAATATGGGGAATCAGAGGCGGGGAATTAGAGTTGGGGAATCAGAGGCGGGGAATCAGAGGCGGGGAAACAGAGGCGGGGAATCAAACACGGGGAATCAGAGGTGGGGAATCAGAGGTTGGGAATCAGAGGCAGGGAATCAGAGGCGGGGAATCAGAGGCGGGGAATGAGAGGCAGGGAATCAGATGTGCGGAATCGGAGATGGGGAATCAGAGGCAGGGAATCAGAGGCGGGGAATCAGAGGCGGGGAATCAGAGGCCGGGAATCAGATATGGGGAAACAGAAGCGGGGAATCAGTGGCGGGGAAACAGAGGCTGGGAATCAGGTATGGGGAATCAGATGTGGGGAATCAGAGGCGGGGAATCAGAGCTGGGGAATCAGAGGTGGGGAATCAAAGTTGGGGAATCAGAGGCGGGGACTTAGATATGGGGAAACAGAGGCGGGGAATCAGAGATGGGGAAACAGAGGCGGGGATTCAGATATGGGGAATCAGAGGTGGGGAATCAGAGGCAGGGAATTAGATGTGCGGAATCAGAAATGGGGAATCAGAGGCAGGGAATCAGAATCAGAAGCAGGGAATCAGAGGCCGGGAATCAGAGGCCGGAATCAGATGCCGGGAATAAGAGGTCGGGAATCAGAGGTGGGGAATAAGAGTCCGGGAATCAGAGATGGGGAATCAGAGGCGGGGAATGAGATATGGGGAATCAGTGGCGGGGAATCAGAGGCGGGGAAACAGTGGCGAGGAATCAGATATGGGGAATCAGAGGTGGCGAATCAAAGGCGGTGAATCAGAGATGGGGAATCAGAGCTGGGGAATCAGAGGCAGGGGATCAAACACGGGGAATCAGAGGCGGGGAATCAGAGCTGGGGAATCAGAGGCGGGGAATCAGAGTTGGGGAATCAGAGGCGGGGAATCAGAGCTGGGGAATCAGAGGTGGGGAATCAGAGTCGGGGAATCAGAGGCAGGGAATCGGATGTGCGGAATCAGAGATGGGGAATCAGAGGTGGGGAATCAGAGGCGGTGAATCTGAGATGGGGAATCAGAGGCGGGGAATCAGAGGCAGGTTATCAGACACGGGGATTCAGAGGCTGGGAATCAGACGGGGGGAATCAAAGGCGGGGAATGAAGCTGGGGAATCAGAGGCAGGGAATCAGAGTTGGGGATTCAGAGGCGGGGAATCAGATATGGGGAAACAGAGGCGGGGAATCAGAGGCGGGCAAACAGAGGCGGGGAATTAGATATGGGGAATCGGATGTGGAGAATCAGAGGCAGGGAATCAGAGCTGGGGAATCAGAGGCGGGAAATCAGAGTTGGGGCATCAGAGGTGGGGAATTAGATCTGGGGAAACAGAGGCGGGGAATCAGATGTGCGGAATCAGAGGCGGGGAATCAGAGGCAGGGAATCAGAATCAGAAGCGGGGAGTCAGAGGCCGGGAATCAGAGGCCTGGAATCAGATGCTGGGAATAAGAGGCCGGGAATCAGAGGTGGGGAATCAGAGTCCGGGAATCAGAGATGGGGAGTCAGAGGCGGGGAATGAGATATGGAGAATCAGAGGCGGGGAATCAGAGGTGGGGAAACAGAGGTGGGGAATCAGATATGGGGAATCAGAGGTGGCGAATCAAAGGCTGTGAATCAGAGATGGGGAATCAGAGGCGGGGAATCAGAGGCAGGGAATCAAACACGGGGAATCAGAGGCGGGGAATCAGAGCTGGGGAATCAAAGGCTGGGAATCAAAGTTGGGGAATCAGAGGCAGGGAATCAGATATGGGGAAACAGGGGCGGGGAATCAGAGGCGGGGAAACAGAGGCAGGGAATCAGATATGGGGAATCAGAGGCGGGGAATTAGAGTTGGGGAATCAGAGGCGGGGAATCAGAGGCGGGGAAACAGAGGCGGGGAATCAAACACGGGGAATCAGAGGTGGGGAATCAGAGGTTGGGAATCAGAGGCAGGGAATCAGAGGCGGGGAATCAGAGGCGGGGAATCAGAGGCAGGGAATCAGATGTGCGGAATCGGAGATGAGGAATCAGAGGCAGGGAATCAGAGGCGGGGAATCAGATGCGGGGAATCAGAGGCCGGGAATCAGATATGGGGAAACAGAAGCGGGGAATCAGAGGCGGGGAAACAGAGGCTGGGAATCAGATATGGGGAATCAGAGGTGGGGAAACAGAGGTTGGGAATCAGAGGCAGGGAATCAGAGGCTTGGAATCAGATGCAGGGAATCAGATGCGGGGAATCAGAGGCGGGGAATCAGAGCTGGGGAATCAGAGGCTGGGAATCAAAGTTGGGGAATCAGAGGCAGGGAATCAGAGGCGGGGAATCAGATGCGGGGAATCAGAGGCCGGGAATCAGATATGGGGAAACAGAGGCGGGGAATCAGAGGCGGGGAAACGAGAGGCTGGGAATCAGATATGGGGAATCAGAGGTGGGGAATCAGAGGTTGGGAATCAGAGGCAGGGAATCAGAGGCTTGGAATCAGATGCAGGGAATCAGATGCGGGGAATCAGAGGCGGGGAATCAGAGCTGGGGAATCAGAGGCTGGGAATCAAAGTTGGGGAATCAGAGGCAGGGAATCAGATATGGGGAAACAGGGGCGGGGAATCAGAGGCGGGGAAACAGAGGCGGGGAATCAGATATGGGGAATCAGAGGCGGGGAATTAGAGTTGGGGAATCAGAGGCGGGGAATCAGAGGCGGGGATACAGAGGCGGGGAATCAAACACGGGGAATCAGAGGTGGGGAATCAGAGGTTGGGAATCAGAGGCAGGGAATCAGAGGCGGGGAATCAGAGGCGGGGAATCAGAGGCAGGGAATCAGATGTGCGGAATCGGAGATGGGGAATCAGAGGCAGGGAATCAGAGGCGGGGAATCAGAGGCGGGGAACCAGAGGCCGGGAATCAGATATGGGGAAACAGAGGCGGGGAATCAGAGGCGGGGAAACAGATGCTGGGAATCAGATATGGGGAATCAGAGGTGGGCAATCAGAGGTTGGGAATCAGAGGCAGGGGATCAGAGGCTTGGAATCAGATGCAGGGAATCAGATGCGGGGAATCAGAGGCGGGGAATCAGAGCTGGGGAATCAGAGTCTGGGAATCAAAGTTGGGGAATCAGAGGCGGGGAATCAGATATGGGGAATCACGGGCGGGGAATCAGAGGCGGGGAAACAGAGGCGGGGAATCAGATATGGGGAAGCAGAGGCGGGGAATTAGAGTTGGGGAATCAGAGGCGGGGAATCAGAGGCGGGGAGACAGAGGCGGGGAATCAAACACGGGGAATCAGAGGTGGGGAATCAGAGGTTGGGAATCAGAGGCAGGGAATCAGAGGCGGGGAATGAGAGGCGGGGAATGAGAGGCAGGGAATCAGATGTGCGGAATCGGAGATGGGGAATCAGAGGCACGGAATCAGAGGCGGGGAATCAGAGGCGGGGAATCAGAGGCCGGGAATCAGATGTGGGGAAACAGAGGCTGGGAATCAGAGGCGGGGAAACAGAGGCTGGGAATCAGGTATGGGGAATCATATGTGGGGAATCAGAGGCGGGGAATCAGAGCTGGGGAATCAGAGGTGGGGAATCAAAGTTGGGGATTCAGAGGCGGGGAATCAGATATGGGGAAACAGAGGCGGGGAATCAGAGGCGGGCAAACAGAGGCGGGGAATTAGATATGGGGAATCAGAGGTGGGGAATCAGAGGTGGTGAATCAGAGATGGGGAATCACAGGCGGGGAATCAGAGGCAGGGAATAGAACGCGGGGAATCAGAGGCAGGGAATCAGAGTTGGGGCATCAGAGGCGGGGAATCAGAGGCAGGAAATCAGACACGGGGATTCAGAGGCTGGGAATCAGACGGGGCGAATCAAAGGCGGGGAATCAGAGCTGGGGAATCAGAGGCAGGGAATCAGAGTTGGGGATTCAGAGGCGGGGAATCAGATATGGGGAAACAGAGGCGGGGAATCAGAGGCGGGCAAACAGAGGCGGGGAATTAGATATGGGGAATCAGAGGTGGGGAATCAGAGGTGGTGAATCAGAGATGGGGAATCACAGGCGGGGAATCAGAGGCAGGGAATAGAACGCGGGGAATCAGAGGCAGGGAATCAGAGTTGGGGCATCAGAGGTTGGGAATTAGATATGGGGAAACAGAGGCGGGGAATCAGAGGCGGGGAAACAGAGGCGGGAAATCAGATATGGGGAATCAGAGGTGGGGAATCAGAGGCAGGGAATCAGATGTGCGGAATCAGAGATGGGGAATCAGAGGCAGCGAATCAGAATCAGAAGCGGGGAATCAGAGGCCGGGAATCAGAGGCGGGGAATCAGAGGCAGGAAATCAGACACGGGGATTCAGAGGCTGGGAATCAGACGGGGCGAATCAAAGGTGGGGAATCAGAGCTGGGGAATCAGAGGCAGGGAATCAGAGGTGGGGAATCAGAGGCAGGTAATCAGATGTGCGGAATCAGAGATGGGGAATCAGAGGCAGAGAATCAGAATCAGAAGCGGGGAGTCAGAGGCCGGGAATCAGAGGCCTGGAATCAGATGCTGGGAATAAGAGGCCGGGAATCAGAGGTGGGGAATCAGAGTCCGGGAGTCAGAGATGGGGATTCAGAGGCGGGGAATGAGATATGGAGAATCAGAGGCGGGGAATCAGATGCGGGGAAACAGAGGTGGGGAATCAGATATGCGGAATCAGAGGTGGCGAATCAAAGGCGGTGAATCAGAGATGGGGAATCAGAGGCGGGGAATCAGAGGCAGGGAATCAAACACGGGGAATCAGAGGCGGGGAATCAGAGCTGGGGGAATCAGAGGCTGGGAATCAAAGTTGTGGAATCAGAGGCAGGGAATCAGATATGGGGAAACAGGGGCGGGGAATCAGAGGCGGGGAAGCAGAGGCGGGGAATCAGATATGGGGAATCAGAGGCGGGGAATTAGAGTTGGGGAATCAGAGGCGGGGAATCAGAGGTGGGGAAACAGAGGCGGGGAATCAAACACGGGGAATCAGAGGTGGGGAATCAGAGGTTGGGAATCAGAGGCAGGGAATCAGAGGCGGGGAATCAGAGGCGGGGAATCAGAGGCAGGGATTCAGATGTGCGGAATCGGAGATGGGGAATCAGAGGCAGGGAATCAGAGGAGGGGAATCAGAGGCGGGGAATCAGAGGCCGGGAATCAGATATGGGGAATCAGAGGCGGGGAATCAGAGGTGGGGAAACAGAGGCTGGGAATCAGATATGGGGAATCAGAGGTGGGGAATCAGAGGTTGGGAATCAGATATGGGGAATCAGAGGCGGGGAATCAGAGGTGGGGAATCAGAGGCAGGGAATCAAACACGGGGAATCAGAGGCGAGGAATCAGAGCTGGGGGAATCAGAGGCTGGGAATCAAAGTTGTGGAATCAGAGGCAGGGAATCAGATATGGGGAAACAGGGGCGGGGAATCAGAGGCGGGGAAACAGAGGCGGGGAATCAGATATGGGGAATCAGAGGCGGGGAATTAGAGTTGGGGAATCAGAGGCGGGGAATCAGAGGTGGGGAAACAGAGGCGGGGAATCAAACACGGGGAATCAGAGGTGGGGAATCAGAGGTTGGGAATCAGAGGCAGGGAATCAGAGGCGGGGAATCAGAGGCGGGGAATCAGAGGCAGGGAATCAGATGTGCGGAATCGGAGATGGGGAATCAGAAGCAGGGAATCAGAGGCGGGGAATCAGAGTTGGGGCATCAGAGGTTGGGAATTAGATATGGGGAAACAGAGGCGGGGAATCAGAGGTGGGGAAACAGAGGCTGGGAATCAGATATGGGGAATCAGAGGTGGGGAATCAGAGGTTGGGAATCAGAGGCAGGGAATCAGAGGCTTGGAATCAGATGCAGGGAATCAGATGCGGGGAATCAGAGGCGGGGAATCAGAGCTGGGGAATCAGAGGTGGGGAATCAGAGTTGGGGAATCAGAGGCGGGGACTTAGATATTGGGAAACAGAGGCGTGGAATCAGAGGCGGGGAAACAGAGGCGGGGAATCAGATATGGGGAATCAGAGATGGGGAATCAAAGGCAGGGAATCAGAATCAGAAGCAGGGAATCAGAGGCCGGGAATCAGAGGCCGGAATCAGATGCCGGGAATAAGAGGCCGGGAATCAGAGATGGGGAATCAGAGGCGGGGAATCAGAGGCAGGGAATCAAACACGGGGAATCAGAGGCGGGGAATCAGAGCTGGGGAATCAGAGGCTGGGAATCAAAGTTGGGGAATCAGAGTCAGGGAATCAGATATGGGGAAACAGGGGCGGGGAATCAGAGGCGGGGAAACAGAGGCGGGGAATCAGATATGGGGAATCAGAGGCGGGGAATTAGAGGCGTGGAAACAGAGGCGGGGAATCAGATATGGGGAATCAGAGGCGGGGAATCAGAGGCGTGGAAACAGAGGCGGGGAATCAGATATGGGGAATCAGAGGTGGGGAATCAGAGGCAGGTAATCAGATGTGCGGAATCAGAGATGGGGAATCAGAGGCAGAGAATCAGAATCAGAAGCGGGGAGTCAGAGGCCGGGAATCAGAGGCCTGGAATCAGATGCTGGGAATAAGAGGCCGGGAATCAGAGGTGGGGAATCAGAGTCCGGGAGTCAGAGATGGGGATTCAGAGGCGGGGAATGAGATATGGAGAATCAGAGGCGGGGAATCAGAGGCGGGGAAACAGAGGTGGGGAATCAGATATGGGGAATCAGAGGTGGCGAATCAAAGGCGGTGAATCAGAGATGGGGAATCAGAGGCGGGGAATCAGAGGCAGGGAATCAAACACGGGGAATCAGAGGCGGGGAATCAGAGCTGGGGGAATCAGAGGCTGGGAATCAAAGTTGTGGAATCAGAGGCAGGGAATCAGATATGGGGAAACAGGGGCGGGGAATAAGAGGCGGGGAAACAGAGGCGGGGAATCAGATATGGGGAATCAGAGGCGGGGAATTAGAGTTGGGGAATCAGAGGCGGGGAATCAGAGGTGGGGAAACAGAGGCGGGGAATCAAACACGGGGAATCAGAGGTGGGGAATCAGAGGTTGGGAATCAGAGGCAGGGAATCAGAGGCGGGGAATCAGAGGCGGGGAATCAGAGGCAGGGATTCAGATGTGCGGAATCGGAGATGGGGAATCAGAGGCAGGGAATCAGAGGCGGGGAATCAGAGTTGGGGCATCAGAGGTTGGGAATTAGATATGGGGAAACAGAGGCGGGGAATCAGAGGCGGGGAAACAGAGGCGGGAAATCAGATATGGGGAATCAGAGGTGGGGAATCAGAGGCAGGGAATCAGATGTGCGGAATCAGAGATGGGGAATCAGAGGCAGCGAATCAGAATCAGAAGCGGGGAATCAGAGGCCGGGAATCAGAGGCCGGGAATCAGATGCTGGGAATAAGAGGCCGGGAATCAGAGGTGGGGAATCAGAGTCCGGGAATCAGAGATGGGGATTCAGAGGCGGAAAATGAGATATGTAGAATCAGAGGCGGGGAATCAGAGGCGGGGAAACAGAGGTGGGGAATCAGATATGTGGAATCAGAGGTGGCGAATCAAAGGCAGTGAATCAGAGATGGGGAATCAGAGGCGGGGAATCAGAGGCAGGGAATCAAACACGGGAAATCAGGGGCGGGGAATCAGAGCTGGGGAATCAGAGGCGGGGAATCAGAGTTGGGGAATCAGAGGCAGGGAATCAGATATGGGGAAACAAGGGCAGGGAATCAGAGGCGGGGAAACAGAGGCGGGGAATCAGATATGGGGAATCAGAGGTGTGGAATCAGAGGTTGGGAATCAGAGGCAGGGAATCAGAGGCGGCGAAACAGAGGCGGGGAATCAGATATGGGGAATCAGAGGTGGCGAATCAAAGGCGGTGTAACAGAGATGGGGAATCAGGGCAGGGAATCAGAGGCAGGGAATCAAACACGGGGAATCAGAGCTGGGGAATCAGAGGCGGGGAATTAGAGTTGGGGAATCAGAGGCGGGGAAGCAGAGGCAGGGAATCAGACGCGGGGATTCAGAGGCGGGGAATCATAGTTGGGAATCAGAGGCGGATAATCAGATATGGGGAAACAGAGGCGGGGAAACAGGGGCGGGGAAACAGAGGCGGGGAATCAGATATGGGGAATCGGATGCGGGGAATCAGAGGCGGGGAATCAGAGCTGTGGAATCAGAGGCGGGGAATCAGAGTTGGGGCATCAGAGGTGGGGAATTAGATATGGGGAAACAGAGGCGGGGAATCAGAGGCGTGGAAACAGAGGCTGGGAATCAGATATGGGGAATCAGACGTGGGGAATCAGAGGCAGGTAATCAGACGTGCGGAATCAGAGATGGGGAATCAGAGGCAGGGAATCAGAATCAGAAGCGGGGAGTCAGAGGCCGGGAATCAGAGGCCTGGAATCAGATGCTGGGAATAAGAGGCCGGGAATCAGAGGTGGGGAATCAGAGTCCGGGAATCAGAGATGGGGAGTCAGAGGCGGGGAATGAGATATGGAGAATCAGAGGCGGGGAATCAGAGGCGGGGAAACAGAGGTGGGGAATCAGATATGGGGAATCAGAGGTGGCGAATCAAAGGCGGTGAATCAGAGATGGGGAATCAGAGGCGGGGATACAGAGGCAGGGAATCAAACACGGGGAATCAGAGGCGGGGAATCAGAGCTGGGGAATCAGAGGCTGGGAATCAAAGTTGGGGAATCAGAGTCAGGGAATCAGATATGGGGAAACAGGGGCGGGGAATCAGAGGCGGGGAAACAGAGGCGGGGAATCAGATATGGGGAATCAGAGGCGGGGAATTAGAGGCGTGGAAACAGAGGCGGGGAATCAGATATGGGGAATCAGAGGCGGGGAATCAGAGGCGTGGAAACAGAGGCGGGGAATCAGATATGGGGAATCAGAGGTGGGGAATCAGAGGCAGGTAATCAGATGTGCGGAATCAGAGATGGGGAATCAGAGGCAGAGAATCAGAATCAGAAGCGGGGAGTCAGAGGCCGGGAATCAGAGGCCTGGAATCAGATGCTGGGAATAAGAGGCCGGGAATCAGAGGTGGGGAATCAGAGTCCGGGAGTCAGAGATGGGGATTCAGAGGCGGGGAATGAGATATGGAGAATCAGAGGCGGGGAATCAGAGGCGGGGAAACAGAGGTGGGGAATCAGATATGGGGAATCAGAGGTGGCGAATCAAAGGCGGTGAATCAGAGATGGGGAATCAGAGGCGGGGAATCAGAGGCAGGGAATCAAACACGGGGAATCAGAGGCGGGGAATCAGAGCTGGGGGAATCAGAGGCTGGGAATCAAAGTTGTGGAATCAGAGGCAGGGAATCAGATATGGGGAAACAGGGGCGGGGAATCAGAGGCGGGGAAACAGAGGCGGGGAATCAGATATGGGGAATCAGAGGCGGGGAATTAGAGTTGGGGAATCAGAGGCGGGGAATCAGAGGTGGGGAAACAGAGGCGGGGAATCAAACACGGGGAATCAGAGGTGGGGATTCAGAGGTTGGGAATCAGAGGCAGGGAATCAGAGGCGGGGAATCAGAGGCGGGGAATCAGAGGCAGGGATTCAGATGTGCGGAATCGGAGATGGGGAATCAGAGGCAGGGAATCAGAGGCGGGGAATCAGAGGCGGGGAATCAGAGGCCGGGAATCAGATATGGGGAATCAGAGGCGGGGAATCAGAGGTGGGGAAACAGAGGCTGGGAATCAGATATGGGGAATCAGAGGTGGGGAATCAGAGGTTGGGAATCAGAGGCAGGGAATCAGAGGCTTGGAATCAGATGCAGGGAATCAGATGCGGGGAATCAGAGGCGGGGAATCAGAGCTGGGGAATCAGAGGTGGGGAATCAGAGTTGGGGAATCAGAGGCGGGGACTTAGATATTGGGAAACAGAGGCGTGGAATCAGAGGCGGGGAAACAGAGGCGGGGAATCAGATATGGGGAATCAGAGATGGGGAATCAGAGGCAGGGAATCAGATGTGCGGAATCAGAGATGGGGAATCAAAGGCAGGGAATCAGAATCAGAAGCAGGGAATCAGAGGCCGGGAATCAGAGGCCGGAATCAGATGCCGGGAATAAGAGGCCGGGAATCAGAGGTGGGGATTCAGAGGCGGGGAATGAGATATGGGGAATCAGAGGCGGGGAATCAGAGGCGGGGAAACAGAGGCGGGGAATCAGATATGGGGAATCAGAGGTGGCGAATCAAAGGCGGTGATTCAGAGATGGGGAATCAGAGGACGGGAATCAGAGGCAGGGAATCAAACACGGGGAATCAGAGGCGGGGAATCAGAGCTGGGGAATCAGAGGCTGGGAATCAAAGTTGGGGAATCAGAGGCAGGGAATCAGATATGGGGAAACAGGGGCGGGGAATCAGAGGCAGGGAAACAGAGGCGGGGAATCAGATATGGGGAATCAGAGGCGGGGAATTAGAGTTGGGGAATCAGAGGCGGGGAATCAGAGGCAGGGAAACAGAGACGGGGAATCAAACACGGGGAATCAGAGGTGGGGAATCAGAGGTTGGGAATCAGAGGCAGGGAATCAGAGGCGGGGAATCAGAGGCGGGGAATCAGAGGCAGGGAATCAGATGTGCGGAATCGGAGATGGGGAATCAGAGGCAGGGAATCAGAGGCGGGGAATCAGAGTCCGGGAATCAGATATGGGGAAACAGAGGCGGGGAATCAGAGGCGGGGAAACAGAGGCTGGGAATCAGACATGGGGAATCAGAGGTGGGGAATCAGAGGTTGGGAATCAGAGGCAGGGAATCAGAGGCTTGGAATCAGATGCAGGGAATCAGATGCAGGGAATCAGAGGCGGGGAATTAGATGCAGGGAATCAGAGGCGGGGAATCAGAGCTGGGGAATCAGAGGTGGGGAATCAGAGTTGGGGAATCAGAGACGGGGACTTAGATATTGGGAAACAGATGCAGGGAATCAGAGGCGGGGAAACAGAGGCGGGGAATCAGATATGGGGAATCAGAGATGGGGAATCAGAGGCAGGGAATCAGATGTTCGGAATCAGAGATGGGGAATCAAAGGCAGGGAATCAGAATCAGAAGCAGGGAATCAGAGGCCGGGAATCAGAGGCCGGAATCAGATGCCGGGAATAAGAGGCTGGGAATCAGAGGTGGGGAATCAGAGTCCGGGAATCAGAGATGGGGAATCAGAGGCGGGGAATGAGATATGGGGAATCAGAGGCGGGGAATCAGAGGCGGGGAAACAGAGGCGAGGAATCAGATATGGGGAATCAGAGGTGGCGAATCAAAGGCAGTGAATCAGAGATGGGGAATCAGAGGCGGGGAATCAGAGGCAGGGAATCAAACACGGGGAATCAGAGGCGGGGAATCAGAGCTGGGGAATCAGAGGCGGGGAATCAGAGTTGGGGAATCAGAGGCGGGGAATCAGAGCTTGGGAATCAGAGGTGGGGATCAGAGTCAGGGAATCAGAGGCAGGGAATCAGATGTGCGGAATCCGAGATGGGGAATCAGAGGTGGGGAATCAGAGGCTGTGAATCAGAGATGGGGAATCAGAGGCGGGGAATCAGAGGCAGGAAATCAGACACGGGGATTCAGAGGCTGGGAATCAGACGGGGCGAATCAAAGGCGGGGAATCAGAGCTGGGGAATCAGAGGCAGGGAATCAGAGTTGGGGATTCAGAGGCGGGGAATCAGAGGTGGTGAATCAGAGATGGGGAATCACAGGCGGGGAATCAGAGGCAGGGAATAGAACGCGGGGAATCAGAGGCAGGGAATCAGAGTTGGGGCATCAGAGGTTGGGAATTAGATATGGGGAAACAGAGGCGGGGAATCAGAGGCGGGGAAACAGAGGCGGGAAATCAGATATGGGGAATCAGAGGTGGGGAATCAGAGGCAGGGAATCAGATGTGCGGAATCAGAGATGGGGAATCAGAGGCAGCGAATCAGAATCAGAAGCGGGGAATCAGAGGCCGGGAATCAGAGGCCGGGAATCAGATGCTGGGAATAAGAGGCCGGGAATCAGAGGTGGGGAATCAGAGTCCGGGAATCAGAGATGGGGATTCAGAGGCGGAAAATGAGATATGTAGAATCAGAGGCGGGGAATCAGAGGCGGGGAAACAGAGGTGGGGAATCAGATATGTGGAATCAGAGGTGGCGAATCAAAGGCAGTGAATCAGAGATGGGGAATCAGAGGCGGGGAATCAGAGGCAGGGAATCAAACACGGGAAATCAGGGGCGGGGAATCAGAGCTGGGGAATCAGAGGCGGGGAATCAGAGTTGGGGAATCAGAGGCAGGGAATCAGATATGGGGAAACAAGGGCAGGGAATCAGAGGCGGGGAAACAGAGGCGGGGAATCAGATATGGGGAATCAGAGGTGTGGAATCAGAGGTTGGGAATCAGAGGCAGGGAATCAGAGGCGGCGAAACAGAGGCGGGGAATCAGATATGGGGAATCAGAGGTGGCGAATCAAAGGCGGTGTAACAGAGATGGGGAATCAGGGCAGGGAATCAGAGGCAGGGAATCAAACACGGGGAATCAGAGCTGGGGAATCAGAGGCGGGGAATTAGAGTTGGGGAATGAGAGGCGGGGAATCAGAGGCGGGGCAACAGAGGCGGGGAATCAGATATGGGGAATCAGAGGTGGGGAATCAGAGGTTCGGAATGAGAGGCAGGGAATCAGAGGCGGGGAATCAGAGGCAGGGAATCAGATGTGCGGAATCGGAGATGGGGAATCAGAGGTAGGGAATCAGAGGTGGGGAATCATAGGCGGGGAATAAGAGGCCGTGAATCAGATATGGGGAAACAGAGGTGGGGAATCAGAGGCGGGGTAACAGAGGCGGGGAATCAGATATGGGGAATCAGAGGTGGGGAATCAGAGGTTGGGAATCAGAGGCAGCGAATCAGAGGCTTGGAATCAGATGCAGGGAATCAGATGCGGGGAATCAGAGGCGGGGAATCAGAGCTGGGGAATCAGAGGTGGGGAATCAGAGTTGGGGAATCAGAGGCGGGGACTTAGATATTGGGAAACAGAGGCGGGAAATCAGAGGCGGGGAAACAGAGGCGGGGAATCAGATATGGGGAATCAGAGGTGGGGAATCAGAGGCAGGGAATCAGATGTGCGGAATCAGAGATGGGGAATCAGAGGCAGGGAATCAGAATCAGAAGCAGGGAATCAGAGGCCGGGAATCAGAGGCCGGAATCAGATGCCGGGAATAAGAGGCCGGGAATCAGAGGTGGGGAATCAGAGTCCGGGAATCAGAGATGGGGATTCAGAGGCGGGGAATGAGATATGGGGAATCAGAGGCGGGGAATCAGAGGCGGGGAAACAGATGCGGGGAATCAGATATGGGGAATCAGAGGTGGCGAATCAAAGGCGGTGAATCAGAGATGCGGAATCAGAGGCCGGGAATCAGAGGCAGGGAATCAAACACGGGGAATCAGAGTTGGGGAATCAGAGGCAGGGAATCAGATATGGGGAAACAAGGGCAGGGAATCAGAGGTGGGGAAACAGAGGCGGGGAATCAGATATGGGGAATCAGAGGTGTGGAATCAGAGGTTGGGAATCAGAGGCAGGGAATCAGAGGCGGCGAAACAGAGGCGGGGAATCAGATATGGGGAATCAGAGGTGGCGAATCAAAGGCGGTGTAACAGAGATGGGGAATCAGGGCAGGGAATCAGAGGCAGGGAATCAAACACGGGGAATCAGAGCTGGGGAATTAGAGTTGGGGAATCAGAGGAGGGGAATCAGAGGCGGGGCAACAGAGGCGGGGAATCAGATATGGGGAATCAGAGGTGGGGAATCAGAGGTTCGGAATCAGAGGCAGGGAATCAGAGGCGGGGAATCAGAGGCAGGGAATCAGATGTGCGGAATCGGAGATGGGGAATCAGAGGTAGGGAATCAGAGGTGGGGAATCAGAGGCGGGGAATAAGAGGCCGGGAATCAGATATGGGGAAACAGAGGTGGGGAATCAGAGGCGGGGTAACAGAGGCGGGGAATCAGATATGGGGAATCAGAGGTGGGGAATCAGAGGTTGGGAATCAGAGGCAGCGAATCAGAGGCTTGGAATCAGATGCAGGGAATCAGATGCGGGGAATCAGAGGCGGGGAATCAGAGCTGGGGAATCAGAGCTGGGGAATCAGAGTTGGGGAATCAGAGGCGGGGACTTAGATATTGGGAAACAGAGGCGGGAAATCAGAGGCGGGGAAACAGAGGCGGGGAATCAGATATGGGGAATCAGAGGTGGGGAAACAGAGGCAGGGAATCAGATGTGCGGAATCAGAGATGGGGAATCAGAGGCAGGGAATCAGAATCAGAAGCAGGGAATCAGAGGCCGGGAATCAGAGGCCGGAATCAGATGCCGGGAATAAGAGGCCGGGAATCAGAGGTGGGGAATCAGAGTCCGGGAATCAGAGACGGGGATTCAGAGGCGGGGAATGAGATATGGGGAATCAGAGGCGGGGAATCAGAGGCGGGGAAACAGATGCGGGGAATCAGATATGGGGAATCAGAGGTGGCGAATCAAAGGCGGTGAATCAGAGATGCGGAATCAGAGGCCGGGAATCAGAGGCAGGGAATCAAACACGGGGAATCAGAGGCGGGGAATCAGAGCTGGGGAATCAGAGGCGGGGAATCAGAGTTGGGGAATCAGAGGCGGGGAAGCAGAGGCAGGGAATCAGACGCGGGGATTCAGAGGCGGGGAATCATAGTTGGGAATCAGAGGCGGATAATCAGATATGGGGAAACAGAGGCGGGGAATCAGGGGCGGGGAAACAGAGGCCGGAATCAGATGCCGGGAATAAGAGGCCGGGAATCAGAGGTGGGGAATCAGAGTCCGGGAATCAGAGATGGGGATTCAGAGGCGGGGAATGAGATATGGGGAATCAGGGGCGGGGAAACAGAGGCGGGGAATCAGATATGGGGAATCGGATGCGGGGAATCAGAGGCGGGGAATCAGAGCTGTGGAATCAGAGGCGGGGAATCAGAGTTGGGGCATCAGAGGTGGGGAATTAGATATGGGGAAACAGAGGCGGGGAATCAGAGGCGTGGAAACAGAGGCGGGGAATCAGATATGGGGAATCAGACGTGGGGAATCAGAGGCAGGGAATCAGAATCAGAAGCGGGGAGCCAGAGGCCGGGAATCAGAGGCCTGGAATCAGATGCTGGGAATAAGAGGCCGGGAATCAGAGGTGGGGAATCAGAGTCCGGGAATCAGAGATGGGGAGTCAGAGGCGGGGAATGAGATATGGAGAATCAGAGGCGGGGAATCAGAGGCGGGGAAACAGAGGTGGGGAATCAGATATGGGGAATCAGAGGTGGCGAATCAAAGGCGGTGAATCAGAGATGGGGAATCAGAGGCGGGGAATCAGAGGCAGGGAATCAAACACGGGGAATCAGAGGCGGGGAATCAGAGCTGGGGAATCAGAGGCTGGGAATCAAAGTTGGGGAATCAGAGTCAGGGAATCAGATATGGGGAAACAGGGGCGGGGAATCAGAGGCGGGGAAACAGAGGCGGGGAATCAGATATGGGGAATCAGAGGCGGGGAATTAGAGTTGGGGAATCAGAGGCGGGGAATTAGTGGTGGGGAAACAGAGGCGGGGAATCAAACACGGGGAATCAGAGGCGGGGAATCAGAGGCAGGGAATCAGATGTGCGGAATCGGTGAAGGGGAATCAGAGGCAGGGAATCAGAGGCGGGGAATCAGAGGCCGGGAATCAGATATGGGGAAACAGAGGCGGGGAATCAGAGGCGGGGAAACAGAGGCTGGGAATCAGATATGGGGAATCAGAGGTGGGGAATCAGAGGTTGGGAATCAGAGGCAGGGGATCAGAGGCTTGGAATCAGATGCAGGGAATCAGATGCGGGGAATCAGAGGCGGGGAATCAGAGCTGGGGAATCAGAGTCTGGGAATCAAAGTTGGGGAATCAGAGGCAGGGAATCAGATATGGGGAAACAGGGTCGGGGAATCAGAGGCGGGGAAACAGAGGCGGGGAATCAAATATGGGGAATCAGAGGCGGGGAATTAGAGTTGGGGAATCAGAGGCGGGGAATCAGAGGCGGGGAAACAGAGGCGGGGAATCAAACACGGGGAATCAGAGGTGGGGAATCAGAGGTTGGGAATCAGAGGCAGGGAATCAGAGGCGGGGAATCAGAGGCGGGGAATGAGAGGCAGGGAATCAGATGTGCGGAATCGGAGATGGGGAATCAGAGGCAGGGAATCAGAGGCGGGGAATCAGAGGCGGGGAATCAGAGGCCGGGAATCAGATATGGGGAAACAGAAGCGGGGAATCAGTGGCGGGGAAACAGAGGCTGGGAATCAGGTATGGGGAATCAGATGTGGGGAATCAGAGGCGGGGAATCAGAGCTGGGGAATCAGAGGTGGGGAATCAAAGTTGGGGAATCAGAGGCGGGGACTTAGATATGGGGAAACAGAGGCGGGGAATCAGAGATGGGGAAACAGAGGCGGGGATTCAGATATGGGGAATCAGAGGTGGGGAATCAGAGGCAGGGAATTAGATGTGCGGAATCAGAAATGGGGAATCAGAGGCAGGGAATCAGAATCAGAAGCAGGGAATCAGAGGCCGGGAATCAGAGGCCGGAATCAGATGCCGGGAATAAGAGGTCGGGAATCAGAGGTGGGGAATAAGAGTCCGGGAATCAGAGATGGGGAATCAGAGGCGGGGAATGAGATATGGGGAATCAGTGGCGGGGAATCAGAGGCGGGGAAACAGTGGCGAGGAATCAGATATGGGGAATCAGAGGTGGCGAATCAAAGGCGGTGAATCAGAGATGGGGAATCAGAGCTGGGGAATCAGAGGCAGGGGATCAAACACGGGGAATCAAAGGCGGGGAATCAGAGCTGGGGAATCAGAGGCGGGGAATCAGAGTTGGGGAATCAGAGGCGGGGAATCAGAGCTGGGGAATCAGAGGTGGGGAATCAGAGTCGGGGAATCAGAGGCAGGGAATCGGATGTGCGGAATCAGAGATGGGGAATCAGAGGTGGGGAATCAGAGGCGGTGAATCTGAGATGGGGAATCAGAGGCGGGGAATCAGAGGCAGGTTATCAGACACGGGGATTCAGAGGCTGGGAATCAGACGGGGGGAATCAAACGCGGGGAATGAAGCTGGGGAATCAGAGGCAGGGAATCAGAGTTGGGGATTCAGAGGCGGGGAATCAGATATGGGGAAACAGAGGCGGGGAATCAGAGGCGGGCAAACAGAGGCGGGGAATTAGATATGGGGAATCGGATGTGGAGAATCAGAGGCAGGGAATCAGAGCTGGGGAATCAGAGGCGGGAAATCAGAGTTGGGGCATCAGAGGTGGGGAATTAGATCTGGGGAAACAGAGGCGGGGAATCAGATGTGCGGAATCAGAGGCGGGGAATCAGAGGCAGGGAATCAGAATCAGAAGCGGGGAGTCAGAGGCCGGGAATCAGAGGCCTGGAATCAGATGCTGGGAATAAGAGGCCGGGAATCAGAGGTGGGGAATCAGAGTCCGGGAATCAGAGATGGGGAGTCAGAGGCGGGGAATGAGATATGGAGAATCAGAGGCGGGGAATCAGAGGTGGGGAAACAGAGGTGGGGAATCAGATATGGGGAATCAGAGGTGGCGAATCAAAGGCTGTGAATCAGAGATGGGGAATCAGAGGCGGGGAATCAGAGGCAGGGAATCAAACACGGGGAATCAGAGGCGGGGAATCAGAGCTGGGGAATCAAAGGCTGGGAATCAAAGTTGGGGAATCAGAGGCAGGGAATCAGATATGGGGAAACAGGGGCGGGGAATCAGAGGCGGGGAAACAGAGGCAGGGAATCAGATATGGGGAATCAGAGGCGGGGAATTAGAGTTGGGGAATCAGAGGCGGGGAATCAGAGGCGGGGAAACAGAGGCGGGGAATCAAACACGGGGAATCAGAGGTGGGGAATCAGAGGTTGGGAATCAGAGGCAGGGAATCAGAGGCGGGGAATCAGAGGCGGGGAATCAGAGGCAGGGAATCAGATGTGCGGAATCGGAGATGAGGAATCAGAGGCAGGGAATCAGAGGCGGGGAATCAGATGCGGGGAATCAGAGGCCGGGAATCAGATATGGGGAAACAGAAGCGGGGAATCAGAGGCGGGGAAACAGAGGCTGGGAATCAGATATGGGGAATCAGAGGTGGGGAAACAGAGGTTGGGAATCAGAGGCAGGGAATCAGAGGCTTGGAATCAGATGCAGGGAATCAGATGCGGGGAATCAGAGGCGGGGAATCAGAGCTGGGGAATCAGAGGCTGGGAATCAAAGTTGGGGAATCAGAGGCAGGGAATCAGAGGCGGGGAATCAGATGCGGGGAATCAGAGGCCGGGAATCAGATATGGGGAAACAGAGGCGGGGAATCAGAGGCGGGGAAACGAGAGGCTGGGAATCAGATATGGGGAATCAGAGGTGGGGAATCAGAGGTTGGGAATCAGAGGCAGGGAATCAGAGGCTTGGAATCAGATGCAGGGAATCAGATGCGGGGAATCAGAGGCGGGGAATCAGAGCTGGGGAATCAGAGGCTGGGAATCAAAGTTGGGGAATCAGAGGCAGGGAATCAGATATGGGGAAACAGGGGCGGGGAATCAGAGGCGGGGAAACAGAGGCGGGGAATCAGATATGGGGAATCAGAGGCGGGGAATTAGAGTTGGGGAATCAGAGGCGGGGAATCAGAGGCGGGGATACAGAGGCGGGGAATCAAACACGGGGAATCAGAGGTGGGGAATCAGAGGTTGGGAATCAGAGGCAGGGAATCAGAGGCGGGGAATCAGAGGCGGGGAATCAGAGGCAGGGAATCAGATGTGCGGAATCGGAGATGGGGAATCAGAGGCAGGGAATCAGAGGCGGGGAATCAGAGGCGGGGAACCAGAGGCCGGGAATCAGATATGGGGAAACAGAGGCGGGGAATCAGAGGCGGGGAAACAGATGCTGGGAATCAGATATGGGGAATCAGAGGTGGGGAATCAGAGGTTGGGAATCAGAGGCAGGGGATCAGAGGCTTGGAATCAGATGCAGGGAATCAGATGCGGGGAATCAGAGGCGGGGAATCAGAGCTGGGGAATCAGAGTCTGGGAATCAAAGTTGGGGAATCAGAGGCGGGGAATCAGATATGGGGAATCAGGGGCGGGGAATCAGAGGCGGGGAAACAGAGGCGGGGAATCAGATATGGGGAAGCAGAGGCGGGGAATTAGAGTTGGGGAATCAGAGGCGGGGAATCAGAGGCGGGGAGACAGAGGCGGGGAATCAAACACGGGGAATCAGAGGTGGGGAATCAGAGGTTGGGAATCAGAGGCAGGGAATCAGAGGCGGGGAATCAGAGGCGGGGAATGAGAGGCAGGGAATCAGATGTGCGGAATCGGAGATGGGGAATCAGAGGCACGGAATCAGAGGCGGGGAATCAGAGGCGGGGAATCAGAGGCCGGGAATCAGATGTGGGGAAACAGAGGCGGGGAATCAGAGGCGGGGAAACAGAGGCTGGGAATCAGGTATGGGGAATCATATGTGGGGAATCAGAGGCGGGGAATCAGAGCTGGGGAATCAGAGGTGGGGAATCAAAGTTGGGGATTCAGAGGCGGGGAATCAGATATGGGGAAACAGAGGCGGGGAATCAGAGGCGGGCAAACAGAGGCGGGGAATTAGATATGGGGAATCAGAGGTGGGGAATCAGAGGTGGTGAATCAGAGATGGGGAATCACAGGCGGGGAATCAGAGGCAGGGAATAGAACGCGGGGAATCAGAGGCAGGGAATCAGAGTTGGGGCATCAGAGGCGGGGAATCAGAGGCAGGAAATCAGACACGGGGATTCAGAGGCTGGGAATCAGACGGGGCGAATCAAAGGCGGGGAATCAGAGCTGGGGAATCAGAGGCAGGGAATCAGAGTTGGGGATTCAGAGGCGGGGAATCAGATATGGGGAAACAGAGGCGGGGAATCAGAGGCGGGCAAACAGAGGCGGGGAATTAGATATGGGGAATCAGAGGTGGGGAATCAGAGGTGGTGAATCAGAGATGGGGAATCACAGGCGGGGAATCAGAGGCAGGGAATAGAACGCGGGGAATCAGAGGCAGGGAATCAGAGTTGGGGCATCAGAGGTTGGGAATTAGATATGGGGAAACAGAGGCGGGGAATCAGAGGCGGGGAAACAGAGGCGGGAAATCAGATATGGGGAATCAGAGGTGGGGAATCAGAGGCAGGGAATCAGATGTGCGGAATCAGAGATGGGGAATCAGAGGCAGCGAATCAGAATCAGAAGCGGGGAATCAGAGGCCGGGAATCAGAGGCCGGGAATCAGATGCTGGGAATAAGAGGCCGGGAATCAGAGGTGGGGAATCAGAGTCCGGGAATCAGAGATGGGGATTCAGAGGCGGAAAATGAGATATGTAGAATCAGAGGCGGGGAATCAGAGGCGGGGAAACAGAGGTGGGGAATCAGATATGTGGAATCAGAGGTGGCGAATCAAAGGCAGTGAATCAGAGATGGGAAATCAGAGGCGGGGAATCAGAGGCAGGGAATCAAACACGGGAAATCAGGGGCGGGGAATCAGAGCTGGGGAATCAGAGGCGGGGAATCAGAGTTGGGGAATCAGAGGAAGGGAATCAGATATGGGGAAACAAGGGCAGGGAATCAGAGGCGGGGAAACAGAGGCGGGGAATCAGATATGGGGAATCAGAGGTGGCGAATCAAAGGCGGTGTAACAGAGATGGGGAATCAGGGCAGGGAATCAGAGGCAGGGAATCAAACACGGGGAATCAGAGCTGGGGAATCAGAGGCGGGGAATTAGAGTTGGGGAATCAGAGGAGGGGTATCAGAGGCGGGGCAACAGAGGCGGGGAATCAGATATGGGGAATCAGAGGTGGGGAATCAGAGGTTCGGAATCAGAGGCAGGGAATCAGAGGCGGGGAATCAGAGGCAGGGAATCAGATGTGCGGAATCGGAGATGGGGAATCAGAGGTAGGGAATCAGAGGTGGGGAATCAGAGGCGGGGAATAAGAGGCCGGGAATCAGATATGGGGAAACAGAGGTGGGGAATCGGAGGCGGGGTAACAGAGGAGGGGAATCACATATGGGGAATCAGAGGTGGGGAATCAGAGGTTGGGAATCAGAGGCAGCGAATCAGAGGCTTGGAATCAGATGCAGGGAATCAGATGCGGGGAATCAGAGGCGGGGAATCAGAGCTGGGGAATCAGAGGTGGGGAATCAGAGTTGGGGAATCAGAGGCGGGGACTTAGATATTGGGAAACAGAGGCGGGAAATCAGAGGTGGGGAAACAGAGGCGGGGAATCAGATATGGGGAATCAGAGGTGGGGAATCAGAGGCAGGGAATCAGAGATGGGGATTCAGAGGCGGGGACTTAGATATTGGGAAACAGAGGCGGGAAATCAGAGGTGGGGAAACAGAGGCGGGGAATCAGATATGGGGAATCAGAGGCCGGAATCAGATGCCGGGAATAAGAGGCCGGGAATCAGAGGTGGGGAATCAGAGTCCGGGAATCAGAGATGGGGATTCAGAGGCGGGGAATGAGATATGGGGAATCAGAGGCGGGGAATCAGAGGCGGGGAAACAGATGCGGGGAATCAGATATGGGGAATCAGAGGTGGCGAATCAAAGGCGGTGAATCAGAGATGCGGAATCAGAGGCCGGGAATCAGAGGCAGGGAATCAAACACGGGGAATCAGAGTTGGGGAATCAGAGGCAGGGAATCAGATATGGGGAAACAAGGGCAGGGAATCAGAGGCGGGGAAACAGAGGCGGGGAATCAGATATGGGGAATCAGAGGTGTGGAATCAGAGGTTGAGAATCAGAGGCAGGGAATCAGAGGCGGTGAAACAGAGGCGGGGAATCATATATGGGGAATCAGAGGTGGCGAATCAAAGGCGGTGTAACAGAGATGGGGAATCAGGGCAGGGAATCAGAGGCAGGGAATCAAACACGGGGAATCAGAGCTGGGGAATCAGAGGCGGGGAATTAGAGTTGGGGAATCAGAGGAGGGGAATCAGAGGCGGGGCAACAGAGGCGGGGAATCAGATATGGGGAATCAGAGGTGGGGAATCAGAGGTTCGGAATCAGAGGCAGGGAATCAGAGGCGGGGAATCAGAGGCAGGGAATCAGATGTGCGGAATCGGAGATGGGGAATCAGAGGTAGGGAATCAGAGGTGGGGAATCAGAGGCGGGGAATAAGAGGCCGGGAATCAGATATGGGGAAACAGAGGTGGGGAATCAGAGGCGGGGTAACAGAGGCGGGGAATCAGATATGGGGAATCAGAGGTGGGGAATCAGAGGTTGGGAATCAGAGGCAGCGAATCAGAGGCTTGGAATCAGATGCAGGGAATCAGATGCGGGGAATCAGAGGCGGGGAATCAGAGCTGGGGAATCAGAGGTGGGGAATCAGAGTTGGGAATCAGAGGCGGATAATCAGATATGGGGAAACAGAGGCGGGGAATCAGGGGCGGGGAAGCAGAGGCGGGGAATCAGATATGGGGAATCGGATGCGGGGAATCAGAGGCGGGGAATCAGAGCTGTGGAATCAGAGGCGGGGAATCAGAGTTGGGGCATCAGAGGTGGGGAATTAGATATGGGGAAACAGAGGCGGGGAATCAGAGGCGTGGAAACAGAGGCGGGGAATCAGATATGGGGAATCAGACGTGGGGAATCAGAGGCAGGGAATCAGAATCAGAAGCGGGGAGCCAGAGGCCGGGAATCAGAGGCCTGGAATCAGATGCTGGGAATAAGAGGCCGGGAATCAGAGGTGGGGAATCAGAGTCCGGGAATCAGAGATGGGGAGTCAGAGGCGGGGAATGAGATATGGAGAATCAGAGGCGGGGAATCAGAGGCGTGGAATCAGAGGCGGGGAAACAGATGCGGGGAATCAGATATGGGGAATCAGAGATGGGGAATCAGAGGAAGGGAATCAGATGTGCGGAATCAGAGATGGGGAATCAAAGGCAGGGAATCAGAATCAGAAGCAGGGAATCAGAGGCCGGGAATCAGAGGCAGGGAATCAAACACGGGGAATCAGAGGCGGGGAATCAGAGCTGGGGAATCAGAGGCGGGGAATCAGAGTTGGGGAATCAGAGGCGGGGAAGCAGAGGCAGGGAATCAGACGCGGGGATTCAGAGGCGGGGAATCATAGTTGGGAATCAGAGGCGGATAATCAGATATGGGGAAACAGAGGCGGGGAATCAGGGGCGGGGAAACAGAGGCGGGGAATCAGATATGGGGAATCGGATGCGGGGAATCAGAGGCGGGGAATCAGAGCTGTGGAATCAGAGGCGGGGAATCAGAGTTGGGGCATCAGAGGTGGGGAATTAGATATGGGGAAACAGAGGCGGGGAATCAGAGGCGTGGAAACAGAGGCGGGGAATCAGATATGGGGAATCAGACGTGGGGAATCAGAGGCAGGGAATCAGATTCAGAAGCGGGGAGCCAGAGGCCGGGAATCAGAGGCCTGGAATCAGATGCTGGGAATAATAGGCCGGGAATCAGAGGTGGGGAATCAGAGTCCGGGAATCAGAGATGGGGAGTCAGAGGCGGGGAATGAGATATGGAGAATCAGAGGCGGGGAATCAGAGGCGGGGAAACAGAGGTGGGGAATCAGATATGGGGATTCAGAGGAGGCGAATCAAAGGCGGTGAATCAGAGATGGGGAATCAGAGGCGGGGAATCAGAGGCAGGGAATCAAACACGGGGAATCAGAGGCGGGGAATCAGAGCTGGGGAATCAGAGGCTGGGAATCAAAGTTGGGGAATCAGAGTCAGGGAATCAGATATGGGGAAACAGGGGCGGGGAATCAGAGGCGGGGAAACAGAGGCGGGGAATCAGATATGGGGAATCAGAGGCGGGGAATTAGAGTTGGGGAATCAGAGGCGGGGAATTAGTGGTGGGGAAACAGAGGCGGGGAATCAAACACGGGGAATCAGAGGCGGGGAATCAGAGGCAGGGAATCAGATGTGCGGAATCGGTGAAGGGGAATCAGAGGCAGGGAATCAGAGGCGGGGAATCAGAGGCCGGGAATCAGATATGGGGAAACAGAGGCGGGGAATCAGAGGCGGGGAAACAGAGGCTGGGTATCAGATATGGGGAATCAGAGGTGGGGAATCAGAGGTTGGGAATCAGAGGCAGGGGATCAGAGGCTTGGAATCAGATGCAGGGAATCAGATGCGGGGAATCAGAGGCGGGGAATCAGAGCTGGGGAATCAGAGTCTGGGAATCAAAGTTGGGGAATCAGAGGCAGGGAATCAGATATGGGGAAACAGGGTCGGGGAATCAGAGGCGGGGAAACAGAGGCGGGGAATCAAATATGGGGAATCAGAGGCGGGGAATTAGAGTTGGGGAATCAGAGGCGGGGAATCAGAGGCGGGGAAACAGAGGCGGGGAATCAATCACGGGGAATCAGAGGTGGGGAATCAGAGGTTGGGAATCAG
Organism: Narcine bancroftii; assembly: GCF_036971445.1. Lineage (NCBI taxonomy): Eukaryota > Metazoa > Chordata > Chondrichthyes > Torpediniformes > Narcinidae > Narcine > Narcine bancroftii. Next base: position 3,065,087 of record NW_027211895.1, on the reverse strand, counting down.
AGGCAGGGAATCAGAGGCGGGGAATCAGAGGCGGGGAATGAGAGGCAGGGAATCAGATGTGCGGAATCGGAGATGGGGAATCAGAGGCAGGGAATCAGAGGCGGGGAATCAGAGGCGGGGAATCAGAGGCCGGGAATCAGATATGGGGAAACAGAAGCGGGGAATCAGTGGCGGGGAAACAGAGGCTGGGAATCAGGTATGGGGAATCAAATGTGGGGAATCAGAGGCGGGGAATCAGAGCTGGGGAATCAGAGGTGGGGAATCAAAGTTGGGGAATCAGAGGCGGGGACTTAGATATGGGGAAACAGAGGCGGGGAATCAGAGATGGGGAAACAGAGGCGGGGATTCAGATATGGGGAATCAGAGGTGGGGAATCAGAGGCAGGGAATTAGATGTGCGGAATCAGAAATGGGGAATCAGAGGCAGGGAATCAGAATCAGAAGCAGGGAATCAGAGGCCGGGAATCAGAGGCCGGAATCAGATGCCGGGAATAAGAGGTCGGGAATCAGAGGTGGGGAATAAGAGTCCGGGAATCAGAGATGGGGAATCAGAGGCGGGGAATGAGATATGGGGAATCAGAGGCGGGGAATCAGAGGCGGGGAAACAGTGGCGAGGAATCAGATATGGGGAATCAGAGGTGGCGAATCAAAGGCGGTGAATCAGAGATGGGGAATCAGAGCTGGGGAATCAGAGGCAGGGGATCAAACACGGGGAATCAGAGGCGGGGAATCAGAGCTGGGGAATCAGAGGCGGGGAATCAGAGTTGGGGAATCAGAGGCGGGGAATCAGAGCTGGGGAATCAGAGGTGGGGAATCAGAGTCGGGGAATCAGAGGCAGGGAATCGGATGTGCGGAATCAGAGATGGGGAATCAGAGGTGGGGAATCAGAGGCGGTGAATCTGAGATGGGGAATCAGAGGCGGGGAATCAGAGGCAGGTTATCAGACACGGGGATTCAGAGGCTGGGAATCAGACGGGGGGAATCAAAGGCGGGGAATGAAGCTGGGGAATCAGAGGCAGGGAATCAGAGTTGGGGATTCAGAGGCGGGGAATCAGATATGGGGAAACAGAGGCGGGGAATCAGAGGCGGGCAAACAGAGGCGGGGAATTAGATATGGGGAATCAGTGGTGGGGAATCAGAGGTGGTGAATCAGTGATGGGGAATCACAGGCGGGGAATCAGAGGCAGGGAATAGAACGCGGGGAATCAGAGGCAGGGAATCAGAGCTGGGGAATAAGAGGCGGGGAATCATAGTTGGGAATCAGAGGCGGGGAATCAGATATGGGGAAACAGAGGCGGGGAATCAGGGGCGGGGAAACAGAGGCGGGGAATCAGATATGGGGAATCGGATGTGCAGAATCAGAGGCAGGGAATCAGAGCTGGGGAATCAGAGGCGGGAAATCAGAGTTGGGGCATCAGAGGTGGGGAATTAGATCTGGGGAAACAGAGGCGGGGAATCAGATGTGCGGAATCAGAGGCGGGGAATCAGAGGCAGGGAATCAGAGGTGGGGAAACAGAGGTGGGGAATCAGATATGGGGAATCAGAGGTGGCGTCTCAAAGGCTGTGAATCAGAGATGGGGAATCAGAGGCGGGGAATCCGAGGCAGGGAATCAAACACGGGGAATCAGAGGCGGGGAATCAGAGCTGGGGAATCAAAGGCTGGGAATCAAAGTTGGGGAATCAGAGGCAGGGAATCAGATATGGGGAAACAGGGGCGGGGAATCAGAGGCGGGGAAACAGAGGCAGGGAATCAGATATGGGGAATCAGAGGCGGGGAATTAGAGTTGGGGAATCAGAGGCGGGGAATCAGAGGCGGGGAAACAGAGGCGGGGAATCAAACACGGGGAATCAGAGGTGGGGAATCAGAGGTTGGGAATCAGAGGCAGGGAATCAGAGGCGGGGAATCAGAGGCGGGGAATCAGAGGCAGGGAATCAGATGTGCGGAATCGGAGATGAGGAATCAGAGGCAGGGAATCAGAGGCGGGGAATCAGATGCGGGGAATCAGAGGCCGGGAATCAGATATGGGGAAACAGAGGCGGGGAATCTGAGGCGGGGAAACAGAGGCTGGGAATCAGATATGGGGAATCAGAGGTGGGGAAACAGAGGTTGGGAATCAGAGGCAGGGAATCAGAGGCTTGGAATCAGATGCAGGGAATCAGATGCGGGGAATCAGAGGCGGGGAATCAGAGCTGGGGAATCAGAGGCTGGGAATCAAAGTTGGGGAATCAGAGGCAGGGAATCAGAGGCGGGGAATCAGATGCGGGGAATCAGAGGCCGGGAATCAGATATGGGGAAACAGAGGCGGGGAATCAGAGGCGGGGAAACAGAGGCTGGGAATCAGATATGGGGAATCAGAGGTGGGGAATCAGAGGTTGGGAATCAGAGGCAGGGAATCAGAGGCTTGGAATCAGATGCAGGGAATCAGATGCGGGGAATCAGAGGCGGGGAATCAGAGCTGGGGAATCAGAGGCTGGGAATCAAAGTTGGGGAATCAGAGGCAGGGAATCAGATATGGGGAAACAGGGGCGGGGAATCAGAGGCGGGGAAACAGAGGCGGGGAATCAGATATGGGGAATCAGAGGCGGGGAATTAGAGTTGGGGAATCAGAGGCGGGGAATCAGAGGCGGGGATACAGAGGCGGGGAATCAAACACGGGGAATCAGAGGTGGGGAATCAGAGGTTGGGAATCAGAGGCAGGGAATCAGAGGCGGGGAATCAGAGGCGGGGAATCAGAGGCAGGGAATCAGATGTGCGGAATCGGAGATGGGGAATCAGAGGCAGGGAATCAGAGGCGGGGAATCAGAGGCGGGGAACCAGAGGCCGGGAATCAGATATGGGGAAACAGAGGCGGGGAATCAGAGGCGGGGAAACAGATGCTGGGAATCAGATATGGGGAATCAGAGGTGGGGAATCAGAGGTTGGGAATCAGAGGCAGGGGATCAGAGGCTTGGAATCAGATGCAGGGAATCAGATGCGGGGAATCAGAGGCGGGGAATCAGAGCTGGGGAATCAGAGTCTGGGAATCAAAGTTGGGGAATCAGAGGCGGGGAATCAGATATGGGGAATCAGGGGCGGGGAATCAGAGGCGGGGAAACAGAGGCGGGGAATCAGATATGGGGAAGCAGAGGCGGGGAATTAGAGTTGGGGAATCAGAGGCGGGGAATCAGAGGCGGGGAGACAGAGGCGGGGAATCAAACACGGGGAATCAGAGGTGGGGAATCAGAGGTTGGGAATCAGAGGCAGGGAATCAGAGGCGGGGAATCAGAGGCGGGGAATGAGAGGCAGGGAATCAGATGTGCGGAATCGGAGATGGGGAATCAGAGGCACGGAATCAGAGGCGGGGAATCAGAGGCGGGGAATCAGAGGCCGGGAATCAGATGTGGGGAAACAGAAGCGGGGAATCAGAGGCGGGGAAACAGAGGCTGGGAATCAGGTATGGGGAATCAGATGTGGGGAATCAGAGGCGGGGAATCAGAGCTGGGGAATCAGAGGTGGGGAATCAAAGTTGGGGAATCAGAGGCGGGGACTTAGATATGGGGAAACAGAGGCGGGGAATCAGAGACGGGGAAACAGAGGCGGGGATTCAGATATGGGGAATCAGAGGTGGGGAATAAGAGGCAGGGAATTAGATGTGCGGAATCAGAAATGGGGAATCAGAGGCAGGGAATCAGAATCAGAAGCAGGGAATCAGAGGCCGGGAATCAGAGGCCGGAATCAGATGCCGGGAATAAGAGGTCGGGAATCAGAGGTGGGGAATCAGAGTCCGGGAATCAGAGATGGGGAATCAGAGGCGGGGAATGAGATATGGGGAATCAGAGGCGGGGAATCAGAGGCGGGGAAACAGTGGCGAGGAATCAGATATGGGGAATCAGAGATGGCAAATCAAAGGCGGTGAATCAGAGATGGGGAATCAGAGCTGGGGAATCAGAGGCAGGGGATCAAACACGGGGAATCAGAGGCGGGGAATCAGAGCTGGGGAATCAGAGGCGGGGAATCAGAGTTGGGGAATCAGAGGCGGGGAATCAGAGCTGGGGAATCAGAGGTGGGGAATCAGATATGGGGAATCAGAGGTGGGGAATCAGAGGTTGGGAATCAGAGGCAGCGAATCAGAGGCTTGGAATCAGATGCAGGGAATCAGATGCGGGGAATCAGAGGCGGGGAATCAGAGCTGGGGAATCAGAGGTGGGGAATCAGAGTTGGGGAATCAGAGGCGGGGACTTAGATATTGGGAAACAGAGGCGGGAAATCAGAGGCGGGGAAACAGAGGCGGGGAATCAGATATGGGGAATCAGAGGTGGGGAATCAGAGGCAGGGAATCAGATGTGCGGAATCAGAGATGGGGAATCAGAGGCAGGGAATCAGAATCAGAAGCAGGGAATCAGAGGCCGGGAATCAGAGGCCGGAATCAGATGCCGGGAATAAGAGGCCGGGAATCAGAGGTGGGGAATCAGAGTCCGGGAATCAGAGATGGGGATTCAGAGGCGGGGAATGAGATATGGGGAATCAGAGGCGGGGAATCAGAGGCGGGGAAACAGATGCGGGGAATCAGATATGGGGAATCAGAGGTGGCGAATCAAAGGCGGTGAATCAGAGATGCGGAATCAGAGGCCGGGAATCAGAGGCAGGGAATCAAACACGGGGAATCAGAGGCGGGGAATCAGAGCTGGGGAATCAGAGGCGGGGAATCAGAGTTGGGGAATCAGAGGCGGGGAAGCAGAGGCAGGGAATCAGACGCGGGGATTCAGAGGCGGGGAATCATAGTTGGGAATCAGAGGCGGATAATCAGATATGGGGAAACAGAGGCGAGGAATCAGGGGCGGGGAAACAGAGGCGGGGAATCAGATATGGGGAATCGGATGCGGGGAATCAGAGGCGGGGAATCAGAGCTGTGGAATCAGAGGCGGGGAATCAGAGTTGGGGCATCAGAGGTGGGGAATTAGATATGGGGAAACAGAGGCGGGGAATCAGAGGCGTGGAAACAGAGGCGGGGAATCAGATATGGGGAATCAGACGTGGGGAATCAGAGGCAGGGAATCAGAATCAGAAGCGGGGAGCCAGAGGCCGGGAATCAGAGGCCTGGAATCAGATGCTGGGAATAAGAGGCCGGGAATCAGAGGTGGGGAATCAGAGTCCGGGAATCAGAGATGGGGAGTCAGAGGCGGGGAATGAGATATGGAGAATCAGAGGCGGGGAATCAGAGGCGGGGAAACAGAGGTGGGGAATCAGATATGGGGAATCAGAGGAGGCGAATCAAAGGCGGTGAATCAGAGATGGGGAATCAGAGGCGGGGAATCAGAGGCAGGGAATCAAACACGGGGAATCAGAGGCGGGGAATCAGAGCTGGGGAATCAGAGGCTGGGAATCAAAGTTGGGGAATCAGAGTCAGGGAATCAGATATGGGGAAACAGGGGCGGGGAATCAGAGGCGGGGAAACAGAGGCGGGGAATCAGATATGGGGAATCAGAGGCGGGGAATTAGAGTTGGGGAATCAGAGGCGGGGAATTAGTGGTGGGGAAACAGAGGCGGGGAATCAAACACGGGGAATCAGAGGCGGGGAATCAGAGGCAGGGAATCAGATGTGCGGAATCGGTGAAGGGGAATCAGAGGCAGGGAATCAGAGGCGGGGAATCAGAGGCCGGGAATCAGATATGGGGAAACAGAGGCGGGGAATCAGAGGCGGGGAAACAGAGGCTGGGAATCAGATATGGGGAATCAGAGGTGGGGAATCAGAGGTTGGGAATCAGAGGCAGGGGATCAGAGGCTTGGAATCAGATGCAGGGAATCAGATGCGGGGAATCAGAGGCGGGGAATCAGAGCTGGGGAATCAGAGTCTGGGAATCAAAGTTGGGGAATCAGAGGCAGGGAATCAGATATGGGGAAACAGGGTCGGGGAATCAGAGGCGGGGAAACAGAGGCGGGGAATCAAATATGGGGAATCAGAGGCGGGGAATTAGAGTTGGGGAATCAGAGGCGGGGAATCAGAGGCGGGGAAACAGAGGCGGGGAATCAATCACGGGGAATCAGAGGTGGGGAATCAGAGGTTGGGAATCAGAGGCAGGGAATCAGAGGCGGGGAATCAGAGGCGGGGAATGAGAGGCAGGGAATCAGATGTGCGGAATCGGAGATGGGGAATCAGAGGCAGGGAATCAGAGGCGGGGAATCAGAGGCGGGGAATCAGAGGCCGGGAATCAGATATGGGGAAACAGAAGCGGGGAATCAGTGGCGGGGAAACAGAGGCTGGGAATCAGGTATGGGGAATCAGATGTGGGGAATCAGAGGCGGGGAATCAGAGCTGGGGAATCAGAGGTGGGGAATCAAAGTTGGGGAATCAGAGGCGGGGACTTAGATATGGGGAAACAGAGGCGGGGAATCAGAGATGGGGAAACAGAGGCGGGGATTCAGATATGGGGAATCAGAGGTGGGGAATCAGAGGCAGGGAATTAGATGTGCGGAATCAGAAATGGGGAATCAGAGGCAGGGAATCAGAATCAGAAGCAGGGAATCAGAGGCCGGGAATCAGAGGCCGGAATCAGATGCCGGGAATAAGAGGTCGGGAATCAGAGGTGGGGAATAAGAGTCCGGGAATCAGAGATGGGGAATCAGAGGCGGGGAATGAGATATGGGGAATCAGAGGCGGGGAATCAGAGGCGGGGAAACAGTGGCGAGGAATCAGATATGGGGAATCAGAGGTGGCGAATCTAAGGCGGTGAATCAGAGATGGGGAATCAGAGCTGGGGAATCAGAGGCAGGGGATCAAACACGGGGAATCAGAGGCGGGGAATCAGAGCTGGGGAATCAGAGGCGGGGAATCAGAGTTGGGGAATCAGAGGCGGGGAATCAGAGCTGGGGAATCAGAGGTGGGGAATCAGAGTCGGGGAATCAGAGGCAGGGAATCGGATGTGCGGAATCAGAGATGGGGAATCAGAGGTGGGGAATCAGAGGCGGTGAATCTGAGATGGGGAATCAGAGGCGGGGAATCAGAGGCAGGTTATCAGACACGGGGATTCAGAGGCTGGGAATCAGACGGGGGGAATCAAAGGCGGGGAATGAAGCTGGGGAATCAGAGGCAGGGAATCAGAGTTGGGGATTCAGAGGCGGGGAATCAGATATTGGGAAACAGAGGCGGGGAATCAGAGGCGGGCAAACAGAGGCGGGGAATTAGATATGGGGAATCAGTGGTGGGGAATCAGAGGTGGTGAATCAGTGATGGGGAATCACAGGCGGGGAATCAGAGGCAGGGAATAGAACGCGGGGAATCAGAGGCAGGGAATCAGAGCTGGGGAATAAGAGGCGGGGAATCATAGTTGGCAATCAGAGGCGGGGAATCAGATATGGGGAAACAGAGGCGGGGAATCAGGGGCGGGGAAACAGAGGCGGGGAATCAGATATGGGGAATCGGATGTGGAGAATCAGAGGCAGGGAATCAGAGCTGGGGAATCAGAGGCGGGAAATCAGAGTTGGGGCATCAGAGGTGGGGAATTAGATCTGGGGAAAAAGAGGCGGGGAATCAGATGTGCGGAATCAGAGGCGGGGAATCAGAGGCAGGGAATCAGAGGTGGGGAAACAGAGGTGGGGAATCAGATATGGGGAATCAGAGGTGGCGAATCAAAGGCTGTGAATCAGAGATGGGGAATCAGAGGCGGGGAATCCGAGGCAGGGAATCAAACACGGGGAATCAGAGGCGGGGAATCAGAGCTGGGGAATCAAAGGCTGGGAATCAAAGTTGGGGAATCAGAGGCAGGGAATCAGATATGGGGAAACAGGGGCGGGGAATCAGAGGCGGGGAAACAGAGGCAGGGAATCAGATATGGGGAATCAGAGGCGGGGAATTAGAGTTGGGGAATCAGAGGCGGGGAATCAGAGGCGGGGAAACAGAGGCGGGGAATCAAACACGGGGAATCAGAGGTGGGGAATCAGAGGTTGGGAATCAGAGGCAGGGAATCAGAGGCGGGGAATCAGAGGCGGGGAATCAGAGGCTGGGAATCAGATGTGCGGAATCGGAGATGAGGAATCAGAGGCAGGGAATCAGAGGCGGGGAATCAGATGCGGGGAATCAGAGGCCGGGAATCAGATATGGGGAAACAGAGGCGGGGAATCAGAGGCGGGGAAACAGAGGCTGGGAATCAGATATGGGGAATCAGAGGTGGGGAAACAGAGGTTGGGAATCAGAGGCAGGGAATCAGAGGCTTGGAATCAGATGCAGGGAATCAGATGCGGGGAATCAGAGGCGGGGAATCAGAGCTGGGGAATCAGAGGCTGGGAGTCAAAGTTGGGGAATCAGAGGCAGGGAATCAGAGGCGGGGAATCAGATGCGGGGAATCAGAGGCCGGGAATCAGATATGGGGAAACAGAGGCGGGGAATCAGAGGCGGGGAAACAGAGGCTGGGAATCAGATATGGGGAATCAGAGGTGGGGAATCAGAGGTTGGGAATCAGAGGCAGGGAATCAGAGGCTTGGAATCAGATGCAGGGAATCAGATGCGGGGAATCAGAGGCGGGGAATCAGAGCTGGGGAATCAGAGGCTGGGAATCAAAGTTGGGGAATCAGAGGCAGGGAATCAGATATGGGGAAACAGGGGCGGGGAATCAGAGGCGGGGAAACAGAGGCGGGGAATCAGATATGGGGAATCAGAGGCGGGGAATTAGAGTTGGGGAATCAGAGGCGGGGAATCAGAGGCGGGGATACAGAGGCGGGGAATCAAACACGGGGAATCAGAGGTGGGGAATCAGAGGTTGGGAATCAGAGGCAGGGAATCAGAGGCGGGGAATCAGAGGCGGGGAATCAGAGGCAGGGAATCAGATGTGCGGAATCGGAGATGGGGAATCAGAGGCAGGGAATCAGAGGCGGGGAATCAGAGGCGGGGAACCAGAGGCCGGGAATCAGATATGGGGAAACAGAGGCGGGGAATCAGAGGCGGGGAAACAGATGCTGGGAATCAGATATGGGGAATCAGAGGTGGGGAATCAGAGGTTGGGAATCAGAGGCAGGGGATCAGAGGCTTGGAATCAGATGCAGGGAATCAGATTCGGGGAATCAGAGGCGGGGAATCAGAGCTGGGGAATCAGAGTCTGGGAATCAAAGTTGGGGAATCAGAGGCGGGGAATCAGATATGGGGAATCAGGGGCGGGGAATCAGAGGCGGGGAAACAGAGGCGGGGAATCAGATATGGGGAAGCAGAGGCGGGGAATTAGAGTTGGGGAATCAGAGGCGGGGAATCAGAGGCGGGGAGACAGAGGCGGGGAATCAAACACGGGGAATCAGAGGTGGGGAATCAGAGGTTGGGAATCAGAGGCAGGGAATCAGAGGCGGGGAATCAGAGGCGGGGAATGAGAGGCAGGGAATCAGATGTGCGGAATCGGAGATGGGGAATCAGAGGCACGGAATCAGAGGCGGGGAATCAGAGGCGGGGAATCAGAGGCCGGGAATCAGATGTGGGGAAACAGAAGCGGGGAATCAGAGGCGGGGAAACAGAGGCTGGGAATCAGGTATGGGGAATCAGATGTGGGGAATCAGAGGCGGGGAATCAGAGCTGGGGAATCAGAGGTGGGGAATCAAAGTTGGGGAATCAGAGGCGGGGACTTAGATATGGGGAAACAGAGGCGGGGAATCAGAGACGGGGAAACAGAGGCGGGGATTCAGATATGGGGAATCAGAGGTGGGGAATAAGAGGCAGGGAATTAGATGTGCGGAATCAGAAATGGGGAATCAGAGGCAGGGAATCAGAATCAGAAGCAGGGAATCAGAGGCCGGGAATCAGAGGCCGGAATCAGATGCCGGGAATAAGAGGTCGGGAATCAGAGGTGGGGAATCAGAGTCCGGGAATCAGAGATGGGGAATCAGAGGCGGGGAATGAGATATGGGGAATCAGAGGCGGGGAATCAGAGGCGGGGAAACAGTGGCGAGGAATCAGATATGGGGAATCAGAGATGGCGAATCAAAGGCGGTGAATCAGAGATGGGGAATCAGAGCTGGGGAATCAGAGGCAGGGGATCAAACACGGGGAATCAGAGGCGGGGAATCAGAGCTGGGGAATCAGAGGCGGGGAATCAGAGTTGGGGAATCAGAGGCGGGGAATCAGAGCTGGGGAATCAGAGGTGGGGAATCAGAGTCGGGGAATCAGAGGCAGGGAATCGGATGTGCGGAAACAGAGATGGGGAATCAGAGGTGGGGAATCAGAGGCGGTGAATCTGAGATGGGGAATCAGAGGCGGGGAATCAGAGGCAGGTTATCAGACACGGGGATTCAGAGGCTGGGAATCAGACGGGGGGAATCAAAGGCGGGGAATGAAGCTGGGGAATCAGAGGCAGGGAATCAGAGTTGGGGATTCAGAGGCGGGGAATCAGATATGGGGAAACAGAGGCGGGGAATCAGAGGCGGGCAAACAGAGGCGGGGAATTAGATATGGTGAATCAGTGGTGGGGAATCAGAGGTGGTGAATCAGTGATGGGGAATCACAGGCGGGGAATCAGAGGCAGGGAATAGAACACGGGGAATCAGAGGCAGGGAATCAGAGCTGGGGAATAAGAGACGGGGAATCATAGTTGGGAATCAGAGGCGGGGAATCAGATATGGGGAAACAGAGGCGGGGAATCAGGGGCGGGGAAACAGAGGCGGGGAATCAGATATGGGGAATCGGATGTGGAGAATCAGAGGCAGGGAATCAGAGCTGGGGAATCAGAGGCGGGGAATCAGAGTTGGGGCATCAGATGTGGGGAATTAGATCTGGGGAAACAGAGGCGGGGAATCAGATGTGCGGAATCAGAGGCGGGGAATCAGAGGCAGGGAATCAGAGGCCGGAATCAGATGCCGGGAATAAGAGGCCGGGAATCAGAGGTGGGGAATCAGAGTCCGGGAATCAGAGATGGGGATTCAGAGGCGGGGAATGAGATATGGGGAATCAGAGGCGGGGAATCAGAGGCGGGGAAACAGATGCGGGGAATCAGATATGGGGAATCAGAGGTGGCGAATCAAAGGAGGTGAATCAGAGATGCGGAATCAGAGGCCGGGAATCAGAGGCAGGGAATCAAACACGGGGAATCAGAGGCGGGGAATCAGAGCTGGGGAATCAGAGGCGGGGAATCAGAGTTGGGGAATCAGAGGCGGGGAAGCAGAGGCAGGGAATCAGACGCGGGGATTCAGAGGCGGGGAATCATAGTTGGGAATCAGAGGCGGATAATCAGATATGGGGAAACAGAGGCGGGGAATCAGGGGCGGGGAAACAGAGGCGGGGAATCAGATATGGGGAATCGGATGCGGGGAATCAGAGGCGGGGAATCAGAGCTGTGGAATCAGAGGCGGGGAATCAGAGTTGGGGCATCAGAGGTGGGGAATTAGATATGGGGAAACAGAGGCGGGGAATCAGAGGCGTGGAAACAGAGGCGGGGAATCAGATATGGGGAATCATACGTGGGGAATCAGAGGCAGGGAATCAGAATCAGAAGCGGGGAGCCAGACCCCGGGAATCAGAGGCCTGGAATCAGATGCTGGGAATAAGAGGCCGGGAATCAGAGGTGGGGAATCAGAGTCCGGGAATCAGAGATGGGGAGTCAGAGGCGGGTAATGAGATATGGAGAATCAGAGGCGGGGAATCAGAGGCGGGGAAACAGAGGTGGGGAATCAGATATGGGGAATCAGAGGTGGCGAATCAAAGGCGGTGAATCAGAGATGGGGAATCAGAGGCGGGGAATCAGAGGCAGGGAATCAAACACGGGGAATCAGAGGCGGGGAATCAGAGCTGGGGAATCAGAGGCTGGGAATCAAAGTTGGGGAATCAGAGTCAGGGAATCAGATATGGGGAAACAGGGGCGGGGAATCAGAGGCGGGGAAACAGAGGCGGGGAATCAGATATGGGGAATCAGAGGCGGGGAATTAGAGTTGGGGAATCAGAGGCAGGGGATCAGAGGCTTGGAATCAGATGCAGGGAATCAGATGCGGGGAATCAGAGGCGGGGAATCAGAGCTGGGGAATCAGAGTCTGGGAATCAAAGTTGGGGAATCAGAGGCAGGGAATCAGATATGGGGAAACAGGGTCGGGGAATCAGAGGCGGGGAAACAGAGGCGGGGAATCAAATATGGGGAATCAGAGGCGGGGAATTAGAGTTGGGGAATCAGAGGCGGGGAATCAGAGGCGGGGAAACAGAGGCGGGGAATCAAACACGGGGAATCAGAGGTGGGGAATCAGAGGTTGGGAATCAGAGGCAGGGAATCAGAGGCGGGGAATCAGAGGCGGGGAATGAGAGGCAGGGAATCAGATGTGCGGAATCGGAGATGGGGAATCAGAGGCAGGGAATCAGAGGCGGGGAATCAGAGGCCGGGAATCAGATATGGGGAAACAGAGGCGGGGAATCAGAGGCGGGGAAACAGAGGCTGGGAATCAGATATGGGGAATCAGAGGTGGGGAATCAGAGGTTGGGAATCAGAGGCAGGGGATCAGAGGCTTGGAATCAGATGCAGGGAATCAGATGCGGGGAATCAGAGGCGGGGAATCAGAGCTGGGGAATCAGAGTCTGGGAATCAAAGTTGGGGAATCAGAGGCAGGGAATCAGATATGGGGAAACAGGGTCGGGGAATCAGAGGCGGGGAAACAGAGGCGGGGAATCAAATATGGGGAATCAGAGGCGGGGAATTAGAGTTGGGGAATCAGAGGCGGGGAATCAGAGGCGGGGAAACAGAGGCGGGGAATCAAACACGGGGAATCAGAGGTGGGGAATCAGAGGTTGGGAATCAGAGGCAGGGAATCAGAGGCGGGGAATCAGAGGCGGGGAATGAGAGGCAGGGAATCAGATGTGCGGAATCGGAGATGGGGAATCAGAGGCAGGGAATCAGAGGCGGGGAATCAGAGGCGGGGAATCAGAGGCCGGGAATCAGATATGGGGAAACAGAAGCGGGGAATCAGTGGCGGGGAAACAGAGGCTGGGAATCAGGTATGGGGAATCAGATGTGGGGAATCAGAGGCGGGGAATCAGAGCTGGGGAATCAGAGGTGGGGAATCAAAGTTGGGGAATCAGAGGCGGGGACTTAGATATGGGGAAACAGAGGCGGGGAATCAGAGATGGGGAAACAGAGGCGGGGATTCAGATATGGGGAATCAGAGGTGGGGAATCAGAGGCAGGGAATTAGATGTGCGGAATCAGAAATGGGGAATCAGAGGCAGGGAATCAGAATCAGAAGCAGGGAATCAGAGGCCGGGAATCAGAGGCCGGAATCAGATGCCGGGAATAAGAGGTCGGGAATCAGAGGTGGGGAATAAGAGTCCGGGAATCAGAGATGGGGAATCAGAGGCGGGGAATGAGATATGGGGAATCAGAGGCGGGGAATCAGAGGCGGGGAAACAGTGGCGAGGAATCAGATATGGGGAATCAGAGGTGGCGAATCAAAGGCGGTGAATCAGAGATGGGGAATCAGAGCTGGGGAATCAGAGCTGGGGAATCAGAGGCAGGGGATCAAACACGGGGAATCAGAGACGGGGAATCAGAGCTGGGGAATCAGAGGCGGGGAATCAGAGTTGGGGAATCAGAGGCGGGGAATCAGAGCTGGGGAATCAGAGGTGGGGAATCAGAGTCGGGGAATCAGAGGCAGGGAATCGGATGTGCGGAATCAGAGATGGGGAATCAGAGGTGGGGAATCAGAGGCGGTGAATCTGAGATGGGGAATCAGAGGCGGGGAATCAGAGGCAGGTTATCAGACACGGGGATTCAGAGGCTGGGAATCAGACGGGGGGAATCAAAGGCGGGGAATGAAGCTGGGGAATCAGAGGCAGGGAATCAGAGTTGGGGATTCAGAGGCGGGGAATCAGATATGGGGAAACAGAGGCGGGGAATCAGAGGCGGGCAAACAGAGGCGGGGAATTAGATATGGGGAATCAGTGGTGGGGAATCAGAGGTGGTGAATCAGTGATGGGGAATCACAGGCGGGGAATCAGAGGCAGGGAATAGAACGCGGGGAATCAGAGGCAGGGAATCAGAGCTGGGGAATAAGAGGCGGGGAATCATAGTTGGGAATCAGAGGCGGGGAATCAGATATGGGGAAACAGAGGCGGGGAATCAGGGGCGGGGAAACAGAGGCGGGGAATCAGATATGGGGAATCGGATGTGGAGAATCAGAGGCAGGGAATCAGAGCTGGGGAATCAGAGGCTGGAAATCAGAGTTGGTGCATCAGAGGTGGGGAATTAGATCTGGGGAAACAGAGGCGGGGAATCAGATGTGCGGAATCAGAGGCGGGGAATCAGAGGCAGGGAATCAGAGGTGGGGAAACAGAGGTGGGGAATCAGATATGGGGAATCAGAGGTGGCGAATCAAAGGCTGTGAATCAGAGATGGGGAATCAGAGGCGGGGAATCCGAGGCAGGGAATCAAACACGGGGAATCAGAGGCGGGGAATCAGAGCTGGGGAATCAAAGGCTGGGAATCAAAGTTGGGGAATCAGAGGCAGGGAATCAGATATGGGGAAACAGGGGCGGGGAATCAGAGGCGGGGAAACAGAGGCAGGGAATCAGATATGGGGAATCAGAGGCGGGGAATTAGAGTTGGGGAATCAGAGGCGGGGAATCAGAGGCGGGGAAACAGAGGCGGGGAATCAAACACGGGGAATCAGAGGTGGGGAATCAGAGGTTGGGAATCAGAGGCAGGGAATCAGAGGCGGGGAATCAGAGGCGGGGAATCAGAGGCTGGGAATCAGATGTGCGGAATCGGAGATGAGGAATCAGAGGCAGGGAATCAGAGGCGGGGAATCAGATGCGGGGAATCAGAGGCCGGGAATCAGATATGGGGAAACAGAGGCGGGGAATCAGAGGCGGGGAAACAGAGGCTGGGAATCAGATATGGGGAATCAGAGGTGGGGAAACAGAGGTTGGGAATCAGAGGCAGGGAATCAGAGGCTTGGAATCAGATGCAGGGAATCAGATGCGGGGAATCAGAGGCGGGGAATCAGAGCTGGGGAATCAGAGGCTGGGAATCAAAGTTGGGGAATCAGAGGCAGGGAATCAGAGGCGGGGAATCAGATGCGGGGAATCAGAGGCCGGGAATCAGATATGGGGAAACAGAGGCGGGGAATCAGAGGCGGGGAAACAGAGGCTGGGAATCAGATATGGGGAATCAGAGGTGGGGAATCAGAGGTTGGGAATCAGAGGCAGGGAATCAGAGGCTTGGAATCAGATGCAGGGAATCAGATGCGTGGAATCAGAGGCGGGGAATCAGAGCTGGGGAATCAGAGGCTGGGAATCAAAGTTGGGGAATCAGAGGCAGGGAATCAGATATGGGGAAACAGGGGCGGGGAATCAGAGGCGGGGAAACAGAGGCGGGGAATCAGATATGGGGAATCAGAGGCGGGGAATTAGAGTTGGGGAATCAGAGGCGGGGAATCAGAGGCGGGGATACAGAGGCGGGGAATCAAACACGGGGAATCAGAGGTGGGGAATCAGAGGTTGGGAATCAGAGGCAGGGAATCAGAGGCGGGGAATCAGAGGCGGGGAATCAGAGGCAGGGAATCAGATGTGCGGAATCGGAGATGGGGAATCAGAGGCAGGGAATCAGAGGCGGGGAATCAGAGGCGGGGAACCAGAGGCCGGGAATCAGATATGGGGAAACAGAGGCGGGGAATCAGAGGCGGGGAAACAGATGCTGGGAATCAGATATGGGGAATCAGAGGTGGGGAATCAGAGGTTGGGAATCAGAGGCAGGGGATCAGAGGCTTGGAATCAGATGCAGGGAATCAGATGCGGGGAATCAGAGGCGGGGAATCAGAGCTGGGGAATCAGAGTCTGGGAATCAAAGTTGGGGAATCAGAGGCGGGGAATCAGATATGGGGAATCAGGGGCGGGGAATCAGAGGCGGGGAAACAGAGGCGGGGAATCAGATATGGGGAAGCAGAGGCGGGGAATTAGAGTTGGGGAATCAGAGGCGGGGAATCAGAGGCGGGGAGACAGAGGCGGGGAATCAAACACGGGGAATCAGAGGTGGGGAATCAGAGGTTGGGAATCAGAGGCAGGGAATCAGAGGCGGGGAATCAGAGGCGGGGAATGAGAGGCAGGGAATCAGATGTGCGGAATCGGAGATGGGGAATCAGAGGCACGGAATCAGAGGCGGGGAATCAGAGGCGGGGAATCAGAGGCCGGGAATCAGATGTGGGGAAACAGAAGCGGGGAATCAGAGGCGGGGAAACAGAGGCTGGGAATCAGGTATGGGGAATCAGATGTGGGGAATCAGAGGCGGGGAATCAGAGCTGGGGAATCAGAGGTGGGGAATCAAAGTTGGGGAATCAGAGGCGGGGACTTAGATATGGGGAAACAGAGGCGGGGAATCAGAGGCGGGGAATCAGAGCTGGGGAATCAGAGGTGGGGAATCAGAGTCGGGGAATCAGAGGCAGGGAATCGGATGTGCGGAAACAGAGATGGGGAATCAGAGGCGGGGAATGAGATATGGGGAATCAGAGGCGGGGAATCAGAGGCGGGGAAACAGTGGCGAGGAATCAGATATGGGGAATCAGAGATGGCGAATCAAAGGCGGTGAATCAGAGATGGGGAATCAGAGCTGGGGAATCAGAGGCAGGGGATCAAACACGGGGAATCAGAGGCGGGGAATCAGAGCTGGGGAATCAGAGGCGGGGAATCAGAGTTGGGGAATCAGAGGCGGGGAATCAGAGCTGGGGAATCAGAGGTGGGGAATCAGAGTCGGGGAATCAGAGGCAGGGAATCGGATGTGCGGAAACAGAGATGGGGAATCAGAGGTGGGGAATCAGAGGCGGTGAATCTGAGATGGGGAATCAGAGGCGGGGAATCAGAGGCAGGTTATCAGACACGGGGATTCAGAGGCTGGGAATCAGACGGGGGGAATCAAAGGCGGGGAATGAAGCTGGGGAATCAGAGGCAGGGAATCAGAGTTGGGGATTCAGAGGCGGGGAATCAGATATGGGGAAACAGAGGCGGGGAATCAGAGGCGGGCAAACAGAGGCGGGGAATTAGATATGGTGAATCAGTGGTGGGGAATCAGAGGTGGTGAATCAGTGATGGGGAATCACAGGCGGGGAATCAGAGGCAGGGAATAGAACACGGGGAATCAGAGGCAGGGAATCAGAGCTGGGGAATAAGAGGCGGGGAATCATAGTTGGGAATCAGAGGCGGGGAATCAGATATGGGGAAACAGAGGCGGGGAATCAGGGGCGGGGAAACAGAGGCGGGGAATCAGATATGGGGAATCGGATGTGGAGAATCAGAGGCAGGGAATCAGAGCTGGGGAATCAGAGGCGGGGAATCAGAGTTGGGGCATCAGATGTGGGGAATTAGATCTGGGGAAACAGAGGCGGGAAATCAGATGTGCGGAATCAGAGGCGGGGAATCAGAGGCAGGGAATCAGAGGCCGGAATCAGATGCCGGGAATAAGAGGCCGGGAATCAGAGGTGGGGAATCAGAGTCCGGGAATCAGAGATGGGGATTCAGAGGCGGGGAATGAGATATGGGGAATCAGAGGCGGGGAATCAGAGGCGGGGAAACAGATGCGGGGAATCAGATATGGGGAATCAGAGGTGGCGAATCAAAGGCGGTGAATCAGAGATGCGGAATCAGAGGCCGGGAATCAGAGGCAGGGAATCAAACACGGGGAATCAGAGGCGGGGAATCAGAGCTGGGGAATCAGAGGCGGGGAATCAGAGTTGGGGAATCAGAGGCGGGGAAGCAGAGGCAGGGAATCAGACGCGGGGATTCAGAGGCGGGGAATCATAGTTGGGAATCAGAGGCGGATAATCAGATATGGGGAAACAGAGGCGGGGAATCAGGGGCGGGGAAACAGAGGCGGGGAATCAGATATGGGGAATCGGATGCGGGGAATCAGAGGCGGGGAATCAGAGCTGTGGAATCGGAGGCGGGGAATCAGAGTTGGGGCATCAGAGGTGGGGAATTAGATATGGGGAAACAGAGGCGGGGAATCAGAGGCGTGGAAACAGAGGCGGGGAATCAGATATGGGGAATCATACGTGGGGAATCAGAGGCAGGGAATCAGAATCAGAAGCGGGGAGCCAGAGGCCGGGAATCAGAGGCCTGGAATCAGATGCTGGGAATAAGAGGCCGGGAATCAGAGGTGGGGAATCAGAGTCCGGGAATCAGAGATGGGGAGTCAGAGGCGGGTAATGAGATATGGAGAATCAGAGGCGGGGAATCAGAGGCGGGGAAACAGAGGTGGGGAATAAGATATGGGGAATCAGAGGTGGCGAATCAAAGGCGGTGAATCAGAGATGGGGAATCAGAGGCGGGGAATCAGAGGCAGGGAATCAAACACGGGGAATCAGAGGCGGGGAATCAGAGCTGGGGAATCAGAGGCTGGGAATCAAAGTTGGGGAATCAGAGTCAGGGAATCAGATATGGGGAAAGGGGCGGGGAATCAGAGGCGGGGAAACAGAGGCGGGGAATCAGATATGGGGAATCAGAGGCGGGGAATTAGAGTTGGGGAATCAGAGGCAGGGGATCAGAGGCTTGGAATCAGATGCAGGGAATCAGATGCGGGGAATCAGAGGCGGGGAATCAGAGCTGGGGAATCAGAGTCTGGGAATCAAAGTTGGGGAATCAGAGGCAGGGAATCAGATATGGGGAAACAGGGTCGGGGAATCAGAGGCGGGGAAACAGAGGCGGGGAATCAAATATGGGGAATCAGAGGCGGGGAATTAGAGTTGGGGAATCAGAGGCGGGGAATCAGAGGCGGGGAAACAGAGGCGGGGAATCAAACACGGGGAATCAGAGGTGGGGAATCAGAGGTTGGGAATCAGAGGCAGGGAATCAGAGGCGGGGAATCAGAGGCGGGGAATGAGAGGCAGGGAATCAGATGTGCGGAATCGGAGATGGGGAATCAGAGGCAGGGAATCAGAGGCGGGGAATCAGAGGCCGGGAATCAGATATGGGGAAACAGAGGCGGGGAATCAGAGGCGGGGAAACAGAGGCTGGGAATCAGATATGGGGAATCAGAGGTGGGGAATCAGAGGTTGGGAATCAGAGGCAGGGGATCAGAGGCTTGGAATCAGATGCAGGGAATCAGATGCGGGGAATCAGAGGCGGGGAATCAGAGCTGGGGAATCAGAGTCTGGGAATCAAAGTTGGGGAATCAGAGGCAGGGAATCAGATATGGGGAAACAGGGTCGGGGAATCAGAGGCGGGGAAACAGAGGCGGGGAATCAAATATGGGGAATCAGAGGCGGGGAATTAGAGTTGGGGAATCAGAGGCGGGGAATCAGAGGCGGGGAAACAGAGGCGGGGAATCAAACACGGGGAATCAGAGGTGGGGAATCAGAGGTTGGGAATCAGAGGCAGGGAATCAGAGGCGGGGAATCAGAGGCGGGGAATGAGAGGCAGGGAATCAGATGTGCGGAATCGGAGATGGGGAATCAGAGGCAGGGAATCAGAGGCGGGGAATCAGAGGCGGGGAATCAGAGGCCGGGAATCAGATATGGGGAAACAGAAGCGGGGAATCAGTGGCGGGGAAACAGAGGCTGGGAATCAGGTATGGGGAATCAGATGTGGGGAATCAGAGGCGGGGAATCAGAGCTGGGGAATCAGAGGTGGGGAATCAAAGTTGGGGAATCAGAGGCGGGGACTTAGATATGGGGAAACAGAGGCGGGGAATCAGAGATGGGGAAACAGAGGCGGGGATTCAGATATGGGGAATCAGAGGTGGGGAATCAGAGGCAGGGAATTAGATGTGCGGAATCAGAAATGGGGAATCAGAGGCAGGGAATCAGAATCAGAAGCAGGGAATCAGAGGCCGGGAATCAGAGGCCGGAATCAGATGTCGGGAATAAGAGGTCGGGAATCAAAGGTGGGGAATAAGAGTCCGGGAATCAGAGATGGGGAATCAGAGGCGGGGAATGAGATATGGGGAATCAGAGGCGGGGAATCAGAGGCGGGGAAACAGTGGCGAGGAATCAGATATGGGGAATCAGAGGTGGCGAATCAAAGGCGGTGAATCAGAGATGGGGAATCAGAGCTGGGGAATCAGAGGCAGGGGATCAAACACGGGGAATCAGAGGCGGGGAATCAGAGCTGGGGAATCAGAGGCGGGGAATCAGAGTTGGGGAATCAGAGGCGGGGAATCAGAGCTGGGGAATCAGAGGTGGGGAATCAGAGTCGGGGAATCAGAGGCAGGGAATCGGATGTGCGGAATCAGAGATGGGGAATCAGAGGTGGGGAATCAGAGGCGGTGAATCTGAGATGGGGAATCAGAGGCGGGGAATCAGAGGCAGGTTATCAGACACGGGGATTCAGAGGCTGGGAATCAGACGGAGGGAATCAAAGGCGGGGAATGAAGCTGGGGAATCAGAGGCAGGGAATCAGAGTTGGGGATTCAGAGGCGGGGAATCAGATATGGGGAAACAGAGGCGGGGAATCAGAGGCGGGCAAACAGAGGCGGGGAATTAGATATGGGGAATCAGTGGTGGGGAATCAGAGGTGGTGAATCAGTGATGGGGAATCACAGGCGGGGAATCAGAGGCAGGGAATAGAACGCGGGGAATCAGAGGCAGGGAATCAGAGCTGGGGAATAAGAGGCGGGGAATCATAGTTGGGAATCAGAGGCGGGGAATCAGATATGGGGAAACAGAGGCGGGGAATCAGGGGCGGGGAAACAGAGGCGGGGAATCAGATATGGGGAATCGGATGTGGAGAATCAGAGGCAGGGAATCAGAGCTGGGGAATCAGAGGCGGGAAATCAGAGTTGGGGCATCAGAGGTGGGGAATTAGATCTGGGGAAACAGAGGCGGGGAATCAGATGTGCGGAATCAGAGGCGGGGAATCAGAGGCAGGGAATCAGAATCAGAAGCGGGGAGTCAGAGGCCGGGAATCAGAGGCCTGGAATCAGATGCTGGGAATAAGAGGCCGGGAATCAGAGGTGGGGAATCAGAGTCCGGGAATCAGAGATGGGGAGTCAGAGGCGGGGAATGAGATATGGAGAATCAGAGGCGGGGAATCAGAGGTGGGGAAACAGAGGTGGGGAATCAGATATGGGGAATCAGAGGTGGCGAATCAAAGGCTGTGAATCAGAGATGGGGAATCAGAGGCGGGGAATCAGAGGCAGGGAATCAAACACGGGGAATCAGAGGCGGGGAATCAGAGCTGGGGAATCAAAGGCTGGGAATCAAAGTTGGGGAATCAGAGGCAGGGAATCAGATATGGGGAAACAGGGGCGGGGAATCAGAGGCGGGGAAACAGAGGCAGGGAATCAGATATGGGGAATCAGAGGCGGGGAATTAGAGTTGGGGAATCAGAGGCGGGGAATCAGAGGCGGGGAAACAGAGGCGGGGAATCAAACACGGGGAATCAGAGGTGGGGAATCAGAGGTTGGGAATCAGAGGCAGGGAATCAGAGGCGGGGAATCAGAGGCGGGGAATCAGAGGCAGGGAATCAGATGTGCGGAATCGGAGATGAGGAATCAGAGGCAGGGAATCAGAGGCGGGGAATCAGATGCGGGCAATCAGAGGCCGGGAATCAGATATGGGGAAACAGAGGCGGGGAATCAGAGGCGGGGAAACAGAGGCTGGGAATCAGATATGGGGAATCAGAGGTGGGGAAACAGAGGTTGGGAATCAGAGGCAGGGAATCAGAGGCTTGGAATCAGATGCAGGGAATCAGATGCGGGGAATCAGAGGCGGGGAATCAGAGTTGGGGAATCAGAGGCTGGGAATCAAAGTTGGGGAATCAGAGGCAGGGAATCAGAGGCGGGGAATCAGATGCGGGGAATCAGAGGCCGGGAATCAGATATGGGGAAACAGAGGCGGGGAATCAGAGGCGGGGAAACAGAGGCTGGGAATCAGATATGGGGAATCAGAGGTGGGGAATCAGAGGTTGGGAATCAGAGGCAGGGAATCAGAGGCTTGGAATCAGATGCAGGGAATCAGATGCGGGGAATCAGAGGCGGGGAATCAGAGCTGGGGAATCAGAGGCTGGGAATCAAAGTTGGGGAATCAGAGGCAGGGAATCAGATATGGGGAAACAGGGGCGGGGAATCAGAGGCGGGGAAACAGAGGCGGGGAATCAGATATGGGGAATCAGAGGCGGGGAATTAGAGTTGGGGAATCAGAGGCGGTGAATCAGAGGCGGGGATACAGAGGCGGGGAATCAAACACGGGGAATCAGAGGTGGGGAATCAGAGGTTGGGAATCAGAGGCAGGGAATCAGAGGCGGGGAATCAGAGGCGGGGAATCAGAGGCAGGGAATCAGATGTGCGGAATCGGAGATGGGGAATCAGAGGCAGGGAATCAGAGGCGGGGAATCAGAGGCGGGGAACCAGAGGCCGGGAATCAGATATGGGGAAACAGAGGCGGGGAATCAGAGGCGGGGAAACAGATGCTGGGAATCAGATATGGGGAATCAGAGGTGGGGAATCAGAGGTTGGGAATCAGAGGCAGGGGATCAGAGGCTTGGAATCAGATGGAGGGAATCAGATGCGGGGAATCAGAGGCGGGGAATCAGAGCTGGGGAATCAGAGTCTGGGAATCAAAGTTGGGGAATCAGAGGCGGGGAATCAGATATGGGGAATCAGGGGCGGGGAATCAGAGGCGGGGAAACAGAGGCGGGGAATCAGATATGGGGAAGCAGAGGCGGGGAATTAGAGTTGGGGAATCAGAGGCGGGGAATCAGAGGCGGGGAGACAGAGGCGGGGAATCAAACACGGGGAATCAGAGGTGGGGAATCAGAGGTTGGGAATCAGAGGCAGGGAATCAGAGGCGGGGAATCAGAGGCGGGGAATCAGAGGCAGGGAATCAGATGTGCGGAATCGGAGATGTGGAATCAGAGGCACGGAATCAGAGGCGGGGAATCAGAAGCGGGGAATCAGAGGCCGGGAATCAGATGTGGGGAAACAGAAGCGGGGAATCAGAGGCGGGGAAACAGAGGCTGGGAATCAGGTATGGGGAATCAGATGTGGGGAATCAGAGGCGGGGAATCAGAGCTGGGGAATCAGAGGTGGGGAATCAAAGTTGGGGAATCAGAGGCGGGGACTTAGATATGGGGAAACAGAGGCGGGGAATCAGAGACGGGGAAACAGAGGCGGGGATTCAGATATGGGGAATCAGAGGTGGGGAATAAGAGGCAGGGAATTAGATGTGCGGAATCAGAAATGGGGAATCAGAGGCAGGGAATCAGAATCAGAAGCAGGGAATCAGAGGCCGGGAATCAGAGGCCGGAATCAGATGCCGGGAATAAGAGGTCGGGAATCAGAGGTGGGGAATCAGAGTCCGGGAATCAGAGATGGGGAATCAGAGGCGGGGAATGAGATATGGGGAATCAGAGGCGGGGAATCAGAGGCGGGGAAACAGTGGCGAGGAATCAGATATGGGGAATCAGAGATGGCGAATCAAAGGCGGTGAATCAGAGATGGGGAATCAGAGCTGGGGAATCAGAGGCAGGGGATCAAACACGGGGAATCAGAGGCGGGGAATCAGAGCTGGGGAATCAGAGGCGGGGAATCAGAGTTGGGGAATCAGAGGCGGGGAATCAGAGCTGGGGAATCAGAGGTGGGGAATCAGAGTCGGGGAATCAGAGGCAGGGAATCGGATGTGCGGAAACAGAGATGGGGAATCAGAGGTGGGGAATCAGAGGCGGTGAATCTGAGATGGGGAATCAGAGGCGGGGAATCAGAGGCAGGTTATCAGACACGGGGATTCAGAGGCTGGGAATCAGACGGGGGGAATCAAAGGCGGGGAATGAAGCTGGGGAATCAGAGGCAGGGAATCAGAGTTGGGGATTCAGAGGCGGGGAATCAGATATGGGGAAACAGAGGCGGGGAATCAGAGGCGGGCAAACAGAGGCGGGGAATTAGATATGGGGAATCAGTGGTGGGGAATCAGAGGTGGTGAATCAGTGATGGGGAATCACAGGCGGGGAATCAGAGGCAGGGAATAGAACACGGGGAATCAGAGGCAGGGAATCAGAGGCGGGGAATCAGATATGGGGAAACAGAGGCGGGGAATCAGGGGCGGGGAAACAGAGGCGGGGAATCAGATATGGGGAATCGGATGTGGAGAATCAGAGGCAGGGAATCAGAGCTGGGGAATCAGAGGCGGGAAATCAGAGTTGGGGCATCAGAGGTGGGGAATTAGATCTGGGGAAACAGAGGCGGGGAATCAGATGTGCGGAATCAGAGGCGGGGAATCAGAGGCAGGGAATCAGAATCAGAAGCGGGGAGTCAGAGGCCGGGAATCAGAGGCCTGGAATCAGATGCTGGGAATAAGAGGCCGGGAATCAGAGGTGGGGAATCAGAGTCCGGGAATCAGAGATGGGGAGTCAGAGGCGGGGAATGAGATATGGAGAATCAGAGGCGGGGAATCAGAGGTGGGGAAACAGAGGTGGGGAATCAGATATGGGGAATCAGAGGTGGCGAATCAAAGGCTGTGAATCAGAGATGGGGAATCAGAGGCGGGGAATCAGAGGCAGGGAATCAAACACGGGGAATCAGAGGCGGGGAATCAGAGCTGGGGAATCAAAGGCTGGGAATCAAAGTTGGGGAATCAGAGGCAGGGAATCAGATATGGGGAAACAGGGGCGGGGAATCAGAGGCAGGGAAACAGAGGCAGGGAATCAGATATGGGGAATCAGAGGCGGGGAATTAGAGTTGGGGAATCAGAGGCGGGGAATCAGAGGCGGGGAAACAGAGGCGGGGAATCAAACACGGGGAATCAGAGGTGGGGAATCAGAGGTTGGGAATCAGAGGCAGGGAATCAGAGGCGGGGAATCAGAGGCGGGGAATCAGAGGCAGGGAATCAGATGTGCGGAATCGGAGATGAGGAATCAGAGGCAGGGAATCAGAGGCGGGGAATCAAATGCGGGCAATCAGAGGCCGGGAATCAGATATGGGGAAACAGAGGCGGGGAATCAGAGGCGGGGAAACAGAGGCTGGGAATCAGATATGGGGAATCAGAGGTGGGGAAACAGAGGTTGGGAATCAGAGGCAGGGAATCAGAGGCTTGGAATCAGATGCAGGGAATCAGATGCGGGGAATCAGATGCGGGGAATCAGAGTTGGGGAATCGGAGGCTGGGAATCAAAGTTGGGGAATCAGAGGCAGGGAATCAGAGGCGGGGAATCAGATGCGGGGAATCAGAGGCCGGGAATCAGATATGGGGAAACAGAGGCGGGGAATCAGAGGCGGGGAAACAGAGGCTGGGAATCAGATATGGGGAATCAGAGGTGGGGAATCAGAGGTTGGGAATCAGAGGCAGGGAATCAGAGGCTTGGAATCAGATGCAGGGAATCAGATGCGGGGAATCAGAGGCGGGGAATCAGAGGCGGGGAATCAGAGCTGGGGAATCAGAGGCTGGGAATCAAAGTTGGGGAATCAGAGGCAGGGAATCAGATATGGGGAAACAGGGGCGGGGAATCAGAGGCGGGGAAACAGAGGCGGGGAATCAGATATGGGGAATCAGAGGCGGGGAATTAGAGTTGGGGAATCAGAGGCGGGGAATCAGAGGCGGGGATACAGAGGCGGGGAATCAAACACGGGGAATCAGAGGTGGGGAATCAGAGGTTGGGAATCAGAGGCAGGGAATCAGAGGCGGGGAATCAGAGGCGGGGAATCAGAGGCAGGGAATCAGATGTGCTGAATCGGAGATGGGGAATCAGAGGCAGGGAATCAGAGGCGGGGAATCAGAGGCGGGGAACCAGAGGCCGGGAATCAGATATGGGGAAACAGAGGCGGGGAATCAGAGGCGGGGAAACAGATGCTGGGAATCAGATATGGGGAATCAGAGGTGGGGAATCAGAGGTTGGGAATCAGAGGCAGGGGATCAGAGGCTTGGAATCAGATGCAGGGAATCAGATGCGGGGAATCAGAGGCGGGGAATCAGAGCTGGGGAATCAGAGTCTGGGAATCAAAGTTGGGGAATCAGAGGCGGGGAATCAGATATGGGGAATCAGGGGCGGGGAATCAGAGGCGGGGAAACAGAGGCGGGGAATCAGATATGGGGAAGCAGAGGCGGGGAATTAGAGTTGGGGAATCAGAGGCGGGGAATCAGAGGCGGGGAGACAGAGGCGGGGAATCAAACACGGGGAATCAGAGGTGGGGAATCAGAGGTTGGGAATCAGAGGCAGGGAATCAGAGGCGGGGAATCAGAGGCGGGGAATGAGAGGCAGGGAATCAGATGTGCGGAATCGGAGATGGGGAATCAGAGGCACGGAATCAGAGGCGGGGAATCAGAGGCGGGGAATCAGAGGCCGGGAATCAGATGTGGGGAAACAGAAGCGGGGAATCAGAGGCGGGGAATCAGAGCTGGGGAATCAGAGGTGGGGAATCAAAGTTGGGGAATCAGAAGCGGGGACTTAGATATGGGGAAACAGAGGCGGGGAATCAGAGACGGGGAAACAGAGGCGGGGATTCAGATATGGGGAATCAGAGGTGGGGAATAAGAGGCAGGGAATTAGATGTGCGGAATCAGAAAGGGGGAATCAGAGGCAGGGAATCAGAATCAGAAGCAGGGAATCAGAGGCCGGGAATCAGAGGCCGGAATCAGATGCCGGGAATAAGAGGTCGGGAATCAGAGGTGGGGAATCAGAGTCCGGGAATCAGAGATGGGGAATCAGAGGCGGGGAATGAGATATGGGGAATCAGAGGCGGGGAATCAGAGGCGGGGAAACAGTGGCGAGGAATCAGATATGGGGAATCAGAGATGGCGAATCAAAGGCGGTGAATTAGAGATGGGGAATCAGAGCTGGGGAATCAGAGGAAGGGGATCAAACACGGGGAATCAGAGGCGGGGAATCAGAGCTGGGGAATCAGAGGCGGGGAATCAGAGTTGGGGAATCAGAGGCGGGGAATCAGAGCTGGGGAATCAGAGGTGGGGAATCAGAGTCGGGGAATCAGAGGCAGGGAATCGGATGTGCGGAAACAGAGATGGGGAATCAGAGGTGGGGAATCAGAGGCGGTGAATCTGAGATGGGGAATCAGAGGCGGGGAATCAGAGGCAGGTTATCAGACACGGGGATTCAGAGGCTGGGAATCAGACGGGGGGAATCAAAGGCGGGGAATGAAGCTGGGGAATCAGAGGCAGGGAATCAGAGTTGGGGATTCAGAGGCGGGGAATCAGATATGGGGAAACAGAGGCGGGGAATCAGAGGCGGGCAAACAGTGGCGGGGAATTAGATATGGGGAATCAGTGGTGGGGAATCAGAGGTGGTGAATCAGTGATGGGGAATCACAGGCGGGGAATCAGAGGCAGGGAATAGAACACGGGGAATCAGAGGCAGGGAATCAGAGCTGGGGAATAAGAGGCGGGGAATCATAGTTGGGAATCAGAGGCGGGGAATCAGATATGGGGAAACAGAGGCGGGGAATCAGGGGCGGGGAAACAGAGGCGGGGAATCAGATATGGGGAATCGGATGTGGAGAATCAGAGGCAGGGAATCAGAGCTGGGGAATCAGAGGCGGGGAATCAGAGTTGGGGCATCAGAGGTGGGGAATTAGATCTGGGGAAACCGAGGCGGGGAATCAGATGTGCGGAATCAGAGGCGGGGAATCAGAGGCAGGGAATCAGAATCAGAAGCGGGGAGTCAGAGGCCGGGAATCAGAGGCCTGGAATCCGATGCTGGGAATAAGAGGCCGGGAATCAGAGGTGGGGAATCAGAGTCCGGGAATCAGAGATGGGGAGTCAGAGGCGGGGAATGAGATATGGAGAATCAGAGGCGGGGAATCAGAGGTGGGGAAACAGAGGTGGGGAATCAGATATGGGGAATCAGAGGTGGCGAATCAAAGGCTGTGAATCAGAGATGGGGAATCAGAGGCGGGGAATCAGAGGCAGGGAATCAAACACGGGGAATCAGAGGCGGGGAATCAGAGCTGGGGAATCAGAGGCTGGGAATCAAAGTTGGGGAATCAGAGGCAGGGAATCAGATATGGGGAAACAGGGGCGGGGAATCAGAGGCGGGGAAACAGAGGCAGGGAATCAGATATGGGGAATCAGAGGCGGGGAATTAGAGATGGGGAATCAGAGGCGGGGAATCAGAGGCGGGGAAACAGAGGCGGGGAATCAAACACGGGAATCAGATGTGCGGAATCGGAGATGGGGAATCAGAGGCAGGGAATCAGAGGCGGGGAATCAGAGGCGGGGAACCAGAGGCCGGGAATCAGATATGGGGAAACAGAGGCGGGGAATCAGAGGCGGGGAAACAGATGCTGGGAATCAGATATGGGGAATCAGAGGTGGGGAATCAGAGGTTGGGAATCAGAGGCAGGGGATCAGAGGCTTGGAATCAGATGCAGGGAATCAGATGCGGGGAATCAGAGGCGGGGAATCAGAGCTGGGGAATCAGAGTCTGGGAATCAAAGTTGGGGAATCAGAGGCGGGGAATCAGATATGGGGAATCAGGGGCGGGGAATCAGAGGCGGGGAAACAGAGGCGGGGAATCAGATATGGGGAAGCAGAGGCGGGGAATTAGAGTTGGGGAATCAGAGGCGGGGAATCAGAGGCGGGGAGACAGAGGCGGGGAATCAAACACGGGGAATCAGAGGTGGGGAATCAGAGGTTGGGAATCAGAGGCAGGGAATCAGAGGCGGGGAATCAGAGGCGGGGAATCAGAGGCAGGGAATCAGATGTGCGGAATCGGAGATGGGGAATCAGAGGCACGGAATCAGAGGCGGGGAATCAGAGGCGGGGAATCAGAGGCCGGGAATCAGATGTGGGGAAACAGAAGCGGGGAATCAGAGGCGGGGAAACAGAGGCTGGGAATCAGGTATGGGGAATCAGATGTGGGGAATCAGAGGCGGGGAATCAGAGCTGGGGAATCAGAGGTGGGGAATCAAAGTTGGGGAATCAGAGGCGGGGACTTAGATATGGGGAAACAGAGGCGGGGAATCAGAGACGGGGAAACAGAGGCGGGGATTCAGATATGGGGAATCAGAGGTGGGGAATAAGAGGCAGGGAATTAGATGTGCGGAATCAGAAATGGGGAATCAGAGGCAGGGAATCAGAATCAGAAGCAGGGAATCAGAGGCCGGGAATCAGAGGCCGGAATCAGATGCCGGGAATAAGAGGTCGGGAATCAGAGGTGGGGAATCAGAGTCCGGGAATCAGAGATGGGGAATCAGAGGCGGGGAATGAGATATGGGGAATCAGAGGCGGGGAATCAGAGGCGGGGAAACAGTGGCGAGGAATCAGATATGGGGAATCAGAGATGGCGAATCAAAGGCGGTGAATCAGAGATGGGGAATCAGAGCTGGGGAATCAGAGGCAGGGGATCAAACACGGGGAATCAGAGGCGGGGAATCAGAGCTGGGGAATCAGAGGCAGGGAATCAGAGTTGGGGAATCAGAGGCGGGGAATCAGAGCTGGGGAATCAGAGGTGGGGAATCAGAGTCGGGGAATCAGAGGCAGGGAATCGGATGTGCGGAAACAGAGATGG
Organism: Narcine bancroftii; assembly: GCF_036971445.1. Lineage (NCBI taxonomy): Eukaryota > Metazoa > Chordata > Chondrichthyes > Torpediniformes > Narcinidae > Narcine > Narcine bancroftii. Next base: position 3,035,730 of record NW_027211895.1, on the reverse strand, counting down.
GGAATCAGAGGTGGGGAATCAGAGGCGGTGAATCTGAGATGGGGAATCAGAGGCGGGGAATCAGAGGCAGGTTATCAGACACGGGGATTCAGAGGCTGGGAATCAGACGGGGGGAATCAAAGGCGGGGAATGAAGCTGGGGAATCAGAGGCAGGGAATCAGAGTTGGGGATTCAGAGGCGGGGAATCAGATATGGGGAAACAGAGGCGGGGAATCAGAGGCGGGCAAACAGAGGCGGGGAATTAGATATGGGGAATCAGTGGTGGGGAATCAGAGGTGGTGAATCAGTGATGGGGAATCACAGGCGGGGAATCAGAGGCAGGGAATAGAACACGGGGAATCAGAGGCAGGGAATCAGAGGCGGGGAATCAGATATGGGGAAACAGAGGCGGGGAATCAGGGGCGGGGAAACAGAGGCGGGGAATCAGATATGGGGAATCGGATGTGGAGAATCAGAGGCAGGGAATCAGAGCTGGGGAATCAGAGGCGGGAAATCAGAGTTGGGGCATCAGAGGTGGGGAATTAGATCTGGGGAAACAGAGGCGGGGAATCAGATGTGCGGAATCAGAGGCGGGGAATCAGAGGCAGGGAATCAGAATCAGAAGCGGGGAGTCAGAGGCCGGGAATCAGAGGCCTGGAATCAGATGCTGGGAATAAGAGGCCGGGAATCAGAGGTGGGGAATCAGAGTCCGGGAATCAGAGATGGGGAGTCAGAGGCGGGGAATGAGATATGGAGAATCAGAGGCGGGGAATCAGAGGTGGGGAAACAGAGGTGGGGAATCAGATATGGGGAATCAGAGGTGGCGAATCAAAGGCTGTGAATCAGAGATGGGGAATCAGAGGCGGGGAATCAGAGGCAGGGAATCAAACACGGGGAATCAGAGGCGGGGAATCAGAGCTGGGGAATCAAAGGCTGGGAATCAAAGTTGGGGAATCAGAGGCAGGGAATCAGATATGGGGAAACAGGGGCGGGGAATCAGAGGCAGGGAAACAGAGGCAGGGAATCAGATATGTGGAATCAGAGGCGGGGAATTAGAGTTGGGGAATCAGAGGCGGGGAATCAGAGGCGGGGAAACAGAGGCGGGGAATCAAACACGGGGAATCAGAGGTGGGGAATCAGAGGTTGGGAATCAGAGGCAGGGAATCAGAGGCGGGGAATCAGAGGCGGGGAATCAGAGGCAGGGAATCAGATGTGCGGAATCGGAGATGAGGAATCAGAGGCAGGGAATCAGAGGCGGGGAATCAAATGCGGGCAATCAGAGGCCGGGAATCAGATATGGGGAAACAGAGGCGGGGAATCAGAGGCGGGGAAACAGAGGCTGGGAATCAGATATGGGGAATCAGAGGTGGGGAAACAGAGGTTGGGAATCAGAGGCAGGGAATCAGAGGCTTGGAATCAGATGCAGGGAATCAGATGCGGGGAATCAGAGGCGGGGAATCAGAGTTGGGGAATCAGAGGCTGGGAATCAAAGTTGGGGAATCAGAGGCAGGGAATCAGAGGCGGGGAATCAGATGCGGGGAATCAGAGGCCGGGAATCAGATATGGGGAAACAGAGGCGGGGAATCAGAGGCGGGGAAACAGAGGCTGGGAATCAGATATGGGGAATCAGAGGTGGGGAATCAGAGGTTGGGAATCAGAGGCAGGGAATCAGAGGCTTGGAATCAGATGCAGGGAATCAGATGCGGGGAATCAGAGGCGGGGAATCAGAGGCGGGGAATCAGAGCTGGGGAATCAGAGGCTGGGAATCAAAGTTGGGGAATCAGAGGCAGGGAATCAGATATGGGGAAACAGGGGCGGGGAATCAGAGGCGGGGAAACAGAGGCGGGGAATCAGATATGGGGAATCAGAGGCGGGGAATTAGAGTTGGGGAATCAGAGGCGGGGAATCAGAGGCGGGGATACAGAGGCGGGGAATCAAACACGGGGAATCAGAGGTGGGGAATCAGAGGTTGGGAATCAGAGGCAGGGAATCAGAGGCGGGGAATCAGAGGCGGGGAATCAGAGGCAGGGAATCAGATGTGCTGAATCGGAGATGGGGAATCAGAGGCAGGGAATCAGAGGCGGGGAATCAGAGGCGGGGAACCAGAGGCCGGGAATCAGATATGGGGAAACAGAGGCGGGGAATCAGAGGCGGGGAAACAGATGCTGGGAATCAGATATGGGGAATCAGAGGTGGGGAATCAGAGGTTGGGAATCAGAGGCAGGGGATCAGAGGCTTGGAATCAGATGCAGGTAATCAGATGCGGGGAATCAGAGGCGGGGAATCAGAGCTGGGGAATCAGAGTCTGGGAATCAAAGTTGGGGAATCAGAGGCGGGGAATCAGATATGGGGAATCAGGGGCGGGGAATCAGAGGCGGGGAAACAGAGGCGGGGAATCAGATATGGGGAAGCAGAGGCGGGGAATTAGAGTTGGGGAATCAGAGGCGGGGAATCAGAGGCGGGGAGACAGAGGCGGGGAATCAAACACGGGGAATCGGAGGTGGGGAATCAGAGGTTGGGAATCAGAGGCAGGGAATCAGAGGCGGGGAATCAGAGGCGGGGAATGAGAGGCAGGGAATCAGATGTGCGGAATCGGAGATGGGGAATCAGAGGCACGGAATCAGAGGCGGGGAATCAGAGGCGGGGAATCAGAGGCCGGGAATCAGATGTGGGGAAACAGAAGCGGGGAATCAGAGGCGGGGAAACAGAGGCTGGGAATCAGGTATGGGGAATCAGATGTGGGGAATCAGAGGCGGGGAATCAGAGCTGGGGAATCAGAGGTGGGGAATCAAAGTTGGGGAATCAGAAGCGGGGACTTAGATATGGGGAAACAGAGGCGGGGAATCAGAGACGGGGAAACAGAGGCGGGGATTCAGATATGGGGAATCAGAGGTGGGGAATAAGACGCAGGGAATTAGATGTGCGGAATCAGAAATGGGGAATCAGAGGCAGGGAATCAGAATCAGAAGCAGGGAATCAGAGGCCGGGAATCAGAGGCCGGAATCAGATGCCGGGAATAAGAGGTCGGGAATCAGAGGTGGGGAATCAGAGTCCGGGAATCAGAGATGGGGAATCAGAGGCGGGGAATGAGATATGGGGAATCAGAGGCGGGGAATCAGAGGCGGGGAAACAGTGGCGAGGAATCAGATATGGGGAATCAGAGATGGCGAATCAAAGGCGGTGAATTAGAGATGGGGAATCAGAGCTGGGGAATCAGAGGCAGGGGATCAAACACGGGGAATCAGAGGCGGGGAATCAGAGCTGGGGAATCAGAGGCGGGGAATCAGAGTTGGGGAATCAGAGGCGGGGAATCAGAGCTGGGGAATCAGAGGTGGGGAATCAGAGTCGGGGAATCAGAGGCAGGGAATCGGATGTGCGGAAACAGAGATGGGGAATCAGAGGTGGGGAATCAGAGGCGGTGAATCTGAGATGGGGAATCAGAGGCGGGGAATCAGAGGCAGGTTATCAGACACGGGGATTCAGAGGCTGGGAATCAGACGGGGGGAATCAAAGGCGGGGAATGAAGCTGGGGAATCAGAGGCAGGGAATCAGAGTTGGGGATTCAGAGGCGGGGAATCAGATATGGGGAAACAGAGGCGGGGAATCAGAGGCGGGCAAACAGAGGCGGGGAATTAGATATGGGGAATCAGTGGTGGGGAATCAGAGGTGGTGAATCAGTAATTGGGAATCACAGGCGGGGAATCAGAGGCAGGGAATAGAACACGGGGAATCAGAGGCAGGGAATCAGAGCTGGGGAATAAGAGGCGGGGAATCATAGTTGGGAATCAGAGGCGGGGAATCAGATATGGGGAAACAGAGGCGGGGAATCAGGGGCGGGGAAACAGAGGCGGGGAATCAGATATGGGGAATCGGATGTGGAGAATCAGAGGCAGGGAATCAGAGCTGGGGAATCAGAGGCGGGGAATCAGAGTTGGGGCATCAGAGGTGGGGAATTAGATCTGGGGAAACAGAGGCGGGGAATCAGATGTGCGGAATCAGAGGCGGGGAATCAGAGGCAGGGAATCAGAATCAGAAGCGGGGAGTCAGAGGCCGGGAATCAGAGGCCTGGAATCCGATGCTGGGAATAAGAGGCCGGGAATCAGAGGTGGGGAATCAGAGTCCGGGAATCAGAGATGGGGAGTCAGAGGCGGGGAATGAGATATGGAGAATCAGAGGCGGGGAATCAGAGGTGGGGAAACAGAGGTGGGGAATCAGATATGGGGAATCAGAGGTGGCGAATCAAAGGCTGTGAATCAGAGATGGGGAATCAGAGGCGGGGAATCAGAGGCAGGGAATCAAACACGGGGAATCAGAGGCGGGGAATCAGAGCTGGGGAATCAGAGGCTGGGAATCAAAGTTGGGGAATCAGAGGCAGGGAATCAGATATGGGGAAACAGGGGCGGGGAATCAGAGGCGGGGAAACAGAGGCAGGGAATCAGATATGGGGAATCAGAGGCGGGGAATTAGAGTTGGGGAATCAGAGGCGGGGAATCAGAGGCGGGGAAACAGAGGCGGGGAATCAAACACGGGGAATCAGAGGTGGGGAATCAGAGGTTGGGAATCAGAGGCAGGGAATTAGAGGCGGGGAATCAGAGGCGGGGAATCAGAGGCAGGGAATCAGATGTGCGGAATCGGAGATGAGGAATCAGAGGCAGGGAATCAGAGGCGGGGAATCAGATGCGGGGAATCAGAGGCCGGGAATCAGATATGGGGAAACAGAGGCGGGGAATCAGAGGCGGGGAAACAGAGGCTGGGAATCAGATATGGGGAATCAGAGGTGGGGAATCAGAGGTTGGGAATCAGAGGCAGGGAATCAGAGGCTTGGAATCAGATGCAGGGAATCAGATGCGGGGAATCAGAGGCGGGGAATCAGAGCTGGGGAATCAGAGGCTGGGAATCAAAGTTGGGGAATCAGTGGCAGGGAATCAGAGGCGGGGAATCAGATGCGGGGAATCAGAGGCCGGGAATCAGATATGGGGAAACAGAGGCGGGGAATCAGAGGCGGGGAAACAGAGGCTGGGAATCAGATATGGGGAATCAGAGGTGGGGAATCAGAGGTTGGGAATCAGAGGCAGGGAATCAGAGGCTTGGAATCAGATGCAGGGAATCAGATGCGGGGAATCAGAGGCGGGGAATCAGAGCTGGGGAATCAGAGGCTGGGAATCAAAGTTGGGGAATCAGAGGCAGGGAATCAGATATGGTGAAACAGGGGCGGGGAATCAGAGGCGGGGAAACAGAGGCGGGGAATCAGATATGGGGAATCAGAGGCGGGGAATTAGAGTTGGGGAATCAGAGGCGGGGAATCAGAGGCGGGGATACAGAGGCGGGGAATCAAACACGGGGAATCAGAGGTGGGGAATCAGAGGTTGGGAATCAGAGGCAGGGAATCAGAGGCGGGGAATCAGAGGCGGGGAATCAGAGGCAGGGAATCAGATGTGCGGAATCGGAGATTGGGAATCAGAGGCAGGGAATCAGAGGCGGGGAATCAGAGGCGGGGAACCAGAGGCCGGGAATCAGATATGGGGAAACAGAGGCGGGGAATCAGAGGCGGGGAAATAGATGCTGGGAATCAGATATGGGGAATCAGAGGTAGGGAATCAGAGGTTGGGAATCAGAGGCAGGGAATCAGAGGCTTGGAATCAGATGCAGGGAATCAGATGCAGGGAATCAGAGGCGGGGAATCAGAGCTGGGGAATCAGAGGTGGGGAATTAGAGTTGGGGAATCAGAGGCGGGGACTTAGATATTGGGAAACAGAGGCGGGGAATCAGAGGCGGGGAAACATAGGCGGGGAATCAAACACGGGGAATCAGAGGTGGGGAATCAGAGGTTGGAAATCAGAGGCAGGGAATCAGAGGCGGGGAATCAGAGGCGGGGAATCAGAGGCAGGGAATCACATGTGCGGAATCGGAGATGGGGAATCAGAGGCAGGGAATCAGAGGCGGGGAATAAGAGGCGGGGAATCAGAGGCCGGGAATCAGATATGGGGAAACAGAGGCGGGGAATCAGAGGTGGGGAAACAGAGGCTGGGAATCAGATATGGGGAATCAGAGGTGGGGAATCAGAGGTTGGGAATCAGAGGCAGGGAATCAGAGGCTTGGAATCAGATGCAGGGAATCAGATGCGGGGAATCAGAGGCGGGGAATCAGAGCTGGGGAATCATAGGCTGGGAATCAAAGTTGGGGAATCAGAGGCAGGGAATCAGATATGGAGAAACAGGGGCGGGGAATCAGAGGCCGGGAATCAGATATGGGGAAACAGAGGCGGGGAATCAGAGGCGGGGAAACAGAGGCTGGGAATCAGATATGGGGAATCAGAGGTGGGGAATCAGAGGCGGGGAATCAGAGCTGGGGAATCAGAGGTGGGGAATCAAAGTTGGGGAATCAGAGGCGGGGACTTAGATATGGGGAAACATAGGCGGGGAATCAGAGACGGGGAAACAGAGGCGGGGATTCAGATATGGGGAATCAGAGGTGGGGAATCAGAGGCAGGGAATTAGATGTACGGAATCAGAAATGGGGAATCAGAGGCAGGGAATCAGAATCAGAAGCAGAGAATCATAGGCCGGGAATCAGAGGCCGGAATCAGATGCCGGGAATAAGAGGTCGGGAATCAGAGGTGGGGAATCAGAGTCCGGGAATCAGAGATGGGGAATCAGAGGCGGGGAATGAGATATGGGGAATCAGAGGCGGGGAATCAGAGGCGGGGAAACAGTGGCGAGGAATCAGATATGGGGAATCAGAGGTGGCGAATCAAAGGCGGTGAATCAGAGATGGGGAATCAGAGCTGGGGAATCAGAGGCAGGGGATCAAACACGCGGAATCAGAGGCGGGGAATCAGAGCTGGGGAATCAGAGGCGGGGAATCAGAGTTGGGGAATCAGAGGCGGGGAATCAGAGCTGGGGAATCAGAGGTGGGGAATCAGAGTCGGGGAATCAGAGGCAGGGAATCGGATGTGCGGAATCAGAGATGGGGAATCAGAGTTGGGGAATCAGAGGCGGTGAATCTGAGATGGGGAATCAGAGGCGGGGAATCAGAGGCAGGTTATCAGACACGGGGATTCAGAGGCTGGGAATCAGACGGGGGGAATCAAAGGCGGGGAATGAAGCTGGGGAATCAGAGGCAGGGAATCAGAGTTGGGGATTCAGAGGCGGGGAATCAGATATGGGGAAACAGAGGCGGGGAATCAGAGGCGGGCAAACAGAGGCGGGGAATTAGATATGGGGAATCAGTGGTGGGGAATCAGAGGTGGTGAATCAGAGATGGGGAATCACAGGCGGGGAATCAGAGGCAGGGAATAGAACGCGGGGAATCAGAGGCAGGGAATCAGAGCTGGGGAATAAGAGGCGGGGAATCATAGTTGGGAATCAGAGGCGGGGAATTAGATATGGGGAAACAGAGGCGGGGAATCAGGGGCGGGGAAACAGAGGCGGGGAATCAGATATGGGGAATCGGATGTGGGGAATCAGAGGCGGGGAATCAGAGCTGTGGAATCAGAGGCGGGGAAACAGAGGCGGGGAATCAAACACGGGGAATCAGAGGTGGGGAATCAGAGGTTGGGAATCAGAGGCAGGGAATCAGAGGCGGGGAATCAGAGGCGGGGAATCAGAGGCAGGGAATCAGATGTGCGGAATCGGAGATGAGGAATCAGAGGCAGGGAATCAGAGGCGGGGAATCAGATGCGGGGAATCAGAGGCCGGGAATCAGATATGGGGAAACAGAGGCGGGGAATCAGAGGCGGGGAAACAGAGGCTGGGAATCAGATATGGGGAATCAGAGGTGGGGAATCAGAGGTTGGGAATCAGAGGCAGGGAATCAGAGGCTTGGAATCAGATGCAGGGAATCAGATGCGGGGAATCAGAGTCGGGGAATCAGAGCTGGGGAATCAGAGGCTGGGAATCAAAGTTGGGGAATCAGAGGCAGGGAATCAGATATGGGGAAACAGGGGCGGGGAATCAGAGGCGGGGAAACAGAGGCGGGGAATCAGATATGGGGAATCAGAGGCGGGGAATTAGAGTTGGGGAATCAGAGGAGGGGAATAAGAGGCGGGGATACAGAGGCGGGGAATCAAACACGGGGAATCAGAGGTGGGTAATCAGAGGTTGGGAATCAGAGGCAGGGAATCAGAGGCGGGGAATCAGAGGCGGGGAATCAGAGGCAGGGAATCAGATGTGCGGAATCGGAGATGGGGAATCAGAGGCAGGGAATCAGAGGCGGGGAATCAGAGGCGGGGAACCAGAGGCCGGGAATCAGATATGGGGAAACAGAGGCGGGGAATCAGAGGCGGGGAAACAGATGCTGGGAATCAGATATGGGGAATCAGAGGTGGGGAATCAGAGGTTGGGAATCAGAGGCAGGGAATCAGAGGCTTGGAATCAGATGCAGGGAATCAGATGCAGGGAATCAGAGGCGGGGAATCAGAGCTGGGGAATCGGAGGTGGGGAATTAGAGTTGGGGAATCAGAGGCGGGGACTTAGATATTGGGAAACAGAGGCGGGGAATCAGAGGCGGGGAAACATAGGCGGGGAATCAAACACGGGGAATCAGAGGTGGGGAATCAGAGGTTGGAAATCAGAGGCAGGGAATCAGAGGCGGGGAATCAGAGGCGGGGAATCAGAGGCAGGGGATCAGATGTGCGGAATCGGAGATGCGGAATCAGAGGCAGGGAATCAGAGGCGGGGAATCAGAGGCGGGGAATCAGAGGCCGGGAATCAGATATGGGGAAACAGAGGCGGGGAATCAGAGGCGGGGAAACAGAGGCTGGGAATCAGATATGGGGAATCAGAAGTGGGGAATCAGAGGTTGGGAATCAGAGGCAGGGAATCAGAGGCTTGGAATCAGATGCAGGGAATCAGATGCGGGGAATCAGAGGCGGGGAATCAGAGCTGGGGAATCAGAGGCTGGGAATCAAAGTTGGGGAATCAGAGGCAGGGAATCAGATATGGGGAAACAGGGGCGGGGAATCAGAGGCGGGGAAACAGAGGCGGGGAATCAGATATTGGGAATCAGAGGCGGGGAATTAGAGTTGGGGAATCAGAGGCGGGGAATCAGAGGCGGGGAAACAGAGGCGGGGAATCAAACACGGGGAATCAGAGGTGGGGAATCAGAGGTTGGGAATCAGAGGCAGGGAATCAGAGGCGGGGAATCAGAGGCGGGGAATGAGAGGCAGGGAATCAGATGTGCGGAATCGGAGATGGGGAATCAGAGGCAGGGAATCAGAGGCGGGGAATCAGAGGCGGGGAATCAGAGGCCGGGAATCAGATATGGGGAAACAGAGGCGGGGAATCAGAGGCGGGGAAACAGAGGCTGGGAATCAGATATGGGGAATCAGAGGTGGGGAATCAGAGGCGGGGAATCAGAGCTGGGGAATCAGAGGTGGGGAATCAAAGTTGGGGAATCAGAGGCGGGGACTTAGATATGGGGAAACAGAGGCGGGGAATCACAGACGGGGAAACAGAGGCGGGGATTCAGATATGGGGAATCAGAGGTGGGGAATCAGAGGCAGGGAATTAGATGTGCGGAATCAGAACTGGGGAATCAGAGGCAGGGAATCAGAAGCAGAAGCAGGGAATCAGAGGCCGGGAATCAGAGGCCGGAATCAGATGCCGGGAATAAGAGGTCGGGAATCAGAGGTGGGGAATCAGAGTCCGGGAATCAGAGATGGGGAATCAGAGGCGGGGAATGAGATATGGGGAATCAGAGGCGGGGAATCAGAGGCGGGGAAACAGTGGCGAGGAATGAGATATGGGGAATCAGAGGTGGCGAATCAAAGGCGGTGAATCAGAGATGGGGAATCAGAGCTGGGGAATCAGAGGCAGGGGATCAAACACGGGGAATCAGAGGCGGGGAATCAGAGCTGGGGAATCAGAGGCGGGGAATCAGAGTTGGGGAATCAGAGGCGGGGAATCAGAGCTGGGGAATCAGAGGTGGGGAATCAGAGTCGGGGAATCAGAGGCAGGGAATCGGATGTGCGGAATCAGAGATGGGGAATCAGAGTTGGGGAATCAGAGGCGGTGAATCTGAGATGGGGAATCAGAGGCGGGGAATCAGAGACAGGTTATCAGACACGGGGATTCAGAGGCTGGGAATCAGACGGGGGGAATCAAAGGCGGGTAATGAAGCTGGGGAATCAGAGGCAGTGAATCAGAGTTGGGGATTCAGAGGCGGGTAATCAGATATGGGGAAACAGAGGCGGGGAATCAGAGGCAGGCAAACAGAGGCGGGGAATTAGATATGGGGAATCAGTGGTGGGGAATCAGAGGTGGTGAATCAGAGATGGGGAATCACAGGCGGGGAATCATAGGCAGGGAATAGAACGCGGGGAATCAGAGGCAGGGAATCAGATATGGCGAAACAGGGGCGGGGAATCAGAGGCGGGGAAACAGAGGCAGGGAATCAGATATGGGGAATCAGAGGCAGGGAATTAGAGTTGGGGAATCAGAGGGGGGAATCAGAGGCGGGGAAACAGAGGCGGGGAATCAAACACGGGGAATCAGAGGTGGGGAATCAGAGGTTGGGAATCAGATGCAGGGAATCAGAGGCGGGGAATCAGAGGCGGGGAATCAGAGGCAGGGAATCAGATGTGCGGAATCGGAGATGGGGAATCAGAGGCAGGGAATCAGAGGCGGGGAATCAGAGGCGGGGAATCAGAGGCCGGGAATAAGATATGGGGAAACAGAGGCGGGGAAACAGAGGCTGGGGATCAGATATGGGGAATCAGAGGTGGGGAATCAGAGGTTGGGAATCAGAGGCAGGGAATCAGAGGCTTGGAATCAGATGCAGGGAATCAGATGCGGGGAATCAGAGGCGGGGAATCAGAGCTGGGGAATCAGATGCTGGGAATCAAAGTTGGGGAATCAGAGGCGGGGAATCAGAGGCGGGGAAACAGAGGCGGGGAATCAAACACGGGGAATCAGAGGTGGGGAATCAGATATGGGGAATCAGAGGCGGGGAATTAGAGTTGGGGAATCAGAGGCGGGGAATCAGAGGCGGGGAAACAGAGGCGGGGAATCAAACACGGGGAATCAGAGGTGGGGAATCAGAGGTTGGGAATCAGAGGCAGGGAATCAGAGGCGGGGAATCAGAGGCGGGGAATCAGAGGCAGGGAATCAGATGTGCGGAATCGGAGATGGGGAATCAGAGGCAGGGAATCAGAGGCGGGAAATCAGAGGCGGGGAATCAGAGGCCGGGAATCAGATATGGGGAAACAGAGGCGGGGAATCAGAGGCGGGGAAACAGAGGCTGGGAATCAGATATGGGGAATCAGAGGTGGGGAATCAGAGGTTGGGAATCAGAGGCAGGGAATCAGAGGCTTGGAATCAGATGCAGGGAATCAGATGCGGGGATTCAGAGGCGGGGAATCAGAGCTGGGGAATCAGAGGTGGGGAATCAGAGTTGGGGAATCAGAGGCGGGGAATCAGATATGGGGAATCAGAGATGGGGAATCAGAGGCAGGGAATCAGATGTGCGGAATCATAGATGGGGAATCAAAGGCAGGGAATCAGAATCAGAAGCAGGGAATCAGAGGCCGGGAATCAGAGGCCGGAATCAGATGCCGGGAATAAGTGGCCGGGAATCAGAGGTGGGGAATCAGAGTCCTGGAATCAGAGATGGGGATTCAGAGGCGGGGAATGAGATATGGGGAATCAGAGGCGGGGAATCAGAGGCGGGGAAACAGAGGCGGGGAATCAGATATGGGGAATCAGAGGTGGTGAATCAAAGGCGGTGAATCAGAGATGGGGAATCAGAGGCCGGGAATCGGAGGCAGGGAATCAAACACGGGGAATCAGAGGCGGGGAATCAGAGCTGGGGAATCAGAGGCTGGGAATCAAAGTTGGGGATTCAGAGGCAGGGAATCAGATATGGGGAAACAGGGGCGGGGAATCAGAGGCGGGGAAACAGAGGCAGGGAATCAGATATGGGGAATCAGAGGCGGTGAATTAGAGTTGGGGAATCAGAGGCGGGGAAACAGAGGCGGGGAATCAAACACGGGGAATCAGAGGTGGGGAATCAGAGGTTGGGAATCAGAGGCATGGAATCAGAGGCGGGGAATCAGAGGCGGGGAATCAGAGGCAGGGAATCAGATGTGCGGAATCGGAGCTGGGGAATCAGAGGCAGGGAATCAGAGGCGGGGAATCAGAGTCCGGGAATCAGATATGGGGAAACAGAGGCGGGGAATCAGAGGTGGGGAAACAGAGGCTGGGAATCAGATATGGGGAATCAGAGGTGGGGAATCAGAGGTTGGGAATCAGAGGCAGGGAATCAGAGGCTTGGAATCAGATGCAGGGAATCAGATGCAGGGAATCAGAGGCGGGGAATCAGAGCTGGGGAATCAGAGGTGGGGAATCAGAGTTGGGGAATCAGAGGCGGGGACTTAGATATTGGGAAACAGAGGCGGGGAATCAGAGGCAGGGAAACAGAGGCGGGGAATCAGATATGGGGAATCAGAGATGGGGAATCAGAGGCAGGGAATCAGATGTTCGGAATCAGAGATGGGGAATCAAAGGCAGGGAATCAGAATCAGAAGCAGGGAATCAGAGGCCGGGAATCAGAGGCCGGAATCAGATGCCGGGAATAAGAGGCTGGGAATCAGAGGTGGGGAATCAGAGTCCGGGAATCAGAGATGGGGAATCAGAGGCGGGGAATGAGATATGGGGAATCAGAGGTGGGGAATCAGAGGCGGGGAAACAGAGGCGAGGAATCAGATATGGGGAATCAGAGGTGGCGAATCAAAGGCGGTGAATCAGAGATGGGGAATCAGAGGCGGGGAATCAGAGGCAGGGAATCAAACACGGGGAATCAGAGGCGGGGAATCAGAGCTGGGGAATCAGAGGAGGGGAATCAGAGTTGGGGAATCAGAGGCGGGGAATCAGAGCTTGGGAATCAGAGGTGGGGATCAGAGTCAGGGAATCAGAGGCAGGGAATCAGATGTGCGGAATCCGAGATGGGGAATCAGAGGCAGGGAATCGGATGTGCGGAATCAGAGATGGGGAATCAGAGTTGGGGAATCAGAGGCGGTGAATCTGAGATGGGGAATCAGAGGCGGGGAATCAGAGGCAGGTTATCAGACACGGGGATTCAGAGGCTGGGAATCAGACGGGGGGAATCAAAGGCGGGTAATGAAGCTGGGGAATCAGAGGCAGGGAATCAGAGTTGGGGATTCAGAGGCGGGTAATCAGATATGGGGAAACAGAGGCGGGGAATCAGAGGCGGGCAAACAGAGGCGGGGAATTAGATATGGGGAATCAGTGGTGGGGAATCAGAGGTGGTGAATCAGAGATGGGGAATCACAGGCGGGGAATCAGAGGCAGGGAATAGAACGCGGGGAATCAGAGGCAGGGAATCAGAGCTGGGGAATAAGAGGCGGGGAATCATAGTTGGGAATCAGAGGCGGGGAATCAGATATGGGGAAACAGAGGCGGGGAATCAGGGGCGGGGAAACAGAGGCGGGGAATCAGATATGGGGAATCGGATGTGGGGAATCAGAGGCGGGGAATCAGAGCTGTGGAATCAGAGGCGGGGAATCAGAGTTGGGGCATCAAAGGTGGGGAATTAGATATGGGGAAACAGAGGCGGGGAATCAGAGGCGTGGAAACAGAGGCGGGGAATCAGATATGGGGAATCAGAGGTGGGGAATCAGAGGCAGGTAATCAGATGTGCGGAATCAGAGATCGGGAATCAGAGGCAGGGAATCAGAATCAGAAGCGGGGAGTCAGAGGCCGGGAATCAGAGGCCTGGAATCAGATGCTGGGAATAAGAGGCCGGGAATCAGAGGTGGGGAATCAGAGTCCGGGAATCAGAGATGGGGAGTCAAAGGCGGGGAATGAGATATGGAGAATCAGAGGCGGGGAATCAGAGGCGGGGAAACAGAGGTGGGGAATCAGATATGGGGAATCAGAGGTGGCGAATCAAAGGCGGTGAATCAGAGATGGGGAATCAGAGGCGGGGAATCAGAGGCAGGGAATCAAACACGGGGAATCAGAGGCGGGGAATCAGAGCTGGGAAATCAGAGGCTGGGAATCAAAGTTGGGGAATCAGAGGCAGGGAATCAGATATGGCGAAACAGGGGCGGGGAATCAGAGGCGGGGAAACAGAGGCAGGGAATCAGATATGGGGAATCAGAGGCGGGGAATTAGAGTTGGGGAATCAGAGGCGGGGAATCAGAGGCGGGGAAACAGAGGCGGGGAATCAAACACGGGGAATCAGAGGTGGGGTATCAGAGGTTGAGAATCAGATGCAGGGAATCAGAGGCGGGGAATCAGAGGCGGGGAATCAGAGGCAGGGAATCAGATGTGCGGAATCGGAGATGGGGAATCAGAGGCAGGGAATCAGAGGCGGGGAATCAGAGGCGGGAAATCAGAGGCCGGGAATAAGATATGGGGAAACAGAGGCGGGGAAACAGAGGCTGGGGATCAGATATGGGGAATCAGAGGTGGGGAATCAGAGGTTGGGAATCAGAGGCAGGGAATCAGAGGCTTGGAACCAGATGCAGGGAATCAGATGCGGGGAATCAGAGGCGGGGAATCAGAGCTGGGGAATCAGATGCTGGGAATCAAAGTTGGGGAATCAGAGGCAGGGAATCAGATATGGGGAAACAGGGGCGGGGAATCAGAGGCGGGGAAACAGAGGCGGGGAATCAGATATGGGGAATCAGAGGCGGGGAATTAGAGTTGGGGAATCAGAGGCGGGGAATCAGAGGCGGGGAAACAGAGGCGGGGAATCAAACACGGGGAATCAGAGGTGGGGAATCAGAGGTTGGGAATCAGAGGCAGGGAATCAGAGGCGGGGAATCAGAGGCGGGGAATCAGAGGCAGGGAATCAGATGTGCGGAATCGGAGATGGGGAATCAGAGGCAGGGAATCAGAGGCGGGAAATCAGAGGCGGGGAATCAGATATGGGGAAACAGAGGCGGGGAATCAGAGGCGGGGAAACAGAGGCTGGGAATCAGATATGGGGAATCAGAGGTGGGGAATCAGAGGTTGGGAATCAGAGGCAGGGAATCAGAGGCTTGGAATCAGATGCAGGGAATCAGATGCGGGGATTCAGAGGCGGGGAATCAGAGCTGGGGAATCAGAGGTGGGGAATCAGAGTTGGGGAATCAGAGGCGGGGAATCAGATATGGGGAATCAGAGATGGGGAATCAGAGGCAGGGAATCAGATGTGCGGAATCAGAGATGGGGAATCAAAGGCAGGGAATCAGTATCAGAAGCAGGGAATCAGAGGCCGGGAATCAGAGGCCGGAATCAGATGCCGGGAATAAGAGGCCGGAAATCAGAGGTGGGGAATCAGAGTCCGGGAATCAGAGATCGGGATTCAGAGGCGGGAATGAGATATGGGGAATCAGAGGCGGGGAATCAGAGGCGGGGAAACAGAGGCGGGGAATCAGATATGGGGAATCAGAGGTGGCGAATCAAAGGCGGTGAATCAGAGATGGGGAATCAGAGGCCGGGAATCGGAGGCAGGGAATCAAACACGGGGAATCAGAGGCGGGGAATCAGAGCTGGGGAATCAGAGGCTGGGAATCAAAGTTGGGGATTCAGAGGCAGGGAATCAGATATGGGGAAACAGGGGCGGGGAATCAGAGGCGGGGAAACAGAGGCAGGTAATCAGATATGGGGAATCAGAGGCGGGGAATTAGAGTTGGGGTATCAGAGGCGGGGAATCAGAGGCGGGGAAACTGAGGCGGGGAATCAAACACGGGGAATCAGAGGTGGGGAATCAGAGGTTGGGAATCAGAGGCATGGAATCAGAGGCGGGGAATCAGAGGCGGGGAATCATAGGCAGGGAATCAGATGTGCGGAATCGGAGCTGGGGAATCAGAGGCAGGGAATCAGAGGCGGGGAATCAGAGTCCGGGAATCAGATATGGGGAAACAGAGGCGGGGAATCAGAGGCGGGGAAACAGAGGCTGGGAATCAGATATGGGGAATCAGAGGTGGGGAATCAGAGGTTGGGAATCAGAGGCAGGGAATCAGAGGCTTGGAATCAGATGCAGGGAATCAGATGCAGGGAATCAGAGGCGGGGAATCAGAGCTGGGGAATCAGAGGTGGGGAATCAGAGTTGGGGAATCAGAGGCGGGGACTTTGATATTGGGAAACAGAGGCGGGGAATCAGAGGCAGGGAAACAGAGGCGGGGAATCAGATATGGGGAATCAGAGATGGGGAATCAGAGGCAGGGAATCAGATGTTCGGAATCAGAGATGGGGAATCAAAGGCAGGGAATCAGAATCAGAAGCAGGGAATCAGAGGCCGGGAATCAGAGGCCGGAATCAGATGCCGGGAATAAGAGGCTGGGAATCAGAGGTGGGGAATCAGAGTCCGGGAATCAGAGATGGGGAATCAGAGGCGGGGAATGAGATATGGGGAATCAGAGGTGGGGAATCAGAGGCGGGGAAACAGAGGCGAGGAATCAGATATGGGGAATCAGAGGTGGCGAATCAAAGGCGGTGAATCAGAGATGGGGAATCAGAGGCGGGGAATCAGAGGCAGGGAATCAAACACGGGGAATCAGAGGCGGGGAATCAGAGCTGGGGAATCAGAGGCGGGGAATCAGAGTTGGGGAAACAGATGCTGGGAATCAGATATGGGGAATCAGAGGTGGGGAATCAGAGGTTGGGAATCAGAGGCAGGGAATCAGAGGCTTGGAATCAGATGCAGGGAATCAGATGCAGGGAATCAGAGGCGGGGAATCAGAGCTGGGGAATCAGAGGTGGGGAATTAGAGTTGGGGAATCAGAGGCGGGGACTTAGATATTGGGAAACAGAGGCGGGGAATCAGAGGCGGGGAAACATAGGCGGGGAATCAAACACGGGGAATCAGAGGTGGGGAATCAGAGGTTGGAAATCAGAGGCAGGGAATCAGAGGCGGGGAATCAGAGGCGGGGAATCAGAGGCAGGGAATCACATGTGCGGAATCGGAGATGGGGAATCAGAGGCAGGGAATCAGAGGCGGGGAATCAGAGGCGGGGAATCAGAGGCCGGGAATCAGATATGGGGAAACAGAGGCGGGGAATCAGAGGTGGGGAAACAGAGGCTGGGAATCAGATATGGGGAATCAGAGGTGGGGAATCAGAGGTTGGGAATCAGAGGCAGGGAATCAGAGGCTTGGAATCAGATGCAGGGAATCAGATGCGGGGAATCAGAGGCGGGGAATCAGAGCTGGGGAATCATAGGCTGGGAATCAAAGTTGGGGAATCAGAGGCAGGGAATCAGATATGGGGAAACAGGGGCGGGGAATCAGAGGCGGGGAAACAGAGGCGGGGAATCAGATATGGGGAATCAGAGGCGGGGAATTAGAGTTGGGGAATCAGAGGCGGGGAATCAGAGGCGGGGAAACAGAGGCGGGGAATCAAACACGGGGAATCAGAGGTGGGGAATCAGAGGTTGGGAATCAGAGGCAGGGAATCAGAGGCGGGGAATCAGAGGCGGGGAATCAGAGGCAGGGAATCAGATGTGCGGAATCGGAGATGGGGAATCAGAGGCAGGGAATCAGAGGCGGGAAATCAGAGGCGGGGAATCAGATATGGGGAAACAGAGGCGGGGAATCAGAGGCGGGGAAACAGAGGCTGGGAATCAGATATGGGGAATCAGAGGTGGGGAATCAGAGGTTGGGAATCAGAGGCAGGGAATCAGAGGCTTGGAATCAGATGCAGGGAATCAGATGCGGGGATTCAGAGGCGGGGAATCAGAGCTGGGGAATCAGAGGTGGGGAATCAGAGTTGGGGAATCAGAGGCGGGGAATCAGATATGGGGAATCAGAGATGGGGAATCAGAGGCAGGGAATCAGATGTGCGGAATCAGAGATGGGGAATCAAAGGCAGGGAATCAGTATCAGAAGCAGGGAATCAGAGGCCGGGAATCAGAGGCCGGAATCAGATGCCGGGAATAAGAGGCCGGAAATCAGAGGTGGGGAATCAGAGTCCGGGAATCAGAGATCGGGATTCAGAGGCGGGAATGAGATATGGGGAATCAGAGGCGGGGAATCAGAGGCGGGGAAACAGAGGCGGGGAATCAGATATGGGGAATCAGAGGTGGCGAATCAAAGGCGGTGAATCAGAGATGGGGAATCAGAGGCCGGGAATCGGAGGCAGGGAATCAAACACGGGGAATCAGAGGCGGGGAATCAGAGCTGGGGAATCAGAGGCTGGGAATCAAAGTTGGGGATTCAGAGGCAGGGAATCAGATATGGGGAAACAGGGGCGGGGAATCAGAGGCGGGGAAACAGAGGCAGGTAATCAGATATGGGGAATCAGAGGCGGGGAATTAGAGTTGGGGTATCAGAGGCGGGGAATCAGAGGCGGGGAAACTGAGGCGGGGAATCAAACACGGGGAATCAGAGGTGGGGAATCAGAGGTTGGGAATCAGAGGCATGGAATCAGAGGCGGGGAATCAGAGGCGGGGAATCATAGGCAGGGAATCAGATGTGCGGAATCGGAGCTGGGGAATCAGAGGCAGGGAATCAGAGGCGGGGAATCAGAGTCCGGGAATCAGATATGGGGAAACAGAGGCGGGGAATCAGAGGCGGGGAAACAGAGGCTGGGAATCAGATATGGGGAATCAGAGGTGGGGAATCAGAGGTTGGGAATCAGAGGCAGGGAATCAGAGGCTTGGAATCAGATGCAGGGAATCAGATGCAGGGAATCAGAGGCGGGGAATCAGAGCTGGGGAATCAGAGGTGGGGAATCAGAGTTGGGGAATCAGAGGCGGGGACTTTGATATTGGGAAACAGAGGCGGGGAATCAGAGGCAGGGAAACAGAGGCGGGGAATCAGATATGGGGAATCAGAGATGGGGAATCAGAGGCAGGGAATCAGATGTTCGGAATCAGAGATGGGGAATCAAAGGCAGGGAATCAGAATCAGAAGCAGGGAATCAGAGGCCGGGAATCAGAGGCCGGAATCAGATGCCGGGAATAAGAGGCTGGGAATCAGAGGTGGGGAATCAGAGTCCGGGAATCAGAGATGGGGAATCAGAGGCGGGGAATGAGATATGGGGAATCAGAGGTGGGGAATCAGAGGCGGGGAAACAGAGGCGAGGAATCAGATATGGGGAATCAGAGGTGGCGAATCAAAGGCGGTGAATCAGAGATGGGGAATCAGAGGCGGGGAATCAGAGGCAGGGAATCAAACACGGGGAATCAGAGGCGGGGAATCAGAGCTGGGGAATCAGAGGCGGGGAATCAGAGTTGGGGAAACAGATGCTGGGAATCAGATATGGGGAATCAGAGGTGGGGAATCAGAGGTTGGGAATCAGAGGCAGGGAATCAGAGGCTTGGAATCAGATGCAGGGAATCAGATGCAGGGAATCAGAGGCGGGGAATCAGAGCTGGGGAATCAGAGGTGGGGAATTAGAGTTGGGGAATCAGAGGCGGGGACTTAGATATTGGGAAACAGAGGCGGGGAATCAGAGGCGGGGAAACATAGGCGGGGAATCAAACACGGGGAATCAGAGGTGGGGAATCAGAGGTTGGAAATCAGAGGCAGGGAATCAGAGGCGGGGAATCAGAGGCGGGGAATCAGAGGCAGGGAATCACATGTGCGGAATCGGAGATGGGGAATCAGAGGCAGGGAATCAGAGGCGGGGAATCAGAGGCGGGGAATCAGAGGCCGGGAATCAGATATGGGGAAACAGAGGCGGGGAATCAGAGGTGGGGAAACAGAGGCTGGGAATCAGATATGGGGAATCAGAGGTGGGGAATCAGAGGTTGGGAATCAGAGGCAGGGAATCAGAGGCTTGGAATCAGATGCAGGGAATCAGATGCGGGGAATCAGAGGCGGGGAATCAGAGCTGGGGAATCATAGGCTGGGAATCAAAGTTGGGGAATCAGAGGCAGGGAATCAGATATGGGGAAACAGGGGCGGGGAATCAGAGGCGGGGAAACAGAGGCGGGGTCTCAGATATGGGGAATCAGAGGCGGGGAATTAGAGTTGGGGAATCAGAGGCGGGGAATCAGAGGCGGGGAAACAGAGGCGGGGAATCAAACACGGGGAATCAGAGGTGGGGAATCAGAGGTTGGGAATCAGAGGCAGGGAATCAGAGGCGGGGAATCAGAGGCGGGGAATGAGAGGCAGGGAATCAGATGTGCGGAATCGGAGATGGGGAATCAGAGGCAGGGAATCAGAGGCGGGGAATCAGAGGCGGGGAATCAGAGGCCGGGAATCAGATATGGGGAAACAGAGGCGGGGAATCAGAGGCGGGGAAACAGAGGCTGGGAATCAGATATGGGGAATCAGAGGTGGGGAATCAGAGGCGGGGAATCAGAGCTGGGGAATCAGAGGTGGGGAATCAAAGTTGGGGAATCAGAGGCGGGGACTTAGATATGGGGAAACAGAGGCGGGGAATCAGATACGGGGAAACAGAGGCGGGGATTCAGATATGGGGAATCAGAGGTGGGGAATCAGAGGCAGGGAATTAGATGTACGGAATCATAAATGGGGAATCAGAGGCAGGGAATCAGAATCAGAAGCAGGGAATCAGAGGCCGGGAATCAGAGGCCGGAATCAGATGCCGGGAATAAGAGGTCGGGAATCAGAGGTGGGGAATCAGAGTCGGGGAATCAGAGATGGGGAATCAGAGGCGGGGAATGAGATATGGGGAATCAGAGGCGGGGAATCAGAGGCGGGGAAACAGTGGCGAGGAATCAGATATGGGGAATCAGAGGTGGCGAATCAAAGGCGGTGAATCAGAGATGGGGAATCAGAGCTGGGGAATCAGAGGCAGGGGATCAAACACGCGGAATCAGAGGCGGGGAATCAGAGCTGGGGAATCAGAGGCGGGGAATCAGAGTTGGGGAATCAGAGGCGGGGAATCAGAGCTGGGGAATCAGAGGTGGGGAATCAGAGTCGGGGAATCAGAGGCAGGGAATCGGATGTGCGGAATCAGAGATGGGGAATCAGAGTTGGGGAATCAGAGGCGGTGAATCTGAGATGGGGAATCAGAGGCGGGGAATCAGAGGCAGGTTATCAGACACGGGGATTCAGAGGCTGGGAATCAGACGGGGGGAATCAAAGGCGGGGAATGAAGCTGGGGAATCAGAGGCAGGGAATCAGAGTTGGGGATTCAGAGGCGGGGAATCAGATATGGGGAAACAGAGGCGGGGAATCAGAGGCGGGCAAACAGAGGCGGGGAATTAGATATGGGGAATCAGTGGTGGGGAATCAGAGGTGGTGAATCAGAGATGGGGAATCACAGGCGGGGAATCAGAGGCAGGGAATAGAACGCGGGGAATCAGAGGCAGGGAATCAGAGCTGGGGAATAAGAGGCGGGGAATCATAGTTGGGAATCAGAGGCGGGGAATTAGATATGGGGAAACAGAGGCGGGGAATCAGGGGCGGGGAAACAGAGGCGGGGAATCAGATATGGGGAATCGGATGTGGGGAATCAGAGGCGGGGAATCAGAGCTGTGGAATCAGAGGCGGGGAAACAGAGGCGGGGAATCAAACACGGGGAATCAGAGGTGGGGAATCAGAGGTTGGGAATCAGAGGCAGGGAATCAGAGGCGGGGAATCAGAGGCGGGGAATCAGAGGCAGGGAATCAGATGTGCGGAATCGGAGATGAGGAATCAGAGGCAGGGAATCAGAGGCGGGGAATCAGATGCGGGGAATCAGAGGCCGGGAATCAGATATGGGGAAACAGAGGCGGGGAATCAGAGGCGGGGAAACAGAGGCTGGGAATCAGATATGGGGAATCAGAGGTGGGGAATCAGAGTTTGGGAATCAGAGGCAGGGAATCAGAGGCTTGGAATCAGATGCAGGGAATCAGATGCGGGGAATCAGAGGCGGGGAATCAGAGCTGGGGAATCAGAGGCTGGGAATCAAAGTTGGGGAATCAGAGTCCGGGAATCAGATATGGGGAAACAGAGGCGGGGAATCAGAGGCGGGGAAACAGAGGCTGGGAATCAGATATGGGGAATCAGAGGTGGGGAATCAGAGGTTGGGAATCAGAGGCAGGGAATCAGAGGCTTGGAATCAGATGCAGGGAATCAGATGCAGGGAATCAGAGGCGGGGAATCAGAGCTGGGGAATCAGAGGTGGGGAATCAGAGTTGGGGAATCAGAGGCGGGGACTTAGATATTGGGAAACAGAGGCGGGGAATCAGAGGCAGGGAAACAGAGGCGGGGAATCAGATATGGGGAATCAGAGATGGGGAATCAGAGGCAGGGAATCAGATGTTCGGAATCAGAGATGGGGAATCAAAGGCAGGGAATCAGAATCAGAAGCAGGGAATCAGAGGCCGGGAATCAGAGGCCGGAATCAGATGCCGGGAATAAGAGGCTGGGAATCAGAGGTGGGGAATCAGAGTCCGGGAATCAGAGATGGGGAATCAGAGGCGGGGAATGAGATATGGGGAATCAGAGGTGGGGAATCAGAGGCGGGGAAACAGAGGCGAGGAATCAGATATGGGGAATCAGAGGTGGCGAATCAAAGGCGGTGAATCAGAGATGGGGAATCAGAGGCGGGGAATCAGAGGCAGGGAATCAAACACGGGGAATCAGAGGCGGGGAATCAGAGCTGGGGAATCAGAGGCGGGGAATCAGAGTTGGGGAAACAGATGCTGGGAATCAGATATGGGGAATCAGAGGTGGGGAATCAGAGGTTGGGAATCAGAGGCAGGGAATCAGAGGCTTGGAATCAGATGCAGGGAATCAGATGCAGGGAATCAGAGGCGGGGAATCAGAGCTGGGGAATCAGAGGTGGGGAATTAGAGTTGGGGAATCAGAGGCGGGGACTTAGATATTGGGAAACAGAGGCGGGGAATCAGAGGCGGGGAAACATAGGCGGGGAATCAAACACGGGGAATCAGAGGTGGGGAATCAGAGGTTGGAAATCAGAGGCAGGGAATCAGAGGCGGGGAATCAGAGGCGGGGAATCAGAGGCAGGGAATCACATGTGCGGAATCGGAGATGGGGAATCAGAGGCAGGGAATCAGAGGCGGGGAATCAGAGGCGGGGAATCAGAGGCCGGGAATCAGATAT
The DNA here is from genome assembly GCF_036971445.1 of Narcine bancroftii. Taxonomy (NCBI): domain Eukaryota; kingdom Metazoa; phylum Chordata; class Chondrichthyes; order Torpediniformes; family Narcinidae; genus Narcine; species Narcine bancroftii. The sequence goes on along the minus strand of NW_027211895.1, from coordinate 3,012,783 downwards.
GGGGAAACAGAGGCGGGGAATCAGAGGTGGGGAAACAGAGGCTGAGAATCAGATATGGGGAATCAGAGGTGGGGAATCAGAGGTTGGGAATCAGAGGCAGGGAATCAGAGGCTTGGAATCAGATGCAGGGAATCAGATGCGGGGAATCAGAGGCGGGGAATCAGAGCTGGGGAATCATAGGCTGGGAATCAAAGTTGGGGAATCAGAGGCAGGGAATCAGATATGGGGAAACAGGGGCGGGGAATCAGAGGCGGGGAAACAGAGGCGGGGACTCAGATATGGGGAATCAGAGGCGGGGAATTAGAGTTGGGGAATCAGAGGCGGGGAATCAGAGGCGGGGAAACAGAGGCGGGGAATCAAACACGGGGAATCAGAGGTGGGGAATCAGAGGTTGGGAATCAGAGGCAGGGAATCAGAGGCCGGGAATCAGAGGCCGGAATCAGATGCCGGGAATAAGAGGTCGGGAATCAGAGGTTGGGAATCAGAGTCCGGGAATCAGAGATGGGGAATCAGAGGCGGGGAATGAGATATGGGGAATCAGAGGCGGGGAATCAGAGGCGGGGAAACAGTGGCGAGGAATCAGATATGGGGAATCAGAGGTGGCGAATCAAAGGCGGTGAATCAGAGATGGGGAATCAGAGCTGGGGAATCAGAGGCAGGGGATCAAACACGCGGAATCAGAGGCGGGGAATCAGAGCTGGGGAATCAGAGGCGGGGAATCAGAGTTGGGGAATCAGAGGCGGGGAATCAGAGCTTGGGAATCAGAGGTGGGGAATCAGAGTCGGGGAATCAGAGGCAGGGAATCGGATGTGCGGAATCAGAGATGGGGAATCAGAGTTGGGGAATCAGAGGCGGTGAATCTGAGATGGGGAATCAGAGGCGGGGAATCAGAGGCAGGTTATCAGACACGGGGATTCAGAGGCTGGGAATCAGACGGGGGGAATCAAAGGCGGGGAATGAAGCTGGGGAATCAGAGGCAGGGAATCAGAGTTGGGGATTCAGAGGCGGGGAATCAGATATGGGGAAACAGAGGCGGGGAATCAGAGGCGGGCAAACAGAGGCGGGTAATTAGATATGGGGAATCAGTGGTGGGGAATCAGAGGTGGTGAATCAGAGATGGGGAATCACAGGCGGGGAATCAGAGGCAGGGAATAGAACGCGGGGAATCAGAGGCAGGGAATCAGAGCTGGGGAATAAGAGGCGGGGAATCATAGTTGGGAATCAGAGGCGGGGAATTAGATATGGGGAAACAGAGGCGGGGAATCAGGGGCGGGGAAACAGAGGCGGGGAATCAGATATGGGGAATCGGATGTGGGGAATCAGAGGCGGGGAATCAGTGCTGTGGAATCAGACGCGGGGAAACAGAGGCGGGGAATCAAACACGGGGAATCAGAGGTGGGGAATCAGAGGTTGGGAATCAGAGGCAGGGAATCAGAGGCGGGGAATCAGAGGCGGGGAATCAGAGGCAGGGAATCAGATGTGCGGAATCGGAGATGAGGAATCAGAGGCAGGGAATCAGAGGCGGGGAATCAGATGCGGGGAATCAGAGGCCGGGAATCAGATATGGGGAAACAGAGGCGGGGAATCAGAGGCGGGGAAACAGAGGCTGGGAATCAGATATGGGGAATCAGAGGTGGGGAATCAGAGGTTGGGAATCAGAGGCAGGGAATCAGAGGCTTGGAATCAGATGCAGGGAATCAGATGCGGGGAATCAGAGGCGGGGAATCAGAGCTGGGGAATCAGAGGCTGGGAATCAAAGTTGGGGAATCAGAGGCAGGGAATCAGATATGGGGAAACAGGGGCGGGGAATCAGAGGCGGGGAAACAGAGGCGGGGAATCAGATATGGGGAATCAGAGGCGGGGAATTAGAGTTTGGGAATCAGAGGAGGGGAATCAGAGGCGGGGATACTGAGGCGGGGAATCAAACACGGGGAATCAGAGGTGGGTAATCAGAGTTTGGGAATCAGAGGCAGGGAATCAGAGGCGGGGAATCAGAGGCGGGGAATCAGAGGCAGGGAATCAGATGTGCGGAATCGGAGATGGGGAATCAGAGGCAGGGAATCAGAGGCGGGGAATCAGAGGCGGGGAACCAGAGGCCGGGAATCAGATATGGGGAAACAGAGGCGGGGAATCAGAGGCGGGGAAACAGATGCTGGGAATCAGATATGGGGAATCAGAGGTGGGGAATCAGAGGTTGGGAATCAGAGGCAGGGAATCAGAGGCTTGGAATCAGATGCAGGGAATCAGATGCAGGGAATCAGAGGCGGGGAATCAGAGCTGGGGAATCGGAGGTGGGGAATTAGAGTTGGGGAATCAGAGGCGGGGACTTAGATATTGGGAAACAGAGGCGGGGAATCAGAGGCGGGGAAACATAGGCGGGGAATCAAACACGGGGAATCAGAGGTGGGGAATCAGAGGTTGGAAATCAGAGGCAGGGAATCAGAGGCGGGGAATCAGAGGCGGGGAATCAGAGGCAGGGGATCAGATGTGCGGAATCGGAGATGGGGAATCAGAGGCAGGGAATCAGAGGCGGGGAATCAGAGGCGGGGAATCAGAGGCCGGGAATCAGATATGGGGAAACAGAGGCGGGGAATCAGAGGCGGGGAAACAGAGGCTGGGAATCAGATATGGGGAATCAGAGGTGGGGAATCAGAGGTTGGGAATCAGAGGCATGGAATCAGAGGCTTGGAATCAGATGCAGGGAATCAGATGCGGGGAATCAGAGGCGGGGAATCAGAGCTGGGGAATCAGAGGCTGGGAATCAAAGTTGGGGAATCAGAGGCAGGGAATCAGATATGGGGAAACAGGGGCGGGGAATCAGAGGCGGGGAAACAGAGGCGGGGAATCAGATATGGGGAATCAGAGGCGGGGAATTAGAGTTGGGGAATCAGAGGCGGGGAATCAGAGGCGGGGAAACAGAGGCGGGGAATCAAACACGGGGAATCAGAGGTGGGGAATCAGAGGTTGGGAATCAGAGGCAGGGAATCAGAGGCGGGGAATCAGAGGCGGGGAATGAGAGGCAGGGAATCAGATGTGCGGAATCGGAGATGGGGAATCAGAGGCAGGGAATCAGAGGCGGGGAATCAGAGGCGGGGAATCAGAGGCCGGGAATCAGATATGGGGAAACAGAGGTGGGGAATCAGAGGCGGGGAAACAGAGGCTGGGAATCAGATATGGGGAATCAGAGGTGGGGAATCAGAGGCGGGGAATCAGAGCTGGGGAATCAGAGGTGGGGAATCAAAGTTGGGGAATCAGAGGCGGGGACTTAGATATGGGGAAACAGAGGCGGGGAATCACAGACGGGGAAACAGAGGCGGGGATTCAGATATGGGGAATCAGAGGTGGGGAATCAGAGGCAGGGAATTAGATGTGCGGAATCAGAACTGGGGAATCAGAGGCAGGGAATCAGAAGCAGAAGCAGGGAATCAGAGGCCGGGAATCAGAGGCCGGAATCAGATGCCGGGAATAAGAGGTCGGGAATCAGAGGTGGGGAATCAGAGTCCGGGAATCAGAGATGGGGAATCAGAGGCGGGGAATGAGATATGGGGAATCAGAGGCGGGGAATCAGAGGCGGGGAAACAGTGGCGAGGAATGAGATATGGGGAATCAGAGGTGGCGAATCAAAGGCGGTGAATCAGAGATGGGGAATCAGAGCTGGGGAATCAGAGGCAGGGGATCAAACACGGGGAATCAGAGGCGGGGAATCAGAGCTGGGGAATCAGAGGCGGGGAATCAGAGTTGGGGAATCAGAGGCGGGGAATCAGAGCTGGGGAATCAGAGGTGGGGAATCAGAGTCGGGGAATCAGAGGCAGGGAATCGGATGTGCGGAATCAGAGATGGGAAATCAGAGTTGGGGAATCAGAGGCGGTGAATCTGAGATGGGGAATCAGAGGCGGGGAATCAGAGTTGGGGATTCAGAGGCGGGTAATCAGATATGGGGAAACAGAGGCGGGGAATCAGAGGCGGGCAAACAGAGGCCGGGAATTAGATATGGGGAATCAGTGGTGGGGAATCAGAGGTGGTGAATCAGAGATGGGGAATCACAGGCGGGGAATCATAGGCAGGGAATAGAACGCGGGGAATCAGAGGCAGGGAATCAGATATGGCGAAACAGGGGCGGGGAATCAGAGGCGGGGAAACAGAGGCAGGGAATCAGATATGGGGAATCAGAGGCAGGGAATTAGAGTTGGGGAATCAGAGGGGGGAATCAGAGGCGGGGAAACAGAGGCGGGGAATCAAACACGGGGAATCAGAGGTGGGGAATCAGAGCTGGGGAATCAGATGCTGGGAATCAAAGTTGGGGAATCAGAGGCGGGGAATCAGAGGCGGGGAATTAGAGTTGGGGAATCAGAGGCGGGGAATCAGAGGCGGGGAAACAGAGGCGGGGAATCAAACACGGGGAATCAGAGGTGGGGAATCAGAGGTTGGGAATCAGAGGCAGGGAATCAGAGGCGGGGAATCAGAGGCGGGGAATCAGAGGCAGGGAATCAGATGTGCGGAATCGGAGATGGGGAATCAGAGGCAGGGAATCAGAGGCGGGAAATCAGAGGCGGGGAATCAGAGGCCGGGAATCAGATATGGGGAAACAGAGGCGGGGAATCAGAGGCGGGGAAACAGAGGCTGGGAATCAGATATGGGGAATCAGAGGTGGGGAATCAGAGGTTGGGAATCAGAGGCAGGGAATCAGAGGCTTGGAATCAGATGCAGGGAATCAGATGCGGGGATTCAGAGGCGGGGAATCAGAGCTGGGGAATCAGAGGTGGGGAATCAGAGTTGGGGAATCAGAGGCGGGGAATCAGATATGGGGAATCAGAGATGGGGAATCAGAGGCAGGGAATCAGATGTGCGGAATCATAGATGGGGAATCAAAGGCAGGGAATCAGAATCAGAAGCAGGGAATCAGAGGCCGGGAATCAGAGGCCGGAATCAGATGCCGGGAATAAGTGGCCGGGAATCAGAGGTGGGGAATCAGAGTCCGGGAATCAGAGATGGGGATTCAGAGGCGGGGAATGAGATATGGGGAATCAGAGGCGGGGAATCAGAGGCGGGGAAACAGAGGCGGGGAATCAGATATGGGGAATCAGAGGTGGCGAATCAAAGGCGGTGAATCAGAGATGGGGAATCAGAGGCCGGGAATCGGAGGCAGGGAATCAAACACGGGGAATCAGAGGCGGGGAATCAGAGCTGGGGAATCAGAGGCTGGGAATCAAAGTTGGGGATTCAGAGGCAGGGAATCAGATATGGGGAAACAGGGGCGGGGAATCAGAGGCGGGGAAACAGAGGCAGGGAATCAGATATGGGGAATCAGAGGCGGTGAATTAGAGTTGGGGAATCAGAGGCGGGGAAACAGAGGCGGGGAATCAAACACGGGGAATCAGAGGTGGGGAATCAGAGGTTGGGAATCAGAGGCATGGAATCAGAGGCGGGGAATCAGAGGCGGGGAATCAGAGGCAGGGAATCAGATGTGCGGAATCGGAGCTGGGGAATCAGAGGCAGGGAATCAGAGGCGGGGAATCAGAGTCCGGGAATCAGATATGGGGAAACAGAGGCGGGGAATCAGAGGCGGGGAAACAGAGGCTGGGAATCAGATATGGGGAATCAGAGGTTGGGAATCAGAGGTTGGGAATCAGAGGCAGGGAATCAGAGGCTTGGAATCAGATGCAGGGAATCAGATGCGGGGAATCAGAGGCGGGGAATCAGAGCTGGGGAATCAGAGGTGGGGAATCAGAGTTGGGGAATCAGAGGCGGGGACTTAGATATTGGGAAACAGAGGCGGGGAATCAGAGGCAGGGAAACAGAGGCGGGGAATCAGATATGGGGAATCAGAGATGGGGAATCAGAGGCAGGGAATCAGATGTTCGGAATCAGAGATGGGGAATCAAAGGCAGGGAATCAGAATCAGAAGCAGGGAATCAGAGGCCGGGAATCAGAGGCCGGAATCAGATGCCGGGAATAAGAGGCTGGGAATCAGAGGTGGGGAATCAGAGTCCGGGAATCAGAGATGGGGAATCAGAGGCGGGGAATGAGATATGGGGAATCAGAGGTGGGGAATCAGAGGCGGGGAAACAGAGGCGAGGAATCAGATATGGGGAATCAGAGGTGGCGAATCAAAGGCGGTGAATCAGAGATGGGGAATCAGAGGCGGGGAATCAGAGGCAGGGAATCAAACACGGGGAATCAGAGGCGGGGAATCAGAGCTGGGGAATCAGAGGAGGGGAATCAGAGTTGGGGAATCAGAGGCGGGGAATCAGAGCTTGGGAATCAGAGGTGGGGATCAGAGTCAGGGAATCAGAGGCAGGGAATCAGATGTGCGGAATCCGAGATGGGGAATCAGAGGCAGGGAATCGGATGTGCGGAATCAGAGATGGGGAATCAGAGTTGGGGAATCAGAGGCGGTGAATCTGAGATGGGGAATCAGAGGCGGGGAATCAGAGGCAGGTTATCAGACACGGGGATTCAGAGGCTGGGAATCAGACGGGGGGAATCAAAGGCGGGTAATGAAGCTGGGGAATCAGAGGCAGGGAATCAGAGTTGGGGATTCAGAGGCGGGTAATCAGATATGGGGAAACAGAGGCGGGGAATCAGAGGCGGGCAAACAGAGGCGGGGAATTAGATATGGGGAATCAGTGGTGGGGAATCAGAGGTGGTGAATCAGAGATGGGGAATCACAGGCGGGGAATCTGAGGCAGGGAATAGAACGCGGGGAATCAGAGGCAGGGAATCAGAGCTGGGGAATAAGAGGCGGGGAATCATAGTTGGGAATCAGAGGCGGGGAATCAGATATGGGGAAACAGAGGCGGGGAATCAGGGGCGGGGAAACAGAGGCGGTGAATCAGATATGGGGAATCGGATGTGGGGAATCAGAGGCGGGGAATCAGAGCTGTGGAATCAGAGGCGGGGAATCAGAGTTGGGGCATCAGAGGTGGGGAATTAGATATGGGGAAACAGAGGCGGGGAATCAGAGGCGTGGAAACAGAGGCGGGGAATCAGATATGGGGAATCAGAGGTGGGGAATCAGAGGCAGGTAATCAGATGTGCGGAATCAGAGATCGGGAATCAGAGGCAGGGAATCAGAATCAGAAGCGGGGAGTCAGAGGCCGGGAATCAGAGGCCTGGAATCAGATGCTGGGAATAAGAGGCCGGGAATCAGAGGTGGGGAATCAGAGTCCGGGAATCAGAGATGGGGAGTCAAAGGCGGGGAATGAGATATGGAGAATCAGAGGCGGGGAATCAGAGGCGGGGAAACAGAGGTGGGGAATCAGATATGGGGAATCAGAGGTGGCGAATCAAAGGCGGTGAATCAGAGATGGGGAATCAGAGGAGGGGAATCAGAGGCAGGGAATCAAACACGGGGAATCAGAGGCGGGGAATCAGAGCTGGGAAATCAGAGGCTGGGAATCAAAGTTGGGGAATCAGAGGCAGGGAATCAGATATGGCGAAACAGGGGCGGGGAATCAGAGGCGGGGAAACAGAGGCAGGGAATCAGATATGGTGAATCAGAGGCGGGGAATTAGAGTTGGGGAATCAGAGGCGGGGAATCAGAGGCGGGGAAACAGAGGCGGGGAATCAAACACGGGGAATCAGAGGTGGGGAATCAGAGGTTGAGAATCAGATGCAGGGAATCAGAGGCGGTGAATCAGAGGCGGGGAATCAGAGGCAGGGAATCAGATGTGCGGAATCGGAGATGGGGAATCAGAGGCAGGGAATCAGAGGCGGGGAATCAGAGGCGGGAAATCAGAGGCCGGGAATAAGATATGGGGAAACAGAGGCGGGGAAACAGAGGCTGGGGATCAGATATGGGGAATCAGAGGTGGGGAATCAGAGGTTGGGAATCAGAGGCAGGGAATCAGAGGCTTGGAATCAGATGCAGGGAATCAGATGCGGGGAATCAGAGGCGGGGAATCAGAGCTGGGGAATCAGATGCTGGGAATCAAAGTTGGGGAATCAGAGGCAGGGAATCAGATATGGGGAAACAGGGGCGGGGAATCAGAGGCGGGGAAACAGAGGCGGGGTATCAGATATGGGGAATCAGAGGCGGGGAATTAGAGTTGGGGAATCAGAGGCGGGGAATCAGAGGCGGGGAAACAGAGGCGGGGAATCAAACACGGGGAATCAGAGGTGGGGAATCAGAGGTTGGGAATCAGAGGCAGGGAATCAGAGGCGGGGAATCAGAGGCGGGGAATCAGAGGCAGGGAATCAGATGTGCGGAATCGGAGATGGGGAATCAGAGGCAGGGAATCAGAGGCGGGAAATCAGAGGCGGGGAATCAGATATGGGGAAACAGAGGCGGGGAATCAGAGGCGGGGAAAAAGAGGCTGGGAATCAGATATGGGGAATCAGAGGTGGGGAATCAGAGGTTGGGAATCAGAGGCAGGGAATCAGAGGCTTGGAATCAGATGCAGGGAATCAGATGCGGGGATTCAGAGGCGGGGAATCAGAGCTGGGGAATCAGAGGTGGGGAATCAGAGTTGGGGAATCAGAGGCGGGGAATCAGATATGGGGAATCAGAGATGGGGAATCAGAGGCAGGGAATCAGATGTGCGGAATCAGAGATGGGGAATCAAAGGCAGGGAATCAGAATCAGAAGCAGGGAATCAGAGGCCGGGAATCAGAGGCCGGAATCAGATGCCGGGAATAAGAGGCCGGGAATCAGAGGTGGGGAATCAGAGTCCGGGAATCAGAGATCGGGATTCAGAGGCGGGGAATGAGATATGGGGAATCAGAGGCGGGGAATCAGAGGCGGGGAAACAGAGGCGGGGAATCAGATATGGGGAATCAGAGGTGGCGAATCAAAGGCGGTGAATCAGAGATGGGGAATCAGAGGCCGGGAATCGGAGGCAGGGAATCAAACACGGGGAATCAGAGGCGGGGAATCAGAGCTGGGGAATCAGAGGCTGGGAATCAAAGTTGGGGATTCAGAGGCAGGGAATCAGATATGGGGAAACAGGGGCGGGGAATCAGAGGCGGGGAAACAGAGGCAGGGAATCAGATATGGGGAATCAGAGGCGGGGAATTAGAGTTGGGGAATCAGAGGCGGGGAATCAGAGGCGGGGAAACTGAGGCGGGGAATCAAACACGGGGAATCAGAGGTGGGGAATCAGAGGTTGGGAATCAGAGGCATGGAATCAGAGGCGGGGAATCAGAGGCGGGGAATCAGAGGCAGGGAATCAGATGTGCAGAATCGGAGCTGGGGAATCAGAGGCAGGGAATCAGAGGCGGGGAATCAGAGTCCGGAAATCAGATATGGGGAAACAGAGGCGGGGAATCAGAGGCGGGGAAACAGAGGCTGGGAATCAGATATGGGGAATCAGAGGTGGGGAATCAGAGGTTGGGAATCAGAGGCAGGGAATCAGAGGCTTGGAATCAGATGCAGGGAATCAGATGCAGGGAATCAGAGGCGGGGAATCAGAGCTGGGGAATCAGAGGTGGGGAATCAGAGTTGGGGAATCAGAGGCGGGGACTTAGATATTGGGAAACAGAGGCGGGGAATCAGAGGCAGGGAAACAGAGGCGGGGAATCAGATATGGGGAATCAGAGATGGGGAATCAGAGGCAGGGAATCAGATGTTCGGAATCAGAGATGGGGAATCAAAGGCAGGGAATCAGAATCAGAAGCAGGGAATCAGAGGCCGGGAATCAGAGGCCGGAATCAGATGCCGGGAATAAGAGGCTGGGAATCAGAGGTGGGGAATCAGAGTCCGGGAATCAGAGATGGGGAATCAGAGGCGGGGAATGAGATATGGGGAATCAGAGGTGGGGAATCAGAGGCGGGGAAACAGAGGCGAGGAATCAGATATGGGGAATCAGAGGTGGCGAATCAAAGGCGGTGAATCAGAGATGGGGAATCAGAGGCGGGGAATCAGAGGCAGGGAATCAAACACGGGGAATCAGAGGCGGGGAATCAGAGCTGGGGAATCAGAGGCGGGGAATCAGAGTTGGGGAATCAGAGGCGGGGAATCAGAGCTTGGGAATCAGAGGTGGGGATCAGAGTCAGGGAATCAGAGGCAGGGAATCAGATGTGCGGAATCCGAGATGGGGAATCAGAGGTGTGGAATCAGAGGCTGTGAATCAGAGATGGGGAATCAGAGGCGGGGAATCAGAGGCAGGAAATCAGACACGGGGATTCAGAGGCTGGGAATCAGACGGGGGGAATCAAAGGCGGGGAATCAGAGCTGGGGAATCAGAGGCAGGGAATCAGAGTTGGGGATTCAGAGGCGGGGAATCAGATATGGGGAAACAGAGGCGGGGATTCAGAGGCGGGCAAACAGAGGCGGGGAATTAGATATGGGGTATCAGAGGTGGGGAATCAGAGGTGGTGAATCAGAGATGGGGAATCACAGGCGGGGAATCAGAGGCAGGGAATAGAACGCGGGGAATCAGAGGCAGGGAATCAGAGTTGGGGCATCAGAGGTTGGGAATTAGATATGGGGAAACAGAGGCGGGGAATCAGAGGCGGGGAAACAGAGGCGGGAAATCAGATATGGGGAATCAGAGGTGGGGAATCAGAGGCAGGGAATCAGATGTGCGGAATCAGAGATGGGGAATCAGAGGCAGCGAATCAGAATCAGAAGCGGGGAATCAGAGGCCGGGAATCAGAGGCCGGGAATCAGATGCTGGGAATAAGAGGCCGGGAATCAGAGGTGGGGAATCAGAGTCCGGAAATCAGAGATGGGGATTCAGAGGCGGAAAATGAGATATGTAGAATCAGAGGCGGGGAATCAGAGGCGGGGAAACAGAGGTGGGGAATCAGATATGTGGAATCAGAGGTGGCGAATCAAAGGCGGTGAATCAGAGATGGGGAATCAGAGGCGGGGAATCAGAGGCAGGGAATCAAACACGGGAAATCAGGGGCGGGGAATCAGAGCTGGGGAATCAGAGGCGGGGAATCAGAGTTGGGGAATCAGAGGCAGGGAATCAGATATGGGGAAACAAGGGCAGGGAATCAGAGGCGGGGAAACAGAGGCGGGGAATCAGATATGGGGAATCAGAGGTGTGGAATCAGAGGTTGGGAATCAGAGGCAGGGAATCAGAGGCGGCGAAACAGAGGCGGGGAATCAGATATGGGGAATCAGAGGTGGCGAATCAAAGGCGGTGAAACAGAGATGGGGAATCAGGGCAGGGAATCAGAGGCAGGGAATCAAACACGGAGAATCAGAGCTGGGGAATCAGAGGCGGGGAATTAGAGTTGGGGAATCAGAGGAGGGGAATCAGAGGCGGGGAAACAGAGGCGGGGAATCAGATATGGGGAATCAGAGGTGGGGAATCAGAGGTTCGGAATCAGAGGCAGGGAATCAGAGGCGGGGAATCAGAGGCAGGGAATCAGATGTGCGGAATCGGAGATGGGGAATCAGAGGTAGGGAATCAGAGGTGGCGAATCAGAGGCGGGGAATAAGAGGCCGGGAATCAGATATGGGGAAACAGAGGTGGGGAATCAGAGGCGGGGAAACAGAGGCGGGGAATCAGATATGGGGAATCAGAGGTGGGGAATCAGAGGTTGGGAATCAGAGGCAGGGAATCAGAGGCTTGGAATCAGATGCAGGGAATCAGATGCGGGGAATCAGATGCGGGGAATCAGATCTGGGGAATCAGAGGTGGGGAATCAGAGTTGGGGAATCAGAGGCGGGGACTTAGATATTGGGAAACAGAGGCGGGGAATAAGAGGCGGGGAAACAGAGGCGGGGAATCAGATATGGGGAATCAGAGGTGGGGAATCAGAGGCAGGGAATCAGATGTGCGGAATCAGAGATGGGGAATCAGAGGCAGGGAATCAGAATCAGAAGCAGGGAATCAGAGGCCGGGAATCAGAGGCCGGAAACAGATGCCGGGAATAAGAGGCCGGGAATCAGAGGTGGGGAATCAGAGTCCGGGAATCAGAGATGGGGATTCAGAGGCGGGGAATGAGATATGGGGAATCAGAGGCGGGGAATCAGATATGGGGAATCAGAGGTGGGGAATCAGAGGTTGGGAATCAGAGGCAGGGAATCAGAGGCGGGGAATCAGAGGCGGGGAATCAGAGGCAGGGAATCAGATGTGCGGAATCGGAGATGGGGAATCAGAGGCAGGGAATCAGAGGCAGGGAATCAGAGGCTTGGAATCAGATGCAGGGAATCAGATGCGGGGAATCAGAGGCGGGGAATCAGAGCTGGGGAATCAGAGGTGGGGAATCAGAGTTGGGGAATCAGAGGCGGGGACTTAGATATTGGGAAACAGAGGCGGGGAATCAGAGGCGGGGAAACAGAGGGGGGTAATCAGAGGCAGGGAATCAGATGTGCGGAATCAGAGATGGGGAATCAGAGGCAGGGAATCAGAATCAGAAGCAGGGAATCAGAGGCCGGGAATCAGAGGCCGGAATCAGATGCCGGGAATAAGAGGCCGGGAATCAGAGGTGGGGAATCAGAGTCCGGGAATCAGAGATGGGGATTCAGAGGCGGGGAATGAGATATGGGGAATGAGAGGCGGGGAATCAGAGGCGGGGAAACAGAGGCGGGGAATCAGATTTGGGGAATCAGAGGTGGCGAATCAAAGGCGGTGAATCAGACATGGGGAATCAGAGGCCGGGAATCAGAGGCAGGGAATCAAACACGGGGAATCAGAGGCGGGGAATCAGAGCTGGGGAATCAGAGGCGGGGAATCAGAGTTGGGGAATCAGAGGCGGGGAATCAGACGCAGGGAATCAATATAGGAAATCAGAGGTGGGGAATCAGAGGTTGGGAATCAGAGGAAGGGAATCAGAGGCGAGGAATCAGAGCTGGGGAATCAGAGGCGGGGAATCAGAATTGGGGAATCAGAGATGGGGAATCAGAGATGGGGAATCAGAGGCGGGGAATCAGACGCGGGGAATCAGAGGTGGTGAATCAGAGATGTGGAATCAGAGGCGGGGAATCAGAGGCAGGGAATCAGACGCGGGGAATCAGAGGCGGGGAATCATAGCTTGCGAATCAGAGGCGGGGAATCAGAGTTGGGGAATCAGAGGCAAGGAATCAGATATTGGGAATCAGAGGTGGGGAATCAGATGCGGGGAAACAGAGGCGGGAAATCAGATATGGGGAACAGAGGTGGGGAATCAGAGGTTGTGAATCAGAGATGGGGAATCAGAGGCGGGGAATCAGAGGCCGGTAATCAGACGCGGGGAATCAGAGGCGGGGAATCAGACATGGGAAATTAGAGGCAGGGAATCAGAGTTGGGGATTCAGAGGCGGGGAATCAGATATGGGGAAACAGAGGCGGGGAATCAGAGGCGGGCAAATAGAGGGGGGGATCAGATATGGGGAAACAGAGGCGGGGAATCAGAGGCGGGGAAACAGAGGCGGGGAATCAGATATGGGGAATCAGAGGTTGCGAATCAAAGGCAGTGAATCAGAGATGGGGAATCAGAGGCAGGGAATCGGAGGCAGGGAATCAGAGGCAGGGAATCAGATGTGGGGAATCAGAGGCGGGGAATCAGAGCTGGGGAATCAGAGTCGGGGAATCAGAGTTTGGGAATCAGAGGTGGGGAATTAGATATGGGGAAACAGAGGCGGGGAATCAGAGGTGGGGAAACAGAGCTGGGGAATCAGAGGTGTGGAATCAGAGTTGGGGAATCAGAGGCGGGGAATCAGATATGGGGAATCAGAGGCAGGGAATCAGAGGCGCGGAAAGAGAGGCGGGGAATCAGATATGGGGAATCAGAGGTGGGGAATCAGATATGGGGAAACAGAGGCGGGGAATCAGAGGCGGGGTAACAGAGGCTGGGAATCTGATATGGGGAATCAGAGGTGGCGAATGAAAGGCGGTGAATCAGAGATGGGGAATCAGAGGCGGGGAATCAGAATCAGAAGCAGGGAATCAGAGGCCGGGAATCAGAGGCCGGAATCAGATGCCGGGAATAAGAGTCCGGGAATCAGAGATGGGGATTTAGAGGCGGGGAATGACATATGGGGAATCAGAGGCGGGGAATCAGAGGCGGGGAAACAGAGGCGGGGAATCAGATATGGGGAATCAGAGGTTGCGAATCAAAGGCAGTGAATCAGAGATGGGGAATCAGAGGCAGGGAATCGGAGGCAGGGAATCAGAGGCAGGGAATCAGATGTGGGGAATCAGAGGCGGGGAATCAGAGCTGGGGAATCAGAGTCGGGGAATCAGAGTTTGGGAATCAGAGGCGGGGAATTAGATATGGGGAAACAGAGGCGGGGAATCAGAGGTGGGGAAACAGAGCTGGGGATTCAGAGGTGTGGAATCAGAGTTGGGGAATCAGAGGCGGGGAATCAGATATGGGGAATCAGAGGCAGGGAATCAGAGGCGCGGAAAGAGAGGCGGGGAATCAGATATGGGGAATCAGAGGTGGGGAATCAGATATGGGGAAACAGAGGCGGGGAATCAGAGGCGGGGTAACAGAGGCTGGGAATCTGATATGGAGAATCACAGGTGGCGAATGAAAGGCGGTGAATCAGAGATGGGGAATCAGAGGCGGGGAATCAGAGGCAGGGAATCAAACACGGGGAATCAGAGGTGGGGAATCAGAGCTGGGGAATCAGAGGCTGGGTATCAGAGTTGGGGAAACAGAGGCGGGGAATCAGAGGCGGGGAATCAGAGGCACAGAAACAGAGGCGGGGTATCAGATATGGGGTATCGGAGGTGGGGAATCAGGGGCGGGGTATCAGAGGCTGTGTATCAGACACGGGGATTCAGAGGCGGGGAATCAGAGATGGGGAATCAGAGGCGGGGAATCAGAGGCAGGGAATCAGATGTGCGGAATCAGAGATGGGGAATCAGAGGCAGCGAATCAGAGGCTGGGAACCAGAGGCGGGGATTCAGAGGTGGGGAATCAGATATGGGGAATCAGAGGTTGGGAAACAGAGGCAGGGAATCAGAGGCGGGGAGTCAGAGGCGGGGAATCAGAGGCAGGGTATCAGATGTGCGGAATCAGAGATGGGGAATCAGAGGCAGCGAATCAGAGGCGGGGAACCAGAGGCGGGATTCAGAGGCGGGGAATCAGATATGGGGAAACAGAGGCGGGGAATTAGAGGCGGGCAAACAGAGGCGGGGAATCAGATATGGGGAATCAGAGGTTGTGAATCAGAGATGGGGAATCACAGGCGGGAAATCAGAGGCAGGGAATCAGAGCTGGGGAATCAGAGGCGGGGAATCAGAGCTGGGGAATCAGAGGCAGGGAATCAGAGTTGGGGATTCAGAGGCGGGTAATCAGAGCTGGGGAATCAGAGGCGGGGAATCAGAGCTGGGGAATCAGAGGCGAGGAATCAGAGGCAGGGAATCAGAGGCGGGGAATCAGAGGCAGGGAATCAGATATGGGGAATCAGAGGTGGGGAATCAGAGGCGGGGAATCAGTGGCAGGGAATCAGATGTGCGGAATCGGAGCTGGGGAATCAGAGGCAGGGAATCAGAGGCGGGGAATCAGAGTCCGGGAATCAGATATGGGGAAACAGAGGCGGGGAATCAGAGGCGGGGAAACAGAGGCTGGGAATCAGATATGGGAAATCAGAGGTGGGGAATCAGAGGTTGGGAATCAGAGGCAGGGAATCAGAGGCTTGGAATCAGATGCAGGGAATCAGATGCAGGGAATCAGAGGCGGGGAATCAGAGCTGGGGAATCAGAGGTGGGGAATCAGAGTTGGGGAATCAGAGGCGGGGACTTAGATATTGGGAAACAGAGGCGGGGAATCAGAGGCAGGGAAACAGAGGCGGGGAATCAGATATGGGGAATCAGAGATGGGGAATCAGAGGCAGGGAATCAGATGTTCGGAATCAGAGATGGGGAATCAAAGGCAGGGAATCAGAATCAGAAGCAGGGAATCAGAGGCCGGGAATCAGAGGCCGGAATCAGATGCCGGGAATAAGAGGCTGGGAATCAGAGGTGGGGAATCAGAGTCCGGGAATCAGAGATGGGGAATCAGAGGCGGGGAATGAGATATGGGGAATCAGAGGTGGGGAATCAGAGGCGGGGAAACAGAGGCGAGGAATCAGATATGGGGAATCAGAGGTGGCGAATCAAAGGCAGTGAATCAGAGATGGGGAATCAGAGGCGGGGAATCAGAGGCAGGGAATCAAACACGGGGAATCAGAGGCGGGGAATCAGAGCTGAGGAATCAGAGGCGGGGAATCAGAGTTGGGGAATCAGAGGCGGGGAATCAGAGCTTGGGAATCAGAGGTGGGGATCAGAGTCAGGGAATCAGAGGCAGGGAATCAGATGTGCGGAATCCGAGATGGGGAATCAGAGGTGGGGAATCAGAGGCTGTGAATCAGAGATGGGGTATCAGAGGCGGGGAATCAGAGGCAGGAAATCAGACACGGGGATTCAGAGGCTGGGAATCAGACGGGGGGAATCAAAGGCGGGGAATCAGAGCTGGGGAATCAGAGGCAGGGAATCAGAGTTGGGGATTCAGAGGCGGGGAATCAGATATGGGGAAACAGAGGCGGGGAATCAGAGGCGGGCAAACAGAGGCGGGGAATTAGATATGGGTTATCAGAGATGGGGAATCAGAGGTGGTGAATCAGAGATGGGGAATCACAGGCGGGGAATCAGAGGCAGGGAATAGAACGCGGGGAATCAGAGGCAGGGAATCAGAGTTGGGGCATCAGAGGTTGGGAATTAGATATGGGGAAACAGAGGCGGGGAATCAGATATGGGGAATCAGAGGTGGGGAATCAGAGGCAGGGAATCAGATGTGCGGAATCAGAGATGGGGAATCAGAGGCAGCGAATCAGAATCAGAAGCGGGGAATCAGAGGCCGGGAATCAGAGGCCGGGAATCAGATGCTGGGAATAAGAGGCCGGGAATCAGAGGTGGGGAATCAGAGTCCGGGAATCAGAGATGGGGATTCAGAGGCGGAAAATGAGATATGTAGAATCAGAGGCGGGGAATCAGAGGCGGGGAAACAGAGGTGGGGAATCAGATATGTGGAATCAGAGGTGGCGAATCAAAGGCGGTGAATCAGAGATGGGGAATCAGAGGCGGGGAATCAGAGGCAGGGAATCAAACACGGGAAATCAGGGGCGGGGAATCAGAGCTGGGGAATCAGAGGCGGGGAATCAGAGTTGGGGAATCAGAGGCAGGGAATCAGATATGGGGAAACAAGGGCAGGGAATCAGAGGCGGGGAAACAGAGGCGGGGAATCAGATATGGGGAATCAGAGGTGTGGAATCAGAGGTTGGGAATCAGAGGCAGGGAATCAGAGGCGGCGAAACAGAGGCCGGGAATCAGATATGGGGAATCAGAGGTGGCGAATCAAAGGCGGTGAAACAGAGATGGGGAATCAGGGCAGGGAATCAGAGGCAGGGAATCAAACACGGAGAATCATAGCTGGGGAATCAGAGGCGGGGAATTAGAGTTGGGGAATCAGAGGAGGGGAATCAGAGGCGGGGAAACAGAGGCGGGGAATCAGATATGGGGAATCAGAGGTGGGGAATCAGAGGTTCGGTATCAGAGGCAGGGAATCAGATGTGCGGAATCGGAGATGGGGAATCAGAGGTAGGGAATCAGAGGTGGGGAATCAGAGGCGGGGAATAAGAGGCCGGGAATCAGATATGGGGAATCAGAGGTGGCGAATCAAAGGCAGTGAATCAGAGATGGGGAATCAGAGGCGGGGAATCAGAGGCAGGGAATCAAACACGGGGAATCAGAGGCGGGGAATCAGAGCTGAGGAATCAGAGGCGGGGAATCAGAGTTGGGGAATCAGAGGCGGGGAATCAGAGCTTGGGAATCAGAGGTGGGGATCAGAGTCAGGGAATCAGAGGCAGGGAATCAGATGTGCGGAATCCGAGATGGGGAATCAGAGGTGGGGAATCAGAGGCTGTGAATCAGAGATGGGGTATCAGAGGCGGGGAATCAGAGGCAGGAAATCAGACACGGGGATTCAGAGGCTGGGAATCAGACGGGGGGAATCAAAGGCGGGGAATCAGAGCTGGGGAATCAGAGGCAGGGAATCAGAGTTGGGGATTCAGAGGCGGGGAATCAGATATGGGGAAACAGAGGCGGGGAATCAGAGGCGGGCAAACAGAGGCGGGGAATTAGATATGGGGTATCAGAGATGGGGAATCAGAGGTGGTGAATCAGAGATGGGGAATCACAGGTGGGGAATCAGAGGCAGGGAATAGAACGCGGGGAATCAGAGGCAGGGAATCAGAGTTGGGGCATCAGAGGTTGGGAATTAGATATGGGGAAACAGAGGCGGGGAATCAGAGGCGGGGAAACAGAGGCGGGAAATCAGATATGGGGAATCAGAGGTGGGGAATCAGAGGCAGGGAATCAGATGTGCGGAATCAGAGATGGGGAATCAGAGGCAGCGAATCAGAATCAGAAGCGGGGAATCAGAGGCCGGGAATCAGAGGCCGGGAATCAGATGCTGGGAATAAGAGGCCGGGAATCAGAGGTGGGGAATCAGAGTCCGGGAATCAGAGATGGGGATTCAGAGGCGGAAAATGAGATATGTAGAATCAGAGGCGGGGAATCAGAGGCGGGGAAACAGAGGTGGGGAATCAGATATGTGGAATCAGAGGTGGCGAATCAAAGGCGGTGAATCAGAGATGGGGAATCAGAGGCGGGGAATCAGAGGCAGGGAATCAAACACGGGAAATCAGGGGCGGGGAATCAGAGCTGGGGAATCAGAGGCGGGGAATCAGAGTTGGGGAATCAGAGGCAGGGAATCAGATATGGGGAAACAAGGGCAGGGAATCAGAGGCGGGGAAACAGAGGCGGGGAATCAGATATGGGGAATCAGAGGTGTGGAATCAGAGGTTGGGATTCAGAGGCAGGGAATCAGAGGCGGCGAAACAGAGGCGGGGAATCAGATATGGGGAATCAGAGGTGGCGAATCAAAGGCGGTGAAACAGAGATGGGGAATCAGGGCAGGGAATCAGAGGCAGGGAATCAAACACGGAGAATCAGAGCTGGGGAATCAGAGGCGGGGAATTAGAGTTGGGGAATCAGAGGAGGGGAATCAGAGGCGGGGAAACAGAGGCGGGGAATCAGATATGGGGAATCAGAGGTGGGGAATCAGAGGTTCGGTATCAGAGGCAGGGAATCAGATGTGCGGAATCGGAGATGGGGAATCAGAGGTAGGGAATCAGAGGTGGGGAATCAGAGGCGGGGAATAAGAGGCCGGGAATCAGATATGGGGAAACAGAGGTGGGGAATCAGAGGCGGGGAAACAGAGGCGGGGAATCAGATATGGGGAATCAGAGGTGGGGAATCAGAGGTTGGGAATCAGAGGCAGGGAATAAGAGGCTTGGAATCAGATGCAGGGAATCAGATGCGGGGAATCAGAGGCGGGGAATCAGAGCTGGGGAATCAGAGGTGGGGAATCAGAGTTGGGGAATCAGAGGCGGGGACTTAGATATTGGGAAACAGAGGCGGGGAATCAGAGGCGGGGAAACAGAGGCGGGGAATCAGATATGGGGAATCAGAGGTGGGGAATCAGAGGCAGGGAATCAGATGTGCGGAATCAGAGATGGGGAATCAGAGGCAGGGAATCAGAATCAGAAGCAGGGAATCAGAGGCCGGGAATCAGAGGCCGGAAACAGATGCCGGGAATAAGAAGCCGGGAATCAGAGGTGGGGAATCAGAGTCCGGGAATCAGAGATGGGGATTCAGAGGCGGGGAATGAGATATGGGGAATCAGAGGCGGGGAATCAGATATGGGGAATCAGAGGTGGGGAATCAGAGGTTGGGAATCAGAGGCAGGGAATCAGAGGCGGGGAATCAGAGGCGGGGAATCAGAGGCAGGGAATCAGATGTGCGGAATCGGAGATGGGGAATCAGAGGCAGGGAATCAGAGGCAGGGAATCAGAGGCTTGGAATCAGATGCAGGGAATCAGATGCGGCGAATCAGAGGCGGGGAATCAGAGCTGGGGAATCAGAGGTGGGGAATCAGAGTTGGGGAATCAGAGGCGGGGACTTAGATATTGGGAAACAGAGGCGGGGAATCAGAGGCGGGGAAACAGAGGGGGGTAATCAGAGGCAGGGAATCAGATGTGCGGAATCAGAGATGGGGAATCAGAGGCAGGGAATCAGAATCAGAAGCAGGGAATCAGAGGCCGGGAATCAGAGGCCGGAATCAGATGCCGGGAATAAGAGGCCGGGAATCAGAGGTGGGGAATCAGAGTCCGGGAATCAGAGATGGGGATTCAGAGGCGGGGAATGAGATATGGGGAATCAGAGGCGGGGAATCAGAGGCGGGGAAACAGAGGCGGGGAATCAGATTTGGGGAATCAGAGGTGGCGAATCAAAGGCGGTGAATCAGACATGGGGAATCAGAGGCCGGGAATCAGAGGCAGGGAATCAAACACGGGGAATCAGAGGCGGGGAATCAGAGCTGGGGAATCAGAGGCGGGGAATCAGTGTTGGGGAATCAGAGGCTGGGAATCAGACGCAGGGAATCAATATAGGAAATCAGAGGTGGGGAATCAGAGGTTGGGAATCAGAGGAAGGGAATCAGAGGCGAGGAATCAGAGCTGGGGAATCAGAGGCGGGGAATCAGAATTGGGGAATCAGAGATGGGGAATCAGAGATGGGGAATCAGAGGTGGGGAATCAGACGCGGGGAATCAGAGGTGGTGAATCAGAGATGTGGAATCAGAGGCGGGGAATCAGAGGCAGGGAATCAGACGCGGGGAATCAGAGGCGGGGAATCATAGCTTGCGAATCAGAGGCGGGGAATCAGAGTTGGGGAATCAGAGGCGGGGAATCAGATATTGGGAATCAGAGGTGGGGAATCAGATGCGGGGAAACAGAGGCGGGGAATCAGATATGGGGAACAGAGGTGGGGAATCAGAGGTTGTGAATCAGAGATGGGGAATCAGAGGCGGGGAATCAGAGGCCGGTAATCAGACGCGGGGAATCAGAGGCGGGGAATCAGACATGGGAAATTAGAGGCAGGGAATCAGAGTTGGGGATTCAGAGGCGGGGAATCAGATATGGGGAAACAGAGGCGGGGAATCAGAGGCGGGCAAATAGAGGGGGGGATCAGATATGGGGAAACAGAGGCGGGGAATCAGAGGCGGGGAATCAGATATGGGGAATCAGAGGTTGCGAATCAAAGGCGGTGAATCAGAGATGGGGAATCAGAGGCAGGGAATCGGAGGCAGGGAATCAGAGGCAGGGAATCAGATGTGGGGAATCAGAGGCGGGGAATCAGAGCTGGGGAATCAGAGTCGGGGAATCAGAGTTTGGGAATCAGAGGCGGGGAATTAGATATGGGGAAACAGAGGCGGGGAATCAGAGGTGGGGAAACAGAGCTGGGGAATCAGAGGTGTGGAATCAGAGTTGGGGAATCAGAGGCGGGGAATCAGATATGGGGAATCAGAGGCAGGGAATCAGAGGCGCGGAAAGAGAGGCGGGGAATCAGATATGGGGAATCAGAGGTGGGGAATCAGATATGGGGAAACAGAGGCGGGGAATCAGAGGCGGGGTAACAGAGGCTGGGAATCTGATATGGGGAATCAGAGGTGGCGAATGAAAGGCGGTGAATCAGAGATGGGGAATCAGAGGCGGGGAATCAGAATCAGAAGCAGGGAATCAGAGGCCGGGAATCAGAGGCCGGAATCAGATGCCGGGAATAAGAGTCTGGGAATCAGAGATGGGGATTTAGAGGCGGGGAATGACATATGGGGAATCAGAGGCGGGGAATCAGAGGCGGGGAAACAGAGGCGGGGAATCAGATATGGGGAATCAGAGGTTGCGAATCAAAGGCGGTGAATCAGAGATGGGGAATCAGAGGCAGGGAATCGGAGGCAGGGAATCAGAGGCAGGGAATCAGATGTGGGGAATCAGAGGCGGGGAATCAGAGCTGGGGAATCAGAGTCGGGGAATCAGAGTTTGGGAATCAGAGGCGGGGAATTAGATATGGGGAAACAGAGGCGGGGAATCAGAGGTGGGGAAACAGAGCTGGGGAATCAGAGGTGTGGAATCAGAGTTGGGGAATCAGAGGCGGGGAATCAGATATGGGGAATCAGAGGCAGGGAATCAGAGGCGCGGAAAGAGAGGCGGGGAATCAGATATGGGGAATCAGAGGTGGGGAATCAGATATGGGGAAACAGAGGCGGGGAATCAGAGGCGGGGTAACAGAGGCTGGGAATCTGATATGGAGAATCACAGGTGGCGAATGAAAGGCGGTGAATCAGAGATGGGGAATCAGAGGCGGGGAATCAGAGGCAGGGAATCAAACACGGGGAATCAGAGGTGGGGAATCAGAGCTGGGGAATCAGAGGCTGGGTATCAGAGTTGGGGAAACAGAGGCGGGGAATCAGAGGCGGGGAATCAGAGGCACAGAAACAGAGGCGGGGTATCAGATATGGGGTATCAGAGGTGGGGAATCAGGGGCGGGGTATCAGAGGCTGTGTATCAGACACGGGGATTCAGAGGCGGGGAATCAGAGATGGGGAATCAGAGGCGGGGAATCAGAGGCAGGGAATCAGATGTGCGGAATCAGAGATGGGGAATCAGAGGCAGCGAATCAGAGGCGGGGAACCAGAGGCGGGGATTCAGAGGTGGGGAATCAGATATGGGGAATCAGAGGTTGGGAAACAGAGGCAGGGAATCAGAGGCGGGGAGTCAGAGGCGGGGAATCAGAGGCAGGGTATCAGATGTGCGGAATCAGAGATGGGGAATCAGAGGCAGCGAATCAGAGGCGGGGAACCAGAGGCGGGATTCAGAGGCGGGGAATCAGATATGGGGAAACAGAGGCGGGGAATTAGAGGCGGGCAAACAGAGGCGGGGAATCAGATATGGGGAATCAGAGGTTGTGAATCAGAGATGGGGAATCACAGGCGGGAAATCAGAGGCAGGGAATCAGAGCTGGGGAATCAGAGGCGGGGAATCAGAGCTGGGGAATCAGAGGCAGGGAATCAGAGTTGGGGATTCAGAGGCGGGTAATCAGAGCTGGGGAATCAGAGGCGGGGAATCAGAGGCAGGGAATCAGAGGCGGGGAATCAGAGGCAGGGAATCAGATATGGGGAATCAGAGGTGGGGAATCAGAGGTTGGGAATCAGAGGCAGGGAATCGGAGGCAGGGAATCAGAGGCAGGGAATCAGATGTGGGGAATCAGAGGCGGGGAATCAGAGCTGGGGAATCAGAGTCGGGGAATCAGAGTTTGGGAATCAGAGGCGGGGAATTAGATATGGGGAAACAGAGGCGGGGAATCAGAGGTGGGGAAACAGAGCTGGGAAATCAGAGGTGGGGAATCAGAGTTGGGGTATCAGAGGCAGGGAATCAGATATGGGGAATCAGAGGCGGGGAATCAGAGGTGCGGAAAGAGAGGCGGGGAATCAGATATGGGGAATCAGAGGTGGGGAATCAGATATGGGGAAACAGAGGCGGGGAATCAGAGGCGGGGAAACAGAGGCGGGGAATCTGATATGGGGAATCAGAGGTGGCGAATGAAAGGCGTTGAATCAGAGATGGGGAATCAGAGGCGGGGAATCAGAGGCAGGGAATCAAACACGGGGAATCAGAGGTGGGGAATCAGAGCTGGGGAATCAGAGGCGGGGTATCAGAGTTGGGGAATCAGAGGCGGGATATCAGATATGGGGAAAGAGAGGTGGGGAATCAGAGGCAGGGAAACAGAGGTGGGGAATCAGATATGGGGAATCAGAGGTGGGGAATCAGAGGTTGGGAAACAGAGGCAGGGAATCAGAGGCGGGGAGTCAGACGCGGGGAATCAGAGGCAGGGAATCAGATGTGCGGAATCAGAGATGGGGAATCAGAGGCAGCGAATCAGAGGCGGGGAACCAGAGGCGGGGAATCAGAGGTGGAGAATCAGAGCCTGGGAATCAGAGGCGGGGAATCAGAGGCGGGGAAACAGAGGCGGGGAAACAGATATGGGGACTCAGAGGTGGGGAATCAGAGGTTGGGAATCAGAGGCAGGGAATCAGAGGCAGGGAATCAGAGGCAGGGAATCAGAGTTGGGGATTCAGAGGCGGGGAATCAGAGCTGGGGAATCAGAGGCGGGGAATCAGAGGCAGGGAATCAGAGGCGGGGAATCAGAGGCAGGGAATCAGATATGGGGATTCAGAGGTGGGGAATCAGAGGTTGGGAATCAGAGGTGGGGATCAGAGTCGGGGAATCAGAGGCAGGGAATCAGATGTGCGGAATCAGAGATGGGGAATCAGAGGTGGGGAATCAGAGGCTGTGAATCAGAGATGGGGAATCAGAGGTGGGGAATCAGAGGAAGGAAATCAGACACGGGGATTCAGAGGCTGGGAATCAGACGGGGGGAATCAAAGGCGGGGAATCAGAGCTGGGGAATCAGAGGCAGGGAATCCGAGTTGGGGATTCAGAGGCGGGGAATCAGATATGGGGAAACAGAGGCGGGGAATCAGAGGCGGGCAAACAGAGGCGGGGAATTAGATATGGGAATCAGAGGTGGGGAATCAGAGGTGGTGAATCAGAGATGGGGATCACAGGCGGGGAATCAGAGGCAGGGAATAGAACGCGGGGAATCAGAGGCAGGGAATCAGAGTTGGGGCATCAGAGGTTGGGAATTAGATATGGGGAAACAGAGGCGGGGAATCAGAGGCAGGGAATCAGATGTGCGGAATCAGAGATGGGGAATCAGAGGTGGGGAATCAGAGGCTGTGAATCAGAGATGGGGAATCAGAGGTGGGGAATCAGAGGCAGGAAATCAGACACGGGGATTCAGAGGCTGGGAATCAGACGGGCGGAATCAAAGGCGGGGAATCAGAGCTGGGGAATCAGAGGCAGGGAATCAGAGTTGGGGATTCAGAGGCAGGGAATCAGATATGGGGAAACAGAGGCGGGGAATCAGAGGCGGGCAAACAGAGGCGGGGAATTAGATATGGGGAATCAGAGGTGGGGAATCAGAGGTGGTGAATCAGAGATGGGGAATCACAGGCGGGGAATCAGAGGCAGGGAATAGAACGCGGGGAATCAGAGGCAGGGAATCAGAGTTGGGGCATCAGAGGTTGGGAATTAGATATGGGGAAACAGAGGCGGGGAATCAGAGGCGGGGAAACAGAGGCGGGAAATCAGATATGGGGAATCAGATGTGGGGAATCAGAGGCAGGGAATCAGATGTGCGGAATCAGAGATGGGGAATCAGAGGCAGGGAATCAGAATCAGAAGCGGGGAATCAGAGGCCGGAAATCAGAGGCCGGGAATCAGATGCTGGGAATGAGAGGCCGGGAATCAGAGGTGGGGAATCAGAGTCCGGGAATCAGAGATGGGGATTCAGAGGCGGGGAATGAGATATGGAGAATCAGAGGCGGGGAATCAGAGGCGGGGAAACAGAGGTGGGGAATCAGATATGTGGAATCAGAGGTGGCGAATCAAAGGCGGTGAATCAGAGATGGGGAATCAGAGGCGGGGAATCAGAGGCAGGGAATCAAACACGGGAAATCAGAGGCGGGGAATTAGAGCTAGGGAATCAGAGGCGGGGAATCTGAGTTGGGGAATCAGAGGCAGGGAATCAGATATGGGGAAACAGGGGCAGGGAATCAGAGGCGGGGAAACAGAGGCGGGGAATCAGATATGGGGAATCAGAGGTGTGGAATCAGAGGTTGGGAATCAGAGGCAGGGAATCAGAGGCGGGGAAACAGAGGCGGGGAATCAGATATGGGGAATCAGAGGTGGCGAATCAAAGGCGGTGAAACAGAGATGGGGAATCAGGGCAGGGAATCAGAGGCAGTGAATCAAACACGGGGAATCAGAGCTGGGGAATCAGAGGCGGGTAATTAGAGTTGGGGAATCAGAGGAGGGGAATCAGAGGCGGGGAAACAGAGGCAGGGAATCAGATGTGCGGAATCGGAGATGGGGAATCAGAGGCAGGGAATCAGAGGCGGGGAATCAGAGGCGGGGAATCAGAGGCCGGGAATCAGATATTGGGAAACAGAGGTGGGGAATCAGAGGCGGGGAAACAGAGGCGGGGAATCAGATATGGGGAATCAGAGGTGGGGAATCAGAGGTTGGGAATCAGAGGCAGGGAATCAGAGGCTTGGAATCAGATGCAAAGAATCAGATGCGGGGAATCAGAGGCGGGGAATCAGAGCTGGGGAATCAGAGGTGGGGAATCAGAGTTGGGGAATCAGAGGCGGGTACTTAGATATTGGGAAACAGAGGCGGGGAATCAGAGGCGGGGAAACAGAGGGGGGTAATCAGAGGCAGGGAATCAGATGTGCGGAATCAGAGATGGGGAATCAGAGGCAGGGAATCAGAATCAGAAGCAGGGAATCAGAGGCCGGGAATCAGAGGCCGGAATCAGATGCCGGGAATAAGAGGCTGGGAATCAGAGGTGGGGAATCAGAGTCCGGGAATCAGAGATGGGGATTCAGAGGCGGGGAATGAGATATGGGGAATCAGAGGCGGGGAATCAGAGGCGGGGAAACAGAGGCGGGGAATCAGATTTGGGGAATCAGAGGTGGCGAATCAAAGGCGGTGAATCAGAGATGGGGAATCAGAGGCCGGGAATCAGAGGCAGGGAATCAAACACGGGGAATCAGAGGCGGGGAATCAGAGCTGGGGAATCAGAGGCGGGGAATCAGAGTTGGGGAATCAGAGGCGGGGAATCAGACGCAGGGAATCAATATTGGAAATCAGAGGTGGGGAATCAGAGGTTGGGAATCAGAGGAAGGGAATCAGAGGCGAGGAATCAGAGCTGGGGAATCAGAGGCGGGGAATCAGAATTGGGGAATCAGAGATGGGGAATCAGAGATGGGGAATCAGAGGCGGGGAATCAGACGCGGGGAATCAGAGGTGGTGAATCAGAGATGTGGAATCAGAGGCGGGGAATCAGAGGCAGGGAATCAGACGCGGGGAATCAGAGGCGGGGAATCATAGCTTGCGAATCAGAGGCGGGGAATCAGAGTTGGGGAATCAGAGGCGGGGAATCAGATATTGGGAATCAGAGGTGGGGAATCAGAGGCGGGGAAACAGAGGCGGGGAATCAGATATGGGGAATCAGAGGTGGGGAATCAGAGGTTGTGAATCAGAGATGGGGAATCAGAGGCGGGGAATCAGAGGACGGTAATCAGACGCGGGGAATCAGAGGCGGGGAATCAGACATGGGAAATTAGAGGCAGGGAATCAGAGTTGGGGATTCAGAGGCGGGGAATCAGATATGGGGAAACAGAGGTGGGGAATCAGAGGCGGGCAAATAGAGGGGGGGATCAGATATGGGGAAACAGAGGCGGGGAATCAGAGGCGGGGAAACAGAGGCGGGGAATCAGATATGGGGAATCAGAGGTGGGGAATCAGAGGTTGGGAATCAGAGATGCGGAATCAGAGGCGGGGAATGAGATATGGGGAATCAGAGGCGGGGAATCAGAGGCGGGGAAACAGAGGCGAGGAATCAGATATGGGGAATCAGAGGTGTGGAATCAGAAGTTGGGAATCAGAGGTTGGGAATCAGAGGCAGGGAATAAGAGGCTTGGAATCAGTTGCAGGCAATCAGATGCGGGGAATCAGAGGCGGGGAATCAGAGCTGGGGAATCAGAGGTGGGGAATCAGAGCTGGGGAATCAGAGGCGGGGACTTAGATATTGGGAAAGAGAGGCGGGGAATCAAAGGTGGGGAAACAGAGGCGGGGAATCAGATATGGGGAATCAGAGGTGGGGAATCAGAGGCAGGGAATCAGATGTGCGGAATCAGAGATGGGGAATCAGAGGCAGGGAATCAGAATCAGAAGCAGGGAATCAGAGGCCGGGAATCAGAGGCCGGAATCAGATGCCGGGAATAAGAGGCCGGGAATCAGAGGTGGGGAATCAGAGTCCGGGAATCAGACATGGGGATTTAGAGGCGGGGAATGAGATATGGGGAATCAGAGGCGGGGAATCAGAGGCGGGGAAACAGAGGCGGGGAATCAGATATGGGGAATCAGAGGTTGCGAATCAAAGGCGGTGAATCAGAGATGGGGAATCAGAGGCCGGGAATCAGAGGCAGGGAATCAAACACGGGGAATCAGATGCGGGGAATCAGAGCTGGGGAATCAGAGGCGGGGAATCAGAGTTGGGGAATCAGAGGCGGGGAATCAGACGCAGGGAATCAATATGGGAAATCAGAGGTGGGGAATCAGACGCAGGGAATCAATATGGGAAATCAGAGGTGGGGAGTCAGAGGTTGGGAATCAGAGGAAGGGAATCAGAGGCGAGGAATCAGAGCTGGGGAATCAGAGGCGGGGAATCAGAATTGGGGAATCAGAGATGGGGAATCAGAGATGGGGAATCAGAGGCGGGGAATCAGACGCGTGGAATCAGAGGTTGTGAATCAGAGATGTGGTATCAGAGGCGGGGAATCAGAGGCAGGGAATCAGACGCGGGGAATCAGAGGCGGGGAATCATAGCTGGCGAATCAGAGGCGGGGAATGAGATATGGGGAATCAGAGGCGGGGAATCAGAGGCGGGGAATCAGAGCTGGGGAATCAGAGGTGGGGAATCAGAGGCGTGGAAACAGAGGCGGGGAATCAGATATGGGGAATCAGAGGTGGGGAATCAGAGGCAGGTAATCAGATGTGCGGAATCAGAGATGGGAAATCAGAGGCAGGGAATCAGAATCAGAAGCGGGGAGTCAGAGGCCGGGAATCAGAGGCCTGGAATCAGATGCTGGGAATAAGAGGCCGGGAATCAGAGGTGGGGAATCAGAGTCCGGGAATCGGAGATGGGGATTCAGAGGCGGGGAATGAGATATGGAGAATCAGAGGCGGGGAATCAGAGGCGGGAAAACAGAGGTGGGGAATCAGATATGGGGAATCAGAGGTGGCGAATCAAAGGTGGTGATTCAGAGATGGGGAATCAGAGGCCGGGAATCAGAGGCAGGGAATCAAACACGGGGAATCAGAGGCGGGGAATCAGAGCTGGGGAATCAGAGGCGGGGAATCAGAGTTGGGGAATCAGAGGCGGGGAATCAGACGCAGGGAATCAATATGGGAAATCAGAGGTGGGGAATCAGAGGTTGGGAATCAGACGAAGGGAATCAGAGGCGAGGAATCAGAGCAGGGGTATCAGAGGCGGGGAATCAGAATTGGGGAATCAGAGATGGGGAATCAGAGATGGGGAATCAGAGGCGGGGAATCAGACGCGGGGAATCAGAGGTGGTGAATCAGAGATGTGGAATCAGAGGCGGGGAATCAGAGGCAGGGAATCAGAGGCGGGGAATCAGAGGCGGGGAAACAGAGGCGGGGAATCAGATTTGGGGAATCAGAGGTGGCGAATCAAAGGCGGTGAATCAGAGATGGGGAATCAGAGGCCGGGAATCAGAGGCAGGGAATCAAACACGGGGAATCAGAGGCGGGGAATCAGAGCTGGGGAATCAGAGGCGGGGAATCAGAGTTGGGGAATCGGAGGCGGGGCATCAGACGCAGGGAATCAATATGGGAAATCAGAGGTGGGGAATCAGAGGTTGGGAATCAGAGGAAGGGAATCAGAGGCGAGGAATCAGAGCTGGGGCATCAGAGGCGGGGAATCAGAATTGGGGAATCAGAGATGGGGAATCAGAGATGGGGAATCAGAGGTGGGGAATCAGACGCGGGGAATCAGAGGTGGTGAATCAGAGATGTGGAATAAGAGGCGGGGAATCAGAGGCAGGGAATCAGACGCGGGGAATCAGAGGCGGGGAATCATAGCTTGCGAATCAGAGGCGGGGAATCAGAGTTGGGGAATCAGAGGCGGGGAATCAAATATTGGGAATCAGAGGTGGGCAATCAGAGGCGGGGAAACAGAGGCGGGGAATCAGATATGGGGAATCAGAGGTGGGGAATCAGAGGTTGTGAATCAGAGATGGGGAATCAGAGGCGGGGAATCAGAGGCCGGTAATCAGACGCGGGGAATCAGAGGCGGGGAATCAGACATGGGAAATTAGAGGCAGGGAATCAGAGTTGGGGATTCAGAGGCGGGGAATCAGATATGGGGAAACAGAGGCGGGGAATCAGAGGCGGGCAAATAGAGGGGGGGATCAGATATGGGGAAACAGAGGCGGGGAATCAGAGGCGGGGAAACAGAGGCGGGGAATCAGATATGGGGAATCAGAGGTGGGGAATCAGAGGTTGGGAATCAGAGATGCGGAATCAGAGGCGGGGAATGAGATATGGGGAATCAGAGGCGGGGAATCAGAGGCGGGGAAACAGAGGCGAGGAATCAGATATGGGGAATCAGAGGTGTGGAATCAGAGGTTGGGAATCAGAGGTTGGGAATCAGAGGCAGGGAATAAGAGGCTTGGAATCAGTTGCAGGCAATCAGATGCGGGGAATCAGAGGCGGGGAATCAGAGCTGGGGAATCAGAGGTGGGGAATCAGGGTTGGGGAATCAGAGGCGGGGACTTAGATATTGGGAAAGAGAGGCGGGGAATCAAAGGTGGGGAAACAGAGGCGGGGAATCAGATATGGGGAATCAGAGGTGGGGAATCAGAGGCAGGGAATCAGATGTGCGGAATCAGAGATGGGGAATCAGAGGCAGGGAATCAGAATCAGAAGCAGGGAATCAGAGGCCGGGAATCAGAGGCCGGAATCAGATGCCGGGAATAAGAGGCCGGGAATCAGAGGTGGGGAATCAGAGTCCGGGAATCAGACATGGGGATTTAGAGGCGGGGAATGAGATATGGGGAATCAGAGGCGGGGAATCAGAGGCGGGGAAACAGAGGCGGGGAATCAGATATGGGGAATCAGAGGTTGCGAATCAAAGGCGGTGAATCAGAGATGGGGAATCAGAGGCCGGGAATCAGAGGCAGGGAATCAAACACGGGGAATCAGATGCGGGGAATCAGAGCTGGGGAATCAGAGGCGGGGAATCAGAGTTGGGGAATCAGAGGCGGGGAATCAGACGCAGGGAATCAATATTGGAAATCAGAGGTGGGGAATCAGACGCAGGGAATCAATATGGGAAATCAGAGGTGGGGAATCAGAGTTTGGGAATCAGAGGAAGGGAATCAGAGGCGAGGAATAAGAGCTGGGGAATCAGAGGCGGGGAATCAGAATTGGGGAATCAGAGATGGGGACTCAGAGATGGGGAATCAGAGGCGGGGAATCAGAGGCAGGGAATCAGACGCGGGGAATCAGAGGCGGGGAATCATAGCTGGCGAATCAGAGGCGGGGAATGAGATATGGGGAATCAGAGGCGGGGAATCAGAGGCGGGGAAACAGTGGCGAGGAATCAGATATGGGGAATCAGAGGTGTCGAATCAAAGGCGGTGAATCAGAGATGGGGAATCAGAGGCGGGGAATCAGAGGCAGGGGATCAAACACGGGGAATCAGAGGCGGGGTATCAGAGCTGTGGAATCAGAGGCGGGGAATCAGAGTTGGGGAATCAGAGGCGGGGAATCAGAGCTGGGGAATCAGAGGTGGGGAATCAGAGTCGGGGAATCAGAGGCAGGGAGTCGGATGTGCGGAATCAGAGATGGGGAATCAGAGGTGGGGAATCAGAGGCGGTGAATCTGAGATGGGGAATCAGAGGCGGGGAATCAGAGGCAGGTTATCAGACACGGGGATTCAGAGGCTGGGAATCAGACGGGGGGAATCAAAGGCGGGGAATGAAGCTGGGGAATCAGAGGCAGGGAATCAGAGTTGGGGATTCAGAGGCGGGGAATCAGATATGGGGAAACAGAGGCGGGGAATCAGAGGCGGGCAAACAGAGGCGGGGAATTAGATATGGGGAATCAGTGTTGGGGAATCAGAGGTGGTTTATCAGAGATGGGGAATCACAGGCGGGGAATCAGAGGCAGGGAATAGAACGCGGGGAATCAGAGGCAGGGAATCAGAGCTGGGGAATCAGAGGCGGGGAATCATAGTTGGGAATAAGAGGCGGGGAATCAGATATGGGGAAACAGAGGCGGGGAATCAGATATGGGGAAACAGAGGCGGGGAATCAGGGGCGGGGAAACAGAGGCGGGGAATCAGATATGGGGAATCGGATGCGGGGAATCAGAGGCGGGGAATCAGAGCTGGGGAATCAGATATGGGGAATCAGAGGTGGGGAATCAGAGGCGTGGAAACAGAGGCGGGGAATCAGATATGGGGAATCAGAGGTGGGGAATCAGAGGCAGGTAATCAGATGTGCGGAATCAGAGATGGGGAATCAGAGGCAGGGAATCAGAATCAGAAGCGGGGAGTCAGAGGCCGGGAATCAGAGGCCTGGAATCAGATGCTGGGAATAAGAAGCCGGGAATCAGAGGTGGGGAATCAGAGTCCGGGAATCGGAGATGGGGATTCAGAGGCGGGGAATGAGATATGGAGAATCAGAGGCGGGGAATCAGAGGCGGGAAAACAGAGGTGGGGAATCAGATATGGGGAATCAGGGGTGGCGAATCAAAGGTGGTGAATCAGAGATGGGGAATCAGAGGCCGGGAATCAGAGGCAGGGAATCAAACACGGGGAATCAGAGGCGGGGAATCAGAGCTGGGGAATCAGAGGCGGGGAATCAGAGTTGGGGAATCAGAGGCGGGGAATCAGACGCAGGGAATCAATATGGGAAATCAGAGGTGGGGAATCAGAGGTTGGGAATCAGAGGAAGGGAATCAGAGGCGAGGAATCAGAGCTGGGGAATCAGAGGCGGGGAATCAGAATTGGGGAATCAGAGATGGGGAATCAGAGATGGGGAATCAGAGGCGGGGAATCAGACGCGGGGAATCAGAGGTGGTGAATCAGAGATGTGGAATCAGAGGCGGGGAATCAGAGGCAGGGAATCAGAGGCGGGGATTCAGAGCTGTGGAATCAGAGGCGGGGAATCAGAGTTGGGGAATCAGAGGCGGGGAATCAGAGCTGGGGAATCAGAGGTGGGGAATCAGAGTCGGGGAATCAGAGG
This sequence comes from Narcine bancroftii, assembly GCF_036971445.1. NCBI lineage: Eukaryota > Metazoa > Chordata > Chondrichthyes > Torpediniformes > Narcinidae > Narcine > Narcine bancroftii. The sequence continues at coordinate 2,980,056 of NW_027211895.1, read as the reverse complement.
CAGGGAGTCGGATGTGCGGAATCAGAGATGGGGAATCAGAGGTGGGGAATCAGAGGCGGTGAATCTGAGATGGGGAATCAGAGGCGGGGAATCAGAGGCAGGTTATCAGACACGGGGATTCAGAGGCTGGGAATCAGACGGGGGGAATCAAAGGCGGGGAATGAAGCTGGGGAATCAGAGGCAGGGAATCAGAGTTGGGGATTCAGAGGCGGGGAATCAGATATGGGGAAACAGAGGCGGGGAATCAGAGGCGGGCAAACAGAGGCGGGGAATTAGATATGGGGAATCAGTGGTGGGGAATCAGAGGTGGTTTATCAGAGATGGGGAATCACAGGCGGGGAATCAGAGGCAGGGAATAGAACGCGGGGAATCAGAGGCAGGGAATCAGAGCTGGGGAATCAGAGGCGGGGAATCATAGTTGGGAATCAGAGGCGGGGAATCAGATAAGGGGAAACAGAGGCGGGGAATCAGATATGGGGAAACAGAGGCGGGGAATCAGGGGCGGGGAAACAGAGGCGGGGAATCAGATATGGGGAATCGGATGCGGGGAATCAGAGGCGGGGAATCAGAGCTGGGGAATCAGATATGGGGAATCAGAGGTGGGGAATCAGAGGCGTGGAAACAGAGGCGGGGAATCAGATATGGGGAATCAGAGGTGGGGAATCAGAGGCAGGTAATCAGATGTGCGGAATCAGAGATGGGGAATCAGAGGCAGGGAATCAGAATCAGAAGCGGGGAGTCAGAGGCCGGGAATCAGAGGCCTGGAATCAGATGCTGGGAATAAGAAGCCGGGAATCAGAGGTGGGGAATCAGAGTCCGGGAATCGGAGATGGGGATTCAGAGGCGGGGAATGAGATATGGAGAATCAGAGGCGGGGAATCAGAGGCGGGAAAACAGAGGTGGGGAATCAGATATGGGGAATCAGAGGTGGCGAATCAAAGGTGGTGAATCAGAGATGGGGAATCAGAGGCCGGGAATCAGAGGCAGGGAATCAAACACGGGGAATCAGAGGCGGGGAATCAGAGCTGGGGAATCAGAGGCGGGGAATCAGAGTTGGGGAATCAGAGGCGGGGAATCAGACGCAGGGAATCAATATGGGAAATCAGAGGTGGGGAATCAGAGGTTGGGAATCAGAGGAAGGGAATCAGAGGCGAGGAATCAGAGCTGGGGAATCAGAGGCGGGGAATCAGAATTGGGGAATCAGAGATGGGGAATCAGAGATGGGGAATCAGAGGCGGGGAATCAGACGCGGGGAATCAGAGGTGGTGAATCAGAGATGTGGAATCAGAGGCGGGGAATCAGAGGCAGGGAATCAGAGGCGGGGAATCAGAGGCGGGGAAACAGAGGCGGTGAATCAGATTTGGGGAATCAGAGGTGGCGAATCAAAGGCGGTGAATCAGAGATGGGGAATCAGAGGCCGGGAATCAGAGGCAGGGAATCAAACACGGGGAATCAGAGGCGGGGAATCAGAGCTGGGGAATCAGAGGCGGGGAATAAGAGTTGGGGAATCAGAGGCGGGGAATCAGACGCAGGGAATCAATATGGGAAATCAGAGGTGGGGAATCAGAGGTTGGGAATCAGAGGAAGGGAATCAGAGGCGAGGAATCAGAGCTGGGGAATCAGAGGCGGGGAATCAGAATTGGGGAATCAGAGATGGGGAATCAGAGATGGGGAATCAGAGGCGGGGAATCAGACGCGGGGAATCAGAGGTGGTGAATCAGAGATGTGGAATCAGAGGCGGGGAATCAGAGGCAGGGAATCAGACGCGGGGAATCAGAGGCGGGGAATCATAGCTTGCGAATCAGAGGCGGGGAATCAGAGTTGGGGAATCAGAGGCGGGGAATCAGATATTGGGAATCAGAGGTGGGGAATCAGAGGCGGGGAAACAGAGGCGGGGAATCAGATATGGGGAATCAGAGGTGGGGAATCAGAGGTTGTGAATCAGAGATGGGGAATCAGAGGCGGGGAATCAGAGGCCGGTAATCAGACGCGGGGAATCAGAGGCGGGGAATCAGACATGGGAATTTAGAGGCAGGGAATCAGAGTTGGGGATTCAGAGGCGGGGAATCAGATATGGGGAATCAGAGGTGGGGAATCAGAGGCAGGTAATCAGATGTGCGGAATCAGAGATAGGAAATCAGAGGCAGGGAATCAGAATCAGAAGCGGGGAGTCAGAGGCCGGGAATCAGAGGCCTGGAATCAGATGCTGGGAATAAGAGGCCGGGAATCAGAGGTGGGGAATCAGAGTCCGGGAATCGGAGATGGGGATTCAGAGGCGGGGAATGAGATATGGAGAATCAGAGGCGGGGAATCAGAGGCGGGAAAACAGAGGTGGGGAATCAGATATGGGGAATCAGAGGTGGCGAATCAAAGGTGGTGAATCAGAGATGGGGAATCAGAGGCCGGGAATCAGAGGCAGGGAATCAAACACGGGGAATCAGAGGCGGGGAATCAGAGCTGGGGAATCAGAGGCGGGGAATCAGAGTTGGGGAATCAGAGGCGGGGAATCAGACGCAGGGAATCAATATGGGAAATCAGAGGTGGGGAATCAGAGTTTGGGAATCAGAGGAAGGGAATCAGAGGCGAGGAATCAGAGCAGGGGTATCAGAGGCGGGGAATCAGAATTGGGGAATCAGAGATGGGGAATCAGAGATGGGGAATCAGAGGCGGGGAATCAGACGCGGGGAATCAGAGGTGGTGAATCAGAGATGTGGAATCAGAGGCGGGGAATCAGAGGCAGGGAATCAGAGGCGGGGAATCAGAGGCGGGGAAACAGAGGCGGGGAATCAGATTTGGGGAATCAGAGGTGGCGAATCAAAGGCGGTGAATCAGAGATGGGGAATCAGAGGCCGGGAATCAGAGGCAGGGAATCAAACACGGGGAATCAGAGGCGGGGAATCAGAGCTGGGGAATCAGAGGCGGGGAATCAGAGTTGGGGAATCGGAGGCGGGGCATCAGACGCAGGGAATCAATATGGGAAATCAGAGGTGGGGAATCAGAGGTTGGGAATCAGAGGAAGGGAATCAGAGGCGAGGAATCAGAGCTGGGGAATCAGAGGCGGGGAATCAGAATTGGGGAATCAGAGATGGGGAATCAGAGATGGGGAATCAGAGGTGGGGAATCAGACGCGGGGAATCAGAGGTGGTGAATCAGAGATGTGGAATAAGAGGCGGGGAATCAGAGGCAGGGAATCAGACGCGGGGAATCAGAGGCGGGGAATCATAGCTTGCGAATCAGAGGCGGGGAATCAGAGTTGGGGAATCAGAGGCGGGGAATCAGATATTGGGAATCAGAGGTGGGCAATCAGAGGCGGGGAAACAGAGGCGGGGAATCAGATATGGGGAATCAGAGGTGGGGAATCAGAGGTTGTGAATCAGAGATGGGGAATCAGAGGCGGGGAATCAGAGGCCGGTAATCAGACGCGGGGAATCAGAGGCGGGGAATCAGACATGGGAAATTAGAGGCAGGGAATCAGAGTTGGGGATTCAGAGGCGGGGAATCAGATATGGGCAAACAGAGGCGGGGAATCAGAGGCGGGCAAATAGAGGGGGGGATCAGATATGGGGAAACAGAGGCGGGGAATCAGAGGCGGGGAAACAGAGGCGGGGAATCAGATATGGGGAATCAGAGGTGGGGAATCAGAGGTTGGGAATCAGAGATGCGGAATCAGAGGCGGGGAATGAGATATGGGGAATCAGAGGCGGGGAATCAGAGGCGGGGAAACAGAGGCGAGGAATCAGATATGGGGAATCAGAGGTGTGGAATCAGAGGTTGGGAATCAGAGGTTGGGAATCAGAGGCAGGGAATAAGAGGCTTGGAATCAGTTGCAGGCAATCAGATGCGGGGAATCAGAGGCGGGGAATCAGAGCTGGGGAATCAGAGGTGGGGAATCAGAGTTGGGGAATCAGAGGCGGGGACTTAGATATTGGGAAAGAGAGGCGGGGAATCAAAGGTGGGGAAACAGAGGCGGGGAATCAGATATGGGGAATCAGAGGTGGGGAATCAGAGGCAGGGAATCAGATGTGCGGAATCAGAGATGGGGAATCAGAGGCAGGGAATCAGAATCAGAAGCAGGGAATCAGAGGCCGGGAATCAGAGGCCGGAATCAGATGCCGGGAATAAGAGGCCGGGAATCAGAGGTGGGGAATCAGAGTCCGGGAATCAGACATGGGGATTTAGAGGCGGGGAATGAGATATGGGGAATAAGAGGCGGGGAATCAGAGGCGGGGAAACAGAGGCGGGGAATCAGATATGGGGAATCAGAGGTTGCGAATCAAAGGCGGTGAATCAGAGATGGGGAATCAGAGGCCGGGAATCAGAGGAAGGGAATCAAACACGGGGAATCAGATGCGGGGAATCAGAGCTGGGGAATCAGAGGCGGGGAATCAGAGTTGGGGAATCAGAGGCGGGGAATCAGACGCAGGGAATCAATATTGGAAATCAGAGGTGGGGAATCAGACGCAGGGAATCAATATGGGAAATCAGAGGTGGGGAATCAGAGGTTGGGAATCAGAGGAAGGGAATCAGAGGCGAGGAATCAGAGCTGGGGAATCAGAGGCGGGGAATCAGAATTGGGGAATCAGAGATGGGGAATCAGAGATGGGGAATCAGAGGCGGGGAATCAGAGGCAGGGAATCAGACGCGGGGAATCAGAGGCGGGGAATCATAGCTGGCGAATCAGAGGCGGGGAATGAGATATGGGGAATCAGAGGCGGGGAATCAGAGGCGGGGAAACAGTGGCGAGGAATCAGATATGGGGAATCAGAGGTGTCGAATCAAAGGCGGTGAATCAGAGATGGGGAATCAGAGGCGGGGAATCAGAGGCAGGGGATCAAACACGGGGAATCAGAGGCGGGGTATCAGAGCTGTGGAATCAGAGGCGGGGAATCAGAGTTGGGGAATCAGAGGCGGGGAATCAGAGCTGGGGAATCAGAGGTGGGGAATCAGAGTCGGGGAATCAGAGGCAGGGAGTCGGATGTGCGGAATCAGAGATGGGGAATCAGAGGTGGGGAATCAGAGGCGTGGAAACAGAGGCGGGGAATCAGATATGGGGAATCAGAGGTGGGGAATCAGAGGCAGGTAATCAGATGTGCGGAATCAGAGATGGGGAATCAGAGGCAGGGAATCAGAATCAGAAGCGGGGAGTCAGAGGCCGGGAATCAGAGGCCTGGAATCAGATGCTGGGAATAAGAAGCCGGGAATCAGAGGTGGGGAATCAGAGTCCGGGAATCGGAGATGGGGATTCAGAGGCGGGGAATGAGATATGGAGAATCAGAGGCGGGGAATCAGAGGCGGGAAAACAGAGGTGGGGAATCAGATATGGGGAATCAGGGGTGGCGAATCAAAGGTGGTGAATCAGAGATGGGGAATCAGAGGCCGGGAATCAGAGGCAGGGAATCAAACACGGGGAATCAGAGGCGGGGAATCAGAGCTGGGGAATCAGAGGCGGGGAATCAGAGTTGGGGAATCAGAGGCGGGGAATCAGACGCAGGGAATCAATATGGGAAATCAGAGGTGGGGAATCAGAGGTTGGGAATCAGAGGAAGGGAATCAGAGGCGAGGAATCAGAGCTGGGGAATCAGAGGCGGGGAATCAGAATTGGGGAATCAGAGATGGGGAATCAGAGATGGGGAATCAGAGGCGGGGAATCAGACGCGGGGAATCAGAGGTGGTGAATCAGAGATGTGGAATCAGAGGCGGGGAATCAGAGGCAGGGAATCAGAGGCGGGGATTCAGAGCTGTGGAATCAGAGGCGGGGAATCAGAGTTGGGGAATCAGAGGCGGGGAATCAGAGCTGGGGAATCAGAGGTGGGGAATCAGAGTCGGGGAATCAGAGGCAGGGAGTCGGATGTGCGGAATCAGAGATGGGGAATCAGAGGTGGGGAATCAGAGGCGGTGAAACTGAGATGGGGAATCAGAGGCGGGGAATCAGAGGCAGGTTATCAGACACGGGGATTCAGAGGCTGGGAATCAGACGGGGGGAATCAAAGGCGGGGAATGAAGCTGGGGAATCAGAGGCAGGGAATCAGAGTTGGGGATTCAGAGGCGGGGAATCAGATATGGGGAAACAGAGGCGGGGAATCAGAGGCGGGCAAACAGAGGCGGGGAATTAGATATGGGGAATCAGTGGTGGGGAATCAGAGGTGGTTTATCAGAGATGGGGAATCACAGGCGGGGAATCAGAGGCAGGGAATAGAACGCGGGGAATCAGAGGCAGGGAATCAGAGCTGGGGAATCAGAGGCGGGGAATCATAGTTGGGAATCAGAGGCGGGGAATCAGATATGGGGAAACAGAGGCGGGGAATCAGATATGGGGAAACAGAGGCGGGGAATCAGGGGCGGGGAAACAGAGGCGGGGAATCAGATATGGGGAATCGGATGCGGGGAATCAGAGGCGGGGAATCAGAGCTGGGGAATCAGATATGGGGAATCAGAGGTGGGGAATCAGAGGCGTGGAAACAGAGGCGGGGAATCAGATATGGGGAATCAGAGGTGGGGAATCAGAGGCAGGTAATCAGATGTGCGGAATCAGAGATGGGGAATCAGAGGCAGGGAATCAGAATCAGAAGCGGGGAGTCAGAGGCCGGGAATCAGAGGCCTGGAATCAGATGCTGGGAATAAGAAGCCGGGAATCAGAGGTGGGGAATCAGAGTCCGGGAATCGGAGATGGGGATTCAGAGGCGGGGAATGAGATATGGAGAATCAGAGGCGGGGAATCAGAGGCGGGAAAACAGAGGTGGGGAATCAGATATGGGGAATCAGAGGTGGCGAATCAAAGGTGGTGAATCAGAGATGGGGAATCAGAGGCCGGGAATCAGAGGCAGGGAATCAAACACGGGGAATCAGAGGCGGGGAATCAGAGCTGGGGAATCAGAGGCGGGGAATCAGAGTTGGGGAATCAGAGGCGGGGAATCAGACGCAGGGAATCAATATGGGAAATCAGAGGTGGGGAATCAGAGGTTGGGAATCAGAGGAAGGGAATCAGAGGCGAGGAATCAGAGCTGGGGAATCAGAGGCGGGGAATCAGAATTGGGGAATCAGAGATGGGGAATCAGAGATGGGGAATCAGAGGCGGGGAATCAGACGCGGGGAATCAGAGGTGGTGAATCAGAGATGTGGAATCAGAGGCGGGGAATCAGAGGCAGGGAATCAGAGGCGGGGAATCAGAGGCGGGGAAACAGAGGCGGTGAATCAGATTTGGGGAATCAGAGGTGGCGAATCAAAGGCGGTGAATCAGAGATGGGGAATCAGAGGCCGGGAATCAGAGGCAGGGAATCAAACACGGGGAATCAGAGGCGGGGAATCAGAGCTGGGGAATCAGAGGCGGGGAATCAGAGTTGGGGAATCAGAGGCGGGGAATCAGACGCAGGGAATCAATATGGGAAATCAGAGGTGGGGAATCAGAGGTTGGGAATCAGAGGAAGGGAATCAGAGGCGAGGAATCAGAGCTGGGGAATCAGAGGCGGGGAATCAGAATTGGGGAATCAGAGATGGGGAAACAGAGATGGGGAATCAGAGGCGGGGAATCAGACGCGGGGAATCAGAGGTGGTGAATCAGAGATGTGGAATCAGAGGCGGGGAATCAGAGGCAGGGAATCAGACGCGGGGAATCAGAGGCGGGGAATCATAGCTTGCGAATCAGAGGCGGGGAATCAGAGTTGGGGAATCAGAGGCGGGGAATCAGATATTGGGAATCAGAGGTGGGGAATCAGAGGCGGGGAAACAGAGGCGGGGAATCAGATATGGGGAATCAGAGGTGGGGAATCAGAGGTTGTGAATCAGAGATGGGGAATCAGAGGCGGGGAATCAGAGGCCGGTAATCAGACGCGGGGAATCAGAGGCGGGGAATCAGACATGGGAATTTAGAGGCAGGGAATCAGAGTTGGGGATTCAGAGGCGGGGAATCAGATATGGGGAATCAGAGGTGGGGAATCAGAGGCAGGTAATCAGATGTGCGGAATCAGAGATAGGAAATCAGAGGCAGGGAATCAGAATCAGAAGCGGGGAGTCAGAGGCCGGGAATCAGAGGCCTGGAATCAGATGCTGGGAATAAGAGGCCGGGAATCAGAGGTGGGGAATCAGAGTCCGGGAATCGGAGATGGGGATTCAGAGGCGGGGAATGAGATATGGAGAATCAGAGGCGGGGAATCAGAGGCGGGAAAACAGAGGTGGGGAATCAGATATGGGGAATCAGAGGTGGCGAATCAAAGGTGGTGAATCAGAGATGGGGAATCAGAGGCCGGGAATCAGAGGCAGGGAATCAAACACGGGGAATCAGAGGCGGGGAATCAGAGCTGGGGAATCAGAGGCGGGGAATCAGAGTTGGGGAATCAGAGGCGGGGAATCAGACGCAGGGAATCAATATGGGAAATCAGAGGTGGGGAATCAGAGTTTGGGAATCAGAGGAAGGGAATCAGAGGCGAGGAATCAGAGCAGGGGTATCAGAGGCGGGGAATCAGAATTGGGGAATCAGAGATGGGGAATCAGAGATGGGGAATCAGAGGCGGGGAATCAGACGCGGGGAATCAGAGGTGGTGAATCAGAGATGTGGAATCAGAGGCGGGGAATCAGAGGCAGGGAATCAGAGGCGGGGAATCAGAGGCGGGGAAACAGAGGCGGGGAATCAGATTTGGGGAATCAGAGGTGGCGAATCAAAGGCGGTGAATCAGAGATGGGGAATCAGAGGCCGGGAATCAGAGGCAGGGAATCAAACACGGGGAATCAGAGGCGGGGAATCAGAGCTGGGGAATCAGAGGCGGGGAATCAGAGTTGGGGAATCGGAGGCGGGGCATCAGACGCAGGGAATCAATATGGGAAATCAGAGGTGGGGAATCAGAGGTTGGGAATCAGAGGAAGGGAATCAGAGGCGAGGAATCAGAGCTGGGGAATCAGAGGCGGGGAATCAGAATTGGGGAATCAGAGATGGGGAATCAGAGATGGGGAATCAGAGGTGGGGAATCAGACGCGGGGAATCAGAGGTGGTGAATCAGAGATGTGGAATAAGAGGCGGGGAATCAGAGGCAGGGAATCAGACGCGGGGAATCAGAGGCGGGGAATCATAGCTTGCGAATCAGAGGCGGGGAATCAGAGTTGGGGAATCAGAGGCGGGGAATCAGATATTGGGAATCAGAGGTGGGCAATCAGAGGCGGGGAAACAGAGGCGGGGAATCAGATATGGGGAATCAGAGGTGGGGAATCAGAGGTTGTGAATCAGAGATGGGGAATCAGAGGCGGGGAATCAGAGGCCGGTAATCAGACGCGGGGAATCAGAGGCGGGGAATCAGACATGGGAAATTAGAGGCAGGGAATCAGAGTTGGGGATTCAGAGGCGGGGAATCAGATATGGGCAAACAGAGGCGGGGAATCAGAGGCGGGCAAATAGAGGGGGGGATCAGATATGGGGAAACAGAGGCGGGGAATCAGAGGCGGGGAAACAGAGGCGGGGAATCAGATATGGGGAATCAGAGGTGGGGAATCAGAGGTTGGGAATCAGAGATGCGGAATCAGAGGCGGGGAATGAGATATGGGGAATCAGAGGCGGGGAATCAGAGGCGGGGAAACAGAGGCGAGGAATCAGATATGGGGAATCAGAGGTGTGGAATCAGAGGTTGGGAATCAGAGGTTGGGAATCAGAGGCAGGGAATAAGAGGCTTGGAATCAGTTGCAGGCAATCAGATGCGGGGAATCAGAGGCGGGGAATCAGAGCTGGGGAATCAGACGTGGGGAATCAGAGTTGGGGAATCAGAGGCGGGGACTTAGATATTGGGAAAGAGAGGCGGGGAATCAAAGGTGGAGAAACAGAGGCGGGGAATCAGATATGGGGAATCAGAGGTGGGGAATCAGAGGCAGGGAATCAGATGTGCGGAATCAGAGATGGGGAATCAGAGGCAGGGAATCAGAATCAGAAGCAGGGAATCAGAGGCCGGGAATCAGAGGCCGGAATCAGATGCCGGGAATAAGAGGCCGGGAATCAGAGGTGGGGAATCAGAGTCCGGGAATCAGACATGGGGATTTAGAGGCGGGGAATGAGATATGGGGAATCAGAGGCGGGGAATCAGAGGCGGGGAAACAGAGGCGGGGAATCAGATATGGGGAATCAGAGGTTGCGAATCAAAGGCGGTGAATCAGAGATGGGGAATCAGAGGCCGGGAATCAGAGGAAGGGAATCAAACACGGGGAATCAGATGCGGGGAATCAGAGCTGGGGAATCAGAGGCGGGGAATCAGAGTTGGGGAATCAGAGGCGGGGAATCAGACGCAGGGAATCAATATTGGAAATCAGAGGTGGGGAATCAGACGCAGGGAATCAATATGGGAAATCAGAGGTGGGGAATCAGAGGTTGGGAATCAGAGGAAGGGAATCAGAGGCGAGGAATCAGAGCTGGGGAATCAGAGGCGGGGAATCAGAATTGGGGAATCAGAGATGGGGAATCAGAGATGGGGAATCAGAGGCGGGGAATCAGAGGCAGGGAATCAGACGCGGGGAATCAGAGGCGGGGAATCATAGCTGGCGAATCAGAGGCGGGGAATGAGATATGGGGAATCAGAGGCGGGGAATCAGAGGCGGGGAAACAGTGGCGAGGAATCAGATATGGGGAATCAGAGGTGTCGAATCAAAGGCGGTGAATCAGAGATTGGGAATCAGAGGCGGGGAATCAGAGGCAGGGGATCAAACACGGGGAATCAGAGGCGGGGTATCAGAGCTGTGGAATCAGAGGCGGGGAATCAGAGTTGGGGAATCAGAGGCGGGGAATCAGAGCTGGGGAATCAGAGGTGGGGAATCAGAGTCGGGGAATCAGAGGCAGGGAGTCGGATGTGCGGAATCAGAGATGGGGAATCAGAGGTGGGGATTCAGAGGCGGTGAATCTGAGATGGGGAATCAGAGGCGGGGAATCAGAGGCAGGTTATCAGACACGGGGATTCAGAGGCTGGGAATCAGACGGGGGGAATCAAAGGCGGGGAATGAAGCTGGGGAATCAGAGGCAGGGAATCAGAGTTGGGGATTCAGAGGCGGGGAATCAGATATGGGGAAACAGAGGCGGGGAATCAGAGGCGGGCAAACAGAGGCGGGGAATTAGATATGGGGAATCAGTGGTGGGGAATCAGAGGTGGTTTATCAGAGATGGGGAATCACAGGCGGGGAATCAGAGGCAGGGAATAGAACGCGGGGAATCAGAGGCAGGGAATCAGAGCTGGGGAATCAGAGGCGGGGAATCATAGTTGGGAATCAGAGGCGGGGAATCAGATATGGGGAAACAGAGGCGGGGAATCAGATATGGGGAAACAGAGGCGGGGAATCAGGGGCAGGGAAACAGAGGCGGGGAATCAGATATGGGGAATCGGATGCGGGGAATCAGAGGCGGGGAATCAGAGCTGGGGAATCAGATATGGGGAATCAGAGGTGGGGAATCAGAGGCGTGGAAACAGAGGCGGGGAATCAGATATGGGGAATCAGAGGTGGGGAATCAGAGGCAGGTAATCAGATGTGCGGAATCAGAGATGGGGAATCAGAGGCAGGGAATCAGAATCAGAAGCGGGGAGTCAGAGGCCGGGAATCAGAGGCCTGGAATCAGATGCTGGGAATAAGAAGCCGGGAATCAGAGGTGGGGAATCAGAGTCCGGGAATCGGAGATGGGGATTCAGAGGCGGGGAATGAGATATGGAGAATCAGAGGCGGGGAATCAGAGGCGGGAAAACAGAGGTGGGGAATCAGATATGGGGAATCAGGGGTGGCGAATCAAAGGTGGTGAATCAGAGATGGGGAATCAGAGGCCGGGAATCAGAGGCAGGGAATCAAACACGGGGAATCAGAGGCGGGGAATCAGAGCTGGGGAATCAGAGGCGGGGAATCAGAGTTGGGGAATCAGAGGCGGGGAATCAGACGCAGGGAATCAATATGGGAAATCAGAGGTGGGGAATCAGAGGTTGGGAATCAGAGGAAGGGAATCAGAGGCGAGGAATCAGAGCTGGGGAATCAGAGGCGGGGAATCAGAATTGGGGAATCAGAGATGGGGAATCAGAGATGGGGAATCAGAGGCGGGGAATCAGACGCGGGGAATCAGAGGTGGTGAATCAGAGATGTGGAATCAGAGGCGGGGAATCAGAGGCAGGGAATCAGAGGCGGGGATTCAGAGCTGTGGAATCAGAGGCGGGGAATCAGAGTTGGGGAATCAGAGGCGGGGAATCAGAGCTGGGGAATCAGAGGTGGGGAATCAGAGTCGGGGAATCAGAGGCAGGGAGTCGGATGTGCGGAATCAGAGATGGGGAATCAGAGGTGGGGAATCAGAGGCGGTGAATCTGAGATGGGGAATCAGAGGCGGGGAATCAGAGGCAGGTTATCAGACACGGGGATTCAGAGGCTGGGAATCAGACGGGGGGAATCAAAGGCGGGGAATGAAGCTGGGGAATCAGAGGCAGGGAATCAGAGTTGGGGATTCAGAGGCGGGGAATCAGATATGGGGAAACAGAGGCGGGGAATCAGAGGCGGGCAAACAGAGGCGGGGAATTAGATATGGGGAATCAGTGGTGGGGAATCAGAGGTGGTTTATCAGAGATGGGGAATCACAGGCGGGGAATCAGAGGCAGGGAATAGAACGCGGGGAATCAGAGGCAGGGAATCAGAGCTGGGGAATCAGAGGCGGGGAATCATAGTTGGGAATCAGAGGCGGGGAATCAGATATGGGGAAACAGAGGCGGGGAATCAGATATGGGGAAACAGAGGCGGGGAATCAGGGGCGGGGAAACAGAGGCGGGGAATCAGATATGGGGAATCGGATGCGGGGAATCAGAGGCGGGGAATCAGAGCTGGGGAATCAGATATGGGGAATCAGAGGTGGGGAATCAGAGGCGTGGAAACAGAGGCGGGGAATCAGATATGGGGAATCAGAGGTGGGGAATCAGAGGCAGGTAATCAGATGTGCGGAATCAGAGATGGGGAATCAGAGGCAGGGAATCAGAATCAGAAGCGGGGAGTCAGAGGCCGGGAATCAGAGGCCTGGAATCAGATGCTGGGAATAAGAAGCCGGGAATCAGAGGTGGGGAATCAGAGTCCGGGAATCGGAGATGGGGATTCAGAGGCGGGGAATGAGATATGGAGAATCAGAGGCGGGGAATCAGAGGCGGGAAAACAGAGGTGGGGAATCAGATATGGGGAATCAGAGGTGGCGAATCAAAGGTGGTGAATCAGAGATGGGGAATCAGAGGCCGGGAATCAGAGGCAGGGAATCAAACACGGGGAATCAGAGGCGGGGAATCAGAGCTGGGGAATCAGAGGCGGGGAATCAGAGTTGGGGAATCAGAGGCGGGGAATCAGACGCAGGGAATCAATATGGGAAATCAGAGGTGGGGAATCAGAGGTTGGGAATCAGAGGAAGGGAATCAGAGGCGAGGAATCAGAGCTGGGGAATCAGAGGCGGGGAATCAGAATTGGGGAATCAGAGATGGGGAATCAGAGATGGGGAATCAGAGGCGGGGAATCAGACGCGGGGAATCAGAGGTGGTGAATCAGAGATGTGGAATCAGAAGCGGGGAATCAGAGGCAGGGAATCAGAGGCGGGGAATCAGAGGCGGGGAAACAGAGGCGGTGAATCAGATTTGGGGAATCAGAGGTGGCGAATCAAAGGCGGTGAATCAGAGATGGGGAATCAGAGGCCGGGAATCAGAGGCAGGGAATCAAACACGGGGAATCAGAGGCGGGGAATCAGAGCTGGGGAATCAGAGGCGGGGAATCAGAGTTGGGGAATCAGAGGCGGGGAATCGGAGATGGGGATTCAGAGGCGGGGAATGAGATATGGAGAATCAGAGGCGGGGAATCAGAGGCGGGAAAACAGAGGTGGGGAATCAGATATGGGGAATCAGGGGTGGCGAATCAAAGGTGGTGAATCAGAGATGGGGAATCAGAGGCCGGGAATCAGAGGCAGGGAATCAAACACGGGGAATCAGAGGCGGGGAATCAGAGCTGGGGAATCAGAGGCGGGGAATCAGAGTTGGGGAATCAGAGGCGGGGAATCAGACGCAGGGAATCAATATGGGAAATCAGAGGTGGGGAATCAGAGGTTGGGAATCAGAGGAAGGGAATCAGAGGCGAGGAATCAGAGCTGGGGAATCAGAGGCGGGGAATCAGAATTGGGGAATCAGAGATGGGGAATCAGAGATGGGGAATCAGAGGCGGGGAATCAGACGCGGGGAATCAGAGGTGGTGAATCAGAGATGTGGAATCAGAGGCGGGGAATCAGAGGCAGGGAATCAGAGGCGGGGATTCAGAGCTGTGGAATCAGAGGCGGGGAATCAGAGTTGGGGAATCAGAGGCGGGGAATCAGAGCTGGGGAATCAGAGGTGGGGAATCAGAGTCGGGGAATCAGAGGCAGGGAGTCGGATGTGCGGAATCAGAGATGGGGAATCAGAGGTGGGGAATCAGAGGCGGTGAATCTGAGATGGGGAATCAGAGGCGGGGAATCAGAGGCAGGTTATCAGACACGGGGATTCAGAGGCTGGGAATCAGACGGGGGGAATCAAAGGCGGGGAATGAAGCTGGGGAATCAGAGGCAGGGAATCAGAGTTGGGGATTCAGAGGCGGGGAATCAGATATGGGGAAACAGAGGCGGGGAATCAGAGGCGGGCAAACAGAGGCGGGGAATTAGATATGGGGAATCAGTGGTGGGGAATCAGAGGTGGTTTATCAGAGATGGGGAATCACAGGCGGGGAATCAGAGGCAGGGAATAGAACGCGGGGAATCAGAGGCGGGGAATCAGATATGGGGAAACAGAGGCGGGGAATCAGATATGGGGAAACAGAGGCGGGGAATCAGGGGCGGGGAAACAGAGGCGGGGAATCAGATATGGGGAATCGGATGCGGGGAATCAGAGGCGGGGAATCAGAGCTGGGGAATCAGATATGGGGAATCAGAGGTGGGGAATCAGAGGCGTGGAAACAGAGGCGGGGAATCAGATATGGGGAATCAGAGGTGGGGAATCAGAGGCAGGTAATCAGATGTGCGGAATCAGAGATGGGGAATCAGAGGCAGGGAATCAGAATCAGAAGCGGGGAGTCAGAGGCCGGGAATCAGAGGCCTGGAATCAGATGCTGGGAATAAGAAGCCGGGAATCAGAGGTGGGGAATCAGAGTCCGGGAATCGGAAATGGGGATTCAGAGGCGGGGAATGAGATATGGAGAATCAGAGGCGGGGAATCAGAGGCGGGAAAACAGAGGTGGGGAATCAGATATGGGGAATCAGAGGTGGCGAATCAAAGGTGGTGAATCAGAGATGGGGAATCAGAGGCCGGGAATCAGAGGCAGGGAATCAAACACGGGGAATCAGAGGCGGGGAATCAGAGCTGGGGAATCAGAGGCGGGGAATCAGAGTTGGGGAATCAGAGGCGGGGAATCAGACGCAGGGAATCAATATGGGAAATCAGAGGTGGGGAATCAGAGGTTGGGAATCAGAGGAAGGGAATCAGAGGCGAGGAATCAGAGCTGGGGAATCAGAGGCGGGGAATCAGAATTGGGGAATCAGAGATGGGGAATCAGAGATGGGGAATCAGAGGCGGGGAATCAGACGCGGGGAATCAGAGGTGGTGAATCAGAGATGTGGAATCAGAAGCGGGGAATCAGAGGCAGGGAATCAGAGGCGGGGAATCAGAGGCGGGGAAACAGAGGCGGTGAATCAGATTTGGGGAATCAGAGGTGGCGAATCAAAGGCGGTGAATCAGAGATGGGGAATCAGAGGCCGGGAATCAGAGGCAGGGAATCAAACACGGGGAATCAGAGGCGGGGAATCAGAGCTGGGGAATCAGAGGCGGGGAATCAGAGTTGGGGAATCAGAGGCGGGGAATCAGACGCAGGGAATCAATATGGGAAATCAGAGGTGGGGAATCAGAGGTTGGGAATCAGAGCTGGGGAATCAGAGGCGGGGAATCAGAGTTGGGGAATCAGAGGCGGGGAATCAGACGCAGGGAATCAATATGGGAAATCAGAGGTGGGGAATCAGAGGTTGGGAATCAGAGGAAGGGAATCAGAGGCGAGGAATCAGAGCTGGGGAATCAGAGGCGGGGAATCAGAATTGGGGAATCAGAGATGGGGAATCAGAGATGGGGAATCAGAGGCGGGGAATCAGACGCGGGGAATCAGAGGTGGTGAATCAGAGATGTGGAATCAGAGGCGGGGAATCAGAGGCAGGGAATCAGAGGCGGGGATTCAGAGCTGTGGAATCAGAGGCGGGGAATCAGAGTTGGGGAATCAGAGGCGGGGAATCAGAGCTGGGGAATCAGAGGTGGGGAATCAGAGTCGGGGAATCAGAGGCAGGGAGTCGGATGTGCGGAATCAGAGATGGGGAATCAGAGGTGGGGAATCAGAGGCGGTGAATCTGAGATGGGGAATCAGAGGCGGGGAATCAGAGGCAGGTTATCAGACACGGGGATTCAGAGGCTGGGAATCAGACGGGGGGAATCAAAGGCGGGGAATGAAGCTGGGGAATCAGAGGCAGGGAATCAGAGTTGGGGATTCAGAGGCGGGGAATCAGATATGGGGAAACAGAGGCGGGGAATCAGAGGCGGGCAAACAGAGGCGGGGAATTAGATATGGGGAATCAGTGGTGGGGAATCAGAGGTGGTTTATCAGAGATGGGGAATCACAGGCGGGGAATCAGAGGCAGGGAATAGAACGCGGGGAATCAGAGGCAGGGAATCAGAGCTGGGGAATCAGAGGCGGGGAATCATAGTTGGGAATCAGAGGCGGGGAATCAGATATGGGGAAACAGAGGCGGGGAATCAGATATGGGGAAACAGAGGCGGGGAATCAGGGGCGGGGAAACAGAGGCGGGGAATCAGATATGGGGAATCGGATGCGGGGAATCAGAGGCGGGGAATCAGAGCTGGGGAATCAGATATGGGGTATCAGAGGTGGGGAATCAGAGGCGTGGAAACAGAGGCGGGGAATCAGATATGGGGAATCAGAGGTGGGGAATCAGAGGCAGGTAATCAGATGTGCGGAATCAGAGATGGGGAATCAGAGGCAGGGAATCAGAATCAGAAGCGGGGAGTCAGAGGCCGGGAATCAGAGGCCTGGAATCAGATGCTGGGAATAAGAAGCCGGGAATCAGAGGTGGGGAATCAGAGTCCGGGAATCGGAGATGGGGATTCAGAGGCGGGGAATGAGATATGGAGAATCAGAGGCGGGGAATCAGAGGCGGGAAAACAGAGGTGGGGAATCAGATATGGGGAATCAGAGGTGGCGAATCAAAGGTGGTGAATCAGAGATGGGGAATCAGAGGCCGGGAATCAGAGGCAGGGAATCAAACACGGGGAATCAGAGGCGGGGAATCAGAGCTGGGGAATCAGAGGCGGGGAATCAGAGTTGGGGAATCAGAGGCGGGGAATCAGACGCAGGGAATCAATATGGGAAATCAGAGGTGGGGAATCAGAGGTTGGGAATCAGAGGAAGGGAATCAGAGGCGAGGAATCAGAGCTGGGGAATCAGAGGCGGGGAATCAGAATTGGGGAATCAGAGATGGGGAATCAGAGATGGGGAATCAGAGGCGGGGAATCAGACGCGGGGAATCAGAGGTGGTGAATCAGAGATGTGGAATCAGAAGCGGGGAATCAGAGGCAGGGAATCAGAGGCGGGGAATCAGAGGCGGGGAAACAGAGGCGGTGAATCAGATTTGGGGAATCAGAGGTGGCGAATCAAAGGCGGTGAATCAGAGATGGGGAATCAGAGGCCGGGAATCAGAGGCAGGGAATCAAACACGGGGAATCAGAGGCGGGGAATCAGAGCTGGGGAATCAGAGGCGGGGAATCAGAGTTGGGGAATCAGAGGCGGGGAATCAGACGCAGGGAATCAATATGGGAAATCAGAGGTGGGGAATCAGAGGTTGGGAATCAGAGGAAGGGAATCAGAGGCGAGGAATCAGAGCTGGGGAATCAGAGGCGGGGAATCAGAATTGGGGAATCAGAGATGGGGAATCAGAGATGGGGAATCAGAGGCGGGGAATCAGACGCGGGGAATCAGAGGTGGTGAATCAGAGATGTGGAATCAGAGGCGGGGAATCAGAGGCAGGGAATCAGACGCGGGGAATCAGAGGCGGGGAATCATAGCTTGCGAATCAGAGGCGGGGAATCAGAGTTGGGGAATCAGAGGCGGGGAATCAGATATTGGGAATCAGAGGTGGGGAATCAGAGGCGGGGAAACAGAGGCGGGGAATCAGATATGGGGAATCAGAGGTGGGGAATCAGAGGTTGTGAATCAGAGATGGGGAATCAGAGGCGGGGAATCAGAGGCCGGTAATCAGACGCGGGGAATCAGAGGCGGGGAATCAGACATGGGAAATTAGAGGCAGGGAATCAGAGTTGGGGATTCAGAGGCGGGGAATCAGATATGGGGAATCAGAGGTGGGGAATCAGAGGCAGGTAATCAGATGTGCGGAATCAGAGATAGGAAATCAGAGGCAGGGAATCAGAATCAGAAGCGGGGAGTCAGAGGCCGGGAATCAGAGGCCTGGAATCAGATGCTGGGAATAAGAGGCCGGGAATCAGAGGTGGGGAATCAGAGTCCGGGAATCGGAGATGGGGATTCAGAGGCGGGGAATGAGATATGGAGAATCAGAGGTGGCGAATCAAAGGTGGTGAATCAGAGATGGGGAATCAGAGGCCGGGAATCAGAGGCAGGGAATCAAACACGGGGAATCAGAGGCGGGGAATCAGAGCTGGGGAATCAGAGGCGGGGAATCAGAGTTGGGGAATCAGAGGCGGGGAATCAGACGCAGGGAATCAATATGGGAAATCAGAGGTGGGGAATCAGAGTTTGGGAATCAGAGGAAGGGAATCAGAGGCGAGGAATCAGAGCAGGGGTATCAGAGGCGGGGAATCAGAATTGGGGAATCAGAGATGGGGAATCAGAGATGGGGAATCAGAGGCGGGGAATCAGACGCGGGGAATCAGAGGTGGTGAATCAGAGATGTGGAATCAGAGGCGGGGAATCAGAGGCAGGGAATCAGAGGCGGGGAATCAGAGGCGGGGAAACAGAGGCGGGGAATCAGATTTGGGGAATCAGAGGTGGCGAATCAAAGGCGGTGAATCAGAGATGGGGAATCAGAGCTGGGGAATCAGAGGCGGGGAATCAGAGTTGGGGAATCGGAGGCGGGGCATCAGACGCAGGGAATCAATATGGGAAATCAGAGGTGGGGAATCAGAGGTTGGGAATCAGAGGAAGGGAATCAGAGGCGAGGAATCAGAGCTGGGGAATCAGAGGCGGGGAATCAGAATTGGGGAATCAGAGATGGGGAATCAGAGATGGGGAATCAGAGGTGGGGAATCAGACGCGGGGAATCAGAGGTGGTGAATCAGAGATGTGGAATAAGAGGCGGGGAATCAGAGGCAGGGAATCAGACGCGGGGAATCAGAGGCGGGGAATCATAGCTTGCGAATCAGAGGCGGGGAATCAGAGTTGGGGAATCAGAGGCGGGGAATCAGATATTGGGAATCAGAGGTGGGCAATCAGAGGCGGGGAAACAGAGGCGGGGAATCAGATATGGGGAATCAGAGGTGGGGAATCAGAGGTTGTGAATCAGAGATGGGGAATCAGAGGCGGGGAATCAGAGGCCGGTAATCAGACGCGGGGAATCAGAGGCGGGGAATCAGACATGGGAAATTAGAGGCAGGGAATCAGAGTTGGGGATTCAGAGGCGGGGAATCAGATATGGGCAAACAGAGGCGGGGAATCAGAGGCGGGCAAATAGAGGGGGGGATCAGATATGGGGAAACAGAGGCGGGGAATCAGAGGCGGGGAAACAGAGGCGGGGAATCAGATATGGGGAATCAGAGGTGGGGAATCAGAGGTTGGGAATCAGAGATGCGGAATCAGAGGCGGGGAATGAGATATGGGGAATCAGAGGCGGGGAATCAGAGGCGGGGAAACAGAGGCGAGGAATCAGATATGGGGAATCAGAGGTGTGGAATCAGAGGTTGGGAATCAGAGGTTGGGAATCAGAGGCAGGGAATAAGAGGCTTGGAATCAGTTGCAGGCAATCAGATGCGGGGAATCAGAGGCGGGGAATCAGAGCTGGGGAATCAGAGGTGGGGAATCAGAGTTGGGGAATCAGAGGCGGGGACTTAGATATTGGGAAAGAGAGGCGGGGAATCAAAGGTGGGGAAACAGAGGCGGGGAATCAGATATGGGGAATCAGAGGTGGGGAATCAGAGGCAGGGAATCAGATGTGCGGAATCAGAGATGGGGAATCAGAGGCAGGGAATCAGAATCAGAAGCAGGGAATCAGAGGCCGGGAATCAGAGGCCGGAATCAGATGCCGGGAATAAGAGGCCGGGAATCAGAGGTGGGGAATCAGAGTCCGGGAATCAGACATGGGGATTTAGAGGCGGGGAATGAGATATGGGGAATCAGAGGCGGGGAATCAGAGGCGGGGAAACAGAGGCGGGGAATCAGATATGGGGAATCAGAGGTTGCGAATCAAAGGCGGTGAATCAGAGATGGGGAATCAGAGGCCGGGAATCAGAGGCAGGGAATCAAACACGGGGAATCAGATGCGGGGAATCAGAGCTGGGGAATCAGAGGCGGGGAATCAGAGTTGGGGAATCAGAGGCGGGGAATCAGACGCAGGGAATCAATATTGGAAATCAGAGGTGGGGAATCAGACGCAGGGAATCAATATGGGAAATCAGAGCTGGGGAATCAGAGGTTGGGAATCAGAGGAAGGGAATCAGAGGCGAGGAATCAGAGCTGGGGAATCAGAGGCGGGGAATCAGAATTGGGGAATCAGAGATGGGGAATCAGAGATGGGGAATCAGAGGCGGGGAATCAGACGCGTGGAATCAGAGGTGGTGAATCAGAGATGTGGAATCAGAGGCGGGGAATCAGAGGCAGGGAATCAGACGCGGGGAATCAGAGGCGGGGAATCATAGCTGGCGAATCAGAGGCGGGGAATGAGATATGGGGAATCAGAGGCGGGGAATCAGAGGCGGGGAAACAGTGGCGAGGAATCAGATATGGGGAATCAGAGGTGTCGAATCAAAGGCGGTGAATCAGAGATGGGGAATCAGAGGCGGGGAATCAGAGGCAGGGGATCAAACACGGGGAATCAGAGGCGGGGAATCAGAGCTGTGGAATCAGAGGCGGGGAATCAGAGTTGGGGAATCAGAGGCGGGGAATCAGAGCTGGGGAATCAGAGGTGGGGAATCAGAGTCGGGGAATCAGAGGCAGGGAGTCGGATGTGCGGAATCAGAGATGGGGAATCAGAGGTGGGGAATCAGAGGCGGTGAATCTGAGATGGGGAATCAGAGGCGGGGAATCAGAGGCAGGTTATCAGACACGGGGATTCAGAGGCTGGGAATCAGACGGGGGGAATCAAAGGCGGGGAATGAAGCTGGGGAATCAGAGGCAGGGAATCAGAGTTGGGGATTCAGAGGCAGGGAATCAGATATGGGGAAACAGAGGCGGGGAATCAGAGGCGGGCAAACAGAGACGGGGAATTAGATATGGGGAATCAGTGGTGGGGAATCAGAGGTGGTTTATCAGAGATGGGGAATCACAGGCGGGGAATCAGAGGCAGGGAATAGAACGCGGGGAATCAGAGGCAGGGAATCAGAGCTGGGGAATCAGAGGCGGGGAATCATAGTTGGGAATCAGAGGCGGGGAATCAGATATGGGGAAACAGAGGCGGGGAATCAGATATGGGGAAACAGGCGGGGAATCAGGGGCGGGGAAACAGAGGCGGGGAATCAGATATGGGGAATCGGATGCGGGGAATCAGAGGCGGGGAATCAGAGCTGGGGAATCAGATATGGGGAATCAGAGGTGGGGAATCAGAGGCGTGGAAACAGAGGCGGGGAATCAGATATGGGGAATCAGAGGTGGGGAATCGGAGGCAGGTAATCAGATGTGCGGAATCAGAGATGGGGAATCAGAGGCAGGGAATCAGAATCAAAAGCGGGGAGTCAGAGGCCGGGAATCAGAGGCCTGGAATCAGATGCTGGGAATAAGAAGCCGGGAATCAGAGGTGGGGAATCAGAGTCCGGGAATCGGAGATGGGGATTCAGAGGCGGGGAATGAGATATGGAGAATCAGAGGCGGGGAATCAGAGGTGGGAAAACAGAGGTGGGGAATCAGATATGGGGAATCAGAGGTGGCGAATCAAAGGTGGTGAATCAGAGATGGGGAATCAGAGGCCGGGAATCAGAGGCAGGGAATCAAACACGGGGAATCAGAGGCGGGGAATCAGAGCTGGGGAATCAGAGGCGGGGAATCAGAGTTGGGGAATCAGAGGCGGGGAATCAGACGCAGGGAATCAATATGGGAAATCAGAGGTGGGGAATCAGAGGTTGGGAATCAGAGGAAGGGAATCAGAGGCGAGGAATCAGAGCTGGGGAATCAGAGGCGGGGAATCAGAATTGGGGAATCAGAGATGGGGAATCAGAGATGGGGAATCAGAGGCGGGGAATCAGACGCGGGGAATCAGAGGTGGTGAATCAGAGATGTGGAATCAGAGGCGGGGAATCAGAGGCAGGGAATCAGAGGCGGGGAATCAGAGGCGGGGAAACAGAGGCGGTGAATCAGATTTGGGGAATCAGAGGTGGCGAATCAAATGCGGTGAATCAGAGATGGGGAATCAGAGGCCGGGAATCAGAGGCAGGGAATCAAACACGGGGAATCAGAGGCGGGGAATCAGAGCTGGGGAATCAGAGGCGGGGAATCAGAGTTGGGGAATCAGAGGCGGGGAATCAGACGCAGGGAATCAATATGGGAAATCAGAGGTGGGGAATCAGAGGTTGGGAATCAGAGGAAGGGAATCAGAGGCGAGGAATCAGAGCTGGGGAATCAGAGGCGGGGAATCAGAATTGGGGAATCAGAGATGGGGAATCAGAGATGGGGAATCAGAGGCGGGGAATCAGACGCGGGGAATCAGAGGTGGTGAATCAGAGATGTGGAATCAGAGGCGGGGAATCAGAGGCAGGGAATCAGACGCGGGGAATCAGAGGCGGGGAATCATAGCTTGCGAATCAGAGGCGGGGAATCAGAGTTGGGGAATCAGAGGCGGGGAATCAGATATTGGGAATCAGAGGTGGGGAATCAGAGGCGGGGAAACAGAGGCGGGGAATCAGATATGGGGAATCAGAGGTGGGGAATCAGAGGTTGTGAATCAGAGATGGGGAATCAGAGGCGGGGAATCAGAGGCCGGTAATCAGACGCGGGGAATCAGAGGCGGGGAATCAGACATGGGAAATTAGAGGCAGGGAATCAGAGTTGGGGATTCAGAGGCGGGGAATCAGATATGGGGAAACAGAGGCGGGGAATCAGAGGCGGGCAAATAGAGGGGGGGATCAGATATGGGGAAACAGAGGCGGGGAATCAGAGGCGGGGAAACAGAGGCGGGGAATCAGATATGGGGAATCAGAGGTGGGGAATCAGAGGTTGGGAATCAGAGATGCGGAATCAGAGGCGGGGAATCAGAGGTGGTGAATCAGAGATGTGGAATAAGAGGCGGGGAATCAGAGGCAGGGAATCAGACGCGGGGAATCAGAGGCAGGGAATCATAGCTTGCGAATCAGAGGCGGGGAATCAGAGTTGGGGAATCAGAGGCGGGGAATCAGATATTGGGAATCAGAGGTGGGCAATCAGAGGCGGGGAAACAGAGGCGGGGAATCAGATATGGGGAATCAGAGGTGGGGAATCAGAGGTTGTGAATCAGAGATGGGGAATCAGAGGCGGGGAATCAGAGGCCGGTAATCAGACGCGGGGAATCAGAGGCGGGGAATCAGACATGGGAAATTAGAGGCAGGGAATCAGAGTTGGGGATTCAGAGGCGGGGAATCAGATATGGGGAAACAGAGGCGGGGAATCAGAGGCGGGCAAATAGAGGGGGGGATCAGATATGGGGAAACAGAGGCGGGGAATCAGAGGCGGGGAAACAGAGGCGGGGAATCAGATATGGGGAATCAGAGGTGGGGAATCAGAGGTTGGGAATCAGAGATGCGGAATCAGAGGCGGGGAATGAGATATGGGGAATCAGAGGCGGGGAATCAGAGGCGGGGAAACAGAGGCGAGGAATCAGATATGGGGAATCAGAGGTGTGGAATCAGAGGTTGGGAATCAGAGGTTGGGAATCAGAGGCAGGGAATAAGAGGCTTGGAATCAGTTGCAGGCAATCAGATGCGGGGAATCAGAGGCGGGGAATCAGAGCTGGGGAATCAGAGGTGGGGAATCAGAGTTGGGGAATCAGAGGCGGGGACTTAGATATTGGGAAAGAGAGGCGGGGAATCAAAGGTGGGGAAACAGAGGCGGGGAATCAGATATGGGGAATCAGAGGTGGGGAATCAGAGGCAGGGAATCAGATGTGCGGAATCAGAGATGGGGAATCAGAGGCAGGGAATCAGAATCAGAAGCAGGGAATCAGAGGCCGGGAATCAGAGGCCGGAATCAGATGCCGGGAATGAGAGGCCGGGAATCAGAGGTGGGGAATCAGAGTCCGGGAATCAGACATGGGGATTTAGAGGCGGGGAATGAGATATGGGGAATCAGAGGCGGGGAATCAGAGGCGGGGAAACAGAGGCGGGGAATCAGATATGGGGAATCAGAGGTTGCGAATCAAAGGCGGTGAATCAGAGATGGGGAATCAGAGGCCGGGAATCAGAGGCAGGGAATCAAACACGGGGAATCAGATGCGGGGAATCAGAGCTGGGGAATCAGAGGCGGGGAATCAGAGTTGGGGAATCAGAGGCGGGGAATCAGACGCAGGGAATCAATATTGGAAATCAGAGGTGGGGAATCAGACGCAGGGAATCAATATGGGAAATCAGAGGTGGGGAATCAGAGGCGGGGAATCAGAATTGGGGAATCAGAGATGGGGAATCAGAGATGGGGAATCAGAGGCGGGGAATCAGAGGCAGGGAATCAGACGCGGGGAATCAGAGGCGGGGAATCATAGCTGGCGAATCAGAGGCGGGGAATGAGATATGGGGAATCAGAGGCGGGGAATCAGAGGCGGGGAAACAGTGGCGAGGAATCAGATATGGGGAATCAGAGGTGTCGAATCAAAGGCGGTGAATCAGAGATGGGGAATCAGAGGCGGGGAATCAGAGGCAGGGTATCAAACACGGGGAATCAGAGGCGGGGAATCAGAGCTGTGGAATCAGAGGCGGGGAATCAGAGTTGGGGAATCAGAGGCGGGGAATCAGAGCTGGGGAATCAGAGGTGGGGAATCAGAGTCGGGGAATCAGAGGCAGGGAGTCGGATGTGCGGAATCAGAGATGGGGAATCAGAGGTGGGGAATCAGAGGCGGTGAATCTGAGATGGGGAATCAGAGGCGGGGAATCAGAGGCAGGTTATCAGACACGGGGATTCAGAGGCTGGGAATCAGACGGGGGGAATCAAAGGCGGGGAATGAAGCTGGGGAATCAGAGGCAGGGAATCAGAGTTGGGGATTCAGAGGCGGGGAATCAGATATGGGGAAACAGAGGCGGGGAATCAGAGGCGGGCAAACAGAGGCGGGGAATTAGATATGGGGAATCAGTGGTGGGGAATCAGAGGTGGTTTATCAGAGATGGGGAATCACAGGCGGGGAATCAGAGGCAGGGAATAGAACGCGGGGAATCAGAGGCAGGGAATCAGAGCTGGGGAATCAGAGGCGGGGAATCATAGTTGGGAATCAGAGGCGGGGAATCAGATATGGGGAAACAGAGGCGGGGAATCAGATATGGGGAAACAGAGGCGGGGAATCAGGGGCGGGGAAAGAGAGGCGGGGAATCAGATATGGGGAATCGGATGCGGGGAATCAGAGGCGGGGAATCAGAGCTGGGGAATCAGATATGGGGAATCAGAGGTGGGGAATCAGAGGCGTGGAAACAGAGGCGGGGAATCAGATATGGGGAATCAGAGGTGGGGAATCAGAGGCAGGTAATCAGATGTGCGGAATCAGAGATGGGGAATCAGAGGCAGGGAATCAGAATCAGAAGCGGGGAGTCAGAGGCCGGGAATCAGAGGCCTGGAATCAGATGCTGGGAATAAGAAGCCGGGAATCAGAGGTGGGGAATCAGAGTCCGGGAATCGGAGATGGGGATTCAGAGGCGGGGAATGAGATATGGAGAATCAGAGGCGGGGAATCAGAGGCGGGAAAACAGAGGTGGGGAATCAGATATGGGGAACCAGACGTGGCGAATCAAAGGTGGTGAATCAGAGATGGGGAATCAGAGGCCGGGAATCAGAGGCAGGGAATCAAACACGGGGAATCAGAGGCGGGGAATCAGAGCTGGGGAATCAGAGGCGGGGAATCAGAGTTGGGGAATCAGAGGCGGGGAATCAGACGCAGGGAATCAATATGGGAAATCAGAGGTGGGGAATCAGAGGTTGGGAATCAGAGGAAGGGAATCAGAGGCGAGGAATCAGAGCTGGGGAATCAGAGGCGGGGAATCAGAATTGGGGAATCAGAGATGGGGAATCAGAGATGGGGAATCAGAGGCGGGGAATCAGACGCGGGGAATCAGAGGTGGTGAATCAGAGATGTGGAATCAGAGGCGGGGAATCAGAGGCAGGGAATCAGAGGCGGGGAATCAGAGCTGTGGAATCAGAGGCGGGGAATCAGAGTTGGGGAATCAGAGGCGGGGAATCAGAGCTGGGGAATCAGAGGTGGGGAATCAGAGTCGGGGAATCAGAGGCAGGGAGTCGGATGTGCGGAATCAGAGATGGGGAATCAGAGGTGGGGAATCAGAGGCGGTGAATCTGAGATGGGGAATCAGAGGCGGGGAATCAGAGGCAGGTTATCAGACACGGGGATTCAGAGGCTGGGAATCAGACGGGGGAATCAAAGGCGGGGAATGAAGCTGGGGAATCAGAGGCAGGGAATCAGAGTTGGGGATTCAGAGGCGGGGAATCAGATATGGGGAAACAGAGGCGGGGAATCAGAGGCGGGCAAACAGAGGCGGGGAATTAGATATGGGGAATCAGTGGTGGGGAATCAGAGGTGGTTTATCAGAGATGGGGAATCACAGGCGGGGAATCAGAGGCAGGGAATAGAACGCGGGGAATCAGAGGCAGGGAATCAGAGCTGGGGAATCAGAGGCGGGGAATCATAGTTGGGAATCAGAGGCGGGGAATCAGATATGGGGAAACAGAGGCGGGGAATCAGATATGGGGAGACAGAGGCGGGGAATCAGGGGCGGGGAAACAGAGGCGGGGAATCAGATATGGGGAATCGGATGCGGGGAATCAGAGGCGGGGAATCAGAGCTGGGGAATCAGATATGGGGAATCAGAGGTGGGGAATCAGAGGCGTGGAAACAGAGGCGGGGAATCAGATATGGGGAATCAGAGGTGGGGAATCAGAGGCAGGTAATCAGATGTGCGGAATCAGAGATGGGGAATCAGAGGCAGGGAATCAGAATCAGAAGCGGGGAGTCAGAGGCCGGGAATCAGAGGCCTGGAATCAGATGCTGGGAATAAGAAGCCGGGAATCAGAGGTGGGGAATCAGAGTCCGGGAATCGGAGATGGGGATTCAGAGGCGGGGAATGAGATATGGAGAATCAGAGGCGGGGAATCAGAGGCGGGAAAACAGAGGTGGGGAATCAGATATGGGGAATCAGAGGTGGCGAATCAAAGGTGGTGAATCAGAGATGGGGAATCAGAGGCCGGGAATCAGAGGCCGGTAATCAGACGCGGGGAATCAGAGGCGGGGAATCAGACATGGGAAATTAGAGGCAGGGAATCAGAGTTGGGGATTCAGAGGCGGGGAATCAGATATGGGGAATCAGAGGTGGGGAATCAGAGGCAGGTAATCAGATGTGCGGAATCAGAGATGGGAAATCAGAGGCAGGGAATCAGAATCAGAAGCGGGGAGTCAGAGGCCGGGAATCAGAGGCCTGGAATCGGATGCTGGGAATAAGAGGCCGGGAATCAGAGGTGGGGAATCAGAGTCCGGGAATCGGAGATGGGGATTCAGAGGCGGGGAATGAGATATGGAGAATCAGAGGCGGGGAATCAGAGGCGGGAAAACAGAGGTGGGGAATCAGATATGGGGAATCAGAGGTGGCGAATCAAAGGTGGTGAATCAGAGATGGGGAATCAGAGGCCGGGAATCAGAGGCAGGGAATCAAACACGGGGAATCAGAGGCGGGGAATCAGAGCTGGGGAATCAGAGGCGGGGAATCAGAGTTGGGGAATCAGAGGCGGGGAATCAGACGCAGGGAATCAATATGGGAAATCAGAGGTGGGGAATCAGAGGTTGGGAATCAGAGGAAGGGAATCAGAGGCGAGGAATCAGAGCAGGGGTATCAGAGGCGGGGAATCAGAATTGGGGAATCAGAGATGGGGAATCAGAGATGGGGAATCAGAGGCGGGGAATCAGACGCGGGGAATCAGAGGTGGTGAATCAGAGATGTGGAATCAGAGGCGGGGAATCAGAGGCAGGGAATCAGAGGCGGGGAATCAGAGGCGGGGAAACAGAGGCGGGGAATCAGATTTGGGGAATCAGAGGTGGCGAATCAAAGGCGGTGAATCAGAGATGGGGAATCAGAGGCCGGGAATCAGAGGCAGGGAATCAAACACGGGGAATCAGAGGCGGGGAATCAGAGCTGGGGAATCAGAGGCGGGGAATCAGAGTTGGGGAATCGGAGGCGGGGCATCAGACGCAGGGAATCAATATGGGAAATCAGAGGTGGGGAATCAGAGGTTGGGAATCAGAGGAAGGGAATCAGAGGCGAGGAATCAGAGCTGGGGAATCAGAGGCGGGGAATCAGAATTGGGGAATCAGAGATGGGGAATCAGAGATGGGGAATCAGAGGTGGGGAATCAGACGCGGGGAATCAGAGGTGGTGAATCAGAGATGTGGAATAAGAGGCGGGGAATCAGAGGCAGGGAATCAGACGCGGGGAATCAGAGGCGGGGAATCATAGCTTGCGAATCAGAGGCGGGGAATCAGAGTTGGGGAATCAGAGGCGGGGAATCAGATATTGGGAATCAGAGGTGGGCAATCAGAGGCGGGGAAACAGAGGCGGGGAATCAGATATGGGGAATCAGAGGTGGGGAATCAGAGGTTGTGAATCAGAGATGGGGAATCAGAGGCGGGGAATCAGAGGCCGGTAATCAGACGCGGGGAATCAGAGGCGGGGAATCAGACATGGGAAATTAGAGGCAGGGAATCAGAGTTGGGGATTCAGAGGCGGGGAATCAGATATGGGCAAACAGAGGCGGGGAATCAGAGGCGGGCAAATAGAGGGGGGGATCAGATATGGGGAAACAGAGGCGGGGAATCAGAGGCGGGGAAACAGAGGCGGGGAATCAGATATGGGGAATCAGAGGTGGGGAATCAGAGGTTGGGAATCAGAGATGCGGAATCAGAGGCGGGGAATGAGATATGGGGAATCAGAGGCGGGGAATCAGAGGCGGGGAAACAGAGGCGAGGAATCAGATATGGGGAATCAGAGGTGTGGAATCAGAGGTTGGGAATCAGAGGTTGGGAATCAGAGGCAGGGAATAAGAGGCTTGGAATCAGTTGCAGGCAATCAGATGCGGGGAATCAGAGGCGGGGAATCAGAGCTGGGGAATCAGAGGTGGGGAATCAGAGTTGGGGAATCAGAGGCGGGGACTTAGATATTGGGAAAGAGAGGCGGGGAATCAAAGGTGGGGAAACAGAGGCGGGGAATCAGATATGGGGAATCAGAGGTGGGGAATCAGAGGCAGGGATTCAGATGTGCGGAATCAGAGATGGGGAATCAGAGGCAGGGAATCAGAATCAGAAGCAGGGAATCAGAGGCCGGGAATCAGAGGCCGGAATCAGATGCCGGGAATAAGAGGCCGGGAATCAGAGGTGGGGAATCAGAGTCCGGGAATCAGACATGGGGATTTAGAGGCGGGGAATGAGATATGGGGAATCAGAGGCGGGGAATCAGAGGCGGGGAAACAGAGGCGGGGAATCAGATATGGGGAATCAGAGGTTGCGAATCGAAGGCGGTGAATCAGAGATGGGGAATCAGAGGCCGGGAATCAGAGGCAGGGAATCAAACACGGGGAATCAGATGCGGGGAATCAGAGCTGGGGAATCAGAGGCGGGGAATCAGAGTTGGGGAATCAGAGGCGGGGAATCAGACGCAGGGAATCAATATTGGAAATCAGAGGTGGGGAATCAGACGCAGGGAATCAATATGGGAAATCAGAGGTGGGGAATCAGAGGTTGGGAATCAGAGGAAGGGAATCAGAGGCGAGGAATCAGAGCTGGGGAATCAGAGGCGTGGAATCAGAATTGGGGAATCAGAGATGGGGAATCAGAGATGGGGAATCAGAGGCGGGGAATCAGACGCGTGGAATCAGAGGTGGTGAATCAGAGATGTGGAATCAGAGGCGGGGAATCAGAGGCAGGGAATCAGACGCGGGGAATCAGAGGCGGGGAATCATAGCTGGCGAATCAGAGGCGGGGAATGAGATATGGGGAATCAGAGGCGGGGAATCAGAGGCGGGGAAACAGTGGCGAGGAATCAGATATGGGGAATCAGAGGTGTCGAATCAAAGGCGGTGAATCAGAGATGGGGAATCAGAGGCGGGGAATCAGAGGCAGGGGATCAAACACGGGGAATCAGAGGCGGGGAATCAGAGCTGTGGAATCAGAGGCGGGGAATCAGAGTTGGGGAATCAGAGGCGGGGAATCAGAGCTGGGGAATCAGAGGTGGGGAATCAGAGTCGGGGAATCAGAGGCAGGGAGTCGGATGTGCGGAATCAGAGATGGGGAATCAGAGGTGGGGAATCAGAGGCGGTGAATCTGAGATGGGGAATCAGAGGCGGGGAATCAGAGGCAGGTTATCAGACACGGGGATTCAGAGGCTGGGAATCAGACGGGGGGAATCAAAGGCGGGGAATGAAGCTGGGGAATCAGAGGCAGGGAATCAGAGTTGGGGATTCAGAGGCGGGGAATCAGATATGGGGAAACAGAGGCGTGGAATCAGAGGCGGGCAAACAGAGGCGGGGAATTAGATATGGGGAATCAGTGGTGGGGAATCAGAGGTGGTTTATCAGAGATGGGGAATCACAGGCGGGGAATCAGAGGCAGGGAATAGAACGCGGGGAATCAGAGGCAGGGAATCAGAGCTGGGGAATCAGAGGCGGGGAATCATAGTTGGGAATCAGAGGCGGGGAATCAGATATGGGGAAACAGAGGCGGGGAATCAGATATGGGGAAACAGAGGCGGGGAATCAGGGGCGGGGAAACAGAGGCGGGGAATCAGATATGGGGAATCGGATGCGGGGAATCAGAGGCGGGGAATCAGAGCTGGGGAATCAGATATGGGGAATCAGAGGTGGGGAATCAGAGGCGTGGAAACAGAGGCGGGGAATCAGATATGGGGAATCAGAGGTGGGGAATCAGAGGCAGGTAATCAGATGTGCGGAATCAGAGATGGGGAATCAGAGGCAGGGAATCAGAATCAGAAGCGGGGAGTCAGAGGCCGGGAATCAGAGGCCTGGAATCAGATGCTGGGAATAAGAAGCCGGGAATCAGAGGTGGGGAATCAGAGTCCGGGAATCGGAGATGGGGATTCAGAGGCGGGGAATGAGATATGGAGAATCAGAGGCGGGGAATCAGAGGCGGGAAAACAGAGGTGGGGAATCAGATATGGGGAATCAGAGGTGGCGAATCAAAGGTGGTGAATCAGAGATGGGGAATCAGAGGCCGGGAATCAGAGGCAGGGAATCAAACACGGGGAATCAGAGGCGGGGAATCAGAGCTGGGGAATCAGAGGCGGGGAATCAGAGTTGGGGAATCAGAGGCGGGGAATCAGACGCAGGGAATCAATATGGGAAATCAGAGGTGGGGAATCAGAGGTTGGGAATCAGAGGAAGGGAATCAGAGGCGAGGAATCAGAACTGGGGAATCAGAGGCGGGGAATCAGAATTGGGGAATCAGAGATGGGGAATCAGAGATGGGGAATCAGAGGCGGGGAATCAGACGCGGGGAATCAGAGGTGGTGAATCAGAGATGTGGAATCAGAGGCGGGGAATCAGAGGCAGGGAATCAGAGGCGGGGAATCAGAGGCGGGGAAACAGAGGCGGTGAATCAGATTTGGGGAATCAGAGGTGGCGAATCAAAGGCGGTGAATCAGAGATGGGGAATCAGAGGCAGGGAATCAGAGGCAGGGAATCAAACACGGGGAATCAGAGGCGGGGAATCAGAGCTGGGGAATCAGAGGCGGGGAATCAGAGTTGGGGAATCAGAGGCGGGGAATCAGACGCAGGGAATCAATATGGGAAATCAGAGGTGGGGAATCAGAGGTTGGGAATCAGAGGAAGGGAATCAGAGGCGAGGAATCAGAGCTGGGGAATCAGAGGCGGGGAATCAGAATTGGGGAATCAGAGATGGGGAATCAGAGATGGGGAATCAGAGGCGGGGAATCAGACGCGGGGAATCAGAGGTGGTGAATCAGAGATGTGGAATCAGAGGCGGGGAATCAGAGGCAGGGAATCAGACGCGGGGAATCAGAGGCGGGGAATCATAGCTTGCGAATCAGAGGCGGGGAATCAGAGTTGGGGAATCAGAGGCGGGGAATCAGATATTGGGAATCAGAGGTGGGGAATCAGAGGCGGGGAAACAGAGGCGGGGAATCAGATATGGGGAATCAGAGGTGGGGAATCAGAGGTTGTGAATCAGAGATGGGGAATCAGAGGCGGGGAATCAGAGGCCGGTAATCAGACGCGGGGAATCAGAGACGGGGAATCAGACATGGGAAATTAGAGGCAGGGAATCAGAGTTGGGGATTCAGAGGCGGGGAATCAGATATGGGGAAACAGAGGCGGGGAATCAGAGGCGGGCAAATAGAGGGGGGGATCAGATATGGGGAAACAGAGGCGGGGAATCAGAGGCGGGGAAACAGAGGCGGGGAATCAGATATGGGGAATCAGAGGTGGGGAATCAGAGGTTGGGAATCAGAGATGCGGAATCAGAGGCGGGGAATGAGATATGGGGAATCAGAGGCGGGGAATCAGAGGCGGGGAAACAGAGGCGAGGAATCAGATATGGGGAATCAGAGGTGTGGAATCAGAGGTTGGGAATCAGAGGTTGGGAATCAGAGGCAGGGAATAAGAGGCTTGGAATCAGTTGCAGGCAATCAGATGCGGGGAATCAGAGGCGGGGAATCAGAGGCGGGGAATCAGATATGGGGAATCAGAGGTGGGGAATCAGAGGCAGGGAATCAGATGTGCGGAATCAGAGATGGGGAATCAGAGGCGGGGACTTAGATATTGGGAAAGAGAGGCGGGGAATCAAAGGTGGGGAAACAGAGGCGCGGAATCAGATATGGGGAATCAGAGGTGGGGAATCAGAGGCAGGGAATCAGATGTGCGGAATCAGAGATGGGGAATCAGAGGCAGGGAATCAGAATCAGAAGCAGAGAATCAGAGGCCGGGAATCAGAGGCCGGAATCAGATGCCGGGAATAAGAGGCCGGGAATCAGAGGTGGGGAATCAGAGTCCGGGAATCAGACATGGGGATTTAGAGGCGGGGAATGAGATATGGGGAATCAGAGGCGGGGAATCAGAGGCGGGGAAACAGAGGCGGGGAATCAGATATGGGGAATCAGAGGTTGCGAATCAAAGGCGGTGAATCAGAGATGGGGAATCAGAGGCCGGGAATCAGAGGCAGGGAATCAAACACGGGGAATCAGATGCGGGGAATCAGAGCTGGGTAATCAGAGGCGGAGAATCAGAGTTGGGGAATCAGAGGCGGGGAATCAGACGCAGGGAATCAATATGGGAAATCAGAGGTGGGGAATCAGACGCAGGGAATCAATATGGGAAATCAGAGGTGGGGAATCAGAGGTTGGGAATCAGAGGAAGGGAATCAGAGGCGAGGAATCAGAGCTGGGGAATCAGAGGCGGGGAATCAGAATTGGGGAATCAGAGATGGGGAATCAGAGATGGGGAATCAGAGGCGGGGAATCAGACGCGTGGAATCAGAGGTGGTGAATCAGAGATGTGGAATCAGAGGCGGGGAATCAGAGGCAGGGAATCAGACGCGGGGAATCAGAGGCGGGGAATCATAGCTGGCGAATCAGAGGCGGGGAATGAGATATGGGGAATCAGAGGCGGGGAATCAGAGGCGGGGAAACAGTGGCGAGGAATCAGATATGGGGAATCAGAGGTGTCGAATCAAAGGCGGTGAATCAGAGATGGGGAATCAGAGGCGGGGAATCAGAGGCAGGGGATCAAACACGGGGAATCAGAGGCGGGGAATCAGAGCTGTGGAATCAGAGGCGGGGAATCAGAGTTGGGGAATCAGAGGCGGGGAATCAGAGCTGGGGAATCAGAGGTGGGGAATCAGAGGCAGGGAGTCGGATGTGCGGAATCAGAGATGGGGAATCAGAGGTGGGGAATCAGAGGCGGTGAATCTGAGATGGGGAATCAGAGGCGGGGAATCAGAGGCAGGTTATCAGACACGGGGATTCAGAGGCTGGGAATCAGACGGGGGGAATCAAAGGCGGGGAATGAAGCTGGGGAATCAGAGGCAGGGAATCAGAGTTGGGGATTCAGAGGCGGGGAATCAGATATGGGGAAACAGAGGCGGGGAATCAGAGGCGGGCAAACAGAGGCGGGGAATTAGATATGGGGAATCAGTGGTGGGGAATCAGAGGTGGTTTATCAGAGATGGGGAATCACAGGCGGGGAATCAGAGGCAGGGAATAGAACGCGGGGAATCAGAGGCAGGGAATCAGAGCTGGGGAATCAGAGGCGGGGAATCATAGTTGGGAATCAGAGGCGGGGAATCAGATATGGGGAAACAGAGGCGGGGAATCAGATATGGGGAAACAGAGGCGGGGAATCAGGGGCGGGGAAACAGAGGCGGGGAATCAGATATGGGGAATCGGATGCGGGGAATCAGAGGCGGGGAATCAGAGCTGGGGAATCAGATATGGGGAATCAGAGGTGGGGAATCAGAGGCGTGGAAACAGAGGCGGGGAATCAGATATGGGGAATCAGAGGTGGGGAATCAGAGGCAGGTAATCAGATGTGCGGAATCAGAGATGGGGAATCAGAGGCAGGGAATCAGAATCAGAAGCGGGGAGTCAGAGGCCGGGAATCAGAGGCCTGGAATCAGATGCTGGGAATAAGAGGCCGGGAATCAGAGGTGGGGAATCAGAGTCCGGGAATCGGAGATGGGGATTCAGAGGCGGGGAATGAGATATGGAGAATCAGAGGCGGGGAATCAGAGGCGGGAAAACAGAGGTGGGGAATCAGATATGGGGAATCAGAGGTGGCGAATCAAAGGTGGTGAATCAGAGATGGGGAATCAGAGGCGGGGAATCAGAGGCAGGGAATCAAACACGGGGAATCAGAGGCGGGGAATCAGAGCTGGGGAATCAGAGGCTGGGAATCAAAGTTGGGGAATCAGAGGCAGGGAATCAGATATGGGGAAACAGGGGCGGGGAATCAGAGGCGGGGAAACAGAGGCGGGGAATCAGATATGGGGAATCAGAGGCGGGGAATTAGAGTTGGGGAATCAGAGGCGGGGAATCAGAGGCGGGGAAACAGAGGCGGGGAATCAAACACGGGGAATCAGAGGTGGTGAATCAGAGGTTGGGAATCAGAGGCAGGGAATCAGAGGCGGGGAATCAGAGGCGGGGAATCAGAGGCAGGGAATCAGATGTGCGGAATCGGAGATGGGGAATCAGAGGCAGGGAATCAGAGGCGGGGAATCAGAGGCGGGGAATCAGAGGCCGGGAATCAGATATGGGGAAACGGAGGCGGGGAATCAGAGGCGGGGAAACAGAGGCTGGGAATCAGATATGGGGAATCAGAGGTGGGGAATCAGAGGTTGGGAATCAGAGGCAGGGAATCAGAGGCTTGGAATCAGATGCAGGTAATCAGATGCGGGGAATCAGAGGCGGGGAATCAGAGCTGGGGAATCAGAGGTGGGGAATCAGAGTTGGGGAATCAGAGGCGGGGAATCAGATGTGCGGAATCAGAGATGGGGAATCAAAGGCAGGGAATCAGAATCAGAAGCAGGGAATCAGAGGCCGGGAATCAGAGGCCGGAATCAGATGCCAGGAATAAGAGGCCGGAAATCAGAGGTGGGGAATCAGAGTCCGGGAATCAGAGATGGGGATTCAGAGGCGGGGAATGAGATATGGGGAATCAGAGGCGGGGAATCAGAGGCGGGGAAACAGAGGCGGGGAATCAGATATGGCGAATCAGAGGTGGCGAATCAAAGGCGGTGAATCAGAGATGGGGAATCAGAGGCCGGGAATCAGAGGCAGGGAATCAAACACGGGGAATCAGAGGAGGGGAATCAGAATTGGGGAATCAGAGATGGGGAATCAGAGATGGGGAATCAGAGGCAGGGAATCAGACGCGGGGAATCAGAGGTGGTGAATCAGAGATGTGGAATCAGAGGCGGGGAATCAGAGGCAGGGAATCAGACGCGGGGAATAAGAGGCGGGGAATCATAGCTGGCGAATCAGAGGCGGGGAATCAGAGGTGGGGAATCAGAGGCGGGGAATCAGATATTGGGAATCAGAGGTGGGGAATCAGAGGCGGGGAAACAGAGGCGGGGAATCAGATATGGGGTATCAGAGGTGGGGAATCAGAGGTTGTGAATCAGAGATGGGGAATCAGAGGCGGGGAATCAGAGGCCGGTAATCAGACGCAGGGAATCAGAGGCGGGGAATCAGAGCTGGGAAATTAGAGGCAGGGAATCAGAGTTGGGGATTCAGAGGCGGGGAATCAGATATGGGGAAACAGAGGCGGGGAATCAGAGGCGGGCAAATAGAGGCGGGGATCAGATATGGGGAAACAGAGGCGGGGAATCAGAGGCGGGGAAACAGAGGCGGGGAATCAGATATGGGGATCAGAGGTGGGGAATCAGAGGTTGGGAATCAGAGGCTGGGAATCAGAGGCTGGGAATCAGATGCATGGAATCAGATGCGGGGAATCAGAGGCGGGGACTTAGATATGGGGAAACAGGCGGTGAATCAGAGGCGGGGAAACAGAGGCGGGGAATCAGATATGGGGAATCAGAGGTGGGGAATCAGAGGCAGGGAATTAGATTTGCGGAATCAGAGATGGGGAATCAGAAGCAGGGAATCAGAGGCCGGGAATCAGAGGCCGGAATCAGATGCCGGGAATAAGAGGCCGGGAATCAGAGGTGGGGAATCAGAGTCCGGGAATCAGAGATGGGGAATTAGAGGCGGGGAATGAGATATGGGGAATCAGAGGAGGGGAATCAGAGGCGGGGAAACAGAGGCGAGGAATCAGATATGGGGAATCAGAGGTGGTGAATCAAAGGCGTTGAATCAGAGATGGGGAATCAGAGGCGGGGAATCAGAGGCAGGGAATCAAACACGGGGAATCAGAGGCGGGGAATCAGAGCTGGGGAATCAGAGGCGGGGAATCAGAGTTGGGGAATCAGAGGCGGGGAAACAGAGGCGGGGAATCAGATATGGGGAATCAGAGGTGGGGAATCAGAGTCCGGGAATCAGAGATGCGGAATCAGAGGCGGGGAATGAGATATGGGGAATCAGAGGCGGGGAGTCAGAGGCGGGGAAACAGAGGCGGGGAATCAGATATGGGGAATCAGAGGTGGGGAATCAGAGGTTGGGAATCAGAGGAAGGGAATCAGAGGCGGGGAATCAGAGGCGGGGAATCAGAGGCAGGGAATCAGATGTGCGGAATCGGAGATGGGGAATCAGAGGCAGGGAATCAGAGGCGGGGAATCAGAGGCGGGGAATCAGAGGCCGGGAATCAGATATTGGGAAACAGAGGTGGGGAATCAGAGGCGGGGAAACAGAGGCGGGGAATCAGATATGGGGAATCAGAGGTGAGGAATCAGAGGTTGGGAATCAGAGGCAGGGAATCAGAGGCTTGGAATCAGATGCAGGGAATCAGATGCGGGGAATCAGAGGCGGGGAATCAGAGCTGGGGAATCAGAGGTGGGGAATCAGAGTTGGGGAATCAGAGGCGGGGACTTAGATATTGGGAAACAGAGGCGGGGAATCAGAGTCCGGGAATCAGAGATGGGGATTCAGAGGCGGGGAATGAGATATGGGGAATCAGAGGCGGGGAATCAGAGGCGGGGAAACAGAGGCGGGGAATCAGATTTGGGGAATCAGAGGTGGCGAATCAAAGGCGGTGAATCAGAGATGGGGAATCAGAGGCCGGGAATCAGAGGCAGGGAATCAAACACGGGGAATCAGAGGCGGGGAATCAGAGCTGGGGAATCAGAGGCGGGGAATCAGAGTTGGGGAATCAGAGGCGGGGAATCAGACGCAGGGAATCAATATGGGAAATCAGAGGTGGGGAATCAGAGGTTGGGTATCAGAGGAAGGGAATCAGAGGCGAGGAATCAGAGCTGGGGAATCAGAGGCGGGGAATCAGAATTGGGGAATCAGAGATGGGGAATCAGAGATGGGGAATAAGAGGCGGGGAATCAGACGCGGGGAATCAGAGGTGGTGAATCAGAGATGTGGAATCAGAGGCGGGGAATCAGAGGCAGGGAATCAGACGCGGGGAATCAGAGGCGGGGAATCATAGCTGGCGAATCAGAGGTGGGGAATCAGAGGTGGGGAATCAGATATGGGGAATCAGAGGTGGGGAATCGGAGGTTGGGAATCAGAGGAAGGGAATCAGAGGCGGGGAATCAGAGGCGGGGAATCAGAGGCAGGGAATCAGATGTGCGGAATCGGAGATGGGGAATCAGAGGCAGGGAATCAGAGGCGGGGAATCAGAGGCGGGGAATCAGAGGCCGGGAATCAGATATTGGGAAACAGAGGTGGGGAATCAGAGGCGGGGAAACAGAGGCGGGGAATCAGATATGGGGAATCAGAGGTGGGGAATCAGAGGTTGGGAATCAGAGGCAGGGAATCAGAGGCTTGGAATCAGATGCAGGGAATCAGATGCGGGGAATCAGAGGCGGGGAATCAGAGCTGGGGAATCAGAGGTGGGGAATCAGAGATGGGGATTCAGAGGCGGGGAATGAGATATGGGGAATCAGAGGCGGGGAATCAGAGGCGGGGAAACAGAGGCGGGGAATCAGATTTGGGGAATCAGAGGTGGCGAATCAAAGGCGGTGAATCAGAGATGGGGAATCAGAGGCCGGGAATCAGAGGCAGGGAATCAAACACGGGGAATCAGAGGCGGGGAATCAGAGCTGGGGAATCAGAGGCGGGGAATCAGAGTTGGGGAATCAGAGGCGGGGAATCAGACGCAGGGAATCAATATGGGAAATCAGAGGTGGGGAATCAGAGGTTGGGTATCAGAGGAAGGGAATCAGAGGCGAGGAATCAGAGCTGGGGAATCAGAGGCGGGGAATCAGAATTGGGGAATCAGAGATGGGGAATCAGAGATGGGGAATCAGTGGCGGGGAATCAGACGCGGGGAATCAGAGGTGGTGAATCAGAGATGTGGAATCAGAGGCGGGGAATCAGAGTCCGGGAATCAGAGATGCGGAATCAGAGGCGGGGAATGAGATATGGGGAATCAGAGGCGGGGAATCAGAGGCGGGGAAACAGAGGCGGGGAATCAGATATGGGGAATCAGAGGTGTGGAATCAGAGGTTGGGAATCAGAGGCAAGGAATCAGAGGCTTGGAATCAGTTGCAGGGAATCAGATGCGGGGAATCAGAGGCGGGGAATCAGAGCTGGGGAATCAGAGGTGGGGAATCAGAGTTGGGGAATCGGAGGCGGGGACTTAGATATTGGGAAACAGAGGCGGGGAATCAAAGGCGGGAATCAGAGATGGGGATTCAGAGGCGGGGAATGAGATATGGGGAATCAGAGGCGGGGAATCAGAGGCGGGGAAACAGAGGCGGGGAATCAGATTTGGGGAATCAGAGGTGGCGAATCAAAGGCGGTGAATCAGAGATGGGGAATCAGAGGCCGGGAATCAGAGGCAGGGAATCAAACACGGGGAATCAGAGGCGGGGAATCAGAGCTGGGGAATCAGAGGCGGGGAATCAGAGTTGGGGAATCAGAGGCGGGGAATCAGACGCAGGGAATCAATATGGGAAATCAGAGGTGGGGAATCAGAGGTTGGGTATCAGAGGAAGGGAATCAGAGGCGAGGAATCAGAGCTGGGGAATCAGAGGCGGGGAATCAGACGCGGGTAATCAGAGGCGGGGAATCATAGCTGGCGAATCAGAGGTGGGGAATCAGAGGTGGGGAATCAGAGGCGGGGAATCAGAGGCGGGGAATCAGATATTGGGAATCAGAGGTGGGGAATCAGAGGCGGGGAAACAGAGGCGGGGAATCAGATATGGGGAATCAGAGGTAGGGAATCAGAGGTTGTGATTCAGAGATGGGGAATCAGAGGCGGGGAATCAGAGGCCGGTAATCAGACGCGGGGAATCAGAGGCGGGGAATCAGACATGGGAAATTAGAGGCAGGGAATCAGAGTTGGGGATTCAGAGGCGGGGAATCAGATATGGGGAAACAGAGGCGGGGAATCAGAGGCGGGCAAATAGAGGCGGGGATCAGATATGGGGAAACAGAGGCGGGGAATCAGAGGCGAGGAAACAGAGGTGGGGAATCAGATATGGGGAATCAGAGGTGGGGAATCAGAGGTTGGGAATCAGAGGCTGGGAATCAGATGCATGGAATCATATGCGGGGAATCAGAGGCGGGGAATCAGAGCTGGGGAATAAGAGGTGGGGAATCAAAGTTGGGGAATCAGAGGCGGGGACTTAGATATGGGGAAACAGAGGCGGGGAATCAGAGGCGGGGAAACAGAGGCGGGGAATCAGATATGGGGAATCAGAGGTGGGGAATCAGAGGCAGGGAATTAGATGTGCGGAATCAGAGATGGGGAATCAGAGGCAGGGAATCAGAATCAGAAGCAGGGAATCAGAGGCCGGGAATCAGAGGCCGGAATCAGATGCCGGGAATAAGAGGCCGGGAATCAGAGGTGGGGAATCAGAGTCCGGGAATCAGAGATGCGGAATCAGAGGCGGGGAATGAGATATGGGGAATCAGAGGCGGGGAATCAGAGGCGGGGAAACAGAGGCGGGGAATCAGATATGGGGAATCAGAGGTGTGGAATCAGAGGTTGGGAATCAGAGGTTGGGAATCAGAGGCAGGGAATCAGAGGCTTGGAATCAGTTGCAGGGAATCAGATGCGGGGAATCAGAGGCGGGGAATCAGAGCTGGGGAATCAGAGGTGGGGAATCAGAGTTGGGGAATCGGAGGCGGGGACTTAGATATTGGGAAACAGAGGCGGGGAATCAAAGGCGGGGAAACAGAGGCGAGGAATCAGATATGGGGAATCAGAGGTGGGGAATCAGAGGCAGGGAATCAGATGTGCGGAATCAGAGATGGGGAATCAGAGGCAGGGAATCAGAATCAGAAGCAGGGAATCAGAGGCCGGGTATCAAAGGCCGGAATCAGATGCCGGGAATAAGAGGCCGGGAATCAGAGGTGGGGAATCAGAATCCGGGAATCAGAGATGGGGATTTAGAGGCGGGGAATGAGATATGGGGAATCAGAGGCGGGGAATCAGAGGCGGGGAAACAGAAGCGGGGAATCAGATATGGGGAATCAGAGGTTGCGAATCAAAGGCGGTGAATCAGAGATGGGGAATCAGAGGCCGGGAATCAGAGGCAGGGAATCAAACACGGGGAATCAGATGCGGGGAATCAGAGCTGGGGAATAAGGGGCGGGGAATCAGAGTTGGGGAATCAGAGGCGGGGAATCAGACGCAGGGAATCAATATGGGAAATCAGAGGTGGGGAATCAGACGCAGGGAATCAATATGGGAAATCAGATGTGGGGAATCAGAGGTTGGGAAACAGAGGAAGGGAATCAGAGGCGAGGAATCAGAGCTGGGGAATCAGAGGCGGGGAATCAGAATTGGGGAATCAGAGATGGGGAATCAGAGATGGGGAATCAGAGGCGGGGAATCAGACGCGTGGAATCAGAGGTGGTGAATCAGAGATGTGGAATCAGAGGCGGGGAATCAGAGGCAGGGAATCAGACGCGGGGAATCAGAGGCGGGGAATCATAGCTGGCGAATCAGAGGCGGGGAATGAGATATGGGGAATCAGAGGCGGGGAATCAGAGGCGGGGAAACAGTGGCGAGGAATCAGATATGGGGAATCAGAGGTGGCGAATCAAAGGCGATGAATCAGAGATGGGGAATCAGAGGCGGGGAATCAGAGGCAGGGGATCAAAAACGGGGAATCAGAGGCGGGGAATCAGAGCTGTGGAATCAGAGGCGGGAAATCAGAGCTGGGGAATCAGAGGTGGGGAATCAGAGTCGGGGAATCAGAGGCAGGGAATCGGATGTGCGGAATCAGAGATGGGGAATCAGAGGTGGGGAATCAGAGGCGGTGAATCTGAGATGGGGAATCAGAGGCGGGGAATCAGAGGCAGGTTATCAGACACGGGGATTCAGAGGCTGGGAATCAGATGGGGGGAATCAAAGGCGGGGAATGAAGCTGGGGAATCAGAGGCAGGGAATCAGAGTTGGGGATTCAGAGGCGGGGAATCAGATATGGGGAAACAGAGGTGGGGAATCAGAGGCGGGCAAACAGAGGCGGGGAATTAGATATGGGGAATCAGTGGTGGGGAATCAGAGGTGGTTTATCAGAGATGGGGAATCACAGGCAGGGAATCAGAGGCAGGGAATAGAACGCGGGGAATCAGAGGCAGGGAATCAGAGCTGGGGAATCAGAGGCGGGGAATCATAGTTGGGAATCAGAGGTGGGGAATCAGATATGGGGAAACAGAGGCGGGGAATCAGGGGCGGGGAAACAGAGGCGGGGAATCAGATATGGGGAATCGGATGCGGGGAATCAGAGGCGGGGAATCAGAGCTGGGGAATCAGATATGGGGAATCAGAGGTGGGGAATCAGAGGCGTGGAAACAGAGGTGGGGAATCAGATATGGGGAATCAGAGGTGGGGAATCAGAGGCAGGTAATCAGATGTGCGGAATCAGAGATGGGGAATCAGAGGCAGGGAATCATAATCAGAAGCGGGGAGTCAGAGGCCGGGAATCAGAGGCCTGGAATCAGATGCTGGGAATAAGAGGCAAGGAATCAGAGGTGGGGAATCAGAGTCCGGGAATCAGAGATGGGGATTCAGAGGCGGGGAATGAGATATGGAGAATCAGAGGCGGGGAATCAGAGGCGGGAAAACAGAGGTGGGGAATCAGATATGGGGAATCAGAGGTGGCGAATCAAAGGTGGTGAATCAGAGATGGGGAATCAGAGGCGGGGAATCAGAGGCAGGGAATCAAACACGGGGAATCAGAGGCGGGGAATCAAAGTTGGGGAGTCAGAGGCAGGGAATCATATATGGGGAAACAGGGGCGGGGAATCAGAGGCGGGGAAACAGAGGCGGCGAATCAGATATGGGGAATCAGAGGCGGGGAATTAGAGTTGGGGAATCAGAGGCGGGGAATCAGAGGCGGGGAAACAGAGGCGGGGAATCAAACACGGGGAATCAGAGGTGGGGAATCAGAGGTTGGGAATCAGAGGCAGGGAATCAGAGGCGGGGAATCAGAGGCGGGGAATCAGATGCAGGGAATCAGATGTGCGGAATCGGAGATGGGGAATCAGAGGCAGGGAATCAGAGGCGGGGAATCAGAGGTGGGGAATCAGAGGCCGGGAATCAGATATGGGGAAACAGAGGTGGGGAATCAGAGGCGGGGAAAAAGAGGCTGGGAATCAGATATGGGGAATCAGAGGTGGGGAATCAGAGGTTGGGAATCAGAGGCAGGGAATCAGAGGCTTGGAATCAGATGCAGGGAATCAGATGCGGGGAATCAGAGGCGGGGAATCAGAGCTGGGGAATCAGAGGTGGGGAATCAGAGTTGGGGAATCAGAGGCGGGGACTTGGATATTGGGAAACAGAGGCGGGGAATCAGAGGCGGGGAATCAGATATGGGGAATCAGAGATGGGGAATCAGAGGCAGGGAATCAGATGTGCGGAATCAGAGATGGGGAATCAAAGGCAGGGAATCAGAATCAGAAGCAGGGAATCAGAGGCCGGGAATCAGAGGCCGGAATCAGATGCCGGGAATAAGAGGCCGGAAATCAGAGGTGGGGAATCAGAGTCCGGGAATCAGAGATGGGGATTCAGAGGCGGGGAATGAGATATGGGGAATCAGAGGCGGGGAATCAGAGGCGGGGAAACAGAGGCGGGGAATCAGATATGGCGAATCAGAGGTGGCGAATCAAAGGCGGTGAATCAGAGATGGGGAATCAGAGGCCGGGAATCAGAGGCAGGGAATCAAACACGGGGAATCAGAGGAGGGGAATCAGAATTGGGGAATCAGAGATGGGGAATCAGAGATGGGGAATCAGAGGCAGGGAATCAGACGCGGGGAATCAGAGGTGGTGAATCAGAGATGTGGAATCAGAGGCGGGGAATCAGAGGCAGGGAATCAGACGCGGGGAATAAGAGGCGGGGAATCATAGCTGGCGAATCAGAGGCGGGGAATCAGAGGTGGGGTATCAGAGGCGGTGAATCAGATAT
Organism: Narcine bancroftii; assembly: GCF_036971445.1. Lineage (NCBI taxonomy): Eukaryota > Metazoa > Chordata > Chondrichthyes > Torpediniformes > Narcinidae > Narcine > Narcine bancroftii. Next base: position 2,935,620 of record NW_027211895.1, on the reverse strand, counting down.
TGGGAATCAGAGGTGGGGAATCAGAGGCTGGGAAACAGAGGCGGGGAATCAGATATGGGGTATCAGAGGTGGGGAATCAGAGGTTGTGAATCAGAGATGGGGAATCAGAGGTGGGGAATCAGAGGCCGGTAATCAGACGCGGGGAATCAGAGGCGGGGAATCAGAGCTGGGAAATTAGAGGCAGGGAATCAGAGTTGGGGATTCAGAGGCGGGGAATCAGATATGGGGAAACAGAGGTGGGGAATCAGAGGCGGGCAAATAGAGGCGGGGATCAGATATGGGGAAACAGAGGCGGGGAATCAGAGGTGGGGAAACAGAGGCGGGGAATCAGATATGGGGATCAGAGGTGGGGAATCAGAGGTTGGGAATCAGAGTCTGGGAATCAGAGGCTGGGAATCAGATGCATGGAATCAGATGCGGGGAATCAGAGGCGGGGAATCAGAGCTGGGGAATCAGAGGTGGGGAATCAAAGTTGGGGAATCAGAGGCGGGGACTTAGATGTGGGGAAACAGAGGCGGGGAATCAGAGGCAGGGAAACAGAGGCGGGGAATCAGATATGGGGAATCAGAGGTGGGGAATCAGAGGCAGGGAATTAGATTTCCGGAATCAGAGATAGGGAATCAGAAGCAGGGAATCAGAGGCCTGGAATCAGAGGCCGGAATCAGATGCCGGGAATAAGAGGCCGGGAATCAGAGGTGGGGAATCAGAGTCCGGGAATCAGAGATAGGGAATCAGAGGCGGGGAATGAGATATGGGGAATCAGAGGAGGGGAATCAGATGCGGGGAAACAGAGGCGAGGAATCAGATATGGGGAATCAGAGGTGGCGAATCAAAGGCGTTGAATCAGAGATGGGGAATCAGAGGCGGGGAATCAGAGGCAGGGAATCCAACACGGGGAATCAGAGGCGGGGAATCAGAGCTGGGGAATCAGAGGCGTGGAATCAGAGTTGGGGAATCAGAGGCGGGGAATCAGAGCTGGGGAATCAGAGGTGGGGATCAGAGTCGGGGAATCAGAGGCAGGGAATCAGATGTGCGGAATCAGAGATGGGGAATCAGAGGTGGGGAATCAGAGGCTGTGAATCAGAGATGGGGAATCAGAGGCGGGGAATCAGAGGCAGGAAATCAGACACGGGGATTCAGAGGCTGGGAATCAGACGGGGGGAATCAAAGGCGGGGAATCAGAGCTGGGGAATAAGAGGCAGGGAATCAGAGTTGGGGATTCAGAGGCGGGGAATCAGATATGGGGAAACAGAGGCGGGGAATCAGAGGCGGTCAAACAGAGGCGGGGAATTAGATATTGGGAATCAGAGGTGGGGAATCAGAGGCAGGGAATCAGATGTGCGGAATCAGAGATGGGGAATCAGAGGCAGGGAATCAGAATCAGAAGCGGGGAATCACAGGCCGGGAATCAGAGGCCGGGAATCAGATGCTGGGAATAAGAGGCCGGGAATCAGAGGTGGGGAATCAGAGTCCGGGAATCAGAGATGGGGATTCAGAGGCGGGGAATGAGATATAGAGAATCAGAGGCGGGGAATCATAGGCGGGGAAACAGAGGTGGGGAATCAGATATGTGGAATCAGAGGTGGCGAATCAAAGGCGGTGAATCAGAGATGGGGAATCAGAGGCGGGGAATCAGAGGCAGGGAATCAAACACCGGAAATTAAAGGCGGGGAATCAGAGCTGGGGAATCAGAGGCGGGGAATCAGAGTTGGGGAATCAGAGGCGGGGAATCAGATATGGGGAAACAGGGGCAGGGAATCAGAGGTGGGGAAACAGAGGCGGGGAATCAGATATGGGGAATCAGAGGTGTGGAATCAGAGGTTGGGAATCAGAGGCAGGGAATCAGAGGCGGGGAAACGGAGGCGGGGAATCAGATATGGGGAATCAGAGGTGGCGAATCAAAGGCGGTGAAACAGAGATGGGGAATCAGGGCAGGGAATCAGAGGCAGGGAATCAGAGGTGGGGAATCAGAGGCGGGGAATCAGATATTGGGAATCAGAGGTGGGGAATCAGAGGCGGGGAAACAGAGGCGGGGAATCAGATATGGGGTATCAGAGGTGGGGAATCAGAGGTTGTGAATCAGAGATGGGGAATCAGAGGCGGGGAATCAGAGGCCGGTAATCAGACGCGGGGAATCAGAGGCGGGGAATCAGAGCTGGGAAATTAGAGGCAGGGAATCAGAGTTGGGGATTCAGAGTCGGGGAATTAGATATGGGGAAACAGAGGCGGGGAATCAGAGGCGGGCAAATAGAGGCGGGGATCAGATATGGGGAAACAGAGGCGGGGAATCAGAGGCGGGAAACAGAGGCGGGGAATCAGATATGGGGATCAGAGGTGGGGAATCAGAGGTTGGGAATCAGAGGCTGGGAATCAGAGGCTGGGAATCAGATGCATGGAATCAGATGCGGGGAATCAGAGGCGGGTAATCAGAGCTGGGGAATCAGAGGTGGGGAATCAAAGTTGGCGAATCAGAGGCGGGGACTTAGATATGGGGAAACAGAGGCGGGGAATCAGAGGCGGGGAAACAGAGGCGGGGAATCAGATCTGGGGAATCAGAGGTGGGGAATCAGAGGCAGGGAATTAGATTTGCGGAATCAGAGATGGGGAATCAGAAGCAGGGAATCAGAGGCCGGGAATCAGAGTCCAGAATCAGATGCTGGGAAAAAGAGGCCGGGAATCAGAGGTGGGGAATCAGAGTCCGGGAATCAGAGATGGGGAATCAGAGGCGGGGAATGAGATATGGGGAATCAGAGGAGGGGAATCAGAGGCGGGGAAACAGAGGCGAGGAATCAGATATGGGGAATCAGAGGTGGCGAATCAAAGGCGTTGAATCAGAGATGGTGAATCAGAGGCGGGGAATCAGAGGCAGGGAATCAAACACGGGGAATCAGAGGCGGGGAATCAGAGCTGGGGAATCAGAGGCGGGGAATCAATATGGGAAATCAGAGGTGGGGAATCAGAGGTTGGGAAACAGAGGAAGGGAATCAGAGGCGATGAATCAGAGCTGGGGAATCAGAGGCGGGGAATCAGAATTGGGGAATCAGAGATGGGGAATCAGAGATGGGGAATCAGAGGCGGGGAATCAGACGCGTGGAATCAGAGGTGGTGAATCAGAGATGTGGAATCAGAGGCGGGGAATCAGAGGCAGGGAATCAGACGCGGGGAATCAGAGGCGGGGAATCATAGCTGGCGAATCAGAGGCGGGGAATGAGATATGGGGAATCAGAGGCGGGGAATCAGAGGCGGGGAAACAGTGGCGAGGAATCAGATATGGGGAATCAGAGGTGGCGAATCAAAGGCGGTGAATCAGAGATGGGGAATCAGAGGCGGGGAATCAGAGGCAGGAAATCAGACACGGGGATTCAGAGGCTGGGAATAAGATGGGGGGAATCAAAGGCGGGAAATCAGAGCTGGGGAATCAGAGGCGGGGAATCAGATATGGGGAAACAGAGGCGGGGAATCAGAGGTGGGCAAAGAGAGGCGGGGAATTAGATATGGGGAATCAGAGGTGGGGAATCAGAGGTGGTGAATCAGAGATGGGGAATCACAGGCGGGGAATCAGAGGCAGGGAATAGAACGCGGGGAATCAGAGGCAGGGAATCAGAGTTGGGGCATCAGAGGTTGAGAATTAGATATGGGGAAACAGAGGCGGGGAAACAGAGGCGGGGAAACAGAGGCGGGAAATCAGATATGGGGAATCAGAGGTGGGGAATCAGAGGCAGGGAATCAGATGTGCGGAATCAGAGATGGGGAATCAGAGGCAGGGAATCAGAATCAGAAGCGGGGAATCAGAGGCCGGGAATCAGAGGCCGGGAATCAGAGGCTGGGAATAAGAGGCCGGGAATCAGAGGTGGGGAATCAGAGTCCGGGAATCAGAGATGGGGATTCAGAGGCGGGGAATGAGATATGGAGAATCAGAGGCGGGGAATCAGAGGCGGGGAAGCAGAGGTGGGGAATCAGATATGTGGAATCAGAGGTTGCGAATCAAAGGCGGTGAATCAGAGATGGGGAATCAGAGGCGGGGAATCAGAGGCAGGGAATCAAACACGGGAAATCAGAGGCGGGGAATCAGAGCTGGGGAATCAGAGGCGGGGAATCAGAGTTGGGGAATCAGAGGCAGGGAATCAGATATGGGGAAACAGAGGTGGCGAATCAAAGGCGGTGAAACAGAGATGGGGAATCAGGGCAGGGAATCAGAGGCAGGGAATCAAACACGGGGAATCAGAGCTGGGGAATCAGAGGCGGGGAATTAGAGTTGGGGAATCAGAGGAGGGGAATCAGAGGCGGGGAAACAGAGGCGGGGAATCAGATATGGGGAATCAGAGGTGGGGAATCAGAGGTTGGGAATCAGAGGCAGGGAATCAGAGGCGGGGAATCAGATGTGCGGAATCGGAGATGGGGAATCAGAGGCAGGGAATCAGAGGCAGGGAATAAGAGGCGGGGAATCAGAGGTGGGGAATCAGAGGTTGGGAATCAGAGTCGGGGAAACAGAGGCGGGGAATCAGATATGGGGAATCAGAGATGGGGAATCAGAGGCAGGGAATCAGATGTGCGGAATCAGAGATGGGGAATCAAAGGCAGGGAATCAGAATTAGAAGCAGGGAATCAGAGGCCGGGAATCAGAGGCCAGAATCAGATGCCGGGAATAAGAGGCCGGGAATCAGAGGTGGGGAATCAGAGTCCAGTAATCAGAGATGGGGATTCAGAGGCGGGGAATGAGATATGGGGAATCAGAGGCGGGGAATCAGAGGCGGGGAAACAGAGGCGGGGAATCAGATATGGGGAATCAGAGGTGGCGAATCAAAGGCGGTGAATAAGAGATGGGGAATCGGAGGCCGGGAATCAGAGGCAGGGAATCAAACACGGGGAATCAGAGGCGGGGAATCAGAATTGGGGAATCAGAGATGGTGAATCAGAGATGTGGAATCAGAGGCGGGGAATCAGAGGCAGGGAATCAGACGCGGGGAATCAGAGGCGGGGAATCATAGCTGGCGAATCAGAGGCGGGGAATCAGAGGTGGGGAATCAGAGGCGGGGAATCAGATATTGGGAATCAGAGGTGGGGAATCAGAGGCGGGGAAACAGAGGCGGGGAATCAGATATGGGGAATCAGAGGTGGGGAATCAGAGGTTGTGAATCAGAGATGGGGAATAAGAGGCGGGGAATCAGAGGCCGGTAATCAGACGCGGGGAATCAGAGGCGGGTAATCAGACATGGAAAATTAGAGGCAGGGAATCAGAGTTGGGGATTCAGAGGCGGGGAATCAGATATGGGGAAACAGAGGCGGGGAATCAGAGGCGGGCAAATAGAGGCGGGGTTCAGATATGGGGAAACAGAGGCGGGGAATAACAGGCGGGGAAACAGAGGCGGGGAATCAGATATGGGGAATCAGAGGTGGGGAATCAGAGGTTGGGAATCAGAGGCTGGGAATCAGAGGCTGGGAATCAGATGCATGGAATCATATGCGGGGAATCAGAGGCGGGGAATCAGAGCTGGGGAATCAGAGGTGGGGAATCAAAGTTGGGGAATCCGAGGCGGGGACTTAGATATGGGGAAACAGAGGCGGGGAATCAGAGGCGGGGAAACAGAGGCGGGGAATCAGATATGGGGAATCAGAGGTGGGGAATCAGAGGCAGGGAATTAGATGTGCGGAATCAGAGATGGGGAATCAGAGGCAGGGAATCAGAATCAGAAGCAGGGAATCAGAGGCCGGGAATCAGAGGCCGGAATCAGATGCCGGGAATAAGAGGCCGGGAATCAGAGGTGGGGAATCAGAGTCCGGGAATCTGAGATGCGGAATCAGAGGCGGGGAATGAGATATGGGGAATCAGAGGCGGGGAATAAGAGGCGGGGAAACAGAGGCGGGGAATCAGATATGGGGATCAGAGGTGTGGAATCAGAGGTTGGGAATCAGAGGTTGGGAATCAGAGGCAGGGAATCAGAGGCTCGGAATCAGTTGCAGGGAATCAGATGCGGGGAATCAGAGGCGGGGAATCAGAGCTGGGGAATCAGAGGTGGGGAATCAGAGTTGGGGAATCGGAGGCGGGGACTTAGATATTGGGAAACAGAGGCGGGGAATCAAAGGCGGGGAAACAGAGGCGGGGAATCAGATATGGGGAATCAGAGGTGGGGAATCAGAGGCAGGGAATCAGATGTGTGGAATCAGAGATGGGGAATCAGAGGCAGGGAATCAGAATCAGAAGCAGGGAATCAGAGGCCGGGAATCAGAGGCCGTAATCAGATGCCGGGAATAAGAGGCCGGGAATCAGAGGTGGGGAATCAGAATCCGGGAATCAGAGATGGGGATTTAGAGGCGGGGAATGAGATTTGGGGAATCAGAGGCGGGGAATCAGAGGCGGGGAAACAGAAGCGGGGAATCAAATATGGGGAATCAGAGGTTGCGAATTAAAGGCGGTGAATCAGAGATGGGGAATCAGAGGCCGGGAATCAGAGGCTTGGAATCAGTTGCAGGGAATCAGATGCGGGGAATCAGAGGCGGGGAATCAGAGCTGGGGAATCAGAGGTGGGGAATCAGAGTTGGGGAATCGGAGGCGGGGACTTAGATATTGGGAAACAGAGGCGGGAAATCAAAGGCGGGGAAACAGAGGCGTGGAATCAGATATGGGGAATCAGAGGTGGGGAATCAGAGGCAGGGAATCAGAATCAGAAGCAGGGAATCAGAGGCCGGGAATCAGAGGCCGGAATCAGATTCCGGGAATAAGAGGCCGGGAATCAGAGGTGGGGAATCAGAATCCGGGAATCAGAGATGGGAATTTAGAGGCGGGGAATGAGATATGGGGAATCAGAGGCGGGGAATCAGACGCAGGGAATCAATATGGGAAATCAGAGGTGGGGAATCAGACGCAGGGAATCAATATGGGAAATCAGAGGTGGGGAATCAGAGGTTGGGAAACAGAGGAAGGGAATCAGAGGCGAGGAATCAGAGCTGGGGAATCAGAGGCGGGGAATCAGAATTGGGGAATCAGAGATGGGGAATCAGAGATGGGGAATCAGAGGCGGGGAATCAGACGCGTGGAATCAGAGGTGGTGAATCAGAGATGTGGAATCAGAGGCGGGGAATCAGAGGCAGGGAATCAGACGCGGGGAATCAGAGGCGGGGAATCATAGCTGGCGAATCAGAGGCGGGGAATGAGATATGGGGAATCAGAGGCGGGGAATCAGAGGCGGGGAAACAGTGGCGAGGAATCAGATATGGGGAATCAGAGGTGGCGAATCAAAGGCGGTGAATCAGAGATGGGGAATCAGAGGCGGGGAATCAGAGGCAGGGGATCAAACACGGGGAATCAGAGGCGGGGAATCAGAGCTGTGGAATCAGAGGCGGGGAATCAGAGTTGGGGAATCAGAGGCGGGAAATCAGAGCTGGGGAATCAGAGGTGGGGTATCAGAGTCGGGGAATCAGAGGCTGGGAATCGGATGTGCGGAATCAGAGATGGGGAATCAGAGGTGGGGAATCAGAGGCGGTGAATCTGAGATGGGGAATCAGAGGCGGGGAATCAGAGGCAGGTTATCAGACACGGGGATTCAGAGGCTGGGAATCAGACGGGGGGAATCAAAGGCGGGGAATGAAGCTGGGGAATCAGAGGCAGGGAATCAGAGTTGGGGATTCAGAGGTGGGGAATCAGATATGGGGAAACAGAGGCGGGGAATCAGAGGCGGGCAAACAGAGGTGGGGAATTAGATATGGGGAATCAGTGGTGGGGAATCAGAGGTGGTTTATCAGAGATGGGGAATCACAGGCGGGGAATCAGAGGCAGGGAATAGAACGCGGGGAATCAGAGGCAGGGAATCAGAGCTGGGGAATCAGAGGCGGGTAAACAGAGGCGGGGAATCAGATATGGGGAAACAGAGGCGGGGAATCAGGGGCGGGGAAACAGAGGCGGGGAATCAGATATGGGGAATCGGATGCGGGGAATCAGATGCGGGGAATCAGAGCTGGGGAATCAGATATGGGGCATCAGAGGTGGGGAATCAGAGGCGTGGAAACAGAGGCGGGGAATCAGATATGGGGAATCAGAGGTGGGGAATCAGAGGCAGGTAATCAGATGTGCGGAATCAGAGATGGGGAATCAGAGGCAGAGAATCAGAATCAGAAGCGGGGAGTCAGAGGCCGGGAATCAGAGGCCTGGAATCAGATGCTGGGAATAAGAGGCCGGGAATCAGAGGTGGGGAATCAGAGTCCGGGAATCAGAGATGGGGATTCAGAGGCGGGGAATGAGATATGGAGAATCAGAGGCGGGGAATCAGAGGCGGGAAAACAGAGGTGGGGAATCAGATATGGGGAATCAGAGGTGGCGAATCAAAGGTGGTGAATCAGAGATGGGGAATCAGAGGCGGGGAATCAGAGGCAGGGAATCAAACACGGGGAATCAGAGGCGGGGAATCAGAGCTGGGGAATCAGAGGCTGGGAATCAAAGTTGGGGAATCAGAGGCAGGGAATCAGATATGGGGAAACAGGGGCGGGGAATCAGAGGCGGGGAAACAGAGGCGGGGAATCAGATATGGGGAATCAGAGGCGGGGAATTAGAGTTGGGGAATCAGAGGCGGGGAATCAGAGGCGGGGAAACAGAGGCGGGGAATCAAACACGGGGAATCAGAGGTGGGGAATCAGAGGTTGGGAATCAGAGGCAGGGAATCAGAGGTGGGGAATCAGAGGCGGGGAATCAGAGGCAGGGAATCAGATGTGCGGAATCGGAGATGGGGAATCAGAGGCAGGGAATCAGAGGCGGGGAATCAGAGGCGGGGAATCAGAGGCCGGGGATCAGATATGGGGAAACAGAGGCGGGGAATCAGAGGCGGGGAAACAGAGGCTGGGAATCAGATATGGGGAATCAGAGGTGGGGAATCAGAGGTTGGGAATCAGAGGCAAAGAATCAGAGGCTTGGAATCAGATGCAGGGAATCAGATGCGTGGAATCAGAGGCGGGGAATCAGAGCTGGGGAATCAGAGGTGGGGAATTAGAGTTGGGGAATCAGAGGTGGGGACTTAGATATTGGGAAACAGAGGCGGGGAATCAGAGGCGGGGAATCAGATATGGGGAATCAGAGATGGGGAATCAGAGGCAGGGAATCAGATGTGCGGAATCAGAGATGGGGAATCAAAGGCAGGGAATCAGAATCAGAAGCAGGGAATCAGAGGCCGGGAATCAGAGGCCGGAATCAGATGCCGGGAATAAGAGGCCGGAAATCAGAGGTGGGGAATCAGAGTCCGGGAATCAGAGGTGGGGATTCAGAGGCGGGGAATGAGATATGGGGAATCAGAGGCGGGGAATCAGAGGCGGGGAAACAGAGGCGGGGAATCAGATATGGCGAATCAGAGGTGGCGAATCAAAGGCGGTGAAACAGAGATGGGGAATAAGAGGCCGGGAATCAGAGCAGGGAATCAAACACGGGGAATCAGAGGAGGGGAATCAGAATTGGGGAATCAGAGATGGGGAATCAGAGATGGGGAATCAGAGGCAGGGAATCAGACGCGGGGAATCAGAGGTGGTGAATCAGAGATGTGGAATCAGAGGCGGGGAATCAGAGGCAGGGAATCAGACGCGGGGAATAAGAGGCGGGGAATCATAGCTGGCGAATCAGAGGCGGGGAATCAGAGGTGGGGAATCAGAGGCGGGGAATCAGATATTGGGAATCAGAGGTGGGGAATCAGAGGCGGGGAAACAGAGGCGGGGAATCAGATATGGGGTATCAGAGGTGGGGAATCAGAGGTTGTGAATCAGAGATGGGGAATCAGAGGCGGGGAATCAGAGGCCGGTAATCAGACGCGGGGTATCAGAGGCGGGGAATCAGAGCTGGGAAATTAGAGGCAGGGAATCAGAGTTGGGGATTCAGAGGCGGGGAATCAGATATGGGGAAAGAGAGGCAAGGAATCAGAGGCGGGCAAATAGAGGCGGGGATCAGATATGGGGAAACAGAGGTGGGGAATCAGAGGCGGGGAAACAGAGGCGGGGAATCAGATAGGGGGATCAGAGGTGGGGAATCAGAGGTTGGGAATCAGAGGCTGGGAATCAGAGGCTGGGAATCAGATGCATGGAATCAGATGCGGGGAATCAGAGGCGGGGTATCAGAGCTGGGGAATCAGAGGTGGGGAATCAAAGTTGGGGAATCAGAGGCGGGGACTTAGATATGTGGAAGCAGAGGCGGGGAATCAGAGGCGGGGATACAGAGGCGGGGAATCAGATATGGGGAATCAGAGGTGGGGAATCAGAGGCAGGGAATTAGATTTGCGGAATCAGAGATGGGGAATCAGAAGCAGGGAATCAGAGGCCGGGAATCAGAGGCCGGAATCAGATGCCGGGAATAAGAGGCCGGTAATCAGAGGTGGGGAATCAGAGTCCGGGAATCAGAGATAGGGAATCAGAGGCGGGGAATGAGATATGGGGAATCAGAGGAGGGGAATCAGAGGCGGGGAAACAGAGGCGAGGAATCAGATATGGGGAATCAGAGGTGGCGAATCAAAGGCGTTGAATCAGAGATGGGGAATCAGAGGCGGGGAATCAGAGGCAGGGAATCAAACACGGGGAATCACAGGCGGGGAATCAGAGCTGGGGAATCAGAGGCGGGGAATCAGAGTTGGGGAATCAGAGGCGGGGAATCAGAGCTGGGGAATCAGAGGTGGGGATCAGAGTCGGGGAATCAGAGGCAGGGAATCAGATGTGCGGAATCAGAGATGGGGAATCAGAGGTGGGGAATCAGAGGCTGTGAATCAGAGATGGGGAATCAGAGGCGGGGAATCAGAGGCAGGAAATCAGACACGGGGATTCAGCGGCTGGGAATCAGACGGGGGGAATCAAAGGCGGGGAATCAGAGCTGGGGAATCAGAGGCAGGGAATCAGAGTTGGGGATTCAGAGGCGGGGAATCAGATATGGGGAAACAGAGGCGGGGAATCAGAGGCGGGCAAACAGAGGCGGGGAATTAGATATGGGGAATCAGAGGTGGGGAATCAGAGGTGGTGAATCAGAGATGGGGAATCACAGGCGGGGAATCAGAGGTAGGGAATAGAACGCGGGGAATCAGAGGCAGGGAATCAGAGTTGGGGCATCAGAGGTTGGGAATTAGATATGGAGAAACAGAGGCGGGGAATCAGAGGCGGGGAAACAGAGGCGGGAAATCAGATATGGGGAATCAGAGGTGGGGAATCAGAGGCAGGGAATCAGATGTGCGGAATCAGAGATGGGGAATCAGAGGCAGGGAATCAGAATCAGAAGCGGGGAATCAGAGGCCGGGAATCAGAGGCCGGGAATCAGATGCTGGGAATAAGAGGCCGGGAATCAGATGTGGGGAATCAGAGTCCGGGAATCAGAGATGGGGATTCAGAGGCGGGGAATGAGATATGGAGAATCAGAGGCGGGGAATCAGAGGCGGGGAAACAGAGGTGGGGAATCAAATATGTGGAATCAGAGGTGGCGAATCAAAGGCGGTGAATCAGAGATGGGGAATCAGAGGCGGGGAATCAGAGGCAGGGAATCAAACACCGGAAATCAGAGGCGGGGAATCAGAGCTGGGGAATCAGAGGCGGGGAATCAGAGTTGGGGAATCAGAGGTGGCGAATCAAAGGCGGTGAAACAGAGATGGGGAATCAGGGCAGGGAATCAGAGGCAGGGAATCAGAGGTGGGGAATCAGAGGCGGGGAATGAGATATTGGGAATCAGAGGTGTGGAATCAGAGGTTGGGAATCAGAGGCAGGGAATTAGAGGCGGGGAAACAGAGGCGGGGAATCAGATATGGGGAATCAGAGGTGGCGAATCAAAGGCGGTGAAACAGAGATGGGGAATCAGGGCAGGGAATCAGAGGCAGGGAATCAGAGGTGGGGAATCAGATATGGGGAAACAGGGGCAGGGAATCAGAGGCGGGGAAACAGAGGCGGGGAATCAGATATGGGGAATCAGAGGTGTGGAATCAGAGATTGGGAATCAGAGGCAGGGAATCAGAGGCGGGGAAACAGAGGCGGGGAATCAGATATGGGGAATCAGAGGTGGCGAATCAAAGGCGGTGAAACAGAGATGGGGAATCAGGGCAGGGAATCAGAGGCAGGGAATCAGAGGTGGGGAATCAGAGGCGGAGAATCAGATATTGGGAATCAGAGGTGGGGAATCAGAGGCGGGGAAACAGAGGCGGGGAATCAGAGTTGGGGATTCAGAGGCGGGGAATCAGATATGGGGAAACAGAGGCGGGGATTCAGAGGCGGGCAAATAGAGGCGGGGATCAGATATTGGGAATCAGAGGTGGGGAATCAGAGGCGGGGAAACAGAGGCGGGGAATCAGAGTTGGGGATTCAGAGGCGGGGAATCAGATGCATGGAATCAGATGCGGGGAATCAGAGGCGGGTAATCAGAGCTGGGGAATCAGAGGTGGGGAATCAAAGTTGGCGAATCAGAGGCGGGGACTTAGATATGGGGAAACAGAGGCGGGGAATCAGTGGCGGGGAAACAGAGGCGGGGAATCAGATATGGGGAATCAGAGGTGGGGAATAAGAGGCAGGGAATTAGATTTGCGGAATCAGAGATGGGGAATCAGAAGCAGGGAATCAGAGGCCGGGAATCAGAGGCCGGAATCAGATGCTGGGAATAAGAGGCCGGGAATCAGAGGTGGGGAATCAGAGTCCGGGAATCAGAGATGGGGAATCAGAGGCGGGGAATGAGATATGGGGAATCAGAGGAGGGGAATCAGAGGCGGGGAAACAGAGGCGAGGAATCAGATATGGGGAATCAGAGGTGGCGAATCAAAGGCGTTGAATCAGAGATGGTGAATCAGAGGCGGGGAATCAGAGGCAGGGAATCAAACACGGGGAATCAGAGGCGGGGAATCAGAGCTGGGGAATCAGAGGCGGGGAATCAGAGTTGGGAAATCAGAGGCGGTGAATCTGAGCTGGGGAATCAGAGGCAGGGAATCAGATGTGCGGAATCAGAGATGGGGAATCAGAGGTGGGGAATCAGAGGCTGTGAATCAGAGATGGGGAATCAGAAGCGGGGAATCAGAGGCAGGAAATCAGACACGGGGATTCAGAGGCTGGGAATCAGACGGGGGGAATCAAAGGCGGGGAATCAGAGCTGGGGAATCAGAGGCAGGGAATCAGAGTTGGGGATTCAGAGGCGGGGAATCAGATATGGGGAAACAGAGGCGGGGAATCAGAGGCAGGCAAACAGAGGCGGGGAATTAGATGTGGGGAATCAGAGGTGGGGAATCAGAGGTGGTGAATCAGAGATGGGGAATCACAGGCGGGGAATCAGAGGCAGGGAATAGAACGCGGGGAATCAGAGGCAGGGAATCAGAGTTGGGGCATCAGAGGTTGAGAATTAGATATGGGGAAACAGAGGCGGGGAATCAGAGGCGGGGAAACAGATGCGGGAAATCAGATATGGGGAATCAGAGGTGGGGAATCAGAGGCAGGGAATCAGATGTGCGGAATCAGAGATGGGGAATCCGAGGCAGGGAATCAGAATCAGAAGCGGGGAATCAGAGGCCGGGAATCAGAGGCCGGGAATCAGATGCTGGGAATAAGAGGCCGGGAATCTGAGGTGGGGAATCAGAGTCCGGGAATCCGAGATGGGGATTCAGAGGCGGGGAATGAGATATGGAGAATCAGAGGCGGGGAATCAGAGGCGGGGAAACAGAGGTGGGGAATCAGATATGTGGAATCAGAGGTGGCGAATCAAAGGCGGTGAATCAGAGACGGGGAATCAGAGGTGGGGAATCAGAGGCAGGGAATCAAACACGGGAAATCAGAGGCGGGGAATCAGATGCTGGGAATAAGAGGCCGGGAATCAGAGGTGGGGAATCAGAGTCCGGGAATCAGAGATGGGGATTCAGAGGCGGGGAATGAGATATGGAGAATCAGAGGCGGGGAATCAGAGGCGGGGAAACAGAGGTGGGGAATCAGATATGTGGAATCAGAGGTGGCGAATCAAAGGCGGTGAATCAGAGATGGGGAATCAGAGGTGGGGAATCAGAGGCAGGGAATCAGATGTGCGGAATCAGAGATGGGGAATCAGAGGCAGGGAATCAGAATCAGAAGCGGGGAATCAGAGGCCAGGAATCAGAGGCCGGGAATCAGATGCTGGGAATAAGAGGCCGGGAATCAGAGGTGGGGAATAAGAGGCCGGGAATCAGAGGTGGGGAATCAGAGTCCGGGAATCAGAGATGGGGATTCAGAGGCGGGGAATGAGATATGGAGAATCAGAGGCGGGGAATCAGAGGCGGGGAAACAGAGGTGGGGAATCAGATATGTGGAATCAGAGGTGGCGAATCAAAGGCGGTGAATCAGAGATGGGGAATCAGAGGTGGGGAATCAGAGGCAGGGAATCAAACACGGGAAATCAGAGGCGGGGAATCAGAGCTGGGGAATCAGAGGCGGGGAATCAGAGTTGGGGAATCAGAGGCAGGGAATCAGATATGGGGAAACAGGGGCAGGGAATCAGAGGCGGGGAAACAGAGGCGGGGATTCAGATATGGGTAATCAGAGGTGTGGAATCAGAGGTTGGGAATCAGAGGCAGGGAATCAGAGGCGGGGAAACAGAGGCGGGGAATCAGATATGGGGAATCAGAGGTGGCGAATCAAAGGCGGTGAAACAGAGATGGGGAATCAGGGCAGGGAATAAGAGGCAGGGAATCAAACACGGGGAATCAGAGCTGGGGAATCAGAGGCGGGGAATTAGAGTTGGGGAATCAGAGGAGGGGAATCAGAGGCGGGGAAACAGAGGCGGGGAATCAGATATGGGGAATCAGAGGTGGGGAATCAGAGGTTGGGAATCAGAGGCAGGGAATCAGAGGCGGGGAATCAGATGTGCGGAATCGGAGATGGGGAATCAGAGGCAGGGAATCAGAGGCAGGGAATCAGAGGCGGGGAATCAGAGGTGGGGAAGCAGAGGTTGGGAATCAGAGGCGGGGAAACAGAGGCGGGGAATCAGATATGGGGAATCAGAGATGGGGAATCAGAGGCAGGGAATCAGATGTGCGGAATAAGAGATGGGGAATCAAAGGCAGGGAATCAGAATTAGAAGCAGGGAATCAGAGGCCGGGAATCAGAGGCCGGAATCAGATGCCGGGAATAAGAGGCCGGGAATCAGAGGTGGGGAATCAGAGTCCGGGAATCAGAGATGGGGATTCAGAGGAGGGGAATGAGAAATGGGGAATCAGAGGCGGGGAATCAGAGGCGGGGAAACAGAGGCGGGGAATCAGATATGGGGAATCAGAGGTGGCGAATCAAAGGCGGTGAATAAGAGATGGGGAATCAGTGGCCGGGAATCAGAGGCAGGGAATCAAACACGGGGAATCAGAGGCGGGGAATCAGAATTGGGGAATCAGAGATGGGGAATCAGAGATGGGGAATCAGAGGCGGGGAATCAGACGCGGGGAATCAGAGGTGGTGAATCAGAGATGTGGAATCAGAGGCGGGGAATCAGAGGCAGGGAATCAGACGCGGGGAATAAGAGGCGGGGAATCATAGCTGGCGAATCAGAGGCGGGGAATCAGAGTCGGGGAATCAGAGGTGGGGAATCAGAGGCGGGGAATCAGATATTGGGAATCAGAGGTGGGGAATCAGAGGCGGGGAAACAGAGGTGGGGAATCAGATATGCGGTATCAGAGGTGGGGAATCAGAGGTTGTGAATCAGAGATGGGGAATCAGAGGCGGGGAATCAGAGGCCGGTAATCAGACGCGGGGAATCAGAGGCGGGGAATCAGAGCTTGGAAATTAGAGGCAGGGAATCAGAGTTGGGGATTCAGAGGCGGGGAATCAGATATGGGGAAACAGAGGCGGGGAATCAGAGGCGGGCAAATAGAGGCGGGGATCAGATATGGGGAAACAGAGGCGGGGAATCAGAGGCGGGGAAACAGAGGCGAGGAATCAGATATGGGGAATCAGAGGTGGGGAATCAGAGGTTGGGAATCAGAGGCTGGGAATCAGAGGCTGGGAATCAGATGCATGGAATCAGATGCGGGGAATCAGAGGCGGGGAATCAGAGCTGGGGAATCAGAGGTGGGGAATCAAAGTTGGGGAATCAGAGGCCGGGACTTAGATATGGGGAAACAGAGGCGGGGAATCAGAGGCGGGGAAACAGAGGCGGGGAATCAGATATGGGGAATCAGAGGTGGGGAATCAGAGGCAGGGAATTAGATTTGCGGAATCAGAGATGGGGAATCAGAAGCAGGGAATCAGAGACCGGGAATCAGAGGCCGGAATCAGATGCCGGGAATAAGAGGCCGGGAATCAGAGGTGGGGAATCAGAGTCCGGGAATCAGAGATGGGGAATCAGAGGCGGGGAATCAGAGGCGGGGAAACAGAGGCGAGGAATCAGATATGGGGAATCAGAGGTGGCGAATCAAAGGCGGTGAATCAGCGATGGGGAATCAGAGGCGGGGAATCAGAGGCAGGGAATCAAACACGAGGAATCAGAGGCGGGGAATCAGAGCTGGGGAATCAGAGGCGGGGAATCAGAGTTGGGGAATCAGAGGCGGGGAATCAGAGCTGGGGAATCAGAGGTGGGGATCAGAGTCGGGGAATCAGAGGCAGGGTTCAGATGTGCGGAATCAATGATGGGGAATCAAAGGTGGGGAATCAGAGGCTGTGAATCAGAGATGGGGAATCAGAGGCAGGGAATCAGAGGCAAGAAATCAGACACGGGGTTTCAGAGGCTGGGAATCAGACGGGGGAATCAAAGGCGGGGAATCAGAGCTGGGGAATCAGAGGCAGGGAATCAGAGTTGGGGATTCAGAGGCGGGGAATCAGATATGGGGAAACAGAGGCGGGGAATCAAAGGCGGGCCAACAGAGGCGGGGAATTAGATATGGGGAATCAGAGGTGGGGAATCAGAGGTGGTGAATCAGAGATGGGGAATCACAGGCGGGGAATCAGAGGCAGGGAATAGAACGCGGGGAATCAGAGGCAGGGAATCAGAGTTGGGGCATCAGAGGTTGGGAATTAGATATGGGGAAACAGAGGCGGGGAATCAGAGGCGGGGAAACAGAGGCGGGATATCAGATATGGGGAATCAGAGGTGGGGAATCATCGGCAGGGAATCAGATGTGCGGAATCAGAGATGGGGAATCAGAGGCAGGGAATCAGAATCAGAAGCGGGAAATCAGAGGCCGGGAATCAGATGCCGGGAATCAGATGCTGGGAAAAAGAGGCCGGGAATCAGAGGTGGGGAATCAGAGTCCGGGAATCAGAGATGGGGATTCAGAGGCGGGGAATGAGATATGGAGAATCAGAGGCGGGGAATCAGAGGCGGGGAAACAGAGGTGGGGAATCAGATATGTGGAATCAGAGGTGGCGAATCAAAGGCGGTGAATCAGAGATGGGGAATCAGAGGCCGGGAATCAGAGGCAGGGAATCAAACACGGGAAATCAGAGGCGGGGAATCAGAGCTGGGGAATCAGAGGCGGGGAATCAGAGTTGGGGAATCAGAGGCAGGGAATCAGATATGGGGAAACAGGGGCAGGGAATCAGAGGCGGGGAAACAGAGGTGGGGAATCAGATATGGGGAATCAGAGGTGTGGAATCAGAGGTTGGGAATCAGAGGCAGGGAATCAGAGGCGGGGAAACAGAGGCGGGGAATCAGATATGGGGAATCAGAGGTGGCGAATCAAAGGCGGTGAAAAAGAGATGGGGAATCAGGGCAGGGAATCAGAGGCAGGGAATCAAACACGGGGAATCAGAGCTGGGGAATCAGAGGCGGGGAATTAGAGTTGGGGAATCAGAGGAGTGGAATCAGAGGCGGGGAAACAGAGGCGGGGAATCAGATATGGGGAATCAGAGGTGGGGAATCAGAGGTTGGGAATCAGAGGAAGGGAATCAGAGGCGGGGAATCAGAGGCGGGGAATCAGAGGCAGGGAATCAGATGTGCGGAATCGGAGATGGGGAATCAGAGGCAGGGAATCAGAGGCGGGGAATCAGAGGCGGGGAATCAGAGGCCGGGAATCAGATATGGGGAAACAGACGTGGGGAATCAGAGGCGGGGAAACAGAGGCGGGGATTCAGATATGCGGAATCAGAGGTGGGGAATCAGAGGTTGGGAATCAGAGGCAGGGAATCAGAGGCTTGGAATCAGATGCAGGGAATCAGATGCGGGGAATCAGAGGCGGGGAATCAGAGCTGGGGAAACAGAGGTGGGGAATCAGAGTTGGGGAATCAGAGGCGGGGACTTAGATATTGGGAAACAGAGGCGGGGAATCAGAGGCAAGGAAACAGAGGCGGGGAGTCAGATATGGGGAATCAGAGGTGGGGAATCAGAGGCAGGGAATCAGATGTGCGGAATCAGAGATGGGGAATCAGAGGCAGGGAATCAGAATCAGAAGCAGGGAATCAGAGGCCGGGAATCAGAGGCCTGAATCAGATGCCGGGAATAAGAGGCCGGGAATCAGAGGTGGGGAATCAGAGTCCGGGAATCAGAGGCGGGGAAACAGAGGCGGGGAATCAGATATGGGGAATCAGAGGTGGCGAATCAAAGGCGGTGAATCAGAGATGGGGAATCAGAGGCCGGGAATCAGAGGCAGGGAATCAAACACGGGGAATCAGAGGAGGGGCATCAGAGCTGGGGAATCAGAGGCGGGGAATCAGAGTTGGGGAATCAGAGGCGGGGAATCAGAGCTGGGGAATCAGAGTTGGGGAATCAGAGTCGGGGAATCAGAGGCAGGGAATCGGATGTGCGGAATCAGAGATGGGGAATCAGAGGTGGGGAATCAGAGGCAGGTTATCAGACACGGGGATTCAGAGGCTGGGAATCAGACGGGGGGAATCTAAGGCGGGGAATGAAGCTGGGGATTCAGAGGCAGGGAATCAGAGTTGGGGATTCAGAGGCGGGGAATCAGATATGGGGAAACAGAGGCGGGGAATCAGAGGCGGGCAAACAGAGGCGGGGAATTAGATATGGGGAATCAGTGGTGGGGAATCAGAGGTGGTGAATCAGAGATGGGGAATCACAGGCGGGGAATCAGAGGCAGGGAATAGAACGCGGGGAATCAGAGGCAGGGAATCAGAGCTGGGGAATCAGAGGCGGGGAATCATAGTTGGGAATCAGAGGCGGGGAATCAGATATGGGGAAACAGAGGCGGGGAATCAGGGGCGGGGAAACAGAGGCGGGGAATCAGATATGGGGAATCGAATGCGGGGAAGCAGAGGCGGGGAATCAGAGCTGGGGAATCAGAGGCGGGGAATCAGAGTTGGGGCATCAGAGATTGGGAATTAGATATGGGGTAACAGAGGCGGGGAATCAGAGGCGTGGAAACAGAGGCGGGGAATCAGATATGGGGAATCAGAGGTGGGGAATCAGAGGCAGGTAATCAGATGTGCGGAATCAGAGATGGGGAATCAGAGGCAGGGAATCAGAATCAGAAGCGGGGAGTCAGAGGCCGGGAATCAGAGGCCTGGAATCAGATGCTGGGAATAAGAGGCCGGGAATCAGAGGTGGGGAATCAGAGACCGGGAATCAGAGATGGGGATTCAGAGGCGGGGAATGAGATATGGAGAATCAGAGGCGGGGAATCAGAGGCGGGGAAACAGAGGTGGGGAATTAGATATGGGGAATCAGAGGTGGCGAATCAAAGGCGGTGAATCAGAGATGGGGAATCAGAGGCGGGGAATCAGAGGCAGGGAATCAAACACGGGGAATCAGAGGTGGGGAATCAGAGCTGGGGGAATCAGAGGCTGGGAATCAAAGTTGTGGAATCAGAGGCAGGGAATCAGATATGGGGAAACAGGGGCGGGGAATCAGAGGCGGGGAAACAGAGGCGGGGAATCAGATATGGGGAATCAGAGGCGGGGAATTAGAGTTGGGGAATCAGAGGCGGGGAATCAGAGGTGGGGAAACAGAGGCGGGGAATCAAACACGGGGAATCAGAGGTGGGGAATCAGAGGTTGGGATTCAGAGGCAGGGAATCAGAGGCGGGGAATCAGAGGCGGGGAATCAGAGGCAGGGATTCAGATGTGCGGAATCGGAGATGGGGAATCAGAGGCAGGGAATCAGAGGCGGGGAATCAGAGGCGGGGAATCAGAGGCCGGGAATCAGATATGGGGAAACAGAGGCGGGGAATCAGAGGCGGGGAAACAGAGGCTGGGAATCAGATATGGGGAATCAGAGGTGGGGAATCAGAGGTTGGGAATCAGAGGCAGGGAATCAGAGGCTTGGAATCAGATGCAGGGAATCAGATGCGGGGAATCAGAGGCGGGGAATCAGAGCTGGGGAATCAGAGGTGGGGAATCAGAGTTGGGGAATCAGATGCGGGGACTTAGATATTGGGAAACAGAGGCGTTTAATCAGAGGCGGGGAAACAGAGGCGGGGAATCAGATATGGGGAATCAGAGATGGGGAATCAGAGGCAGGGAATCAGATGTGCGGAATCAGAGATGGGGAATCAAAGGCAGGGAATCAGAATCAGAAGCAGGGAATCAGAGGCCGGGAATCAGAGGCCGGAATCAGATGCCGGGAATAAGAGGCCGGGAATCTGAGGTGGGGAATCAGAGTCCGGGAATCAGAGATGGGGATTCAGAGGCGGGGAATGAGATATGGGGAATCAGAGGCGGGGAATCAGAGGCGGGGAAACAGAGGCGGGGAATCAGATATGGGGAATCAGAGGTGGCGAATCAGAGATGTGGAATCAGAGGCGGGGAATCAGACGCGGGGAAACAGAGGTGGTGAATCAGAGATGTGGAATCAGAGGCGGGGAATCAGAGGCAGGGAATCAGACGCGGGGAATCAGAGGCGGGGAATCATAGCTGGCGAATCAGAGGCGGGGAATGAGATATGTGGAATCAGAGGCGGGGAAGCAGAGGCGGGGAAACTGTGGCGAGGAATCAGATAAGGGGAATCAGAGGTGGCGAATCAAAGGCGGTGAATCAGAGATGGGGAATCAGAGGCGGGGAATCAGAGGCAGGGGATCAAACACGGGAATCAGAGGCGGGGAATCAGAGCTGGGGAATCAGAGGCGGGGAATCAGAGTTGGGGAATCAGAGGCGGGGAATCAGAGCTGGGGAATCAGAGGTGGGGAATCAGAGTCGGGGAATCAGAGGCAGGGAATCGGATGTGCGGAATCAGAGATGGGGAATCAGAGGTGGGGAATCAGAGGCAGGTTATCAGACACGGGGATTCAGAGGCTGGGAATCAGACGGGGGGAATCAAAGGCGGGGAATGAAGCTGGGGATTCAGAGGCAGGGAATCAGAGTTGGGGATTCAGAGGCGGGGAATCAGATATGGGGAAACAGAGGCGGGGAATCAGAGGCGGGCAAACAGAGGCGGGGAATTAGATATGGGGAATCAGTGGTGGGGAATCAAAGGTGGTGAATCAGAGATGGGGAATCACAGGCGGGGAATCAGAGGCAGGGAATAGAACGCGGGGAATCAGAGGCAGGGAATCAGAGCTGGGGAATCAGAGGCGGGGAATCATAGTTGGGAATCAGAGGCGGGGAATCAGATATGGGGAAACAGAGGCGGGGAATCAGGGGTGGGGAAACAGAGGCGGGGAATCAGATATGGGGAATCGAATGCGGGGAATCAGAGGCGGGGAATCAGAGCTGGGGAATCAGAGGCGGGGAATCAGAGTTGGGGCATCAGAGGTTGGGAATTAGATATGGGGTAACAGAGGCGGGGAATCAGAGGCGTGGAAACAGAGGCGGGGAATCAGATATGGGGAATCAGAGGTGGAGAATCAGAGGCAGGTAATCAGATGTGCGGAATCAGAGATGGGGAATCAGAGGCAGGGAATCAGAATCAGAAACGGGGAGTCAGAGGCCGGGAATCAGAGGCCTGGAATCAGATGCTGGGAATAAGAGGCCGGGAATCAGAGGTGGGGAATCAGAGTCCGGGAATCAGAGATGGGGATTCAGAGGCGGGGAATGAGATATGGAGAATCAGAGGCGGGGAATCAGAGGCGGGGAAACAGAGGTGGGGAATTAGATATGGGGAATCAGAGGTGGCGAATCAAAGGCGGTGAATCAGAGATGGGGAATCAGAGGCGGGGAATCAGAGGCAGGGAATCAAACACGGGGAATCAGAGGCGGGGAATCAGAGCTGGGGGAATCAGAGGCTGGGAATCAAAGTTGTGGAATCAGAGGCAGGGAATCAGATATGGGGAAACAGGGGCGGGGAATCAGAGGCGGGGAAACAGAGGCGGGGAATCAGATATGGGGAATCAGAGACGGGGAATTAGAGTTGGGGAATCAGAGGCGGGGAATCAGAGGTGGGGAAACAGAGGCGGGGAATCAAACACGGGGAATCAGAGGTGGGGAATCAGAGGTTGGGATTCAGAGGCAGGGAATCAGAGGCGGGGAATCAGAGGCGGGGAATCAGAGGCAGGGAATCAGATGTGCGGAATCGGAGTTGGGGAATCAGAGGCAGGGAATCAGAGGCGGGGAATCAGAGGCGGGGAATCAGAGGCCGGGAATCAGATATGGGGAAACAGAGGCGGGGAATCAGAGGCGGGGAAACAGAGGCTGGGAATCAGATATGGGGAATCAGAGGTGGGGAATCAGAGGTTGGGAATCAGAGGCAGGGAATCAGAGGCTTGGAATCAGATGCAGGGAATCAGATGCGGGGAATCAGAGGCGGGGAATCAGAGCTGGGGAATCAGAGGTGGGGAATCAGAGTTGGGGAATCAGATGCGGGGACTTAGATATTGGGAAACAGAGGCGTTTAATCAGAGGCGGGGAAACAGTGGCGGGGAATCAGATATGGGGAATCAGAGATGGGGAATCAGAGGCAGGGAATCAGATGTGCGGAATCAGAGATGGGGAATCAAAGGCAGGGAATCAGAATCAGAAGCAGGGAATCAGAGGCCGGGAATCAGAGGCCGGAATCAGATGCCGGGAATAAGAGGCCGGGAATCAGAGGTGGGGAATCAGAGTCTGGGAATCAGAGATGGGGATTCAGAGGCGGGGAATGAGATATGGGGAATCAGAGGCGGGGAATCAGAGGCGGGGAAACAGAGGCGGGGAATCAGATATGGGGAATCAGATGTGGCGAATCAAAGGCGGTGAATCAGAGATGGGGAATCAGAGGCCGGGAATCAGAGGCAGGGAATCAAACACGGGGAATCAGAGGCGGGGAATCAGAGCTGGGGAATCAGAGGCTGGGAATCAAAGTTGGGGAATCAGAGGCAGGGAATCAGATATGGGGAAACAGGGGCGGGGAATCAGAGGCGGGGAAACAGAGGCGGGGAATCAGATATGGGGAATCAGAGGCGGGGAATTAGAGTTGGGGAATCAGAGGCGGGGAATCAGAGGCGGGGAAACAGAGGCGGGGAATCAAACACGGGGAATCAGAGGTGGGGAATCAGAGGTTGGGAATCAGAGGCAGGGAATCAGAGGCGGGGAATCAGAGGCGGGGAATCAGAGGCAGGGAATCAGATGTGCGGAATCGGAGATGGGGAATCAGAGGCAGGGAATCCGAGGCGGGGAATCAGAGTCCAGGAATCAGATATGGGGAAACAGAGGCGGGGAATCAGAGGCGGGGAAACAGAGGCTGGGAATCAGATATGGGGAATCAGAGGTGGGGAATCAGAGGTTGGGAATCAGAGGCAGGGAATCAGAGGCTTGGAATCAGATGCAGGGAATCAGATGCAGGGAATCAGAGGCGGGGAATCAGAGCTGGGGAATCAGAGGTGGGGAATCAGAGTTGGGGAATCAGAGGCGGGGACTTAGATATTGGGAAACAGAGGCGGGGAATCAGAGGCGGGGAAACAGAGGCGGGGAATCAGATATGGGGAATCAGAGATGGGGATTCAGAGGCAGGGAATCAGATGTTCGGAATCAGAGATGGGGAATCAAAGGCAGGGAATCAGAATCAGAAGCAGGGAATCAGAGGCCGGGAATCAGAGGCCGGAATCAGATGCCGGGAATAAGAGGCTGGGAATCAGAGGTGGGGAATCAGAGTCCGGGAATCAGAGATGGGGAATCAGAGGCGGGGAATGAGATATGGGGAATCAGAGGCGGGGAATCAGAGGCGGGGAAACAGAGGCGAGGAATCAGATATGGGGAATCAGAGGTGGCGAATCAAAGGCGGTGAATCAGAGATGGGGAATCAGAGGCGGGGAATCAGAGGCAGGGAATCAAACACGGGGAATCAGAGGCGGGGAATCAGAGCTGGGGAATCAGAGGCGGGGAATCAGAGTTGGGGAATCAGAGGCGGGGAATCAGAGCTTGGGAATCAGAGGTGGGGATCAGAGTCGGGGAATCAGAGGCAGGGAATCAGATGTGCGGAATCCGAGATGGAGAATCAGAGGTGGGGAATCAGAGGCTGTGAATCAGAGATGGGGAATCAGAGGCGGGGAATCAGAGGCAGGAAATCAGACACGGGGATTCAGAGGCTGGGAATCAGACGGGGGGAATCAAAGGCGGGGAATCAGAGCTGGGGAATCAGAGGCAGGGAATCAGAGTTGGGGATTCAGAGGTGGGGAATCAGATATGGGGAAACAGAGGCGGGGAATCAGAGGTGGGCAAACAGAGGCGGGGAATTAGATATGGGGAATCAGAGGTGGGGAATCAGAGGTGGTGAATCAGAGATGGGGAATCACAGGCGGGGAATCAGAGGCGGGGAATCAGAGGCGGGGAAACAGAGGCGGGAAATCAGATATGGGGAATCAGAGGTGGGGAATCAGAGGCAGGGAATCAGATGTGCGGAATCAGAGATGGGGAATCAGAGGCAGCGAATCAGAATCAGAAGCGGGGAATCAGAGGCCGGGAATCAGAGGCCGGGAATCAGATGCTGGGAATATGAGGCCGGGAATCAGAGGTGGGGAATCAGAGTCCGGGAATCAGAGATGGGGATTCAGAGGCGGAAAATGAGATATGGAGAATCAGAGGCGGGGAATCAGAGGCGGGGAAAGAGAGGTGGGGAATCAGATATGTGGAATCAGAGGTGGCGAATCAAAGGTGGTGAATCAGAGATGGGGAATCAGAGGCGGGGAATCAGAGGCAGGGAATCAAACACGGGAAATCAGGGGCGGGGAATCAGAGCTGGGGAATCAGAGGCGGGGAATCAGAGTTGGGGAATCAGAGGCAGGGAATCAGATATGGGGAAACAAGGGCAGGGAATCAGAGGCGGGGAAACAGAGGCGGGGAATCAGATATGGGGAATCAGAGGTGTGGAATCAGAGGTTGGGAATCAGAGGCAGCGAATCAGAGGCGGCAAAACAGAGGCGGGGAATCAGCTATGGGGAATCAGAGGTGGCGAATCAAAGGCGGTGAAACAGAGATGGGGAATCAGGGCAGGGAATCAGAGGCAGGGAATCAAACACGGGGAATCAGAGCTGGGGAATCAGAGGCGGGGAATTAGAGTTGGGGAATCAGAGGAGGGGAATCAGAGGCGGGGAAACAGAGGCGGGGAATCAGAGCTGGGGAATCAGAGGTGGGGAATCAGAGGTTCGGAATCAGATGCGGGGAATCAGAGGTGGGGAATCAGAGGCAGGGAATCAGATGTGCGGAATCGGAGATGGGGAATCAGAGGTAGGGAATCAGAGGTGGGGAATCAGAGGCGGGGAATAAGAGGCCGGGAATCAGATATGGGGAAACAGAGGTGGGGAATCAGAGGCGGGGAAACAGAGGCGGGGAATCAGATATGGAGAATCAGAGGTGGGGAATCAAAGGTTGGGAATCAGAGGCAGGGAATCAGAGGCTTGGAATCAGATGCAGGGAATCAGATGCGGGGAATCAGAGGCGGGGAATCAGAGCTGGGGAATCAGAGGTGGGGAATCAGAGTTGGGGAATCAGAGGAGGGGACTTAGATATTGGGAAACAGAGGCGGGGAATCAGAGGCGGGGAAACAGAGGCGGGGAGTCAGATATGGGGAATCAGAGGTGGGGAATCAGAGGCAGGGAATCAGATGTGCGGAATCAGAGATGGGGAATCAGAGGCAGGGAATCAGAGGCGGGGAATCAGAGGCGGGGAATCAGAGGCCGGGAATCAGATATGGGGAAACAGAGGCGGGGAATCAGAGGCGGGGAAACAGAGGCTGGGAATCAGATATGGGGAATCAGAGGTGGGGAATCAGAGGTTGGGAATCAGAGGCAGGGAATCAGAGGCTTGGAATCAGATGCAGGGAATCAGATGCGGGGAATCAGAGGCGGGGAATCAGAGCTGGGGAATCAGAGGTGGGGAATCAGAGTTGGGGAATCAGATGCGGGGACTTAGATATTGGGAAACAGAGGCGTTTAATCAGAGGCGGGGAAACAGAGGCGGGGAATCAGATATGGGGAATCAGAGATGGGGAATCAGAGGCAGGGAATCAGATGTGCGGAATCAGAGATGGGGAATCAAAGGCAGGGAATCAGAATCAGAAGCAGGGAATCAGAGGCCGGGAATCAGAGGCCGGAATCAGATGCCGGGAATAAGAGGCCGGGAATCTGAGGTGGGGAATCAGAGTCCGGGAATCAGAGATGGGGATTCAGAGGCGGGGAATGAGATATGGGGAATCAGAGGCGGGGAATCAGAGGCGGGGAAACAGAGGCGGGGAATCAGATATGGGGAATCAGAGGTGGCGAATCAGAGATGTGGAATCAGAGGCGGGGAATCAGACGCGGGGAAACAGAGGTGGTGAATCAGAGATGTGGAATCAGAGGCGGGGAATCAGAGGCAGGGAATCAGACGCGGGGAATCAGAGGCGGGGAATCATAGCTGGCGAATCAGAGGCGGGGAATGAGATATGTGGAATCAGAGGCGGGGAATCAGAGGCGGGGAAACTGTGGCGAGGAATCAGATAAGGGGAATCAGAGGTGGCGAATCAAAGGCGGTGAATCAGAGATGGGGAATCAGAGGCGGGGAATCAGAGGCAGGGGATCAAACACGGGAATCAGAGGCGGGGAATCAGAGCTGGGGAATCAGAGGCGGGGAATCAGAGTTGGGGAATCAGAGGCGGGGAATCAGAGCTGGGGAATCAGAGGTGGGGAATCAGAGTCGGGGAATCAGAGGCAGGGAATCGGATGTGCGGAATCAGAGATGGGGAATCAGAGGTGGGGAATCAGAGGCAGGTTATCAGACACGGGGATTCAGAGGCTGGGAATCAGACGGGGGGAATCAAAGGCGGGGAATGAAGCTGGGGATTCAGAGGCAGGGAATCAGAGTTGGGGATTCAGAGGCGGGGAATCAGATATGGGGAAACAGAGGCGGGGAATCAGAGGCGGGCAAACAGAGGCGGGGAATTAGATATGGGGAATCAGTGGTGGGGAATCAGAGGTGGTGAATCAGAGATGGGGAATCACAGGCGGGGAATCAGAGGCAGGGAATAGAACGCGGGGAATCAGAGGCAGGGAATCAGAGCTGGGGAATCAGAGGCGGGGAATCATAGTTGGGAATCAGAGGCGGGGAATCAGATATGGGGAAACAGAGGCGGGGAATCAGGGGCGGGGAAACAGAGGCGGGGAATCAGATATGGGGAATCGAATGCGGGGAATCAGAGGCGGGGAATCAGAGGCGGGGAATCAGAGGCGGGGAATCAGAGGCCGGGAATCAGATATGGGGAAACAGAGGCGGGGAATCAGAGGCGGGGAAACAGAGGCTGGGAATCAGATATGGGGAATCAGAGGTGGGGAATCAGAGGTTGGGAATCAGAGGCAGGGAATCAGAGGCTTGGAATCAGATGCAGGGAATCAGATGCGGGGAATCAGAGGCGGGGAATCAGAGCTGGGGAATCAGAGGTGGGGAATCAGAGTTGGGGAATCAGATGCGGGGACTTAGATATTGGGAAACAGAGGCGTTTAATCAGAGGCGGGGAAACAGAGGCGGGGAATCAGATATGGGGAATCAGAGATGGGGAATCAGAGGCAGGGAATCAGATGTGCGGAATCAGAGATGGGGAATCAAAGGCAGGGAATCAGAATCAGAAGCAGGGAATCAGAGGCCGGGAATCAGAGCTGGGGAATCAGAGGCGGGGAATCAGAGTTGGGGCATCAGAGGTTGGGAATTAGATATGGGGTAACAGAGGCGGGGAATCAGAGGCGTGGAAACAGAGGCGGGGAATCAGATATGGGGAATCAGAGGTGGGGAATCAGAGGCAGGTAATCAGATGTGCGGAATCAGAGATGGGGAATCAGAGGCAGGGAATCAGAATCAGAAACGGGGAGTCAGAGGCCGGGAATCAGAGGCCTGGAATCAGATGCTGGGAATAAGAGGCCGGGAATCAGAGGTGGGGAATCAGAGTCCGGGAATCAGAGATGGGGATTCAGAGGCGGGGAATGAGATATGGAGAATCAGAGGCGGGGAATCAGAGGCGGGGAAACAGAGGTGGGGAATTAGATATGGGGAATCAGAGGTGGCGAATCAAAGGCGGTGAATCAGAGATGGGGAATCAGAGGCGGGGAATCAGAGGCAGGGAATCAAACACGGGGAATCAGAGGCGGGGAATCAGAGCTGGGGGAATCAGAGGCTGGGAATCAAAGTTGTGGAATCAGAGGCAGGGAATCAGATATGGGGAAACAGGGGCGGGGAATCAGAGGCGGGGAAACAGAGGCGGGGAATCAGATATGGGGAATCAGAGACGGGGAATTAGAGTTGGGGAATCAGAGGCAGGGAATCAGAGGCAGGGAATCAGAGGCGGGGAATCAGAGGCGGGGAATCAGAGGCAGGGAATCAGATGTGCGGAATCGGAGTTGGGGAATCAGAGGCAGGGAATCAGAGGCGGGGAATCAGAGGCGGGGAATCAGAGGCCGGGAATCAGATATGGGGAAACAGAGGCGGGGAATCAGAGGCGGGGAAACAGAGGCTGGGAATCAGATATGGGGAATCAGAGGTGGGGAATCAGAGGTTGGGAATCAGAGGCAGGGAATCAGAGGCTTGGAATCAGATGCAGGGAATCAGATGCGGGGAATCAGAGGCGGGGAATCAGAGCTGGGGAATCAGAGGTGGGGAATCAGAGTTGGGGAATCAGATGCGGGGACTTAGATATTGGGAAACAGAGGCGTTTAATCAGAGGCGGGGAAACAGAGGCGGGGAATCAGATATGGGGAATCAGAGATGGGGAATCAGAGGCAGGGAATCAGATGTGCGGAATCAGAGATGGGGAATCAAAGGCAGGGAATCAGAATCAGAAGCAGGGAATCAGAGGCCGGGAATCAGAGGCCGGAATCAGATGCCGGGAATAAGAGGCCGGGAATCAGAGGTGGGGAATCAGAGTCTGGGAATCAGAGATGGGGATTCAGAGGCGGGGAATGAGATATGGGGAATCAGAGGCGGGGAATCAGAGGCGGGGAAACAGAGGCGGGGAATCAGATATGGGGAATCAGATGTGGCGAATCAAAGGCGGTGAATCAGAGATGGGGAATCAGAGGCCGGGAATCAGAGGCAGGGAATCAAACACGGGGAATCAGAGGCGGGGAATCAGAGCTGGGGAATCAGAGGCTGGGAATCAAAGTTGGGGAATCAGAGGCAGGGAATCAGATATGGGGAAACAGGGGCGGGGAATCAGAGGCGGGGAAACAGAGGCGGGGAATCAGATATGGGGAATCAGAGGCGGGGAATTAGAGTTGGGGAATCAGAGGCGGGGAATCAGAGGCGGGGAAACAGAGGCGGGGAATCAAACACGGGGAATCAGAGGTGGGGAATCAGAGGCAGGGAATCAGAGGCGGGGAATCAGAGGCGGGGAATCAGAGGCAGCGAATCAGATGTGCGGAATCGGAGATGGGGAATCAGAGGCAGGGAATCAGAGGCGGGGAATCAGAGTCCAGGAATCAGATATGGGGAAACAGAGGCGGGGAATCAGAGGCGGGGAAACAGAGGCTGGGAATCAGATATGGGGAATCAGAGGTGGGGAATCAGAGGTTGGGAATAAGAGGCAGCGAATCAGATGTGCGGAATCGGAGATGGGGAATCAGAGGCTTGGAATCAGATGCAGGGAATCAGATGCAGGGAATCAGAGGCGGGGAATCAGAGCTGGGGAATCAGAGGTGGGGAATCAGAGTTGGGGAATCAGAGGCGGGGACTTAGATATTGGGAAACAGAGGCGGGGAATCAGAGGCGGGGAAACAGAGGCGGGGAATCAGATATGGGGAATCAGAGATGGGGATTCAGAGGCAGGGAATCAGATGTTCGGAATCAGAGATGGGGAATCAAAGGCAGGGAATCAGAATCAGAAGCAGGGAATCAGAGGCCGGGAATCAGAGGCCGGAATCAGATGCCGGGAATAAGAGGCTGGGAATCAGAGGTGGGGAATCAGAGTCCGGGAATCAGAGATGGGGAATCAGAGGCGGGGAATGAGATATGGGGAATCAGAGGCGGGGAATCAGAGGCGGGGAAACAGAGGCGAGGAATCAGATATGGGGAATCAGAGGTGGCGAATCAAAGGCGGTGAATCAGAGATGGGGAATCAGAGGCGGGGAATCAGAGGCAGGGAATCAAACACGGGGAATCAGAGGCGGGGAATCAGAGCTGGGGAATCAGAGGCGGGGAATCAGAGTTGGGGAATCAGAGGCGGGGAATCAGAGCTTGGGAATCAGAGGTGGGGATCAGAGTCGGGGAATCAGAGGCAGGGAATCAGATGTGCGGAATCCGAGATGGGGAATCAGAGGTGGGGAATCAGAGGCTGTGAATCAGAGATGGGGAATCAGAGGCGGGGAATCAGAGGCAGGAAATCAGACACGGGGATTCAGAGGCTGGGAATCAGACGGGGGGAATCAAAGGCGGGGAATCAGAGCTGGGGAATCAGAGGCAGGGAATCAGAGTTGGGGATTCAGAGGTGGGGAATCAGATATGGGGAAACAGAGGCGGGGAATCAGAGGTGGGCAAACAGAGGCGGGGAATTAGATATGGGGAATCAGAGGTGGGGAATCAGAGGTGGTGAATCAGAGATGGGGAATCACAGGCGGGGAATCAGAGGCGGGGAATCAGAGGCGGGGAAACAGAGGCGGGAAATCAGATATGGGGAATCAGAGGTGGGGAATCAGAGGCAGGGAATCAGATGTGCGGAATCAGAGATGGGGAATCAGAGGCAGCGAATCAGAATCAGAAGCGGGGAATCAGAGGCCGGGAATCAGAGGCCGGGAATCAGATGCTGGGAATATGAGGCCGGGAATCAGAGGTGGGGAATCAGAGTCCGGGAATCAGAGATGGGGATTCAGAGGCGGAAAATGAGATATGGAGAATCAGAGGCGGGGAATCAGAGGCGGGGAAAGAGAGGTGGGGAATCAGATATGTGGAATCAGAGGTGGCGAATCAAAGGTGGTGAATCAGAGATGGGGAATCAGAGGCGGGGAATCAGAGGCAGGGAATCAAACACGGGAAATCATGGGCGGGGAATCAGAGCTGGGGAATCAGAGGCGGGGAATCAGAGTTGGGGAATCAGAGGCAGGGAATCAGATATGGGGAAACAAGGGCAGGGAATCAGAGGCGGGGAAACAGAGGCGGGGAATCAGATATGGGGAATCAGAGGTGTGGAATCAGAGGTTGGGAATCAGAGGCAGCGAATCAGAGGCGGCAAAACAGAGGCGGGGAATCAGATATGGGGAATCAGAGGTGGCGAATCAAAGGCGGTGAAACAGAGATGGGGAATCAGGGCAGGGAATCAGAGGCAGGGAATCAAACACGGGGAATCAGAGCTGGGGAATCAGAGGCGGGGAATTAGAGTTGGGGAATCAGAGGAGGGGAATCAGAGGCGGGGAAACAGAGGCGGGGAATCAGATATGGGGAATCAGAGGTGGGGAATCAGAGGTTCGGAATCAGAGGCAGGGAATCAGAGGTGGGGAATCAGAGGCAGGGAATCAGATGTGCGGAATCGGAGATGGGGAATCAGAGGTAGGGAATCAGAGGTGGGGAATCAGAGGCGGGGAATAAGAGGCCGGGAATCAGATATGGGGAAACAGAGGTGGGGAATCAGAGGCGGGGAAACAGAGGCGGGGAATCAGATATGGAGAATCAGAGGTGGGGAATCAGAGGTTGGGAATCAGGGGCAGGGAATCAGAGGCTTGGAATCAGATGCAGGGAATCAGATGCGGGGAATCAGAGGCGGGGAATCAGAGCTGGGGAATCAGAGGTGGGGAATCAGAGTTGGGGAATCAGAGGAGGGGACTTAGATATTGGGAAACAGAGGCGGGGAATCAGAGGCGGGGAAACAGAGGCGGGGAGTCAGATATGGGGAATCAGAGGTGGGGAATCAGAGGCAGGGAATCAGATGTGCGGAATCAGAGATGGGGAATCAGAGGCAGGGAATCAGAATCAGAAGCAGGGAATCAGAGGCCGGGAATCAGAGGCCGGAATCAGATGCCGGGAATAAGAGGCCGGGAATCAGAGGTGGGGAATCAGAGTCGGGGAATCAGAGATGGGGATTCAGAGGCGGGGAATGAGATATGGGGAATCAGAGGCGGGGAATCAGAGGCGGGGAAACAGATGCGGGGAATCAGATATGGGGAATCAGACGTGGCGAATCAAAGGCGGTGAATCAGAGATGGGGAATCAGAGGCCGGGAATCAGAGGCAGGGAATCAAACACGGGGAATCAGAGGCGGGGAATCAGAGCTGGGGAATCAGAGGCGGGGAATCAGAGTTGGGGAATCAGAGGCGGGGAAGCAGAGGCAGGGAATCAGACGCGGGGATTCAGAGGCGGGGAATCATAGTTGGGAATCAGAGGCGGATAATCAGATATGGGGAAACAGAGGCGGGGAATCAGGGGCGGGGAAACAGAGGCGGGGAATCAGATATGGGGAATCGGATGCGGGGAATCAGAGGCGGGGAATCAGAGCTGTGGAATCAGAGGCGGGGAATCAGAGTTGTGGCATCAGAGGTGAGGAATTAGATATGGGGAAACAGAGGCGGGGAATCAGAGGCGTGGAAACAGAGGCAGGGAATCAGATTTGGGGAATCAGACATGGGGAATCAGAGGCAGGTAATCAGATGTGCGGAATCAGAGATGGGGAATCAGAGGCAGGGAATCAGAATCAGAAGCGGGGAGTCAGAGGCCCGGAATCAGAGGCCTGGAATCAGATGCTGGGAATAAGAGGCCGGGAATCAGAGGTGGGGAATCAGAGTCCGGGAATCAGAGATGGGGAGTCAGAGGCGGGGAATGAGATATGGAGAATCAGAGGCGGGGAATCAGAGGCGGGGAAACAGAGGTGGGGAATCAGATATGGGGAATCAGAGGTGGCGAATCAAAGGCGGTGAATCAGAGATGGGGAATCAGAGGCGGGGAATCAGAGGCAGGGAATCAAACACGGGGAATCAGAGGCGGGGAATCAGAGCTGGGGAATCAGAGGCTGGGAATCAAAGTTGGGGAATCAGAGTCAGGGAATCAGATATGGGGAAACAGGGGCGGGGAATCAGAGGCGGGGAAACAGAGGCGGGGAATCAGATATGGGGAATCGGAGGCGGGGAATTAGAGTTGGGGAATCAGAGGCGGGGAATCAGTGGTGGGGAAACAGAGGCGGGGAATCAAACACGGGGAATCAGAGGTGGGGAATCAGAGGTTGGAAATCAGAGGCAGGGAATCAGCGGCGGGGAATCAGAGGCGGGGAATCAGAGGCAGGGAATCAGATCTGCGGAATCGGTGATGGGGAATCAGAGGCAGGGAATCAGAGGCTGGGAATCAGAGGCCGGGAATCAGATATGGGGAAACAGAGGCGGGGAATCAGAGGCGGGGAAACAGAGGCTGGGAATCAGATATGGGGAATCAGAGGTGGGGAATCAGAGGTTGGGAATCAGAGGCAGGGGATCAGAGGCTTGGAATCAGAGGCGGGGAATCAGAGGCGGGGAATGAGAGGCAGGGAATCAGATGTGCGGAATCGGAGATGGGGTATCAGAGGCAGGGAATCAGAGGCGGGGAATCAGAGGCGGGGAATCAGAGGCCGGGAATCAGATATGGGGAAACAGAAGCGGGGAATCAGAGGCGGGGAAACAGAGGCTGGGAATAAGGTATGGGGAATCAGATGTGGGGAATCAGAGGCGGGGAATCAGAGCTGGGGAATCAGAGGTGGGGAATCAAAGTTGGGGAATCAGAGGCGGGGACTTAGATATGGGGAAACAGAGGCGGGGAATCAGAGACGGGGAAACAGAGGCGGGGATTCAGATATGGGGAATCAGAGGCGGGGAATCAGAGGCGGGGAAACAGAGGCGAGGAATCAGATATGGGGAATCAGAGGTGGGGAATCAGAGGTTGGGAATCAGATGCTGGGAATCAGAGGCTGGGAATCAGATGCATTGAATCAGATGCGGGGAATAAGAGGCGGGGAATCAGAGCTGGGGAATCAGAGGTGGGGAATCAAAGTTGGGGAATCAGAGGCCGGGACTTAGATATGGGGAAACAGAGGCGGGGAATCAGAGGCGGGGAAATAGAGGCGGGGAATCAGATATGGGGAATCAGAGGTGGGGAATCAGAGGCAGGGAATTAGATTTGAGGAATCAGAGATGGGGAATCAGAAGCAGGGAATCAGAGACCGGGAATCAGAGGCCGGAATCAGATGCCGGGAATAAGAGGCCGGGAATCAGAGGTGGGGAATCAGAGTCCGGGAATCAGAGATGGGGAATCAGAGGCGGGGAATGAGATATGGGGTATCAGAGGCGGGGAATCAGAGGCGGGGAAACAGAGGCGAGGAAACAGATATGGGGAATCAGAGGTGGCGAATCAAAGGCGGTGAATCAGAGATGGGGAATCAGAGGCGGGGAATCAGAGGCAGGGAATCAAACACGGGGAATCAGAGGCGGGGAATCAGAGCTGGGGAATCAGAGGCGGGGAATCAGAGTTGGGGAATCAGAGGCGGGGAATCAGAGCTGGGGAATCAGAGGTGGGGATCAGAGTCGGGGAATCAGAGGCAGGGAATCAGATGTGCGGAATCAGAGATGGCGAATCAGAGGTGGGGAATCAGAGGCTGTGAATCAGAGATGGGGAATCAGAGGCGGGGAATCAGAGGCAAGAAATCAGACACGGGGTTTCAGAGGCTGGGAATCAGACGGGGGAATCAAAGGCGGGGAATCAGAGCTGGGGAATCAGAGGCAGGGAATCAGAGTTGGGGATTCAGAGGCGGGGAATCAGATATGGGGAAACAGAGGCGGGGAATCAGAGGCGGGCAAACAGAGGCGGGGAATTAGATATGGGGAATCAGATGTGGGGAATCAGAGGTGGTGAATCAGAGATGGGGAATAACAGGCCAATCAGAGGCAGGGAATAGAACGCGGGGAATCAGAGGCAGGGAATCAGAGTTGGGGCATCGGAGGTTGGGAATTAGATATGGGGAAACAGAGGCGGGGAATCAGAGGCGGGGAAACAGAGGCGGGATATCAGATATGGGGAATCAGAGGTGGGGAATCAGAGGCAGGGAATCAGATGTGCGGAATCAGAGATGGGGAATCAGAGGCAGGGAATAAGAATCAGAAGCGGGGAATCAGAGGTGGGGAAACAGAGGCGGGATATCAGATATGCGGAATCAGAGGTGGGGAATCAGAGGCAGGGAATCAGATGTGCGGAATCAGAGATGGGGAATCAGAGGCAGGGAATCAGAATCAGAGGCGGGGAATCAGAGGTGGGGAAACAGAGGTGGGGAATCAGATATGTGGAATCAGAGGTGGCGAATCAAAGGCGGTGAATCAGAGATGGGGAATCAGAGGCCGGGAATCAGAGGCAGGGAATCAAATACGGGAAATCAGAGGCGGGGAATCAGAGCTGGGGAATCAGAGGCGGGGAATCAGAGTTGGGGAATCAGAGGCAGGGAATCAGATATGGGGAAACTGGGGCAGGGAATCAGAGGCGGGGAAACAGAGGCGGGGAATCAGATATGGGGAATCAGAGGTGGCGAATCAAAGGCGGTGAAAAAGAGATGGGGAATCAGGGCAGGGAATCAGAGGCAGGGAATCAAACACGGGGAATCAGAGCTGGTGAATCAGAGGCGGGGAATTAGAGTTGGGGAATCAGAGGAGGGGAATCAGAGGCGGGGAAACAGAGGCGGGGAATCAGATATCGGGAATCAGAGGTGGGGAATCAGAGGTTGGGAATCAGAGGCAGGGAATCAGAGGCGGGGAATCAGAGGCGGGGAATCAGAGGCAGGGAATGAGATGTGCGGAATCGGAGATGGGGAATCAGAGGCAGGGAATCAGAGGCGGGGAATCAGAGGCGGGGAATCAGAGGCCGGGAATCAGATATGGGGAAACAGAGGTGGGGAATCAGAGGCGGGGAAACAGAGGCGGGGATTCAGATATGGGGAATCAGAAGTGGTGAATCAGAGGTTGGGAATCAGAGGCAGGGAATCGGAGGCTTGGAATCAGATGCAGGGAATCAGATGCGGGGAATCAGGGGCGGGGAATCAGAGCTGGGGAAACAGAGGTGGGGAATCAGAGGCCGGGAATCAGATGCTGGGAATAAGAGGCCGGGAATCAGAGGTGGGGAATCAGAGTCCGGGAATCAGAGATGGGGATTCAGAGGCGGAAAATGAGATATGGAGAATCAGAGGCGGGGAATCAGAGGCGGGGAAACAGAGGTGGGGAATCTGATATGTGGAATCAGAGGTGGCGAATCAAAGGCGGTGAATCAGAGATGGGGAATCAGAGGCGGGGAATCAGAGGCAGGGAATCAAACACGGGATATCAGGGGTGGGGAATCAGAGCTGGGGAATCAGAGGCGGGGAATCAGAGTTGGGGAATCAGAGGCAGGGAATCAGATATGGGGAAACAAGGGCAGGGAATCAGAGGCGGGGAAACAGAGGCGGGGAATCAGATATGGGGAATCAGAGGTGTGGAATCAGAGGTTGGGAATCAGAGGCAGCGAATCAGAGGCGGCGAAACAGAGGCGGGGAATCAGATATGGGGAATCAGAGGTGGCGAATCAAAGGCGGTGAAACAGAGATGGGGAATCAGGGCAGGGAATCAGAGGCAGGGAATCAAACACGGGGAATCAGAGCTGGGGAATCAGAGGCGGGGAATTAGAGTTGGGGAATCAGAGGAGGGGAATCAGAGGCGGGGAAACAGAGGCGGGGAATCAGATATGGGGAATCAGAGGTGGGGAATCAGAGGTTCGGAATCAGAGGCAGGGAATCAGAGGTGGGGAATCAGAGGCAGGGAATCAGATGTGCGGAATCGGAGATGGGGAATCAGTGGTAGGGAATCAGAGGTGGGGAATCAGAGGCGGGGAATAAGAGGCCGGGAATCAGATATGGGGAAACAGAGGTGGGGAATCAGAGGCGGGGAAACAGAGGCGGGGAATCAGATATGAAGAATCAGAGGTGGGGAATCAGAGGTTGGGAATCAGAGGCATGGAATCAGAGGCTTGGAATCAGATGCAGGGAATCAGATGCGGGGAATCAGAGGCGGGGAATCAGAGCTGGGGAATCAGAGGTGGGGAATCAGAGTTGGGGAATCAGAGGAGGGGACTTAGATATTGGGAAACAGAGGCGGGGAATCAGAGGCGGGGAAACAGGGGCGGGGAGTCAGATATGGGGAATCAGAGGTGGGGAATCAGAGGCAGGGAATCAGATGTGCGGAATCAGAGATGGGGAATCAGAGGCAGGGAATCAGAATCAGAAGCAGGGAATCAGAGGCCGGGAATCAGAGGCCGGAATCAGATGCCGGGAATAAGAGGCCGGGAATCAAAGGTGGGGAATCAGAGTCGGGGAATCAGAGATGGGGATTCAGAGGCGGGGAATGAGATATGGGGAATCAGAGGCGGAGAATCAGAGGCGGGGAAACAGATGCGGGGAATCAGATATGGGGAATCAGAGGTGGCGAATCAAAGGCGGTGAATCAGAGATGGGGAATCAGAGGCCGGGAATCAGAGGCAGGGAATCAAACACGGGGAATCAGATGCGGGGAATCAGAGCTGGGGAATCAGAGGCGGGGAATCAGAGTTGGGGAATCAGAGGCGGGGAAGCAGAGGCAGGGAATCAGACGCGGGGATTCAGAGGCGGGGAATCATAGTTGGGAATCAGAGGCGGATAATCAGATATGGGGAAACAGAGGCGGGGAATCAGGGGCGGGGAAACAGAGGCGGGGAATCAGATATGGGGAATCGGATGCGGGGAATCAGAGGCGGGGAATCAGAGCTGTGGAATCAGAGGCGGGGAATCAGAGTTGGGGCATCAGAAGTGAGGAATTAGATATGGGGAAACAGAGGCGGGGAATCAGAGGCGTGGAAACAGAGGCGGGGAATCAGATTTGGGGAATCAGACATGGGGAATCAGAGGCAGGTAATCAGATGTGCGGAATCAGAGATGGGGAATCAGAGGCAGGGAATCAGAATCAGAAGCGGGGAGTCAGAGGCCGGGAATCAGAGTCCTGGAATCAGATGCTGGGAATAAGAGGCCGGGAATCAGAGGTGGGGAATCAGAGTCCGGGAATCAGAGATGGGGAGTCAGAGGCGGGGAATGAGATATGGAGAATCAGAGGCGGGGAATCAGAGGCGGGGAAACAGAGGTGGGGAATCAGATATGGGGAATCAGAGGTGGCGAATCAAAGGCGGTGAATCAGAGATGGGGAATCAGAGGCGGGGAATCAGAGGCAGGGAATCAAACACGGGGAATCAGAGGCGGGGAATCAGAGCTGGGGAATCAGAGGCTGGGAATCAAAGTTGGGGAATCAGAGTCAGGGAATCAGATATGGGGAAACAGGGGCGGGGAATCAGAGGCGGGGAAACAGAGGCGGGGAATCAGATATGGGGAATCGGAGGCGGGGAATTAGAGTTGGGGAATCAGAGGCGGGGAATCAGTGGTGGGGAAACAGAGGCGGGGAATCAAACACGGGGAATCAGAGGTGGGGAATCAGAGGTTGGAAATCAGAGGCAGGGAATCAGCGGCGGGGAATCAGAGGCGGGGAATCAGAGGCAGGGAATCAGATGTGCGGAATCGGTGATGGGGAATCAGAGGCAGGGAATCAGAGGCGGGGAATCAGAGGCCGGGAATCAGATATGGGGAAACAGAGGCGGGGAATCAGAGGCGGGGAAACAGAGGCTGGGAATCAGATATGGGGAATCAGAGGTGGGGAATCAGAGGTTGGGAATCAGAGGCAGGGGATCAGAGGCTTGGAATCAGAGGCGGGGAATCAGAGGCTGGGAATGAGAGGCAGGGAATCAGATGTGCGGAATCGGAGATGGGGAATCAGAGGCAGGGAATCAGAGGCGGGGAATCAGAGGCGGGGAATCAGAGGCCGGGAATCAGATATGGGGAACCAGAAGCGGGGAATCAGAGGCGGGGAAACAGAGGCTGGGAATAAGGTATGGGGAATCAGATGTGGGGAATCAGAGGCGGGGAATCAGAGCTGGGGAATCAGAGGTGGGGAATCAAAGTTGGGGAATCAGAGGCGGGGACTTAGATATGGGGAAACAGAGGCGGGGAATCAGAGACGGGGAAACAGAGGCGGGGATTCAGATATGGGGAATCAGAGGCGGGGAATCAGAGGCGGGGAAACAGAGGCGAGGAATCAGATATGGGGAATCAGAGGTGGGGAATCAGAGGTTGGGAATCAGATGCTGCGAATCAGAGGCTGGGAATCAGATGCATGGAATCAGATGCGGGGAATAAGAGGCGGGGAATCAGAGCTGGGGAATCAGAGGTGGGGAATCAAAGTTGGGGAATCAGAGGCCGGGACTTAGATATGGGGAAACAGAGGCGGGGAATCAGAGGCGGGGAAACAGAGGTGGGGAATCAGATATGGGGAATCAGAGGTGGGGAATCAGAGGCAGGGAAATAGATTTGCGGAATCAGAGATGGGGAATCAGAAGCAGGGAATCAGAGACCGGGAATCAGAGGCCGGAATCAGATGCCGGGAATAAGAGGCCGGGAATCAGAGGTGGGGAATCAGAGTCCGGGAATCAGAGATGGGGAATCAGAGGCGGGGAATGAGATATGGGGTATCAGAGGCGGGGAATCAGAGGCGGGGAAACAGAGGCGAGGAATCAGATATGGGGAATCAGAGGTGGCGAATCAAAGGCGGTGAATCAGAGATGGGGAATCAGAGGCGGGGAATCAGAGGCAGGGAATCAAACACGGGGAATCAGAGGCGGGGAATCAGAGCTGGGGAATCAGAGGCGGGGAATCAGAGTTGGGGAATCAGAGGCGGGGAATCAGAGCTGGGGAATCAGAGGTGGGGATCAGAGTCGGGGAATCAGAGGCAGGGAATCAGATGTGCGGAATCAGAGATGGCGAATCAGAGGTGGGGAATCAGAGGCTGTGAATCAGAGATGGGGAATCAGAGGCGGGGAATCAGAGGCAAGAAATCAGACACGGGGTTTCAGAGGCTGGGAATCAGACGGGGGAATCAAAGGCGGGGAATCAGAGCTGGGGAATCAGAGGCAGGGAATCAGAGTTGGGGATTCAGAGGCGGGGAATCAGATATGGGGAAACAGAGGCGGGGAATCAGAGGCGGGCAAACAGAGGCGGGGAATTAGATATGGGGAATCAGAGGTGGGGAATCAGAGGTGGTGAATCAGAGATGGGGAATCACAGGCCAATCAGAGGCAGGGAATAGAACGCGGGGAATCAGAGGCAGGGAATCAGAGTTGGGGCATCAGAGGTTGGGAATTAGATATGGGGAAACAGAGGCGGGGAATCAGAGGCGGGGAAACAGAGGTGGGATATCAGATATGGGGAATCAGAGGTGGGGAATCAGAGGCAGGGAATCAGATGTGCGGAATCAGAGATGGGGAATCAGAGGCAGGGAATCAGAATCAGAAGCGGGGAATCAGAGGCGGGGAAACAGAGGCGGGATATCAGATATGCGGAATCAGAGGTGGGGAATCAGAGGCAGGGAATCAGATGTGCGGAATCAGAGATGGGGAATCAGAGGCAGGGAATCAGAATCAGAGGCGGGGAATCAGAGGCGGGGAAACAGAGGTGGGGAATCAGATATGTGGAATTAGAGGTGGCGAATCAAAGGCGGTGAATCAGAGATGGGGAATCAGAGGCCGGGAATCAGAGGCAGGGAATCAAATACGGGAAATCAGAGGCGGGGAATCAGAGCTGGGGAATCAGAGGCGGGGAATCAGAGTTGGGGAATCAGAGGCAGGGAATCAGATATGGGGAAACTGGGGCAGGGAATCAGAGGCGGGGAAACAGAGGCGGGGAATCAGATATGGGGAATCAGAGGTGGCGAATCAAAGGCGGTGAAAAAGAGATGGGGAATCAGGGCAGGGAATCAGAGGCAGGGAATCAAACACGGGGAATCAGAGCTGGGGAATCAGAGGCGGGGAATTAGAGTTGGGGAATCAGAGGAGGGGAATCAGAGGCGGGGAAACAGAGGCGGGGAATCAGATATCGTGAATCAGAGGTGGGGAATCAGAGGTTGGGAATCAGAGGCAGGGAATCAGAGGCGGGGAATCAGAGGCGGGGAATCAGAGGCAGGGAATCAGATGTGCGGAATCGGAGATGGGGAATCAGAGGCAGGGAATCAGAGGCGGGGAATCAGAGGCGGGGAATCAGAGGCCGGGAATCAGATATGGGGAAACAGAGGTGGGGAATCAGAGGCGGGGAAACAGAGGCGGGGATTCAGATATGGGGAATCAGAGGTGGTGAATCAGAGGTTGGGAATCAGAGGCAGGGAATCAGAGGCTTGGAATCAGATGCAGGGAATCAGATGCGGGGAATCAGGGGCGGGGAATCAGAGCTGGGGAAACAGAGGTGGGGAATCAGAGTTGGGGAATCAGAGGTGGGGACTTAGATATTGGGAAACAGCGGCGGGGAATCAGAGGCGGGGAAACAGAGGCGGGGAGTCAGATATGGGGAATCAGAGGTGGGGAATCAGAGGCAGGGAATCAGATGTGCGGAATCAGAGATGGGGAATCAGAGGCAGGGAATCAGAATCAGAAGCAGGGAATCAGAGGACGGGAATCAGAGGCCTGAATCAGATGCCGGGAATAAGAGGCCGGGAATCAGAGGTGGGGAAACAGAGGCGGGGAATCAGATATGGGGAATCAGAGGTGGCGAATCAAAGGCGGTGAAAAAGAGATGGGGAATCAGGGC
Source organism: Narcine bancroftii (assembly GCF_036971445.1). Taxonomy (NCBI): domain Eukaryota; kingdom Metazoa; phylum Chordata; class Chondrichthyes; order Torpediniformes; family Narcinidae; genus Narcine; species Narcine bancroftii. The sequence continues at coordinate 2,893,766 of NW_027211895.1, read as the reverse complement.
TGGGAATCAGAGGCAGGGAATCAAACACGGGGAATCAGAGCTGGGGAATCAGAGGCGGGGAATTAGAGTTGGGGAATCAGAGGAGGGGAATCAGAGGCGGGGAAACAGAGGCGGGGAATCAGATATCGTGAATCAGAGGTGGGGAATCAGAGGTTGGGAATCAGAGGCAGGGAATCAGAGGCGGGGAATCAGAGGCGGGGAATCAGAGGCAGGGAATCAGATGTGCGGAATCGGAGATGGGGAATCAGAGGCAGGGAATCAGAGGCGGGGAATCAGAGGCGGGGAATCAGAGGCCGGGAATCAGATATGGGGAAACAGAGGTGGGGAATCAGAGGCGGGGAAACAGAGGCGGGGATTCAGATATGGGGAATCAGAGGTGGTGAATCAGAGGTTGGGAATCAGAGGCAGGGAATCAGAGGCTTGGAATCAGATGCAGGGAATCAGATGCGGGGAATCAGGGGCGGGGAATCAGAGCTGGGGAAACAGAGGTGGGGAATCAGAGTTGGGGAATCAGAGGTGGGGACTTAGATATTGGGAAACAGAGGCGGGGAATCAGAGGCGGGGAAACAGAGGCGGGGAGTCAGATATGGGGAATCAGAGGTGGGGAATCAGAGGCAGGGAATCAGATGTGCGGAATCAGAGATGGGGAATCAGAGGCAGGGAATCAGAATCAGAAGCAGGGAATCAGAGGCCGGGAATCAGAGGCCTGAATCAGATGCCGGGAATAAGAGGCCGGGAATCAGAGGTGGGGAATCAGAGTCCGGGAATCAGAGGCGGGGAAACAGAGGCGGGGAATCAGATATGGGGAATCAGAGGTGGCGAATCAAAGGCGGTGAATCAGAGATGGGGAATCAGAGGCCGGGAATCAGAGGCAGGGAATCAAACACGGGGAATCAGAGGAGGGGAATCAGAGCTGGGGAATCAGAGGCGGGGAATCAGAGTTGGGGAATCAGAGGCGGGGAATCAGACGCAGGGAATCAATATGGGAAATCAGAGGTGGGGAATGAGTGGTTGGGAATCAGAGGAAGGGAATCAGAGGCGAGGAATCAGAGCTGGGGAATCAGAGGCGGGGAATCAGAATTGGGGAATCAGAGATGGGGAATCAGAAATGGGGAATCAGAGGCGGGGAATCAGACGCGGGGAAACAGAGGTGGTGAATCAGAGATGTGGAATCAGAGGCGGGGAATCAGAGGCAGGGAATCAGACGCGGGGAATCAGAGGCGGGGAATCATAGCTGGCGAATCAGAGGCGGGGAATGAGATATGGGGAATCAGAGGCGGGGAATCAGAGGCGGGGAAACAGTGGCGAGGAATCAGATAAGGGGAATCAGAGGTGGCGAATCAAAGGCGGTGAATCAGAGATGGGGAATCAGAGGCGGGGAATCAGAGGCAGGGGATCAAACACGGGGAATCAGAGGCTGGGAATCAGAGGTGGGGAATCAGAGGCGGGGAATCAGAGTTGGGGAATCAGAGGCGGGGAATCAGAGCTGGGGAATCAGAGGTGGGGAATCAGAGTCGGGGAATCAGAGGCAGGGAATCGGATGTGCGGAATCAGAGATGGGGAATCAGAGGTGGGGAATCAGAGGCAGGTTATCGGACACGGGGATTCAGAGGCTGGGAATCAGACGGGGGGAATCAAAGGCGGGGAATGAAGCTGGGGATTCAGAGGCAGGGAATCAGAGTTGGGGATTCAGAGGCGGGGAATCAGATATGGGGAAACAGAGGCGGGGAATCAGAGGCGGGCAAACAGAGGCGGGGAATTAGATATGGGGAATCAGTGGTGGGGAATCAGAGGTGGTGAATCAGAGATGGGGAATCACAGGCGGGGAATCAGAGGCAGGGAATAGAACGCGGGGAATCAGAGGCTGGGAATCAGAGCTGGGGAATCAGAGGCGGGGAATCATAGTTGGGAATCAGAGGCGGGGAATCAGGGGCGGGGAAACAGAGGCGGGGAATCAGATATGGGGAATCGAATGCGGGGAATCAGAGGCGGGGAATCAGAGCTGGGGAATCAGAGGCGGGGAATCAGAGTTGGGGCATCAGAGGTGGGGAATTAGATATGGGGAAACAGAGGCGGGGAATCAGAGTTGGGGAATCAGAGGCGGGGAATCAGAGCTGGGGAATCAGAGGTGGGGATCAGAGTCGGGGAATCAGAGGCAGGGAATCAGATGTGCGGAATCAGATATGGCGAATCAGAGGTGGGGAATCAGAGGCTGTGAATCAGAGATGGGGAATCAGAGGCGGGGAATCAGAGGCAAGAAATCAGCCACGGGGTTTCAGAGGCTGGGAATCAGATGGGGGAATCAAAGGCGGGGAATCAGAGCTGGGGAATCAGAGGCAGGGAATCAGAGTTGGGGATTCAGAGGCGGGGAATCAGATATGGGGAAACAGAGGCGGGGAATCAGAGGTGGGCAAACAGAGGCGGGGAATTAGATATGGGGAATCAGAGGTGGGGAATCAGAGGTGGTGAATCAGAGATGGGGAATCACAGGCCAATCAGAGGCAGGGAATAGAACGCGGGGAATCAGAGGCAGGGAATCAGAGTTGGGGCATCAGAGGTTGGGAATTAGATATGGGGAAACAGAGGCGGGGAATCAGAGGCAGTGAAACAGAGGTGGGATATCAGATATGGGGAATCAGAGGTGGGGAATCAGAGGCAGGGAATCAGATGTGCGGAATCAGAGATGGGGAATCAGAGGCAGGGAATCAGAATCAGAAGCGGGGAATCAGAGGCGGGGAAACAGAGGCGGGATATCAGATATGCGGAATCAGAGGTGGGGAATCAGAGGCAGGGAATCAGATGTGCGGAATCAGAGATGGGGAATCAGAGGCAGGGAATCAGAATCAGAGGCGGGGAATCAGAGGCGGGGAAACAGAGGTGGGGAATCAGATATGTGGAATCAGAGGTGGCGAATCAAAGGCGGTGAATCAGAGATGGGGATCAGAGGCCGGGAATCAGAGGCAGGGAATCAAATACGGGAAATCAGAGGCGGGGAATCAGAGCTGGGGAATCAGAGGCGGGGAATCAGAGTTGGGGAATCAGAGGCAGGGAATCAGATATGGGGAAACTGGGGCAGGGAATCAGAGGCGGGGAAACAGAGGCGGGGAATCAGATATGGGGAATCAGAGGTGGCGAATCAAAGGCGGTGAAAAAGAGATGGGGAATCAGGGCAGGGAATCAGAGGCAGGGAATCAAACACGGGGAATCAGAGCTGGGGAATCAGAGGCGGGGAATTAGAGTTGGGGAATCAGAGGAGGGGAATCAGAGGCGGGGAAACAGAGGCGGGGAATCAGATATCGTGAATCAGAGGTGGGGAATCAGAGGTTGGGAATCAGAGACAGGGAATCAGAGGCGGGGAATCAGAGGCGGGGAATCAGAGGCAGGGAATCAGATGTGCGGAATCGGAGATGGGGAATCAGAGGCAGGGAATCAGAGGCGGGGAATCAGAGGCGGGGAATCAGAGGCCGGGAATCAGATATGGGGAAACAGAGGTGGGGAATCAGAGGCGGGGAAACAGAGGCGGGGATTCAGATATGGGGAATCAGAGGTGGTGAATCAGAGGTTGGGAATCAGAGGCAGGGAATCAGAGGCTTGGAATCAGATGCAGGGAATCAGATGCGGGGAATCAGGGGCGGGGAATCAGAGCTGGGGAAACAGAGGTGGGGAATCAGAGTTGGGGAATCAGAGGTGGGGACTTAGATATTGGGAAACAGAGGCGGGGAATCAGAGGCGGGGAAACAGAGGCGAGGAGTCAGATATGGGGAATCAGAGGTGGGGAATCAGAGGCAGGGAATCAGATGTGCGGAATCAGAGATGGGGAATCAGAGGCAGGGAATCAGAATCAGAAGCAGGGAATCAGAGGCCGGGAATCAGAGGCCTGAATCAGATGCCGGGAATAAGAGGCCGGGAATCAGAGGTGGGGAATCAGAGTCCGGGAATCAGAGGAGGGGAAACAGAGGCGGGGAATCAGATATGGGGAATCAGAGGTGGCGAATCAAAGGCGGTGAATCAGAGATGGGGAATCAGAGGCCGGGAATCAGAGGCAGGGAATCAAACACGGGGAATCAGAGGAGGGGAATCAGAGCTGGGGAATCAGAGGCGGGGAATCAGAGTTGGGGAATCAGAGGCGGGGAATCAGACGCAGGGAATCAATATGGGAAATCAGAGGTGGGGAATGAGTGGTTGGGAATCAGAGGAAGGGAATCAGAGGCGAGGAATCAGAGCTGGGGAATCAGAGGCGGGGAATCAGAATTGGCGAATCAGAGATGGGGAATCAGAAATGGGGAATCAGAGGCGGGGAATCAGACGCGGGGAAACAGAGGTGGTGAATCAGAGATGTGGAATCAGAGGCGGGGAATCAGAGGCAGGGAATCAGACGCGGGGAATCAGAGGCGGGGAATCATAGCTGGCGAATCAGAGGCGGGGAATGAGATATGGGGAATCAGAGGCGGGGAATCAGAGGCGGGGAAACAGTGGCGAGGAATCAGATAAGGGGAATCAGAGGTGGCGAATCAAAGGCGGTGAATCAGAGATGGGGAATCAGAGGCGGGGAATCAGAGGCAGTGGATCAAACACGGGGAATCAGAGGCGGGAAATCAGAGCTGGGGAATCAGAGGCGGGGAATCAGAGTTGGGGAATCAGAGGCGGGGAATCAGAGCTGGGGAATCAGAGGTGGGGAATCAGAGTCGGGGAATCAGAGGCAGGGAATCGGATGTGCGGAATCAGAGATGGGGAATCAGAGGTGGGGAATCAGAGGCAGGTTATCGGACACGGGGATTCAGAGGCTGGGAATCAGACGGGGGGAATCAAAGGCGGGGAATGAAGCTGGGGATTCAGAGGCAGGGAATCAGAGTTGGGGATTCAGAGGCGGGGAATCAGATATGGGGAAACAGAGGCGGGGAATCAGAGGCGGGCAAACAGAGGCGGGGAATTAGATATGGGGAATCAGTGGTGGGGAATCAGAGGTGGTGAATCAGAGATGGGGAATCACAGGCGGGGAATCAGAGGCAGGGAATAGAACGCGGGGAATCAGAGGCTGGGAATCAGAGCTGGGGAATCAGAGGCGGGGAATCATAGTTGGGAATCAGAGGCGGGGAATCAGGGGCGGGGAAACAGAGGCGGGGAATCAGATATGGGGAATCGAATGCGGGGAATCAGAGGCGGGGAATCAGAGCTGGAGAATCAGAGGCGGGGAATCAGAGTTGGGGCATCAGAGGTGGGGAATTAGATATGGGGAAACAGAGGCGGGGAATCAGAGGCGAGGAAACAGAGGCGGGGAATCAGATATGGGGAATCAGAGGTGTGGAATCAGAGGCAGGTAATCAGATGTGCGGAATCAGAGATGGGGAATCAGAGGCAGGGAATCAGAATCAGAAGCGGGGTGTCAGAGGCCGGGAATCAGAGGCCTGGAATCAGATGCTGGGAATAAGAGGCCGGGAATCAGAGGTGGGGAATCAGAGTCCGGGAGTCAGAGATGGGGATTCAGAGGCGGGGAATCAGATATGGGGAATCAGAGGTGGCGAATCAAAGGCGGTGAATCAGAGATGGGGAATCAGAGGCCGGGAATCAGAGGCAGGGAATCAAACACGGGGAATCAGAGGAGGGGAATCAGAGCTGGGGAATCAGAGGCGGGGAATCAGAGTTGGGGAATCAGAGGCGGGGAATCAGACGCAGGGAATCAATATGGGAAATCAGAGGTGGGGAATGAGTGGTTGGGAATCAGAGGAAGGGAATCAGAGGCGAGGAATCAGAGCTGGGGAATCAGAGGCGGGGAATCAGAATTGGCGAATCAGAGATGGGGAATCAGAAATGGGGAATCAGAGGCGGGGAATCAGACGCGGGGAAACAGAGGTGGTGAATCAGAGATGTGGAATCAGAGGCGGGGAATCAGAGGCAGGGAATCAGACGCGGGGAATCAGAGGCGGGGAATCATAGCTGGCGAATCAGAGGCGGGGAATGAGATATGGGGAATCAGAGGCGGGGAATCAGAGGCGGGGAAACAGTGGCGAGGAATCAGATAAGGGGAATCAGAGGTGGCGAATCAAAGGCGGTGAATCAGAGATGGGGAATCAGAGGCGGGGAATCAGAGGCAGGGGATCAAACACGGGGAATCAGAGGCGGGGAATCAGAGCTGGGGAATCAGAGGCGGGGAATCAGAGTTGGGGAATCAGAGGCGGGGAATCAGAGCTGGGGAATCAGAGGTGGGGAATCAGAGTCGGGGAATCAGAGGCAGGGAATCGGATGTGCGGAATCAGAGATGGGGAATCAGAGGTGGGGAATCAGAGGCAGGTTATCGGACACGGGGATTCAGAGGCTGGGAATCAGACGGGGGGAATCAAAGGCGGGGAATGAAGCTGGGGATTCAGAGGCAGGGAATCAGAGTTGGGGATTCAGAGGCGGGGAATCAGATATGGGGAAACAGAGGCGGGGAATCAGAGGCGGGCAAACAGAGGCGGGGAATTAGATATGGGGAATCAGTGGTGGGGAATCAGAGGTGGTGAATCAGAGATGGGGAATCACAGGCGGGGAATCAGAGGCAGGGAATAGAACGCGGGGAATCAGAGGCTGGGAATCAGAGCTGGGGAATCAGAGGCGGGGAATCATAGTTGGGAATCAGAGGCGGGGAATCAGGGGCGGGGAAACAGAGGCGGGGAATCAGATATGGGGAATCGAATGCGGGGAATCAGAGGCGGGGAATCAGAGCTGGGGAATCAGAGGCGGGGAATCAGAGTTGGGGCATCAGAGGTGGGGAATTAGATATGGGGAAACAGAGGCGGGGAATCAGAGGCGAGGAAACAGAGGCGGGGAATCAGATATGGGGAATCAGAGGTGTGGAATCAGAGGCAGGTAATCAGATGTGCGGAATCAGAGATGGGGAATCAGAGGCAGGGAATCAGAATCAGAAGCGGGGAGTCAGAGGCCGGGAATCAGAGGCCTGGAATCAGATGCTGGGAATAAGAGGCCGGGAATCAGAGGTGGGGAATCAGAGTCCGGGAGTCAGAGATGGGGATTCAGAGGCGGGGAATGAGATATGGAGAATCAGAGGCGGGGAATCAGAGTTGGGGAATCAGAGGCGGTGAATCAGAGCTGGGGAATCAGAGGTGGGGAATCAGAGTCGGGGAATCAGAGGCAGGGAATCGGATGTGCGGAATCAGAGATGGGGAATCAGAGGTGGGGAATCAGAGGCAGGTTATCGGACACGGGGATTCAGAGGCTGGGAATCAGACGGGGGGAATCAAAGGCGGGGAATGAAGCTGGGGATTCAGAGGCAGGGAATCAGAGTTGGGGATTCAGAGGCGGGGAATCAGATATGGGGAAACAGAGGCGGGGAATCTGAGGCGGGCAAACAGAGGCGGGGAATTAGATATGGGGAATCAGTGGTGGGGAATCAGAGGTGGTGAATCAGAGATGGGGAATCACAGGCGGGGAATCAGAGGCAGGGAATAGAACGCGGGGAATCAGAGGCTGGGAATCAGAGCTGGGGAATCAGAGGCGGGGAATCATAGTTGGGAATCAGAGGCGGGGAATCAGGGGCGGGGAAACAGAGGCGGGGAATCAGATATGGGGAATCGAATGCGGGGAATCAGAGGCGGGGAATCAGAGCTGGGGAATCAGAGGCGGGGAATCAGAGTTGGGGCATCAGAGGTGGGGAATTAGATATGGGGAAACAGAGGCGGGGAATCAGAGTTGGGGAATCAGAGGCGGGGAATCAGAGCTGGGGAATCAGAGGTGGGGATCAGAGTCGGGGAATCAGAGGCAGGGAATCAGATTTGCGGAATCAGAGATGGCGAATCAGAGGTGGGGAATCAGAGGCTGTGAATCAGAGATGGGGAATCAGAGGCGGGGAATCAGAGGCAAGAAATCAGCCACGGGGTTTCAGAGGCTGGGAATCAGACGGGGGAATCAAAGGCGGGGAATCAGAGCTGGGGAATCAGAGGCAGGGAATCAGAGTTGGGGATTCAGAGGCGGGGAATCAGATATGGGGAAACAGAGGCGGGGAATCAGAGGCGGGCAAACAGAGGCGGGGAATTAGATATGGGGAATCAGAGGTGGGGAATCAGAGGTGGTGAATCAGAGATGGGGAATCACAGGCCAATCAGAGGCAGGGAATAGAACGCGGGGAATCAGAGGCAGGGAATCAGAGTTGGGGCATCAGAGGTTGGGAATTAGATATGGGGAAACAGAGGCGGGGAATCAGAGGCGGTGAAACAGATGTGGGATATCAGATATGGGGAATCAGAGGTGGGGAATCAGAGGCAGGGAATCAGATGTGCGGAATCAGAGATGGGGAATCAGAGGCAGGGAATCAGAATCAGAAGCGGGGAATCAGAGGCGGGGAAACAGAGGCGGGATATCAGATATGCGGAATCAGAGGTGGGGAATCAGAGGCAGGGAATCAGATGTGCGGAATCAGAGATGGGGAATCAGAGGCAGGGAATCAGAATCAGAGGCGGGGAATCAGAGGCGGGGAAACAGAGGTGGGGAATCAGATATGTGGAATCAGAGGTGGCGAATCAAAGGCGGTGAATCAGAGATGGGGAATCAGAGGCCGGGAATCAGAGGCAGGGAATCAAATACGGGAAATCAGAGGCGGGGAATCAGAGCTGGGGAATCAGAGGCGGGGAATCAGAGTTGGGGAATCAGAGGCAGGGAATCAGATATGGGGAAACTGGGGCAGGGAATCAGAGGCGGGGAAACAGAGGCGGGGAATCAGATATGGGGAATCAGAGGTGGCGAATCAAAGGCGGTGAAAAAGAGATGGGGAATCAGGGCAGGGAATCAGAGGCAGGGAATCAAACACGGGGAATCAGAGCTGGGGAATCAGAGGCGGGGAATTAGAGTTGGGGAATCAGAGGAGGGGAATCAGAGGCGGGGAAACAGAGGCGGGGAATCAGATATCGTGAATCAGAGGTGGGGAATCAGAGGTTGGGAATCAGAGACAGGGAATCAGAGGCGGGGAATCAGAGGCGGGGAATCAGAGGCAGGGAATCAGATGTGCGGAATCGGAGATGGGGAATCAGAGGCAGGGAATCAGAGGCGGGGAATCAGAGGCGGGGAATCAGAGGCCGGGAATCAGATATGGGGAAACAGAGGTGGGGAATCAGAGGCGGGGAAACAGAGGCGGGGATTCAGATATGGGGAATCAGAGGTGGTGAATCAGAGGTTGGGAATCAGAGGCAGGGAATCAGAGGCTTGGAATCAGATGCAGGGAATCAGATGCGGGGAATCAGGGGCGGGGAATCAGAGCTGGGGAAACAGAGGTGGGGAATCAGAGTTGGGGAATCAGAGGTGGGGACTTAGATATTGGGAAACAGAGGCGGGGAATCAGAGGCGGGGAAACAGAGGCGAGGAGTCAGATATGGGGAATCAGAGGTGGGGAATCAGAGGCAGGGAATCAGATGTGCGGAATCAGAGATGGGGAATCAGAGGCAGGGAATCAGAATCAGAAGCAGGGAATCAGAGGCCGGGAATCAGAGGCCTGAATCAGATGCCGGGAATAAGAGGCCGGGAATCAGAGGTGGGGAATCAGAGTCCGGGAATCAGAGGCGGGGAAACAGAGGCGGGGAATCAGATATGGGGAATCAGAGGTGGCGAATCAAAGGCGGTGAATCAGAGATGGGGAATCAGAGGCCGGGAATCAGAGGCAGGGAATCAAACACGGGGAATCAGAGGAGGGGAATCAGAGCTGGGGAATCAGAGGCGGGGAATCAGAGTTGGGGAATCAGAGGCGGGGAATCAGACGCAGGGAATCAATATGGGAAATCAGAGGTGGGGAATGAGTGGTTGGGAATCAGAGGAAGGGAATCAGAGGCGAGGAATCAGAGCTGGGGAATCAGAGGCGGGGAATCAGAATTGGCGAATCAGAGATGGGGAATCAGAAATGGGGAATCAGAGGCGGGGAATCAGACGCGGGGAAACAGAGGTGGTGAATCAGAGATGTGGAATCAGAGGCGGGGAATCAGAGGCAGGGAATCAGACGCGGGGAATCAGAGGCGGGGAATCATAGCTGGCGAATCAGAGGCGGGGAATGAGATATGGGGAATCAGAGGCGGGGAATCAGAGGCGGGGAAACAGTGGCGAGGAATCAGATAAGGGGAATCAGAGGTGGCGAATCAAAGGCGGTGAATCAGAGATGGGGAATCAGAGGCGGGGAATCAGAGGCAGGGGATCAAACACGGGGAATCAGAGGCGGGGAATCAGAGCTGGGGAATCAGAGGCGGGGAATCAGAGTTGGGGAATCAGAGGCGGGGAATCAGAGCTGGGGAATCAGAGGTGGGGAATCAGAGTCGGGGAATCAGAGGCAGGGAATCGGATGTGCGGAATCAGAGATGGGGAATCAGAGGTGGGGAATCAGAGGCAGGTTATCGGACACAGGGATTCAGAGGCTGGGAATCAGACGGGGGGAATCAAAGGCGGGGAATGAAGCTGGGGATTCAGAGGCAGGGAATCAGAGTTGGGGATTCAGAGGCGGGGAATCAGATATGGGGAAACAGAGGCGGGGAATCAGAGGCGGGCAAACAGAGGCGGGGAATTAGATATGGGGAATCAGTGGTGGGGAATCAGAGGTGGTGAATCAGAGATGGGGAATCACAGGCGGAGAATCAGAGGCAGGGAATAGAACGCGGGGAATCAGAGGCTGGGAATCAGAGCTGGGGAATCAGAGGCGGGGAATCATAGTTGGGAATCAGAGGCGGGGAATCAGGGGCGGGGAAACAGAGGCGGGGAATCAGATATGGGGAATCGAATGCGGGGAATCAGAGGCGGGGAATCAGAGCTGGGGAATCAGAGGCGGGGAATCAGAGTTGGGGCATCAGAGGTGGGGAATTAGATATGGGGAAACAGAGGCGGGGAATCAGAGGCGAGGAAACAGAGGCGGGGAATCAGATATGGGGAATCAGAGGTGTGGAATCAGAGGCAGGTAATCAGATGTGCGGAATCAGAGATGGGGAATCAGAGGCAGGGAATCAGAATCAGAAGCGGGGAGTCAGAGGCCGGGAATCAGAGGCCTGGAATCAGATGCTAGGAATAAGAGGCCGGGAAACAGAGGTGGGGAATCAGAGTCCGGGAGTCAGAGATGGGGATTCAGAGGCGGGGAATGAGATATGGAGAATCAGAGGCGGGGAATCAGAGGCGGGGAAACAGAGGTGGGGAATCAGATATGGGGAATCAGAGGTGGCGAATCAAAGGCGGTGAATCAGAGATGGGGAATCAGAGGCGGGGAATCAGAGGCAGGGAATCAAACACGGGGAATCAGAGGCGGGGAATCAGAGCTGGGGGAATCAGAGGCTGGGAATCAAAGTTGTGGAATCAGAGGCAGGGAATCAGATATGGGGAAACAGGGGCGGGGAATCAGAGGCGGGGAAACAGAGGCGGGGAATCAGATATGGGGAATCAGAGGCGGGGAATTAGAGTTGGGGAATCAGAGGCGGGGAATCAGAGGTGGGGAAACAGAGGCGGGGAATCAAACACGGGGAATCAGAGGTGGGGAATCAGAGGTTGGGAATCAGAGGCAGGGAATCAGAGGCGGGGAATCAGAGGCGGGGAATCAGAGGCAGGGAATCAGATGTGCGGAATCGGAGATGGGGAATCAGAGGCAGGGAATCAGAGGCGGGGAATCAGAGGCGGGGAATCAGAGGCCGGGAATCAGATATGGGGAAACAGAGGCGGGGAATCAGAGGCGGGGAAACAGAGGCTGGGAATCAGATATGGGGAATCAGAGGTGGGGAATCAGAGGTTGGGAATCAGAGGCAGGGAATCAGAGGCTTGGAATCAGATGCAGGGAATCAGATGCGGGGAATCAGAGGCGGGGAATCAGAGCTGGGGAATCAGAGGTGGGGAATCAGAGTTGGGGAATCAGAGGCGGGGACTTAGATATTGGGAAACAGAGGCGTGGAATCAGAGGCGGGGAAACAGATGCGGGGAATCAGATATGGGGAATCAGAGATGGGGAATCAGAGGCAGGGAATCAGATGTGCGGAATCAGAGATGGGGAATCAAAGGCAGGGAATCAGAATCAGAAGCAGGGAATCAGAGGCCGGGAATCAGAGGCAGGGAATCAAACACGGGGAATCAGAGGCGGGGAATCAGAGCTGGGGAATCAGAGGCGGGGAATCAGAGTTGGGGAATCAGAGGCGGGGAAGCAGAGGCAGGGAATCAGACGCGGGGATTCAGAGGCGGGGAATCATAGTTGGGAATCAGAGGCGGATAATCAGATATGGGGAAACAGAGGCGGGGAATCAGGGGCGGGGAAACAGAGGCGGGGAATCAGATATGGGGAATCGGATGCGGGGAATCAGAGCTGTGGAATCAGAGGTGGGGAATCAGAGGTGGTGAATCAGAGATGGGGAATCACAGGCGGGGAATCAGAGGCAGGGAATAGAACGCGGGGAATCAGAGGCAGGGAATCAGAGTTGGGGCATCAGAGGTTAGGAATTAGATATGGGGAAACAGAGGCGGGGAATCAGAGGCGGGGAAACAGAGGCGGGAAATCAGATATGGGGAATCAGAGGTGGGGAATCAGAGGCAGGGAATCAGATGTGCGGAATCAGAGATGGGGAATCAGAGGCAGCGAATCAGAATCAGAAGCGGGGAATCAGAGTCCGGGAATCAGAGGCCGGGAATCAGATGCTGGGAATAAGAGGCCGGGAATCAGAGGTGGGGAATCAGAGTCCGGGAATCAGAGATGGGGATTCAGAGGCGGAAAATGAGATATGGAGAATCAGAGGCGGGGAATCAGAGATGGGGAATCAGAGGAGGGGAATCAGAGGCGGGCAAACAGAGGCGGGGAATTAGATATGGGGAATCAGTGGTGGGGAATCAGAGGTGGTGAATCAGAGATGGGGAATCACAGGCGGAGAATCAGAGGCAGGGAATAGAACGCGGGGAATCAGAGGCTGGGAATCAGAGCTGGGGAATCAGAGGCGGGGAATCATAGTTGGGAATCAGAGGCGGGGAATCAGGGGCGGGGAAACAGAGGCGGGGAATCAGATATGGGGAATCGAATGCGGGGAATCAGAGGCGGGGAATAAGAGCTGGGGAATCAGAGGCGGGGAATCAGAGTTGGGGCATCAGAGGTGGGGAATTAGATATGGGGAAACAGAGGCGGGGAATCAGAGGCGAGGAAACAGAGGCGGGGAATCAGATATGGGGAATCAGAGGTGTGGAATCAGAGGCAGGTAATCAGATGTGCGGAATCAGAGATGGGGAATCAGAGGCAGGGAATCAGAATCAGAAGCGGGGAGTCAGAGGCCGGGAATCAGAGGCCTGGAATCAGATGCTAGGAATAAGAGGCCGGGAATCAGAGGTGGGGAATCAGAGTCCGGGAGTCAGAGATGGGGATTCAGAGGCGGGGAATGAGATATGGAGAATCAGAGGCGGGGAATCAGAGGCGGGGAAACAGAGGTGGGGAATCAGATATGGGGAATCAGAGGTGGCGAATCAAAGGCGGTGAATCAGAGATGGGGAATCAGAGGCGGGGAATCAGAGGCAGGGAATCAAACACGGGGAATCAGAGGCGGGGAATCAGAGCTGGGGGAATCAGAGGCTGGGAATCAAAGTTGTGGAATCAGAGGCAGGGAATCAGATATGGGGAAACAGGGGCGGGGAATCAGAGGCGGGGAAACAGAGGCGGGGAATCAGATATGGGGAATCAGAGGCGGGGAATTAGAGTTGGGGAATCAGAGGCGGGGAATCAGAGGTGGGGAAACAGAGGCGGGGAATCAAACACGGGGAATCAGAGGTGGGGAATCAGAGGTTGGGAATCAGAGGCAGGGAATCAGAGGCGGGGAATCAGAGGCGGGGAATCAGAGGCAGGGAATCAGATGTGCGGAATCGGAGATGGGGAATCAGAGGCAGGGAATCAGAGGCGGGGAATCAGAGGCGGGGAATCAGAGGCCGGGAATCAGATATGGGGAAACAGAGGCGGGGAATCAGAGGCGGGGAAACAGAGGCTGGGAATCAGATATGGGGAATCAGAGGTTGGGAATCAGAGGTTGGGAATCAGAGGCAGGGAATCAGAGGCTTGGAATCAGATGCAGGGAATCAGATGCGGGGAATCAGAGGCGGGGAATCAGAGCTGGGGAATCAGAGGTGGGGAATCAGAGTTGGGGAATCAGAGGCGGGGACTTAGATATTGGGAAACAGAGGCGTGGAATCAGAGGCGGGGAAACAGATGCGGGGAATCAGATATGGGGAATCAGAGATGGGGAATCAAAGGCAGGGAATCAGAATCAGAAGCAGGGAATCAGAGGCCGGGAATCAGAGGCAGGGAATCAAACACGGGGAATCAGAGGCGGGGAATCAGAGCTGGGGAATCAGAGGCGGGGAATCAGAGTTGGGGAATCAGAGGCGGGGAAGCAGAGGCAGGGAATCAGACGCGGGGATTCAGAGGCGGGGAATCATAGTTGGGAATCAGAGGCGGATAATCAGATATGGGGAAACAGAGGCGGGGAATCAGGGGCGGGGAAACAGAGGCGGGGAATCAGATATGGGGAATCGGATGCGGGGAATCAGAGCTGTGGAATCAGAGGTGGGGAATCAGAGGTGGTGAATCAGAGATGGGGAATCACAGGCGGGGAATCAGAGGCAGGGAATAGAACGCGGGGAATCAGAGGCAGGGAATCAGAGTTGGGGCATCAGAGGTTAGGAATTAGATATGGGGAAACAGAGGCGGGGAATCAGAGGCGGGGAAACAGAGGCGGGAAATCAGATATGGGGAATCAGAGGTGGGGAATCAGAGGCAGGGAATCAGATGTGCGGAATCAGAGATGGGGAATCAGAGGCAGCGAATCAGAATCAGAAGCGGGGAATCAGAGTCCGGGAATCAGAGGCCGGGAATCAGATGCTGGGAATAAGAGGCCGGGAATCAGAGGTGGGGAATCAGAGTCCGGGAATCAGAGATGGGGATTCAGAGGCGGAAAATGAGATATGGAGAATCAGAGGCGGGGAATCAGAGGCGGGGAAACAGAGGTGGGGAATCAGATATGTGGAATCAGAGGTGGCGAATCAAAGGCGGTGAATCAGAGATGGGGAATCAGAGGCGGGGAATCAGAGGCAGGGAATCAAACACGGGAAATCAGGGGCGGGGAATCAGAGCTGGGGAATCAGAGGCGGGGAATCAGAGTTAGGGAATCAGAGGCAGGGAATCAGATATGGGGAAACAAGGGCAGGGAATCAGAGGCGGGGAAACAGAGGCGGGGAATCAGATATGGGGAATCAGAGGTGTGGAATAAGAGGTTGGGAATTAGAGGCAGCGAATCAGAGGCGGCGAAACAGAGGCGGGGAATCAGATATGGGGAATCAGAGGTGGCGAATCAAAGGCGGTGAAACAGAGATGGGGAATCAGGGCAGGGAATCAGAGGCAGGGAATCAAACACGGGGAATCAGAGCTGGGGAATCAGAGGCGGGGATTTAGAGTTGTGGAATCAGAGGAGGGGAATCAGAGGCGGGGAAACAGAGGCGGGGAATCAGATATGGGGAATCAGAGGTGGGGAATCAGAGGTTCGGAATCAGAGGCAGGGAATCAGAGGTGGGGAATCAGAGGCAGGGAATCAGATGTGCGGAATCGGAGATGGGGAATCAGAGGTGGGGAATCAGAGGCGGGGAATAAGAGGCCGGGAATCAGATATGGGGAAACAGAGGTGGGGAATCAGAGGCGGGGAAACAGAGGCGGGGAATCAGATATGGAGAATCAGAGGTGGGGAATCAGAGGTTGGGAATCAGAGGCAGGGAATCAGAGGCTTGGAATCAGATGCAGGGAATCAGATGCGGGGAATCAGAGGCGGGGAATCAGAGCTGGGGAATCAGAGGTGGGGAATCAGACTTGGGGAATCAGAGGAGGGGACTTAGATATTGGGAAAAAGAGGCGGGGAATCAGAGGCGGGGAAACAGAGGCGGGGAGTCAGATATGGGTAATCAGAGGTGGGGAATCAGAGGCAGGTAATCAGATGTGCGGAATCAGAGATGGTGAATCAGAGGCAGGGAATCAGAATCAGAGGCCGGGAATCAGAGGCCTGGAATCAGATGCTGGGAATAAGAGGCCGGGAATCAGAGGTGGGGAATCAGAGTCCGGGAATCAGAGGTGGGGAATCAGATATGGGGAATCAGAGGTGGCGAATCAAAGGCGGTGAATCAGAGATGGGGAATCAGAGGCGGGGAATCAGAGGCAGGGAATCAAACACGGGGAATCAGAGGCGGGGAATCAGAGCTGGGAAATCAGCGGCTGGGAATCAAAGTTGGGGAATCAGAGTCAGGGAATCAGATATGGGGAAACAGGGGCGGGGAATCAGAGGCGGGGAAACAGAGGCGGGGAATCAGATATGGGGAATCGGAGGCGGGGAATTAGAGTTGGGGAATCAGAGGCGGGGAATCAGTGGTGGGGAGACAGAGGCGGGGAATCAAACACGGGGAATCAGAGGTGGGGAATCAGAGGTTGGAAATCAGAGGCAGGGAATCAGCGGCGGGGAATCAGAGGCGGGGAATCAGAGGCAGGGAATCAGATGTGCGGAATCGGTGATGGGGAATCAGAGGCAGGGAATCAGAGGCGGGGAATCAGAGGCCGGGAATCAGATATGGGGAAACAGAGGCGGGGAATCAGAGGCGGGGAAACAGAGGCTGGGAATCAGATATGGGGAATCAGAGGTGGGGAAGCAGAGGTTGGGAATCAGAGGCAGGGGATCAGAGGCTTGGAATCAGATGCAGGGAATCAGATGCGGGGAATCAGAGGTGGGGAATCAGAGCTGGGGAATCAGAGTCTGGGAATCAAAGTTGGGGAATCAGAGGCAGGGAATCAGATATGGGGAAACAGGGGCGGGGAATCAGAGGCGGGGAAACAGAGGCGGGGAATCAGATATGGGGAATCAGAGGCGGGGAATTAGAGTTGGGGAATCAGAGGCGGGGAATCAGAGGCGGGGAAACAGAGGCGGGGAATCAAACACGGGGAATCAGAGGTGGGGAATCAGAGGTTGGGAATCAGAGGCAGGGAATCAGAGGCGGGGAATCAGAGGCGGGGAATGAGAGGCAGGGAATCAGATGTGCGGAATCGGAGATGGGGAATCAGAGGCAGGGAATCAGAGGCGGGGAATCAGAGGCGGGGAATCAGAGGCCGGGAATCAGATATGGGGAAACAGAAGCGGGGAATCAGAGGCGGGGAAACAGAGGCTGGGAATCAGGTATGGGGAATCAGATGTGGGGAATCAGAGGCGGGGAATCAGAGCTGGGGAATCAGAGGTGGGGAATCAAAGTTGGGGAATCAGAGGCGGGGACTTAGATATGGGGAAACAGAGGCGGGCAATCAGAGACGGGGAAACAGAGGCGGGGATTCAGATATGGGGAATCAGAGGCGGGGAATCAGAGGCGGGGAAACAGAGGCGAGGAATCAGATATGGGGAATCAGAGGGTGGGAATCAGAGGTTGGGAATGAGAGGCTGGGAATCAGAGGCTGGGAATCAGATGCATGGAATCAGATGCGGGGAATCAGAGGCGGGGAATCAGAGCTGGGGAATCAGAGGTGGGGAATCAAAGTTGGGGAATCAGAGGCCGGGACTTAGATATAGGGAAACAGAGGCGGGGAATCAGAGGCGGGGAATCAGAGGCAGGGAATTAGATTTGCGGAATCAGAGATGGGGAATCAGAAGCAGGGAATCAGAGACCGGGAATCAGAGGCCGGAATCAGATGCCGGGAATAAGAGGCCGGGAATCAGAGGTGGGGAATCAGAGTCCGGTAATCAGAGATGGGGAATCAGAGGCGGGGAATGAGATATGGGGAATCAGAGGCGGGGAATCAGAGGCGGGGAAACAGAGGCGAGGAATCAGATATGGGGAATCAGAGGTGGCGAATCAAAGGCGGTGAATCAGAGATGGGGAATCAGAGGCGGGGAATCAGAGGCAGGGAATCAAACACGGGGAATCAGAGGCGGGGAATCAGAGCTGGGGAATCAGAGGCGGGGAATCAGAGTTGGGGAATCAGAGGCGGGGAATCAGAGCTGGGGAATCAAGGTGGGGATCAGAGTCGGGGAATCAGAGGCAGGGAATCAGATGTGCGGAATCAGAGATGGCGAATCAGAGGTGGGGAATCAGAGGCTGCGAATCAGAGATGGGGAATCAGAGGCGGGGAATCAGAGGCAAGAAATCAGACACGGGGTTTCAGAGGCTGGGAATCAGACGGGGGAATCAAAGGCGGGGAATCAGAGCTGGGGAATCAGAGGCAGGGAATTAGATTTGCGGAATCAGAGATGGGGAATCAGAAGCAGGGAATCAGAGACCGGGAATCAGAGGCCGGAATCAGATGCCGGGAATAAGAGGCCGGGAATCAGAGGTGGGGAATCAGAGTCCGGGAATCAGAGATGGGGAATCAGAGGCGGGGAATGAGATATGGGGAATCAGAGGCGGGGAATCAGAGGCGGGGAAACAGAGGCGAGGAATCAGATATGGGGAATCAGAGGTGGCGAATCAAAGGCGGTGAATCAGAGATGGGGAATCAGAGGCGGGGAATCAGAGGCAGGGAATCAAACACGGGGAATCAGAGGCGGGGAATCAGAGCTGGGGAATCAGAGGCGGGGAATCAGAGTTGGGGAATCAGAGGCGGGGAATCAGAGCTGGGGAATCAGAGGTGGGGATCAGAGTCGGGGAATCAGAGGCAGGGAATCAGATGTGCGGAATCAGAGATGGCGAATCAGAGGTGGGGAATCAGAGGCTGTGAATCAGAGATGGGGAATCAGAGGCGGGGAATCAGAGGCAAGAAATCAGACACGGGGTTTCAGAGGCTGGGAATCAGACGGGGGAATCAAAGGCGGGGAATCAGAGCTGGGGAATCAGAGGCAGGGAATCAGAGTTGGGGATTCAGAGGCGGGGAATCAGATATGGGGAAACAGAGGCGGGGAATCAGAGGCGGGCAAACAGAGGCGGGGAATTAGATATGGGGAATCAGAGGTGGGGAATCAGAGGTGGTGAATCAGAGATGGGGAATCACTGGCCAATCAGAGGCAGGGAATAGAACGCGGGGAATCAGAGGCAGGGAATCAGAGTTGGGGCATCAGAGGTTGGGAATTAGATATGGGGAAACAGAGGCGGGGAATCAGAGGCGGGGAAACAGAGGCGGGATATCAGATATGGGGAATCAGAGGTGGGGAATCAGAGGCAGGGAATCAGATGTGCGGAATCAGAGATGGGGAATCAGAGGCAGGGAATCAGAATCAGAAGCGGGGAATCAGAGGCGGGGAAACAGAGGCGGGATATCAGATATGGGGAATCAGAGGTGGGGAATCAGAGGCAGGGAATCAGATGTGCGGAATCAGAGATGGGGAATCAGAGGCAGGGAATCAGAATCAGAGGCGGGGAATCAGAGCTGTGGAATCAGAGGCGGGGATTCAGAGTTGGGGCATCAGAGGTGAGGAATTAGATATGGGGAAACAGAGGCGGGGAATCAGAGGCGTGGAAACAGAGGCGGGGAATCAGATTTGGGGAATCAGACGTGGGGAATCAGAGGCAGGTAATCAGATGTGCGGAATCAGAGATGGTGAATCAGAGGCAGGGAATCAGAATCAGAGGCCGGGAATCAGAGGCCTGGAATCAGATGCTGGGAATAAGAGGCCGGGAATCAGAGGTGGGGAATCAGAGTCCGGGAATCAGAGATGGGGAGTCAGAGGCGGGGAATGAGATATGGAGAATCAGAGGCGGGGAATCAGAGGCGGGGAAACAGAGGTGGGGAATCAGATATGGGGAATCAGAGGTGGCGAATCAAAGGCGGTGAATCAGAGATGGGGAATCAGAGGCGGGGAATCAGAGGCAGGGAATCAAACACGGGGAATCAGAGGCGGGGAATCAGAGCTGGGAAATCAGAGGCTGGGAATCAAAGTTGGGGAATCAGAGTCAGGGAATCAGATTTGGGGAAACAGGGGCGGGGAATCAGAGGCGGGGAAACAGAGGCGGGGAATCAGATATGGGGAATCGGAGGCGGGGAATTAGAGTTGGGGAATCAGAGGCGGGGAATCAGTGGTGGGGAGACAGAGGCGGGGAATCAAACACGGGGAATCAGAGGTGGGGAATCAGAGGTTGGAAATCAGAGGCAGGGAATCAGCGGCGGGGAATCAGAGGCGGGGAATCAGAGGCAGGGAATCAGATGTGCGGAATCGGTGATGGGGAATCAGAGGCAGGGAATCAGAGGCGGGGAATCAGAGGCCGGGAATCAGATATGGGGAAACAGAGGCGGGGAATCAGAGGCGGGGAAACAGAGGCTGGGAATCAGATATGGGGAATCAGAGGTGGGGAAGCAGAGGTTGGGAATCAGAGGCAGGGGATCAGAGGCTTGGAATCAGATGCAGGGAATCAGATGCGGGGAATCAGAGGTGGGGAATCAGAGCTGGGGAATCAGAGTCTGGGAATCAAAGTTGGGGAATCAGAGGCAGGGAATCAGATATGGGGAAACAGGGGCGGGGAATCAGAGGCGGGGAAACAGAGGCGGGGAATCAGATATGGGGAATCAGAGGCGGGGAATTAGAGTTGGGGAATCAGAGGCGGGGAATCAGAGGCGGGGAAACAGAGGCGGGGAATCAAACACGGGGAATCAGAGGTGGGGAATCAGAGGTTGGGAATCAGAGGCAGGGAATCAGAGGCGGGGAATCAGAGGCGGGGAATGAGAGGCAGGGAATCAGATGTGCGGAATCGGAGATGGGGAATCAGAGGCAGGGAATCAGAGGCGGGGAATCAGAGGCGGGGAATCAGAGGCCGGGAATCAGATATGGGGAAACAGAAGCGGGGAATCAGAGGCGGGGAAACAGAGGCTGGGAATCAGGTATCGGGAATCAGATGTGGGGAATCAGAGGCGGGGAATCAGAGCTGGGGAATCAGAGGTGGGGAATCAAAGTTGGGGAATCAGAGGCGGGGACTTAGATATGGGGAAACAGAGGCGGGGAATCAGAGACGGGGAAACAGAGGCGGGGATTCAGATATGGGGAATCAGAGGCGGGGAATCAGAGGCGGGGAAACAGAGGCGAGGAATCAGATATGGGGAATCAGAGGTTGGGAATCAGAGGTTGGGAATGAGAGGCTGGGAATCAGAGGCTGGGAATCAGATGCATGGAATCAGATGCGGGGAATCAGAGGCGGGGAATCAGAGCTGGGGAATCAGAGGTGGGGAATCAAAGTTGGGGAATCAGAGGCCGGGACTTAGATATGGGGAAACAGAGGCGGGGAATCAGAGGCGGGGAATCAGAGGCAGGGAATTAGATTTGCGGAATCAGAGATGGGGAATCAGAAGCAGGGAATCAGAGACCGGGAATCAGAGGCCGGAATCAGATGCCGGGAATAAGAGGCCGGGAATCAGAGGTGGGGAATCAGAGTCCGGGAATCAGAGATGGGGAATCAGAGGCGGGGAATGAGATATGGGGAATCAGAGGCGGGGAATCAGAGGCGGGGAAACAGAGGCGAGGAATCAGATATGGGGAATCAGAGGTGGCGAATCAAAGGCGGTGAATCAGAGATGGGGAATCAGAGGCGGGGAATCAGAGGCAGGGAATCAAACACGGGGAATCAGAGGCGGGGAATCAGAGCTGGGGAATCAGAGGCGGGGAATCAGAGTTGGGGAATCAGAGGCGGGGAATCAGAGCTGGGGAATCAGAGGTGGGGATCAGAGTCGGGGAATCAGAGGCAGGGAATCAGATGTGCGGAATCAGAGATGGCGAATCAGAGGTGGGGAATCAGAGGCTGTGAATCAGAGATGGGGAATCAGAGGCGGGGAATCAGAGGCAAGAAATCAGACACGGGGTTTCAGAGGCTGGGAATCAGATGGGGGAATCAAAGGCGGGGAATCAGAGCTGGGGAATCAGAGGCAGGGAATCAGAGTTGGGGATTCAGAGGCGGGGAATCAGATATGGGGAAACAGAGGCGGGGAATCAGAGGCGGGCAAACAGAGGCGGGGAATTAGATATGGGGAATCAGAGGTGGGGAATCAGAGGTGGTGAATCAGAGATGGGGAATCACTGGCCAATCAGAGGCAGGGAATAGAACGCGGGGAATCAGAGGCAGGGAATCAGAGTTGGGGCATCAGAGGTTGGGAATTAGATATGGGGAAACAGAGGCGGGGAATCAGAGGCGGGGAAACAGAGGCGGGATATCAGATATGGGGAATCAGAGGTGGGGAATCAGAGGCAGGGAATCAGATGTGCGGAATCAGAGATGGGGAATCAGAGGCAGGGAATCAGAATCAGAAGCGGGGAATCAGAGGCGGGGAAACAGAGGCGGGATATCAGATATGGGGAATCAGAGGTGGGGAATCAGAGGCAGGGAATCAGATGTGCGGAATCAGAGATGGTGAATCAGAGGCAGGGAATCAGAATCAGAGGCGGGGAATCAGAGGCGGGGAAACAGAGGTGGGGAATCAGATATGTGGAATCAGAGGTGGCGAATCAAAGGCGGTGAATCAGAGATGGGGAATCAGAGGCCGGGAATCAGAGGCAGGGAATCAAACACGGGAAATCAGAGGCGGTGATTCAGAGCTGGGGAATCAGAGGCGGGGAATCAGAGTTGGGGAATCAGAGGCAGGGAATCAGATATGGGGAAACTGGGGCAGGGAATCAGAGGCGGGGAAACAGAGGCGGGGAATCAGATATGGGGAATCAGAGGTGTGGAATCAGAGGTTGGGAATCAGAGGCAGGGAATCAGAGGCGGGGAAACAGAGGCGGGGAATCAGATATGGGGAATCAGAGGTGGCGAATCAAAGGCGGTGAAAAAGAGATGGGGAATCAGGGCAGGGAATCAGAGGCAGGGAATCAAACACGGGGAATCAGAGCTGGGGAATCAGAGGCGGGGAATAAAAGTTGGGGAATCAGAGGAGGGGAATCAGAGGCGGGGAAACAGAGGCGGGGAATCAGATATGGGGAATCAGAGGTGGGGAATCAGAGGTTGGGAATCAGAGGCAGGGAATCAGAGGCGGAGAATCAGAGGCGGGGAATCAGAGGCAGGGAATCAGATGTGCGGAATCGGAGATGGGGAATCAGAGGCAGGGAATCAGAGGCGGGGAATCAGAGGCGGGGAATCAGAGGCCGGGAATCAGATATGGGGAAACAGAGGTGGGGAATCAGAGGCGGGGAAACAGAGGCGGGGATTCAGATATGGGGAATCAGAGGTGGTGAATCAGAGGTTGGGAATCAGAGGCAGGGAATCAGAGGCTTGGAATCAGATGCAGGGAATCAGATGCGGGGAATCAGGGGCGGGGAATCAGAGCTGGGGAAACAGAGGTGGGGAATCAGAGTTGGGGAATCAGAGGCGGGGACTTAGATATTGGGAAACAGAGGCGGGGAATCAGAGGCGGGGAAACAGAGGAGGGGAGTCAGATATGGGGAATCAGAGGTGGGGAATCAGAGGCAGGGAATCAGATGTGCGGAATCAGAGATGGGGAATCAGAGGCAGGGAATCAGAATCAGAAGCAGGGAATCAGAGGCCGGGAATCAGAGGCCTGAATCAGATGCCGGGAATAAGAGGCCGGGAATCAGAGGTGGGGAATCAGAGTCCGGGAATCAGAGGCGGGGAAACAGAGGCGTGGAATCAGATATGGGGAATCAGAGGTGGCGAATCAAAGGCGGTGAATCAGAGATGGGGAATCAGAGGCCGGGAATCAGAGGCAGGGAATCAAACACGGGGAATCAGAGGAGGGGAATCAGAGCTGGGGAATCAGAGGCGGGGAATCAGAGTTGGGGAATCAGAGGCGGGGAATCAGACGCAGGGAATCAATATGGGAAATCAGAGGTGGGGAATGAGTGGTTGGGAATCAGAGGAAGGGAATCAGAGGCGAGGAATCAGAGCTGGGGAATCAGAGGCGGGGAATGAGATATGGAGAATCAGAGGCGGGGAATCAGAGGCGGGGAAACAGAGGTGGGGAATCAGATATGGGGAATCAGAGGTGGCGAATCAAAGGCGGTGAATCAGAGATGGGGAATCAGAGGCGGGGAATCAGAGGCAGGGAATCAAACACGGGGAATCAGAGGCGGGGAATCAGAGCTGGGGAATCAGAGGCTGGGAATCAAAGTTGGGGAATCAGAGTCAGGGAATCAGATATGGGGAAACAGGGGCGGGGAATCAGAGGCGGGGAAACAGAGGCGGGGAATCAGATATGGGGAATCGGAGGCGGGGAATTAGAGTTGGGGAATCAGAGGCGGGGAATCAGTGGTGGGGAGACAGAGGCGGGGAATCAAACACGGGGAATCAGAGGTGGGGAATCAGAGGTTGGAAATCAGAGGCAGGGAATCAGCGGCGGGGAATCAGAGGCGGGGAATCAGAGGCAGGGAATCAGATGTGCGGAATCGGTGATGGGGAATCAGAGGCAGGGAATCAGAGGCGGGGAATCAGAGGCCGGGAATCAGATATGGGGAAACAGAGGCGGGGAATCAGAGGCGGGGAAACAGAGGCTGGGAATCAGATATGGGGAATCAGAGGTGGGGAAGCAGAGGTTGGGAATCAGAGGCAGGGGATCAGAGGCTTGGAATCAGATGCAGGGAATCAGATGCGGTGTATCAGAGGTGGGGAATCAGAGCTGGGGAATCAGAGTCTGGGAATCAAAGTTGGGGAATCAGAGGCAGGGAATCAGATATGGGGAAACAGGGGCGGGGAATCAGAGGCGGGGAAACAGAGGTGGGGAGTCAGATATGGGGAATCAGAGGCGGGGAATTAGAGTTGGGGAATCAGAGGCGGGGAATCAGAGGCGGGGAAACAGAGGCGGGGAATCAAACACGGGGAATCAGAGGTGGGGAATCAGAGGTTGGGAATCAGAGGCAGGGAATCAGAGGCGGGGAATCAGAGGCGGGGAATGAGAGGCAGGGAATCAGATGTGCGGAATCGGAGATGGGGAATCCGAGGCAGGGAATCAGAGGCGGGGAATCAGAGGCGGGGAATCAGATATGGGGAAACAGAAGCGGGGAATCAGAGGCGGGGATACAGAGGCTGGGAATCAGGTATGGGGAATCAGATGTGGGGAATCAGAGGCGGGGAATCAGAGCTGGGGAATCAGAGGTGGGGAATCAAAGTTGGGGAATCAGAGGCGGGGACTTAGATATGTGGAAACAGAGGCGGGGAATCAGAGACGGGGAAACAGAGGCGGGGATTCAGATATGGGGAATCAGAGGCGGGGAATCAGAGGCGGGGAAACAGAGGCGAGGAATCAGATATGGGGAATCAGAGGTTGGGAATCAGAGGTTGGGAATGAGAGGCTGGGAATCAGAGGCTGGGAATCAGATGCATGGAATCAGATGCGGGGAATCAGAGGCGGGGAATCAGAGCTGGGGAATCAGAGGTGGGGAATCAAAGTTGGGGAATCAGAGGCCGGGACTTAGATATGGGGAAACAGAGGCGGGGAATCAGAGGCGGGGAATCAGAGGCAGGGAATTAGATTTGCGGAATCAGAGATGGGGAATCAGAAGCAGGGAATCAGAGACCGGGAATCAGAGGCCGGAATCAGATGCCGGGAATAAGAGGCCGGGAATCAGAGGTGGGGAATCAGAGTCCGGGAATCAGAGATGGGGAATCAGAGGCGGGGAATGAGATATGGG
Organism: Narcine bancroftii; assembly: GCF_036971445.1. Classification (NCBI taxonomy): domain Eukaryota; kingdom Metazoa; phylum Chordata; class Chondrichthyes; order Torpediniformes; family Narcinidae; genus Narcine; species Narcine bancroftii. The sequence continues at coordinate 2,868,231 of NW_027211895.1, read as the reverse complement.
GAATCAGAGGCGGGGAATCAGAGGCGGGGAAACAGAGGCGAGGAATCAGATATGGGGAATCAGAGGTGGCGAATCAAAGGCGGTGAATCAGAGATGGGGAATCAGAGGCGGGGAATCAGAGGCAGGGAATCAAACACGGGGAATCAGAGGCGGGGAATCAGAGCTGGGGAATCAGAGGCGGGGAATCAGAGTTGGGGAATCAGAGGCGGGGAATCAGAGCTGGGGAATCAGAGGTGGGGATCAGAGTCGGGGAATCAGAGGCAGGGAATCAGATGTGCGGAATCAGAGATGGCGAATCAGAGGTGGGGAATCAGAGGCTGTGAATCAGAGATGGGGAATCAGAGGCGGGGAATCAGAGGCAAGAAATCAGACACGGGGTTTCAGAGGCTGGGAATCAGACGGGGGAATCAAAGGCGGGGAATCAGAGCTGGGGAATCAGAGGCAGGGAATCAGAGTTGGGGATTCAGAGGCGGGGAATCAGATATGGGGAAACAGAGGCGGGGAATCAGAGGCGGGCAAACAGAGGCGGGGAATTAGATATGGGGAATCAGAGGTGGGGAATCAGAGGTGGTGAATCAGAGATGGGGAATCACTGGCCAATCAGAGGCAGGGAATAGAACGCGGGGAATCAGAGGCAGGGAATCAGAGTTGGGGCATCAGAGGTTGGGAATTAGATATGGGGAAACAGAGGCGGGGAATCAGAGGCAGGGAAACAGAGGCGGGATATCAGATATGGGGAATCAGAGGTGGGGAATCAGAGGCAGGGAATCAGATGTGCGGAATCAGAGATGGGGAATCAGAGGCAGGGAATCAGAATCAGAAGCGGGGAATCAGAGGCGGGGAAACAGAGGCGGGATATCAGATATGGGGAATCAGAGGTGGGGAATCAGAGGCAGGGAATCAGATGTGCGGAATCAGAGATGGGGAATCAGAGGCAGGGAATCAGAATCAGAGGCGGGGAATCAGAGGCGGGGAAACAGAGGTGGGGAATCAGATATGTGGAATCAGAGGTGGCGAATCAAAGGCGGTGAATCAGAGATGGGGAATCAGAGGCCGGGAATCAGTGGCAGGGAATCAAACACGGGAAATCAGAGGCGGGGATTCAGAGCTGGGGAATCAGAGGCGGGGAATCAGAGTTGGGGAATCAGAGGCAGGGAATCAGATATGGGGAAACTGGGGCAGGGAATCAGAGGCGGGGAAACAGAGGCGGGGAATCAGATATGGGGAATCAGAGGTGTGGAATCAGAGGTTGGGAATCAGAGGCAGGGAATCAGAGGCGGGGAAACAGAGGCGGGGAATCAGATATGGGGAATCAGAGGTGGCGAATCAAAGGCGGTGAAAAAGAGATGGGGAATCAGGGCAGGGAATCAGAGGCAGGGAATCAAACACGGGGAATCAGAGCTGGGGAATCAGAGGCGGGGAATTAGAGTTGGGGAATCAGTGGAGGGGAATCAGAGGCGGGGAAACAGAGGCGGGGAATCAGATATGGGGAATCAGAGGTGGGGAATCAGAGGTTGGGAATCAGAGGCAGGGAATCAGAGGCGGGGAATCAGAGGCGGGGAATCAGAGGCAGGGAATCAGATGTGCGGAATCGGAGATGGGGAATCAGAGGCAGGGAATCAGAGGCGGGAAATCAGAGGCGGGGAATCAGAGGCCGGGAATCAGATATGGGGAAACAGAGGTGGGGAATCAGAGGCGGGGAAACAGAGGCGGGGATTCAGATATGGGGAATCAGAGGTGGTGAATCAGAGGTTGGGAATCAGAGGCAGGGAATCAGAGGCTTGGAATCAGATGCAGGGAATCAGATGCGGGGAATCAGGGGCGGGGAATCAGAGCTGGGGAAACAGAGGTGGGGAATCAGAGTTGGGGAATCAGAGGCGGGGACTTAGATATTGGGAAACAGAGGCGGGGAATCAGAGGCGGGGAAACAGAGGCGGGGAGTCAGATATGGGGAATCAGAGGTGGGGAATCAGAGGCAGGGAATCAGATGTGCGGAATCAGAGATGGGGAATCAGAGGCAGGGATTCAGAATCAGAAGCAGGGAATCAGAGGCCGGGAATCAGAGGCCTGAATCAGATGCCGGGAATAAGAGGCCGGGAATCAGAGGTGGGGAATCAGAGTCCGGGAATCAGAGGCGGGGAAACAGAGGCGGGGAATCAGATATGGGGAATCAGAGGTGGCGAATCAAAGGCGGTGAATCAGAGATGGGGAATCAGAGGCCGGGAATCAGAGGCAGGGAATCAAACACGGGGAATCAGAGGAGGGGAATCAGAGCTGGGGAATCAGAGGCGGGGAATCAGAGTTGGGGAATCAGAGGCGGGGAATCAGACGCAGGGAATCAATATGGGAAATCAGAGGTGGGGAATGAGTGGTTGGGAATCAGAGGAAGGGAATCAGAGGCGAGGAATCAGAGCTGGGGAATCAGAGGCGGGGAATCAGAATTGGGGAATCAGAGATGGGGAATCAGAGATGGGGAATCAGAGGCGGGGAATCATACGCGGGGAAACAGAGGTGGTGAATCAGAGATGTGGAATCAGAGGCGGGGAATCAGAGGCAGGGAATCAGACGCGGGGAATCAGAGGCGGGGAATCATAGCTGGCGAATCAGAGGCGGGGAATGAGATATGGGGAATCAGAGGCGGGGAATCAGAGGTGGCGAATCAAAGGCTGTGAATCAGAGATGGGGAATCAGAGGCGGGGAATCAGAGGCAGGGGATCAAACACGGGGAATCAGAGGCGGGAAATCAGAGCTGGGGAATCAGAGGCGGGGTATCAGAGTTGGGGAATCAGAGGCGGGGAATCAGAGCTGGGGAATCAGAGGTGGGGAATCAGAGTCGGGGAATCAGAGGCAGGGAATCGGATGTGCGGAATCAGAGATGGGGAATCAGAGGTGGGGAATCAGAGGCAGGTTATCAGACACGGGGATTCAGAGGCTGGGAATCAGACGGGGGGAATCAAAGGCGAGGAATGAAGCTGGGGATTCAGAGGCAGGGAATCAGAGTTGGGGATTCAGAGGCGGGGAATCAGATATGGGGAAACAGAGGCGGGGAATCAGAGGCGGGCAAACAGAGGCGGGGAATTAGATATGGGGAATCAGTGGTGGGGAATCAGAGGTTGTGAATCAGAGATGGGGAATCACAGGCGGGGAATCAGAGGCAGGGAATAGAACGCGGGGAATCAGAGGCAGGGAATCAGAGCTGGGGAATCAGAGGCAGGGAATCATAGTTGGGAATCAGTGGCGGGGAATCAGATATGGCGAAACAGAGGCGGGGAATCAGGGGCGGGGAAACAGAGTCGGGGAATCAGATATGGGGAATCGAATGCGGGGAATCAGAGGCGGGGAATCAGAGCTGGGGAATCAGAGGCGGGGAATCAGAGTTGGGGCATCAGAGGCGGGGAATGAGATATGGAGAATCAGAGGCGGGGAATCAGAGGCGGGGAATCAAAGGCGGTGAATCAGAGATGGGGAATCAGAGGCGGGGAATCAGAGGCAGGGAATCAAACACGGGGAATCAGAGGCGGGGAATCAGAGCTGGGGGAATCAGAGGCTGGGAATCAAAGTTGTGGAATCAGAGGCAGGGAATCAGATATGGGGAAACAGGGGCGGGGAATCAGAGGCGGGGAAACAGAGGCGGGGAATCAGATATGGGGAATCAGAGGCGGGGAATTAGAGTTGGGGAATCAGAGGCGGGGAATCAGAGGTGGGGAAACAGAGGCGGGGAATCAAACACGGGGAATTAGAGGTGGGGAATCAGAGGTTGGGAATCAGAGGCAGGGAATCAGAGGCGGGGAATCAGAGGCGGGGAATGAGAGGCAGGGAATCAGATGTGCGGAATCGGAGATGGGGAATCAGAGGCAGGGAATCAGAGTCGGGGAATCAGAGGCGGGGAATCAGAGGCCGGGAATCAGATATGGGGAAACAGAGGCGGGGAATCAGAGGCGGGGAAACAGAGGCTGGGAATCAGATATGGGGAATCAGAGGTGGGGAATCAGAGGTTGGGAATCAGAGGCAGGGAATCAGAGTCTTGGAATCAGATGCAGGGAATCAGATGCGGGGAATCAGAGGCGGGGAATCAGAGCTGGGGAATCAGAGGTGGGGAATCAGAGTTGGGGAATCAGAGGCGGGGACTTAGATATTGGGAAACAGAGGCGTGGAATCAGAGGCGGGGAAACAGATGCGGGGAATCAGATATGGGGAATCAGAGATGGGGAATCAGAGGCAGGGAATCAGATGTGCGGAATCAGAGATGGGGAATCAAAGGCAGGGAATCAGAATCAGAAGCAGGGAATCAGAGGCCGGGAATCAGAGGACGGAATCAGATGCCGGGAATAAGAGGCCGGGAATCAGAGGTGGGGATTCAGAGGCGGGGAATGAGATATGGGGAATCAGAGGCGGGGAATCAGAGGCGGGGAAACAGAGGCGGGGAATCAGATATGGGGAATCAGAGGTGGCGAATCAAAGGCGGTGATTCAGAGATGGGGAATCAGAGGCCGGGAATCAGAGGCAGGGAATCAAACACGGGGAATCAGAGGCGGGGAATCAGAGCTGGGGAATCAGAGGCTGGGAATCAAAGTTGGGGAATCAGAGGCAGGGAATCAGATATGGGGAAACAGGGGCGGGGAATCAGAGGCGGGGAAACAGAGGCGGGGAATCAGATATGGGGAATCAGAGGCGGGGAATTAGAGCTGGGGAATCAGAGGCGGGGAATCAGAGGCGGGGAAACAGAGACGGGGAATCAAACACGGGGAATCAGAGGTGGGGAATCAGAGGTTGGGAATCAGAGGCAGGGAATCAGAGGCGGGGAATCAGAGGCGGGGAATCAGAGGCAGGGAATCAGATGTGCGGAATCGGAGATGGGGAATCAGAGGCAGGGAATCAGAGGCGGGGAATCAGAGTCCGGGAATCAGATATGGGGAAACAGAGGCGGGGAATCAGAGGCGGGGAAACAGAGGCTGGGAATCAGATATGGGGAATCAGAGGTGGGGAATCAGAGGTTTGGAATCAGAGGCGGGGAATCAGAGCTGGGGAATCAGAGGTGGGGAATCAGAGTTGGGGAATCAGAGGCGGGGACTTAGATATTGGGAAACAGAGGCGGGGAATCAGAGGCGGGGAAGCAGAGGCGGGGAATCAGATATGGGGAATCAGAGATGGGGAATCAGAGGCAGGGAATCAGATGTTCGGAATCAGAGATGGGGAATCAAAGGCAGGGAATCAGAATCAGAAGCAGGGAATCAGAGGCCGGGAATCAGAGGCCGGAATCAGATGCCGGGAATAAGAGGCTGGGAATCAGAGGTGGGGCATCAGAGTCCGGGAATCAGAGATGGGGAATCAGAGGCGGGGAATGAGATATGGGGAATCAGAGGCGGGGAATCAGAGGCGGGGAAACAGAGGCGAGGAATCAGATATGGGGAATCAGAGGCGGGGAATCAGAGCTGGGGAATCAGAGGCGGGGAATCAGAGGTTGGGAATCAGAGGCAGGGAATCAGAGGCTTGGAATCAGATGCAGGGAATCAGATGCGGGGAATCAGAGGCGGGGAATCAGAGCTGGGGAATCAGAGGTGGGGAATCAGAGTTGGGGAATCAGAGGCGGGGAATCAGAGGCAGGGAATCAAACACGGGGAATCAGAGGCGGGGAATCAGAGCTGGGGAATCAGAGGCGGGGAATCAGAGTTGGGGAATCAGAGGCGGGGAATCAGAGCTTGGGAATCAGAGGTGGGGATCAGAGTCAGGGAATCAGAGGCAGGGAATCAGATGTGCGGAATCCGAGATGGGGAATCAGAGGTGGGGAATCAGAGGCTGTGAATCAGAGATTGGGAATCAGAGGCGGGGAATCAGAGGCAGGAAATCAGACACGGGGATTCAGAGGCTGGGAATCAGACGGGGGGAATCAAAGGCGGGGAATCAGAGCTGGGGAATCAGAGGCAGGGAATCTGAGTTGGGGATTCAGAGGCGGGGAATCAGATATGGGGAAACAGAGGCGGGGAATCAGAGGCGGGCAAACAGAGGCGGGGAATTAGATATGGGGAATCAGAGGCGGGGAATTAGAGTTGGGGAATCAGAGGAGGGGAATCAGAGGCGGGGAAACAGAGGCGGGGAATCAGATATGGGGAATCAGAGGTGGGGAATCAGAGGTTCGGAATCAGAGGCAGGGAATCAGAGGCGGGGAATCAGAGGCAGGGAATCAGATGTGCGGAATCGGAGATGGGGAATCAGAGGTAGGGAATCAAAGGTGGGGAATCAGAGGCGGGGAATAAGAGGCCGGGAATCAGATATGGGGAAACAGAGGTGGGGAATCAGAGGCGGGGAAACAGAGGCGGGGAATCAGATATGGGGAATCAGAGGTGGGGAATCAGAGGTTGGGTATCAGAGGCAGGGAATCAGAGGCTTGGAATCAGATGCAGGGAATCAGATGCGGGGAATCAGAGGCGGGGAATCAGAGCTGGGGAATCAGAGGTGGGGAATCAGAGTTGGGGAATCAGAGGCGGGGACTTAGATATTGGGAAACAGAGGCGGGGAATCAGAGGCGGGGAAACAGAGGCGGGGAATCAGATATGGGGAATCAGAGGTGGGGAATCAGAGGCAGGGAATCAGATGTGCGGAATCAGAGATGGGGAATCAGAGGCAGGGAATCAGAATCAGAAGCAGGGAATCAGAGGCCGGGAATCAGAGGCCGGAATCAGATGCCGGGAATCAGAGGCGGGGAATCAGAGGCGGGGAAACAGATGCGGGGAATCAGATATGGGGAATCAGAGATGGCGAATCAAAGGCGGTGAATCAGAGATGCGGAATCAGAGGCCGGGAATCAGAGGCAGGGAATCAAACACGGGGAACCAGAGGCGGGGAATCAGAGCTGGGGAATCAGAGGCGGGGAATCAGAGTTGGGGAATCAGAGGCGGGGAAGCAGAGGCAGGGAATCAGACGCGGGGATTCAGAGGCGGGGAATCATAGTTGGGAATCAGAGGCGGATAATCAGATATGGGGAAACAGAGGCGGGGAATCAGGGGCGGGGAAACAGAGGCGGAGAATCAGATATGGCGAATCGGATGCGGGGAATCAGAGGCGGGGAATCAGAGCTGTGGAATCAGAGGCGGGGAATCAGAGTTGGGGCATCAGAGGTGGGGAATTAGATATGGGGAAACAGAGGCGGGGAATCAGAGGCGTGGAAACAGAGGCGGGGAATCAGATATGGGGAATCAGACGTGGGGAATCAGAGGCAGGTAATCAGATGTGCGGAATCAGAGGTGGCGAATCAAAGGCGGTGAATCAGAGATGGGGAATCAGAGGCGGGGAATCAGAGGCAGGGAATCAAACACGGGGAATCAGAGGCGGGGAATCAGAGCTGGGGAATCAGAGGCTGGGAATCAGAGTTGGGGAATCAGAGGCGGGGAATCAGAGTTGGGGAATCAGAGGCGGGGAATCAGACGCAGGGAATCAATATGGGAAATCAGAGGTGGGGAATGAGTGGTTGGGAATCAGAGGAAGGGAATCAGAGGCGAGGAATCAGAGCTGGGGAATCAGAGGCGGGGAATCAGAATTGGCGAATCAGAGATGGGGAATCAGAAATGGGGAATCAGAGGCGGGGAATCAGACGCGGGGAAACAGAGGTGGTGAATCAGAGATGTGGAATCAGAGGCGGGGAATCAGAGGCAGGGAATCAGACGCGGGGAATCAGAGGCGGGGAATCATAGCTGGCGAATCAGAGGCGGGGAATGAGATATGGGGAATCAGAGGCGGGGAATCAGAGGCGGGGAAACAGTGGCGAGGAATCAGATAAGGGGAATCAGAGGTGGCGAATCAAAGGCGGTGAATCAGAGATGGGGAATCAGAGGCGGGGAATCAGAGGCAGGGGATCAAACACGGGGAATCAGAGGCGGGGAATCAGAGCTGGGGAATCAGAGGCGGGGAATCAGAGTTGGGGAATCAGAGGCGGGGAATCAGTGCTGGGGAATCAGAGGTGGGGAATCAGAGTCGGGGAATCAGAGGCAGGGAATCGGATGTGCGGAATCAGAGATGGGGAATCAGAGGTGGGGAATCAGAGGCAGGTTATCGGACACGGGGATTCAGAGGCTGGGAATCAGACGGGGGGAATCAAAGGCGGGGAATGAAGCTGGGGATTCAGAGGCAGGGAATCAGAGTTGGGGATTCAGAGGCGGGGAATCAGATATGGGGAAACAGAGGCGGGGAATCAGAGGCGGGCAAACAGAGGCGGGGAATTAGATATGGGGAATCAGTGGTGGGGAATCAGAGGTGGTGAATCAGAGATGGGGAATCACAGGCGGGGAATCAGAGGCAGGGAATAGAACGCGGGGAATCAGAGGCTGGGAATCAGAGCTGGGGAATCAGAGGCGGGGAATCATAGTTGGGAATCAGAGGCGGGGAATCAGGGGCGGGGAAACAGAGGCGGGGAATCAGATATGGGGAATCGAATGCGGGGAATCAGAGGCGGGGAATCAGAGCTGGGGAATCAGAGGCGGGGAATCAGAGTTGGGGCATCAGAGGTGGGGAATTAGATATGGGGAAACAGAGGCGGGGAATCAGAGGCGAGGAAACAGAGGCGGGGAATCAGATATGGGGAATCAGAGGTGGGGAATCAGAGGCAGGTAATCAGATGTGCGGAATCAGAGATGGGGAATCAGAGGCAGGGAATCAGAATCAGAAGCGGGGAGTCAGAGGCCGGGAATCAGAGGCCTGGAATCAGATGCTGGGAATAAGAGGCCGGGAATCAGAGGTGGGGAATCAGAGTCCGGGAGTCAGAGATGGGGATTCAGAGGCGGGGAATGAGATATGGAGAATCAGAGGCGGGGAATCAGAGGCGGGGAAACAGAGGTGGGGAATCAGATATGGGGAATCAGAGGTGGCGAATCAAAGGCGGTGAATCAGAGATGGGGAATCAGAGGCGGGGAATCAGAGGCAGGGAATCAAACACGGGGAATCAGAGGCGGGGAATCAGATATGGGGAATCAGAGGTGGGGAATCAGAGGTTGGGAATCAGAGGCAGGGAATCAGAGGCTTGGAATCAGATGCAGGGAATCAGATGCGGGGAATCAGAGGCGGGGAATCAGAGCTGGGGAATCAGAGGTGGGGAATCAGAGGTTGGGAATCAGAGGCAGGGAATCAGAGGCGGGGAATCAGAGGCGGGGAATCAGAGGCAGGGAATCAGATGTGCGGAATCGGAGATGGGGAATCAGAGGCAGGGAATCAGAGGCGGGGAATCAGAGGCGGGGAATCAGAGGCCGGGAATCAGATATGGGGAAACAGAGGCGGGGAATCAGAGGCGGGGAAACAGAGGCTGGGAATCAGATATGGGGAATCAGAGGTGGGGAATCAGAGGTTGGGAATCAGAGGCAGGGAATCAGAGGCTTGGAATCAGATGCAGGGAATCAGATGCGGGGAATCAGAGGCGGGGAATCAGAGCTGGGGAATCAGAGGTGGGGAATCAGAGTTGGGGAATCAGAGGCGGGGACTTAGATATTGGGAAACAGAGGCGTGGAATCAGAGGCGGGGAAACAGATGCGGGGAATCAGATATGGGGAATCAGAGATGGGGAATCAGAGGCAGGGAATCAGATGTGCGGAATCAGAGATGGGGAATCAAAGGCAGGGAATCAGAATCAGAAGCAGGGAATCAGAGGCCGGGAATCAGAGGCAGGGAATCAAACACGGGGAATCAGAGGCGGGGAATCAGAGCTGGGGAATCAGAGGCGGGGAATCAGAGTTGGGGAATCAGAGGCGGGGAAGCAGAGGCAGGGAATCAGACGCGGGGATTCAGAGGCGGGGAATCATAGTTGGGAATCAGAGGCGGATAATCAGATATGGGGAATCGGATGCGGGGAATCAGAGCTGTGGAATCAGAGGTGGGGAATCAGAGGTGGTGAATCAGAGATGGGGAATCACAGGCGGGGAATCAGAGGCAGGGAATAGAACGCGGGGAATCAGAGGCAGGGAATCAGAGTTGGGGCATCAGAGGTTGGGAATTAGATATGGGGAAACAGAGGCGGGGAATCAGAGGCGGTGAAACAGAGGCGGGAAATCAGATATGGGGAATCAGAGGTGGGGAATCAGAGGCAGGGAATCAGATGTGCGGAATCAGAGATGGGGAATCAGAGGCAGCGAATCAGAATCAGAAGCGGGGAATCAGAGGCCGGGAATCAGAGGCCGGGAATCAGATGCTGGGAATAAGAGGCCGGGAATCAGAGGTGGGGAATCAGAGTCCGGGAATCAGAGATGGGGATTCAGAGGCGGAAAATGAGATATGGAGAATCAGAGGCGGGGAATCAGAGGCGGGGAAACAGAGGTGGGGAATCAGATATGTGGAATCAGAGGTGGCGAATCAAAGGAGGTGAATCAGAGATGGGGAATCAGAGGCGGGGAATCAGAGGCAGGGAATCAAACACGGGAAATCAGGGGCGGGGAATCAGAGCTGGGGAATCAGAGGCGGGCAATCAGAGTTAGGGAATCAGAGGCAGGGAATCAGATATGGGGAAACAAGGGCAGGGAATCAGAGGCGGGGAAACAGAGGCGGGGAATCAGATATGGGGAATCAGAGGTGTGGAATAAGAGGTTGGGAATCAGAGGCAGCGAATCAGAGGCGGCGAAACAGAGGCGGGGAATCAGATATGGGGAATCAGAGGTGGCGAATCAAAGGCGGTGAAACAGAGATGGGGAATCAGGGCAGGGAATCAGAGGCAGGGAATCAAACACGGGGAATCAGAGCTGGGGAATCAGAGGCGGGGAATTAGAGTTGTGGAATCAGAGGAGGGGAATCAGAGGCGGGGAAACAGAGGCGGGGAATCAGATATGGGGAATCAGAGGTGGGGAATCAGAGGTTCGGAATCAGAGGCAGGGAATCAGAGGTGGGGAATCAGAGGCAGGGAATCAGATGTGCGGAATCGGAGATGGGGAATCAGAGGTAGGGAATCAGAGGTGGGGAATCAGAGGCTGGGAATAAGAGGCCGGGAATCAGATATGGGGAAACAGAGGCGGTGAATCAGAGGCGGGGAAACAGAGGCGGGGAATCAGATATGGAGAATCAGAGGTGGGGAATCAGAGGTTGGGAATCAGAGGCAGGGAATCAGAGGCTTGGAATCAGATGCAGGGAATCAGATGCGGGGAATCAGAGGCGGGGAATCAGAGCTGGTGAATCAGAGGTGGGGAATCAGACTTGGGGAATCAGAGGAGGGGACTTAGATATTGGGAAAAAGAGGCGGGGAATCAGAGGCGGGGAAACAGAGGCGGGGAGTCAGATATGGGGAATCAGAGGTGGGGAATCAGAGGCAGGGAATCAGATGTGCGGAATCAGAGATGGGGAATCAGAGGCAGGGAATCAGAATCAGAAGCAGGGAATCAGAGGCCGGGAATCAGAGGCCGGAATCAGATGCCGGGAATAAGAGGCCGGGAATCAGAGGTGGGGATTCAGAGTCGGGGAATCAGAGATGGGGATTCAGAGGCGGGGAATGAGATATGGGGAATCAGAGGCGGGGAATCAGAGGCGGGGAAACAGATGCGGGGAATCAGATATGGGGAATCAGAGGTGGCGAATCAAAGGCGGTGAATCAGAGATGCGGAATCAGAGGCCGGGAATCAGAGGCAGGGAATCAAACACGGGGAATCAGAGGCGGGGAATCAGAGCTGGGGAATCAGAGGCGGGGAATCAGAGCTTGGGAATCAGAGGTGGGGATCAGAGTCAGGGAATCAGAGGCAGGGAATCAGATGTGCGGAATCCGAGATGGGGAATCAGAGGTGGGGAATCAGAGGCTGTGAATCAGAGATTGGGAATCAGAGGCGGGGAATCAGAGGCAGGAAATCAGACACGGGGATTCAGAGGCTGGGAATCAGACGGGGGGAATCAAAGGCGGGGAATCAGAGCTGGGGAATCAGAGGCAGGGAATCTGAGTTGGGGATTCAGAGGCGGGGAATCAGATATGGGGAAACAGAGGCGGGGAATCAGAGGCGGGCAAACAGAGGCGGGGAATTAGATATGGGGAATCAGAGGCGGGGAATTAGAGTTGGGGAATCAGAGGAGGGGAATCAGAGGCGGGGAAACAGAGGCGGGGAATCAGATATGGGGAATCAGAGGTGGGGAATCAGAGGTTCGGAATCAGAGGCAGGGAATCAGAGGCGGGGAATCAGAGGCAGGGAATCAGATGTGCGGAATCGGAGATGGGGAATCAGAGGTAGGGAATCAAAGGTGGGGAATCAGAGGCGGGGAATAAGAGGCCGGGAATCAGATATGGGGAAACAGAGGTGGGGAATCAGAGGCGGGGAAACAGAGGCGGGGAATCAGATATGGGGAATCAGAGGTGGGGAATCAGAGGTTGGGAATCAGAGGCAGGGAATCAGAGGCTTGGAATCAGATGCAGGGAATCAGATGCGGGGAATCAGAGGCGGGGAATCAGAGCTGGGGAATCAGAGGTGGGGAATCAGAGTTGGGGAATCAGAGGCGGGGACTTAGATATTGGGAAACAGAGGCGGGGAATCAGAGGCGGGGAAACAGAGGCGGGGAATCAGATATGGGGAATCAGAGGTGGGGAATCAGAGGCAGGGAATCAGATGTGCGGAATCAGAGATGGGGAATCAGAGGCAGGGAATCAGAATCAGAAGCAGGGAATCAGAGGCCGGGAATCAGAGGCCGGAATCAGATGCCGGGAATCAGAGGCGGGGAATCAGAGGCGGGGAAACAGATGCGGGGAATCAGATATGGGGAATCAGAGATGGCGAATCAAAGGCGGTGAATCAGAGATGCGGAATCAGAGGCCGGGAATCAGAGGCAGGGAATCAAACACGGGGAACCAGAGGCGGGGAATCAGAGCTGGGGAATCAGAGGCGGGGAATCAGAGTTGGGGAATCAGAGGCGGGGAAGCAGAGGCAGGGAATCAGACGCGGGGATTCAGAGGCGGGGAATCATAGTTGGGAATCAGAGGCGGATAATCAGATATGGGGAAACAGAGGCGGGGAATCAGGGGCGGGGAAACAGAGGCGGAGAATCAGATATGGCGAATCGGATGCGGGGAATCAGAGGCGGGGAATCAGAGCTGTGGAATCAGAGGCGGGGAATCAGAGTTGGGGCATCAGAGGTGGGGAATTAGATATGGGGAAACAGAGGCGGGGAATCAGAGGCGTGGAAACAGAGGCGGGGAATCAGATATGGGGAATCAGACGTGGGGAATCAGAGGCAGGTAATCAGATGTGCGGAATCAGAGGTGGCGAATCAAAGGCGGTGAATCAGAGATGGGGAATCAGAGGCGGGGAATCAGAGGCAGGGAATCAAACACGGGGAATCAGAGGCGGGGAATCAGAGCTGGGGAATCAGAGGCTGGGAATCAGAGTTGGGGAATCAGAGGCGGGGAATCAGAGTTGGGGAATCAGAGGCGGGGAATCAGACGCAGGGAATCAATATGGGAAATCAGAGGTGGGGAATGAGTGGTTGGGAATCAGAGGAAGGGAATCAGAGGCGAGGAATCAGAGCTGGGGAATCAGAGGCGGGGAATCAGAATTGGCGAATCAGAGATGGGGAATCAGAAATGGGGAATCAGAGGCGGGGAATCAGACGCGGGGAAACAGAGGTGGTGAATCAGAGATGTGGAATCAGAGGCGGGGAATCAGAGGCAGGGAATCAGACGCGGGGAATCAGAGGCGGGGAATCATTGCTGGCGAATCAGAGGCGGGGAATGAGATATGGGGAATCAGAGGCGGGGAATCAGAGGCGGGGAAACAGTGGCGAGGAATCAGATAAGGGGAATCAGAGGTGGCGAATCAAAGGCGGTGAATCAGAGATGGGGAATCAGAGGCGGGGAATCAGAGGCAGGGGATCAAACACGGGGAATCAGAGGCGGGGAATCAGAGCTGGGGAATCAGAGGCGGGGAATCAGAGTTGGGGAATCAGAGGCGGGGAATCAGTGCTGGGGAATCAGAGGTGGGGAATCAGAGTCGGGGAATCAGAGGCAGGGAATCGGATGTGCGGAATCAGAGATGGGGAATCAGAGGTGGGGAATCAGAGGCAGGTTATCGGACACGGGGATTCAGAGGCTGGGAATCAGACGGGGGGAATCAAAGGCGGGGAATGAAGCTGGGGATTCAGAGGCAGGGAATCAGAGTTGGGGATTCAGAGGCGGGGAATCAGATATGGGGAAACAGAGGCGGGGAATCAGAGGCGGGCAAACAGAGGCGGGGAATTAGATATGGGGAATCAGTGGTGGGGAATCAGAGGTGGTGAATCAGAGATGGGGAATCACAGGCGGGGAATCAGAGGCAGGGAATAGAACGCGGGGAATCAGAGGCTGGGAATCAGAGCTGGGGAATCAGAGGCGGGGAATCATAGTTGGGAATCAGAGGCGGGGAATCAGGGGCGGGGAAACAGAGGCGGGGAATCAGATATGGGGAATCGAATGCGGGGAATCAGAGGCGGGGAATCAGAGCTGGGGAATCAGAGGCGGGGAATCAGAGTTGGGGCATCAGAGGTGGGGAATTAGATATGGGGAAACAGAGGCGGGGAATCAGAGGCGAGGAAACAGAGGTGGGGAATCAGATATGGGGAATCAGAGGTGGGGAATCAGAGGCAGGTAATCAGATGTGCGGAATCAGAGATGGGGAATCAGAGGCAGGGAATCAGAATCAGAAGCGGGGAGTCAGAGGCCGGGAATCAGAGGCCTGGAATCAGATGCTGGGAATAAGAGGCCGGGAATCAGAGGTGGGGAATCAGAGTCCGGGAGTCAGAGATGGGGATTCAGAGGCGGGGAATGAGATATGGAGAATCAGAGGCGGGGAATCAGAGGCGGGGAAACAGAGGTGGGGAATCAGATATGGGGAATCAGAGGTGGCGAATCAAAGGCGGTGAATCAGAGATGGGGAATCAGAGGCGGGGAATCAGAGGCAGGGAATCAAACACGGGGAATCAGAGGCGGGGAATCAGATATGGGGAATCAGAGGTGGGGAATCAGAGGTTGGGAATCAGAGGCAGGGAATCAGAGGCTTGGAATCAGATGCAGGGAATCAGATGCGGGGAATCAGAGGCGGGGAATCAGAGCTGGGGAATCAGAGGTGGGGAATCAGAGGTTGGGAATCAGAGGCAGGGAATCAGAGGCGGGGAATCAGAGGCGGGGAATCAGAGGCAGGGAATCAGATGTGCGGAATCGGAGATGGGGAATCAGAGGCAGGGAATCAGAGGCGGGGAATCAGAGGCGGGGAATCAGAGGCCGGGAATCAGATATGGGGAAACAGAGGCGGGGAATCAGAGGCGGGGAAACAGAGGCTGGGAATCAGATATGGGGAATCAGAGGTGGGGAATCAGAGGTTGGGAATCAGAGGCAGGGAATCAGAGGCTTGGAATCAGATGCAGGGAATCAGATGCGGGGAATCAGAGGCGGGGAATCAGAGCTGGGGAATCAGAGGTGGGGAATCAGAGTTGGGGAATCAGAGGCGGGGACTTAGATATTGGGAAACAGAGGCGTGGAATCAGAGGCGGGGAAACAGATGCGGGGAATCAGATATGGGGAATCAGAGATGGGGAATCAGAGGCAGGGAATCAGATGTGCGGAATCAGAGATGGGGAATCAAAGGCAGGGAATCAGAATCAGAAGCAGGGAATCAGAGGCCGGGAATCAGAGGCAGGGAATCAAACACGGGGAATCAGAGGCGGGGAATCAGAGCTGGGGAATCAGAGGCGGGGAATCAGAGTTGGGGAATCAGAGGCGGGGAAGCAGAGGCAGGGAATCAGACGCGGGGATTCAGAGGCGGGGAATCATAGTTGGGAATCAGAGGCGGATAATCAGATATGGGGAATCGGATGCGGGGAATCAGAGCTGTGGAATCAGAGGTGGGGAATCAGAGGTGGTGAATCAGAGATGGGGAATCACAGGCGGGGAATCAGAGGCAGGGAATAGAACGCGGGGAATCAGAGGCAGGGAATCAGAGTTGGGGCATCAGAGGTTGGGAATTAGATATGGGGAAACAGAGGCGGGGAATCAGAGGCGGTGAAACAGAGGCGGGAAATCAGATATGGGGAATCAGAGGTGGGGAATCAGAGGCAGGGAATCAGATGTGCGGAATCAGAGATGGGGAATCAGAGGCAGCGAATCAGAATCAGAAGCGGGGAATCAGAGGCCGGGAATCAGAGGCCGGGAATCAGATGCTGGGAATAAGAGGCCGGGAATCAGAGGTGGGGAATCAGAGTCCGGGAATCAGAGATGGGGATTCAGAGGCGGAAAATGAGATATGGAGAATCAGAGGCGGGGAATCAGAGGCGGGGAAACAGAGGTGGGGAATCAGATATGTGGAATCAGAGGTGGCGAATCAAAGGAGGTGAATCAGAGATGGGGAATCAGAGGCGGGGAATCAGAGGCAGGGAATCAAACACGGGAAATCAGGGGCGGGGAATCAGAGCTGGGGAATCAGAGGCGGGCAATCAGAGTTAGGGAATCAGAGGCAGGGAATCAGATATGGGGAAACAAGGGCAGGGAATCAGAGGCGGGGAAACAGAGGCGGGGAATCAGATATGGGGAATCAGAGGTGTGGAATAAGAGGTTGGGAATCAGAGGCAGCGAATCAGAGGCGGCGAAACAGAGGCGGGGAATCAGATATGGGGAATCAGAGGTGGCGAATCAAAGGCGGTGAAACAGAGATGGGGAATCAGGGCAGGGAATCAGAGGCAGGGAATCAAACACGGGGAATCAGAGCTGGGGAATCAGAGGCGGGGAATTAGAGTTGTGGAATCAGAGGAGGGGAATCAGAGGCGGGGAAACAGAGGCGGGGAATCAGATATGGGGAATCAGAGGTGGGGAATCAGAGGTTCGGAATCAGAGGCAGGGAATCAGAGGTGGGGAATCAGAGGCAGGGAATCAGATGTGCGGAATCGGAGATGGGGAATCAGAGGTAGGGAATCAGAGGTGGGGAATCAGAGGCTGGGAATAAGAGGCCGGGAATCAGATATGGGGAAACAGAGGCGGTGAATCAGAGGCGGGGAAACAGAGGCGGGGAATCAGATATGGAGAATCAGAGGTGGGGAATCAGAGGTTGGGAATCAGAGGCAGGGAATCAGAGGCTTGGAATCAGATGCAGGGAATCAGATGCGGGGAATCAGAGGCGGGGAATCAGAGCTGGGGAATCAGAGGTGGGGAATCAGACTTGGGGAATCAGAGGAGGGGACTTAGATATTGGGAAAAAGAGGCGGGGAATCAGAGGCGGGGAAACAGAGGCGGGGAGTCAGATATGGGGAATCAGAGGTGGGGAATCAGAGGCAGGGAATCAGATGTGCGGAATCAGAGATGGGGAATCAGAGGCAGGGAATCAGAATCAGAAGCAGGGAATCAGAGGCCGGGAATCAGAGGCCGGAATCAGATGCCGGGAATAAGAGGCCGGGAATCAGAGGTGGGGATTCAGAGTCGGGGAATCAGAGATGGGGATTCAGAGGCGGGGAATGAGATATGGGGAATCAGAGGCGGGGAATCAGAGGCGGGGAAACAGATGCGGGGAATCAGATATGGGGAATCAGAGGTGGCGAATCAAAGGCGGTGAATCAGAGATGCGGAATCAGAGGCCGGGAATCAGAGGCAGGGAATCAAACACGGGGAATCAGAGGCGGGGAATCAGAGCTGGGGAATCAGAGGCGGGGAATCAGAGTTGGGGAATCAGAGGCGGGGAAGCAGAGGCAGGGAATCAGACGCGGGGATTCAGAGGCGGGGAATCATAGTTGGGAATCAGAGGCGGATAATCAGATATGGGGAAACATAGGCGGGGAATCAGGGGCGGGGAAAAAGAGGCGGGGAATCAGATATGGGGAATCAGATGCGGGGAATCAGAGGCGGGGAATCAGAGCTGTGGAATCAGAGGCGGGGATTCAGAGTTGGGGCATCAGAGGTGAGGAATTAGATATGGGGAAACAGAGGCGGGGAATCAGAGGCGTGGAAACAGAGGCGGGGAATCAGATTTGGGGAATCAGACGTGGGGAATCAGAGGCAGGTAATCAGATGTGCGGAATCAGAGATGGTGAATCAGAGGCAGGGAATCAGAATCAGAGGCCGGGAATCAGAGGCCTGGAATCAGATGCTGGGAATAAGAGGCCGGGAATCAGAGGTGGGGAATCAGAGTCCGGGAATCAGAGATGGGGAGTCAGAGGCGGGGAATGAGATATGGAGAATCAGAGGCGGGGAATCAGAGGCGGGGAAACAGAGGTGGGGAATCAGATATGGGGAATCAGAGGTGGCGAATCAAAGGCGGTGAATCAGAGATGGGGAATCAGAGGCGGGGAATCAGAGGCAGGGAATCAAACACGGGGAATCAGAGGCGGGGAATCAGAGCTGGGGAATCAGAGGCTGGGAATCAAAGTTGGGGAATCAGAGTCAGGGAATCAGATATGGGGAAACAGGGGAGGGGAATCAGAGGCGGGGAAACAGAGGCGGGGAATCCCATATGGGGAATCGGAGGCGGGGAATTAGAGTTGGGGAATCAGAGGCGGGGAATCAGTGGTGGGGAGACAGAGGCGGGGAATCAAACACGGGGAATCAGAGGTGGGGAATCAGAGGTTGGAAATCAGAGGCAGGGAATCAGCGGCGGGGAATCAGAGGCGGGGAATCAGAGGCAGGGAATCAGATGTGCGGAATCGGTGATGGGGAATCAGAGGCAGGGACTCAGAGGCGGGGAATCAGAGGCCGGGAATCAGATATGGGGAAACAGAGGCGGGGAATCAGAGGCGGGGAAACAGAGGCTGGGAATCAGATATGGGGAATCAGAGGTGGGGAAGCAGAGGTTGGGAATCAGAGGCAGGGGATCAGAGGCTTGGAATCAGATGCAGGGAATCAGATGCGGGGAATCAGAGGTGGGGAATCAGAGCTGGGGAATCAGAGTCTGGGAATCAAAGTTGGGGAATCAGAGGCAGGGAATCAGATATGGGGAAACAGGGGCGGGGAATCAGAGGCGGGGAAACAGAGGCGGGGAATCAGATATGGGGAATCAGAGGCGGGGAATTAGAGTTGGGGAATCAGAGGCGGGGAATCAGAGGCGGGGAAACAGAGGCGGGGAATCAAACACGGGGAATCAGAGGTGGGGAATCAGAGGTGGGGAATCAGAGGTGGTGAATCAGAGATGGGGAATCACAGGCGGGGAATCAGAGGCAGGGAATAGAACGCGGGGAATCAGAGGCAGGGAATCAGAGTTGGGGCATCAGAGGTTGGGAATTAGATATGGGGAAACAGAGGCGGGGAATCAGAGGCGGGGAAACAGAGGCGGGAAATCAGATATGGGGAATCAGAGGTGGGGAATCAGAGGCAGGGAATCAGATGTGCGGAATCAGAGATGGGGAATCAGAGGCAGCGAATCAGAATCAGAAGCGGGGAATCAGAGGCCGGGAATCAGAGGCCGGGAATCAGATGCTGGGAATAAGAGGCCGGGAATCAGAGGTGGGGAATCAGAGTCCGGGAATCAGAGATGGGGATTCAGAGGCGGAAAATGAGATATGGAGAATCAGAGGCGGGGAATCAGAGGCGGGGAAACAGAGGTGGGGAATCAGATATGTGGAATCAGAGGTGGCGAATCAAAGGCGGTGAATCAGAGATGGGGAATCAGAGGCGGGGAATCAGAGGCAGGGAATCAAACACGGGAAATCAGGGGCGGGGAATCAGAGCTGGGGAATCAGAGGCGGGCAATCAGAGTTAGGGAATCAGAGGCAGGGAATCAGATATGGGGAAACAAGGGCAGGGAATCAGAGGCGGGGAAACAGAGGCGGGGAATCAGATATGGGGAATCAGAGGTGTGGAATAAGAGGTTGGGAATCAGAGGCAGCGAATCAGAGGCGGCGAAACAGAGGCGGGGAATCAGATATGGGGAATCAGAGGTGGCGAATCAAAGGCGGTGAACCAGAGATGGGGAATCAGGGCAGGGAATCAGAGGCAGGGAATCAAACACGGGGAATCAGAGCTGGGGAATCAGAGGCGGGGAATTAGAGTTGTGGAATCAGAGGAGGGGAATCAGAGGCGGGGAATCAGATATGGGGAATCAGAGGTGGGGAATCAGAGGTTCGGAATCAGAGGCAGGGAATCAGAGGTGGGGAATCAGAGGCAGGGAATCAGATGTGCGGAATCGGAGATGGGGAATCAGAGGTAGGGAATCAGAGGTGGGGAATCAGAGGCTGGGAATAAGAGGCCGGGAATCAGATATGGGGAAACAGAGGCGGGGAATCAGAGGCGGGGAAACAGAGGCGGGGAATCAGATATGGAGAATCAGAGGTGGGGAATCAGAGGTTGGGAATCAGAGGCAGGGAATCAGAGGCTTGGAATCAGATGCAGGGAATCAGATGCGGGGAATCAGAGGCGGGGAATCAGAGCTGGGGAATCAGAGGTGGGGAATCAGACTTGGGGAATCAGAGGAGGGGACTTAGATATTGGGAAAAAGAGGCGGGGAATCAGAGGCGGGGAAACAGAGGCGGGGAGTCAGATATGGGGAATCAGAGGTGGGGAATCAGAGGCAGGGAATCAGATGTTCGGAATCAGAGATGGGGAATCAGAGGCAGGGAATCAGAATCAGAAGCAGGGAATCAGAGGCCGGGAATCAGAGGCCGGAATCAGATGCCGGGAATAAGAGGCCGGGAATCAGAGGTGGGGATTCAGAGTTGGGGAATCAGAGATGGGGATTCAGAGGCGGGGAATGAGATATGGGGAATCAGAGGCGGGGAATCAGAGGCGGTGAAACAGATGCGGGGAATCAGATATGGGGAATCAGAGGTGGCGAATCAAAGGCGGTGAATCAGAGATGCGGAATCAGAGGCCGGGAATCAGAGGCAGGGAATCAAACACGGGGAATCAGAGGCGGGGAATCAGAGCTGGGGAATCAGAGGCGGGGAATCAGAGTTGGGGAATCAGAGGCGGGGAAGCAGAGGCAGGGAATCAGACGCGGGGATTCAGAGGCGGGGAATCATAGTTGGGAATCAGAGGCGGATAATCAGATATGGGGAAACATAGGCGGGGAATCAGGGGCGGGTAAAAAGAGGCGGGGAATCAGATATGGGGAATCAGATGCGGGGAATCAGAGGCGGGGAATCAGAGCTGTGGAATCAGAGGCGGGGATTCAGAGTTGGGGCATCAGAGGTGAGGAATTAGATATGGGGAAACAGAGGCGGGGAATCAGAGGCGTGGAAACAGAGGCGGGGCATCAGATTTGGGGAATCAGACGTGGGGAATCAGAGGCAGGTAATCAGATGTGCGGAATCAGAGATGGTGAATCAGAGGCAGGGAATCAGAATCAGAGGCCGGGAATCAGAGGCCTGGAATCAGATTCTGGGAATAAGAGGCCGGGAATCAGAGGTGGGGAATCAGAGTCCGGGAATCAGAGATGGGGAGTCAGAGGCGGGGAATGAGATATGGAGAATCAGAGGCGGGGAATCAGAGGCGGGGAAACAGAGGTGGGGAATCAGATATGGGGAATCAGAGGTGGCGAATCAAAGGCGGTGAATCAGAGATGGGGAATCAGAGGCGGGGAATCAGAGGCAGGGAATCAAACACGGGGAATCAGAGGCGGGGAATCAGAGCTGGGGAATCAGAGGCTGGGAATCAAAGTTGGGGAATCAGAGTCAGGGAATCAGATATGGGGAAACAGGGGAGGGGAATCAGAGGCGGGGAAACAGAGGCGGGGAATCAGATATGGGGAATCGGAGGCGGGGAATTAGAGTTGGGGAATCAGAGGCGGGGAATCAGTGGTGGGGAGACAGAGGCGGGGAATCAAACACGGGGAATCAGAGGTGGGGAATCAGAGGTTGGAAATCAGAGGCAGGGAATCAGCGGCGGGGAATCAGAGGCGGGGAATCAGAGGCAGGGAATCAGATGTGCGGAATCGGTGATGGGGAATCAGAGGCAGGGACTCAGAGGCGGGGAATCAGAGGCCGGGAATCAGATATGGCGAAACAGAGGCGGGGAATCAGAGGCGGGGAAACAGAGGCTGGGAATCAGATATGGGGAATCAGAGGTGGGGAAGCAGAGGTTGGGAATCAGAGGCAGGGGATCAGAGGCTTGGAATCAGATGCAGGGAATCAGATGCGGGGAATCAGAGGTGGGGAATCAGAGCTGGGGAATCAGAGTCTGGGAATCAAAGTTGGGGAATCAGAGGCAGGGAATCAGATATGGGGAAACAGGGGCGGGGAATCAGAGGCGGGGAAACAGAGGCGGGGAATCAGATATGGGGAATCAGAGGCGGGGAATTAGAGTTGGGGAATCAGAGGCGGGGAATCAGAGGCGGGGAAACAGAGGCGGGGAATCAAACACGGGGAATCAGAGGTGGGGAATCAGAGGTTGGGAATCAGAGGCAGGGAATCAGAGGCGGGGAATCAGAGGCGGGGAATGAGAGGCAGGGAATCAGATGTGCGGAATCGGAGATGGGGAATCAAAGGCAGGGAATCAGAGGCGGGGAATCAGAGGCGGGGAATCAGAGGCCGGGAATCAGATATGGGGAAACAGAAGCGGGGAATCAGAGGCGGGGAAACAGAGGCTGGGAATCAGGTATGGGGAATCAGATGTGGGGAATCAGAGGCGGGGAATCAGAGCTGGGGAATCAGAGGTGGGGAATCAAAGTTGGGGAATCAGAGGCGGGGACTTAGATATGGGGAAACAGAGGCGGGGAATCAGAGACGGGGAAACAGAGGCGGGGATTCAGATATGGGGAATCAGAGGCGGGGAATCAGAGGCGGGGAAACAGAGGCGAGGAATCAGATATGGGGAATCAGAGGTTGTGAATCAGAGGTTGGGAATGAGAGGCTGGGAATCAGAGGCTGGGAATCAGATGCATGGAATCAGATGCGGGGAATCAGAGGCGGGGAATCAGAGCTGGGGAATCAGAGGTGGGGAATCAAAGTTGGGCAATCAGAGGCCGGGACTTAGATATGGGGAAACAGAGGCGGGGAATCAGAGGCGGGGAATCAGAGCAGGGAATTAGATTTGCGGAATCAGAGATGGGGAATCAGAAGCAGGGATTCAGAGACCGGGAATCAGAGGCCGGAATCAGATGCCGGGAATAAGAGGCCGGGAATCAGAGGTGGGGAATCAGAGTCCGGGAATCAGAGATGGGGAATCAGAGGCGGGGAATGAGATATGGGGAATCAGAGGCGGGGAATCAGAGGCGGGGAAACAGAGGCGAGGAATCAAACACGGGGAATCAGAGGCGGGGAATCAGAGCTGGGGAATCAGAGGCGGGGAATCAGAGTTGGGGAATCAGAGGCGGGGAATCAGAGCTGGGGAATCAGAGGTGGGGATCAGAGTCAGGGAATCAGAGGCAGGGAATCAGATGTGCGGAATCAGAGATGGCGAATCAGAGGTGGGGAATCAGAGGCTGTGAATCAGAGATGGGGAATCAGAGGCGGGGAATCAGAGGCAGGGAATCAAACACGGGGAATCAGAGGCGGGGAATCAGAGCTGGGGAATCAGAGGCGGGGAATCAGAGTTGGGGAATCAGAGGCGGGGAATCAGAGCTGGGGAATCAGAGGTGGGGATCAGAGTCAGGGAATCAGAGGCAGGGAATCAGATGTGCGGAATCAGAGATGGCGAATCAGAGGTGGGGAATCAGAGGCTGTGAATCAGAGATGGGGAATCAGAGGCGGGGAATCAGAGGCAAGAAATCAGACACGGGGTTTCAGAGGCTGGGAATCAGACGGGGGAATCAAAGGCGGGGAATCAGAGCTGGGGAATCAGAGGCAGGGAATCAGAGTTGGGGATTCAGAGGCGGGGAATCAGATATGGGGAAACAGAGGCGGGGAATCAGAGGCGGGCAAACAGAGGCGGGGAATTAGATATGGGGAATCAGAGGTGGGGAATCAGAGGTGGTGAATCAGAGATGGGGAATCACTGGCCAATCAGAGGCAGGGAATAGAACGCGGGGAATCAGAGGCAGGGAATCAGAGTTGGGGCATTAGAGGTTGGGAATTAGATATGGGGAAACAGAGGCGGGGAATCAGAGGCGGGGAAACAGAGGCGGGATATCAGATATGGGGAATCAGAGGTGGGGAATCAGAGGCAGGGAATCAGATGTGCGGAATCAGAGATGGGGAATCAGAGGCAGGGAATCAGAATCAGAAGCGGGGAATCAGAGGCGGGGAAACAGAGGCGGGATATCAGATATGGGGAATCAGAGGTGGGGAATCAGAGGCAGGGAATCAGATGTGCGGAATCAGAGATGGGGAATCAGAGGCAGGGAATCAGAATCAGAGGCGGGGAATCAGAGGCGGGGAAACAGAGGTGGGGAATCAGATATGTGGAATCAGAGGTGGCGAATCAAAGGCGGTGAATCAGAGATGGGGAATCAGAGGCCGGGAATCAGAGGCAGGGAATCAAACACGGGAAATCAGAGGCGGGGATTCAGAGCTGGGGAATCAGAGGCGGGGAATCAGAGTTGGGGAATCAGAGGCAGGGAATCAGATATGGGGAAACTGGGGCAGGGAATCAGAGGCGGGGAAACAGAGGCGGGGAATCAGATATGGGGAATCAGAGCTGGGGAATCAGAGGCGGGGAATTAGAGTTGGGGAATCAGAGGAGGGGAATCAGAGGCGGGGAAACAGAGGTGGGGAATCAGATATGGGGAATCAGAGGTGGGGAATCAGAGGTTGGGAATCAGAGGCAGGGAATCAGAGGCGGGGAATCAGAGGCGGGGAATCAGAGGCAGGGAATCAGATGTGCGGAATCGGAGATGGGGAATCAGAGGCAGGGAATCAGAGGCGGGGAATCAGAGGCGGGGAATCAGAGGCCGGGAATCAGATATGGGGAAACAGAGGTGGGGAATCAGAGGCGGGGAAACAGAGGCGGGGATTCAGATATGGGGAATCAGAGGTGGTGAATCAGAGGTTGGGAATCAGAGGCAGGGAATCAGAGGCTTGGAATCAGATGCAGGGAATCAGATGCGGGGAATCAGGGGCGGGGAATCAGAGCTGGGGAAACAGAGGTGGGGAATCAGAGTTGGGGAATCAGAGGCGGGGACTTAGATATTGGGAAACAGAGGCGGGGAATCAGAGGCGGGGAAACAGAGGCGGGGAGTCAGATATGGGGAATCAGAGGTGGGGAATCAGAGGCAGGGAATCAGATGTGCGGAATCAGAGATGGGGAATCAGAGGCAGGGAATCAGAATCAGAAGCAGGGAATCAGAGGCCGGGAATCAGAGGCCTGAATCAGATGCCGGGAATAAGAGGCCGGGAATCAGAGGTGGGGAATCAGAGTCCGGGAATCAGAGGCGGGGAAACAGAGGCGGGGAATCAGATATGGGGAATCAGAGGTGGCGAATCAAAGGCGGTGAATCAGAGATGGGGAATCAGAGGCCGGGAATCAGAGGCAGGGAATCAAACACGGGGAATCAGAGGAGGGGAATCAGAGCTGGGGAATCAGAGGCGGGGAATCAGAGTTGGGGAATCAGAGGCGGGGAATCAGACGCAGGGAATCAATATGGGAAATCAGAGGTGGGGAATGAGTGGTTGGGAATCAGAGGAAGGGAATCAGAGGCGAGGAATCAGAGCTGGGGAATCAGAGGCGGGGAATCAGAATTGGGGAATCAGAGATGGGGAATCAGAGATGGGGAATCAGAGGCGGGGAATCAGACGCGGGGAAACAGAGGTGGTGAATCAGAGATGTGGAATCAGAGGCGGGGAATCAGAGGCAGGGAATCAGACGCGGGGAATCAGAGGCGGGGAATCATAGCTGGCGAATCAGAGGCGGGGAATGAGATATGGGGAATCAGAGGCGGGGAATCAGAGGCGGGGAAACAGTGGCGAGGAATCAGATAAGGGGAATCAGAGGTGGCGAATCAAAGGCTGTGAATCAGAGATGGGGAATCAGAGGCGGGGAATCAGAGGCAGGGGATCAAACACGGGGAATCAGAGGCGGGAAATCAGAGCTGGGGAATCAGAGGCGGGGTATCAGAGTTGGGGAATCAGAGGCGGGGAATCAGAGCTGGGGAATCAGAGGTGGGGAATCAGAGTCGGGGAATCAGAGGCAGGGAATCGGATGTGCGGAATCAGAGATGGGGAATCAGAGGTGGGGAATCAGAGGCAGGTTATCAGACACGGGGATTCAGAGGCTGGGAATCAGACGGGGGGAATCAAAGGCGAGGAATGAAGCTGGGGATTCAGAGGCAGGGAATCAGAGTTGGGGATTCAGAGGCGGGGAATCAGATATGGGGAAACAGAGGCGGGGAATCAGAGGCGGGCAAACAGAGGCGGGGAATTAGATATGGGGAATCAGTGGTGGGGAATCAGAGGTTGTGAATCAGAGATGGGGAATCACAGGCGGGGAATCAGAGGCAGGGAATAGAACGCGGGGAATCAGAGGCAGGGAATCAGAGCTGGGGAATCAGAGGCGGGGAATCATAGTTGGGAATCAGTGGCGGGGAATCAGATATGGCGAAACAGAGGCGGGGAATCAGGGGCGGGGAAACAGAGTCGGGGAATCAGATATGGGGAATCGAATGTGGGGAATCAGAGGCGGGGAATCAGAGCTGGGGAATCAGAGGCGGGGAATCAGAGTTGGGGCATCAGAGGCGGGGAATGAGATATGGAGAATCAGAGGCGGGGAATCAGAGGCGGGGAATCAAAGGCGGTGAATCAGAGATGGGGAATCAGAGGCGGGGAATCAGAGGCAGGGAATCAAACACGGGGAATCAGAGGCGGGGAATCAGAGCTGGGGGAATCAGAGGCTGGGAATCAAAGTTGTGGAATCAGAGGCAGGGAATCAGATATGGGGAAACAGGGGCGGGGAATCAGAGGCGGGGAAACAGAGGCGGGGAATCAGATATGGGGAATCAGAGGCGGGGAATTAGAGTTGGGGAATCAGAGGCGGGGAATCAGAGGTGGGGAAACAGAGGCGGGGAATCAAACACGGGGAATTAGAGGTGGGGAATCAGAGGTTGGGAATCAGAGGCAGGGAATCAGAGGCGGGGAATCAGAGGCGGGGAATGAGAGGCAGGGAATCAGATGTGCGGAATCGGAGATGGGGAATCAGAGGCAGGGAATCAGAGTCGGGGAATCAGAGGCGGGGAATCAGAGGCCGGGAATCAGATATGGGGAAACAGAGGCGGGGAATCAGAGGCGGGGAAACAGAGGCTGGGAATCAGATATGGGGAATCAGAGGTGGGGAATCAGAGGTTGGGAATCAGAGGCAGGGAATCAGAGGCTTGGAATCAGATGCAGGGAATCAGATGCGGGGAATCAGAGGCGGGGAATCAGAGCTGGGGAATCAGAGGTGGGGAATCAGAGTTGGGGAATCAGAGGTGGGGACTTAGATATTGGGAAACAGAGGCGTGGAATCAGAGGCGGGGAAACAGTTGCGGGGAATCAGATATGGGGAATCAGAGATGGGGAATCAGAGGCAGGGAATCAGATGTGCGGAATCAGAGATGGGGAATCAAAGGCAGGGAATCAGAATCAGAAGCAGGGAATCAGAGGCCGGGAATCAGAGGCCGGAATCAGATGCCGGGAATAAGAGGCCGGGAATCAGAGGTGGGGATTCAGAGGCGGGGAATGAGATATGGGGAATCAGAGGCGGGGAATCAGAGGCGGGGAAACAGAGGCGGGGAATCAGATATGGGGAATCAGAGGTGGCGAATCAAAGGCGGTGATTCAGAGATGGGGAATCAGAGGCCGGGAATCAGAGGCAGGGAATCAAACACGGGGAATCAGAGGCGGGGAATCAGAGCTGGGGAATCAGAGGCTGGGAATCAAAGTTGGGGAATCAGAGGCAGGGAATCAGATATGGGGAAACAGGGGCGGGGAATCAGAGGCGTGGAAACAGAGGCGGGGAATCAGATATGGGGAAGCAGAGGCGGGGAATTAGAGCTGGGGAATCAGAGGCGGGGAATCAGAGGCGGGGAAACAGAGACGGGGAATCAAACACGGGGAATCAGAGGTGGGGAATCAGAGGTTGGGAATCAGAGGCAGGGAATCAGAGGCGGGGAATCAGAGGCGGGGAATCAGAGGCAGGGAATCAGATGTGCGGAATCGGAGATGGGGAATCAGAGGCAGGGAATCAGAGGCGGGGAATCAGAGTCCGGGAATCAGATATGGGGAAACAGAGGCGGGGAATCAGAGGCGGGGAAACAGAGGCTGGGAATCAGATATGGGGATTCAGAGGTGGGGAATCAGAGGTTGGGAATCAGAGGCGGGGAATCAGAGCTGGGGAATCAGAGGTGGGGAATCAGAGTTGGGGAATCAGAGGCGGGGACTTAGATATTGGGAAACAGAGGCGGGGAATCAGAGTCGGGGAAACAGAGGCGGGGAATCAGATATGGGGAATCAGAGATGGGGAATCAGAGGCAGGGAATCAGATGTTCGGAATCAGAGATGGGGAATCAAAGGCAGGGAATCAGAATCAGAAGCAGGGAATCAGAGGCCGGGAATCAGAGGCCGGAATCAGATGCCGGGAATAAGAGGCTGGGAATCAGAGGTGGGGAATCAGAGTCCGGGAATCAGAGATGGGGAATCAGAGGCGGGGAATGAGATATGGGGAATCAGAGGCGGGGTATCAGAGGCGGGGAAACAGAGGCGAGGAATCAGATATGGGGAATCAGAGGTGGCGAATCAAAGGCGGTGAATCAGAGATGGGGAATCAGAGGCGGGGAATCAGAGGCAGGGAATCAAACACGGGGAATCAGAGGCGGGGAATCAGAGCTGGGGAATCAGAGGCGGGGAATCAGAGTTGGGGAATCAGAGGCGGGGAATCAAAGCTTGGGAATCAGAGGTGGGGATCAGAGGTTGGGAATCAGAGGCAGGGAATCAGAGGCTTGGAATCAGATGCAGGGAATCAGATGCGGGGAATCAGAGGCGGGGAATCAGAGCTGGGGAATCAGAGGTGGGGAATCAGAGTTGGGGAATCAGAGGCGGGGACTTAGATATTGGGAAACAGAGGCGTGGAATCAGAGGCGGGGAAACAGATGCGGGGAATCAGATATGGGGAATCAGAGATGGGGAATCAGAGGCAGGGAATCAGATGTGCGGAATCAGAGATCGGGAATCAAAGGCAGGGAATCAGAATCAGAAGCAGGGAATCAGAGGCCGGGAATCAGAGGCCGGAATCAGATGCCGGGAATAAGAGGCCGGGAATCAGAGGTGGGGATTCAGAGGCGGGGAATGAGATATGGGGAATCAGAGGCGGGGAATCAGAGGCGGGGAAACAGAGGCGGGGAATCAGATATGGGGAATCAGAGGTGGCGAATCAAAGGCGGTGATTCAGAGATGGGGAATCAGAGGCCGGGAATCAGAGGCAGGGAATCAAACACGGGGAATCAGAGGCGGGGAATCAGAGCTGGGGAATCAGAGGCTGGGAATCAAAGTTGGGGAATCAGAGGCAGGGAATCAGATATGGGGAAAGAGGGGCGGGGAATCAGAGGCGGGGAAACAGAGGCGGGGAATCAGATATGGGGAATCAGAGGCGGGGAATTAGAGCTGGGGAATCAGAGGCGGGGAATCAGAGGCGGGGAAACAGAGACGGGGAATCAAACACGGGGAATCAGAGGTGGGGAATCAGAGGTTGGGAATCAGAGGCAGGGAATCAGAGGCGGGGAATCAGAGGCGGGGAATCAGAGGCAGGGAATCAGATGTGCGGAATCGGAGATGGGGAATCAGAGGCAGGGAATCAGAGGCGGGGAATCAGAGTCCGGGAATCAGATATGGGGAAACAGAGGCGGGGAATCAGAGGCGGGGAAACAGAGGCTGGGAATCAGATATGGGGATTCAGAGGTGGGGAATCAGAGGTTGGGAATCAGAGGCGGGGAATCAGAGCTGGGGAATCAGAGGTGGGGAATCAGAGTTGGGGAAACAGAGGCGGGGACTTAGATATTGGGAAACAGAGGCGGGGAATCAGAGGCGGGGAAACAGAGGCGGGGAATCAGATATGGGGAATCAGAGATGGGGAATCAGAGGCAGGGAATCAGATGTTCGGAATCAGAGATGGGGAATCAAAGGCAGGGAATCAGAATCAGAAGCAGGGAATCAGAGGCCGGGAATCAGAGGCCGGAATCAGATGCCGGGAATAAGAGGCTGGGAATCAGAGGTGGGGAATCAGAGTCCGGGAATCAGAGATGGGGAATCAGAGGCGGGGAATGAGATATGGGGAATCAGAGGCGGGGTATCAGAGGCGGGGAAACAGAGGCGAGGAATCAGATATGGGGAATCAGAGGTGGCGAATCAAAGGCGGTGAATCAGAGATGGGGAATCAGAGGCGGGTAATCAGAGGCAGGGAATCAAACACGGGGAATCAGAGGCGGGGAATCAGAGCTGGGGAATCAGAGGCGGGGAATCAGAGTTGGGGAATCAGAGGCGGGGAATCAGAGCTTGGGAATCAGAGGTGGGGATCAGAGTCAGGGAATCAGAGGCAGGGAATCAGATGTGCGGAATCCGAGATGGGGAATCAGAGGTGGGGAATCAGAGGCTGTGAATCAGAGATTGGGAATCAGAGGCGGGGAATCAGAGGCAGGAAATCAGACACGGGGATTCAGAGGCTGGGAATCAGACGGGGGGAATCAAAGGCGGGGAATCAGAGCTGGGGAATCAGAGGCAGGGAATCTGAGTTGGGGATTCAGAGGCGGGGAATCAGATATGGGGAAACAGAGGCGGGGAATCAGAGGCGGGCAAACAGAGGCGGGGAATTAGATATGGGGAATCAGAGGCGGGGAATTGGAGTTGGGGAATCAGAGGAGGGGAATCAGAGGCGGGGAAACAGAGGCGGGGAATCAGATATGGGGAATCAGAGGTGGGGAATCAGAGGTTCGGAATCAGAGGCAGGGAATCAGAGGCGGGGAATCAGAGGCAGGGAATCAGATGTGCGGAATCGGAGATGGGGAATCAGAGGTAGGGAATCAAAGGTGGGGAATCAGAGGCGGGGAATAAGAGGCCGGGAATCAGATATGGGGAAACAGAGGTGGGGAATCAGAGGCGGGGAAACAGAGGCGGGGAATCAGATATGGGGAATCAGAGGTGGGGAATCAGAGGTTGGGAATCAGAGGCAGGGAATCAGAGGCTTGGAATCAGATGCAGGGAATCAGATGCGGGGAATCAGAGGTGGGGAATCAGAGCTGGGGAATCAGAGGTGGGGAATCAGAGTTGGGGAATCAGAGGCGGGGACTTAGATATTGGGAAACAGAGGCGGGGAATCAGAGGCGGGGAAACAGAGGCGTGGAATCAGATATGGGGAATCAGAGGTGGGGAATCAGAGGCAGGGAATCAGATGTGCGGAATCAGAGATGGGGAATCAGAGGCAGGGAATCAGAATCAGAAGCAGGGAATCAGAGGCCGGGAATCAGAGGCCGGAATCAGATGCCGGGAATAAGAGGCCGGGAATCAGAGGTGGGGAATCAGAGTCCGGGAATCAGAGATGGGGATTCAGAGGCGGGGAATGAGATATGGGGAATCAGAGGCGGGGAATCAGAGGCGGGGAAACAGATGCGGGGAATCAGATATGGGGAATCAGAGGTGGCGAATCAAAGGCGGTGAATCAGAGATGCGGAATAAGAGGCCGAAAATCAGAGGCAGGGAATCAAACACGGGGAACCAGAGGCGGGGAATCAGAGCTGGGGTATCAGAGGCGGGGAATCAGAGTTGGGGAATCAGAGGCGGGGAAGCCGAGGCAGGGAATCAGACGCGGGGATTCAGAGGCGGGGAATAATAGTTGGGAATCAGAGGCGGATAATCAGATATGGGGAAACAGAGGAGGGGAATCAGGGGCGGGGAAACAGAGGCGGGGAATCAGATATGGCGAATCGGATGCGGGGAATCAGAGGCGGGGAATCAGAGCTGTGGAATCAGAGGCGGGGAATCAGAGTTGGGGCATCAGAGGTGGGGAATTAGATATGGGGAAACAGAGGCGGGGAATCAGAGGCGTGGAAACAGAGGCGGGGAATCAGATATGGGGAATCAGACGTGGGGAATCAGAGGCAGGTAATCAGATGTGCGGAATCAGAGGTGGCGAATCAAAGGCGGTGAATCAGAGATGGGGAATCAGAGGCGGGGAATCAGAGGCAGGGAATCAAACACGGGGAATCAGAGGCGGGGAATCAGAGCTGGGGAATCAGAGGCTGGGAATCAAAGTTGGGGAATCAGAGTCAGGGAATCAGATATGGGGAAACAGGGGCGGGGAATCAGAGGCGGGGAAACAGAGGCGGGGAATCAGATATGGGGAATCAGAGGCGGGGAATTAGAGTTGGGGAATCAGATGCGGGGAATCAGTGGTGGGGAAACAGAGGCGGGGAATCAAACACGGGGAATCAGAGGTGGGGAATCAGAGGTTGGAAATCAGAGGCAGGGAATCAGCGGCGGGGAATCAGAGGCGGGGAATCAGAGGCAGGGAATCAGATGTGCGGAATCGGTGATGGGGAATCAGAGGCAGGGAATCAGAGGCGGGGAATCAGAGGCCGGGAATCAGATATGGGGAAACAGAGGCGGGGAATCAGAGGCGGGGAAACAGAGGCTGGGAATCAGATATGGGGAATCAGAGGTGGGGAATCAGAGGTTGGGAATCAGAGGCAGGGGATCAGAGGCTTGGAATCAGATTCAGGGAATCAGATGCCGGGAATCAGAGGCGGGGAATCAGAGCTGGGGAATCAGAGTCTGGGAATCAAAGTTGGGGAATCAGAGGCAGGGAATCAGATATGGGGAAACAGGGGCGGGGAATCAGAGGCGGGGAAACAGAGGCGGGGAATCAGATATGGGTAATCAGAGGCGGGGAATTAGAGTTGGGGAATCAGAGGCGGCGAATCAGAGGCGGGGAAACAGAGGCGGGGAATCAAACACGGGGAATCAGAGGTGGGGAATCAGAGGTTGGGAATCAGAGGCAGGGAATCAGAGGCGGGGAATCAGAGGCGGGGAATGAGAGGCAGGGAATCAGATGTGCGGAATCGGAGATGGGGAATCAGAGGCAGGGAATCAGAGGCGGGGAATCAGAGGCGGGGAATCAGAGGCCGGGAATCAGATATGGGGAAACAGAAGCGGGGAATCAGAGGTGGGGAAACAGAGGCTGGGAATCAGGTATGGGGAATCAGATGTGGGGAATCAGAGGCGGGGAATCAGAGCTGGGGAATCAGAGGTGGGGAATCAAAGTTGGGGAATCAGAGGCGGGGACTTAGATATGGGGAAACAGAGGCGGGGAATCAGAGACGGGGATTCAGATATGGGGAATCAGAGGTGGGGAATCAGAGGCAGGGAATTAGATGTGCGGAATCAGAAATGGGGAATCAGAGGCAGGGAATCAGAATCAGAAGCAGGGAATCAGAGGCCGGGAATCAGAGGCCGGAATCAGATGCCGGGAATAAGAGGCTGGGAATCAGAGGTGGGGAATCAGAGGTGGCGAATCAAAGGCGGTGAATCAGAGATGGGGAATCAGAGCTGGGGAATCAGAGGCAGGGGATCAAACACGGGGAATCAGAGGCGGGGAATCAGAGCTGGGGAATCAGAGGCGGGGAATCAGAGTTGGGGAATCAGAGGCGGGGCATCAGAGCTGGGGAATCAGAGGTGGGGAATCAGAGTCGGGGAATCAGAGGCAGGGAATCGGATGTGCGGAATCAGAGATGGGGAATCAGAGGTGGGGAATCAGAGGCGGTGAATCTGAGATGGGGAATCAGAGGCGGGGAATCAGAGGCAGGTTATCAGACACGGGGATTCAGAGGCTGGGAATCAGACGGGGGGAATCAAAGGCGGGGAATGAAGCTGGGGAATCAGAGGCAGGGAATCAGATTTGGGGATTCAGAGGCGGGGAATCAGATATGGGGAAACAGAGGCGGGGAATCAGAGGCGGGGAAACAGAGGCTGGGAATCAGATATGGGGAATCAGAGGTGGGGAATCAGAGGTTGGGAATCAGAGGCAGGGAATCAGAGGCTTGGAATCAGATGCAGGGAATCAGATGCGGGGAATCAGAGGCGGGGAATCAGAGCTGGGGAATCAGAGGTGGGGAATCAGAGTTGGGGAATCAGAGGCGGGGACTTAGATGTTGGGAAACAGAGGCGTGGAATCAGAGGCGGGGAAACAGAGGCGGGGAATCAGATATGGGGAATCAGAGATGGGGAATCAGAGGCAGGGAATCAGATGTGCGGAATCAGAGATGGGGAATCAAAGGCAGGGAATCAGAATCAGAAGCAGGGAATCAGAGGCCGGGAATCAGAGGCCGGAATCAGATGCCGGGAATAAGAGGCCGGGAATCAGAGGTTGGGAATCAGAGTCCGGGAATCAGAGATGGGGATTCAGAGGCGGGGAATGAGATATGGGGAATCAGAGGCGGGGAATCAGAGGCGGGGAAACAGAGGCAGGGAATCAGATATGGGGAATCAGAGGTGGCGAATCAAAGGCGGTGAATCAGAGATGGGGAATCAGAGGCCGGGAATCAGAGGCAGGGAATCAAACACGGGGAATCAGAGGCGGGGAATCAGAGCTGGGGAATCAGAGGCTGGGAATCAAAGTTGGGGAATCAGTGGCAGGGAATCAGATATGGGGAAACAGGGGCGGGGAATCAGAGGCGGGGAAACAGAGGCGGGGAATCAGATATGGGGAATCAGAGGCGGGGAATTAGAGTTGGGGAATCAGAGGCGCGGAATCAGAGGCGGGGAAACAGAGGCGGGGAATCAAACACGGGGAATCAGAGGTGGGGAATCAGAAGTTTGGAATCAGAGGCAGGGAATCAGAGGCGGGGAATCAGAGGCGGGGAATCAGAGGCAGGGAATCAGATGTGCGGAATCGGAGATGGGGAATCAGAGGCAGGGAAACAGAGGCTGGGAATCAGATATGGGGAATCAGAGGTGGGGAATCAGAGGTTGTGAATCAGAGGCAGGGAATCAGAGGCTGGGAATCAGATATGGGGAATCAGAGGTGGGGAATCAGAGGTTGTGAATCAGAGGCAGGGAATCAGAGGCTTGGAATCAGATGCAGGGAATCAGATGCAGGGAATCAGAGGCGGGGAATCAGAGCTGGGGAATCAGAGGTGGGGAATCAGAGTTGGGGAATCAGAGGCGGGGACTTAGATATTGGGAAACAGAGGCGGGGAATCAGAGGCGGGGAAACAGAGGCGGGGAATCAGATATGGGGAATCAGAGATGGGGAATCAGAGGCAGGGAATCAGATGTTCGGAATCAGAGATGGGGAATCAAAGGCAGGGAATCAGAATCAGAAGCAGGGTATCAGAGGCCGGGAATCAGAGGCCGGAATCAGATGCCGGGAATAAGAGGCTGGGAATCAGAGGTGGGGAATCAGAGTCCGGGAATCAGAGATGGGGAATCAGAGGCGGGGAATGAGATATGGGGAATCAGAGGCGGGGAATCAGAGGCGGGGAAACAGAGGCGAGGAATCAGATATGGGGAATCAGAGGTGGCGAATCAAAGGCGGTGAATCAGAGATGGGGAATCAGAGGCAGGGAATCAAACACGGGGAATCAGAGGCGGGGAATCAGAGCTGGGGAATCAGAGGCGGGGAATCAGAGTTGGGGAAACAGAGGCGGGGAATCAGATATGGGGAATCAGAGGTGGGGGATCAGAGTCAGGGAATCAGAGGCAGGGAATCAGAGGCGGGGAATCAGAGGCAGGGAATCAGATGTGCGGAATCGGAGATGGGGAATCAGAGGTAGGGAATCAGATATGGGGAATCAGAGGCGGGGAATTAGAGTTGGGGAATCAGAGGCGGGGAATCAGAGGCGGGGAAACAGAGGCGGGGAATCAAACACGGGGAATCAGAGGTGGGGAATCAGAGGTTGGGAATCAGAGGCAGGGAATCAGAGGCGGGGAATCAGAGGCGGGGAATCAGAGGCAGGGAAACAGATGTGCGGAATCGGAGATGGGGAATCAGAGGCAGGGAAACAGAGGCTGGGAATCAGATATGGGGAATCAGAGGTGGGGAATCAGAGGTTGTGAATCAGAGGCAGGGAATCAGAGGCTGGGAATCAGATATGGGGAATCAGAGGTGGGGAATCAGAGGTTGTGAATCAGAGGCAGGGAATCAGAGGCTTGGAATCAGATGCAGGGAATCAGATGCAGGGAATCAGGGGCGGGGAATCAGAGCTGGGGAATCAGAGGTGGGGAATCAGAGTTGGGGAATCAGAGGCGGGGACTTAGATATTGGGAAACAGAGGCGGGGAATCAGAGGCGGGGAAACAGAGGCGGGGAATCAGATATGGGGAATCAGAGATGGGGAATCAGAGGCAGGGAATCAGATGTTCGGAATCAGAGATGGGGAATCAAAGGCAGGGAATCAGAATCAGAAGCAGGGAATCAGAGGCCGGGAATCAGAGGCCGGAATCAGATGCCGGGAATAAGAGGCTGGGAATCAGAGGTGGGGAATCAGAGTCCGGGAATCAGAGATGGGGAATCAGAGGCGGGGAATGAGATATGGGGAATCAGAGGCGGGGAATCAGAGGCGGGGAAACAGAGGCGAGGAATCAGATATGGGGAATCAGAGGTGGCGAATCAAAGGCGGTGAATCAGAGATGGGGAATCAGAGGCGGGGAATCAGAGGCAGGGAATCAAACACGGGGAATCAGAGGCGGGGAATCAGAGCTGGGGAATCAGAGGCGGGGAATCAGAGTTGGGGAATCAGAGGCGGGGAATCAGAGCTTGGGAATCAGAGGTGGGGATCAGAGTCAGGGAATCAGAGGCAGGGAATCAGATGTGCGGAATCCGAGATGGGGAATCAGAGGTGGGGAATCAGAGGCTGTGAATCAGAGATGGGGAATCAGAGGCGGGGAATCAGAGGCAGGAAATCAGACACGGGGATTCAGAGGCTGGGAATCAGACGGGGGGAATCAAAGGCGGGGAATCAGAGCTGGGGAATCAGAGGCAGGGAATCAGAGTTGGGGATTCAGAGGCGGGGAATCAGATATGGGGAAACAGAGGCGGGGAATCAGAGGCGGGCAAACAGAGGCGGGGAATTAGATATGGGGAATCAGAGGTGGGGAATCAGAGGTGGTGAATCAGAGATGGGGAATCACAGGCGGGGAATCAGAGGCAGGGAATAGAACGCGGGGAATCAGAGGCAGGGAATCAGAGTTGGGGCATCAGAGGTTGGGAATTAGATATGGGGAAACAGAGGCGGGGAATCA
Source organism: Narcine bancroftii (assembly GCF_036971445.1). Taxonomy (NCBI): domain Eukaryota; kingdom Metazoa; phylum Chordata; class Chondrichthyes; order Torpediniformes; family Narcinidae; genus Narcine; species Narcine bancroftii. Next base: position 2,831,221 of record NW_027211895.1, on the reverse strand, counting down.
GAGGCGGGGAAACAGAGGCGGGAAATCAGATATGGGGAATCAGAGGTGGGGAATCAGAGGCAGGGAATCAGATGTGCGGAATCAGAGATGGGGAATCAGAGGCAGCGAATCAGAATCAGAAGCGGGGAATCAGAGGCCGGGAATCAGAGGCCGGGAATCAGATGCTGGGAATAAGAGGCCGGGAATCAGAGGTGGGGAATCAGAGTCCGGGAATCAGAGATGGGGATTCAGAGGCGGAAAATGAGATATGTAGAATCAGAGGCGGGGAATCAGAGGCGGGGAAACAGAGGTGGGGAATCAGATATGTGGAATCAGAGGTGGCGAATCAAAGGCGGTGAATCAGAGATGGGGAATCAGAGGCGGGGAATCAGAGGCAGGGAATCAAACACGGGAAATCAGGGGTGGGGAATCAGAGCTGGGGAATCAGAGGCGAGGAATCAGAGTTGGGGAATCAGAGGCAGGGAATCAGATATGGGGAAACAAGGGCAGGGAATCAGAGGCGGGGAAACAGAGGCGGGGAATCAGATATGGGGAATCAGAGGTGTGGAATCAGAGGTTGGGAATCAGAGGCAGGGAATCAGAGGCGGCGAAACAGAGGCGGGGAATCAGATATGGGGAATCAGAGGTGGCGAATCAAAGGCGGTGAAACAGAGATGGGGAATCAGGGCAGGAAATCAGAGGCAGGGAATCAAACACGGGGAATCAGAGCTGGGGAATCAGAGGCGGGGAATTAGAGTTGGGGAATCAGAGGAGGGGAATCAGAGGCGGGGAAACAGAGGCGGGGAATCAGATATGGGGAATCAGAGGTGGGGAATCAGAGGTTCGGAATCAGAGGCAGGGAATCAGAGGCGGGGAATCAGAGGCAGGGAATCAGATGTGCGGAATCGGAGATGGGGAATCAGAGGTAGGGAATCAGAGGTGGGGAATCAGAGGCGGGGAATAAGAGGCCGGGAATCAGATATGGGGAAACAGAGGTGGGGAATCAGAGGCGGGGAAACAGAGGCGGGGAATCAGAGGCTTGGAATCAGATGCAGGGAATCAGATGCGGGGAATCAGAGGCGGGGAATCAGAGCTGGGGAATCAGAGGTGGGGAATCAGAGTTGGGGAATCAGATGCGGGGACTTAGATATTGGGAAACAGAGGCGGGAAATCAGAGGCGGGGAAACAGAGGCGGGGAATAAGATATGGGGAATCAGAGGTGGGGAATCAGAGGCAGGGAATCAGATGTGCGGAATCAGAGATGGGGAATCAGAGGCAGGGAATCAGAATCAGAAGCAGGGATTCAGAGGCCGGGAATCAGAGGCCGGAATCAGATGCCGGGAATAAGAGGCCGGGAATCAGAGATGGGGATTCAGAGGCGGGGAATGAGATATGGGGAATCAGAGGCGGGGAATCAGAGGCGGGGAATCAGAGGCGGGGAAACAGATGCGGGGAATCAGATATGGGGAATCAGAGGTGGCGAATCAAAGCGGTGAATCAGAGATGCGGAATCAGAGGCCGGCAATCAGAGGCAGGGAATCAAACACGGGGAATCAGAGGCGGGGAATCAGAGCTGGGGAATCAGAGGCGGGGAATCAGAGTTGGGGAATCAGAGGCGGGGAAGCAGAGGCAGGGAATCAGACGCGGGGATTCAGAGGCGGGGAATCATAGTTGGGAATCAGAGGCGGATAATCAGATATGGGGAAACAGAGGCGGGGAATCAGGGGCGGGGAAACAGAGGCGGGGAATCAGATATGGGGAATCGGATGCGGGGAATCAGAGGCGGGGAATCAGAGCTGTGGAATCAGAGGCGGGGAATCAGAGTTGGGGCATCAGAGGTGGGGAATTAGATATGGGGAAACAGAGGCGGGGAATCAGAGGCGTGGAAACAGAGGCGGGGAATCAGATATGGGGAATCAGACGTGGGGAATCAGAGGCAGGTAATCAGATGTGCGGAATCAGAGATGGGGAATCAGAGGCAGGGAATCAGAATCAGAAGCGGGGAGTCAGAGGCCGGGAATCAGAGGCCGGGAATCAGATGCTGGGAATAAGAGGCCGGGAATCAGAGGTGGGGAATCAGAGACCGGGAATCAGAGATGGGGATTCAGAGGCGGAAAATGAGATATGGAGAATCAGAGGCGGGGAATCAGAGGCGGGGAAACAGAGGTGGGGAATCAGATATGTGGAATCAGAGGTGGCGAATCAAAGGCGGTGAATCAGAGATGGGGAATCAGAGGCGGGGAATCAGAGGCAGGGAATCAAACACGGGAAATCAGGGGCGGGGAATCAGAGCTGGGGAATCAGAGGCGGGGAATCAGAGTTAGGGAATCAGAGGCAGGGAATCAGATATGGGGAAACAAGGGCAGGGAATCAGAGGCGGGGAAACAGAGGCGGGGAATCAGATATGGGGAATCAGAGGTGTGGAATAAGAGGTTGGGAATCAGAGGCAGCGAATCAGAGGCGGCGAAACAGAGGCGGGGAATCAGATATGGGGAATCAGAGGTGGCGAATCAAAGGCGGTGAAACAGAGATGGGGAATCAGGGCAGGGAATCAGAGGCAGGGAATCAAACACGGGGAATCAGAGCTGGGGAATCAGAGGCGGGGAATTAGAGTTGTGGAATCAGAGGAGGGGAATCAGAGGCGGGGAAACAGAGGCGGGGAATCAGATATGGGGAATCAGAGGTGGGGAATCAGAGGTTCGGAATCAGAGGCAGGGAATCAGAGGTGGGGAATCAGAGGCAGGGAATCAGATGTGCGGAATCGGAGATGGGGAATCAGAGGTAGGGAATCAGAGGTGGGGAATCAGAGGCTGGGAATAAGAGGCCGGGAATCAGATATGGGGAAACAGAGGTGGGGAATCAGAGGCGGGGAAACAGAGGCGGGGAATCAGATATGGAGAATCAGAGGTGGGGAATCAGAGGTTGGGAATCAGAGGCAGGGAATCAGAGGCTTGGAATCAGATGCAGGGAATCAGATGCGGGGAATCAGAGGCGGGGAATCAGAGCTGGGGAATCAGAGGTGGGGAATCAGACTTGGGGAATCAGAGGAGGGGACTTAGATATTGGGAAAAAGAGGCGGGGAATCAGAGGCGGGGAAACAGAGGCGGGGAGTCAGATATGGGGAATCAGAGGTGGGGAATCAGAGGCAGGGAATCAGATGTGCGGAATCAGAGATGGGGAATCAGAGGCAGGGAATCAGAATCAGAAGCAGGGAATCAGAGGCCGGGAATCAGAGGCCGGAATCAGATGCCGGGAATAAGAGGCCGGGAATCAGAGGTGGGGATTCAGAGTCGGGGAATCAGAGATGGGGATTCAGAGGCGGGGAATGAGATATGGGGAATCAGAGGCGGGGAATCAGAGGCGGGGAAACAGATGCGGGGAATCAGATATGGGGAATCAGAGGTGGCGAATCAAAGGCGGTGAATCAGAGATGCGGAATCAGAGGCCGGGAATCAGAGGCAGGGAATCAAACACGGGGAATCAGAGGCGGGGAATCAGAGCTGGGGAATCAGAGGCGGGGAATCAGAGTTGGGGAATCAGAGGCGGGGAAGCAGAGGCAGGGAATCAGACGCGGGGATTCAGAGGCGGGGAATCATAGTTGGGAATCAGAGGCGGATAATCAGATATGGGGAAACATAGGCGGGGAATCAGGGGCGGGGAAACAGAGGCGGGGAATCAGATATGGGGAATCAGATGCGGGGAATCAGAGGCGGGGAATCAGAGCTGTGGAATCAGAGGCGGGGATTCAGAGTTGGGGCATCAGAGGTGAGGAATTAGATATGGGGAAACAGAGGCGTGGAATCAGAGGCGTGGAAACAGAGGCGGGGAATCAGATTTGGGGAATCAGACGTGGGGAATCAGAGGCAGGTAATCAGATGTGCGGAATCAGAGATGGTGAATCAGAGGCAGGGAATCAGAATCAGAGGCCGGGAATCAGAGGCCTGGAATCAGATGCTGGGAATAAGAGGCCGGGAATCAGAGGTGGGGAATCAGAGTCCGGGAATCAGAGATGGGGAGTCAGAGGCGGGGAATGAGATATGGAGAATCAGAGGCGGGGAATCAGAGGCGGGGAAACAGAGGTGGGGAATCAGATATGGGGAATCAGAGGTGGCGAATCAAAGGCGGTGAATCAGAGATGGGGAATCAGAGGCGGCGAATCAGAGGCAGGGAATCAAACACGGGGAATCAGAGGCGGGGAATCAGAGCTGGGGAATCAGAGGCTGGGAATCAAAGTTGGGGAATCAGAGTCAGGGAATCAGATATGGGGAAACAGGGGCGGGGAATCAGAGGCGGGGAAACAGAGGCGGGGAATCAGATATGGGGAATCGGAGGCGGGGAATTAGAGTTGGGGAATCAGAGGCGGGGAATCAGTGGTGGGGAGACAGAGGCGGGGAATCAAACACGGGGAATCAGAGGTGGGGAATCAGAGGTTGGAAATCAGAGGCAGGGAATCAGCGGCGGGGAATCAGAGGCGGGGAATCAGAGGCAGGGAATCAGATGTGCGGAATCGGTGATGGGGAATCAGAGGCAGGGAATCAGAGGCGGGGAATCAGAGGCCGGGAATCAGATATGGGGAAACAGAGGCGGGGAATCAGAGGCGGGGAAACAGAGGCTGGGAATCAGATATGGGGAATCAGAGGTGGGGAAGCAGAGGTTGGGAATCAGAGGCAGGGGATCAGAGGCTTGGAATCAGATGCAGGGAATCAGATGCGGGGAATCAGAGGTGGGGAATCAGAGCTGGGGAATCAGAGTCTGGGAATCAAAGTTGGGGAATCAGAGGCAGGGAATCAGATATGGGGAAACAGGGGCGGGGAATCAGAGGCGGGGAAACAGAGGCGGGGAATCAGATATGGGGAATCAGAGGCGGGGAATTAGAGTTGGGGAATCAGAGGCGGGGAATCAGAGGCGGGGAAACAGAGGCGGGGAATCAAACACGGGGAATCAGAGGTGGGGAATCAGAGGTTGGGAATCAGAGGCAGGGAATCAGAGGCGGGGAATCAGAGGCGGGGAATGAGAGGCAGGGAATCAGATGTGCGGAATCGGAGATGGGGAATCAGAGGCAGGGAATCAGAGGCGGGGAATCAGAGGCGGGGAATCAGAGGCCGGGAATCAGATATGGGGAAACAGAAGCGGGGAATCAGAGGCGGGGAAACAGAGGCTGGGAATCAGGTATGGGGAATCAGATGTGGGGAATCAGAGGCGGGGAATCAGAGCTGGGGAATCAGAGGTGGGGAATCAAAGTTGGGGAATCAGAGGCGGGGACTTAGATATGGGGAAACAGAGGCGGGGAATCAGAGACGGGGAAACAGAGGCGGGGATTCAGATATGGGGAATCAGAGGCGGGGAATCAGAGGCGGGGAAACAGAGGCGAGGAATCAGATATGGGGAATCAGAGGTTGTGAATCAGAGGTTGGGAATGAGAGGCTGGGAATCAGAGGCTGGGAATCAGATGCATGGAATCAGATGCGGGGAATCAGAGGCGGGGAATCAGAGCTGGGGAATCAGAGGTGGGGAATCAAAGTTGGGGAATCAGAGGCCGGGACTTAGATATGGGGAAACAGAGGCGGGGAATCAGAGGCGGGGAATCAGAGGCAGGGAATTAGATTTGCGGAATCAGAGATGGGGAATCAGAAGCAGGGAATCAGAGACCGGGAATCAGAGGCCGGAATCAGATGCCGGGAATAAGAGGCCGGGAATCAGAGGTGGGGAATCAGAGTCCGGGAATCAGAGATGGGGAATCAGAGGCGGGGAATGAGATATGGGGAATCAGAGGCGGGGAATCAGAGGCGGGGAAACAGAGGCGAGGAATCAGATATGGGGAATCAGAGGTGGCGAATCAAAGGCAGTGAATCAGAGATGGGGAATCAGAGGCGGGGAATCAGAGGCAGGGAATCAAACACGGGGAATCAGAGGCGGGGAATCAGAGCTGGGGAATCAGAGGCGGGGAATCAGAGTTGGGGAATCAGAGGCGGGGAATCAGAGCTGGGGAATCAGAGGTGGGGATCAGAGTCGGGGAATCAGAGGCAGGGAATCAGATGTGCGGAATCAGAGATGGCGAATCAGAGGTGGGGAATCAGAGGCTGTGAATCAGAGATGGGGAATCAGAGGCGGGGAATCAGAGGCAAGAAATCAGACACGGGGTTTCAGAGGCTGGGAATAAGATGGGGGAATCAAAGGCGGGGAATCAGAGCTGGGGAATCAGAGGCAGGGAATCAGAGTTGGGGATTCAGAGGCGGGGAATCAGATATGGGGAAACAGAGGCGGGGAATCAGAGGCGGGCAAACAGAGGCGGGGAATTAGATATGGGGAATCAGAGGTGGGGAATCAGAGGTGGTGAATCAGAGATGGGGAATCACTGGCCAATCAGAGGCAGGGAATAGAACGCGGGGAATCAGAGGCAGGGAATCAGAGTTGGGGCATCAGAGGTTGGGAATTAGATATGGGGAAACAGAGGCGGGGAATCAGAGGCGGGGAAACAGAGGCGGGATATCAGATATGGGGAATCAGAGGTGGGGAATCAGAGGCAGGGAATCAGATGTGCGGAATCAGAGATGGGGAATCAGAGGCAGGGAATCAGAATCAGAAGCGGGGAATCAGAGGCGGGGAAACAGAGGCGGGATATCAGATATGGGGAATCAGAGGTGGGGAATCAGAGGCAGGGAATCAGATGTGCGGAATCAGAGATGGGGAATCAGAGGCAGGGAATCAGAATCAGAGGCGGGGAATCAGAGGCGGGGAAACAGAGGTGGGGAATCAGATATGTGGAATCAGAGGTGGCGAATCAAAGGCGGTGAATCAGAGATGGGGAATCAGAGGCCGGGAATCAGAGGCAGGGAATCAAACACGGGAAATCAGAGGCGGGGATTCAGAGCTGGGGAATCAGAGGCGGGGATTCAGAGTTGGGGAATCAGAGGCAGGGAATCAGATATGGGGAAACTGGGGCAGGGAATCAGAGGCGGGGAAACAGAGGCGGGGAATCAGATATGGGGAATCAGAGGTGTGGAATCAGAGGTTGGGAATCAGAGGCAGGGAATCAGAGGCGGGGAAACAGAGGCGGGGAATCAGATATGGGGAATCAGAGGTGGCGAATCAAAGGCGGTGAAAAAGAGATGGGGAATCAGGGCAGGGAATCAGAGGCAGGGAATCAAACACGGGGAATCAGAGCTGGGGAATCAGAGGCGGGGAATTAGAGTTGGGGAATCAGAGGAGGGGAATCAGATGTGCGGAATCGGAGATGGGGAATCAGAGGCAGGGAATCAGAGGCGGGGAATCAGAGGCGGGGAATCAGAGGCCGGGAATCAGATATGGGGAAACAGAGGTGGGGAATCAGAGGCGGGGAAACAGAGGCGGGGATTCAGATATGGGGAATCAGAGGTGGTGAATCAGAGGTTGGGAATCAGAGGCAGGGAATCAGAGGCTTGGAATCAGATGCAGGGAATCAGATGCGGGGAATCAGGGGCGGGGAATCAGAGCTGGGGAAACAGAGGTGGGGAATCAGAGTTGGGGAATCAGAGGCGGGGACTAAGATATTGGGAAACAGAGGCGGGGAATCAGAGGCGGGGAAACAGAGGCGGGGAGTCAGATATGGGGAATCAGAGGTGGGGAATCAGAGGCAGGGAATCAGATGTGCGGAATCAGAGATGGGGAATCAGAGGCAGGGAATCAGAATCAGAAGCAGGGAATCAGAGGCCGGGAATCAGAGGCCTGAATCAGATGCCGGGAATAAGAGGCTGGGAATCAGAGGTGGGGAATCAGAGTCCGGGAATCAGAGGCGGGGAAACAGAGGCGGGGAATCAGATATGGGGAATCAGAGGTGGCGAATCAAAGGCGGTGAATCAGAGATGGGGAATCAGAGGCCGGGAATCAGAGGCAGGGAATCAAACACGGGGAATCAGAGGAGGGGAATCAGAGCTGGGGAATCAGAGGCGGGGAATCAGAGTTGGGGAATCAGAGGCGGGGAATCAGACGCAGGGAATCAATATGGGAAATCAGAGGTGGGGAATGAGTGGTTGGGAATCAGAGGAAGGGAATCAGAGGCGAGGAATCAGAGCTGGGGAATCAGAGGCGGGGAATCAGAATTGGGGAATCAGAGATGGGGAATCAGAGATGGGGAATCAGAGGCGGGGAATCAGACGCGGGGAAACAGAGGTGGTGAATCAGAGATGTGGAATCAGAGGCGGGGAATCAGAGGCAGGGAATCAGACGCGGGGAATCAGAGGCGGTGATTCATAGCTGGCGAATCAGAGGCGGGGAATGAGATATGGGGAATCAGAGGCGGGGAATCAGAGGCGGGGAAACAGTGGCGAGGAATCAGATAAGGGGAATCAGAGGTGGCGAATCAAAGGCTGTGAATCAGAGATGGGGAATCAGAGGCGGGGAATCAGAGGCAGGGGATCAAACACGGGGAATCAGAGGCGGGAAATCAGAGCTGGGGAATCAGAGGCGGGGTATCAGAGTTGGGGAATCAGAGGCGGGGAATCAGAGCTGGGGAATCAGAGGTGGGGAATCAGAGTCGGGGAATCAGAGGCAGGGAATCGGATGTGCGGAATCAGAGATGGGGAATCAGAGGTGGGGAATCAGAGGCAGGTTATCAGACACGGGGATTCAGAGGCTGGGAATCAGACGGGGGGAATCAAAGGCGAGGAATGAAGCTGGGGATTCAGAGGCAGGGAATCAGAGTTGGGGATTCAGAGGCGGGGAATCAGATATGGGGAAACAGAGGCGGGGAATCAGAGGCGGGCAAACAGAGGCGGGGAATTAGATATGGGGAATCAGTGGTGGGGAATCAGAGGTTGTGAATCAGAGATGGGGAATCACAGGCGGGGAATCAGAGGCAGGGAATAGAACGCGGGGAATCAGAGGCAGGGAATCAGAGCTGGGGAATCAGAGGCGGGGAATCATAGTTGGGAATCAGTGGCGGGGAATCAGATATGGCGAAACAGAGGCGGGGAATCAGGGGCAGGGAAACAGAGTCGGGGAATCAGATATGGGGAATCGAATGCGGGGAATCAGAGGCGGGGAATCAGAGCTGGGGAATCAGAGGCGGGGAATCAGAGTTGGGGCATCAGAGGCGGGGAATGAGATATGGAGAATCAGAGGCGGGGAATCAGAGGCGGGGAATCAAAGGCGGTGAATCAGAGATGGGGAATCAGAGGCGGGGAATCAGAGGCAGGGAATCAAACACGGGGAATCAGAGGCGGGGAATCAGAGCTGGGGGAATCAGAGGCTGGGAATCAAAGTTGTGGAATCAGAGGCAGGGAATCAGATATGGGGAAACAGGGGCGGGGAATCAGAGGCGGGGAAACAGAGGCGGGGAATCAGATATGGGGAATCAGAGGCGGGGAATTAGAGTTGGGGAATCAGAGGCGGGGAATCAGAGGTGGGGAAACAGAGGCGGGGAATCAAACACGGGGAATTAGAGGTGGGGAATCAGAGGTTGGGAATCAGAGGCAGGGAATCAGAGGCGGGGAATCAGAGGCGGGGAATGAGAGGCAGGGAATCAGATGTGCGGAATCGGAGATGGGGAATCAGAGGCAGGGAATCAGAGTCGGGGAATCAGAGGCGGGGAATCAGAGGCCGGGAATCAGATATGGGGAAACAGAGGCGGGGAATCAGAGGCGGGGAAACAGAGGCTGGGAATCAGATATGGGGAATCAGAGGTGGGGAATCAGAGGTTGGGAATCAGAGGCAGGGAATCAGAGGCTTGGAATCAGATGCAGGGAATCAGATGCGGGGAATCAGAGGCGGTGAATCAGAGCTGGGGAATCAGAGGTGGGGAATCAGAGTTGGGGAATCAGAGGCGGGGACTTAGATATTGGGAAACAGAGGCGTGGAATCAGAGGCGGGGAAACAGATGCGGGGAATCAGATATGGGGAATCAGAGATGGGGAATCAGAGGCAGGGAATCAGATGTGCGGAATCAGAGATGGGGAATCAAAGGCAGGGAATCAGAATCAGAAGCAGGGAATCAGAGGCCGGGAATCAGAGGCCGGAATCAGATGCCGGGAATAAGAGGCCGGGAATCAGAGGTGGGGATTCAGAGGCGGGGAATGAGATATGGGGAATCAGAGGCGGGGAATCAGAGGCGGGGAAACAGAGGCGGGGAATCAGATATGGGGAATCAGAGGTGGCGAATCAAAGGCGGTGATTCAGAGATGGGGAATCAGAGGCCGGGAATCAGAGGCAGGGAATCAAACACGGGGAATCAGAGGCGGGGAATCAGAGCTGGGGAATCAAAGGCTGGGAATCAAAGTTGGGGAATCAGAGGCAGGGAATCAGATATGGGGAAACAGGGGCGGGGAATCAGAGGCGGGGAAACAGAGGCGGGGAATCAGATATGGGGAATCAGAGGCGGGGAATTAGAACTGGGGAATCAGAGGCGGGGAATCAGAGGCGGGGAAACAGAGACGGGGAATCAAACACGGGGAATCAGAGGTGGGGAATCAGAGGTTGGGAATCAGAGGCAGGGAATCAGAGGCGGGGAATCAGAGGCGGGGAATCAGAGGCTGGGAATCAGATGTGCGGAATCGTAGATGGGGAATCAGAGGCAGGGAATCAGAGGCGGGGAATCAGAGTCCGGGAATCAGATATGGGGAAACAGAGGCGGGGAATCAGAGGTGGGGAAACAGAGGCTGGGAATCAGATATGGGGATTCAGAGGTGGGGAATCAGAGGTTGGGAATCAGAGGCGGGGAATCAGAGCTGGGGAATCAGAGGTGGGGAATCAGAGTTGGGGAATCAGAGGCGGGGACTTAGATATTGGGAAACAGAGGCGGGGAATCAGAGGCGGGGAAACAGAGGCGGGGAATCAGATATGGGGAATCAGAGATGGGGAATCAGAGGCAGGGAATCAGATGTTCGGAATCAGAGATGGGGAATCAAAGGCACGGAATCAGAATCAGAAGCAGGGAATCAGAGGCCGGGAATCAGAGGCCGGAATCAGATGCCGGGAATAAGAGGCTGGGAATCAGAGGTGGGGAATCAGAGTCCGGGAATCAGAGATGGGGAATCAGAGGCGGGGAATGAGATATGGGGAATCAGAGGCGGGGTATCAGAGGCGGGGAAACAGAGGCGAGGAATCAGATATGGGGAATCAGAGGTGGCGAATCAAAGGCGGTGAATCAGAGATGGGGAATCAGAGGCGGGGAATCAGAGGCAGGGAATCAAACACGGGGAATCAGAGGCGGGGAATCAGAGCTGGGGAATCAGAGGCGGGGAATCAGAGTTGGGGAATCAGAGGCGGGGAATCAGAGCTTGGGAATCAGAGGTGGGGATCAGAGTCAGGGAATCAGAGGCAGGGAATCAGATGTGCGGAATCCGAGATGGGGAATCAGAGGTGGGGAATCAGAGGCTGTGAATCAGAGATTGGGAATCAGAGGCGGGGAATCAGAGGCAGGAAATCAGACACGGGGATTCAGAGGCTGGGAATCAGACGGGGGGAATCAAAGGCGGGGAATCAGAGCTGGGGAATCAGAGGCAGGGAATCTGAGTTGGGGATTCAGAGGCGGGGAATCAGATATGGGGAAACAGAGGCGGGGAATCAGAGGCGGGCAAACAGAGGCGGGGAATTAGATATGGGGAATCAGAGGCGGGGAATTGGAGTTGGGGAATCAGAGGAGGGGAATCAGAGGCGGGGAAACAGAGGCGGGGAATCAGATATGGGGAATCAGAGGTGGGGAATCAGAGGTTCGGAATAAGAGGCAGGGAATCAGAGGCGGGGAATCAGAGGCAGGGAATCAGATGTGCGGAATCGGAGATGGGGAATCAGAGGTAGGGAATCAAAGGTGGGGAATCAGAGGCGGGGAATAAGAGGCCGGGAATCAGATATGGGGAAACAGAGGTGGGGAATCAGAGGCGGGGAAACAGAGGCGGGGAATCAGATATGGGGAATCAGAGGTGGGGAATCAGAGGTTGGGAATCAGAGGCAGGGAATCAGAGGCTTGGAATCAGATGCAGGGAATCAGATGCGGGGAATCAGAGGTGGGGAATCAGAGCTGGGGAATCAGAGGTGGGGAATCAGAGTTGGGGAATCAGAGGCGGGGACTTAGATATTGGGAAACAGAGGCGGGGAATCAGAGGCGGGGAAACAGAGGCGGGGAATCAGATATGGGGAATCAGAGGTGGGGAATCAGAGGCAGGGAATCAGATGTGCGGAATCAGAGATGGGGAATCAGAGGCAGGGAATCAGAATCAGAAGCAGGGAATCAGAGGCCGGGAATCAGAGGCCGGAATCAGATGCCGGGAATAAGAGGCCGGGAATCAGAGGTGGGGAATCAGAGTCCGGGAATCAGAGATGGGGATTCAGAGGCGGGGAATGAGATATGGGGAATCAGAGGCGGGGAATCAGAGGCGGGGAAACAGATGCGGGGAATCAGATATGGGGAATCAGAGGTGGCGAATCAAAGGCGGTGAATCAGAGATGGGGAATCAGAGGCGGGGAATCAGAGGCAGGGAATCAAACACGGGGAATCAGAGGCGGGGAATCAGAGCTGGGGAATCAGAGGCGGGGAATCAGAGTTGGGGAATCAGAGGCGGGGAATCAGAGCTTGGGAATCAGAGGTGGGGATCAGAGTCAGGGAATCAGAGGCAGGGAATCAGATGTGCGGAATCCGAGATGGGGAATCAGAGGTGGGGAATCAGAGGCTGTGAATCAGAGATTGGGAATCAGAGGCGGGGAATCAGAGGCAGGAAATCAGACACGGGGATTCAGAGGCTGGGAATCAGACGGGGGGAATCAAAGGCGGGGAATCAGAGCTGGGGAATCAGAGGCAGGGAATCTGAGTTGGGGATTCAGAGGCGGGGAATCAGATATGGGGAAACAGAGGCGGGGAATCAGAGGCGGGCAAACAGAGGCGGGGAATTAGATATGGGGAATCAGAGGCGGGGAATTGGAGTTGGGGAATCAGAGGAGGGGAATCAGAGGCGGGGAAACAGAGGCGGGGAATCAGATATGGGGAATCAGAGGTGGGGAATCAGAGGTTCGGAATCAGAGGCAGGGAATCAGAGGCGGGGAATCAGAGGCAGGGAATCAGATGTGCGGAATCGGAGATGGGGAATCAGAGGTAGGGAATCAAAGGTGGGGAATCAGAGGCGGGGAATAAGAGGCCGGGAATCAGATATGGGGAAACAGAGGTGGGGAATCAGAGGCGGGGAAACAGAGGCGGGGAATCAGATATGGGGAATCAGAGGTGGGGAATCAGAGGTTGGGAATCAGAGGCAGGGAATCAGAGGCTTGGAATCAGATGCAGGGAATCAGATGCGGGGAATCAGAGGTGGGGAATCAGAGCTGGGGAATCAGAGGTGGGGAATCAGAGTTGGGGAATCAGAGGCGGGGACTTAGATATTGGGAAACAGAGGCGGGGAATCAGAGGCGGGGAAACAGAGGCGGGGAATCAGATATGGGGAATCAGAGGTGGGGAATCAGAGGCAGGGAATCAGATGTGCGGAATCAGAGATGGGGAATCAGAGGCAGGGAATCAGAATCAGAAGCAGGGAATCAGAGGCCGGGAATCAGAGGCCGGAATCAGATGCCGGGAATAAGAGGCCGGGAATCAGAGGTGGGGAATCAGAGTCCGGGAATCAGAGATGGGGATTCAGAGGCGGGGAATGAGATATGGGGAATCAGAGGCGGGGAATCAGAGGCGGGGAAACAGATGCGGGGAATCAGATATGGGGAATCAGAGGTGGCGAATCAAAGGCGGTGAATCAGAGATGCGGAATCAGAGGCCGGGAATCAGAGGCAGGGAATCAAACACGGGGAACCAGAGGCGGGGAATCAGAGCTGGGGAATCAGAGGCGGGGAATTAGAGTTGGGGAATCAGAGGCGGGGAAGCCGAGGCAGGGAATCAGACGCGGGGATTCAGAGGCGGGGAATCATAGTTGGGAATCAGAGGCGGATAATCAGATATGGGGAAACAGAGGCGGGGAATCAGGGGCGGGGAAACAGAGGCGGGGAATCAGATATGGCGAATCGGATGCGGGGAATCAGAGGCGGGGAATCAGAGCTGTGGAATCAGAGGCGGGGAATCAGAGTTGGGGCATCAGAGGTGGGGAATTAGATATGGGGAAACAGAGGCGGGGAATCAGAGGCGTGGAAACAGAGGCGGGGAATCAGATATGGGGAATCAGACGTGGGGAATCAGAGGCAGGTAATCAGATGTGCGGAATCAGAGGTGGCGAATCAAAGGCGGTGAATCAGAGATGGGGAATCAGAGGCGGGGAATCAGAGGCAGGGAATCAAACACGGGGAATCAGAGGCGGGGAATCAGAGCTGGGGAATCAGAGGCTGGGAATCAAAGTTGGGGAATCAGAGTCAGGGAATCAGATATGGGGAAACAGGGGCGGGGAATCAGAGGCGGGGAAACAGAGGCGGGGAATCAGATATGGGGAATCAGAGGCGGGGAATTAGAGTTGGGGAATCAGATGCGGGGAATCAGTGGTGGGGAAACAGAGGCGGGGAATCAAACACGGGGAATCAGAGGTGGGGAATCAGAGGTTGGAAATCAGAGGCAGGGAATCAGCGGCGGGGAATCAGAGGCGGGGAATCAGAGGCAGGGAATCAGATGTGCGGAATCGGTGATGGGGAATCAGAGGCAGGGAATCAGAGGCGGGGAATCAGAGGCCGGGAATCAGATATGGGGAAACAGAGGCGGGGAATCAGAGGCGGGGAAACAGAGGCTGGGAATCAGATATGGGGAATCAGAGGTGGGGAATCAGAGGTTGGGAATCAGAGGCAGGGGATCAGAGGCTTGGAATCAGATGCAGGGAATCAGATGCCGGGAATCAGAGGCGGGGAATCAGAGCTGGGGAATCAGAGTCTGGGAATCAAAGTTGGGGAATCAGAGGCAGGGAATCAGATATGGGGAAACAGGGGCGGGGAATCAGAGGCGGGGAAACAGAGGCGGGGAATCAGATATGGGTAATCAGATGCGGGGAATTAGAGTTGGGGAATCAGAGGCGGCGAATCAGAGGCGGGGAAACAGAGGCGGGGAATCAAACACGGGGAATCAGAGGTGGGGAATCAGAGGTTGGGAATCAGAGGCAGGGAATCAGAGGCGGGGAATCAGAGGCGGGGAATGAGAGGCAGGGAATCAGATGTGCGGAATCGGAGATGGGGAATCAGAGGCAGGGAATCAGAGGCGGGGAATCAGAGGCGGGGAATCAGAGGCCGGGAATCAGATATGGGGAAACAGAAGCGGGGAATCAGAGGTGGGGAAACAGAGGCTGGGAATCAGGTATGGGGAATCAGATGTGGGGAATCAGAGGCGGGGAATCAGAGCTGGGGAATCAGAGGTGGGGAATCAAAGTTGGGGAATCAGAGGCGGGGACTTAGATATGGGGAAACAGAGGCGGGGAATCAGAGACGGGGATTCAGATATGGGGAATCAGAGGTGGGGAATCAGAGGCAGGGAATTAGATGTGCGGAATCAGAAATGGGGAATCAGAGGCAGTGAATCAGAATCAGAAGCAGGGAATCAGAGGCCGGGAATCAGAGGCCGGAATCAGATGCCGGGAATAAGAGGTCGGGAATCAGAGGTGGGGAATCAGAGTCCGGGAATCAGAGATGGGGAATCAGAGGCGGGGAATGAGATATGGGGAATCAGAGGCGGGGAATCAGAGGCGGGGAAACAGTGGCGAGGAATCAGATATGGGGAATCAGAGGTGGCGAATCAAAGGCGGTGAATCAGAGATGGGGAATCAGAGCTGGGGAATCAGAGGCAGGGGATCAAACACGGGGAATCAGAGGCGGGGAATCAGAGCTGGGGAATCAGAGGCGGGGAATCAGAGTTGGGGAATCAGAGGCGGGGAATCAGAGCTGGGGAATCAGAGGTGGGGAATCAGAGTCGGGGATTCAGAGGCAGGGAATCGGATGTGCGGAATCAGAGATGGGGAATCAGAGGTGGGGAATCAGAGGCGGTGAATCTGAGATGGGGAATCAGAGGCAGGGAATCAGAGGCAGGTTATCAGACACGGGGATTCAGAGGCTGGGAATCAGACGGGGGGAATCAAAGGCGGGGAATGAAGCTGGGGAATCAGAGGCAGGGAATCAGAGTTGGGGATTCAGAGGCGGGGAATCAGATATGGGGAAACAGAGGCGGGGAATCAGAGGCGGGGAAACAGAGGCTGGGAATCAGATATGGGGAATCAGAGGTGGGGAATCAGAGGTTGGGAATCAGAGGCAGGGAATCAGAGGCTTGGAATCAGATGCAGGGAATCAGATGCGGGGAATCAGAGGCGGGGAATCAGAGCTGGGGAATCAGAGGTGGGGAATCAGAGTTGGGGAATCAGAGGCGGGGACTTAGATGTTGGGAAACAGAGGCGTGGAATCAGAGGCGGGGAAACAGAGGCGGGGAATCAGATATGGGGAATCAGAGATGGGGAATCAGAGGCAGGGAATCAGATGTGCGGAATCAGAGTTGGGGAATCAAAGGCAGGGAATCAGAATCAGAAGCAGGGAATCAGAGGCCGGGAATCAGAGGCCGGAATCAGATGCCGGGAATAAGAGGCCGGGAATCAGAGGTGGGGAATCAGAGTCCGGGAATCAGAGATGGGGATTCAGAGGCGGGGAATGAGATATGGGGAATCAGAGGCGGGGAATCAGAGGCGGGGAAACAGAGGCGGGGAATCAGATATGGGGAATCAGAGGTGGCGAATCAAAGGCGGTGAATCAGAGATGGGGAATCAGAGGCCGGGAATCAGAGGCAGGGAATCAAACACGGGGAATCAGAGGCGGGGAATCAGAGCTGGGGAATCAGAGGCTGGGAATCAAAGTTGGGGAATCAGAGGCAGGGAATCAGATATGTGGAAACAGCGGCGGGGAATCAGAGGCGGGGAAACAGAGGCGGGGAATCAGATATGGGGAATCAGAGGCGGGGAATTAGAGTTGGGGAATCAGAGGCGGGGAATCAGAGGCGGGGAAACAGAGGCGGGGAATCAAACACGGGGAATCAGAGGTGGGGAATCAGAGGTTGGGAATCAGAGGCAGGGAATCAGAGGCGGGGAATCAGAGGCGGGGAATCAGAGGCAGGGAATGAGATGTGCGGAATCGGAGATGGGGAATCAGAGGCAGGGAAACAGAGGCTGGGAATCAGATATGGGGAATCAGAGGTGGGGAATCAGAGGTTGTGAATCAGAGGCAGGGAATCAGAGGCTGGGAATCAGATATGGGGAATCAGAGGTGGGGAATCAGAGGTTGTGAATCAGAGGCAGGGAATCAGAGGCTTGGAATCAGATGCAGGGAATCAGATGCAGGGAATCAGAGGCGGGGAATCAGAGCTGGGGAATCAGAGCTGGGGAATCAGAGTTGGGGAATCAGAGGCGGGGACTTAGATATTGGGAAACAGAGGCGGGGAATCAGAGGCGGGGAAACAGAGGCGGGGAATCAGATATGGGGAATCAGAGATGGGGAATCAGAGGCAGGGAATCAGATGTTCGGAATCAGAGATGGGGAATCAAAGGCAGGGAATCAGAATCAGAAGCAGGGAATCAGAGGCCGGGAATCAGAGGCCGGAATCAGATGCCGGGAATAAGAGGCTGGGAATCAGAGGTGGGGAATCAGAGTCCGGGAATCAGAGATGGGGAATCAGAGGCGGGGAATGAGATATGGGGAATCAGAGGCGGGGAATCAGAGGCGGGGAAACAGAGGCGAGGAATCAGATATGGGGAATCAGAGGTGGCGAATCAAAGGCGGTGAATCAGAGATGGGGAATCAGAGGCGGGGAATCAGAGGCAGGGAATCAAACACGGGGAATCAGAGGCGGGGAATCAGAGCTGGGGAATCAGAGGCGGGGAATCAGAGTTGGGGAAACAGAGGCGGGGAATCAGATATGGGGAATCAGAGGTGGGGGATCAGAGTCAGGGAATCAGAGGCAGGGAATCAGAGGCGGGGAATCAGAGGCAGGGAATCAGATGTGCGGAATCGGAGATGGGGAATCAGAGGTAGGGAATCAGATATGGGGAATCAGAGGCGGGGAATTAGTTTTGGGGAATCAGAGGCGGGGAATCAGAGGCGGGGAAACAGAGGCGGGGAATCAAACACGGGGAATCAGAGGTGGGGAATCAGAGGTTGGGAATCAGAGGCAGGGAATCAGAGGCGGGGAATCAGAGGCGGGGAATCAGAGGCAGGGAATCAGATGTGCGGAATCGGAGATGGGGAATCAGAGGCAGGGAAACAGAGGCTGGGAATCAGATATGGGGAATCAGAGGTGGGGAATCAGAGGTTGTGAATCAGAGGCAGGGAATCAGAGGCTGGGAATCAGATATGGGGAATCAGAGGTGGGGAATCAGAGGTTGTGAATCGGAGGCAGGGAATCAGAGGCTTTGAAACAGATGCAGGGAATCAGATGCAGGGAATCAGAGGCGGGGAATCAGAGTTGGGGAATCAGAGGCGGGGACTTAGATGTTGGGAAACAGAGGCGTGGAATCAGAGGCGGGGAAACAGAGGCGGGGAATCAGATATGGGGAATCAGAGGTGGGGAATCAGAGGTTGGGAATCAGAGGCAGGGAATCAGAGGCTTGGAATCAGATGCAGGGAATCAGATGCGGGGAATCAGAGGTGGGGAATCAGAGCTGGGGAATCAGAGGTGGGGAATCAGAGTTGGGGAATCAGAGGCGGGGACTTAGATATTGGGAAACAGAGGCGGGGAATCAGAGGCGGGGAAACAGAGGCGGGGAATCAGATATGGGGAATCAGAGGTGGGGAATCAGAGGCAGGGAATCAGATGTTCGGAATCAGAGATGGGGAATCAAAGGCAGGGAATCAGAATCAGAAGCAGGGAATCAGAGGCCGGGAATCAGAGGCCGGAATCAGATGCCGGGAATAAGAGGCTGGGAATCAGAGGTGGGGAATCAGAGTCCGGGAATCAGAGATGGGGAATCAGAGGCGGGGAATGAGATATGGGGAATCAGAGGCGGGGAATCAGAGGCGGGGAAACAGAGGCGAGGAATCAGATATGGGGAATCAGAGGTGGCGAATCAAAGGCGGTGAATCAGAGATGGGGAATCAGAGGCAGGGAATCAGATGTGCGGAATCAGAGTTGGGGAATCAAAGGCAGGGAATCAGAATCAGAAGCAGGGAATCAGAGGCCGGGAATCAGAGGCCGGAATCAGATGCCGGGAATAAGAGGCCGGGAATCAGAGGTGGGGAATCAGAGTCCGGGAATCAGAGATGGGGATTCAGAGGCGGGGAATGAGATATGGGGAATCAGAGGCGGGGAATCAGAGGCGGGGAAACAGAGGCGGGGAATCAGATATGGGGAATCAGAGGTGGCGAATCAAAGGCGGTGAATCAGAGATGGGGAATCAGAGGCCGGGAATCAGAGGCAGGGAATCAAACACGGGGAATCAGAGGCGGGGAATCAGAGCTGGGGAATCAGAGGCTGGGAATCAAAGTTGGGGAATCAGAGGCAGGGAATCAGATATGTGGAAACAGCGGCGGGGAATCAGAGGCGGGGAAACAGAGGCGGGGAATCAGATATGGGGAATCAGAGGCGGGGAATTAGAGTTGGGGAATCAGAGGCGGGGAATCAGAGGCGGGGAAACAGAGGCGGGGAATCAAACACGGGGAATCAGAGGTGGGGAATCAGAGGTTGGGAATCAGAGGCAGGGAATCAGAGGCGGGGAATCAGAGGCGGGGAATCAGAGGCAGGGAATGAGATGTGCGGAATCGGAGATGGGGAATCAGAGGCAGGGAAACAGAGGCTGGGAATCAGATATGGGGAATCAGAGGTGGGGAATCAGAGGTTGTGAATCAGAGGCAGGGAATCAGAGGCTGGGAATCAGATATGGGGAATCAGAGGTGGGGAATCAGAGGTTGTGAATCAGAGGCAGGGAATCAGAGGCTTGGAATCAGATGCAGGGAATCAGATGCAGGGAATCAGAGGCGGGGAATCAGAGCTGGGGAATCAGAGGTGGGGAATCAGAGTTGGGGAATCAGAGGCGGGGACTTAGATATTGGGAAACAGAGGCGGGGAATCAGAGGCGGGGAAAAAGAGGCGGGGAATCAGATATGGGGAATCAGAGATGGGGAATCAGAGGCAGGGAATCAGATGTTCGGAATCAGAGATGGGGAATCAAAGGCAGGGAATCAGAATCAGAAGCAGGGAATCAGAGGCCGGGAATCAGAGGCCGGAATCAGATGCCGGGAATAAGAGGCTGGGAATCAGAGGTGGGGAATCAGAGTCCGGGAATCAGAGATGGGGAATCAGAGGCGGGGAATGAGATATGGGGAATCAGAGGAGGGGAATCAGAGGCGGGGAAACAGAGGCGAGGAATCAGATATGGGGAATCAGAGGTGGCGAATCAAAAGCGGTGAATCAGAGATGGGGAATCAGAGGCGGGGAATCAGAGGCAGGGAATCAAACACGGGGAATCAGAGGCGGGGAATCAGAGCTGGGGAATCAGAGGCGGGGAATCAGAGTTGGGGAAACAGAGGCGGGGAATCAGATATGGGGAATCAGAGGTGGGGGATCAGAGTCAGGGAATCAGAGGCAGGGAATCAGAGGCGGGGAATCAGAGGCAGGGAATCAGATGTGCGGAATCGGAGATGGGGAATCAGAGGTAGGGAATCAGATATGGGGAATCAGAGGCGGGGAATTAGTTTTGGGGAATCAGAGGCGGGGAATCAGAGGCGGGGAAACAGAGGCGGGGAATCAAACACGGGGAATCAGAGGTGGGGAATCAGAGGTTGGGAATCAGAGGCAGGGAATCAGAGGCGGGGAATCAGAGGCGGGGAATCAGAGGCAGGGAATCAGATGTGCGGAATCGGAGATGGGGAATCAGAGGCAGGGAAACAGAGGCTGGGAATCAGATATGGGGAATCAGAGGTGGGGAATCAGAGGTTGTGAATCAGAGGCAGGGAATCAGAGGCTGGGAATCAGATATGGGGAATCAGAGGTGGGGAATCAGAGGTTGTGAATCGGAGGCAGGGAATCAGAGGCTTGGAAACAGATGCAGGGAATCAGATGCAGGGAATCAGAGGCGGGGAATCAGAGCTGGGGAATTAGAGGTGGGGAATCAGAGTTGGGGAATCAGAGGCGGGGACTTAGATATTGGGAAACAGAGGCGGGGAATCAGAGGCGGGGAAACAGAGGCGGGGAATCAGATATGGGGAATCAGAGATGGGGAATCAGAGGCAGGGAATCAGATGTTCGGAATCAGAGATGGGGAATCAGAGGCTGGGAATCAAAGTTGGGGAATCAGAGTCAGGGAATCAGATATGGGGAAACAGGGGCGGGGAATCAGAGGCGGGGAAACAGAGGCGGGGAATCAGATATGGGGAATCAGAGGCGGGGAATTAGAGTTGGGGAATCAGAGGCGGGGAATCGGTGGTGGGGAATCAGAGGCGGGGAATCAAACACGGGGAATCAGAGGTGGGGAATCAGAGGTTGGGAATCAGAGGCAGGGAATCAGAGGCGGGGAATCAGAGGCGGGGAATGAGAGGCAGGGAATCAGATGTGCGGAATCGGAGATGGGGAATCAGAGGCAGGGAATCAGAGGCGGGGAATCAGAGGCGGGGAATCAGAGGCCGGGAATCAGATATGGGGAAACAGAAGCGGGGAATCAGAGGCGGGGAAACAGAGGCTGGGAATCAGGTATGGGGAATCAGATGTGGGGAATCAGAGGCGGGGAATCAGAGCTGGGGAATCAGAGGTGGGGAATCAAAGTTGGGGAATCAGAGGCGGGGACTTAGATATGGGGAAACAGAGGCGGGGAATCAGAGACGGGGAAACAGAGGCGGGGATTCAGATATGGGGAATCAGAGGTGGGGAATCAGAGGCAGGGAATTAGATGTGCGGAATCAGAAATGGGGAATCAGAGGCAGGGAATCAGAATCAGAAGCAGGGAATCAGAGGCCGGGAATCAGAGGCCGGAATCAGATGCCGGGAATAAGAGGTCAGGAATCAGAGGTGGGGAATCAGAGTCCGGGAATCAGAGATGGGGAATCAGAGGCGGGGAATGAGATATGGGGAATCAGAGGCGGGGAATCAGAGGCGGGGAAACAGTGGCGAGGAATCAGATATGGGGAATCAGAGGTGGCGAATCAAAGGCGGTGAATCAGAGATGGGGAATCAGAGCTGGGGAATCAGAGGCAGGGGATCAAACACGGGGAATCAGAGGCGGGGAATCAGAGCTGGGGAATCAGAGGCGGGGAATCAGAGTTGGGGAATCAGAGGCGGGGAATCAGAGCTGGGGAATCAGAGGTGGGGAATCAGAGTCGGGGAATCAGAGGCAGGGAATCGGATGTGCGGAATCAGAGATGGGGAATCAGAGGTGGGGAATCAGAGGCGGTGAATCTGAGATGGGGAATCAGAGGCGGGGAATCAGAGGCAGGTTATCAGACACGGGGATTCAGAGGCTGGGAATCAGACGGGGGGAATCAAAGGCGGGGAATGAAGCTGGGGAATCAGAGGCAGGGAATCAGAGTTGGGGATTCAGAGGCGGGGAATCAGATATGGGGAAACAGAGGCGGGGAATCAGAGGCGGGGAAACAGAGGCTGGGAATCAGATATGGGGAATCAGAGGTGGGGAATCAGAGGTTGGGAATCAGAGGCAGGGAATCAGAGGCTTGGAATCAGATGCAGGGAATCAGATGCGGGGAATCAGAGGCGGGGAATCAGAGCTGGGGAATCAGAGGTGGGGAATCAGAGTTGGGGAATCAGAGGCGGGGACTTAGATGTTGGGAAACAGAGGCGTGGAATCAGAGGCGGGGAAACAGAGGCGGGGAATCAGATATGGGGAATCAGAGATGGGGAATCAGAGGCAGGGAATCAGATGTGCGGAATCAGAGATGGGGAATCAAAGGCAGGGAATCAGAATCAGAAGCAGGGAATCAGAGGCCGGGAATCAGAGGCCGGAATCAGATGCCGGGAATAAGAGGCCGGGAATCAGAGGTGGGGAATCAGAGTCCGGGAATCAGAGATGGGGATTCAGAGGCGGGGAATGAGATATGGGGAATCAGAGGCGGGGAATCAGAGGCGGGGAAACAGAGGCGGGGAATCTGATATGGGGAATCAGAGGTGGCGAATCAAAGGCGGTGAATCAGAGATGGGGAATCAGAGGCCGGGAATCAGAGGCAGGGAATCAAACACGGGGTATCAGAGGCGTGGAATCAGAGCTGGGGAATCAGAGGCGGGGAATTAGAGTTGGGGAATCAGAGGCGGGGAAACAGAGGCGGGGAAACAGAGGCGGGGAATCAAACACGGGGAATCAGAGGTGGGGAATCAGAGGTTGGGAATCAGAGGCAGGGAATCAGAGGCGGGGAATCAGAGGCGGGGAATCAGAGGCAGGGAATCAGATGTGCGGAATCGGAGATGGGGAATCAGAGGCAGGGAATCAGAGGCGGGGAATCAGAGTCCGGGAATCAGATATGGGGAAACAGAGGCGGGGAATCAGAGGCGGGGAAACAGAGGCTGGGAATCAGATATGGGGAATCAGAGGTGGGGAATCGGAGGTTGGGAATCAGAGGCAGGGAATCAGAGGCTTGGAATCAGATGCAGGGAATCAGATGCAGGGAATCAGAGGCGGGGAATCAGAGCTGGGGAATCAGAGGTGGGGAATCAGAGTTGGGGAATCAGAGGCGGGGACTTAGATTTTGGGAAAGAGAGGCGGGGAATCAGAGGCGGGGAAACAGAGGCGGGGAATCAGATATGGGGAATCAGAGATGGGAAATCAGAGGCAGGGAATCAGATGTTCGGAATCAGAGATGGGGAATCAAAGGCAGGGAATCAGAATCAGAAGCAGGGAATCAGAGGCCGGGAATCAGAGGCCGGAATCAGATGCCGGGAATAAGAGGCTGGGAATCAGAGGTGGGGAATCAGAGTCCGGGAATCAGAGATGGGGAGTCAGAGGCGGGGAATGAGATATGGGGAATCAGAGGCGGGGAATCAGAGGCGGGGAAACAGAGGCGAGGAATCAGATATGGGGAATCAGAGGTGGCGAATCAAAGGCGGTGAATCAGAGATGGGGAATCAGAGGCGGGGAATCAGAGGCAGGGAATCAAACACGGGGAATCAGAGGCGGGGAATCAGAGCTGGGGAATCAGATGCGGGGAATCAGAGTTGGGGAATCAGAGGCGGGGAATCAGAGCTTGGGAATCAGAGGTGGGGATCAGAGTCAGGGAATCAGAGGCAGGGAATCAGATGAGCGGAATCCGAGATGGGGAATCAGAGGTGGGGAATCAGAGGCTGTGAATCAGAGATGGGGAATCAGAGGCGGGGAATCAGAGGCAGGAAATCAGACACGGGGATTCAGAGGCTGGGAATCAGACGGGGGGAATCAAAGGCGGGGAATCAGAGCTGGGGAATCAGAGGCAGGGAATCAGAGTTGGGGATTCAGAGGCGGGGAATCAGATATGGGGAAACAGAGGCGGGGAATCAGAGGCGGGCAAACAGAGGCGGGGAATTAGATATGGGGAATCAGAGGTGGGGAATCAGAGGTGGTGAATCAGAGATGGGGAATCACAGGCGGGGAATCAGAGGCAGGGAATAGAACGCGGGGAATCAGAGGCAGGGAATCAGAGTTGGGGCATCAGAGGTTGGGAATTAGATATGGGGAAACAGAGGCGGGGAATCAGAGGCGGGGAAACAGAGGCGGGAAATCAGATATGGGGAATCAGAGGTGGGGAATCAGAGGCAGGGAATCAGATGTGCGGAATCAGAGATGGGGAATCAGAGGCAGCGAATCAGAATCAGAAGCGGGGAATCAGAGGCCGGGAATCAGAGGCCGGGAATCAGATGCTGGGAATAAGAGGCCGGGAATCAGAGGTGGGGAATCAGAGTCCGGGAATCAGAGATGGGGATTCAGAGGCGGAAAATGAGATATGTAGAATCAGAGGCGGGGAATCAGAGGCGGGGAAACAGAGGTGGGGAATCAGATATGTGGAATCAGAGGTGGCGAATCAAAGGCAGTGAATCAGAGATGGGGAATCAGAGGCGGGGAATCAGAGGCAGGGAATCAAACACGGGAAATCAGGGGCGGGAAATCAGAGCTGGGGAATCAGAGGCGGGGAATCAGAGTTGGGGAATCAGAGGCAGGGAATCAGATATGGGGAAACAAGGGCAGGGAATCAGAGGCGGGGAAACAGAGGCGGGGAATCAGATATGGGGAATCAGAGGTGTGGAATCAGAGGTTGGGAATCAGAGGCAGGGAATCAGAGGCGGCGAAACAGAGGCGGGGAATCAGATATGGGGAATCAGAGATGGCGAATCAAAGGCGGTGAAACAGAGATGGGGAATCAGGGCAGGGAATCAGAGGCAGGGAATCAAACACGGGGAATCAGAGCTGGGGAATCAGAGGCGGGGAATTAGAGTTGGGGAATCAGAGGAGGGGAATCAGAGGCGGGGAAACAGAGGCGGGGAATCAGATATGGGGAATCAGAGGTGGGGAATCAGAGGTTCGGAATCAGAGGCAGGGAATCAGAGGCGGGGAATCAGAGGCAGGGAATCAGATGTGCGGAATCGGAGATGGGGAATCAGAGGTAGGGAATCAGAGGTGGGGAATCAGAGGCGGGGAATAAGAGGCCGGGAATCAGATATGGGGAAACAGAGGTGGGGAATCAGAGGCGGGGAAACAGAGGCGGGGAATCAGATATGGGGAATCAGAGGTGGGGAAAGAGAGGCAGGGAATCAGAGGCAGGGAATCAGAGGCTTGGAATCAGATGCAGGGAATCAGATGCAGGGAATCAGAGGCGGGGAATCAGAGCTGGGGAATCAGAGGTGGGGAATCAGAGGCAGGGAATCAGATGTTCGGAATCAGAGATGGGGAATCAAAGGCAGGGAATCAGAATCAGAAGCAGGGAATCAGAGGCCGGGAATCAGAGGCCGGAATCAGATGCCGGGAATAAGAGGCTGGGAATCAGAGGTGGGGAATCAGAGTCCGGGAATCAGAGATGGGGAATCAGAGGCGGGGAATGAGATATGGGGAATCAGAGGCGGGGAATCAGAGGCGGGGAAACAGAGGCGAGGAATCAGATATGGGGAATCAGAGGTGGCGAATCAAAGGCGGTGAATCAGAGATGGGGAATCAGAGGCGGGGTATCAGAGGCAGGGAATCAAACACGGGGAATCAGAGGCGGGGAATCAGAGCTGGGGAATCAGATGCGGGGAATCAGAGTTGGGGAATCAGAGGCGGGGAATCAGAGCTTGGGAATCAGAGGTGGGCATCAGAGTCAGGGAATCAGAGGCAGGGAATCAGATGAGCGGAATCCGAGATGGGGAATCAGAGGTGGGGAATCAGAGGCTGTGAATCAGAGATGGGGAATCAGAGGCGGGGAATCAGAGGCAGGAAATCAGACACGGGGATTCAGAGGCTGGGAATCAGACGGGGGGAATCAAAGGCGGGGAATCAGAGCTGGGGAATCAGAGGCAGGGAATCAGAGTTGGGGATTCAGAGGCGGGGAATCAGATATGGGGAAACAGAGGCGGGGAATCAGAGGCGGGCAAACAGAGGCGGGGAATTAGATATGGGGAATCAGAGGTGGGGAATCAGAGGTGGTGAATCAGAGATGGGGAATCACAGGCGGGGAATCAGAGGCAGGGAATAGAACGCGGGGAATCAGAGGCAGGGAATCAGAGTTGGGGCATCAGAGGTTGGGAATTAGATATGGGGAAACAGAGGCGGGAAATCAGAGGCGGGGAAACAGAGGCGGGAAATCAGATATGGGGAATCAGAGGTGGGGAATCAGAGGCAGGGAATCAGATGTGCGGAATCAGAGATGGGGAATCAGAGGCAGCGAATCAGAATCAGAAGCGGGGAATCAGAGGCCGGGAATCAGAGGCCGGGAATCAGATGCTGGGAATAAGAGGCCGGGAATCAGAGGTGGGGAATCAGAGTCCGGGAATCAGAGATGGGGATTCAGAGACGGAAAATGAGATATGTAGAATCAGAGGTGGGGAATCAGAGGCGGGGAAACAGAGGTGGGGAATCAGATATGTGGAATCAGAGGTGGCGAATCAAAGGCAGTGAATCAGAGATGGGGAATCAGAGGCGGGGAATCAGAGGCAGGGAATCAAACACGGGAAATCAGGGGCGGGGAATCAGAGCTGGGGAATCAGAGGCGGGGAATCAGAGTTGGGGAATCAGAGGCAGGGAATCAGATATGGGGAAACAAGGGCAGGGAATCAGAGGCGGGGAAACAGAGGCGGGGAATCAGATATGGGGAATCAGAGGCGGGGAATCAGAGGCGGGGAAACAGAGGCGGGGAATCAAACACGGGGAATCAGAGGTGGGGAATCAGAGGTTGGGAATCAGAGGCAGGGAATCAGAGGCGGGGAATCAGAGGCGGGGAATCAGAGGCAGGGAATCAGATGTGCAGAATCGGAGATGGGGAATCAGAGGCAGGGAAACAGAGGCTGGGAATCAGATATGGGGAATCAGAGGTGGGGAATCAGAGGTTGTGAATCAGAGGCAGGGAATCAGAGGCTGGGAATCAGATATGGGGAATCAGAGGTGGGGAATCAGAGGTTGTGAATCAGAGGCAGGGAATCAGAGGCTTGGAATCAGATGCAGGGAATCAGATGCAGGGAATCAGAGGCGGGGAATCAGAGCTGGGGAATCAGAGGTGGGGAATCAGAGTTGGGGAATCAGAGGCGGGGACTTAGATATTGGGAAACAGAGGCGGGGAATCAGAGGCGGGGAAACAGAGGCGGGGAATCAGATATGGGGAATCAGAGATGGGGAATCAGAGGCAGGGAATCAGATGTTCGGAATCAGAGATGGGGAATCAAAGGCAGGGAATCAGAATCAGAAGCAGGGAATCAGAGGCCGGGAATCAGAGGCTGGAATCAGATGCCGGGAATAAGAGGCTGGGAATCAGAGGTGGGGAATCAGAGTCCGGGAATCAGAGATGGGGAATCAGAGGCGGGGAATGAGATATGGGGAATCAGAGGCGGGGAATCAGAGGCGGGGAAACAGAGGCGAGGAATCAGATATGGGGAATCAGAGGTGGCGAATCAAAGGCGGTGAATCAGAGATGGGGAATCAGAGGCGGGGAATCAGAGGCAGGGAATCAAACACGGGGAATCAGAGGCGGGGAATCAGAGCTGGGGAATCAGAGGCGGGGAATCAGAGTTGGGGAATCAGAGGCGGGGAATCAGAGCTTGGGAATCAGAGGTGGGGATCAGAGTCAGGGAATCAGAGGCAGGGAATCAGATGTGCGGAATCCGATATGGGGAATCAGAGGTGGGGAATCAGAGGCTGTGAATCAGAGATGGGGAATCAGAGGCGGGGAATCAGAGGCAGGAAATCAGACACGGGGATTCAGAGGCTGGGAATCAGACGGGGGGAATCAAAGGCGGGGAATCAGAGCTGGGGAATCAGAGGCAGGGAATCAGAGGCGGGCAAACAGAGGCGGGGAATTAGATATGGGGAATCAGAGGTGGGGAATCAGAGGTGGTGAATCAGAGATGGGGAATCACAGGCGGGGAATCAGAGGCAGGGAATAGAACGCGGGGAATCAGAGGCAGGGAATCAGAGTTGGGGCATCAGAGGTTGGGAATTAGATATGGGGAAACAGAGGCGGGGAATCAGAGGCGGGGAAACAGAGGCGGGAAATCAGATATGGGGAATCAGAGGTGGGGAATCAGAGGCAGGGAATCAGATGTGCGGAATCAGAGATGGGGAATCAGAGGCAGCGAATCAGAATCAGAAGCGGGGAATCAGAGGCCGGGAATCAGAGGCCGGGAATCAGATGCTGGGAATAAGAGGCCGGGAATCAGAGGTGGGGAATCAGAGTCCGGGAATCAGAGATGGGGATTCAGAGGCGGAAAATGAGATATGTAGAATCAGAGGCGGGGAATCAGAGGCGGGGAAACAGAGGTGGGGAATCAGATATGTGGAATCAGAGGTGGCGAATCAAAGGCGGTGAATCAGAGATGGGGAATCAGAGGCGGGGAATCAGAGGCAGGGAATCAAACACGGGAAATCAGGGGCGGGGAATCAGAGCTGGGGAATCAGAGGCGGGGAATCAGAGTTGGGGAATCAGAGGCAGGGAATCAGATATGGGGAAACAAGGGCAGGGAATCAGAGGCGGGGAAACAGAGGCGGGGAATCAGATATGGGGAATCAGAGGTGTGGAATCAGAGGTTGGGAATCAGAGGCAGGGAATCAGAGGCGGCGAAACAGAGGCGGGGAATCAGATATGGGGAATCAGAGGTGGCGAATCAAAGGCGGTGAAACAGAGATGGGGAATCAGGGCAGGAAATCAGAGGCAGGGAATCAAACACGGGGAATCAGAGCTGGGGAATCAGAGGCGGGGAATTAGAGTTGGGGAATCAGAGGAGGGGAATCAGAGGCGGGGAAACAGAGGCGGGGAATCAGATATGGGGAATCAGAGGTGGGGAATCAGAGGTTCGGAATCAGAGGCAGGGAATCAGAGGCGGGGAATCAGAGGCAGGGAATCAGATGTGCGGAATCGGAGATGGGGAATCAGAGGTAGGGAATCAGAGGTTGGGAATCAGAGGCGGGGAATAAGA
This sequence comes from Narcine bancroftii, assembly GCF_036971445.1. NCBI lineage: Eukaryota > Metazoa > Chordata > Chondrichthyes > Torpediniformes > Narcinidae > Narcine > Narcine bancroftii. The sequence goes on along the minus strand of NW_027211895.1, from coordinate 2,801,775 downwards.
GGCCGGGAATCAGATATGGGGAAACAGAGGTGGGGAATCAGAGGCGGGGAAACAGAGGCGGGGAATCAGATATGGGGAATCAGAGGTGGGGAATCAGAGGTTGGGAATCAGAGCAGGGAATCAGAGGCTTGGAATCAGATGCAGGGAATCAGATGCGGGGAATCAGAGGCGGGGAATCAGAGCTGGGGAATCAGAGGTGGGGAATCAGAGTTGGGGAATCAGAGGCGGGGACTTAGATATTGGGAAACAGAGGCGGGAAATCAGAGGCGGGGAAACAGAGGCGGGGAATCAGATATGGGGAATCAGAGGTGGGGAATCAGAGGCAGGGAATCAGATGTGCGGAATCAGAGATGGGGAATCAGAGGCAGGGAATCAGAATCAGAAGCAGGGATTCAGAGGCCGGGAATCAGAGGCCGGAATCAGATGCCGGGAATAAGAGGCCGGGAATCAGAGATGGGGATTCAGAGGCGGGGAATGAGATATGGGGAATCAGAGGCGGGGAATCAGAGGCGGGGAATCAGAGGCGGGGAAACAGATGCGGGGAATCAGATATGGGGAATCAGAGGTGGCGAATCAAAGGCGGTGAATCAGAGATGCGGAATCAGAGGCCGGGAATCAGAGGCAGGGAATCAAACACGGGGAATCAGAGGCGGGGAATCAGAGCTGGGGAATCAGAGGCGGGGAATCAGAGTTGGGGAATCAGAGGCGGGGAAGCAGAGGCAGGGAATCAGACGCGGGGATTCAGAGGCGGGGAATCATAGTTGGGAATCAGAGGCGGATAATCAGATATGGGGAAACAGAGGCGGGGAATCAGGGGCGGGGAAACAGAGGCGGGGAATCAGATATGGGGAATCGGATGCGGGGAATCAGAGGCGGGGAATCAGAGCTGTGGAATCAGAGGTGGGGAATCAGAGTTGGGGCATCAGAGGTGGGGAATTAGATATGGGGAAACAGAGGCGGGGAATCAGAGGCGTGGAAACAGAGGCGGGGAATCAGATATGGGGAATCAGACGTGGGGAATCAGAGGCAGGTAATCAGATGTGCGGAATCAGAGATGGGGAATCAGAGGCAGGGAATCAGAATCAGAAGCGGGGAGTCAGAGGCCGGGAATCAGAGGCCTGGAATCAGATGCTGGGAATAAGAGGCCGGGAATCAGAGGTGGGGAATCAGAGTCAGGGAATCAGAGATGGGGAGTCAGAGGCGGGGAATGAGATATGGAGAATCAGAGGCGGGGAATCAGAGGCGGGGAAACAGAGGTGGGGAATCAGATATGGGGAATCAGAGGTGGCGAATCAAAGGCATTGAATCAGAGATGGGGAAACAGAGGCGGGGAATCAGAGGCAGGGAATCAAACACGGGGAATCAGAGGCGGGGAATCAGAGCTGGGGAATCAGAGGCTGGGAATCAAAGTTGGGGAATCAGAGTCAGGGAATCAGATATGGGGAAACAGGGGCGGGGAATCAGAGGCGGGGAAACAGAGGCGGGGAATCAGATATGGGGAATCAGAGGCGGGGAATTAGAGTTGGGGAATCAGAGGCGGGGAATCAGTGGTGGGGAATCAGAGGCGGGGAATCAAACACGGGGAATCAGAGGTGGGGAATCAGAGGTTGGGAATCAGAGGCAGGGAATCAGAGGCGGGGAATCAGAGGCGGGGAATGAGAGGCAGGGAATCAGATGTGCGGAATCGGAGATGGGGAATCAGAGGCAGGGAATCAGAGGCGGGGAATCAGAGGCGGGGAATCAGAGGCCGGGAATCAGATATGGGGAAACAGAAGCGGGGAATCAGAGGCGGGGAAACAGAGGCTGGGAATCAGGTATGGGGAATCAGATGTGGGGAATCAGAGGCGGGGAATCAGAGCTGGGGAATCAGAGGTGGGGAATCAAAGTTGGGGAATCAGAGGCGGGGACTTAGATATGGGGAAACAGAGGCGGGGAATCAGAGACGGGGAAACAGAGGCGGGGATTCAGATATGGGGAATCAGAGGTGGGGAATCAGAGGCAGGGAATTAGATGTGCGGAATCAGAAATGGGGAATCAGAGGCAGGGAATCAGAATCAGAAGCAGGGAATCAGAGGCCGGGAATCAGAGGCCGGAATCAGATGCCGGGAATAAGTGGTCGGGAATCAGAGGTGGGGAATCAGAGTCCGGGAATCAGAGATGGGGAATCAGAGGCGGGGAATGAGATATGGGGAATCAGAGGCGGGGAATCAGAGGCGGGGAAACAGTGGCGAGGAATCAGATATGGGGAATCAGAGGTGGCGAATCAAAGGCGGTGAATCAGAGATGGGGAATCAGAGCTGGGGAATCAGAGGCAGGGGATCAAACACGGGGAATCAGAGGCGGGGAATCAGAGCTGGGGAATCAGAGGCGGGGAATCGGAGTTGGGGAATCAGAGGCGGGGAATCAGAGCTGGGGAATCAGAGGTGGGGAATCAGAGTCGGGGAATCAGAGGCAGGGAATCAGAATCAGAAGCAGGGAATCAGAGTCGGGGAATCGGAGTTGGGGAATCAGAGGCGGGGAATCAGAGCTGGGGAATCAGATGTGCGGAATCAGAGATGGGGAATCAAAGGCAGGGAATCAGAATCAGAAGCAGGGAATCAGAGGCCGGGAATCAGAGGCCGGAATCAGATGCCGGGAATAAGAGGCCGGGAATCAGAGGTGGGGAATCAGAGTCCGGGAATCAGAGATGGGGATTCAGAGGCGGGGAATGAGATATGGGGAATCAGAGGCGGGGAATCAGAGGCGGGGAAACAGAGGCGGGGAATCAGATATGGGGAATCAGAGGTGGCGAATCAAAGGCGGTGAATCAGAGATGGGGAATCAGAGGCCGGGAATCAGAGGCAGGGAATCAAACACGGGGAATCAGAGGCGGGGAATCAGAGCTGGGGAATCAGAGGCTGGGAATCAAAGTTGGGGAATCAGAGGCAGGGAATCAGATATGGGGAAACAGGGGCGGGGAATCAGAGGCGGGGAAACAGAGGCGGGGAATCAAACACGGGGAATCAGAGGTGGGGAATCAGAGGTTGGGAATCAGAGGCAGGGAATCAGAGGCGGGGAATCAGAGGCGGGGAATCAGAGGCAGGGAATCAGATGTGCGGAATCGGAGATGGGGAATCAGAGGCAGGGAATCAGAGGCGGGGAATCAGAGTCCGGGAAACAGATATGGGGAAACAGAGGCGGGGAATCAGAGGCGGGGAAACAGAGGCTGGGAATCAGATATGGGGAATCAGAGGTGGGGAATCAGAGGTTGGGAATCAGAGGCAGGGAATCAGAGTCTTGGAATCAGATGCAGGGAATCAGATGCAGGGAATCAGAGGCGGGAATCAGAGCTGGGGAATCAGAGGTGGGGAATCAGAGTTGGGGAATCAGAGGCGGGGACTTAGATTTTGGGAAACAGAGGCGGGGAATCAGAGGCGGGGAAACAGAGGCGGGGAATCAGATATGGGGAATCAGAGATGGGGAATCAGAGGCAGGGAATCAGATGTTCGGAATCAGAGATGGGGAATCAAAGGCAGGGAATCAGAATCAGAAGCAGGGAATCAGAGGCCGGGAATCAGAGGCCGGAATCAGATGCCGGGAATAAGAGGCTGGGAATCAGAGGTGGGGAATCAGAGTCCGGGAATCAGAGATGGGGAATCAGAGGCGGGGAATGAGATATGGGGAATCAGAGGCGGGGAATCAGAGGCGGGGAAACAGAGGCGAGGAATCAGATATGGGGAATCAGAGGTGGCGAATCAAAGGCGGTGAATCAGAGATGGGGAATCAGAGGCGGGGAATCAGAGGCAGGGAATCAAACACGGGGAATCAGAGGCGGGGAATCAGAGCTGGGGAATCAGATGCGGGGAATCAGAGTTGGGGAATCAGAGGCGGGGAATCAGAGCTTGGGAATCAGAGGTGGGGATCAGAGTCAGGGAATCAGAGGCAGGGAATCAGATGAGCGGAATTCGAGATGGGGAATCAGAGGTGGGGAATCAGAGGCTGTGAATCAGAGATGGGGAATCAGAGGCGGGGAATCAGAGGCAGGAAATCAGACACGGGGATTCAGAGGCTGGGAATCAGACGGGGGGAATCAAAGGCGGGGAATCAGAGCTGGGGAATCAGAGGCAGGGAATCAGAGTTGGGGATTCAGAGGCGGGGAATCAGATATGGGGAAACAGAGGCGGGGAATCAGAGGTGGTGAATCAGAGATGGGGAATCACAGGCGGGGAATCAGAGGCAGGGAATAGAACGCGGGGAATCAGAGGCAGGGAATCAGAGTTGGGGCATCAGAGGTTGGGAATTAGATATGGGGAAACAGAGGCGGGGAATCAGAGGCGGGGAAACAGAGGCGGGAAATCAGATATGGGGAATCAGAGGTGGGGAATCAGAGGCAGGGAATCAGATGTGCGGAATCAGAGATGGGGAATCAGAGGCAGCGAATCAGAATCAGAAGCGGGGAATCAGAGGCCGGGAATCAGAGGCCGGGAATCAGATGCTGGGAATAAGAGGCCGGGAATCAGAGGTGGGGAATCAGAGTCCGGGAATCAGAGATGGGGATTCAGAGGCGGAAAATGAGATATGTAGAATCAGAGGCGGGGAATCAGAGGCGGGGAAACAGAGGTGGGGAATCAGATATGTGGAATCAGAGGTGGCGAATCAAAGGCAGTGAATCAGAGATGGGGAATCAGAGGCGGGGAATCAGAGGCAGGGAATCAAACACGGGAAATCAGGGGCGGGAAATCAGAGCTGGGGAATCAGAGGCGGGGAATCAGAGTTGGGGAATCAGAGGCAGCGAATCAGATATGGGGAAACAAGGGCAGGGAATCAGAGGCGGGGAAACAGAGGCGGGGAATCAGATATGGGGAATCAGAGGTGTGGAATCAGAGGTTGGGAATCAGAGGCAGGGAATCAGAGGCGGCGAAACAGAGGCGGGGAATCAGATATGGGGAATCAGAGATGGCGAATCAAAGGCGGTGAAACAGAGATGGGGAATCAGGGCAGGGAATCAGAGGCAGGGAATCAAACACGGGGAATCAGAGCTGGGGAATCAGAGGCGGGGAATTAGAGTTGGTGAATCAGAGGAGGGGAATCAGAGGCGGGGAAACAGAGGCGGGGAATCAGATATGGGGAATCAGAGGTGGGGAATCAGAGGTTCGGAATCAGAGGCAGGGAATCAGAGGCGGGGAATCAGAGGCAGGGAATCAGATGTGCGGAATCGGAGATGGGGAATCAGAGGTAGGGAATCAGAGGTGGGGAATCAGAGGCGGGGAATAAGAGGCCGGGAATCAGATATGGGGAAACAGAGGTGGGGAATCAGAGGCGGGGAAACAGAGGCGGGGAATCAGAGGTTCGGAATCAGAGGCAGGGAATCAGAGGCGGGGAATCAGAGGCAGGGAATCAGATGTGCGGAATCGGAGATGGGGAATCAGAGGTAGGGAATCAGAGGTGGGGAATCAGAGGCGGGGAATAAGAGGCCAGGAATCAGATATGGGGAAACAGAGGTGGGGAATCAGAGGCGGGGAAACAGAGGCGGGGAATCAGATATGGGGAATCAGAGGTGGGGAAAGAGAGGCAGGGAATCAGAGGCAGGGAATCAAAGGCTTGGAATCAGATGCAGGGAATCAGATGCAGGGAATCAGAGGCGGGGAATCAGAGCTGGGGAATCAGAGGTGGGGAATCAGAGGCAGGGAATCAGATGTTCGGAATCAGAGATGGGGAATCAAAGGCAGGGAATCAGAATCAGAAGCAGGGAATCAGAGGCCGGGAATCAGAGGCCGGAATCAGATGCCGGGAATAAGAGGCTGGGAATCAGAGGTGGGGAATCAGAGTCCGGGAATCAGAGATGGGGAATCAGAGGCGGGGAATGAGATATGGCGAATCAAAGGCGGTGAATCAGAGATGGGGAATCAGAGGCAAGGTATCAGAGGCAGGGAATCAAACACGGGGAATCAGAGGCGGTGAATCAGAGCTGGGGAATCAGATGCGGGGAATCAGAGTTGGGGAATCAGAGGCGGGGAATCAGAGCTTGGGAATCAGAGGTGGGGATCAGAGTCAGGGAATCAGAGGCAGGGAATCAGATGAGCGGAATCCGAGATGGGGAATCAGAGGTGGGGAATCAGAGGCTGTGAATCAGAGATGGGGAATCAGAGGCGGGGAATCAGAGGCAGGAAATCAGACACGGGGATTCAGTGGCTGGGAATCAGACGGGGGGAATCAAAGGCGGGGAATCAGAGCTGGGGAATCAGAGGCAGGGAATCAGAGTTGGGGATTCAGAGGCGGGGAATCAGATATGGGGAAACAGAGGCGGGGAATCAGAGGCGGGCAAACAGAGGCGGGGAATTAGATATGGGGAATCAGAGGTGGGGAATCAGAGGTGGTGAATCAGAGATGGGGAATCACAGGCGGGGAATCAGAGGCAGGGAATAGAACGCGGGGAATCAGAGGCAGGGAATCAGAGTTGGGGCATCAGAGGTTGGGAATTAGATATGGGGAAACAGAGGCGGGGAATCAGAGGCGGGGAAACAGAGGCGGGAAATCAGATATGGGGAATCAGAGGTGGGGAATCAGAGGCAGGGAATCAGATGTGCGGAATCAGAGATGGGGAATCAGAGGCAGCGAATCAGAATCAGAAGCGGGGAATCAGAGGCCGGGAATCAGAGGCCGGGAATCAGATGCTGGGAATAAGAGGCCGGGAATCAGAGGTGGGGAATCAGAGTCCGGGAATCAGAGATGGGGATTCAGAGGCGGAAAATGAGATATGTAGAATCAGAGGCGGGGAATCAGAGGCGGGGAAACAGAGGTGGGGAATCAGATATGTGGAATCAGAGGTGGCGAATCAAAGGCAGTGAATCAGAGATGGGGAATCAGAGGCGGGGAATCAGAGGCAGGGAATCAAACACGGGAAATCAGGGGCGGGGAATCAGAGCTGGGGAATCAGAGGCGGGGAATCAGAGTTGGGGAATCAGAGGCAGGGAATCAGATATGGGGAAACAAGGGCAGGGAATCAGAGGCGGGGAAACAGAGGCGGGGAATCAGATATGGGGAATCAGAGGTGTGGAATCAGAGGTTGGGAATCAGAGGCAGGTTATCAGACACGGGGATTCAGAGGCTGGGAATCAGACGGGGGGAATCAAAGGCGGGGAATGAAGCTGGGGAATCAGAGGCAGGGAATCAGAGTTGGGGATTCAGAGGCGGGGAATCAGATATGGGGAAACAGAGGAGGGGAATCAGAGGCGGGGAAACAGAGGCTGGGAATCAGATATGGGGAATCAGAGGTGGGGAATCAGAGGTTGGGAATCAGAGGCAGGGAATCAGAGGCTTGGAATCAGATGCAGGGAATCAGATGCGGGGAATCAGAGGCGGGGAATCAGAGCTGGGGAATCAGAGGTGGGGAATCAGAGTTGGGGAATCGGAGGCGGGGACTTAGATGTTGGGAAACAGAGGCGTGGAATCAGAGGCGGGAAACAGAGGCGGGGAATCAGATATGGGGAATCAGAGATGGGGAATCAGAGGCAGGGAATCAGATGTGCGGAATCAGAGATGGGGAATCAAAGGCAGGGAATCAGAATCAGAAGCAGGGAATCAGAGGCCGGGAATCAGAGGCCGGAATCAGATGCCGGGAATAAGAGGCCGGGAATCAGAGGTGGGGAATCAGAGTCCGGGAATCAGAGATGGGGATTCAGAGGCGGGGAATGAGATATGGGGAATCAGAGGCGGGGAATCAGAGGCGGGGAAACAGAGGCGGGGAATCAGATATGGGGAATCAGAGGTGGCGAATCAAAGGCGGTGAATCAGAGATGGGGAATCAGAAACCGGGAATCAGAGGCAGGGAATCAAACACGGGGAATCAGAGGCGGGGAATCAGAGCTGGGGAATCAGAGGCTGGGAATCAAAGTTGGGGAATCAGAGGCAGGGAATCAGATATGGGGAATCAGAGGTGGGGAATCAGAGTTGGGGAATCAGAGGCGGGGACTTAGATATTGGGAAACAGAGGCGGGGAATCAGAGGCGGGGAAACAGAGGCGGGGAATCAGATATGGGGAATCAGAGATGGGGAATCAGAGGCAGGGAATCAGATGTTCGGAATCAGAGATGGGGAATCAAAGGCAGGGAATCAGAATCAGAAGCAGGGAATCAGAGGCCGGGAATCAGAGGCCGGAATCAGATGCCGGGAATAAGAGGCTGGGAATCAGAGGTGGGGAATCAGAGTCCGGGAATCAGAGATGGGGAATCAGAGGCGGGGAATGAGATATGGGGAATCAGAGGCGGGGAATCAGAGGCGGGGAAACAGAGGCGAGGAATCAGATATGGGGAATCAGAGGTGGCGAATCAAAGGCGGTGAATCTGAGATGGGGAATCAGAGGCGGGGAATCAGAGGCAGGGAATCAAACACGGGGAATCAGAGGCGGGGTATCAGAGCTGGGGAATCAGAGGCGGGGAATCAGAGTTGGGGAATCAGAGGCGGGGAATCAGAGCTTGGGAATCAGAGGTGGGGATCAGAGTCAGGGAATCAGAGGCAGGGAATCAGATGTGCGGAATCCGAGATGGGGAATCAGAGGTGGGGAATCAGAGGCTGTGAATCAGAGATGGGGAATCAGAGGCGGGGAATCAGAGGCAGGAAATCAGACACGGGGATTCAGAGGCTGGGAATCAGACGGGGGGAATCAAAGGCGGGGAATCAGAGCTGGGGAATCAGAGGCAGGGAATCAGAGTTGGGGATTCAGAGGCGGGGAATCAGATATGGGGAAACAGAGGCGGGGAATCAGAGGCGGGCAAACAGAGGCGGGGAATTAGATATGGGGAATCAGAGGTGGGGAATCAGAGGTGGTGAATCAGAGATGGGGAATCACAGGCGGGGAATCAGAGGCAGGGAATAGAACGCGGGGAATCAGAGGCAGGGAATCAGAGTTGGGGCATCAGAGGTTGGGAATTAGATATGGGGAAACAGAGGCGGGGAATCAGAGGCGGGGAAACAGAGGCGGGAAATCAGATATGGGGAATCAGAGGTGGGGAATCAGAGGCAGGGAATCAGATGTGCGGAATCAGAGATGGGGAATCAGAGGCAGCGAATCAGAATCAGAAGCGGGGAATCAGAGGCCGGGAATCAGAGGCCGGGAATCAGATGCTGGGAATAAGAGGCCGGGAATCAGAGGTGGGGAATCAGAGTCCGGGAATCAGAGATGGGGATTCAGAGGTGGAAAATGAGATATGTAGAATCAGAGGCGGGGAATCAGAGGCGGGGAAACAGAGGTGGGGAATCAGATATGTGGAATCAGAGGTGGCGAATCAAAGGCGGTGAATCAGAGATGGGGAATCAGAGGCGGGGAATCAGAGGCAGGGAATCAAACACGGGAAATCAGGGGCGGGGAATCAGAGCTGGGGAATCAGAGGCGGGGAATCAGAGTTGGGGAATCAGAGGCAGGGAATCAGATATGGGGAAACAAGGGCAGGGAATCAGAGGCGGGGAAACAGAGGCGGGGAATCAGATATGGGGAATCAGAGGTGTGGAATCAGAGGTTGGGAATCAGAGGCAGGGAATCAGAGGCGGCGAAACAGAGGCGGGGAATCAGATATGGGGAATCAGAGGTGGCGAATCAAAGGCGGTGAAACAGAGATGGGGAATCAGGGCAGGAAATCAGAGGCAGGGAATCAAACACGGGGAATCAGAGCTGGGGAATCAGAGGCGGGGAATTAGAGTTGGGGAATCAGAGGAGGGGAATCAGAGGCGGGGAAACAGAGGCGGGGAATCAGATATGGGGAATCAGAGGTGGGGAATCAGAGGTTCGGAATCAGAGGCAGGGAATCAGAGGCGGGGAATCAGAGGCAGGGAATCAGATGTGCGGAATCGGAGATGGGGAATCAGAGGTAGGGAATCAGAGGTGGGGAATCAGAGGCGGGGAATAAGAGGCCGGGAATCAGATATGGGGAAACAGAGGTGGGGAATCAGAGGCGGGGAAACAGAGGCGGGGAATCAGATATGGGGAATCAGAGGTGGGGAATCAGAGGTTGGGAATCAGAGGCAGGGAATCAGAGGCTTGGAATCAGATGCAGGGAATCAGATGCGGGGAATCAGAGGCGGGGAATCAGAGCTGGGGAATCAGAGGTGGGGAATCAGAGTTGGGGAATCAGAGGCGGGGACTTAGATATTGGGAAACAGAGGCGGGAAATCAGAGGCGAGGAAACAGAGGCGGGGAATCAGATATGGGGAATCAGAGGTGGGGAATCAGAGGTTGGGAATCAGAGGCAGGGAATCAGATGTGCGGAATCAGAGATGGGGAATCAGAGGCAGGGAATCAGAATCAGAAGCAGGGATTCAGAGGCCGGGAATCAGAGGCCGGAATCAGATGCCGGGAATAAGAGGCCGGGAATCAGAGATGGGGATTCAGAGGCGGGGAATGAGATATGGGGAATCAGAGGCGGGGAATCAGAGGCGGGGAATCAGAGGCGGGGAAACAGATGCGGGGAATCAGATATGGGGAATCAGAGGTGGCGAATCAAAGGCGGTGAATCAGAGATGCGGAATCAGAGGCCGGGAATCAGAGGCAGGGAATCAAACACGGGGAATCAGAGGCGGGGAATCAGAGCTGGGGAATCAGAGGCGGGGAATCAGAGTTGGGGAATCAGAGGCGGGGAAGCAGAGGCAGGGAATCAGACGCGGGGATTCAGAGGCGGGGAATCATAGTTGGGAATCAGAGGCGGATAATCAGATATGGGGAAACAGAGGCGGGGAATCAGGGGCGGGGAAACAGAGGCGGGGAATCAGATATGGGGAATCGGATGCGGGGAATCAGAGGCGGGGAATCAGAGCTGTGGAATCAGAGGCGGGGAATCAGAGTTGGGGCATCAGAGGTGGGGAATTAGATATGGGGAAACAGAGGCGGGGAATCAGAGGCGTGGAAACAGAGGCGGGGAATCAGATATGGGGAATCAGACGTGGGGAATCAGAGGCAGGTAATCAGATGTGCGGAATCAGAGATGGGGAATCAGAGGCAGGGAATCAGAATCAGAAGCGGGGAGTCAGAGGCCGGGAATCAGAGGCCTGGAATCAGATTCTGGGAATAAGAGGCCGGGAATCAGAGGTGGGGAATCAGAGTCAGGGAATCAGAGATGGGGAGTCAGAGGCGGGGAATGAGATATGGAGAATCAGAGGCGGGGAATCAGAGGCGGGGAAACAGAGGTGGGGAATCAGATATGGGGAATCAGAGGTGGCGAATCAAAGGCGGTGAATCAGAGATGGGGAATCAGAGGCGGGGAATCAGAGGCAGGGAATCAAACACGGGGAATCAGAGGCGGGGAATCAGAGCTGGGGAATCAGAGGCTGGGAATCAAAGTTGGGGAATCAGAGTCAGGGAATCAGATATGGGGAAACAGGGGCGGGGAATCAGAGGCGGGGAAACAGAGGCGGGGAATCAGATATGGGGAATCAGAGGCGGGGAATTAGAGTTGGGGAATCAGAGGCGGGGAATCAGTGGTGGGGAATCAGAGGCGCGGAATCAAACACGGGGAATCAGAGGTGGGGAATCAGAGGTTGGAAATCAGAGGCAGGGAATCAGCGGCGGGGAATCAGAGGAGGGGAATCAGAGGCAGGGAATCAGATGTGCGGAATCGGTGATGGGGAATCAGAGGCAGGGAATCAGAGGCGGGGAATCAGAGGCCGGGAATCAGATATGGGGAAACAGAGGCGGGGAATCTGAGGCGGGGAAACAGAGGCTGGGAATCAGATATGGGGAATCAGAGGTGGGGAATCAGAGGTTGGGAATCAGAGGCAGGGGATCGAAGGCTTGGAATCAGATGCAGGGAATCAGATGCGGGGAATCAGAGGCGGGGAATCAGAGCTGGGGAATCAGAGTCTGGGAATCAAAGTTGGGGAATCAGAGGCAGGGAATCAGATATGGGGAAACAGGGGCGGGGAATCAGAGGCGGGGAAACAGAGGCGGGGAATCAGATATGGGGAATCAGAGGCGGGGAATTAGAGTTGGGGAATCAGAGGCGGGGAATCAGAGGCGGGGAAACAGAGGCGGGGAATCAAACACGGGGAATCAGAGGTGGGGAATCAGAGGTTGGGAATCAGAGGCAGGGAATCAGAGGCGGGGAATCAGAGGCGGGGAATGAGAGGCAGGGAATCAGATGTGCGGAATCGGAGATGGGGAATCAGAGGCAGGGAATCAGAGGCGGGGAATCAGAGGCGGGGAATCAGAGGCCGGGAATCAGATATGGGGAAACAGAAGCGGGGAATCAGAGGCGGGGAAACAGAGGCTGGGAATCAGGTATGGGGAATCAGATGTGGGGAATCAGAGGCGGGGAATCAGAGCTGGGGAATCAGAGGTGGGGTATCAAAGTTGGGGAATCAGAGGCGGGGACTTAGATATGGGGAAACAGAGGCGGGGAATCAGAGACGGGGAAACAGAGGCGGGGATTCAGATATGGGGAATCAGAGGTGGGGAATCAGAGGCAGGGAATTAGATGTGCGGAATCAGAAATGGGGAATCAGAGGCAGGGAATCAGAATCAGAAGCAGGGAATCAGAGGCCGGGAATCAGAGGCCGGAATCAGATGCCGGGAATAAGAGGTCGGGAATCAGAGGTGGGGAATCAGAGTCCGGGAATCAGAGATGGGGTATCAGAGGCGGGGAATGAGATATGGGGAATCAGAGGCGGGGAATCAGAGGCGGGGAAACAGTGGCGAGGAATCAGATATGGGGAATCAGAGGTGGCGAATCAAAGGCGGTGAATCAGAGATGGGGAATCAGAGCTGGGGAATCAGAGGCAGGGGATCAAACACGGGGAATCAGAGGCGGGGAATCAGAGCTGGGGAATCAGAGGCGGGGAATCAGAGTTGGGGAATCAGAGGCGGGGAATCAGAGCTGGGGAATCAGAGGTGGGGAATCAGAGGCGGGGAATCAGAGGCAGGGAATCAAACACGGGGAATCAGAGGCGGGGAATCAGAGCTGGGGAATCAGAGGCTGGGAATCAAAGTTGGGGAATCAGAGTCAGGGAATCAGATATGGGGAAACAGGGGCGGGGAATCAGAGGCGGGGAAACAGAGGCGGGGAATCAGATATGGGGAATCAGAGGCGGGGAATTAGAGTTGGGGAATCAGAGGCGGGGAATCAGTGGTGGGGAATCAGAGGCGGGGAATCAAACACGGGGAATCAGAGGTGGGGAATCAGAGGTTGGAAATCAGAGGCAGGGAATCAGCGGCGGGGAATCAGAGGCGGGGAATCAGAGGCAGGGAATCAGATGTGCGGAATCGGTGATGGGGAATCAGAGGCAGGGAATCAGAGGCGGGGAATCAGAGGCCGGGAATCAGATATGGGGAAACAGAGGCGGGGAATCAGAGGCGGGGAAACAGAGGCTGGGAATCAGATATGGGGAATCAGAGGTGGGGAATCAGAGGTTGGGAATCAGAGGCAGGGGATCAAAGGCTTGGAATCAGATGCAGGGAATCAGATGCGGGGAATCAGAGGCGGGGAATCAGAGCTGGGGAATCAGAGTCTGGGAATCAAAGTTGGGGAATCAGAGGCAGGGAATCAGATATGGGGAAACAGGGGCGGGGAATCAGAGGCGGGGAAACAGAGGCGGGGAATCAGATATGGGGAATCAGAGGCGGGGAATTAGAGTTGGGGAATCAGAGGCGGGGAATCAGAGGCGGGGAAACAGAGGCAGGGAATCAAACACGGGGAATCAGAGGTGGGGAATCAGAGGTTGGGAATCAGAGGCAGGGAATCAGAGGCGGGGAATCAGAGGCGGGGAATGAGAGGCAGGGAATCAGATGTGCGGAATCGGAGATGGGGAATCAGAGGCAGGGAATCAGAGGCGGGGAATCAGAGGCGGGGAATCAGAGGCCGGGAATCAGATATGGGGAAACAGAAGCGGGGAATCAGAGGCGGGGAAACAGAGGCTGGGAATCAGGTATGGGGAATCAGATGTGGGGAATCAGAGGCGGGGAATCAGAGCTGGGGAATCAGAGGTGGGGAATCAAAGTTGGGGAATCAGAGGCGGGGACTTAGATATGGGGAAACAGAGGCGGGGAATCAGAGACGGGGAAACAGAGGCGGGGATTCAGATATGGGGAATCAGAGGTGGGGAATCAGAGGCAGGGAATTAGATGTGCGGAATCAGAAATGGGGAATCAGAGGCAGGGAATCAGAATCAGAAGCAGGGAATCAGAGGCCGGGAATCAGAGGCCGGAATCAGATGCCGGGAATAAGAGGTCGGGAATCAGAGGTGGGGAATCAGAGTCCGGGAATCAGAGATGGGGAATCAGAGGCGGGGAATGAGATATGGGGAATCAGAGGCGGGGAATCAGAGGCGGGGAAACAGTGGCGAGGAATCAGATATGGGGAATCAGAGGTGGCGAATCAAAGGCGGTGAATCAGAGATGGGGAATCAGAGCTGGGGAATCAGAGGCAGGGGATCAAACACGGGGAATCAGAGGCGGGGAATCAGAGCTGGGGTATCAGAGGCGGGGAATCAGAGTTGGGGAATCAGAGGCGGGGAATCAGAGCTGGGGAATCAGAGGTGGGGAATCAGAGTCGGGGAATCAGAGGCAGGGAATCGGATGTGCGGAATCAGAGATGGGGAATCAGAGGTGGGGAATCAGAGGCGGTTAATCTGAGATGGGGAATCAGAGGCGGGGAATCAGAGGCAGGTTATCAGACACGGGGATTCAGAGGCTGGGAATCAGACGGGGGGAATCAAAGGCGGGGAATGAAGCTGGGGAATCAGAGGCAGGGAATCAGAGTTGGGGATTCAGAGGCGGGGAATCAGATATGGGGAAACAGAGGCGGGGAATCAGAGGCGGGGAAACAGAGGCTGGGAATCAGATATGGGGAATCAGAGGTGGGGAATCAGAGGTTGGGAATCAGAGGCAGGGAATCAGAGGCTTGGAATCAGATGCAGGGAATCAGAAGCGGGGAATCAGAGGCGGGGAATCAGAGCTGGGGAATCAGAGGTGGGGAATCAGAGTTGGGGAATCAGAGGCGGGGACTTAGATGTTGGGAAACAGAGGCGTGGAATCAGAGGCGGGGAAACAGAGGCGGGGAATCAGATATGGGGAATCAGAGATGGGGAATCAGAGGCAGGGAATCAGATGTGCGGAATCAGAGATGGGGAATCAAAGGCAGGGAATCAGAATCAGAAGCAGGGAATCAGAGGCCGGGAATCAGAGGCCGGAATCAGATGCCGGGAATAAGAGGCCGGGAATCAGAGGTGTGGAATCAGAGTCCGGGAATCAGAGATGGGGATTCAGAGGCGGGGAATGAGATATGGGGAATCAGAGGTGGCGAATCAAAGGCGGTGAATCAGAGATGGGGAATCAGAGGCCCGGAATCAGAGGCAGGGAATCAAACACGGGGTATCAGAGGCGTGGAATCAGAGCTGGGGAATCAGAGGCGGGGAATTAGAGTTGGGGAATCAGAGGTGGGGAATCAGAGTTGGGGAATCAGAGGCGGGGACTTAGATGTTGGGAAACAGAGGCGTGGAATCAGAGGCGGGGAAACAGAGGCGGGGAATCAAACACGGGGAATCAGAGGCAGGGAATCAGAGGCGGGGAATCAGAGGCCGGGAATCAGATATGGGGAAACAGAGGCGGGGAATCAGAGGCGGGGAAACAGAGGCTGGGAATCAGATATGGGGAATCAGAGGTGGGGAATCAGAGGTTGGGAATCAGAGGCAGGGGATCAAAGGCTTGGAATCAGATGCAGGGAATCAGATGCGGGGAATCAGAGGCGGGGAATCAGAGCTGGGGAATCAGAGTCTGGGAATCAAAGTTGGGGAATCAGAGGCAGGGAATCAGATATGGGGAAACAGGGGCGGGGAATCAGAGGCGGGGAAACAGAGGCGGGGAATCAGATATGGGGAATCAGAGGCGGGGAATTAGAGTTGGGGAATCAGAGGCGGGGAATCAGAGGCGGGGAAACAGAGGCAGGGAATCAAACACGGGGAATCAGAGGTGGGGAATCAGAGGTTGGGAATCAGAGGCAGGGAATCAGAGGCGGGGAATCAGAGGCGGGGAATGAGAGGCAGGGAATCAGATGTGCGGAATCGGAGATGGGGAATCAGAGGCAGGGAATCAGAGGCGGGGAATCAGAGGCGGGGAATCAGAGGCCGGGAATCAGATATGGGGAAACAGAAGCGGGGAATCAGAGGCGGGGAAACAGAGGCTGGGAATCAGGTATGGGGAATCAGATGTGGGGAATCAGAGGCGGGGAATCAGAGCTGGGGAATCAGAGGTGGGGAATCAAAGTTGGGGAATCAGAGGCGGGGACTTAGATATGGGGAAACAGAGGCGGGGAATCAGAGACGGGGAAACAGAGGCGGGGATTCAGATATGGGGAATCAGAGGTGGGGAATCAGAGGCAGGGAATTAGATGTGCGGAATCAGAAATGGGGAATCAGAGGCAGGGAATCAGAATCAGAAGCAGGGAATCAGAGGCCGGGAATCAGAGGCCGGAATCAGATGCCGGGAATAAGAGGTCGGGAATCAGAGGTGGGGAATCAGAGTCCGGGAATCAGAGATGGGGAATCAGAGGCGGGGAATGAGATATGGGGAATCAGAGGCGGGGAATCAGAGGCGGGGAAACAGTGGCGAGGAATCAGATATGGGGAATCAGAGGTGGCGAATCAAAGGCGGTGAATCAGAGATGGGGAATCAGAGCTGGGGAATCAGAGGCAGGGGATCAAACACGGGGAATCAGAGGCGGGGAATCAGAGCTGGGGTATCAGAGGCGGGGAATCAGAGTTGGGGAATCAGAGGCGGGGAATCAGAGCTGGGGAATCAGAGGTGGGGAATCAGAGTCGGGGAATCAGAGGCAGGGAATCGGATGTGCGGAATCAGAGATGGGGAATCAGAGGTGGGGAATCAGAGGCGGTTAATCTGAGATGGGGAATCAGAGGCGGGGAATCAGAGGCAGGTTATCAGACACGGGGATTCAGAGGCTGGGAATCAGACGGGGGGAATCAAAGGCGGGGAATGAAGCTGGGGAATCAGAGGCAGGGAATCAGAGTTGGGGATTCAGAGGCGGGGAATCAGATATGGGGAAACAGAGGCGGGGAATCAGAGGCGGGGAAACAGAGGCTGGGAATCAGATATGGGGAATCAGAGGTGGGGAATCAGAGGTTGGGAATCAGAGGCAGGGAATCAGAGGCTTGGAATCAGATGCAGGGAATCAGAAGCGGGGAATCAGAGGCGGGGAATCAGAGCTGGGGAATCAGAGGTGGGGAATCAGAGTTGGGGAATCAGAGGCGGGGACTTAGATGTTGGGAAACAGAGGCGTGGAATCAGAGGCGGGGAAACAGAGGCGGGGAATCAGATATGGGGAATCAGAGATGGGGAATCAGAGGCAGGGAATCAGATGTGCGGAATCAGAGATGGGGAATCAAAGGCAGGGAATCAGAATCAGAAGCAGGGAATCAGAGGCCGGGAATCAGAGGCCGGAATCAGATGCCGGGAATAAGAGGCCGGGAATCAGAGGTGTGGAATCAGAGTCCGGGAATCAGAGATGGGGATTCAGAGGCGGGGAATGAGATATGGGGAATCAGAGGTGGCGAATCAAAGGCGGTGAATCAGAGATGGGGAATCAGAGGCCCGGAATCAGAGGCAGGGAATCAAAAACGGGGTATCAGAGGCGTGGAATCAGAGCTGGGGAATCAGAGGCGGGGAATTAGAGTTGGGGAATCAGAGGCGGGGAAACAGAGGCGGGGAATCAAACACGGGGAATCAGAGGTGGGGAATCAGAGGTTGGGAATCAGAGGCAGGGAATCAGAGGCGGGGAATAAGAGGCGGGGAATCAGAGGCAGGGAATCAGATGTGCGGAATCGGAGATGGGGAATCAGAGGCAGGGAATCAGAGGCGGGGAATCAGAGTCCGGGAATCAGATATGGGGAAACAGAGGCGGGGAATCAGAGGCGGGGAAACAGAGGCTGGGAATCAGATATGGGGAATCAGAGGTGGGGAATCAGAGGTTGGGAATCAGAGGCAGGGAATCAGAGGCTTGGAATCAGATGCAGGGAATCAGATGCAGGGAATCAGAGGCGGGGAATCAGAGCTGGGGAATCAGAGGTGGGGAATCAGAGTTGGGGAATCAGAGGCGGGGACTTAGATTTTGGGAAACAGAGGCGGGGAATCAGAGGCGGGGAAACAGATGCGGGGAATCAGATATGGGGAATCAGAGATGGGGAATCAGAGGCAGGGAATCAGATGTTCGGAATCAGAGATGGGGAAGCAAAGGCAGGGAATCAGAATCAGAAGCAGGGAATCAGAGGCCGGGAATCAGAGGCCGGAATCAGATGCCGGGAATAAGAGGCTGGGAATCAGAGGTGGGGAATCAGAGTCCGGGAATCAGAGATGGGGAATCAGAGGCGGGGAATGAGATATGGGGAATCAGAGGCGGGGAATCAGAGGCGGGGAAACAGAGGCGAGGAATCAGATATGGGGAATCAGAGGCGGGGAATCAGAGGCAGGGAATCAAACACGGGGAGTCAGAGGCGGGGAATCAGAGCTGGGGAATCAGAGGTGGGGATCAGAGTCAGGGAATCAGAGGCAGGGAATCAGATGAGCGGAATCCGAGATGGGGAATCAGAGGTGGGGAATCAGAGGCTGTGAATCAGAGATGGGGAATCAGAGGCGGGGAATCAGAGGCAGGAAATCAGACACGGGGATTCAGAGGCTGGGAATCAGACGGGGGGAATCAAAGGCGGGGAATCAGAGCTGGGGAATCAGAGGCAGGGAATCAGAGTTGGGGATTCAGAGGCGGGGAATCAGATATGGGGAAGCAGAGGCGGGGAATCAGAGGCGGGCAAACAGAGGCGGGGAATTAGATATGGGGAATCAGAGGTGGGGAATCAGAGGTGGTGAATCAGAGATGGGGAATCACAGGCGGGGAATCAGAGGCAGGGAATAGAACGCGGGGAATCAGAGGCAGGGAATCAGAGTTGGGGCATCAGAGGTTGGGAATTAGATATGGGGAAACAGAGGCGGGGAATCAGAGGCGGGGAAACAGAGGCGGGAAATCAGATATGGGGAATCAGAGGTGGGGAATCAGAGGCAGGGAATCAGATGTGCGGAATCAGAGATGGGGAATCAGAGGCAGCGAATCAGAATCAGAAGCGGGGAATCAGAGACCGGGAATCAGAGGCCGGGAATCAGATGCTGGGAATAAGAGGCCGGGAATCAGAGGTGGGGAATCAGAGTCCGGGAATCAGAGATGGGGATTCAGAGGCGGAAAATGAGATATGTAGAATCAGAGGCTGGGAATCAGAGGCGGGGAAACAGAGGTGGGGAATCAGATATGTGGAATCAGAGGTGGCGAATCAAAGGCAGTGAATCAGAGATGGGGAATCAGAGGCGGGGAATCAGAGGCAGGGAATCAAACACGGGAAATCAGGGGCGGGAAATCAGAGCTGGGGAATCAGAGGCTGGGAATCAGAGTTGGGGAATCAGAGGCAGGTAATCAGATATGGGGAAACAAGGGCAGGGAATCAGAGGCGGGGAAACAGAGGCGGGGAATCAGATATGGGGAATCAGAGGTGTGGAATCAGAGGTTGGGAATCAGAGGCAGGGAATCAGAGGCGGCGAAACAGAGGCGGGGAATCAGATATGGGGAATCAGAGATGGCGAATCAAAGGCGGTGAAACAGAGATGGGGAATCAGGGCAGGGAATCAGAGGCAGGGAATCAAACACGGGGAATCAGAGCTGGGGAATCAGAGGCGGGGAATTAGAGTTGGGGAATCAGAGGAGGGGAATCAGAGGCGGGGAAACAGAGGCGGGGAATCAGATATGGGGAATCAGAGGTGGGGAATCAGAGGTTCGGAATCAGAGGCAGGGAATCAGAGGCGGGGAATCAGAGGCAGGGAATCAGATGTGCGGAATCGGAGATGGGGAATCAGAGGTAGGGAATCAGAGGTGGGGAATCAGAGGCGGGGAATAAGAGGCCGGGAATCAGATATGGGGAAACAGAGGTGGGGAATCAGAGGCGGGGAAACAGAGGCGGGGAATCAGATATGGGGAATCAGAGGTGGGGAAAGAGAGGCAGGGAATCAGAGGCAGGGAATCAGAGGCTTGGAATCAGATGCAGGGAATCAGATGCAGGGAATCAGAGGCGGGGAATCAGAGCTGGGGAATCAGAGGTGGGGAATCAGAGGCAGGGAATCAGATGTTCGGAATCAGAGATGGGGAATCAAAGGCAGGGAATCAGAATCAGAAGCAGGAAATCAGAGGCCGGGAATCAGAGGCCGGAATCAGATGCCGGGAATAAGAGGCTGGGAATCAGAGGTGGGGAATCAGAGTCCGGGAATCAGAGATGGGGAATCAGAGGCGGGGAATGAGATATGGGGAATCAGAGGCGGGGAATCAGAGGCGGGGAAACAGAGGCGAGGAATCAGATATGGGGAATCAGAGGTGGCGAATCAAAGGCGGTGAATCAGAGATGGGGAATCAGAGGCGGGGTATCAGAGGCAGGGAATCAAACACGGGGAATCAGAGGCGGGGAATCAGAGCTGGGGAATCAGATGCGGGGAATCAGAGTTGGGGAATCAGAGGCGGGGAATCAGAGCTTGGGAATCAGAGGTGGGGATCAGAGTCAGGGAATCACAGGCAGGGAATCAGATGAGCGGAATCCGAGATGGGGAATCAGAGGTGGGGAATCAGAGGCTGTGAATCAGAGATGGGGAATCAGAGGCGGGGAATCAGAGGCAGGAAATCAGACACGGGGATTCAGAGGCTGGGAATCAGACGGGGGGAATCAAAGGCGGGGAATCAGAGCTGGGGAATCAGAGGCAGGGAATCAGAGTTGGGGATTCAGAGGCGGGGAATCAGATATGGGGAAACAGAGGCAGGGAATCAGAGGCGGGCAAACAGAGGCGGGGAATTAGATATGGGGAATCAGAAGTGGGGAATCAGAGGTGGTGAATCAGAGATGGGGAATCACAGGCGGGGAATCAGAGGCAGGGAATAGAACGCGGGGAATCAGAGGCAGGGAATCAGAGTTGGGGCATCAGAGGTTGGGAATTAGATATGGGGAAACAGAGGCGGGGAATCAGAGGCGGGGAAACAGAGGCGGGAAATCAGATATGGGGAATCAGAGGTGGGGAATCAGAGGCAGGGAATCAGATGTGCGGAATCAGAGATGGGGAATCAGAGGCAGCGAATCAGAATCAGAAGCGGGGAATCAGAGGCCGGGAATCAGAGGCCGGGAATCAGATGCTGGGAATAAGAGGCCGGGAATCAGAGGTGGGGAATCAGAGTCCGGGAATCAGAGATGGGGATTCAGAGGCGGAAAATGAGATATGTAGAATCAGAGGCGGGGAATCAGAGGCGGGGAAACAGAGGTGGGGAATCAGATATGTGGAATCAGAGGTGGCGAATCAAAGGCAGTGAATCAGAGATGGGGAATCAGAGGCGGGGAATCAGAGGCAGGGAATCAAACACGGGAAATCAGGGGCGGGGAATCAGAGCTGGGGAATCAGAGGCAGGGAATCAGAGTTGGGGAATCAGAGGCAGGGAATCAGATATGGGGAAACAAGGGCAGGGAATCAGAGGCGGGGAAACAGGCGGGGAATCAGATATGGGGAATCAGAGGTGTGGAATCAGAGGTTGGGAATCAGAGGCAGGGAATCAGAGGCGGCGAAACAGAGGCGGGGAATCAGATATGGGGAATCAGAGATGGCGAATCAAAGGCGGTGAAACAGAGATGGGGAATCAGGGCAGGGAATCAGAGGCAGGGAATCAAACACGGGGAATCAGAGCTGGGGAATCAGAGGCGGGGAATTAGAGTTGGGGAATCAGAGGAGGGGAATCAGAGGCGGGGAATCAGAGGCGGGGAATCAGATATGGGGAATCAGAGGTGGGGAATCAGAGGTTCGGAATCAGAGGCAGGGAATCAGAGGCGGGGAATCAGAGGCAGGGAATCAGATGTGCGGAATCGGAGATGGGGAATCAGAGGTAGGGAATCAGAGGTGGGGAATCAGAGGCGGGGAATAAGAGGCCGGGAATCAGATATGGGGAAACAGAGGTGGGGAATCAGAGGCGGGGAAACAGAGGCGGGGAATCAGATATGGGGAATCAGAGGTGGGGAAAGAGAGGCAGGGAATCAGAGGCAGGGAATCAGAGGCTTGGAATCAGATGCAGGGAATCAGATGCAGGGAATCAGAGGCGGGGAATCAGAGCTGGGGAATCAGAGGTGGGGAATCAGAGGCAGGGAATCAGATGTTCGGAATCAGAGATGGGGAATCAAAGGCAGGGAATCAGAATCAGAAGCAGGGAATCAGAGGCCGGGAATCAGAGGCCGGAATCAGATGCCGGGAATAAGAGGCTGGGAATCAGAGGTGGGGAATCAGAGTCCGGGAATCAGAGATGGGGAATCAGAGGCGGGGAATGAGATATGGGGAATCAGAGGCGGGGAATCAGAGGCGGGGAAACAGAGGCGAGGAATCAGATATGGGGAATCAGAGGTGGCGAATCAAAGGCGGTGAATCAGAGATGGGGAATCAGAGGCGGGGAATCAGAGGCAGGGAATCAAACACGGGGAATCAGAGGCGGGGAATCAGAGCTGGGGAATCAGATGCGGGGAATCAGAGTTGGGGAATCAGAGGCGGGGAATCAGAGCTTGGGAATCAGAGGTGGGGATCAGAGTCAGGGAATCAGAGGCAGGGAATCAGATGAGCGGAATCCGAGATGGGGAATCAGAGGTGGGGAATCAGAGGCTGTGAATCAGAGATGGGAAATCAGAGGCGGGGAATCAGAGGCAGGAAATCAGACACGGGGATTCAGAGGCTGGGAATCAGACGGGGGGAATCAAAGGCGGGGAATCAGAGCTGGGGAATCAGAGGCAGGGAATCAGAGTTGTGGATTCAGAGGCGGGGAATCAGATATGGGGAAACAGAGGCGGGGAACAGAGGCGGGCAAACAGAGGCGGGGAATTAGATATGGGGAATCAGAGATGGGGAATCACAGGCGGGGAATCAGAGGCAGGGAATAGAACGCGGGGAATCAGAGGCAGGGAATCAGAGTTGGGGCATCAGAGGTTGGGAATTAGATATGGGGAAACAGAGGCGGGGAATCAGAGGCGGGGAAGCAGAGGCGGGAAATCAGATATGGGGAAACAAGGGCAGGGAATCAGAGGCGGGGAAACAGAGGCGGGGAATCAGATATGGGGAATCAGAGGTGTGGAATCAGAGGTTGGGAATCAGAGGCCGGGAATCAGATGCTGGGAATAAGAGGCCGGGAATCAGAGGTGGGGAATCAGAGTCCGGGAATCAGAGATGGGGATTCAGAGGCGGAAAATGAGATATGTAGAATCAGAGGCGGGGAATCAGAGGCGGGGAAACAGAGGTGGGGAATCAGATATGTGGAATCAGAGGTGGCGAATCAAAGGCAGTGAATCAGAGATGGGGAATCAGAGGCGGGGAATCAGAGGCAGGGAATCAAACACGGGAAATCAGGGGCGGGGAATCAGAGCTGGGGAATCAGAGGCGGGGAATCAGAGTTGGGGAATCAGAGGCAGGGAATCAGATATGGGGAAACAAGGGCAGGGAATCAGAGGCGGGGAAACAGAGGCGGGGAATCAGATATGGGGAATCAGAGGTGTGGAATCAGAGGTTGGGAATCAGAGGCAGGGAATCAGAGGCGGCGAAACAGAGGCGGGGAATCAGATATGGGGAATCAGAGATGGCGAATCAAAGGCGGTGAAACAGAGATGGGGAATCAGGGCAGGGAATCAGAGGCAGGGAATCAAACACGGGGAATCAGAGCTGGGGAATCAGAGGCGGGGAATTAGAGTTGGGGAATCAGAGGAGGGGAATCAGAGGCGGGGAAACAGAGGCGGGGAATCAGATATGGGGAATCAGAGGTGGGGAATCAGAGGTTCGGAATCAGAGGCAGGGAATCAGAGGCGGGGAATCAGAGGCAGGGAATCAGATGTGCGGAATCGGAGATGGGGAATCAGAAATAGGGAATCAGAGGTGGGGAATCAGAGGCGGGGAATAAGAGGCCGGGAATCAGATATGGGGAAACAGAGGTGGGGAATCAGAGGCGGGTAATCAGAGCTGGGGAATCAGAGGTGGGGAATCAGAGTTGGGGAATCAGAGGCGGGGACTTAGATATTGGGAAACAGAGGCGGGAAATCAGAGGCGGGGAAACAGAGGCGGGGAATCAGATAAGGGGAATCAGAGCTGGGGAATCAGAGGCAGGGAATCAGATGTGCGGAATCAGAGATTGGGAATCAGAGGCAGGGAATCAGAATCAGAAGCAGGGAATCAGAGGCCGGGAATCAGAGGCCGGAATCAGATGCCGGGAATACGAGGCCGGGAATCAGAGGTGGGGAATCAGAGTCCGGGAATCAGAGATGGGGATTCAGAGGCGGGGAATGAGATATGGGGAATCAGAGGCGGGGAATCAGAGGCGGGGAAACAGATGCGGGGAATCAGATATGGGGAATCAGAGGTGGCGAATCAAAGGCGGTGAATCAGAGATGCGGAATCAGAGGCCGGGAATCAGAGGCAGGGAATCAAACACGGGGAATCAGAGGCGGGGAATCAGAGCTGGGGAATCAGAGGCGGGGAATCAGAGTTGGGGAATCAGAGGCGGGGAAGCAGAGGCAGGGAATCAGACGCGGGGATTCAGAGGCGGGGAATCATAGTTGGGAATCAGAGGCGGATAATCAGATATGGGGAAACAGAGGCGGGGAATCAGGGGCGGGAAAACAGAGGCGGGGAATCAGATATGGGGAATCGGATGCGGGGAATCAGAGGCGGGGAATCAGAGCTGTGGAATCAGAGGCGGGGAATCAGAGTTGGGGCATCAGAGGTGGGGAATTAGATATGGGGAAACAGAGGCGGGGAATCAGAGGCGTGGAAACAGAGGCGGGGAATCAGATATGGGGAATCAGACGTGGGGAATCAGAGGCAGGTAATCAGATGTGCGGAATCAGAGATGGGGAATCAGAGGCGGGAATCAGAATCAGAAGCGGGGAGTCAGAGGCCGGGAATCAGAGGCCTGGAATCAGATGCTGGGAATAAGAGGCCGGGAATCAGAGGTGGGGAATCAGAGTCCGGGAATCAGAGATGGGGAGTCAGAGGCGGGGAATGAGATATGGAGAATCAGAGGCGGGGAATCAGAGGCGGGGAAACAGAGGTGGGGAATCAGATATGGGGAATCAGAGGTGGCGAATCAAAGGCGGTGAATCTGAGATTGGGAATCAGAGGCGGGGAATCAGAGGCAGGGAATCAAACACGGGGAATCAGAGGCGGGGAATCAGAGCTGGGGAATCAGAGGCTGGGAATCAAAGTTGGGGAATCAGAGTCAGGGAATCAGATATGGGGAAACAGGGGCGGGGAATCAGAGGCGGGGAAACAGAGGCGGGGAATCAGATATGGGGAATCAGAGGCGGGGAATTAGAGTTGGGGAATCAGAGGCGGGGAATCAGTGGTGGGGAAACAGAGGCGGGGAATCAAACACGGGGAATCAGAGGTGGGGAATCAGAGGTTGGAAATCAGAGGCAGGGAATCAGCGGCGGGGAATCAGAGGCGGGGAATCAGAGGCAGTTAATCAGATGTGCGGAATCGGTGATGGTGAATCAGAGGCAGGGAATCAGAGGCGGGGAATCAGAGGCCGGGAATCAGATATGGGGAAACAGAGGCGGGGAATCAGAGGCGGGGAAACAGAGGCTGGGAATCAGATATGGGGAATCAGAGGTGGGGAATCAGAGGTTGGGAATCAGAGGCAGGGGATCAGAGGCTTGGAATCAGATGCAGGGAATCAGATGCGGGGAATCAGAGGCAGGGAATCAGATATGGGGAAACAGGGGCGGGGAATCAGAGGCGGGGAAACAGAGTCCGGGAATCAGAGATGGGGAATCAGAGGCGGGGAATGAGATATGGGGAATCAGAGGCGGGGAATCAGAGGCGGGGAAACAGAGGCGAGGAATCAGATATGGGGAATCAGAGGCGGGGAATCAGAGGCAGGGAATCAAACACGGGGAGTCAGAGGCGGGGAATCAGAGCTGGGGAATCAGAGGTGGGGATCAGAGTCAGGGAATCAGAGGCAGGGAATCAGATGAGCGGAATCCGAGATGGGGAATCAGAGGTGGGGAATCAGAGGCTGTGAATCAGAGATGGGGAATCAGAGGCGGGGAATCAGAGGCAGGAAATCAGACACGGGAATTCAGAGGCTGGGAATCAGACGGGGGGAATCAAAGGCGGGGAATCAGAGCTGGGGAATCAGAGGCAGGGAATCAGAGTTGGGGATTCAGAGGCGGGGAATCAGATATGGGGAAGCAGAGGCGGGGAATCAGAGGCGGGCAAACAGAGGCGGGGAATTAGATATGGGGAATCAGAGGTGGGGAATCAGAGGTGGTGAATCAGAGATGGGGAATCACAGGCGGGGAATCAGAGGCAGGGAATAGAACGCGGGGAATCAGAGGCAGGGAATCAGAGTTGGGGCATCAGAGGTTGGGAATTAGATATGGGGAAACAGAGGCGGGGAATCAGAGGCGGGGAAACAGAGGCGGGAAATCAGATATGGGGAATCAGAGGTGGGGAATCAGAGGCAGGGAATCAGATGTGCGGAATCAGAGATGGGGAATCAGAGGCAGCGAATCAGAATCAGAAGCGGGGAATCAGAGGCCGGGAATCAGAGGCCGGGAATCAGATGCTGGGAATAAGAGGCCGGGAATCAGAGGTGGGGAATCAGAGTCCGGGAATCAGAGATGGGGATTCAGAGGCGGAAAATGAGATATGTAGAATCAGAGGCTGGGAATCAGAGGCGGGGAAACAGAGGTGGGGAATCAGATATGTGGAATCAGAGGTGGCGAATCAAAGGCAGTGAATCAGAGATGGGGAATCAGAGGCGGGGAATCAGAGGCAGGGAATCAAACACGGGAAATCAGGGGCGGGAAATCAGAGCTGGGGAATCAGAGGCTGGGAATCAGAGTTGGGGAATCAGAGGCAGGTAATCAGATATGGGGAAACAAGGGCAGGGAATCAGAGGCGGGGAAACAGAGGCGGGGAATCAGATATGGGGAATCAGAGGTGTGGAATCAGAGGTTGGGAATCAGAGGCAGGGAATCAGAGGCGGCGAAACAGAGGCGGGGAATCAGATATGGGGAATCAGAGATGGCGAATCAAAGGCGGTGAAACAGAGATGGGGAATCAGGGCAGGGAATCAGAGGCAGGGAATCAAACACGGGGAATCAGAGCTGGGGAATCAGAGGCGGGGAATTAGAGTTGGGGAATCAGAGGAGGGGAATCAGAGGCGGGGAAACAGAGGCGGGGAATCAGATATGGGGAATCAGAGGTGGGGAATCAGAGGTTCGGAATCAGAGGCAGGGAATCAGAGGCGGGGAATCAGAGGCAGGGAATCAGATGTGCGGAATCGGAGATGGGGAATCAGAGGTAGGGAATCAGAGGTGGGGAATCAGAGGCGGGGAATAAGAGGCCGGGAATCAGATATGGGGAAACAGAGGTGGGGAATCAGAGGCGGGGAAACAGAGGCGGGGAATCAGATATGGGGAATCAGAGGTGGGGAAAGAGAGGCAGGGAATCAGAGGCAGGGAATCAGAGGCTTGGAATCAGATGCAGGGAATCAGATGCAGGGAATCAGAGGCGGGGAATCAGAGCTGGGGAATCAGAGGTGGGGAATCAGAGGCAGGGAATCAGATGTTCGGAATCAGAGATGGGGAATCAAAGGCAGGGAATCAGAATCAGAAGCAGGAAATCAGAGGCCGGGAATCAGAGGCCGGAATCAGATGCCGGGAATAAGAGGCTGGGAATCAGAGGTGGGGAATCAGAGTCCGGGAATCAGAGATGGGGAATCAGAGGCGGGGAATGAGATATGGGGAATCAGAGGCGGGGAATCAGAGGCGGGGAAACAGAGGCGAGGAATCAGATATGGGGAATCAGAGGTGGCGAATCAAAGGCGGTGAATCAGAGATGGGGAATCAGAGGCGGGGTATCAGAGGCAGGGAATCAAACACGGGGAATCAGAGGCGGGGAATCAGAGCTGGGGAATCAGATGCGGGGAATCAGAGTTGGGGAATCAGAGGCGGGGAATCAGAGCTTGGGAATCAGAGGTGGGGATCAGAGTCAGGGAATCACAGGCAGGGAATCAGATGAGCGGAATCCGAGATGGGGAATCAGAGGTGGGGAATCAGAGGCTGTGAATCAGAGATGGGGAATCAGAGGCGGGGAATCAGAGGCAGGAAATCAGACACGGGGATTCAGAGGCTGGGAATCAGACGGGGGGAATCAAAGGCGGGGAATCAGAGCTGGGGAATCAGAGGCAGGGAATCAGAGTTGGGGATTCAGAGGCGGGGAATCAGATATGGGGAAACAGAGGCAGGGAATCAGAGGCGGGCAAACAGAGGCGGGGAATTAGATATGGGGAATCAGAAGTGGGGAATCAGAGGTGGTGAATCAGAGATGGGGAATCACAGGCGGGGAATCAGAGGCAGGGAATAGAACGCGGGGAATCAGAGGCAGGGAATCAGAGTTGGGGCATCAGAGGTTGGGAATTAGATATGGGGAAACAGAGGCGGGGAATCAGAGGCTGGGAAACAGAGGCGGGAAATCAGATATGGGGAATCAGAGGTGGGGAATCAGAGGCAGGGAATCAGATGTGCGGAATCAGAGATGGGGAATCAGAGGCAGCGAATCAGAATCAGAAGCGGGGAATCAGAGGCCGGGAATCAGAGGCCGGGAATCAGATGCTGGGAATAAGAGGCCGGGAATCAGAGGTGGGGAATCAGAGTCCGGGAATCAGAGATGGGGATTCAGAGGCGGAAAATGAGATATGTAGAATCAGAGGCGGGGAATCAGAGGCGGGGAAACAGAGGTGGGGAATCAGATATGTGGAATCAGAGGTGGCGAATCAAAGGCAGTGAATCAGAGATGGGGAATCAGAGGCGGGGAATCAGAGGCAGGGAATCAAACACGGGAAATCAGGGGCGGGGAATCAGAGCTGGGGAATCAGAGGCAGGGAATCAGAGTTGGGGAATCAGAGGCAGGGAATCAGATATGGGGAAACAAGGGCAGGGAATCAGAGGCGGGGAAACAGGCGGGGAATCAGATATGGGGAATCAGAGGTGTGGAATCAGAGGTTGGGAATCAGAGGCAGGGAATCAGAGGCGGCGAAACAGAGGCGGGGAATCAGATATGGGGAATCAGAGATGGCGAATCAAAGGCGGTGAAACAGAGATGGGGAATCAGGGCAGGGAATCAGAGGCAGGGAATCAAACACGGGGAATCAGAGCTGGGGAATCAGAGGCGGGGAATTAGAGTTGGGGAATCAGAGGAGGGGAATCAGAGGCGGGGAATCAGAGGCGGGGAATCAGATATGGGGAATCAGAGGTGGGGAATCAGAGGTTCGGAATCAGAGGCAGGGAATCAGAGGCGGGGAATCAGAGGCAGGGAATCAGATGTGCGGAATCGGAGATGGGGAATCAGAGGTAGGGAATCAGAGGTGGGGAATCAGAGGCGGGGAATAAGAGGCCGGGAATCAGATATGGGGAAACAGAGGTGGGGAATCAGAGGCGGGGAAACAGAGGCGGGGAATCAGATATGGGGAATCAGAGGTGGGGAAAGAGAGGCAGGGAATCAGAGGCAGGGAATCAGAGGCTTGGAATCAGATGCAGGGAATCAGATGCAGGGAATCAGAGGCGGGGAATCAGAGCTGGGGAATCAGAGGTGGGGAATCAGAGGCAGGGAATCAGATGTTCGGAATCAGAGATGGGGAATCAAAGGCAGGGAATCAGAATCAGAAGCAGGGAATCAGAGGCCGGGAATCAGAGGCCGGAATCAGATGCCGGGAATAAGAGGCTGGGAATCAGAGGTGGGGAATCAGAGTCCGGGAATCAGAGATGGGGAATCAGAGGCGGGGAATGAGATATGGGGAATCAGAGGCGGGGAATCAGAGGCGGGGAAACAGAGGCGAGGAATCAGATATGGGGAATCAGAGGTGGCGAATCAAAGGCGGTGAATCAGAGATGGGGAATCAGAGGCGGGGAATCAGAGGCAGGGAATCAAACACGGGGAATCAGAGGCGGGGAATCAGAGCTGGGGAATCAGATGCGGGGAATCAGAGTTGGGGAATCAGAGGCGGGGAATCAGAGCTTGGGAATCAGAGGTGGGGATCAGAGTCAGGGAATCAGAGGCAGGGAATCAGATGAGCGGAATCCGAGATGGGGAATCAGAGGTGGGGAATCAGAGGCTGTGAATCAGAGATGGGAAATCAGAGGCGGGGAATCAGAGGCAGGAAATCAGACACGGGGATTCAGAGGCTGGGAATCAGACGGGGGGAATCAAAGGCGGGGAATCAGAGCTGGGGAATCAGAGGCAGGGAATCAGAGTTGGGGATTCAGAGGCGGGGAATCAGATATGGGGAAACAGAGGCGGGGAACAGAGGCGGGCAAACAGAGGCGGGGAATTAGATATGGGGAATCAGAGATGGGGAATCACAGGCGGGGAATCAGAGGCAGGGAATAGAACGCGGGGAATCAGAGGCAGGGAATCAGAGTTGGGGCATCAGAGGTTGGGAATTAGATATGGGGAAACAGAGGCGGGGAATCAGAGGCGGGGAAGCAGAGGCGGGAAATCAGATATGGGGAAACAAGGGCAGGGAATCAGAGGTGGGGAAACAGAGGCGGGGAATCAGATATGGGGAATCAGAGGTGTGGAATCAGAGGTTGGGAATCAGAGGCCGGGAATCAGATGCTGGGAATAAGAGGCCGGGAATCAGAGGTGGGGAATCAGAGTCCGGGAATCAGAGATGGGGATTCAGAGGCGGAAAATGAGATATGTAGAATCAGAGGCGGGGAATCAGAGGCGGGGAAACAGAGGTGGGGAATCAGATATGTGGAATCAGAGGTGGCGAATCAAAGGCAGTGAATCAGAGATGGGGAATCAGAGGCGGGGAATCAGAGGCAGGGAATCAAACACGGGAAATCAGGGGCGGGGAATCAGAGCTGGGGAATCAGAGGCGGGGAATCAGAGTTGGGGAATCAGAGGCAGGGAATCAGATATGGGGAAACAAGGGCAGGGAATCAGAGGCGGGGAAACAGAGGCGGGGAATCAGATATGGGGAATCAGAGGTGTGGAATCAGAGGTTGGGAATCAGAGGCAGGGAATCAGAGGCGGCGAAACAGAGGCGGGGAATCAGATATGGGGAATCAGAGATGGCGAATCAAAGGCGGTGAAACAGAGATGGGGAATCAGGGCAGGGAATCAGAGGCAGGGAATCAAACACGGGGAATCAGAGCTGGGGAATCAGAGGCGGGGAATTAGAGTTGGGGAATCAGAGGAGGGGAATCAGAGGCGGGGAAACAGAGGCGGGGAATCAGATATGGGGAATCAGAGGTGGGGAATCAGAGGTTCGGAATCAGAGGCAGGGAATCAGAGGCGGGGAATCAGAGGCAGGGAATCAGATGTGCGGAATCGGAGATGGGGAATCAGAAATAGGGAATCAGAGGTGGGGAATCAGAGGCGGGGAATAAGAGGCCGGGAATCAGATATGGGGAAACAGAGGTGGGGAATCAGAGGCGGGTAATCAGAGCTGGGGAATCAGAGGTGGGGAATCAGAGTTGGGGAATCAGAGGCGGGGACTTAGATATTGGGAAACAGAGGCGGGAAATCAGAGGCGGGGAAACAGAGGCGGGGAATCAGATAAGGGGAATCAGAGCTGGGGAATCAGAGGCAGGGAATCAGATGTGCGGAATCAGAGATTGGGAATCAGAGGCAGGGAATCAGAATCAGAAGCAGGGAATCAGAGGCCGGGAATCAGAGGCCGGAATCAGATGCCGGGAATACGAGGCCGGGAATCAGAGGTGGGGAATCAGAGTCCGGGAATCAGAGATGGGGATTAAGAGGCGGGGAATGAGATATGGGGAATCAGAGGCGGGGAATCAGAGGCGGGGAAACAGATGCGGGGAATCAGATATGGGGAATCAGAGGTGGCGAATCAAAGGCGGTGAATCAGAGATGCGGAATCAGAGGCCGGGAATCAGAGGCAGGGAATCAAACACGGGGAATCAGAGGCGGGGAATCAGAGCTGGGGAATCAGAGGCGGGGAATCAGAGTTGGGGAATCAGAGGCGGGGAAGCAGAGGCAGGGAATCAGACGCGGGGATTCAGAGGCGGGGAATCATAGTTGGGAATCAGAGGCGGATAATCAGATATGGGGAAACAGAGGCGGGGAATCAGGGGCGGGAAAACAGAGGCGGGGAATCAGATATGGGGAATCGGATGCGGGGAATCAGAGGCGGGGAATCAGAGCTGTGGAATCAGAGGCGGGGAATCAGAGTTGGGGCATCAGAGGTGGGGAATTAGATATGGGGAAACAGAGGCGGGGAATCAGAGGCGTGGAAACAGAGGCGGGGTATCAGATATGGGGAATCAGACGTGGGGAATCAGAGGCAGGTAATCAGATGTGCGGAATCAGAGATGGGGAATCAGAGGCGGGAATCAGAATCAGAAGCGGGGAGTCAGAGGCCGGGAATCAGAGGCCTGGAATCAGATGCTGGGAATAAGAGGCCGGGAATCAGAGGTGGGGAATCAGAGTCCGGGAATCAGAGATGGGGAGTCAGAGGCGGGGAATGAGATATGGAGAATCAGAGGCGGGGAATCAGAGGCGGGGAAACAGAGGTGGGGAATCAGATATGGGGAATCAGAGGTGGCGAATCAAAGGCGGTGAATCTGAGATTGGGAATCAGAGGCGGGGAATCAGAGGCAGGGAATCAAACACGGGGAATCAGAGGCGGGGAATCAGAGCTGGGGAATCAGAGGCTGGGAATCAAAGTTGGGGAATCAGAGTCAGGGAATCAGATATGGGGAAACAGGGGCGGGGAATCAGAGGCGGGGAAACAGAGGCGGGGAATCAGATATGGGGAATCAGAGGCGGGGAATTAGAGTTGGGGAATCAGAGGCGGGGAATCAGTGGTGGGGAAACAGAGGCGGGGAATCAAACACGGGGAATCAGAGGTGGGGAATCAGAGGTTGGAAATCAGAGGCAGGGAATCAGCGGCGGGGAATCAGAGGCGGGGAATCAGAGGCAGTTAATCAGATGTGCGGAATCGGTGATGGTGAATCAGAGGCAGGGAATCAGAGGCGGGGAATCAGAGGCCGGGAATCAGATATGGGGAAACAGAGGCGGGGAATCAGAGGCGGGGAAACAGAGGCTGGGAATCAGATATGGGGAATCAGAGGTGGGGAATCAGAGGTTGGGAATCAGAGGCAGGGGATCAGAGGCTTGGAATCAGATGCAGGGAATCAGATGCGGGGAATCAGAGGCAGGGAATCAGATATGGGGAAACAGGGGCGGGGAATCAGAGGCGGGGAAACAGAGGCGGGGAATCAGATATGGGGAATCAGAGGCGGGGAATCAGAGGCGGGGAAACAGAGGCGGGGAATCAGATATGGGGAATCAGAGGCGGGGAATTAGAGTTGGGGAATCAGAGGCGGGGAATCAGAGGCGGGGAAACAGAGGCGGGGAATCAAACACGGGGAATCAGAGGTGGGGAATCAGAGGTTGGGAATCAGAGGCAGGGAATCAGAGGCGGGGAATCAGAGGCGGGGAATGAGAGGCAGGGAATCAGATGTGCGGAATTGGAGATGGGGAATCAGAGGCAGGGAATCAGAGGCGGGGAATCAGAGGCGGGGAATCAGAGGCCGGGAATCAGATATGGGGAAACAGAAGCGGGGAATCAGAGGCGGGGAAACAGAGGCTGGGAATCAGGTATGGGGAATCAGATGTGGGGAATCAGAGGCGGGGAATCAGAGCTGGGGAATCAGAGGTGGGGAATCAAAGTTGGGGAATCAGAGGCGGGGACTTAGATATGGGGAAACAGAGGCGGGGAATCAGAGACAGGGAAACAGAGGCGGGGATTCAGATATGGGGAATCAGAAGCAGGGAATCAGAGGCCGGGAATCAGAGGCCGGAATCAGATGCCGGGAATAAGAGGTGGGGAATCAGAGTCCGGGAATCAGAGATGGGGAATCAGAGGCGGGGAATGAGATATGGGGAATCAGAGGCGGGGAATCAGAGGCGGGGAAACAGTGGCGAGGAATCAGATATGGGGAATCAGAGGTGGCGAATCAAAGGCGGTGAATCAGAGATGGGGAATCAGAGCTGGGGAATCAGAGGCAGGGGATCAAACACGGGGAATCAGAGGCGGGGAATCAGAGCTGGGGAATCAGAGGCGGGGAATCAGAGTTGGGGAATCAGAGGCGGGGAATCAGAGCTGGGGAATCAGAGGTGGTGAATCAGAGTCGGGGAATCAGAGGCAGGGAATCGGATGTACGGAATCAGAGATGGGGAATCAGAGGTGGGGAATCAGAGGCGGTGAATCTGAGATGGGGAATCAGAGGCGGGGAATCAGAGGCAGGTTATCAGACACGGGGATTCAGAGGCTGGGAATCAGACGGGGGGAATCAAAGGCGGGGAATGAAGCTGGGGAATCAGAGGCAGGGAATCAGAGTTGGGGATTCAGAGGCGGGGAATCAGATATGGGGAAACAGAGGCGGGGAATCAGAGGCGGGCAAACAGAGGTGGGGAATTAGATATGGGGAATCAGTGGTGGGGAATCAGAGGTGGTGAATCAGTGATGGGGAATCACAGGCGGGGAATCAGAGGCAGGGAATAGAACGCGGGGAATCAGAGGCAGGGAATCAGAGCTGGGGAATAAGAGGCGGGGAATCATAGTTGGGAATCAAAGGCGGGGAATCAGATATGGGGAAACAGAGGCGGGGAATCAGGGGCGGGGAAACAGAGGCGGGGAATCAGATATGGGGAATCGGATGTGGAGAATCAGAGGCAGGGAATCAGAGCTGGGGAATCAGAGGCGGGGAATCAGAGTTGGGGCATCAGAGGTGGGGAATTAGATCTGGGGAAACAGAGGCGGGGAATCAGATGTGCGGAATCAGAGGCGGGGAATCAGAGGCAGGGAATCAGAATCAGAAGCGGGGAGTCAGAGGCCGGGAATCAGAGGCCTGGAATCAGATGCTGGGAATAAGAGGCCGGGAATCAGAGGTGGGGAATCAGAGTCCGGGAATCAGAGATGGGGAGTCAGAGGCGGGGAATGAGATATGGAGAATCAGAGGCGGGGAATCAGAGGTGGGGAAACAGAGGTGGGGAATCAGATATGGGGAATCAGAGGTGGCGAATCAAAGGCTGTGAATCAGAGATGGGGAATCAGAGGCGGGGAATCAGAGGCAGGGAATCAAACACGGGGAATCAGAGGCGGGGAATCAGAGCTGGGGAATCAGAGGCTGGGAATCAAAGTTGGGGAATCAGAGGCAGGGAATCAGATATGGGGAAACAGGGGCGGGGAATCAGAGGCGGGGAAACAGAGGCAGGGAATCAGATATGGGGAATCAGAGGCGGGGAATTAGAGTTGGGAAATCAGAGGCGGGGAATCAGAGGCGGGGAAACAGAGGCGGGGAATCAAACACGGGGAATCAGAGGTGGGGAATCAGAGGTTGGGAATCAGAGGCAGGGAATCAGAGGCGGGGAATCAGAGGCGGGGAATCAGAGGCAGGGAATCAGATGTGCGGAATCGGAGATGAGGAATCAGAGGCAGGGAATCAGAGGCGGGGAATCAGATGCGGGGAATCAGAGGCCGGGAATCAGATATGCGGAAACAGAGGCGGGGAATCAGAGGCGGGGAAACAGAGGCTGGGAATCAGATATGGGGAATCAGAGGTGGGGAATCAGAGGTTGGGAATCAGAGGCAGGGAATCAGAGGCTTGGAATCAGATGCAGGGAATCAGATGCGGGGAATCAGAGGCGGGGAATCAGAGATGGGGAATCAGAGGCTGGGAATCAAAGTTGGGGAATCAGAGGCAGGGAATCAGAGGCGGGGAATCAGATGCGGGGAATCAGAGGCCGGGAATCAGATATGGGGAAACAGAGGCGGGGAATCAGAGGCGGGGAAACAGAGGCTGGGAATCAGATATGGGGAATCAGAGGTGGGGAATCAGAGGTTGGGAATCAGAGGCAGGGAATCAGAGGCTTGGAATCAGATGCAGGGAATCAGATGCGGGGAATCAGAGGCGGGGAATCAGAGCTGGGGAATCAGAGGCTGGGAATCAAAGTTGGGGAATCAGAGGCAGGGAATCAGATATGGGGAAACAGGGGCGGGCAATCAGAGGCGGGGAAACAGAGGCGGGGAATCAGTTATGGGGAATCAGAGGCGGGGAATTAGAGTTGGGGAATCAGAGGCGGGGAATCAGAGTCGGGGATACAGAGGCGGGGAATCAAACACGGGGAATCAGAGGTGGGGAATCAGAGGTTGGGAATCAGAGGCAGGGAATCAGAGGCGGGGAATCAGAGGCGGGGATTCAGAGGCAGGGAATCAGATGTGCGGAATCGGAGATGTGGAATCAGAGGCAGGGAATCAGAGGCGGGGAATCAGAGGCGGGGAACCAGAGGCCGTGAATCAGATATGGGGAAACAGAGGCGGGGAATCAGAGGCGGGGAAACAGATGCTGGGAATCAGATATGGGGAATCAGAGGTGGGGAATCAGAGGTTGGGAATCAGAGGCAGGGGATCAGAGGCTTGGAATCAGATGCAGGGAATCAGATGCGGGGAATCAGAGGCGGGGAATCAGAGCTGGGGAATCAGAGTCTGGGAATCAAAGTTGGGGAATCAGAGGCAGGGAATCAGATATGGGGAAACAGGGGCGGGGAATCAGAGGCGGGGAAACAGAGGTGGGGAATCAGATATGGGGAATCAGAGGTGGCGAATCAAAGGCGGTGAATCAGAGATGGGGAATCAGAGGCGGGGAATCAGAGGCAGGGAATCAAACACGGGGAATCAGAGGCGGGGAATCAGAGCTGGGGAATCAGAGGCTGGGAATCAAAGTTGGGGAATCAGAGTCAGGGAATCAGATATGGGGAAACAGGGGCGGGGAATCAGAGGCGGGGAAACAGAGGCGGGGAATCAGATATGGGGAATCGGAGGCGGGGAATTAGAGTTGGGGAATCAGAGGCGGGGAATCAGTGGTGGGGAAACAGAGGCGGGGAATCAAACACGGGGAATCAGAGGTGGGGAATCAGAGGTTGGAAATCAGAGGCAGGGAATCAGAGGCGGGGAATCAGAGGCCGGGAATCAGATATGGGGAAACAGAGGCGGGGAATCAGAGGCGGGGAAACAGAGGCTGGGAATCAGATATGGGGAATCAGAGGTGGGGAATCAGAGGTTGGGAATCAGAGGCAGGGGATCAGAGGCTTGGAATCAGAGGCGGGGAATCAGAGGCTGGGAATGAGAGGCAGGGAATCAGATGTGCGGAATCGGAGATGGGGAATCAGAGGCAGGGAAACAGAGGCGGGGAATCAGAGACGGGGAAACAGAGGCGGGGATTCAGATATGGGGAATCAGAGGCGGGGAATCAGAGGCGGGGAAACAGAGGCGAGGAATCAGATATGGGGAATCAGAGGTGGGGAATCAGAGGTTGGGAATCAGATGCTGGGAATCAGAGGCTGGGAATCAGATGCATGGAATCAGATGCGGGGAATAAGAGGCGGGGAATCAGAGCTGGGGAATCAGAGGTGGGGAATCAAAGTTGGGGAATCAGAGGCCGGGACTTAGATATGGGGAAACAGAGGCGGGGATTCAGAGGCGGGGAAACAGAGGCGGGGAATCAGATATGGGGAATCAGAGGTGGGGAATCAGAGGCAGGGAATTAGATTTGCGGAATCAGAGATGGGGAATCAGAAGCAGGGAATCAGAGACCGGGAATCAGAGGCCGGAATCAGATGCCGGGAATAAGAGGCCGGGAATCAGAGGTGGGGAATCAGAGTCCGGGAATCAGAGATGGGGATTCAGAGGCGGGGAATGAGATATGGGGTATCAGAGGCGGGGAATCAGAGGCGGGGAAACAGAGGCGAGGAATCAGATATGGGGAATCAGAGGTGGCGAATCAAAGGCGGTGAATCAGAGATGGGGAATCAGAGGCGGGGTATCAGAGGCAGGGAATCAAACACGGGGAATCAGAGGCGGGGAATCAGAGCTGGGGAATCAGAGGCGGGTAATCAGAGTTGGGGAATCAGAGGCGGGGAATCAGAGCTGGGGAATCAGAGGTGGGGATCAGAGTCGGGGAATCAGAGGCAGGGAATCAGATGTGCGGAATCAGAGATGGCGAATCAGAGGTGGGGAATCAGAGGCTGTGAATCAGAGATGGGGAATCAGAGGCGGGGAATCAGAGGCAAGAAATCAGACACGGGGTTTCAGAGGCTGGGAATCAGACGGGGGAATCAAAGGCGGGGAATCAGAGCTGGGGAATCAGAGGCAGGGAATCAGATTTGGGGATTCAGAGGCGGGGAATCAGATATGGGGAAACAGAGGCGGGGAATCAGAGGCGGGCAAACAGAGGCGGGGAATTAGATATGGGGAATCAGAGGTGGGGAATCAGAGGTGGTGAATCAGAGATGGGGAATCACAGGCCAATCAGAGGCAGGGAATAGAACGCGGGGAATCAGAGGCAGGGAATCAGAGTTGGGGCATCAGAGGTTGGGAATTAGATATGGGGAAACAGAGGCGGGGAATCAGAGGCGGGGAAACAGAGGTGGGATATCAGATAT
Source organism: Narcine bancroftii (assembly GCF_036971445.1). Lineage (NCBI taxonomy): Eukaryota > Metazoa > Chordata > Chondrichthyes > Torpediniformes > Narcinidae > Narcine > Narcine bancroftii. The sequence continues at coordinate 2,763,236 of NW_027211895.1, read as the reverse complement.
GGGGAATCAGAGGTGGGGAATCAGAGGCAGGGAATCAGATGTGCGGAATCAGAGATGGGGAATCAGAGGCAGGGAATCAGAATCAGAAGCGGGGAATCAGAGGCGGGGAAACAGAGGCGGGATATCAGATATGCGGAATCAGAGGTGGGGAATCAGAGGCAGGGAATCAGATGTGCGGAATCAGAGATGGGGAATCAGAGGCAGGGAATCAGAATCAGAGGCGGGGAATCAGAGGCGGGGAAACAGAGGTGGGGAATCAGATATGTGGAATCAGAGGTGGCGAATCAAAGGCGGTGAATCAGAGATGGGGAATCAGAGGCCGGGAATCAGAGGCAGGGAATCAAATACGGGAAATCAGAGGCGGGGAATCAGAGCTGGGGAATCAGAGGCGGGGAATCAGAGTTGGGGAATCAGAGGCAGGGAATCAGATATGGGGAAACTGGGGCAGGGAATCAGAGGCGGGGAAAGAGAGGCGGGGAATCAGATATGGGGAATCAGAGGTGGCGAATCAAAGGCGGTGAAAAAGAGATGGGGAATCAGGGCAGGGAATCAGAGGCAGGGAATCAAACACTGGGAATCAGAGCTGGGGAATCAGAGGCGGGGAATTAGAGTTGGGGAATCAGAGGAGGGGAATCAGAGGCGGGGAAACAGAGGCGGGGAATCAGATATCGTGAATCAGAGGTGGGGAATCAGAGGTTGGGAATCAGAGGCAGGGAATCAGAGGCGGGGAATCAGAGGCGGGGAATCAGAGGCAGGGAATCAGATGTGCGGAATCGGAGATGGGGAATCAGAGGCAGGGAATCAGAGGTGGGGAATCAGAGGCGGGGAAACAGAGGCGGGGACTTAGATATGGGGAATCAGAGGTGGGGACTTAGATATTGGGAAACAGAGGCGGGGAATCAGAGGCGGGGAAACAGAGGCGGGGAGTCAGATATGGGGAATAAGAGGAAGGGAATCAGAGGCTGGGAATCAAAGTTGTGGAATCAGAGGCAGGTAATCAGATGTGCGGAATCAGAGATGGGGAATCAGAGGCAGGGAATCAGAATCAGAAGCGGGGAGTCAGAGGCCGGGAATCAGAGGCCTGGAATCAGATGCTGGGAATAAGAGGCCGGGAATCAGAGGCGGGGATTCAGATATGGGGAATCAGAGGTGGTGAATCAGAGGTTGGGAATCAGAGGCAGGGAATCAGAGGCTTGGAATCAGATGCTGGGGAATCAGAGGCGGGGAATCAGAGTTGGGGCATCAGAGGTGGGGAATCAGATATGGGGAATCGAATGCGGGGAATCAGAGGCGGGGAAACAGAGGCGGGGATTCAGATATGGGGAATCAGAGGTGGTGAATCAGAGGTTGGGAATCAGAGGCAGGGAATCAGAGGCTTGGAATCAGATGCAGGGAATCAGATGCGGGGAATCAGGGGCGGGGAATAAGAGCTGGGGAAACAGAGGTGGGGAATCAGAGTTGGGGAATCAGAGGTGGGGACTTAGATATTGGGAAACAGAGGCGGGGAATCAGAGGCGGGGAAACAGAGGCGGGGAGTCAGATATGGGGAATCAGAGGTGGGGAATCAGAGGCAGGGAATCAGATGTGCGGAATCAGAGATGGGGAATCAGAGGCAGGGAATCAGAATCAGAAGCAGGGAATCAGAGGCCGGGAATCAGAGGCCTGAATCAGATGCCGGGAATAAGAGGCCGGGAATCAGAGGTGGGGAATCAGAGTCCGGGAATCAGAGGCGGGGAAACAGAGGCGGGGAATCAGATATGGGGAATCAGAGGTGGCGAATCAAAGGCGGTGAATCAGAGATGGGGAATCAGAGGCCGGAAATCAGAGGCAGGGAATCAAACACGGGGAATCAGAGGAGGGGAATCAGAGCTGGGGAATCGGAGGCGGGGAATCAGAGTTGGGGAATCAGAGGCGGGGAATCAGACGCAGGGAATCAATATGGGAAATCAGAGGTGGGGAATGAGTGGTTGGGAATAAGAGGAAGGGAATCAGAGGCGAGGAATCAGAGCTGGGGAATCAGAGGCGGGGAATCAGAATTGGGGAATCAGAGATGGGGAATCAGAAATGGGGAATCAGAGGCGGGGAATCAGACGCGGGGAAACAGAGGTGGTGAATCAGAGATGTGGAATCAGAGGCGGGGAATCAGAGGCAGGGAATCAGACGCGGGGAATCAGAGGCGGGGAATCATAGCTGGCGAATCAGAGGCGGGGAATGAGATATGGGGAATCAGAGGCGGGGAATCAGAGGCGGGGAAACAGTGGCGAGGAATCAGATAAGGGGAATCAGAGGTGGCGAATCAAAGGCGGTGAATCAGAGATGGGGAATCAGAGGCGGGGAATCAGAGGCAGGGGATCAAACACGGGGAATCAGAGGCGGGGAATCAGAGCTGGGGAATCAGAGGCGGGGAATCAGAGTTGGGGAATCAGAGGCGGGGAATCAGAGCTGGGGAATCAGAGGTGGGGAATCAGAGTCGGGGAATCAGAGGCAGGGAATCGGATGTGCGGAATCAGACATGGGGAATCAGAGGTGGGGAATCAGAGGCAGGTTATCGGACACGGGGATTCAGAGGCTGGGAATCAGACGGGGGGAATCAAAGGCGGGGAATGAAGCTGGGGATTCAGAGGCAGGGAATCAGAGTTGGGGATTCAGAGGCGGGGAATCAGATATGGGGAAACAGAGGCGGGGAATCAGAGGCGGGCAAACAGAGGTGGGGAATTAGATATGGGGAATCAGTGGTGGGGAATCAGAGGTGGTGAATCAGAGATGGGGAATCACAGGCGGGGAATCAGAGGCAGGGAATAGAACGCGGGGAATCAGAGGCTGGGAATCAGAGCTGGGGAATCAGAGGCGGGGAATCATAGTTGGGAATCAGAGGCGGGGAATCAGGGGCGGGGAAACAGAGGCGGGGAATCAGATATGGGGAATCGAATGCGGGGAATCAGAGGCGGGGAATCAGAGCTGGGGAATCAGAGGCGGGGAATCAGAGTTGGGGCATCAGAGGTGGGGAATTAGATATGGGGAAACAGAGGCGGGGAATCAGAGGCGAGGAAACAGAGGCGGGGAATCAGATATGGGGAATCAGAGGTGGGGAATCAGAGGCAGGTAATCAGATGTGCGGAATCAGAGATGGGGAATCAGAGGCAGGGAATCAGAATCAGAAGCGGGGAGTCAGAGGCCGGGAATCAGAGGCCTGGAATCAGATGCTGGGAATAAGAGGCCGGGAATCAGAGGTGGGGAATCAGAGTCCGGGAGTCAGAGATGGGGATTCAGAGGCGGGGAATGAGATATGGAGAATCAGAGGCGGGGAATCAGAGGCGGGGAAACAGAGGTGGGGAATCAGATATGGGGAATCAGAGGTGGCGAATCAAAGGCGGTGAATCAGAGATGGGGAATCAGAGGCGGGGAATCAGAGGCAGGGAATCAAACACGGGGAATCAGAGGCGGGGAATCAGAGCTGGGGGAATCAGAGGCTGGGAATCAAAGTTGTGGAATCAGAGGCAGGGAATCAGATATGGGGAAACAGGGGCGGGGAATCAGAGGCGGGGAAACAGAGGCGGGGAATCAAACACGGGGAATCAGAGGTGGGGAATCAGAGGTTGGGAATCAGAGGCAGGGAATAAGAGGCGGGGAATCAGAGGCGGGGAATCAGAGGCAGGGAATCAGATGTGCGGATTCGGAGATGGGGAATCAGAGGCAGGGAATCAGAGGCGGGGAATCAGAGGCGGGGAATCAGAGGCCGGGAATCAGATATGGGGAAACAGAGGCGGGGAATCAGAGGCGGGGAAACAGAGGCTGGGAATCAGATATGGGGAATCAGAGGTGGGGAATCAGAGGTTGGGAATCAGAGGCAGGGAATCAGAGGCTTGGAATCAGATGCAGGGAATCAGATGCGGGGAATCAGAGGCGGGGAATCAGAGCTGGGGAATCAGAGGTGGGGAATCAGAGTTGGGGAATCAGAGATGGGGAATCAGAGGCAGGGAATCAGATGTGCGGAATCAGAGATGGGGAATCAAAGGCAGGGAATCAGAATCAGAAGCAGGGAATCAGAGGCCGGGAATCAGAGGCTGGGAATCAAACACGGGGAATCAGAGGCGGGGAATCAGAGCTGGGGAATCAGAGGCGGGGAATCAGAGTTGGGGAATCAGAGGCGGGGAAGCAGAGGCAGGGAATCAGACGCGGGGATTCAGAGGCGGGGAATCAGAGTTGGGGAAACAGAGGCGGGGAATCAGGGGCGGGGAAACAGAGGCGGGGAATCAGATATGGGGAATCGGATGCGGGGAATCAGAGCTGTGGAATCAGAGGTGGGGAATCAGAGGTGGTGAATCAGAGATGGGGAATCACAGGCGGGGATTCAGAGGCAGGGAATAGAACGCGGGGAATCAGAGGCAGGGAATCAGAGTTGGGGCATCAGAGGTTGGGAATTAGATATGGGGAAACAGAGGCGGGGAATCAGAGGCGGGGAAACAGAGGCGGGAAATCAGATATGGGGAATCAGAGGTGGGGAATCCGAGGCAGGGAATCAGATGTGCGGAATCAGAGATGGGGAATCAGAGGCAGCGAATCAGAATCAGAAGCGGGGAATCAGAGGCCGGGAATCAGAGGCCGGGAATCAGATGCTGGGAATAAGAGGCCGGGAATCAGAGGTGGGGAATCAGAGTCCGGGAATCAGAGATGGGGATTCAGAGGCGGGGAATCAGAGGCAGGGAATCAAACACGGGAAATCAGGGGCGGGGAATCAGAGCTGGGGAATCAGAGGCGGGGAATCAGAGTTAGGGAATCAGAGGCAGGGAATCAGATATGGGGAAACAAGGGCAGGGAATCAGAGGCGGAGAAACAGAGGAGGGGAATCAGATATGGGGAATCAGAGGTGTGGAATAAGAGGTTGGGAATCAGAGGCAGCGAATCAGAGGCGGCGAAACAGAGGCGGGGAATCAGATATGGGGAATCAGAGGTGGCGAATCAAAGGCGGTGAAACAGAGATGGGGAATCAGGGCAGGGAATCAGAGGCAGGGAATCAAACACGGGGAATCAGAGCTGGGGAATCAGAGGCGGGGAATTAGAGGCGGGGAAACAGTGGCGAGGAATCAGATAAGGGGAATCAGAGGTGGCGAATCAAAGGCGGTGAATCAGAGATAGGGAATCAGAGGCGGGGATCAAACACGGGGAATCAGAGGCGGGGAATCAGAGCTGGGGAATCAGAGGCGGGGAATCAGAGTTGGGGAATCAGAGGCGGGGAATCATAGTTGGGAATCAGAGGCGGGGAATCAGAGATGGGGAATCAGAGGCGGGGAATGAGATATGGGGAATCAGAGGCGGGGAATCAGAGGCGGGGAAACAGTGGCGAGGAATCAGATATGGGGAATCAGAGGTGGCGAATCAAAGGCGGTGAATCAGAGATGGGGAATCAGAGCTGGGGAATCAGAGGCAGGGGATCAAACACGGGGAATCAGAGGCGGGGAATCAGAGCTGGGGAATCAGAGGCGGGGAATCAGAGTTGGGGAATCAGAGGCGGGGAATCAGAGCTGGGGAATCAGAGGTGGTGAATCAGAGTCGGGGAATCAGAGGCAGGGAATCGGATGTACGGAATCAGAGATGGGGAATCAGAGGTGGGGAATCAGAGGCGGTGAATCTGAGATGGGGAATCAGAGGCGGGGAATCAGAGGCAGGTTATCAGACACGGGGATTCAGAGGCTGGGAATCAGACGGGGGGAATCAAAGGCGGGGAATGAAGCTGGGGAATCAGAGGCAGGGAATCAGAGTTGGGGATTCAGAGGCGGGGAATCAGATATGGGGAAACAGAGGCGGGGAATCAGAGGCGGGCAAACAGAGGTGGGGAATTAGATATGGGGAATCAGTGGTGGGGAATCAGAGGTGGTGAATCAGTGATGGGGAATCACAGGCGGGGAATCAGAGGCAGGGAATAGAACGCGGGGAATCAGAGGCAGGGAATCAGAGCTGGGGAATAAGAGGCGGGGAATCATAGTTGGGAATCAAAGGCGGGGAATCAGATATGGGGAAACAGAGGCGGGGAATCAGGGGCGGGGAAACAGAGGCGGGGAATCAGATATGGGGAATCGGATGTGGAGAATCAGAGGCAGGGAATCAGAGCTGGGGAATCAGAGGCGGGGAATCAGAGTTGGGGCATCAGAGGTGGGGAATTAGATCTGGGGAAACAGAGGCGGGGAATCAGATGTGCGGAATCAGAGGCGGGGAATCAGAGGCAGGGAATCAGAATCAGAAGCGGGGAGTCAGAGGCCGGGAATCAGAGGCCTGGAATCAGATGCTGGGAATAAGAGGCCGGGAATCAGAGGTGGGGAATCAGAGTCCGGGAATCAGAGATGGGGAGTCAGAGGCGGGGAATGAGATATGGAGAATCAGAGGCGGGGAATCAGAGGTGGGGAAACAGAGGTGGGGAATCAGATATGGGGAATCAGAGGTGGCGAATCAAAGGCTGTGAATCAGAGATGGGGAATCAGAGGCGGGGAATCAGAGGCAGGGAATCAAACACGGGGAATCAGAGGCGGGGAATCAGAGCTGGGGAATCAGAGGCTGGGAATCAAAGTTGGGGAATCAGAGGCAGGGAATCAGATATGGGGAAACAGGGGCGGGGAATCAGAGGCGGGGAAACAGAGGCAGGGAATCAGATATGGGGAATCAGAGGCGGGGAATTAGAGTTGGGAAATCAGAGGCGGGGAATCAGAGGCGGGGAAACAGAGGCGGGGAATCAAACACGGGGAATCAGAGGTGGGGAATCAGAGGTTGGGAATCAGAGGCAGGGAATCAGAGGCGGGGAATCAGAGGCGGGGAATCAGAGGCAGGGAATCAGATGTGCGGAATCGGAGATGAGGAATCAGAGGCAGGGAATCAGAGGCGGGGAATCAGATGCGGGGAATCAGAGGCCGGGAATCAGATATGGGGAAACAGAGGCGGGGAATCAGAGGCGGGGAAACAGAGGCTGGGAATCAGATATGGGGAATCAGAGGTGGGGAATCAGAGGTTGGGAATCAGAGGCAGGGAATCAGAGGCTTGGAATCAGATGCAGGGAATCAGATGCGGGGAATCAGAGGCGGGGAATCAGAGCTGGGGAATCAGAGGCTGGGAATCAAAGTTGGGGAATCAGAGGCAGGGAATCAGAGGCGGGGAATCAGATGCGGGGAATCAGAGGCCGGGAATCAGATATGGGGAAACAGAGGCGGGGAATCAGAGGCGGGGAAACAGAGGCTGGGAATCAGATATGGGGAATCAGAGGTGGGGAATCAGAGGTTGGGAATCAGAGGCAGGGAATCAGAGGCTTGGAATCAGATGCAGGGAATCAGATGCGGGGAATCAGAGGCGGGGAATCAGAGCTGGGGAATCAGAGGCTGGGAATCAAAGTTGGGGAATCAGAGGCAGGGAATCAGATATGGGGAAACAGGGGCGGGCAATCAGAGGCGGGGAAACAGAGGCGGGGAATCAGTTATGGGGAATCAGAGGCGGGGAATTAGAGTTGGGGAATCAGAGGCGGGGAATCAGAGTCGGGGATACAGAGGCGGGGAATCAAACACGGGGAATCAGAGGTGGGGAATCAGAGGTTGGGAATCAGAGGCAGGGAATCAGAGGCGGGGAATCAGAGGCAGGGATTCAGAGGCAGGGAATCAGATGTGCGGAATCGGAGATGTGGAATCAGAGGCAGGGAATCAGAGGCGGGGAATCAGAGGCGGGGAACCAGAGGCCGTGAATCAGATATGGGGAAACAGAGGCGGGGAATCAGAGGCGGGGAAACAGATGCTGGGAATCAGATATGGGGAATCAGAGGTGGGGAATCAGAGGTTGGGAATCAGAGGCAGGGGATCAGAGGCTTGGAATCAGATGCAGGGAATCAGATGCGGGGAATCAGAGGCGGGGAATCAGAGCTGGGGAATCAGAGTCTGGGAATCAAAGTTGGGGAATCAGAGGCAGGGAATCAGATATGGGGAAACAGGGGCGGGGAATCAGAGGCGGGGAAACAGAGGTGGGGAATCAGATATGGGGAATCAGAGGTGGCGAATCAAAGGCGGTGAATCAGAGATGGGGAATCAGAGGCGGGGAATCAGAGGCAGGGAATCAAACACGGGGAATCAGAGGCGGGGAATCAGAGCTGGGGAATCAGAGGCTGGGAATCAAAGTTGGGGAATCAGAGTCAGGGAATCAGATATGGGGAAACAGGGGCGGGGAATCAGAGGCGGGGAAACAGAGGCGGGGAATCAGATATGGGGAATCGGAGGCGGGGAATTAGAGTTGGGGAATCAGAGGCGGGGAATCAGTGGTGGGGAAACAGAGGCGGGGAATCAAACACGGGGAATCAGAGGTGGGGAATCAGAGGTTGGAAATCAGAGGCAGGGAATCAGAGGCGGGGAATCAGAGGCCGGGAATCAGATATGGGGAAACAGAGGCGGGGAATCAGAGGCGGGGAAACAGAGGCTGGGAATCAGATATGGGGAATCAGAGGTGGGGAATCAGAGGTTGGGAATCAGAGGCAGGGGATCAGAGGCTTGGAATCAGAGGCGGGGAATCAGAGGCTGGGAATGAGAGGCAGGGAATCAGATGTGCGGAATCGGAGATGGGGAATCAGAGGCAGGGAAACAGAGGCGGGGAATCAGAGACGGGGAAACAGAGGCGGGGATTCAGATATGGGGAATCAGAGGCGGGGAATCAGAGGCGGGGAAACAGAGGCGAGGAATCAGATATGGGGAATCAGAGGTGGGGAATCAGAGGTTGGGAATCAAATGCTGGGAATCAGAGGCTGGGAATCAGATGCATGGAATCAGATGCGGGGAATAAGAGGCGGGGAATCAGAGCTGGGGAATCAGAGGTGGGGAATCAAAGTTGGGGAATCAGAGGCCGGGACTTAGATATGGGGAAACAGAGGCGGGGATTCAGAGGCGGGGAAACAGAGGCGGGGAATCAGATATGGGGAATCAGAGGTGGGGAATCAGAGGCAGGGAATTAGATTTGCGGAATCAGAGATGGGGAATCAGAAGCAGGGAATCAGAGACCGGGAATCAGAGGCCGGAATCAGATGCCGGGAATAAGAGGCCGGGAATCAGAGGTGGGGAATCAGAGTCCGGGAATCAGAGATGGGGATTCAGAGGCGGGGAATGAGATATGGGGTATCAGAGGCGGGGAATCAGAGGCGGGGAAACAGAGGCGAGGAATCAGATATGGGGAATCAGAGGTGGCGAATCAAAGGCGGTGAATCAGAGATGGGGAATCAGAGGCGGGGTATCAGAGGCAGGGAATCAAACACGGGGAATCAGAGGCGGGGAATCAGAGCTGGGGAATCAGAGGCGGGTAATCAGAGTTGGGGAATCAGAGGCGGGGAATCAGAGCTGGGGAATCAGAGGTGGGGATCAGAGTCGGGGAATCAGAGGCAGGGAATCAGATGTGCGGAATCAGAGATGGCGAATCAGAGGTGGGGAATCAGAGGCTGTGAATCAGAGATGGGGAATCAGAGGCGGGGAATCAGAGGCAAGAAATCAGACACGGGGTTTCAGAGGCTGGGAATCAGACGGGGGAATCAAAGGCGGGGAATCAGAGCTGGGGAATCAGAGGCAGGGAATCAGATTTGGGGATTCAGAGGCGGGGAATCAGATATGGGGAAACAGAGGCGGGGAATCAGAGGCGGGCAAACAGAGGCGGGGAATTAGATATGGGGAATCAGAGGTGGGGAATCAGAGGTGGTGAATCAGAGATGGGGAATCACAGGCCAATCAGAGGCAGGGAATAGAACGCGGGGAATCAGAGGCAGGGAATCAGAGTTGGGGCATCAGAGGTTGGGAATTAGATATGGGGAAACAGAGGCGGGGAATCAGAGGCGGGGAAACAGAGGTGGGATATCAGATATGGGGAATCAGAGGTGGGGAATCAGAGGCAGGGAATCAGATGTGCGGAATCAGAGATGGGGAATCAGAGGCAGGGAATCAGAATCAGAAGCGGGGAATCAGAGGCGGGGAAACAGAGGCGGGATATCAGATATGCGGAATCAGAGGTGGGGAATCAGAGGCAGGGAATCAGATGTGCGGAATCAGAGATGGGGAATCAGAGGCAGGGAATCAGAATCAGAGGCGGGGAATCAGAGGCGGGGAAACAGAGGTGGGGAATCAGATATGTGGAATCAGAGGTGGCGAATCAAAGGCGGTGAATCAGAGATGGGGAATCAGAGGCCGGGAATCAGAGGCAGGGAATCAAATACGGGAAATCAGAGGCGGGGAATCAGAGCTGGGGAATCAGAGGCGGGGAATCAGAGTTGGGGAATCAGAGGCAGGGAATCAGATATGGGGAAACTGGGGCAGGGAATCAGAGGCGGGGAAAGAGAGGCGGGGAATCAGATATGGGGAATCAGAGGTGGCGAATCAAAGGCGGTGAAAAAGAGATGGGGAATCAGGGCAGGGAATCAGAGGCAGGGAATCAAACACTGGGAATCAGAGCTGGGGAATCAGAGGCGGGGAATTAGAGTTGGGGAATCAGAGGAGGGGAATCAGAGGCGGGGAAACAGAGGCGGGGAATCAGATATCGTGAATCAGAGGTGGGGAATCAGAGGTTGGGAATCGGAGGCAGGGAATCAGAGGCGGGGAATCAGAGGCGGGGAATCAGAGGCAGGGAATCAGATGTGCGGAATCGGAGATGGGGAATCAGAGGCAGGGAATCAGAGGTGGGGAATCAGAGGCGGGGAAACAGAGGCGGGGACTTAGATATGGGGAATCAGAGGTGGGGACTTAGATATTGGGAAACAGAGGCGGGGAATCAGAGGCGGGGAAACAGAGGCGGGGAGTCAGATATGGGGAATAAGAGGAAGGGAATCAGAGGCTGGGAATCAAAGTTGTGGAATCAGAGGCAGGTAATCAGATGTGCGGAATCAGAGATGGGGAATCAGAGGCAGGGAATCAGAATCAGAAGCGGGGAGTCAGAGGCCGGGAATCAGAGGCCTGGAATCAGATGCTGGGAATAAGAGGCCGGGAATCAGAGGCGGGGATTCAGATATGGGGAATCAGAGGTGGTGAATCAGAGGTTGGGAATCAGAGGCAGGGAATCAGAGGCTTGGAATCAGATGCTGGGGAATCAGAGGCGGGGAATCAGAGTTGGGGCATCAGAGGTGGGGAATCAGATATGGGGAATCGAATGCGGGGAATCAGAGGCGGGGAAACAGAGGCGGGGATTCAGATATGGGGAATCAGAGGTGGTGAATCAGAGGTTGGGAATCAGAGGCAGGGAATCAGAGGCTTGGAATCAGATGCAGGGAATCAGATGCGGGGAATCAGGGGCGGGGAATAAGAGCTGGGGAAACAGAGGTGGGGAATCAGAGTTGGGGAATCAGAGGTGGGGACTTAGATATTGGGAAACAGAGGCGGGGAATCAGAGGCGGGGAAACAGAGGCGGGGAGTCAGATATGGGGAATCAGAGGTGGGGAATCAGAGGCAGGGAATCAGATGTGCGGAATCAGAGATGGGGAATCAGAGGCAGGGAATCAGAATCAGAAGCAGGGAATCAGAGGCCGGGAATCAGAGGCCTGAATCAGATGCCGGGAATAAGAGGCCGGGAATCAGAGGTGGGGAATCAGAGTCCGGGAATCAGAGGAGGGGAAACAGAGGCGGGGAATCAGATATGGGGAATCAGAGGTGGCGAATCAAAGGCGGTGAATCAGAGATGGGGAATCAGAGGCCGGAAATCAGAGGCAGGGAATCAAACACGGGGAATCAGAGGAGGGGAATCAGAGCTGGGGAATCAGAGGCGGGGAATCAGAGTTGGGGAATCAGAGGCGGGGAATCAGACGCAGGGAATCAATATGGGAAATCAGAGGTGGGGAATGAGTGGTTGGGAATAAGAGGAAGGGAATCAGAGGCGAGGAATCAGAGCTGGGGAATCAGAGGCGGGGAATCAGAATTGGGGAATCAGAGATGGGGAATCAGAAATGGGGAATCAGAGGCGGGGAATCAGACGCGGGGAAACAGAGGTGGTGAATCAGAGATGTGGAATCAGAGGCGGGGAATCAGAGGCAGGGAATCAGACGCGGGGAATCAGAGGCGGGGAATCATAGCTGGCGAATCAGAGGCGGGGAATGAGATATGGGGAATCAGAGGCGGGGAATCAGAGGCGGGGAAACAGTGGCGAGGAATCAGATAAGGGGAATCAGAGGTGGCGAATCAAAGGCGGTGAATCAGAGATGGGGAATCAGAGGCGGGGAATCAGAGGCAGGGGATCAAACACGGGGAATCAGAGGCGGGGAATCAGAGCTGGGGAATCAGAGGCGGGGAATCAGAGTTGGGGAATCAGAGGCGGGGAATCAGAGCTGGGGAATCAGAGGTGGGGAATCAGAGTCGGGGAATCAGAGGCAGGGAATCGGATGTGCGGAATCAGACATGGGGAATCAGAGGTGGGGAATCAGAGGCAGGTTATCGGACACGGGGATTCAGAGGCTGGGAATCAGACGGGGGGAATCAAAGGCGGGGAATGAAGCTGGGGATTCAGAGGCAGGGAATCAGAGTTGGGGATTCAGAGGCGGGGAATCAGATATGGGGAAACAGAGGCGGGGAATCAGAGGCGGGCAAACAGAGGTGGGGAATTAGATATGGGGAATCAGTGGTGGGGAATCAGAGGTGGTGAATCAGAGATGGGGAATCACAGGCGGGGAATCAGAGGCAGGGAATAGAACGCGGGGAATCAGAGGCTGGGAATCAGAGCTGGGGAATCAGAGGCGGGGAATCATAGTTGGGAATCAGAGGCGGGGAATCAGGGGCGGGGAAACAGAGGCGGGGAATCAGATATGGGGAATCGAATGCGGGGAATCAGAGGCGGGGAATCAGAGCTGGGGAATCAGAGGCGGGGAATCAGAGTTGGGGCATCAGAGGTGGGGAATTAGATATGGGGAAACAGAGGCGGGGAATCAGAGGCGAGGAAACAGAGGCGGGGAATCAGATATGGGGAATCAGAGGTGGGGAATCAGAGGCAGGTAATCAGATGTGCGGAATCAGAGATGGGGAATCAGAGGCAGGGAATCAGAATCAGAAGCGGGGAGTCAGAGGCCGGGAATCAGAGGCCTGGAATCAGATGCTGGGAATAAGAGGCCGGGAATCAGAGGTGGGGAATCAGAGTCCGGGAGTCAGAGATGGGGATTCAGAGGCGGGGAATGAGATATGGAGAATCAGAGGCGGGGAATCAGAGGCGGGGAAACAGAGGTGGGGAATCAGATATGGGGAATCAGAGGTGGCGAATCAAAGGCGGTGAATCAGAGATGGGGAATCAGAGGCGGGGAATCAGAGGCAGGGAATCAAACACGGGGAATCAGAGGCGGGGAATCAGAGCTGGGGGAATCAGAGGCTGGGAATCAAAGTTGTGGAATCAGAGGCAGGGAATCAGATATGGGGAAACAGGGGCGGGGAATCAGAGGCGGGGAAACAGAGGCGGGGAATCAAACACGGGGAATCAGAGGTGGGGAATCAGAGGTTGGGAATCAGAGGCAGGGAATAAGAGGCGGGGAATCAGAGGCGGGGAATCAGAGGCAGGGAATCAGATGTGCGGATTCGGAGATGGGGAATCAGAGGCAGGGAATCAGAGGCGGGGAATCAGAGGCGGGGAATCAGAGGCCGGGAATCAGATATGGGGAAACAGAGGCGGGGAATCAGAGGCGGGGAAACAGAGGCTGGGAATCAGATATGGGGAATCAGAGGTGGGGAATCAGAGGTTGGGAATCAGAGGCAGGGAATCAGAGGCTTGGAATCAGATGCAGGGAATCAGATGCGGGGAATCAGAGGCGGGGAATCAGAGCTGGGGAATCAGAGGTGGGGAATCAGAGTTGGGGAATCAGAGATGGGGAATCAGAGGCAGGGAATCAGATGTGCGGAATCAGAGATGGGGAATCAAAGGCAGGGAATCAGAATCAGAAGCAGGGAATCAGAGGCCGGGAATCAGAGGCTGGGAATCAAACACGGGGAATCAGAGGCGGGGAATCAGAGCTGGGGAATCAGAGGCGGGGAATCAGAGTTGGGGAATCAGAGGCGGGGAAGCAGAGGCAGGGAATCAGACGCGGGGATTCAGAGGCGGGGAATCAGAGTTGGGGAAACAGAGGCGGGGAATCAGGGGCGGGGAAACAGAGGCGGGGAATCAGATATGGGGAATCGGATGCGGGGAATCAGAGCTGTGGAATCAGAGGTGGGGAATCAGAGGTGGTGAATCAGAGATGGGGAATCACAGGCGGGGATTCAGAGGCAGGGAATAGAACGCGGGGAATCAGAGGCAGGGAATCAGAGTTGGGGCATCAGAGGTTGGGAATTAGATATGGGGAAACAGAGGCGGGGAATCAGAGGCGGGGAAACAGAGGCGGGAAATCAGATATGGGGAATCAGAGGTGGGGAATCCGAGGCAGGGAATCAGATGTGCGGAATCAGAGATGGGGAATCAGAGGCAGCGAATCAGAATCAGAAGCGGGGAATCAGAGGCCGGGAATCAGAGGCCGGGAATCAGATGCTGGGAATAAGAGGCCGGGAATCAGAGGTGGGGAATCAGAGTCCGGGAATCAGAGATGGGGATTCAGAGGCGGGGAATCAGAGGCAGGGAATCAAACACGGGAAATCAGGGGCGGGGAATCAGAGCTGGGGAATCAGAGGCGGGGAATCAGAGTTAGGGAATCAGAGGCAGGGAATCAGATATGGGGAAACAAGGGCAGGGAATCAGAGGCGGAGAAACAGAGGAGGGGAATCAGATATGGGGAATCAGAGGTGTGGAATAAGAGGTTGGGAATCAGAGGCAGCGAATCAGAGGCGGCGAAACAGAGGCGGGGAATCAGATATGGGGAATCAGAGGTGGCGAATCAAAGGCGGTGAAACAGAGATGGGGAATCAGGGCAGGGAATCAGAGGCAGGGAATCAAACACGGGGAATCAGAGCTGGGGAATCAGAGGCGGGGAATTAGAGGCGGGGAAACAGTGGCGAGGAATCAGATAAGGGGAATCAGAGGTGGCGAATCAAAGGCGGTGAATCAGAGATAGGGAATCAGAGGCGGGGATCAAACACGGGGAATCAGAGGCGGGGAATCAGAGCTGGGGAATCAGAGGCGGGGAATCAGAGTTGGGGAATCAGAGGCGGGGAATCATAGTTGGGAATCAGAGGCGGGGAATCAGGGGCGGGGAAACAGAGGCGGGGAATCAGATATGGGGAATCGAATGCGGGGAATCAGAGGCGGGGAATCAGAGCTGGGGAATCAGAGGCGGGGAATCAGAGTTGGGGCATCAGAGGTGGGGAATTAGATATGGGGAAACAGAGGCGGGGAATCAGAGGCGAGGAAACAGAGGCGGGGAATCAGATATGGGGAATCAGAGGTGGGGAATCAGAGGCAGGTAATCAGATGTGCGGAATCAGAGATGGGGAATCAGAGGCAGGGAATCAGAATCAGAAGCGGGGAGTCAGAGGCCGGGAATCAGAGGCCTGGAATCAGATGCTGGGAATAAGAGGCCGGGAATCAGAGGTGGGGAATCAGAGTCCGGGAGTCAGAGATGGGGATTCAGAGGCGGGGAATGAGATATGGAGAATCAGAGGCGGGGAATCAGAGGCGGGGAAACAGAGGTGGGGAATCAGATATGGGGAATCAGAGGTGGCGAATCAAAGGCGGTGAATCAGAGATGGGGAATCAGAGGCGGGGAATCAGAGGCAGGGAATCAGAGTTGGGGCATCAGAGGTTGGGAATTAGATATGGGGAAACAGAGGCGGGGAATCAGAGGCGGGGAAACAGAGGTGGGATATCAGATATGGGGAATCAGAGGTGGGGAATCAGAGGCAGGGAATCAGATGTGCGGAATCAGAGATGGGGAATCAGAGGCAGGGAATCAGAATCAGAAGCGGGGAATCAGAGGCGGGGAAACAGAGGCGGGATATCAGATATGCGGAATCAGAGGTGGGGAATCAGAGGCAGGGAATCAGATGTGCGGAATCAGAGATGGGGAATCAAAGGCAGGGAATCAGAATCAGAGGCGGGGAATCAGAGGCGGGGAAACAGAGGTGGGGAATCAGATATGTGGAATCAGAGGTGGCGAATCAAAGGCGGTGAATCAGAGATGGGGAATCAGAGGCCGGGAATCAGAGGCAGGGAATCAAATACGGGAAATCAGAGGCGGGGAATCAGAGCTGGGGAATCAGAGGCGGGGAATCAGAGTTGGGGAATCAGAGGCAGGGAATCAGATATGGGGAAACTGGGGCAGGGAATCAGAGGCGGGGAAACAGAGGCGGGGAATCAGATATGGGGAATCAGAGGTGGCGAATCAAAGGCGGTGAAAAAGAGATGGGGAATCAGGGCAGGGAATCAGAGGCAGGGATCAAACACGGGGAATCAGAGCTGGGGAATCAGAGGCGGGGAATTAGAGTTGGGGAATCAGAGGAGGGGAATCAGAGGCGGGGAAACAGAGGCGGGGAATCAGATATCGTGAATCAGAGGTGGGGAATCAGAGGTTGGGAATCAGAGGCAGGGAATCAGAGGCGGGGAATCAGAGGCGGGGAATCAGAGGCAGGGAATCAGATGTGCGGAATCGGAGATGGGGAATCAGAGGCAGGGAATCAGAGGTGGGGAATCAGAGGCGGGGAATCAGAGGCCGGGAATCAGATATGGGGAAACAGAGGTGGGGAATCAGAGGCGGGGAAACAGAGGCGGGGATTCAGATATGGGGAATCAGAGGTGGTGAATCAGAGGTTGGGAATCAGAGGCAGGGAATCAGAGGCTTGGAATCAGATGCAGGGTATCAGATGCGGGGAATCAGGGGCGGGGAATCAGAGCTGGGGAAACAGAGGTGGGGAATCAGAGTTGGGGAATCAGAGGTGGGGACTTAGATATTGGGAAACAGAGGCGGGGAATCAGAGGCGGGGAAACAGAGGCGGGGAGTCAGATATGGGGAATCAGAGGTGGGGAATCAGAGGCAGGGAATCAGATGTGCGGAATCAGAGATGGGGAATCAGAGGCAGGGAATCAGAATCAGAAGCAGGGAATCAGAGGCCGGGAATCAGAGGCCTGAATCAGATGCCGGGAATAAGAGGCCGGGAATCAGAGGTGGGGAATCAGAGTCCGGGAATCAGAGGCGGGGAAACAGAGGCGGGGAATCAGATATGGGGAATCAGAGGTGGCGAATCAAAGGCGGTGAATCAAAGATGGGGAATCAGAGGCCGGGAATCAGAGGCAGGGAATCAAACACGGGGAATCAGAGGAGGGGAATCAGAGCTGGGGAATCAGAGGCGGGGAATCAGAGTTGGGGAATCAGAGGCGGGGAATCAGACGCAGGGAATCAATATGGGAAATCAGAGGTGGGGAATGAGTGGTTGGGAATAAGAGGAAGGGAATCAGAGGCGAGGAATCAGAGCTGGGGAATCAGAGGCGGGGAATCAGAATTGGGGAATCAGAGATGGGGAATCAGAAATGGGGAATCAGAGGCGGGGAATCAGAGGCGGGGAAACAGAGGTGGTGAATCAGAGATGTGGAATCAGAGGCGGGGAATCAGAGGCAGGGAATCAGACGCGGGGAATCAGAGGCGGGGAATCATAGCTGGCGAATCAGAGGCGGGGAATGAGATATGGGGAATCAGAGGCGGGGAATCAGAGGCGTGGAAACAGTGGCGAGGAATCAGATAAGGGGAATCAGAGGTGGCGAATCAAAGGCGGTGAATCAGAGATGGGGAATCAGAGGCGGGGAATCAGAGGCAGGGGATCAAACACGGGGAATCAGAGGCGGGGAATCAGAGCTGGGGAATCAGAGGCGGGGAATCAGAGTTGGGGAATCAGAGGCGGGGAATCAGAGCTGGGGAATCAGAGGTGGGGAATCAGAGTCGGGGAATCAGAGCCAGGGAATCGGATGTGCGGAATCAGACATGGGGAATCAGAGGTGGGGAATCAGAGGCAGGTTATCGGACACGGGGATTCAGAGGCTGGGAATCAGACGGGGGGAATCAAAGGCGGGGAATGAAGCTGGGGATTCAGAGGCAGGGAATCAGAGTTGGGGATTCAGAGGCGGGGAATCAGATATGGGGAAACAGAGGCGGGGAATCAGAGGCGGGCAAACAGAGGCGGGGAATTAGATATGGGGAATCAGTGGTGGGGAATCAGAGGTGGTGAATCAGAGATGGGGAATCACAGGCGGGGAATCAGAGGCAGGGAATAGAACGCGGGGAATCAGAGGCTGGGAATCAGAGCTGGGGAATCAGAGGCGGGGAATCATAGTTGGGAATCAGAGGCGGGGAATCAGGGGCAGGGAAACAGAGGCGGGGAATCAGATATGGGGAATCGAATGCGGGGAATCAGAGGCGGGGAATCAGAGCTGGGGAATCAGAGGCGGGGAATCAGAGTTGGGGCATCAGCGGTGGGGAATTAGATATGGGGAAACAGAGGCGGGGAATCAGAGGCGAGGAAACAGAGGCGGGGAATCAGATATGGGGAATCAGAGGTGGGGAATCAGAGGCAGGTAATCAGATGTGCGGAATCAGAGATGGGGAATCAGAGGCAGGGAATCAGAATCAGAAGCGGGGAGTCAGAGGCCGGCAATCAGAGGCCTGGAATCAGATGCTGGGAATAAGAGGCCGGGAATCAGAGGTGGGGCATCAGAGTCCGGGAGTCAGAGATGGGGATTCAGAGGCGGGGAATGAGATATGGAGAATCAGAGGCGGGGAATCAGAGGCGGGGAAACAGAGGTGGGGAATCAGATATGGGGAATCAGAGGTGGCGAATCAAAGGCGGTGAATCAGAGATGGGGAATCAGAGGCGGGGAATCAGAGGCAGGGAATCAAACACGGGGAATCAGAGGCGGGGAATCAGAGCTGGGGGAATCAGAGGCTGGGAATCAAAGTTGTGGAATCAGAGGCAGGGAATCAGATATGGGGAAACAGGGGCGGGGAATCAGAGGCGGGGAAACAGAGGCGGGGAATCAAACACGGGGAATCAGAGGTGGGGAATCAGAGTCGGGGAATCAGAGGCAGGGAATCGGATGTGCGGAATCAGACATGGGGAATCAGAGGTGGGGAATCAGAGGCAGGTTATCGGACACGGGGATTCAGAGGCTGGGAATCAGACGGGGGGAATCAAAGGCGGGGAATGAAGCTGGGGATTCAGAGGCAGGGAATCAGAGTTGGGGATTCAGAGGCGGGGAATCAGATATGGGGAAACAGAGGCGGGGAATCAGAGGCGGGCAAACAGAGGCGGGGAATTAGATATGGGGAATCAGTGGTGGGGAATCAGAGGTGGTGAATCAGAGATGGGGAATCACAGGCGGGGAATCAGAGGCAGGGAATAGAACGCGGGGAATCAGAGGCTGGGAATCAGAGCTGGGGAATCAGAGGCGGGGAATCATAGTTGGGAATCAGAGGCGGGGAATCAGGGGCGGGGAAACAGAGGCGGGGAATCAGATATGGGGAATCGAATGCGGGGAATCAGAGGCGGGGAATCAGAGCTGGGGAATCAGAGGCGGGGAATCAGAGTTGGGGCATCAGAGGTGGGGAATTAGATATGGGGAAACAGAGGCGGGGAATCAGAGGCGAGGAAACAGAGGCGGGGAATCAGATATGGGGAATCAGAGGTGGGGAATCAGAGGCAGGTAATCAGATGTGCGGAATCAGAGATGGGGAATCAGAGGCAGGGAATCAGAATCAGAAGCGGGGAGTCAGAGGCCGGGAATCAGAGGCCTGGAATCAGATGCTGGGAATAAGAGGCCGGGAATCAGAGGTGGGGAATCAGAGTCCGGGAGTCAGAGATGGGGATTCAGAGGCGGGGAATGAGATATGGAGAATCAGAGGCGGGGAATCAAAGTTGTGGAATCAGAGGCAGGGAATCAGATATGGGGAAACAGGGGCGGGGAATCAGAGGCGGGGAAACAGAGGTGGGGAATCAGATATGGGGAATCAGAGGTGGCGAATCAAAGGCGGTGAATCAGAGATGGGGAATCAGAGGCGGGGAATCAGAGGCAGGGAATCAAACACGGGGAATCAGAGGCGGGGAATCAGAGCTGGGGGAATCAGAGGCTGGGAATCAAAGTTGTGGAATCAGAGGCAGGGAATCAGATATGGGGAAACAGGGGCGGGGAATCAGAGGCGGGGAAACAGAGGCGGGGAATCAAACACGGGGAATCAGAGGTGGGGAATCAGAGGTTGGGAATCAGAGGCAGGGAATCAGAGGCGGGGAATCAGAGGCGGGGAATCAGAGGCAGGGAATCAGATGTGCGGAATCGGAGATGGGGAATCAGAGGCAGGGAATCAGAGGCGGGGAATCAGAGGCGGGGAATCAGAGGCCGGGAATCAGATATGGGGAAACAGAGGCGGGGAATCAGAGGCGGGGAAACAGATGCTGGGAATCAGATATGGGGAATCAGAGGTGGGGAATCAGAGGTTGGGAATCAGAGGCAGGGAATCAGAGGCTTGGAATCAGATGCAGGGAATCAGATGCGGGGAATCAGAGGCGGGGAATCAGAGCTGGGGAATCAGAGGTGGGGAATCAGAGTTGGGGAATCAGAGGCGGGGACTTAGATATTGGGAAACAGAGGCGTGGAATCAGAGGCGGGGAAAGAGATGCGGGGAATCAGATATGGGGAATCAGAGATGGGGAATCAGAGGCAGGGAATCAGATGTGCGGAATCAGAGATGGGGAATCAAAGGCAGGGAATCAGAATCAGAAGCAGGGAATCAGAGGCCGGGAATCAGAGGCTGGGAATCAAACACGGGGAATCAGAGGCGGGGAATCAGAGCTGGGGAATCAGAGGCGGGGAATCAGAGTTGGGGAATCAGAGGCGGGGAAGCAGAGGCAGGGAATCAGACGCGGGGATTCAGAGGCGGGGAATCAGAGTTGGGGCATCAGAGGTTGGGAATTAGATATGGGGAAACAGAGGCGGGGAATCAGAGGCAGGGAAACAGAGGTGGGAAATCAGATATGGGGAATCAGAGGTGGGGAATCAGAGCTGTGGAATCAGAGGTGGGGAATCAGAGGTGGTGAATCAGAGATGGGGAATCACAGGCGGGGATTCAGAGGCAGGGAATAGAACGCGGGGAATCAGAGGCAGGGAATCAGAGTTGGGGCATCAGAGGTTGGGAATTAGATATGGGGAAACAGAGGCGGGGAATCAGAGGCAGGGAAACAGAGGTGGGAAATCAGATATGGGGAATCAGAGGTGGGGAATCCGAGGCAGGGAATCAGATGTGCGGAATCAGAGATGGGGAATCAGAGGCAGCGAATCAGAATCAGAAGCGGGGAATCAGAGGCCGGGAATCAGAGGCCGGGAATCAGATGCTGGGAATAAGAGGCCGGGAATCAGAGGTGGGGAATCAGAGTCCGGGAATCAGAGATGGGGATTCAGAGGCGGGGAATCAGAGGCAGGGAATCAAACACGGGAAATCAGGGGCGGGGAATCAGAGCTGGGGAATCAGAGGCGGGGAATCAGAGCTAGGGAATCAGAGGCAGGGAATCAGATATGGGGAAACAAGGGCAGGGAATCAGAGGCGGGGAAACAGAGGCGGGGAATCAGATATGGGGAATCAGAGGTGTGGAATAAGAGGTTGGGAATCAGAGGCAGCGAATCAGAGGCGGCGAAACAGAGGCGGGGAATCAGATATGGGGAATCAGAGGTGGCGAATCAAAGGCGGTGAAACAGAGATGGGGAATCAGGGCAGGGAATCAGAGGCAGGGAATCAAACACGGGGAATCAGAGCTGGGGAATCAGAGGCGGGGAATTAGAGGCGGGGAAACAGTGGCGAGGAATCAGATAAGGGGAATCAGAGGAGGCGAATCAAAGGCGGTGAATCAGAGATGGGGAATCAGAGGCGGGGAATCAGAGGCAGGGGATCAAACACGGGGAATCAGAGGCGGGGAATCAGAGCTGGGGAATCAGAGGCGGGGAATCAGAGTTGGGGAATCAGAGGCGGGGAATCAGAGCTGGGGAATCAGAGGTGGGGAATCAGAGTCGGGGAATCAGAGGTGGGGAATCAGAGTCGGGGAATCAGAGGCAGGGAATCGGATGTGCGGAATCAGACATGGGGAATCAGAGGTGGGGAATCAGAGGCAGGTTATCGGACACGGGGATTCAGAGGCTGGGAATCAGACGGGGGGAATCAAAGGCGGGGAATGAAGCTGGGGATTCAGAGGCAGGGAATCAGAGTTGGGGATTCAGAGGCGGGGAATCAGATATGGGGAAACAGAGGCGGGGAATCAGAGGCGGGCAAACAGAGGCGGGGAATTAGATATGGGGAATCAGTGGTGGGGAATCAGAGGTGGTGAATCAGAGATGGGGAATCACAGGCGGGGAATCAGAGGCAGGGAATAGAACGCGGGGAATCAGAGGCTGGGAATCAGAGCTGGGGAATCAGAGGCGGGGAATCATAGTTGGGAATCAGAGGCGGGGAATCAGGGGCGGGGAAACAGAGGCGGGGAATCAGATATGGGGAATCGAATGCGGGGAATCAGAGGCGGGGAATCAGAGCTGGGGAATCAGAGGCGGGGAATCAGAGTTGGGGCATCAGAGGTGGGGAATTAGATATGGGGAAACAGAGGCGGGGAATCAGAGGCGAGGAAACAGAGGCGGGGAATCAGATATGGGGAATCAGAGGTGGGGAATCAGAGGCAGGTAATCAGATGTGCGGAATCAGAGATGGGGAATCAGAGGCAGGGAATCAGAATCAGAAGCGGGGAGTCAGAGGCCGGGAATCAGAGGCCTGGAATCAGATGCTGGGAATAAGAGGCCGGGAATCAGAGGTGGGGAATCAGAGTCCGGGAGTCAGAGATGGGGATTCAGAGGCGGGGAATGAGATATGGAGAATCAGAGGCGGGGAATCAGAGGCGGGGAAACAGAGGTGGGGAATCAGATATGGGGAATCAGAGGTGGCGAATCAAAGGCGGTGAATCAGAGATGGGGAATCAGAGGCGGGGAATCAGAGGCAGGGAATCAAACACGGGGAATCAGAGGCGGGGAATCAGAGCTGGGGGAATCAGAGGCTGGGAATCAAAGTTGTGGAATCAGAGGCAGGGAATCAGATATGGGGAAACAGGGGCGGGGAATCAGAGGCGGGGAAACAGAGGCGGGGAATCAAACACGGGGAATCAGAGGTGGGGAATCAGAGGTTGGGAATCAGAGGCAGGGAATCAGAGGCGGGGAATCAGAGGCGGGGAATCAGAGGCAGGGAATCAGATGTGCGGAATCGGAGATGGGGAATCAGAGGCAGGGAATCAGAGGCGGGGAATCAGAGGCGGGGAATCAGAGGCCGGGAATCAGATATGGGGAAACAGAGGCGGGGAATCAGAGGCGGGGAAACAGAGGCTGGGAATCAGATATGGGGAATCAGAGGTGGGGAATCAGAGGTTGGGAATCAGAGGCAGGGAATCAGAGGCTTGGAATCAGATGCAGGGAATCAGATGCGGGGAATCAGAGGCGGGGAATCAGAGCTGGGGAATCAGAGGTGGGGAATCAGAGTTGGGGAATCAGAGGCGGGGACTTAGATATTGGGAAACAGAGGCGTGGAATCAGAGGCGGGGACACAGATGCGGGGAATCAGATATGGGGAATCAGAGATGGGGAATCAGAGGCAGGGAATCAGATGTGCGGAATCAGAGATGGGGAATCAAAGGCAGGGAATCAGAATCAGAAGCAGGGAATCAGAGGCCGGGAATCAGAGGCTGGGAATCAAACACGGGGAATCAGAGGCGGGGAATCAGAGCTGGGGAATCAGAGGCGGGGAATCAGAGTTGGGGAATCGGAGGCGGGGAAGCAGAGGCAGGGAATCAGACGCGGGGATTCAGAGGCGGGGAATCATAGTTGGGAATCAGAGGCGGATAATCAGATATGGGGAAACAGAGGCAGGGAATCAGGGGCGGGGAAACAGAGGCGGGGAATCAGATATGGGGAATCGGATGCGGGGAATCAGAGCTGTGGAATCAGAGGTGGGGAATCAGAGGTGGTGAATCAGAGATGGGGAATCACAGGCGGGGATTCAGAGGCAGGGAATAGAATGCGGGGAATCAGAGGCAGGGAATCAGAGTTGGGGCATCAGAGGTTGGGAATTAGATATGGGGAAACAGAGGCGGGGAATCAGAGGCGGGGAAACAGAGGCGGGAAATCAGATATGGGGATTCAGAGGTGGGGAATCAGAGGCAGGGAATCAGAATCAGAAGCGGGGAATCAGAGGCCGGGAATCAGAGGCCGGGAATCAGATGCTGGGAATAAGAGGCCGGGAATCAGAGGTGGGGAATCAGAGTCCGGGAATCAGAGATGGGGATTCAGAGGCGGAAAATGAGATATGGAGAATCAGAGGCGGGGAATCAGAGGCGGGGAAACAGAGGTGGGGAATCAGATATGTGGAATCAGAGGTGGCGAATCAAAGGCGGTGAATCAGAGATGGGGAATCAGAGGCGGGGAATCAGAGGCAGGGAATCAAACACGGGAAATCAGGGGCGGGGAATCAGAGCTGGGGAATCAGAGGCGGGGAATCAGAGTTAGGGAATCAGAGGCAGGGAATCAGATATGGGGAAACAAGGTCAGGGAATCAGAGGCGGGGAAACAGAGGCGGGGAATCAGATATGGGGAATCAGAGGTGTGGAATAAGAGGTTGGGAATCAGAGGCAGCGAATCAGAGGCGGCGAAACAGAGGCGGGGAATCAGATATGGGGAATCAGAGGTGGCGAATCAAAGGCGGTGAAACAGAGATGGGGAATCAGGGCAGGGAATCAGAGGCAGGGAATCAAACACGGGGAATCAGAGCTGGGGAATCAGAGGCGGGGAATTAGAGTTGGGGAATCAGAGGAGGGGAATCAGAGGCGGGGAAACAGAGGCGGGGAATCAGATATGGGGAATCAGAGGTGGGGTATCAGAGGTTCGGAATCAGAGGCAGTGAATCAGAGGTGGGGAATTAGAGGCAGGGAATCAGATGTGCGGAATCGGAGATGGGGAATCAGAGGTAGGGAATCAGAGGTGGGGAAACAGAGGCGGGGAATAAGAGGCCGGGAATCAGATATGGGGAAACAGAGGTGGGGAATCAGAGGCGGGGAAACAGAGGCGGGGAATCAGATATGGAGAATCAGAGGTGGGGAATCAGAGGTTGGGAATCAGAGGCAGGGAATCAGAGGCTTGGAATCAGATGCAGGGAATCAGATGCGGGGAATCAGAGGCGGGGAATCAGAGCTGGGGAATCAGAGGTGGGGAATCAGAGTTGGGGAATCAGAGGAGGGGACTTAGATATTGGGAAACAGAGGCGGGGAATCAGAGGCGGGGAAAGAGAGGCGGGGAGTCAGATATGGGGAATCAGAGGTTGGGAATCAGAGGCAGGGAATCAGATGTGCGGAATCAGAGATGGGGAATCAGAGGCAGGGAATCAGAATCAGAAGCAGGGAATCAGAGGCCGGGAATCAGAGACCGGAATCAGATGCCGGGAATAAGAGGCCCTGAATCAGAGGTGGGGATTCAGAGTCGGGGAATCAGAGATGGGGATTCAGAGGCGGGGAATGAGATATGGGGAATCAGAGGCGGGGAATCAGAGGCGGGGAAACAGATGCGGGGAATCAGATATGGGGAATCAGAGGTGGCGAATCAAAGGTGGTGAATCAGAGATGGGGAATCAGAGGCCGGGAATCAGAGGCAGGGAATCAAACACGGGGAATCAGAGGCGGGGAATCAGAGCTAGGGAATCAGAGGCGGGGAATCAGAGTTGGGGAATCAGAGGCGGGGAAGCAGAGGCAGGGAATCAGACGCGGGGATTCAGAGGCGGGGAATCATAGTTGGGAATCAGAGGCGGATAATCAGATATGGGGAAACATAGGCGGGGAATCAGGGCTGTGGAATCAGAGGCGGGGAATCAGAGTTGGGGCATCAGAGGTGAGGAATTAGATATGGGGAAACAGAGGCGGGGAATCAGAGGCGGGGAATCAGATATGGGGAATCGGATGCGGGGAATCAGAGGCGGGGAATCAGAGCTGTGGAATCAGAGGCGGGGAATCAGAGTTGGGGCATCAGAGGTGAGGAATTAGATATGGGGAAACAGAGGCGGGGAATCAGAGGCGGGGAAACAGAGGTGGGGAATCAGATATGGGGAATCAGAGGTGGCGAATCAAAGGCGGTGAATCAGAGATGGGGAATCAGAGGCGGGGAATCAGAGGCAGGGAATCAGAGTTGGGGCATCAGAGGTTGGGAATTAGATATGGGGAAACAGAGGCGGGGAATCAGAGGCGGGGAAACAGAGGTGGGATATCAGATATGGGGAATCAGAGGTGGGGAATCAGAGGCAGGGAATCAGATGTGCGGAATCAGAGATGGGGAATCAGAGGCAGGGAATCAGAATCAGAAGCGGGGAATCAGAGGCGGGGAAACAGAGGCGGGATATCAGATATGCGGAATCAGAGGTGGGGAATCAGAGGCAGGGAATCAGATGTGCGGAATCAGAGATGGGGAATCAAAGGCAGGGAATCAGAATCAGAGGCGGGGAATCAGAGGCGGGGAAACAGAGGTGGGGAATCAGATATGTGGAATCAGAGGTGGCGAATCAAAGGCGGTGAATCAGAGATGGGGAATCAGAGGCCGGGAATCAGAGGCAGGGAATCAAATACGGGAAATCAGAGGCGGGGAATCAGAGCTGGGGAATCAGAGGCGGGGAATCAGAGTTGGGGAATCAGAGGCAGGGAATCAGATATGGGGAAACTGGGGCAGGGAATCAGAGGCGGGGAAACAGAGGCGGGGAATCAGATATGGGGAATCAGAGGTGGCGAATCAAAGGCGGTGAAAAAGAGATGGGGAATCAGGGCAGGGAATCAGAGGCAGGGAATCAAACACGGGGAATCAGAGCTGGGGAATCAGAGGCGGGGAATTAGAGTTGGGGAATCAGAGGAGGGGAATCAGAGGCGGGGAAACAGAGGCGGGGAATCAGATATCGTGAATCAGAGGTGGGGAATCAGAGGTTGGGAATCAGAGGCAGGGAATCAGAGGCGGGGAATCAGAGGCGGGGAATCAGAGGCAGGGAATCAGATGTGCGGAATCGGAGATGGGGAATCAGAGGCAGGGAATCAGAGGTGGGGAATCAGAGGCGGGGAATCAGAGGCCGGGAATCAGATATGGGGAAACAGAGGTGGGGAATCAGAGGCGGGGAAACAGAGGCGGGGATTCAGATATGGGGAATCAGAGGTGGTGAATCAGAGGTTGGGAATCAGAGGCAGGGAATCAGAGGCTTGGAATCAGATGCAGGGTATCAGATGCGGGGAATCAGGGGCGGGGAATCAGAGCTGGGGAAACAGAGGTGGGGAATCAGAGTTGGGTAATCAGAGGTGGGGACTTAGATATTGGGAAACAGAGGCGGGGAATCAGAGGCGGGGAAACAGAGGCGGGGAGTCAGATATGGGGAATCAGAGGTGGGGAATCAGAGGCAGGGAATCAGATGTGCGGAATCAGAGATGGGGAATCAGAGGCAGGGAATCAGAATCAGAAGCAGGGAATCAGAGGCCGGGAATCAGAGGCCTGAATCAGATGCCGGGAATAAGAGGCCGGGAATCAGAGGTGGGGAATCAGAGTCCGGGAATCAGAGGCGGGGAAACAGAGGCGGGGAATCAGATATGGGGAATCAGAGGTGGCGAATCAAAGGCGGTGAATCAGAGATGGGGAATCAGAGGCCGGGAATCAGAGGCAGGGAATCAAACACGGGGAATCAGAGGAGGGGAATCAGAGCTGGGGAATCAGAGGCGGGGAATCAGAGCTGGGGAATCAGAGGCGGGGAATCAGAATTGGGGAATCAGAGATGGGGAATCAGAAATGGGGAATCAGAGGCGGGGAATCAGAGGCGGGGAAACAGAGGTGGTGAATCAGAGATGTGGAATCAGAGGCGGGGAATCAGAGGCAGGGAATCAGACGCGGGGAATCAGAGGCGGGGAATCATAGCTGGCGAATCAGAGGCGGGGAATGAGATATGGGGAATCAGAGGCGGGGAATCAGAGGCGGGGAAACATTGGCGAGGAATCAGATAAGGGGAATCAGAGGTGGCGAATCAAAGGCGGTGAATCAGAGATGGGGAATCAGAGGCGGGGAATCAGAGGCAGGGGATCAAACACGGGGAATCAGAGGCGGGGAATCAGATATGGGGAAACAGGGGCGGGGAATCAGAGGCGGGGAAACAGAGGCGGGGAATCAAACACGGGGAATCAGAGGTGGGGAATCAGAGTCGGGGAATCAGAGGCAGGGAATCGGATGTGCGGAATCAGACATGGGGAATCAGAGGTGGGGAATCAGAGGCAGGTTATCGGACACGGGGATTCAGAGGCTGGGAATCAGACGGGGGGAATCAAAGGCGGGGAATGAAGCTGGGGATTCAGAGGCAGGGAATCAGAGTTGGGGATTCAGAGGCGGGGAATCAGATATGGGGAAACAGAGGCGGGGAATCAGAGGCGGGCAAACAGAGGCGGGGAATTAGATATGGGGAATCAGTGGTGGGGAATCAGAGGTGGTGAATCAGAGATGGGGAATCACAGGCGGGGAATCAGAGGCAGGGAATAGAACGCGGGGAATCAGAGGCTGGGAATCAGAGCTGGGGAATCAGAGGCGGGGAATCATAGTTGGGAATCAGAGGCGGGGAATCAGGGGCGGGGAAACAGAGGCGGGGAATCAGATATGGGGAATCGAATGCGGGGAATCAGAGGCGGGGTATCAGAGCTGGGGAATCAGAGGCGGGGAATCAGAGTTGGGGCATCAGAGGTGGGGAATTAGATATGGGGAAACAGAGGCGGGGAATCAGAGGCGAGGAAACAG
The DNA here is from genome assembly GCF_036971445.1 of Narcine bancroftii. NCBI lineage: Eukaryota > Metazoa > Chordata > Chondrichthyes > Torpediniformes > Narcinidae > Narcine > Narcine bancroftii. The sequence goes on along the minus strand of NW_027211895.1, from coordinate 2,734,508 downwards.
AGGCGGGGAATCAGATATGGGGAATCAGAGGTGGGGAATCAGAGGCAGGTAATCAGATGTGCGGAATCAGAGATGGGGAATCAAAGGCAGGGAATCAGAATCAGAAGCGGGGAGTCAGAGGCCGGGAATCAGAGGCCTGGAATCAGATGCTGGGAATAAGAGGCCGGGAATCAGAGGTGGGGAATCAGAGTCCGGGAGTCAGAGATGGGGATTCAGAGGCGGGGAATGAGATATGGAGAATCAGAGGCGGGGAATCAGAGGCGGGGAAACAGAGGTGGGGAATCAGATATGGGGAATCAGAGGTGGCGAATCAAAGGCGGTGAATCAGAGATGGGGAATCAGAGGCGGGGAATCAGAGGCAGGGAATCAAACACGGGGAATCAGAGGCGGGGAATCAGAGCTGGGGGAATCAGAGGCTGGGAATCAAAGTTGTGGAATCAGAGGCAGGGAATCAGATATGGGGAAACAGGGGCGGGGAATCAGAGGCGGGGAAACAGAGGCGGGGAATCAAACACGGGGAATCAGAGGTGGGGAATCAGAGGTTGGGAATCAGAGGCAGGGAATCAGAGGCGGGGAATCAGAGGCGGGGAATCAGAGGCAGGGAATCAGATGTGCGGAATCGGAGATGGGGAATCAGAGGCAGGGAATCAGAGGCGGGGAATCAGAGGCGGGGAATCAGAGGCCGGGAATCAGATATGGGGAAACAGAGGCGGGGAATCAGAGGCGGGGAAACAGATGCTGGGAATCAGATATGGGGAATCAGAGGTGGGGAATCAGAGGTTGGGAATCAGAGGCAGGGAATCAGAGGCTTGGAATCAGATGCAGGGAATCAGATGCGGGGAATCAGAGGCGGGGAATCTGAGCTGGGGAATCAGAGGTGGGGAATCAGAGTTGGGGAATCAGAGGCGGGGACTTAGATATTGGGAAACAGAGGCGTGGAATCAGAGGCGGGGAAAGAGATGCGGGGAATCAGATATGGGGAATCAGAGATGGGGAATCAGAGGCAGGGAATCAGATGTGCGGAATCAGAGATGGGGAATCAAAGGCAGGGAATCAGAATCAGAAGCAGGGAATCAGAGGCCGGGAATCAGAGGCTGGGAATCAAACACTGGGAATCAGAGGCGGGGAATCAGAGCTGGGGAATCAGAGGCGGGGAATCAGAGTTGGGGAATCAGAGGCGGGGAAGCAGAGGCAGGGAATCTGACGCGGGGATTCAGAGGCGGGGAATCATAGTTGGGAATCAGAGGCGGATAATCAGATATGGGGAAACAGATGCGGGGTATCAGGGGCGGGGAAACAGAGGCGGGGAATCAGATATGGGGAATCGGATGCGGGGAATCAGAGCTGTGGAATCAGAGGTGGGGAATCAGAGGTGGTGAATCAGAGATGGGGAATCACAGGCGGGGATTCAGAGGCAGGGAATAGAACGCGGGGAATCAGAGGCAGGGAATCAGAGTTGGGGCATCAGAGGTTGGGAATTAGATATGGGGAAACAGAGGCGGGGAATCAGAGGCAGGGAAACAGAGGTGGGAAATCAGATATGGGGAATCAGAGGTGGGGAATCCGAGGCAGGGAATCAGATGTGCGGAATCAGAGATGGGGAATCAGAGGCAGCGAATCAGAATCAGAAGCGGGGAATCAGAGGCCGGGAATCAGAGGCCGGGAATCAGATGCTGGGAATAAGAGGCCGGGAATCAGAGGTGGGGAATCAGAGTCCGGGAATCAGAGATGGGGATTCAGAGGCGGGGAATCAGAGGCAGGGAATCAAACACGGGAAATCAGGGGCGGGGAATCAGAGCTGGGGAATCAGAGGCGGGGAATCAGAGCTAGGGAATCAGAGGCAGGGAATCAGATATGGGGAAACAAGGGCAGGGAATCAGAGGCGGGGAAACAGAGGCGGGGAATCAGATATGGGGAATCAGAGGTGTGGAATAAGAGGTTGGGAATCAGAGGCAGCGAATCAGAGGCGGCGAAACAGAGGCGGGGAATCAGATATGGGGAATCAGAGGTGGCGAATCAAAGGCGGTGAAACAGAGATGGGGAATCAGGGCAGGGAATCAGAGGCAGGGAATCAAACACGGGGAATCAGAGCTGGGGAATCAGAGGCGGGGAATTAGAGGCGGGGAAACAGTGGCGAGGAATCAGATAAGGGGAATCAGAGGTGGCGAATCAAAGGCGGTGAATCAGAGATGGGGAATCAGAGGCGGGGAATCAGAGGCAGGGGATCAAACACGGGGAATCAGAGGCGGGGAATCATAGCTGGGGAATCAGAGGCGGGGAATCAGAGTTGGGGAATCAGAGGTGGGGAATCAGAGCTGGGGAATCAGAGGTGGGGAATCAGAGTCGGGGAATCAGAGGTGGGGAATCAGAGTCGGGGAATCAGAGGCAGGGAATCGGATGTGCGGAATCAGACATGGGGAATCAGAGGTGGGGAATCAGAGGCAGGTTATCGGACACGGGGATTCAGAGGCTGGGAATCAGACGGGGGGAATCAAAGGCGGGGAATGAAGCTGGGGATTCAGAGGCAGGGAATCAGAGTTGGGGATTCAGAGGCGGGGAATCAGATATGGGGAAACAGAGGCGGGGAATCAGAGGCGGGCAAACAGAGGCGGGGAATTAGATATGGGGAATCAGTGGTGGGGAATCAGAGGTGGTGAATCAGAGATGGGGAATCACAGGCGGGGAATCAGAGGCAGGGAATAGAACGCGGGGAATCAGAGGCTGGGAATCAGAGCTGGGGAATCAGAGGCGGGGAATCATAGTTGGGAATCAGAGGCGGGGAATCAGGGGCGGGGAAACAGAGGCGGGGAATCAGATATGGGGAATCGAATGCGGGGAATCAGAGGCGGGGAATCAGAGCTGGGGAATCAGAGGCGGGGAATCAGAGTTGGGGCATCAGAGGTGGGGAATTAGATATGGGGAAACAGAGGCGGGGAATCAGAGGCGAGGAAACAGAGGCGGGGAATCAGATATGGGGAATCAGAGGTGGGGAATCAGAGGCAGGTAATCAGATGTGCGGAATCAGAGATGGGGAATCAGAGGCAGGGAATCAGAATCAGAAGCGGGGAGTCAGAGGCCGGGAATCAGAGGCCTGGAATCAGATGCTGGGAATAAGAGGCCGGGAATCAGAGGTGGGGAATCAGAGTCCGGGAGTCAGAGATGGGGATTCAGAGGCGGGGAATGAGATATGGAGAATCAGAGGCGGGGAATCAGAGGCGGGGAAACAGAGGTGGGGAATCAGATATGGGGAATCAGAGGTGGCGAATCAAAGGCGGTGAATCAGAGATGGGGAATCAGAGGCGGGGAATCAGAGGCAGGGAATCAAACACGGGGAATCAGAGGCGGGGAATCAGAGCTGGGGGAATCAGAGGCTGGGAATCAAAGTTGTGGAATCAGAGGCAGGGAATCAGATATGGGGAAACAGGGGCGGGGAATCAGAGGCGGGGAAACAGAGGCGGGGAATCAAACACGGGGAATCAGAGGTGGGGAATCAGAGGTTGGGAATCAGAGGCAGGGAATCAGAGGCGGGGAATCAGAGGCGGGGAATCAGAGGCAGGGAATCAGATGTGCGGAATCGGAGATGGGGAATCAGAGGCAGGGAATCAGAGGCGGGGAATCAGAGGCGGGGAATCAGAGGCCGGGAATCAGATATGGGGAAACAGAGGCGGGGAATCAGAGGCGGGGAAACAGAGGCTGGGAATCAGATATGGGGAATCAGAGGTGGGGAATCAGAGGTTGGGAATCAGAGGCAGGGAATCAGAGGCTTGGAATCAGATGCAGGGAATCAGATGCGGGGAATCAGAGGCGGGGAATCAGAGCTGGGGAATCAGAGGTGGGGAATCAGAGTTGGGGAATCAGAGGCGGGGACTTAGATATTGGGAAACAGAGGCGTGGAATCAGAGGCGGGGAAACAGATGCGGGGAATCAGATATGGGGAATCAGAGATGGGGAATCAGAGGCAGGGAATCAGATGTGCGGAATCAGAGATGGGGAATCAAAGGCAGGGAATCAGAATCAGAAGCAGGGAATCAGAGGCCGGGAATCAGAGGCTGGGAATCAAACACGGGGAATCAGAGGCGGGGAATCAGAGCTGGGGAATCAGAGGCGGGGAATCAGAGTTGGGGAATCAGAGGCGGGGAAGCAGAGGCAGGGAATCAGACGCGGGGATTCAGAGGCGGGGAATCATAGTTGGGAATCAGAGGCGGATAATCAGATATGGGGAAACAGAGGCAGGGAATCAGGGGCGGGGAAACAGAGGCGGGGAATGAGATATGGGGAATCGGATGCGGGGAATCAGAGCTGTGGAATCAGAGGTGGGGAATCAGAGGTGGTGAATCAGAGATGGGGAATCACAGGCGGGGATTCAGAGGCAGGGAATAGAATGCGGGGAATCAGAGGCAGGGAATCAGAGTTGGGGCATCAGAGGTTGGGAATTAGATATGGGGAAACAGAGGCGGGGAATCAGAGGCGGGGAAACAGAGGCGGGAAATCAGATATGGGGATTCAGAGGTGGGGAATCAGAGGCAGGGAATCAGAATCAGAAGCGGGGAATCAGAGGCCGGGAATCAGAGGCCGGGAATCAGATGCTGGGAATAAGAGGCCAGGAATCAGAGGTGGGGAATCAGAGTCCGGGAATCAGAGATGGGGATTCAGAGGCGGAAAATGAGATATGGAGAATCAGAGGCGGGGAATCAGAGGCGGGGAAACAGAGGTGGGGAATCAGATATGTGGAATCAGAGGTGGCGAATCAAAGGCGGTGAATCAGAGATGGGGAATCAGAGGCGGGGAATCAGAGGCAGGGAATCAAACACGGGAAATCAGGGGCGGGGAATCAGAGCTGGGGAATCAGAGGCGGGGAATCAGAGTTAGGGAATCAGAGGCAGGGAATCAGATATGGGGAAACAAGGGCAGGGAATCAGAGGCGGGGAAACAGAGGCGGGGAATCAGATATGGGGAATCAGAGGTGTGGAATAAGAGGTTGGGAATCAGAGGCAGCGAATCAGAGGCGGCGAAACAGAGGCGGGGAATCAGATATGGGGAATCAGAGGTGGCGAATCAAAGGCGGTGAAACAGAGATGGGGAATCAGGGCAGGGAATCAGAGGCAGGGAATCAAACACGGGGAATCAGAGCTGGGGAATCAGAGGCGGGGAATTAGAGTTGGGGAATCAGAGGAGGGGAATCAGAGGCGGGGAAACAGAGGCGGGGAATCAGATATGGGGAATCAGAGGTGGGGTATCAGAGGTTCGGAATCAGAGGCAGGGAATCAGAGGTGGGGAATCAGAGGCAGGGAATCAGATGTGCGGAATCGGAGATGGGGAATCAGAGGTAGGGAATCAGAGGTGGGGAAACAGAGGCGGGGAATAAGAGGCCGGGAATCAGATATGGGGAAACAGAGGTGGGGAATCAGAGGCGGGGAAACAGAGGCGGGGAATCAGATATGGAGAATCAGAGGTGGGGAATCAGAGGTTGGGAATCAGAGGCAGGGAATCAGAGGCTTGGAATCAGATGCAGGGAATCAGATGCGGGGAATCAGAGGCGGGGAATCAGAGCTGGGGAATCAGAGGTGGGGAATCAGAGTTGGGGAATCAGAGGAGGGGACTTAGATATTGGGAAACAGAGGCGGGGAATCAGAGGCGGGGAAAGAGAGGCGGGGAGTCAGATATGGGGAATCAGAGGTGGGGAATCAGAGGCAGGGAATCAGATGTGCGGAATCAGAGATGGGGAATCAGAGGCAGGGAATCAGAATCAGAAGCAGGGAATCAGAGGCCGGGAATCAGAGACCGGAATCAGATGCCGGGAATAAGAGGCCCTGAATCAGAGGTGGGGATTCAGAGTCGGGGAATCAGAGATGGGGATTCAGAGGCGGGGAATGAGATATGGGGAATCAGAGGCGGGGAATCAGAGGCGGGGAAACAGATGCGGGGAATCAGATATGGGGAATCAGAGGTGGCGAATCAAAGGTGGTGAATCAGAGATGGGGAATCAGAGGCCGGGAATCAGAGGCAGGGAATCAAACACGGGGAATCAGAGGCGGGGAATCAGAGCTAGGAAATCAGAGGCGGGGAATCAGAGTTGGGGAATCAGAGGCGGGGAAGCAGAGGCAGGGAATCAGACGCGGGGATTCAGAGGCGGGGAATCATAGTTGGGAATCAGAGGCGGATAATCAGATTTGGGGAAACATAGGCGGGGAATCAGGGGCGGGGAAACAGAGGCGGGGAATCAGATATGGGGAATCGGATGCGGGGAATCAGAGGCGGGGAATCAGAGCTGTGGAATCAGAGGCGGGGAATCAGAGTTGGGGCATCAGAGGTGAGGAATTAGATATGGGGAAACAGAGGCGGGGAATCAGAGGCGTGGAAACAGAGGCGGGGAATCAGATTTGGGGAATCAGACGTGGGGAATCAGAGGCAGGGAATCAGAATCAGAGGCCGGGAATCAGAGGCCTGGAATCAGATGCTGGGAATAAGAGGCCGGGAATCAGAGGTGGGGAATCAGAGTCCGGGAATCAGAGATGGGGAGTCAGAGGCGGGGAATGAGATATGGAGAATCAGAGGCGGGGAATCAGAGGCGGGGAAACAGAGGTGGGGAATCAGATATGGGGAATCAGAGGTGGCGAATCAAAGGCGGTGAATCAGAGATGGGGAATCAGAGGCGGGGAATCAGAGGCAGGGAATCAAACACGGGGAATCAGAGGCGGGGAATCAGAGCTGGGGAATCAGAGGCTGGGAATCAAAGTTGGGGAATCAGAGTCAGGGAATCAGATATGGGGAAACAGGGGCGGGGAATCAGAGGCGGGGAAACAGAGGCGGGGAATCAGATATGGGGCATCAGAGGCGGGGAATTAGAGTTGGGGAATCAGAGGCGGGGAATCAGTGGTGGGGAGACAGAGGCGGGGAATCAAACACGGGGAATCAGAGGTGGGGAATCAGAGGTTGGAAATCAGAGGCAGGGAATCAGCGGCGGGGAATCAGAGGCGGGGAATCAGAGGCAGGGAATCAGATGTGCGGAATCGGTGATGGGGAATCAGAGGCAGGGAATCAGAGGCGGGGAATCAGAGGCCGGGAATCAGATATGGGGAAACAGAGGCGGGGAATCAGAGGCGGGGAAACAGAGGCTGGGAATCAGATATGGGGAATCAGAGGTGGGGAATCAGAGGTTGGGAATCAGAGGCAGGGGATCAGAGGCTTGGAATCAGATGCAGGGAATCAGATGCGGGGAATCAGAGGTGGGGAATCAGAGCTGGGGAATCAGAGTCTGGGAATCAAAGTTGGGGAATCAGAGGCAGGGAATCAGATATGGGGAAACAGGGGCGGGGAATCAGAGGCGGGGAAACAGAGGCGGGGAATCACATATGGGGAATCAGAGGCGGGGAATTAGAGTTGGGGAATCAGAGGCGGGGAATCAGAGGCGGGGAAACAGAGGCGGGGAATCAAACACGGGGAATCAGAGGTGGGGAATCAGAGGTTGGGAATCAGAGGCAGGGAATCAGAGGCGGGGAATCAGAGGCGGGGAATGAGAGGCAGGGAATCAGATGTGCGGAATCGGAGATGGGGAATCAGAGGCAGGGAATCAGAGGCGGGGAATCAGAGGCCGGGAATCAGAGGCCGGGAATCAGATATGGGGAAACAGAAGCGGGGAATCAGAGGCGGGGAAACAGAGGCTGGGAATCAGGTATGGGGAATCAGATATGGGGAATCAGAGATGGGGAATCAGAGGCAGGGAATCAGATGTGCGGAATCAGAGATGGGGAATCAAAGGCAGGGAATCAGAATCAGAAGCAGGGAATCAGAGGCCGGGAATCAGAGGCTGGTAATCAAACACGGGGAATCAGAGGCGGGGAATCAGAGCTGGGGAATCAGAGGCGGGGAATCAGAGTTGGGGAATCAGAGGCGGGGAAGCAGAGGCAGGGAATCAGACGCGGGGATTCAGAGGCGGGGAATCATAGTTGGGAATCAGAGGCGGATAATCAGATATGGGGAAACAGAGGCAGGGAATCAGGGGCGGGGAAACAGAGGCGGGGAATCAGATATGGGGAATCGGATGCGGGGAATCAGAGCTGTGGAATCAGAGGTGGGGAATCAGAGGTGGTGAATCAGAGATGGGGAATCACAGGCGGGGATTCAGAGGCAGGGAATAGAATGCGGGGAATCAGAGGCAGGGAATCAGAGTTGGGGCATCAGAGGTTGGGAATTAGATATGGGGAAACAGAGGCGGGGAATCAGAGGCGGGGAAACAGAGGCGGGAAATCAGATATGGGGATTCAGAGGTGGGGAATCAGAGGCAGGGAATCAGAATCAGAAGCGGGGAATCAGAGGCCGGGAATCAGAGGCCGGGAATCAGATGCTGGGAATAAGAGGCCGGGAATCAGAGGTGGGGAATCAGAGTCGGGGAATCAGAGGCAGGGAATCGGATGTGCGGAATCAGACATGGGGAATCAGAGGTGGGGAATCAGAGGCAGGTTATCGGACACGGGGATTCAGAGGCTGGGAATCAGACGGGGGGAATCAAAGGCGGGGAATGAAGCTGGGGATTCAGAGGCAGGGAATCAGAGTTGGGGATTCAGAGGCGGGGAATCAGATATGGGGAAACAGAGGCGGGGAATCAGAGGCGGGCAAACAGAGGCGGGGAATTAGATATGGGGAATCAGTGGTGGGGAATCAGAGGTGGTGAATCAGAGATGGGGAATCACAGGCGGGGAATCAGAGGCAGGGAATAGAACGCGGGGAATCAGAGGCTGGGAATCAGAGCTGGGGAATCAGAGGCGGGGAATCATAGTTGGGAATCAGAGGCGGGGAATCAGGGGCGGGGAAACAGAGGCGGGGAATCAGATATGGGGAATCGAATGCGGGGAATCAGAGGCGGGGTATCAGAGCTGGGGAATCAGAGGCGGGGAATCAGAGTTGGGGCATCAGAGGTGGGGAATTAGATATGGGGAAACAGAGGCGGGGAATCAGAGGCGAGGAAACAGAGGCGGGGAATCAGATATGGGGAATCAGAGGTGGGGAATCAGAGGCAGGTAATCAGATGTGCGGAATCAGAGATGGGGAATCAAAGGCAGGGAATCAGAATCAGAAGCGGGGAGTCAGAGGCCGGGAATCAGAGGCCTGGAATCAGATGCTGGGAATAAGAGGCCGGGAATCAGAGGTGGGGAATCAGAGTCCGGGAGTCAGAGATGGGGATTCAGAGGCGGGGAATGAGATATGGAGAATCAGAGGCGGGGAATCAGAGGCGGGGAAACAGAGGTGGGGAATCAGATATGGGGAATCAGAGGTGGCGAATCAAAGGCGGTGAATCAGAGATGGGGAATCAGAGGCGGGGAATCAGAGGCAGGGAATCAAACACGGGGAATCAGAGGCGGGGAATCAGAGCTGGGGGAATCAGAGGCTGGGAATCAAAGTTGTGGAATCAGAGGCAGGGAATCAGATATGGGGAAACAGGGGCGGGGAATCAGAGGCGGGGAAACAGAGGCGGGGAATCAAACACGGGGAATCAGAGGTGGGGAATCAGAGGTTGGGAATCAGAGGCAGGGAATCAGAGGCGGGGAATCAGAGGCGGGGAATCAGAGGCAGGGAATCAGATGTGCGGAATCGGAGATGGGGAATCAGAGGCAGGGAATCAGAGGCGGGGAATCAGAGGCGGGGAATCAGAGGCCGGGAATCAGATATGGGGAAACAGAGGCGGGGAATCAGAGGCGGGGAAACAGATGCTGGGAATCAGATATGGGGAATCAGAGGTGGGGAATCAGAGGTTGGGAATCAGAGGCAGGGAATCAGAGGCTTGGAATCAGATGCAGGGAATCAGATGCGGGGAATCAGAGGCGGGGAATCTGAGCTGGGGAATCAGAGGTGGGGAATCAGAGTTGGGGAATCAGAGGCGGGGACTTAGATATTGGGAAACAGAGGCGTGGAATCAGAGGCGGGGAAAGAGATGCGGGGAATCAGATATGGGGAATCAGAGATGGGGAATCAGAGGCAGGGAATCAGATGTGCGGAATCAGAGATGGGGAATCAAAGGCAGGGAATCAGAATCAGAAGCAGGGAATCAGAGGCCGGGAATCAGAGGCTGGGAATCAAACACGGGGAATCAGAGGCGGGGAATCAGAGCTGGGGAATCAGAGGCGGGGAATCAGAGTTGGGGAATCAGAGGCGGGGAAGCAGAGGCAGGGAATCTGACGCGGGGATTCAGAGGCGGGGAATCATAGTTGGGAATCAGAGGCGGATAATCAGATATGGGGAAACAGATGCGGGGTATCAGGGGCGGGGAAACAGAGGCGGGGAATCAGATATGGGGAATCGGATGCGGGGAATCAGAGCTGTGGAATCAGAGGTGGGGAATCAGAGGTGGTGAATCAGAGATGGGGAATCACAGGCGGGGATTCAGAGGCAGGGAATAGAACGCGGGGAATCAGAGGCAGGGAATCAGAGTTGGGGCATCAGAGGTTGGGAATTAGATATGGGGAAACAGAGGCGGGGAATCAGAGGCAGGGAAACAGAGGTGGGAAATCAGATATGGGGAATCAGAGGTGGGGAATCCGAGGCAGGGAATCAGATGTGCGGAATCAGAGATGGGGAATCAGAGGCAGCGAATCAGAATCAGAAGCGGGGAATCAGAGGCCGGGAATCAGAGGCCGGGAATCAGATGCTGGGAATAAGAGGCCGGGAATCAGAGGTGGGGAATCAGAGTCCGGGAATCAGAGATGGGGATTCAGAGGCGGGGAATCAGAGGCAGGGAATCAAACACGGGAAATCAGGGGCGGGGAATCAGAGCTGGGGAATCAGAGGCGGGGAATCAGAGCTAGGGAATCAGAGGCAGGGAATCAGATATGGGGAAACAAGGGCAGGGAATCAGAGGCGGGGAAACAGAGGCGGGGAATCAGATATGGGGAATCAGAGGTGTGGAATAAGAGGTTGGGAATCAGAGGCAGCGAATCAGAGGCGGCGAAACAGAGGCGGGGAATCAGATATGGGGAATCAGAGGTGGCGAATCAAAGGCGGTGAAACAGAGATGGGGAATCAGGGCAGGGAATCAGAGGCAGGGAATCAAACACGGGGAATCAGAGCTGGGGAATCAGAGGCGGGGAATTAGAGGCGGGGAAACAGTGGCGAGGAATCAGATAAGGGGAATCAGAGGTGGCGAATCAAAGGCGGTGAATCAGAGATGGGGAATCAGAGGCGGGGAATCAGAGGCAGGGGATCAAACACGGGGAATCAGAGGCGGGGAATCATAGCTGGGGAATCAGAGGCGGGGAATCAGAGTTGGGGAATCAGAGGTGGGGAATCAGAGCTGGGGAATCAGAGGTGGGGAATCAGAGTCGGGGAATCAGAGGTGGGGAATCAGAGTCGGGGAATCAGAGGCAGGGAATCGGATGTGCGGAATCAGACATGGGGAATCAGAGGTGGGGAATCAGAGGCAGGTTATCGGACACGGGGATTCAGAGGCTGGGAATCAGACGGGGGGAATCAAAGGCGGGGAATGAAGCTGGGGATTCAGAGGCAGGGAATCAGAGTTGGGGATTCAGAGGCGGGGAATCAGATATGGGGAAACAGAGGCGGGGAATCAGAGGCGGGCAAACAGAGGCGGGGAATTAGATATGGGGAATCAGTGGTGGGGAATCAGAGGTGGTGAATCAGAGATGGGGAATCACAGGCGGGGAATCAGAGGCAGGGAATAGAACGCGGGGAATCAGAGGCTGGGAATCAGAGCTGGGGAATCAGAGGCGGGGAATCATAGTTGGGAATCAGAGGCGGGGAATCAGGGGCGGGGAAACAGAGGCGGGGAATCAGATATGGGGAATCGAATGCGGGGAATCAGAGGCGGGGAATCAGAGCTGGGGAATCAGAGGCGGGGAATCAGAGTTGGGGCATCAGAGGTGGGGAATTAGATATGGGGAAACAGAGGCGGGGAATCAGAGGCGAGGAAACAGAGGCGGGGAATCAGATATGGGGAATCAGAGGTGGGGAATCAGAGGCAGGTAATCAGATGTGCGGAATCAGAGATGGGGAATCAGAGGCAGGGAATCAGAATCAGAAGCGGGGAGTCAGAGGCCGGGAATCAGAGGCCTGGAATCAGATGCTGGGAATAAGAGGCCGGGAATCAGAGGTGGGGAATCAGAGTCCGGGAGTCAGAGATGGGGATTCAGAGGCGGGGAATGAGATATGGAGAATCAGAGGCGGGGAATCAGAGGCGGGGAAACAGAGGTGGGGAATCAGATATGGGGAATCAGAGGTGGCGAATCAAAGGCGGTGAATCAGAGATGGGGAATCAGAGGCGGGGAATCAGAGGCAGGGAATCAAACACGGGGAATCAGAGGCGGGGAATCAGAGCTGGGGGAATCAGAGGCTGGGAATCAAAGTTGTGGAATCAGAGGCAGGGAATCAGATATGGGGAAACAGGGGCGGGGAATCAGAGGCGGGGAAACAGAGGCGGGGAATCAAACACGGGGAATCAGAGGTGGGGAATCAGAGGTTGGGAATCAGAGGCAGGGAATCAGAGGCGGGGAATCAGAGGCGGGGAATCAGAGGCAGGGAATCAGATGTGCGGAATCGGAGATGGGGAATCAGAGGCAGGGAATCAGAGGCGGGGAATCAGAGGCGGGGAATCAGAGGCCGGGAATCAGATATGGGGAAACAGAGGCGGGGAATCAGAGGCGGGGAAACAGAGGCTGGGAATCAGATATGGGGAATCAGAGGTGGGGAATCAGAGGTTGGGAATCAGAGGCAGGGAATCAGAGGCTTGGAATCAGATGCAGGGAATCAGATGCGGGGAATCAGAGGCGGGGAATCAGAGCTGGGGAATCAGAGGTGGGGAATCAGAGTTGGGGAATCAGAGGCGGGGACTTAGATATTGGGAAACAGAGGCGTGGAATCAGAGGCGGGGAAACAGATGCGGGGAATCAGATATGGGGAATCAGAGATGGGGAATCAGAGGCAGGGAATCAGATGTGCGGAATCAGAGATGGGGAATCAAAGGCAGGGAATCAGAATCAGAAGCAGGGAATCAGAGGCCGGGAATCAGAGGCTGGGAATCAAACACGGGGAATCAGAGGCGGGGAATCAGAGCTGGGGAATCAGAGGCGGGGAATCAGAGTTGGGGAATCAGAGGCGGGGAAGCAGAGGCAGGGAATCAGACGCGGGGATTCAGAGGCGGGGAATCATAGTTGGGAATCAGAGGCGGATAATCAGATATGGGGAAACAGAGGCAGGGAATCAGGGGCGGGGAAACAGAGGCGGGGAATGAGATATGGGGAATCGGATGCGGGGAATCAGAGCTGTGGAATCAGAGGTGGGGAATCAGAGGTGGTGAATCAGAGATGGGGAATCACAGGCGGGGATTCAGAGGCAGGGAATAGAATGCGGGGAATCAGAGGCAGGGAATCAGAGTTGGGGCATCAGAGGTTGGGAATTAGATATGGGGAAACAGAGGCGGGGAATCAGAGGCGGGGAAACAGAGGCGGGAAATCAGATATGGGGATTCAGAGGTGGGGAATCAGAGGCAGGGAATCAGAATCAGAAGCGGGGAATCAGAGGCCGGGAATCAGAGGCCGGGAATCAGATGCTGGGAATAAGAGGCCGGGAATCAGAGGTGGGGAATCAGAGTCCGGGAATCAGAGATGGGGATTCAGAGGCGGAAAATGAGATATGGAGAATCAGAGGCGGGGAATCAGAGGCGGGGAAACAGAGGTGGGGAATCAGATATGTGGAATCAGAGGTGGCGAATCAAAGGCGGTGAATCAGAAATGGGGAATCAGAGGCGGGGAATCAGAGGCAGGGAATCAAACACGGGAAATCAGGGGCGGGGAATCAGAGCTGGGGAATCAGAGGCGGGGAATCAGAGTTAGGGAATCAGAGGCAGGGAATCAGATATGGGGAAACAAGGGCAGGGAATCAGAGGCGGGGAAACAGAGGCGGGGAATCAGATATGGGGAATCAGAGGTGTGGAATAAGAGGTTGGGAATCAGAGGCAGCGAATCAGAGGCGGCGAAACAGAGGCGGGGAATCAGATATGGGGAATCAGAGGTGGCGAATCAAAGGCGGTGAAACAGAGATGGGGAATCAGGGCAGGGAATCAGAGGCAGGGAATCAAACACGGGGAATCAGAGCTGGGGAATCAGAGGCGGGGAATTAGAGTTGGGGAATCAGAGGAGGGGAATCAGAGGCGGGGAAACAGAGGCGGGGAATCAGATATGGGGAATCAGAGGTGGGGTATCAGAGGTTCGGAATCAGAGGCAGGGAATCAGAGGTGGGGAATCAGAGGCAGGGAATCAGATGTGCGGAATCGGAGATGGGGAATCAGAGGTAGGGAATCAGAGGTGGGGAAACAGAGGCGGGGAATAAGAGGCCGGGAATCAGATATGGGGAAACAGATGTGGGGAATCAGAGGCGGGGAAACAGAGGCGGGGAATCAGATATGGAGAATCAGAGGTGGGGAATCAGAGGTTGGGAATCAGAGGCAGGGAATCAGAGGCTTGGAATCAGATGCAGGGAATCAGATGCGGGGAATCAGAGGCGGGGAATCAGAGCTGGGGAATCAGAGGTGGGGAATCAGAGTTGGGGAATCAGAGGAGGGGACTTAGATATTGGGAAACAGAGGCGGGGAATCAGAGGCGGGGAAAGAGAGGCGGGGAGTCAGATATGGGGAATCAGAGGTGGGGAATCAGAGGCAGGGAATCAGATGTGCGGAATCAGAGATGGGGAATCAGAGGCAGGGAATCAGAATCAGAAGCAGGGAATCAGAGGCCGGGAATCAGAGACCGGAATCAGATGCCGGGAATAAGAGGCCCTGAATCAGAGGTGGGGATTCAGAGTCGGGGAATCAGAGATGGGGATTCAGAGGCGGGGAATGAGATATGGGGAATCAGAGGCGGGGAATCAGAGGCGGGGAAACAGATGCGGGGAATCAGATATGGGGAATCAGAGGTGGCGAATCAAAGGTGGTGAATCAGAGATGGGGAATCAGAGGCCGGGAATCAGAGGCAGGGAATCAAACACGGGGAATCAGAGGCGGGGAATCAGAGCTAGGAAATCAGAGGCGGGGAATCAGAGTTGGGGAATCAGAGGCGGGGAAGCAGAGGCAGGGAATCAGACGCGGGGATTCAGAGGCGGGGAATCATAGTTGGGAATCAGAGGCGGATAATCAGATATGGGGAAACATAGGCGGGGAATCAGGGGCGGGGAAACAGAGGCGGGGAATCAGATATGGGGAATCGGATGCGGGGAATCAGAGGCGGGGAATCAGAGCTGTGGAATCAGAGGCGGGGAATCAGAGTTGGGGCATCAGAGGTGAGGAATTAGATATGGGGAAACAGAGGCGGGGAATCAGAGGCGTGGAAACAGAGGCGGGGAATCAGATTTGGGGAATCAGACGTGGGGAATCAGAGGCAGGGAATCAGAATCAGAGGCCGGGAATCAGAGGCCTGGAATCAGATGCTGGGAATAAGAGGCCGGGAATCAGAGGTGGGGAATCAGAGTCCGGGAATCAGAGATGGGGAGTCAGAGGCGGGGAATGAGATATGGAGAATCAGAGGCGGGGAATCAGAGGCGGGGAAACAGAGGTGGGGAATCAGATATGGGGAATCAGAGGTGGCGAATCAAAGGCGGTGAATCAGAGATGGGGAATCAGAGGCGGGGAATCAGAGGCAGGGAATCAAACACGGGGAATCAGAGGCGGGGAATCAGAGCTGGGGAATCAGAGGCTGGGAATCAAAGTTGGGGAATCAGAGTCAGGGAATCAGATATGGGGAAACAGGGGCGGGGAATCAGAGGCGGGGAAACAGAGGCGGGGAATCAGATATGGGGAATCAGAGGCGGGGAATTAGAGTTGGGGAATCAGAGGCGGGGAATCAGTGGTGGGGAGACAGAGGCGGGGAATCAAACACGGGGAATCAGAGGTGGGGAATCAGAGGTTGGAAATCAGAGGCAGGGAATCAGCGGCGGGGAATCAGAGGCGGGGAATCAGAGGCAGGGAATCAGATGTGCGGAATCGGTGATGGGGAATCAGAGGCAGGGAATCAGAGGCGGGGAATCAGAGGCCGGGAATCAGATATGGGGAAACAGAGGCGGGGAATCAGAGGCGGGGAAACAGAGGCTGGGAATCAGATATGGGGAATCAGAGGTGGGGAATCAGAGGTTGGGAATCAGAGGCAGGGGATCAGAGGCTTGGAATCAGATGCAGGGAATCAGATGCGGGGAATCAGAGGTGGGGAATCAGAGCTGGGGAATCAGAGTCTGGGAATCAAAGTTGGGGAATCAGAGGCAGGGAATCAGATATGGGGAAACAGGGGCGGGGAATCAGAGGCGGGGAAACAGAGGCGGGGAATCACATATGGGGAATCAGAGGCGGGGAATTAGAGTTGGGGAATCAGAGGCGGGGAATCAGAGGCGGGGAAACAGAGGCGGGGAATCAAACACGGGGAATCAGAGGTGGGGAATCAGAGGTTGGGAATCAGAGGCAGGGAATCAGAGGCGGGGAATCAGAGGCGGGGAATGAGAGGCAGGGAATCAGATGTGCGGAATCGGAGATGGGGAATCAGAGGCAGGGAATCAGAGGCGGGGAATCAGAGGCCGGGAATCAGAGGCCGGGAATCAGATATGGGGAAACAGAAGCGGGGAATCAGAGGCGGGGAAACAGAGGCTGGGAATCAGGTATGGGGAATCAGATATGGGGAATCAGAGATGGGGAATCAGAGGCAGGGAATCAGATGTGCGGAATCAGAGATGGGGAATCAAAGGCAGGGAATCAGAATCAGAAGCAGGGAATCAGAGGCCGGGAATCAGAGGCTGGTAATCAAACACGGGGAATCAGAGGCGGGGAATCAGAGCTGGGGAATCAGAGGCGGGGAATCAGAGTTGGGGAATCAGAGGCGGGGAAGCAGAGGCAGGGAATCAGACGCGGGGATTCAGAGGCGGGGAATCATAGTTGGGAATCAGAGGCGGATAATCAGATATGGGGAAACAGAGGCAGGGAATCAGGGGCGGGGAAACAGAGGCGGGGAATCAGATATGGGGAATCGGATGCGGGGAATCAGAGCTGTGGAATCAGAGGTGGGGAATCAGAGGTGGTGAATCAGAGATGGGGAATCACAGGCGGGGATTCAGAGGCAGGGAATAGAATGCGGGGAATCAGAGGCAGGGAATCAGAGTTGGGGCATCAGAGGTTGGGAATTAGATATGGGGAAACAGAGGCGGGGAATCAGAGGCGGGGAAACAGAGGCGGGAAATCAGATATGGGGATTCAGAGGTGGGGAATCAGAGGCAGGGAATCAGAATCAGAAGCGGGGAATCAGAGGCCGGGAATCAGAGGCCGGGAATCAGATGCTGGGAATAAGAGGCCGGGAATCAGAGGTGGGGAATCAGAGTCCGGGAATCAGAGATGGGGATTCAGAGGCGGAAAATGAGATATGGAGAATCAGAGGCGGGGAATCAGAGGCGGGGAAACAGAGGTGGGGAATCAGATATGTGGAATCAGAGGTGGCGAATCAAAGGCGGTGAATCAGAGATGGGGAATCAGAGGCGGGGAATCAGAGGCAGGGAATCAAACACGGGAAATCAGGGGCGGGGAATCAGAGCTGGGGAATCAGAGGCGGGGAATCAGAGTTAGGGAATCAGAGGCAGGGAATCAGATATGGGGAAACAAGGGCAGGGAATCAGAGGCAGGGAAACAGAGGCGGGGAATCAGATATGGGGAATCAGAGGTGTGGAATAAGAGGTTGGGAATCAGAGGCAGCGAATCAGAGGCGGCGAAACAGAGGCGGGGAATCAGATATGGGGAATCAGAGGTGGCGAATCAAAGGCGGTGAAACAGAGATGGGGAATCAGGGCAGGGAATCAGAGGCAGGGAATCAAACACGGGGAATCAGAGCTGGGGAATCAGAGGCGGGGAATTAGAGTTGGGGAATCAGAGGAGGGGAATCAGAGGCGGGGAAACAGAGGCGGGGAATCAGATATGGGGAATCAGAGGTGGGGTATCAGAGGTTCGGAATCAGAGGCAGGGAATCAGAGGTGGGGAATCAGAGGCAGGGAATCAGATGTGCGGAATCGGAGATGGGGAATCAGAGGTAGGGAATCAGAGGTGGGGAAACAGAGGTGGGGAATAAGAGGCCGGGAATCAGATATGGGGAAACAGAGGTGGGGAATCAGAGGCGGGGAAACAGAGGCGGGGAATCAGATATGGAGAATCAGAGGTGGGGAATCAGAGGTTGGGAATCAGAGGCAGGGAATCAGAGGCTTGGAATCAGATGCAGGGAATTAGATGCGGGGAATCAGAGGCGGGGAATCAGAGCTGGGGAATCAGAGGTGGGGAATCAGAGTTGGGGAATCAGAGGAGGGGACTTAGATATTGGGAAACAGAGGCGGGGAATCAGAGGCGGGGAAAGAGAGGCGGGGAGTCAGATATGGGGAATCAGAGGTGGGGAATCAGAGGCAGGGAATCAGATGTGCGGAATCAGAGATGGGGAATCAGAGGCAGGGAATCAGAATCAGAAGCAGGGAATCAGAGGCCGGGAATCAGAGACCGGAATCAGATGCCGGGAATAAGAGGCCCTGAATCAGAGGTGGGGATTCAGAGTCGGGGAATCAGAGATGGGGATTCAGAGGCGGGGAATGAGATATGGGGAATCAGAGGCGGGGAATCAGAGGCGGGGAAACAGATGTGGGGAATCAGATATGGGGAATCAGAGGTGGCGAATCAAAGGTGGTGAATCAGAGATGGGGAATCAGAGGCCGGGAATCAGAGGCAGGGAATCAAACACGGGGAATCAGAGGCGGGGAATCAGAGCTAGGGAATCAGAGGCGGGGAATCAGAGTTGGGGAATCAGAGGCGGAGAAGCAGAGGCAGGGAATCAGACGCGGGGATTCAGAGGCGGGGAATCATAGTTGGGAATCAGAGGCGGATAATCAGATATGGGGAAACATAGGCGGGGAATCAGGGGCGGGGAAACAGAGGCGGTGAATCAGATATGGGGAATCGGATGCGGGGAATCAGAGGCGGGGAATCAGAGCTGTGGAATCAGAGGCGGGGAATCAGAGTTGGGGCATCAGAGGTGAGGAATTAGATATGGGGAAACAGAGGCGGGGAATCAGAGGCGTGGAAACAGAGGCGGGGAATCAGATTTGGGGAATCAGACGTGGGGAATCAGAGGCAGGGAATCAGAATCAGAGGCCGGGAATCAGAGGCCTGGAATCAGATGCTGGGAATAAGAGGCCGGGAATCAGAGGTGGGGAATCAGAGTCCGGGAATCAGAGATGGGGAGTCAGAGGCGGGGAATGAGATATGGAGAATCAGAGGCGGGGAATCAGAGGCGGGGAAACAGAGGTGGGGAATCAGATATGGGGAATCAGAGGTGGCGAATCAAAGGCGGTGAATCAGAGATGGGGAATCAGAGGCGGGGAATCAGAGGCAGGGAATCAAACACGGGGAATCAGAGGCGGGGAATCAGAGCTGGGGAATCAGAGGCTGGGAATCAAAGTTGGGGAATCAGAGTCAGGGAATCAGATATGGGGAAACAGGGGCGGGGAATCAGAGGCGGGGAAACAGAGGCGGGGAATCAGATATGGGGAATCGGAGGCGGGGAATTAGAGTTGGGGAATCAGAGGCGGGGAATCAGTGGTGGGGAGACAGAGGCGGGGAATCAAACACGGGGAATCAGAGGTGGGGAATCAGAGGTTGGAAATCAGAGGCAGGGAATCAGCGGCGGGGAATCAGAGGCGGGGAATCAGAGGCAGGGAATCAGATGTGCGGAATCGGTGATGGGGAATCAGAGGCAGGGAATCAGAGGCGGGGAATCAGAGGCCGGGAATCAGATATGGGGAAACAGAGGCGGGGAATCAGAGGCGGGGAAACAGAGGCTGGGAATCAGATATGGGGAATCAGAGGTGGGGTATCAGAGGTTGGGAATCAGAGGCAGGGGATCAGAGGCTTGGAATCAGATGCAGGGAATCAGATGCGGGGAATCAGAGGTGGGGAATCAGAGCTGGGGAATCAGAGTCTGGGAATCAAAGTTGGGGAATCAGAGGCAGGGAATCAGATATGGGGAAACAGGGGCGGGGAATCAGAGGCGGGGAAACAGAGGCTGGGAATCAGATATGGGGAATCAGAGGTGGGGTATCAGAGGTTGGGAATCAGAGGCAGGGGATCAGAGGCTTGGAATCAGATGCAGGGAATCAGATGCGGGGAATCAGAGGTGGGGAATCAGAGCTGGGGAATCAGAGTCTGGGAATCAAAGTTGGGCAATCAGAGGCGGGGAATCAGAGGCGGGGAAACAGAGGCGGGGAATCAAACACGGGGAATCAGAGGTGGGGAATCAGAGGTGGGGAATCAGAGGTTGGGAATCAGAGGCAGGGAATCAGAGGCGGGGAATCAGAGGCGGGGAATGAGAGGCAGGGAATCAGATGTGCGGAATCGGAGATGGGGAATCAGAGGCAGGGAATCAGAGGCGGGGAATCAGAGGCCGGGAATCAGAGGCCGGGAATCAGATATGGGGAAACAGAAGCGGGGAATCAGAGGCGGGGAAACAGAGGCTGGGAATCAGGTATGGGGAATCAGATGTGGGGAATCAGAGGCGGGGAATCAGAGCTGGGGAATCAGAGGTGGGGAATCAAAGTTGGGGAATCAGAGGCGGGGACTTAGATATGGGGAAACAGAGGTGGGGAATCAGAGACGGGGAAACAGAGGCGGGGATTCAGATATGGGGAATCAGACGTGGGGAATCAGAGGCAGGTAATCAGATGTGCGGAATCAGAGATGGGGAATCAGAGGCAGGGAATCAGAATCAGAAGCGGGGAGTCAGAGGCCGGGAATCAGAGGCCTGGAATCAGATGCTGGGAATAAGAGGCCGGGAATCAGAGGTGGGGAATCAGAGTCAGGGAGTCAGAGATGGGGAGTCAGAGGCGGGGAATGAGATATGGAGAATCAGAGGCGGGGAATCAGAGGCGGGGAAACAGAGGTGGGGAATCAGATATGGGGAATCAGAGGTGGCGAATCAAAGGTGGTGAATCAAAGATGGGGAATCAGAGGCGGGGAATCAGAGGCAGGGAATCAAACACGGGGAATCAGAGGCGGGGAATCAGAGCTGGGGAATCAGAGGCTGGGAATCAAAGTTGGGAATCAGAGTCAGGGAATCAGATATGGGGAAACAGGGGCGGGGAATCAGAGGCGGGGAAACAGAGGCGGGGAATCAGATATGGGGAATCAGAGGCGGGGAATTAGAGTTGGGGAATCAGAGGCGGGGAATCAGTGGTGGGGAATCAGAGGCGGGGAATCAAACACGGGGAATCAGAGGTGGGGAATCAGAGTTTGGAAATCAGAGGCAGGGAATCAGCGGCGGGGAATCAGAGGCGGGGAATCAGAGGCAGGGAATCAGATGTGCGGAATCGGTGATGGGGAATCAGAGGCAGGAAATCAGAGGCGGGGAATCAGAGGCCGGGAATCAGATATGGGGAAACAGAGGCGGGGAATCAGAGGCAGGGAAACAGAGGCTGGGAATCAGATATGGGGAATCAGAGGTGGGGAATCAGAGGTTGGGAATCAGAGGCAAGGGATCAAAGGCTTGGAATCAGATGCAGGGAATCAGATGCGGGGAATCAGAGGCGGGGAATCAGAGCTGGGGAATCAGAGTCTGGGAATCAAAGTTGGGGAATCAGAGGCAGGGAATCAGATATGGGGAAACAGGGGCGGTGAATCAGAGGCGGGGAAACAGAGGCGGGGAATCAGATATGGGGAATCAGAGGCGGGGAATTAGAGTTGGGGAATCAGAGGCGGGGAATCAGAGGCGGGGAAACAGAGGCGGGGAATCAAACACGGGGAATCAGAGGTGGGGAATCAGAGGTTGGGAATCAGAGGCAGGGAATCAGAGGCGGGGAATCAGAGGCGGGGAATGAGAGGCAGGGAATCAGATGTGCGAAATCGGAGATGGGGAATCAGAGGCAGGGAATCAGAGGCGGGGAATCAGAGGCGGGGAATCAGAGGCCGGGAATCAGATATGGGGAAACAGAAGCGGGGAATCAGAGGCGGGGAAACAGAGGCTGGGAATCAGGTATGGGGAATCAGATGTGGGGAATCAGAGGCGGGGAATCAGAGCTGGGGAATCAGAGGTGGGGAATCAAAGTTGGGGAATCAGAGGCGGGGACTTAGATATGGGGAAACAGAGGCGGGGAATCAGAGACGGGGAAACAGAGGCGGGGATTCAGATATGGGGAATCAGAGGTGGGGAATCAGAGGCAGGGAATTAGATGTGCGGAATCAGAAATGGGGAATCAGAGGCAGGGAATCAGAATCAGAAGCAGGGAATCAGAGGCCGGGAATCAGAGGCCAGAATCAGATGCCGGGAATAAGAGGTCGGGAATCAGAGGTGGGGAATCAGAGTCCGGGAATCAGAGATGGGGAATCAGAGGCGGGGAATGAGATATGGGGAATCAGAGGCGGGGAATCAGAGGCGGGGAAACAGTGGCGAGGAATCAGATATGGGGAATCAGAGGTGGCGAATCAAAGGCGGTGAATCAGAGATGGGGAATCAGAGGTGGGGAATCAGAGGCAGGGAATCAGATGTGCGGAATCGGAGATGGGGAATCAGAGGTAGGGAATCAGAGGTGGGGAAACAGAGGCGGGGAATTAGAGGCCGGGAATCAGATATGGGGAAACAGAGGTGGGGAATCAGAGGCGGGGAAACAGAGGCGGGGAATCAGATATGGAGAATCAGAGGTGGGGAATCAGAGGTTGGGAATCAGAGGCAGGGAATCAGAGGCTTGGAATCAGATGCAGGGAATCAGATGCGGGGAATCAGAGGCGGGGAATCAGAGCTGGGGAATCAGAGGTGGGGAATCAGAGTTGGGGAATCAGAGGAGGGGACTTAGATATTGGGAAACAGAGGCGGGGAATCAGAGGCGGGGAAAGAGAGGCTGGGAGTCAGATATGGGGAATCAGAGGTGGGGAATCAGAGGCAGGGAATCAGATGTGCGGAATCAGAGATGGGGAATCAGAGGCAGGGAATCAGAATCAGAAGCAGTGAATCAGAGGCCGGGAATCAGAGGCCGGAATCAGATGCCGGGGTAAGAGGCCGGGAATCAGAGGTGGGGATTCAGAGTCGGGGAATCAGAGATGGGGATTCAGAGGCGGGGAATGAGATATGGGGAATCAGAGGCGGGGAATCAGAGGCGGGGAAACAGATGCGGGGAATCAGATATGGGGAATCACAGGTGGCGAATCAAAGGCGGTGAATCAGAGATGGGGAATCAGAGGCCGGGAATCAGAGGCAGGGAATCAAACACGGGGAATCAGAGGCGGGGAATCAGAGCTAGGGAATCAGAGGCGGGGAATCAGAGTTGGGGAATCAGAGGCGGGGAAGCAGAGGCAGGGAATCAGACGCGGGGATTCAGAGGCGGGGAATCATAGTTGGGAATCAGAGGCGGATAATCAGATATGGGGAAACATAGGCGGGGAATTAGGGGTGGGGAAACAGAGGCGGGGAATCAGATATGGGGAATCGGATGCGGGGAATCAGAGGCGGGGAATCAGAGCTGTGGAATCAGAGGCGGGGAATCAGAGTTGGGGCATCAGAGGTGAGGAATTAGATTTGGGGAAACAGAGGCGGGGAATCAGAGGCGTGGAAACAGAGGCGGGGAATCAGATTTGGGGAATCAGACGTGGGGAATCAGAGGCAGGGAATCAGAATCAGAGGCCGGGAATCAGAGGCCTGGAATCAGATGCTGGGAATCAGAGTCCGGGAATCAGAGATGGGGAGTCAGAGGCGGGGAATGAGATATGGAGAATCAGAGGCGGGGAATCAGAGGCGGGGAAACAGAGGTGGGGAATCAGATATGGGGAATCAGAGTTGGCGAATCAAAGGCGGTGAATCAGAGATGGGGAATCAGAGGCGGGGAATCAGAGGCAGGGAATCAAACACGGGGAATCAGAGGCGGGGAATCAGAGCTGGGGAATCAGAGGCTGGGAATCAAAGTTGGGGAATCAGAGTCAGGGAATCAGATATGGGGAAACAGGGGCGGGGAATCAGAGGCGGGGAAACAGAGGCGGGGAATCAGATATGGGGAATCGGAGGCGGGGAATTAGAGTTGGGGAATCAGAGGCGGGGAATCAGTGGTGGGGAGACAGAGGCGGGGAATCAAACACGGGGAATCAGAGGTGGGGAATCAGAGGTTGGAAATCAGAGGCAGGGAATCAGCGGCGGGGAATCAGAGGCGGGGAATCAGAGGCAGGGAATCAGATGTGCGGAATCGGTGATGGGGAATCAGAGGCAGGGAATCAGAGGCGGGGAATCAGAGGCCGGGAATCAGATATGGGGAAACAGAGGCGGGGAATCAGAGGCGGGGAAACAGAGGCTGGGAATCAGATATGGGGAATCAGAGGTGGGGAATCAGAGGTTGGGAATCAGAGGCAGGGGATCAGAGGCTTGGAATCAGACGCAGGGAATCAGATGCGGGGAATCAGAGGTGGGGAATCAGAGCTGGGGAATCAGAGTCTGGGAATCAAAGTTGGGGAATCAGAGGCAGGGAATCAGATATGGGGAAACAGGGGCGGGGAATCAGAGGCGGGGAAACAGAGGCGGGGAATCAGATATGGGGAATCAGAGGCGGGGAATTAGAGTTGGGGAATCAGAGGCGGGGAATCAGAGGCGGGGAAACAGAGGCGGGGAATCAAACACGGGGAATCAGAGGTGGGGAATCAGAGGTTGGGAATCAGAGGCAGGGAATCAGAGGCGGGGAATCAGAGGCGGGGAATGAGAGGCAGGGAATCAGAAGTGCGGAATCGGAGATGGGGAATCAGAGGCAGGAAATCAGAGGCGGGGAATCAGAGGCCGGGAATCAGAGGCCGGGAATCAGATATGGGGAAACAGAAGCGGGGAATCAGAGGCGGGGAAACAGAGGCTGGGAATCAGGTATGGGGAATCAGATGTGGGGAATCAGAGGCGGGGAAACAGAGCTGGGGAATCAGAGGTGGGGAATCAAAGTTGGGGAATCAGAGGCGGGGACTTAGATATGGGGAAACAGAGGCGGGGAATCAGAGACGGGGAAACAGAGGCGGGGATTCAGATATGGGGAATCAGACGTGGGGAATCAGAGGCAGGTAATCAGATGTGCGGAATCAGAGATGGGGAATCAGAGGCAGGGAATCAGAATCAGAAGCGGGGAGTCAGAGGCCGGGAATCAGAGGCCTGGAATCAGATGCTGGGAATAAGAGGCCGGGAATCAGAGGTGGGGAATCAGAGTCAGGGAATCAGAGATGGGGAGTCAGAGGCGGGGAATGAGATATGGAGAATCAGAGGCGGGGAATCAGAGGCGGGGAAACAGAGGTGGGGAATCAGATATGGGGAATCAGAGGTGGCGAATCAAAGGCGGTGAATCAAAGATGGGGAATCAGAGGCGGGGAATCAGAGGCAGGGAATCAAACACGGGGAATCAGAGGCGGGGAATCAGAGCTGGGGAATCAGAGGCTGGGAATCAAAGTTGGGAATCAGAGTCAGGGAATCAGATATGGGGAAACAGGGGCGGGGAATCAGAGGCGGGGAAACAGAGGCGGGGAATCAGATATGGGGAATCAGAGGCGGGGAATCAGAGGCGGGGAAACAGTGGCGAGGAATCAGATATGGGGAATCAGAGGTGGCGAATCAAAGGCGGTGAATCAGAGATGGGGAATCAGAGCTGGGGAATCAGAGGCAGGGGATCAAACACGGGGAATCAGAGGCGGGGAATCAGAGCTGGGGAATCAGAGGCGGGGAATCAGAGTTGGGGAATCAGAGGCGGGGAATCAGAGCTGGGGAATCAGAGGTGGGGAATCAGAGTCGGGGAATCAGAGGCACTGAATCGGATGTGCGGAATCAGAGATGGGGAATCAGAGGTGGGGAATCAGAGGCGGTGAATCTGAGATGGGGAATCAGAGGCGGGGAATCAGAGGCAGGTTATCAGACACGGGGATTCAGAGGCTGGGAATCAGACGGGGGGAATCAAAGGCGGGGAATGAAGCTGGGGAATCAGAGGCAGGGAATCAGAGTTGGGGATTCAGAGGCGGGGAATCAGATATGGGGAAACAGAGGCGGGGAATCAGAGGCGGGGAAACAGAGGCTGGGAATCAGATATGGGGAATCAGAGGTGGGGAATCAGAGTTTGGGAATCAGAGGCAGGGAATCAGAGGCAGGGAATCAAACACGGGGAATCAGAGCTGGGGAATCAGAGGCGGGGAATTAGAGTTGGGGAATCAGAGGAGGGGAATCAGAGGCGGGGAAACAGAGGCGGGGAATCAGATATGGGGAATCAGAGGTGGGGAATCAGAGGTTCGGAATCAGAGGCAGGGAATCAGAGGTGGGGAATCAGAGGCAGGGAATCAGATGTGCGGAATCGGAGATGGGGAATCAGAGGTAGGGAATCAGAGGTGGGGAAACAGAGGCGGGGAATAAGAGGCCGGGAATCAGATATGGGGAAACAGAGGTGGGGAATCAGAGGCGGGGAAACAGAGGCGGGGAATCAGATATGGAGAATCAGAGGTGGGGAATCAGAGGTTGGGAATCAGAGGCAGGGAATCAGAGGCTTGGAATCAGATGCAGGGAATCAGATGCGGGGAATCAGAGGCGGGGAATCAGAGCTGGGGAATCAGAGGTGGGGAATCAGAGTTGGGGAATCAGAGGAGGGGACTTAGATATTGGGAAACAGAGGCGGGGAATCAGAGGCGGGAAAAGAGAGGCGGGGAGTCAGATATGGGGAATCAGAGGTGGGGAATCAGAGGCAGGAAATCAGATGTGCGGAATCAGAGATGGGGAATCAGAGGCAGGGAATCAGAATCAGAAGCAGGGAATCAGAGGCCGGGAATCAGAGGCCGGAATCAGATGCCGGGAATAAGAGGCCGGGAATCAGAGGTGGGGATTCAGAGTCGGGGAATCAGAGATGGGGATTCAGAGGCGGGGAATGAGATATGGGGAATCAGAGGCGGGGAATCAGAGGCGGGGAAACAGATGCGGGGAATCAGATATGGGGAATCAGAGGTGGCGATTCAAAGGCGGTGAATCAGAGATGGGGAATCAGAGGCCGGGAATCAGAGGCAGGGAATCAAACACGGGGAATCAGAGGCGGGGAATCAGAGCTAGGGAATCAGAGGCGGGGAATCAGAGTTGGGGAATCTGAGGCGGGGAAGCAGAGGCAGGGAATCAGACGCGGGGATTCAGAGGCGGGGAATCATAGTTGGGAATCAGAGGCGGATAATCAGATATGGGGAAACATAGGCGGGGAATCAGGGGCGGGGAAACAGAGGCGGGGAATCAGATATGGGGAATCGGATGCGGGGAATCAGAGGCGGGGAATCAGAGCTGTGGAATCAGAGGCGGGGAATCAGAGTTGGGGCATCAGAGGTGAGGAATTAGATATGGGGAAACAGAGGCGGGGAATCAGAGGCGTGGAAACAGAGGCGGGGAATCAGATTTGGGGAATCAGACGTGGGGAATCAGAGGCAGGTAATCAGATGTGCGGAATCAGAGATGGGGAATCAGAGGCAGGGAATCAGAATCAGAGGCCGGGAATCAGAGGCCTGGAATCAGATGCTGGGAATAAGAGGCCGGGAATCAGAGGTGGGGAATCAGAGTCCGGGAATCAGAGATGGGGAGTCAGAGGCGGGGAATGAGATATGGAGAATCAGAGGCGGGGAATCAGAGGCGGGGAAACAGAGGTGGGGAATCAGATATGGGGAATCAGAGGTGGCGAATCAAAGGCGGTGAATCAGAGATGGGGAATCAGAGGCGGGGAATCAGAGGCAGGGAATCAAACACGGGGAATCAGAGGCGGGGAATCAGAGCTGGGGAATCAGAGGCTGGGAATCAAAGTTGGGGAATCAGAGTCAGGGAATCAGATATGGGGAAACAGGGGCGGGGAATCAGAGGCGGGGAAACAGAGGCGGGGAATCAGATATGGGGAATCGGAGGCGGGGAATTAGAGTTGGGGAATCAGAGGCGGGGAATCAGTGGTGGGGAGACAGAGGCGGGGAATCAAACACGGGGAATCAGAGGTGGGGAATCAGAGGTTGGAAATCAGAGGCAGGGAATCAGCGGCGGGGAATCAGAGGCGGGGAATCAGATATGGGGAATCAGAGGCGGGGAATTAGAGTTGGGGAATCAGAGGCGGGGAATCAGTGGTGGGGAGACAGAGGCGGGGAATCAAACACGGGGAATCAGAGGTGGGGAATCAGAGGTTGGAAATCAGAGGCAGGGAATCAGCGGCGGGGAATCAGAGGCGGGGAATCAGAGGCAGGGAATCAGATGTGCGGAATCGGTGATGGGGAATCAGAGGCAGGGAATCAGAGGCGGGGAATCAGAGGCCGGGAATCAGATATGGGGAAACAGAGGCGGGGAATCAGAGGCGGGGAAACAGAGGCTGGGAATCAGATATGGGGAATCAGAGGTGGGGAATCAGAGGTTGGGAATCAGAGGCAGGGGATCAGAGGCTTGGAATCAGATGCAGGGAATCAGATGCGGGGAATCAGAGGTGGGGAATCAGAGCTGGGGAATCAGAGTCTGGGAATCAAAGTTGGGGAATCAGAGGCAGGGAATCAGATATGGGGAAACAGGGGCGGGGAATCAGAGGCGGGGAAACAGAGGCGGGGAATCACATATGGGGAATCAGAGGCGGGGAATTAGAGTTGGGGAATCAGAGGCGGGGAATCAGAGGCGGGGAAACAGAGGCGGGGAATCAAACACGGGGAATCAGAGGTGGGGAATCAGAGGTTGGGAATCAGAGGCAGGGAATCAGAGGCGGGGAATCAGAGGCGGGGAATGAGAGGCAGGGAATCAGATGTGCGGAATCGGAGATGGGGAATCAGAGGCAGGGAATCAGAGGCGGGGAATCAGAGGCCGGGAATCAGAGGCCGGGAATCAGATATGGGGAAACAGAAGCGGGGAATCAGAGGCGGGGAAACAGAGGCTGGGAATCAGGTATGGGGAATCAGATATGGGGAATCAGAGATGGGGAATCAGAGGCAGGGAATCAGATGTGCGGAATCAGAGATGGGGAATCAAAGGCAGGGAATCAGAATCAGAAGCAGGGAATCAGAGGCCGGGAATCAGAGGCTGGTAATCAAACACGGGGAATCAGAGGCGGGGAATCAGAGCTGGGGAATCAGAGGCGGGGAATCAGAGTTGGGGAATCAGAGGCGGGGAAGCAGAGGCAGGGAATCAGACGCGGGGATTCAGAGGCGGGGAATCATAGTTGGGAATCAGAGGCGGATAATCAGATATGGGGAAACAGAGGCAGGGAATCAGGGGCGGGGAAACAGAGGCGGGGAATCAGATATGGGGAATCGGATGCGGGGAATCAGAGCTGTGGAATCAGAGGTGGGGAATCAGAGGTGGTGAATCAGAGATGGGGAATCACAGGCGGGGATTCAGAGGCAGGGAATAGAATGCGGGGAATCAGAGGCAGGGAATCAGAGTTGGGGCATCAGAGGTTGGGAATTAGATATGGGGAAACAGAGGCGGGGAATCAGAGGCGGGGAAACAGAGGCGGGAAATCAGATATGGGGATTCAGAGGTGGGGAATCAGAGGCAGGGAATCAGAATCAGAAGCGGGGAATCAGAGGCCGGGAATCAGAGGCCGGGAATCAGATGCTGGGAATAAGAGGCCGGGAATCAGAGGTGGGGAATCAGAGTCCGGGAATCAGAGATGGGGATTCAGAGGCGGAAAATGAGATATGGAGAATCAGAGGCGGGGAATCAGAGGCGGGGAAACAGAGGTGGGGAATCAGATATGTGGAATCAGAGGTGGCGAATCAAAGGCGGTGAATCAGAGATGGGGAATCAGAGGCGGGGAATCAGAGGCAGGGAATCAAACACGGGAAATCAGGGGCGGGGAATCAGAGCTGGGGAATCAGAGGCGGGGAATCAGAGTTAGGGAATCAGAGGCAGGGAATCAGATATGGGGAAACAAGGGCAGGGAATCAGAGGCAGGGAAACAGAGGCGGGGAATCAGATATGGGGAATCAGAGGTGTGGAATAAGAGGTTGGGAATCAGAGGCAGCGAATCAGAGGCGGCGAAACAGAGGCGGGGAATCAGATATGGGGAATCAGAGGTGGCGAATCAAAGGCGGTGAAACAGAGATGGGGAATCAGGGCAGGGAATCAGAGGCAGGGAATCAAACACGGGGAATCAGAGCTGGGGAATCAGAGGCGGGGAATTAGAGTTGGGGAATCAGAGGAGGGGAATCAGAGGCGGGGAAACAGAGGCGGGGAATCAGATATGGGGAATCAGAGGTGGGGTATCAGAGGTTCGGAATCAGAGGCAGGGAATCAGAGGTGGGGAATCAGAGGCAGGGAATCAGATGTGCGGAATCGGAGATGGGGAATCAGAGGTAGGGAATCAGAGGTGGGGAAACAGAGGTGGGGAATAAGAGGCCGGGAATCAGATATGGGGAAACAGAGGTGGGGAATCAGAGGCGGGGAAACAGAGGCGGGGAATCAGATATGGAGAATCAGAGGTGGGGAATCAGAGGTTGGGAATCAGAGGCAGGGAATCAGAGGCTTGGAATCAGATGCAGGGAATTAGATGCGGGGAATCAGAGGCGGGGAATCAGAGCTGGGGAATCAGAGGTGGGGAATCAGAGTTGGGGAATCAGAGGAGGGGACTTAGATATTGGGAAACAGAGGCGGGGAATCAGAGGCGGGGAAAGAGAGGCGGGGAGTCAGATATGGGGAATCAGAGGTGGGGAATCAGAGGCAGGGAATCAGAGGCGGGGAATCAGAGGCCGGGAATCAGATATGGGGAAACAGAGGCGGGGAATCAGAGGCGGGGAAACAGAGGCTGGGAATCAGATATGGGGAATCAGAGGTGGGGAATCAGAGGTTGGGAATCAGAGGCAGGGGATCAGAGGCTTGGAATCAGATGCAGGGAATCAGATGCGGGGAATCAGAGGTGGGGAATCAGAGCTGGGGAATCAGAGTCTGGGAATCAAAGTTGGGGAATCAGAGGCAGGGAATCAGATATGGGGAAACAGGGGCGGGGAATCAGAGGCGGGGAAACAGAGGCGGGGAATCAGATATGGGGAATCAGAGGCGGGGAATTAGAGTTGGGGAATCAGAGGCGGGGAATCAGAGGCGGGGAAACAGAGGCGGGGAATCAAACACGGGGAATCAGAGGTGGGGAATCAGAGGTTGGGAATCAGAGGCAGGGAATCAGAGGCGGGGAATCAGAGGCGGGGAATGAGAGGCAGGGAATCAGATGTGCGGAATCGGAGATGGGGAATCAGAGGCAGGGAATCAGAGGCGGGGAATCAGAGGCCGGGAATCAGAGGCCGGGAATCTGATATGGGAAAACAGAAGCGGGGAATCAGAGGCGGGGAAACAGAGGCTGGGAATCAGGTATGGGGAATCAGATGTGGGGAATCAGAGGCGGGGAATCAGAGCTGGGGAATCAGAGGTGGGGAATCAAAGTTGGGGAATCAGAGGCGGGGACTTAGATATGGGGAAACAGAGGCGGAGAATCAGAGACGGGGAAACAGAGGCGGGGATTCAGATATGGGGAATCAGAGGCGGGGAATCAGAGGCGGGGAAACAGAGGCGAGGAATCAGATATGGGGAATCAGAGGTGGGGAATCAGAGGTTGGGAATGAGAGGCTGGGAATCAGAGGCTGGGAATCAGATGCATGGAATCAGATGCGGGGAATCAGAGGCGGGGAATCAGAGCTGGGGAATCAGAGGTGGGGAATCAAAGTTGGGGAATCAGAGGCCGGGACTTAGATATGGGGAAACAGAGGCGGGGAATCAGAGGCGGGGAATCAGAGGCGGGGAAACAGAGGCGGGGAATCAGATATGGGGAATCAGAGGTAGGGAATCAGAGGCAGGGAATCAGATGTGCGGAATCAGAGATGGGGAATCAGAGGCAGGGAATCAGAATCAGAAGCAGGGAATCAGAGGCCGGGAATCAGAGGCCGGAATCAGATGCCGGGAATAAGAGGCCGGGAATCAGAGATGGGGATTCAGAGGCGGGGAATGAGATATGGGGAATCAGAGGCGGGGAATCAGATGCGGGGAATCAGAGGCGGGGAAACAGATGCGGGGAATCAGATATGGGGAATCAGAGGTGGCGAATCAAAGGCGGTGAATCAGAGATGCGGAATCAGAGGCCGGGAATCAGAGGCAGGGAATCAAACACGGGGAATCAGAGGCGGGGAATCAGAGCTGGGGAATCAGAGGCGGGGAATCAGAGTTGGGGAATCAGAGGCGGGGAAGCAGAGGCAGGGAATCAGACGCGGTGATTCAGAGGCGGGGAATCATAGTTGGGAATCAGAGGCGGATAATCAGATATGGGGAAACAGAGATGGGGAATCAGAGGCAGGGAATCAGAATCAGAAGCAGGGAATCAGAGGCCGGGAATCAGAGACCGGAATCAGATGCCGGGAATAAGAGGCCCTGAATCAGAGGTGGGGATTCAGAGTCGGGGAATCAGAGATGGGGATTCAGAGGCGGGGAATGAGATATGGGGAATCAGAGGCGGGGAATCAGAGGCGGGGAAACAGATGTGGGGAATCAGATATGGGGAATCAGAGGTGGCGAATCAAAGGTGGTGAATCAGAGATGGGGAATCAGAGGCCGGGAATCAGAGGCAGGGAATCAAACACGGGGAATCAGAGGCGGGGAATCAGAGCTAGGGAATCAGAGGCGGGGAATCAGAGTTGGGGAATCAGAGGCGGAGAAGCAGAGGCAGGGAATCAGACGCTGGGATTCAGAGGCGGGGAATCATAGTTGGGAATCAGAGGCGGATAATCAGATATGGGGAAACATAGGCGGGGAATCAGGGGCGGGGAAACAGAGGCAGGGAATCAGATATGGGGAATCGGATGCGGGGAATCAGAGGCGGGGAATCAGAGCTGTGGAATCAGAGGCGGGGAATCAGAGTTGGGGCATCAGAGGTGAGGAATTAGATATGGGGAAACAGAGGCGGGGAATCAGAGGCGTGGAAACAGAGGCGGGGAATCAGATTTGGGGAATCAGACGTGGGGAATCAGAGGCAGGGAATCAGAATCAGAGGCCGGGAATCAGAGGCCTGGAATCAGATGCTGGGAATAAGAGGCCGGGAATCAGAGGTGGGGAATCAGAGTCCGGGAATCAGAGATGGGGAGTCAGAGGCGGGGAATGAGATATGGAGAATCAGAGGCGGGGAATCAGAGGCGGGGAAACAGAGGTGGGGAATCAGATATGGGGAATCAGAGGTGGCGAATCAAAGGCGGTGAATCAGAGATGGGGAATCAGAGGCGGGGAATCAGAGGCAGGGAATCAAACACGGGGAATCAGAGGCGGGGAATCAGAGCTGGGGAATCAGAGGCTGGGAATCAAAGTTGGGGAATCAGAGTCAGGGAATCAGATATGGGGAAACAGGGGCGGGGAATCAGAGGCGGGGAAACAGAGGCGGGGAATCAGATATGGGGAATCGGAGGCGGGGAATTAGAGTTGGGGAATCAGAGGCGGGGAATCAGTGGTGGGGAGACAGAGGCGGGGAATCAAACACGGGGAATCAGAGGTGGGGAATCAGAGGTTGGAAATCAGAGGCAGGGAATCAGCGGCGGGGAATCAGAGGCGGGGAATCAGAGGCAGGGAATCAGATGTGCGGAATCGGTGATGGGGAATCAGAGGCAGGGAATCAGAGGCGGGGAATCAGAGGCCGGGAATCAGATATGGGGAAACAGAGGCGGGGAATCAGAGGCGGGGAAACAGAGGCTGGGAATCAGATATGGGGAATCAGAGGTGGGGTATCAGAGGTTGGGAATCAGAGGCAGGGGATCAGAGGCTTGGAATCAGATGCAGGGAATCAGATGCGGGGAATCAGAGGTGGGGAATCAGAGCTGGGGAATCAGAGTCTGGGAATCAAAGTTGGGGAATCAGAGGCAGGGAATCAGATATGGGGAAACAGGGGCGGGGAATCAGAGGCGGGGAAACAGAGGCTGGGAATCAGATATGGGGAATCAGAGGTGGGGTATCAGAGGTTGGGAATCAGAGGCAGGGGATCAGAGGCTTGGAATCAGATGCAGGGAATCAGATGCGGGGAATCAGAGGTGGGGAATCAGAGCTGGGGAATCAGAGTCTGGGAATCAAAGTTGGGCAATCAGAGACGGGGAATCAGAGGCGGGGAATGAGAGGCAGGGAATCAGATGTGCGGAATCGGAGATGGGGAATCAGAGGCAGGGAATCAGAGGCGGGGAATCAGAGGCCGGGAATCAGAGGCCGGGAATCAGATATGGGGAAACAGAAGCGGGGAATCAGAGGCGGGGAAACAGAGGCTGGGAATCAGGTATGGGGAATCAGATGTGGGGAATCAGAGGCGGGGAATCAGAGCTGGGGAATCAGAGGTGGGGAATCAAAGTTGGGGAATCAGAGGCGGGGACTTAGATATGGGGAAACAGAGGTGGGGAATCAGAGACGGGGAAACAGAGGCGGGGATTCAGATATGGGGAATCAGACGTGGGGAATCAGAGGCAGGTAATCAGATGTGCGGAATCAGAGATGGGGAATCAGAGGCAGGGAATCAGAATCAGAAGCGGGGAGTCAGAGGCCGGGAATCAGAGGCCTGGAATCAGATGCTGGGAATAAGAGGCCGGGAATCAGAGGTGGGGAATCAGAGTCAGGGAGTCAGAGATGGGGAGTCAGAGGCGGGGAATGAGATATGGAGAATCAGAGGCGGGGAATCAGAGGCGGGGAAACAGAGGTGGGGAATCAGATATGGGGAATCAGAGGTGGCGAATCAAAGGTGGTGAATCAAAGATGGGGAATCAGAGGCGGGGAATCAGAGGCAGGGAATCAAACACGGGGAATCAGAGGCGGGGAATCAGAGCTGGGGAATCAGAGGCTGGGAATCAAAGTTGGGAATCAGAGTCAGGGAATCAGATATGGGGAAACAGGGGCGGGGAATCAGAGGCGGGGAAACAGAGGCGGGGAATCAGATATGGGGAATCAGAGGCGGGGAATTAGAGTTGGGGAATCAGAGGCGGGGAATCAGTGGTGGGGAATCAGAGGCGGGGAATCAAACACGGGGAATCAGAGGTGGGGAATCAGAGTTTGGAAATCAGAGGCAGGGAATCAGCGGCGGGGAATCAGAGGCGGGGAATCAGAGGCAGGGAATCAGATGTGCGGAATCGGTGATGGGGAATCAGAGGCAGGAAATCAGAGGCGGGGAATCAGAGGCCGGGAATCAGATATGGGGAAACAGAGGCGGGGAATCAGAGGCAGGGAAACAGAGGCTGGGAATCAGATATGGGGAATCAGAGGTGGGGAATCAGAGGTTGGGAATCAGAGGCAAGGGATCAAAGGCTTGGAATCAGATGCAGGGAATCAGATGCGGGGAATCAGAGGCGGGGAATCAGAGCTGGGGAATCAGAGTCTGGGAATCAAAGTTGGGGAATCAGAGGCAGGGAATCAGATATGGGGAAACAGGGGCGGGGAATCAGAGGCGGGGAAACAGAGGCGGGGAATCAGATATGGGGAATCAGAGGCGGGGAATTAGAGTTGGGGAATCAGAGGCGGGGAATCAGAGGCGGGGAAACAGAGGCGGGGAATCAAACACGGGGAATCAGAGGTGGGGAATCAGAGGTTGGGAATCAGAGGCAGGGAATCAGAGGCGGGGAATCAGAGGCGGGGAATGAGAGGCAGGGAATCAGATGTGCGAAATCGGAGATGGGGAATCAGAGGCAGGGAATCAGAGGCGGGGAATCAGAGGCGGGGAATCAGAGGCCGGGAATCAGATATGGGGAAACAGAAGCGGGGAATCAGAGGCGGGGAAACAGAGGCTGGGAATCAGGTATGGGGAATCAGATGTGGGGAATCAGAGGCGGGGAATCAGAGCTGGGGAATCAGAGGTGGGGAATCAAAGTTGGGGAATCAGAGGCGGGGACTTAGATATGGGGAAACAGAGGCGGGGAATCAGAGACGGGGAAACAGAGGCGGGGATTCAGATATGGGGAATCAGAGGTGGGGAATCAGAGGCAGGGAATTAGATGTGCGGAATCAGAAATGGGGAATCAGAGGCAGGGAATCAGAATCAGAAGCAGGGAATCAGAGGCCGGGAATCAGAGGCCAGAATCAGATGCCGGGAATAAGAGGTCGGGAATCAGAGGTGGGGAATCAGAGTCCGGGAATCAGAGATGGGGAATCAGAGGCGGGGAATGAGATATGGGGAATCAGAGGCGGGGAATCAGAGGCGGGGAAACAGTGGCGAGGAATCAGATATGGGGAATCAGAGGTGGCGAATCAAAGGCGGTGAATCAGAGATGGGGAATCAGAGGTGGGGAATCAGAGGCAGGGAATCAGATGTGCGGAATCGGAGATGGGGAATCAGAGGTAGGGAATCAGAGGTGGGGAAACAGAGGCGGGGAATAAGAGGCCGGGAATCAGATATGGGGAAACAGAGGTGGGGAATCAGAGGCGGGGAAACAGAGGCGGGGAATCAGATATGGAGAATCAGAGGTGGGGAATCAGAGGTTGGGAATCAGAGGCAGGGAATCAGAGGCTTGGAATCAGATGCAGGGAATCAGATGCGGGGAATCAGAGGCGGGGAATCAGAGCTGGGGAATCAGAGGTGGGGAATCAGAGTTGGGGAATCAGAGGAGGGGACTTAGATATTGGGAAACAGAGGCGGGGAATCAGAGGCGGGGAAAGAGAGGCGGGGAGTCAGATATGGGGAATCAGAGGTGGGGAATCAGAGGCAGGGAATCAGATGTGCGGAATCAGAGATGGGGAATCAGAGGCAGGGAATCAGAATCAGAAGCAGTGAATCAGAGGCCGGGAATCAGAGGCCGGAATCAGATGCCGGGAATAAGAGGCCGGGAATCAGAGGTGGGGATTCAGAGTCGGGGAATCAGAGATGGGGATTCAGAGGCGGGGAATGAGATATGGGGAATCAGAGGCGGGGAATCAGAGGCGGGGAAACAGATGCGGGGAATCAGATATGGGGAATCACAGGTGGCGAATCAAAGGCGGTGAATCAGAGATGGGGAATCAGAGGCCGGGAATCAGAGGCAGGGAATCAAACACGGGGAATCAGAGGCGGGGAATCAGAGCTAGGGAATCAGAGGCGGGGAATCAGAGTTGGGGAATCAGAGGCGGGGAAGCAGAGGCAGGGAATCAGACGCGGGGATTCAGAGGCGGGGAATCATAGTTGGGAATCAGAGGCGGATAATCAGATATGGGGAAACATAGGCGGGGAATTAGGGGTGGGGAAACAGAGGCGGGGAATCAGATATGGGGAATCGGATGCGGGGAATCAGAGGCGGGGAATCAGAGCTGTGGAATCAGAGGCGGGGAATCAGAGTTGGGGCATCAGAGGTGAGGAATTAGATTTGGGGAAACAGAGGCGGGGAATCAGAGGCGTGGAAACAGAGGCGGGGAATCAGATTTGGGGAATCAGACGTTGGGAATCAGAGGCAGGGAATCAGAATCAGAGGCCGGGAATCAGAGGCCTGGAATCAGATGCTGGGAATAAGAGGCCGGGAATCAGAGGTGGGGAATCAGAGTCCGGGAATCAGAGATGGGGAGTCAGAGGCGGGGAATGAGATATGGAGAATCAGAGGCGGGGAATCAGAGGCGGGGAAACAGAGGTGGGGAATCAGATATGGGGAATCAGAGTTGGCGAATCAAAGGCGGTGAATCAGAGATGGGGAATCAGAGGCGGGGAATCAGAGGCAGGGAATCAAACACGGGGAATCAGAGGCGGGGAATCAGAGCTGGGGAATCAGAGGCTGGGAATCAAAGTTGGGGAATCAGAGTCAGGGAATCAGATATGGGGAAACAGGGGCGGGGAATCAGAGGCGGGGAAACAGAGGCGGGGAATCAGATATGGGGAATCGGAGGCGGGGAATTAGAGTTGGGGAATCAGAGGCGGGGAATCAGTGGTGGGGAGACAGAGGCGGGGAATCAAACACGGGGAATCAGAGGTGGGGAATCAGAGGTTGGAAATCAGAGGCAGGGAATCAGCGGCGGGGAATCAGAGGCGGGGAATCAGAGGCAGGGAATCAGATGTGCGGAATCGGTGATGGGGAATCAGAGGCAGGGAATCAGAGGCGGGGAATCAGAGGCCGGGAATCAGATATGGGGAAACAGAGGCGGGGAATCAGAGGCGGGGAAACAGAGGCTGGGAATCAGATATGGGGAATCAGAGGTGGGGAATCAGAGGTTGGGAATCAGAGGCAGGGGATCAGAGGCTTGGAATCAGACGCAGGGAATCAGATGCGGGGAATCAGAGGTGGGGAATCAGAGCTGGGGAATCAGAGTCTGGGAATCAAAGTTGGGGAATCAGAGGCAGGGAATCAGATATGGGGAAACAGGGGCGGGGAATCAGAGGCGGGGAAACAGAGGCGGGGAATCAGATATGGGGAATCAGAGGCGGGGAATTAGAGTTGGGGAATCAGAGGCGGGGAATCAGAGGCGGGGAAACAGAGGCGGGGAATCAAACACGGGGAATCAGAGGTGGGGAATCAGAGGTTGGGAATCAGAGGCAGGGAATCAGAGGCGGGGAATCAGAGGCGGGGAATGAGAGGCAGGGAATCAGAAGTGCGGAATCGGAGATGGGGAATCAGAGGCAGGAAATCAGAGGCGGGGAATCAGAGGCCGGGAATCAGAGGCCGGGAATCAGATATGGGGAAACAGAAGCGGGGAATCAGAGGCGGGGAAACAGAGGCTGGGAATCAGGTATGGGGAATCAGATGTGGGGAATCAGAGGCGGGGAATCAGAGCTGGGGAATCAGAGGTGGGGAATCAAAGTTGGGGAATCAGAGGCGGGGACTTAGATATGGGGAAACAGAGGCGGGGAATCAGAGACGGGGAAACAGAGGCGGGGATTCAGATATGGGGAATCAGACGTGGGGAATCAGAGGCAGGTAATCAGATGTGCGGAATCAGAGATGGGGAATCAGAGGCAGGGAATCAGAATCAGAAGCGGGGAGTCAGAGGCCGGGAATCAGAGGCCTGGAATCAGATGCTGGGAATAAGAGGCCGGGAATCAGAGGTGGGGAATCAGAGTCAGGGAATCAGAGATGGGGAGTCAGAGGCGGGGAATGAGATATGGAGAATCAGAGGCGGGGAATCAGAGGCGGGGAAACAGAGGTGGGGAATCAGATATGGGGAATCAGAGGTGGCGAATCAAAGGCGGTGAATCAAAGATGGGGAATCAGAGGCGGGGAATCAGAGGCAGGGAATCAAACACGGGGAATCAGAGGCGGGGAATCAGAGCTGGGGAATCAGAGGCTGGGAATCAAAGTTGGGAATCAGAGTCAGGGAATCAGATATGGGGAAACAGGGGCGGGGAATCAGAGGCGGGGAAACAGAGGCGGGGAATCAGATATGGGGAATCAGAGGCGGGGAATTAGAGTTGGGGAATCAGAGGCGGGGAATCAGTGGTGGGGAATCAGAGGCGGGGAATCAAACACGGGGAATCAGAGGTGGGGAATCAGAGGTTGGAAATCAGAGGCAGGGAATCAGCGGCGGGGAATCAGAGGCGGGGAATCAGAGGCAGGGAATCAGATGTGCGGAATCGGTGATGGGGAATCAGAGGCAGGGAATCAGAGGCGGGGAATCAGAGGCCAGGAATCAGATATGGGGAAACAGAGGCGGGGAATCAGAGGCGGGGAAACAGAGGCTGGGAATCAGATATGGGGAATCAGAGGTGGGGAATCAGAGGTTGGGAATCAGAGGCAGGGGATCAAAGGCTTGGAATCAGATGCAGGGAATCAGATGCGGGGAATCAGAGGCGGGGAATCAGAGCTGGGGAATCAGAGTCTGGGAATCAAAGTTGGGGAATCAGAGGCAGGGAATCAGATATGGGGAAACAGGGGCGGGGAATCAGAGGCGGTGAAACAGAGGCGGGGAATCCGATATGGGGAATCAGAGGCGGGGAATTAGAGTTGGGGAATCAGAGGCGGGGAATCAGAGGCGGGGAAACAGAGGCGGGGAATCAAACACGGGGAATCAGAGGTAGGGAATCAGAGGTTGGGAATCAGAGGCAGGGAATCAGAGGCGGGGAATCAGAGGCGGGGAATGAGAGGCAGGGAATCAGATGTGCGGAATCGGAGATGGGGAATCAGAGGCAGGGAATCAGAGGCGGGGAATCAGAGGCGGGGAATCAGAGGCCGGGAATCAGATATGGGGAAACAGAAGCGGGGAATCAGAGGCGGGGAAACAGAGGCTGGGAATCAGGTATGGGGAATCAGATGTGGGGAATCAGAGGCGGGGAATCAGAGCTGGGGAATCAGAGGTGGGGAATCAAAGTTGGGGAATCAGAGGCGGGGACTTAGATATGGGGAAACAGAGGCGGGGAATCAGAGACGGGGAAACAGAGGCGGGGATTCAGATATGGGGAATCAGAGGTTGGGAATCAGAGGCAGGGAATTAGATGTGCGGAATCAGAAATGGGGAATCAGAGGCAGGGAATCAGAATCAGAAGCAGGGAATCAGAGGCCGGGAATCAGAGGCCAGAATCAGATGCCGGGAATAAGAGGTCGGGAATCAGAGGTGGGGAATCAGAGTCCGGGAATCAGAGATGGGGAATCAGAGGCGGGGAATGAGATATGGGGAATCAGAGGCGGGGAATCAGAGGCGGGGAAACAGTGGCGAGGAATCAGATATGGGGAATCAGAGGTGGCGAATCAAAGGCGGTGAATCAGAGATGGGGAATCAGAGCTGGGGAATCAGAGGCAGGGGATCAAACACGGGGAATCAGAGGCGGGGAATCAGAGCTGGGGAATCAGAGGCGGGGAATCAGAGTTGGGGAATCAGAGGCGGGGAATCAGAGCTGGGGAATCAGAGGTGGGGAATCAGAGTCGGGGAATCAGAGGCAGGGAATCGGATGTGCGGAATCAGAGATGGGGAATCAGAGGTGGGGAATCAGAGGCGGTGAATCTGAGATGGGGAATCAGAGGCGGGGAATCAGAGGCAGGTTATCAGACACGGGGATTCAGAGGCTGGGAATCAGACGGGGGGAATCAAAGGCGGGGAATGAAGCTGGGGAATCAGAGGCAGGGAATCAGAGTTGGGGATTCAGAGGCGGGGAATCAGATATGGGGAAACAGAGGCGGGGAATCAGAGGCGGGGAAACAGAGGCTGGGAATCAGATATGGGGAATCAGAGGTGGGGAATCAGAGGTTGGGAATCAGAGGCAGGGAATCAGAGGCAGGGAATCAAACACGGGGAATCAGAGCTGGGGAATCAGAGGCGGGGAATTAGAGTTGGGGAATCAGAGGAGGGGAATCAGAGGCGGGGAAACAGAGGCGGGGAATCAGATATGGGGAATCAGAGGTGGGGAATCAGAGGTTCGGAATCAGAGGCAGGGAATCAGAGGTGGGGAATCAGAGGCAGGGAATCAGATGTGCGGAATCGGAGATGGGGAATCAGAGGTAGGGAATCAGAGGTGGGGAAACAGAGGCGGGGAATAAGAGGCCGGGAATCAGATATGGGGAAACAGAGGTGGGGAATCAGAGGCGGGGAAACAGAGGTGGGGAATCAGATATGGAGAATCAGAGGTGGGGAATCAGAGGTTGGGAATCAGAGGCAGGGAATCAGAGGCTTGGAATCAGATGCAGGGAATCAGATGCGGGGAATCAGAGGCGGGGAATCAGAGCTGGGGAATCAGAGGTGGGGAATCAGAGTTGGGGAATCAGAGGAGGGGACTTAGATATTGGGAAACAGAGGCGGGGAATCAGAGGCAGGAAAAGAGAGGCGGGGAGTCAGATATGGGGAATCAGAGGTGGGGAATCAGAGGCAGGAAATCAGATGTGCGGAATCAGAGATGGGGAATCAGAGGCAGGGAATCAGAATCAGAAGCAGGGAATCAGAGGCCGGGAATCAGAGGCCGGAATCAGATGCCGGGAATAAGAGGCCGGGAATCAGAGGTGGGGATTCAGAGTCGGGGAATCAGAGATGGGGATTCAGAGGCGGGGAATGAGATATGGGGAATCAGAGGCGGGGAATCAGAGGCGGGGAAACAGATGCGGGGAATCAGATATGGGGAATCAGAGGTGGCGATTCAAAGGCGGTGAATCAGAGATGGGGAATCAGAGGCCGGGAATCAGAGGCAGGGAATCAAACACGGGGAATCAGAGGCGGGGAATCAGAGCTAGGGAATCAGAGGCGGGGAATCAGAGTTGGGGAATCAGAGGCGGGGAAGCAGAGGCAGGGAATCAGACGCGGGGATTCAGAGGCGGGGAATCATAGTTGGGAATCAGAGGCGGATAATCAGATATGGGGAAACATAGGCGGGGAATCAGGGGCGGGGAAACAGAGGCGGGGAATCAGATATGGGGAATCGGATGCGGGGAATCAGAGGCGGGGAATCAGAGCTGTGGAATCAGAGGCGGGGAATCAGAGTTGGGGCATCAGAGGTGAGGAATTAGATATGGGGAAACAGAGGCGGGGAATCAGAGGCGTGGAAACAGAGGCGGGGAATCAGATTTGGGGAATCAGACGTGGGGAATCAGAGGCAGGTAATCAGATGTGCGGAATCAGAGATGGGGAATCAGAGGCAGGGAATCAGAATCAGAGGCCGGGAATCAGAGGCCTGGAATCAGATGCTGGGAATAAGAGGCCGGGAATCAGAGGTGGGGAATCAGAGTCCGGGAATCAGAGATGGGGAGTCAGAGGCGGGGAATGAGATATGGAGAATCAGAGGCGGGGAATCAGAGGCGGGGAAACAGAGGTGGGGAATCAGATATGGGGAATCAGAGGTGGCGAATCAAAGGCGGTGAATCAGAGATGGGGAATCAGAGGCGGGGAATCAGAGGCAGGGAATCAAACACGGGGAATCAGAGGCGGGGAATCAGAGCTGGGGAATCAGAGGCTGGGAATCAAAGTTGGGGAATCAGAGTCAGGGAATCAGATATGGGGAAACAGGGGCGGGGAATCAGAGGCGGGGAAACAGAGGCGGGGAATCAGATATGGGGAATCGGAGGCGGGGAATTAGAGTTGGGGAATCAGAGGCGGGGAATCAGTGGTGGGGAGACAGAGGCGGGGAATCAAACACGGGGAATCAGAGGTGGGGAATCAGAGGTTGGAAATCAGAGGCAGGGAATCAGCGGCGGGGAATCAGAGGCGGGGAATCAGAGGCAGGGAATCAGATGTGCGGAATCGGTGATGGGGAATCAGAGGCAGGGAATCAGAGGCGGGGAATCAGAGGCCGGGAATCAGATATGGGGAAACAGAGGCGGGGAATCAGAGGCGGGGAAACAGAGGCTGGGAATCAGATATGGGGAATCAGAGGTGGGGAATCAGAGGTTGGGAATCAGAGGCAGGGGATCAGAGGCTTGGAATCAGATGCAGGGAATCAGATGCGGGGAATCAGAGGTGGGGAATCAGAGCTGGGGAATCAGAGTCTGGGAATCAAAGTTGGGGAATCAGAGGCAGGGAATCAGATATGGGGAAACAGGGGCGGGGAATCAGAGGCGGGGAAACAGAGGCGGGGAATCAGATATGGGGAATCAGAGGCGGGGAATTAGAGTTGGGGAATCAGAGGCGGGGAATCAGAGGCGGGGAAACAGAGGCGGGGAATCAAACACGGGGAATCAGAGGTGGGGAATCAGAGGTTGGGAATCAGAGGCAGGGAATCAGAGGCGGGGAATCAGAGGCGGGGAATGAGAGGCAGGGAATCAGATGTGCGGAATCGGAGATGGGGAATCAGAGGCAGGGAATCAGAGGCGGGGAATCAGAGGCCGGGAATCAGAGGCCGGGAATCAGATATGGGGAAACAGAAGCGGGGAATCAGAGGCGGGGAAACAGAGGCTGGGAATCAGGTATGGGGAATCAGATGTGGGGAATCAGAGGCGGGGAATCAGAGCTGGGGAATCAGAGGTGGGGAATCAAAGTTGGGGAATCAGAGGCGGGGACTTAGATATGGGGAAACAGAGGCGGGGAATCAGAGACGGGGAAACAGAGGCGGGGATTCAGATATGGGGAATCAGAGGCGGGGAATCAGAGGCGGGGAAACAGAGGCGAGGAATCAGATATGGGGAATCAGAGGTGGGGAATCAGAGGTTGGGAATGAGAGGCTGGGAATCAGAGGCTGGGAATCAGATGCATGGAATCAGATGCGGGGAATCAGAGGCGGGGAATCAGAGCTGGGGAATCAGAGGTGGGGAATCAAAGTTGGGGAATCAGAGGCCGGGACTTAGATATGGGGAAACAGAGGCGGGGAATCAGAGGCGGGGAAACAGAGGCGGGGAATCAGATATGGGGAATCAGAGGTAGGGAATCAGAGGCAGGGAATCAGATGTGCGGAATCAGAGATGGGGAATCAGAGGCAGGGAATCAGAATCAGAAGCAGGGAATCAGAGGCCGGGAATCAGAGGCCGGAATCAGATGCCGGGAATAAGAGGCCGGGAATCAGAGATGGGGATTCAGAGGCGGGGAATGAGATATGGGGAATCAGAGGCGGGGAATCAGATGCGGGGATTCAGAGGCGGGGAAACAGATGCGGGGAATCAGATATGGGGAATCAGAGGTGGCGAATCAAAGGCGGTGAATCAGAGATGCGGAATCAGAGGCCGGGAATCAGAGGCAGGGAATCAAACACGGGGAATCAGAGGCGGGGAATCAGAGCTGGGGAATCAGAGGCGGGGAATCAGAGTTGGGGAATCAGAGGCGGGGAAGCAGAGGCAGGGAATCAGACGCGGTGATTCAGAGGCGGGGAATCATAGTTGG
This sequence comes from Narcine bancroftii, assembly GCF_036971445.1. NCBI lineage: Eukaryota > Metazoa > Chordata > Chondrichthyes > Torpediniformes > Narcinidae > Narcine > Narcine bancroftii. The sequence continues at coordinate 2,689,866 of NW_027211895.1, read as the reverse complement.
GAATCAGAGGCGGATAATCAGATATGGGGAAACAGAGGCGGGGAATCAGGGGCGGGGAAACAGAGGCGGGGAATCAGATATGGGGAATCGGATGCGGGGAATCAGAGGCGGGGAATCAGAGCTGTGGAATCAGAGGCGGGGAATCAGAGTTGGGGCATCAGAGGTGGGGAATTAGATATGGGGAAACAGAGGCGGGGAATCAGAGGCGTGGAAACAGAGGCGGGGAATCAGATATGGGGAATCAGACGTGGGGAATCAGAGGCAGGTAATCAGATGTGCGGAATCAGAGATGGGGAATCAGAGGCAGGGAATCAGAATCAGAAGTGGGGAGTCAGAGGCCGGGAATCAGAGGCCTGGAATCAGATGCTGGGAATAAGAGGCCGGGAATCAGAGGTGGGGAATCAGAGTCAGGGAATCAGAGATGGGGAGTCAGAGGCGGGGAATGAGATATGGAGAATCAGAGGCGGGGAATCAGAGGCGGGGAAACAGAGGTGGGGAATCAGATATGGGGAATCAGAGGTGGCGAATCAAAGGCGGTGAATCAAAGATGGGGAATCAGAGGCGGGGAATCAGAGGCAGGGAATCAAACACGGGGAATCAGAGGCGGGGAATCAGAGCTGGGGAATCAGAGGCTGGGAATCAAAGTTGGGAATCAGAGTCAGGGAATCAGATATGGGGAAACAGGGGCGGGGAATCAGAGGCGGGGAAACAGAGGCGGGGAATCAGATATGGGGAATCAGAGGCGGGGAATTAGAGTTGGGGAATCAGAGGCGGGGAATCAGTGGTGGGGAATCAGAGGCGGGGAATCAAACACGGGGAATCAGAGGTGGGGAATCAGAGGTTGGAAATCAGAGGCAGGGAATCAGCGGCGGGGAATCAGAGGCGGGGAATCAGAGGCAGGGAATCAGATGTGCGGAATCGGTGATGGGGAATCAGAGGCAGGGAATCAGAGGCGGGGAATCAGAGGCCGGGAATCAGATATGGGGAAACAGAGGCGGGGAATCAGAGGCGGGGAAACAGAGGCTGGGAATCAGATATGGGGAATCAGAGGTGGGGAATCAGAGGTTGGGAATCAGAGGCAGGGGATCAAAGGCTTGGAATCAGATGCAGGGAATCAGATGCGGGGAATCAGAGGCGGGGAATCAGAGCTGGGGAATCAGAGTCTGGGAATCAAAGTTGGGGAATCAGAGGCAGGGAATCAGATATGGGGAAACAGGGGCGGGGAATCAGAGGCGGGGAAACAGAGGCGGGGAATCAGATATGGGGAATCAGAGGCGGGGAATTAGAGTTGGGGAATCAGAGGCGGGGAATCAGAGGCGGGGAAACAGAGGCGGGGAATCAAACACGGGGAATCAGAGGTGGGGAATCAGAGGTTGGGAATCAGAGGCAGGGAATCAGAGGCGGGGAATCAGAGGCGGGGAATGAGAGGCAGGGAATCAGATGTGCGGAATCGGAGATGGGGAATCAGAGGCAGGGAATCAGAGGCGGGGAATCAGAGGCGGGGAATCAGAGGCCGGGAATCAGATATGGGGAAACAGAAGCGGGGAATCAGAGGCGGGGAAACAGAGGCTGGGAATCAGGTATGGGGAATCAGATGTGGGGAATCAGATGCGGGGAATCAGAGCTGGGGAATCAGAGGTGGGGAATCAAAGTTGGGGAATCAGAGGCGGGGACTTAGATATGGGGAAACAGAGGCGGGGAATCAGAGACGGGGAAACAGAGGCGGGGATTCAGATATGTGGAATCAGAGGTGGGGAATCAGAGGCAGGGAATTAGATGTGCGGAATCAGAAATGGGGAATCAGAGGCAGGGAATAAGAATCAGAAGCAGGGAATCAGAGGCCGGGAATCAGAGGCCAGAATCAGATGCCGGGAATAAGAGGTCGGGAATCAGAGGTGGGGAATCAGAGTCCGGGAATCAGAGATGGGGAATCAGAGGCGGGGAATGAGATATGGGGAATCAGAGGCGGGGAATCAGAGGCGGGGAAACAGTGGCGAGGAATCAGATATGGGGAATCAGAGGTGGCGAATCAAAGGCGGTGAATCAGAGATGGGGAATCAGAGCTGGGGAATCAGAGGCAGGGGATCAAACACGGGGAATCAGAGGCGGGGAATCAGAGCTGGGGAATCAGAGGCGGGGAATCAGAGTTGGGGAATCAGAGGCGGGGAATCAGAGCTGGGGAATCAGAGGTGGGGAATCAGAGTCGGGGAATCAGAGGCAGGGAATCGGATGTGCGGAATCAGAGATGGGGAATCAGAGGTGGGGAATCAGAGGCGGTGAATCTGAGATGGGGAATCAGAGGCGGGGAATCAGAGGCAGGTTATCAGACACGGGGATTCAGAGGCTGGGAATCAGACGGGGGGAATCAAAGGCGGGGAATGAAGCTGGGGAATCAGAGGCAGGGAATCAGAGTTGGGGATTCAGAGGCGGGGAATCAGATATGGGGAAACAGAGGCGGGGAGTCAGAGGCGGGGAAACAGAGGCTGGGAATCAGATATGGGGAATCAGAGGTGGGGAATCAGAGGTTGGGAATCAGAGGCAGGGAATCAGAGGCTTGGAATCAGATGCAGGGAATCAGATGCAGGGAATCAGAGGCGGGGAATCAGAGCTGGGGAATCAGAGGTGGGGAATCAGAGTTGGGGAATCAGAGGCGGGGACTTAGATGTTGGGAAACAGAGGCGTGGAATCAGAGGCGGGGAAACAGAGGCGGGGAATCAGATATGGGGAATCAGAGATGGGGAATCAGAGGCAGGTAATCAGATGTGCGGAATCAGAGATGGGGAATCAAAGGCAGGGAATCAGAATCAGAAGCAGGGAATCAGAGGCCGGGAATCAGAGGCCGGAATCAGATGCCGGGAATAAGAGGCCGGGAATCAGAGGTGGGGAATCAGAGTCCGGGAATCAGAGATGGGGATTCAGAGGCGGGGAATGAGATATGGGGAATCAGAGGCGGGGAATCAGAGGCGGGGAAACAGAGGCGGGGAATCTGATATGGGGAATCAGAGGTGGCGAATCAAAGGCGGTGAATCAGAGATGGGGAATCAGAGGCCGGGAATCAGAGGCAGGGAATCAAACACGGGGTATCAGAGGCGTGGAATCAGAGCTGGGGAATCAGAGGCGGGGAATTAGAGTTGGGGAATCAGAGGCGGGGAAACAGAGGCGGGGAAACAGAGGCGGGGAATCAAACACGGGGAATCAGAGGTGGGGAATCAGAGGTTGGGAATCATAGGCAGGGAATCAGAGGCGGGGAATCAGAGGCGGGGAATCAGAGGCAGGGAATCAGATGTGCGGAATCGGAGATGGGGAATCAGAGGCAGGGAATCAGAGGCGGGGAATCAGAGTCCGGGAATCAGATATGGGGAAACAGAGGCGGGGAATCAGAGGCGGGGAAACAGAGGCTGGGAATCAGATAAGGGGAATCAGAGGTGGGGAATCAGAGGTTGGGAATCAGAGGCAGGGAATCAGAGGCTTGGAATCACATGCAGGGAATCAGATGCAGGGAATCAGAGGCGGGGAATCAGAGCTGGGGAATCAGAGGTGGGGAATCAGAGTTGGGGAATCAGAGGCGGGGACTTAGATTTTGGGAAACAGAGGCGGGGAATCAGAGGCGGGGAAACAGAGGCGGGGAATCAGATATGGGGAATCAGAGATGGGGAATCAGAGGCAGGGAATCAGATGTTCGGAATCAGAGATGGGGAATCAAAGGCAGGGAATCAGAATCAGAAGCAGGGAATCAGAGGCCGGGAATCAGAGGCCGGAATCAGATGCCGGGAATAAGAGGCTGGGAATCAGAGGTGGGGAATCAGAGTCCGGGAATCAGAGATGGGGAATCAGAGGCGGGGAATGAGATATGGGGAATCAGAGGCGGGGAATCAGAGGCGGGGAAACAGAGGCGAGGAATCAGATATGGGGAATCAGAGGTGGCGAATCAAAGGCGGTGAATCAGAGATGGGGAATCAGAGGCGGGGAATCAGAGGCAGGGAATCAAACACGGGGAATCAGAGGCGGGGAATCAGAGCTGGGGAATCAGATGCGGGGAATCAGAGTTGGGGAATCAGAGGCGGGGAATCAGAGCTTGGGAATCAGAGGTGGGGATCAGAGTCAGGGAATCAGAGGCAGGGAATCAGATGAGCGGAATCCGAGATGGGGAATCAGAGGTGGGGTATCAGAGGCTGTGAATCAGAGATGGGGAATCAGAGGCGGGGAATCAGAGGCAGGAAATCAGACACGGGGATTCAGAGGCTGGGAATCAGACGGGGGGAATCAAAGGCGGGGAATCAGAGCTGGGGAATCAGAGGCAGGGAATCAGAGTTGGGGATTCAGAGGCGGGGAATCAGATATGGGGAAACAGAGGCGGGGAATCAGAGGCGGGCAAACAGAGGCGGGGAATTAGATATGGGGAATCAGAGGTGGGGAATCAGAGGTGGTGAATCAGAGATGGGGAATCACAGGCGGGGAATCAGAGGCAGGGAATAGAACGCGGGGAATCAGAGGCAGGGAATCAGAGTTGGGGCATCAGAGGTTGGGAATTAGATATGGGGAAACAGAGGCGGGGAATCAGAGGCGGGGAAACAGAGGCGGGAAATCAGATATGGGGAATCAGATGTGGGGAATCAGAGGCAGGGAATCAGAGGCGGGGAATCAGAGTCCGGGAATCAGATATGGGGAAACAGAGGCGGGGAATCAGAGGCGGGGAAACAGAGGCTGGGAATCAGATATGGGGAATCAGAGGTGGGGAATCAGAGGTTGGGAATCAGAGGCAGGGAATCAGAGGCTTGGAATCACATGCAGGGAATCAGATGCAGGGAATCAGAGGCGGGGAATCAGAGCTGGGGAATCAGAGGTGGGGAATCAGAGTTGGGGAATCAGAGGCGGGGACTTAGATTTTGGGAAACAGAGGCGGGGAATCAGAGGCGGGGAAACAGAGGCGGGGAATCAGATATGGGGAATCAGAGATGGGGAATCAGAGGCAGGGAATCAGATGTTCGGAATCAGAGATGGGGAATCAAAGGCAGGGAATCAGAATCAGAAGCAGGGAATCAGAGGCCGGGAATCAGAGGCCGGAATCAGATGCCGGGAATAAGAGGCTGGGAATCAGAGGTGGGGAATCAGAGTCCGGGAATCAGAGATGGGGAATCAGAGGCGGGGAATGAGATATGGGGAATCAGAGGCGGGGAATCAGAGGCGGGGAAACAGAGGCGAGGAATCAGATATGGGGAATCAGAGGTGGCGAATCAAAGGCGGTGAATCAGAGATGGGGAATCAGAGGCGGGGAATCAGAGGCAGGGAATCAAACACGGGGAATCAGAGGCGGGGAATCAGAGCTGGGGAATCAGATGCGGGGAATCAGAGTTGGGGAATCAGAGGCGGGGAATCAGAGCTTGGGAATCAGAGGTGGGGATCAGAGTCAGGGAATCAGAGGCAGGGAATCAGATGAGCGGAATCCGAGATGGGGAATCAGAGGTGGGGTATCAGAGGCTGTGAATCAGAGATGGGGAATCAGAGGCGGGGAATCAGAGGCAGGAAATCAGACACGGGGATTCAGAGGCTGGGAATCAGACGGGGGGAATCAAAGGCGGGGAATCAGAGCTGGGGAATCAGAGGCAGGGAATCAGAGTTGGGGATTCAGAGGCGGGGAATCAGATATGGGGAAACAGAGGCGGGGAATCAGAGGCGGGCAAACAGAGGCGGGGAATTAGATATGGGGAATCAGAGGTGGGGAATCAGAGGTGGTGAATCAGAGATGGGGAATCACAGGCGGGGAATCAGAGGCAGGGAATAGAACGCGGGGAATCAGAGGCAGGGAATCAGAGTTGGGGCATCAGAGGTTGGGAATTAGATATGGGGAAACAGAGGCGGGGAATCAGAGGCGGGGAAACAGAGGCGGGAAATCAGATATGGGGAATCAGATGTGGGGAATCAGAGGCAGGGAATCAGATGTGCGGAATCAGAGATGGGGAATCAGAGGCAGCGAATCAGAATCAGAAGCGGGGAATCAGAGGCCGGGAATCAGAGGCCGGGAATCAGATGCTGGGAATAAGAGGCCGGGAATCAGAGGTGGGGAATCAGAGTCCGGGAATCAGAGATGGGGATTCAGAGGCGGAAAATGAGATATGTAGAATCAGAGGCGGGGAATCAGAGGCGGGGAAACAGAGGTGGGGAATCAGATATGTGGAATCAGAGGTGGCGAATCAAAGGCAGTGAATCAGAGATGGGGAATCAGAGGCGGGGAATCAGAGCTGGGGAATCAGAGGCGGGGAATCAGAGTTGGGGAATCAGAGGCAGGGAATCAGATATGGGGAAACAAGGGCAGGGAATCAGAGGCGGGGAAACAGAGGCGGGGAATCAGATATGGGGAATCAGAGGTGTGGAATCAGAGGTTGGGAATCAGAGGCAGGGAATCAGAGGCGGCGAAACAGAGGCGGGGAATCAGATATGGGGAATCAGAGATGGCGAATCAAAGGCGGTGAAACAGAGATGGGGAATCAGGGCAGGGAATCAGAGGCAGGGAATCAAACACGGGGAATCAGAGCTGGGGAATCAGAGGCGGGGAATTAGAGTTGGGGAATCAGAGGAGGGGAATCAGAGGCGGGGAAACAGAGGCGGGGAATCAGATATGGGGAATCAGAGGTGGGGAATCAGAGGTTCGGAATCAGAGGCAGGGAATCAGAGGCGGGGAATCAGAGGCAGGGAATCAGATGTGCGGAATCGGAAATGGGGAATCAGAGGTAGGGAATCAGAGGTGGGGAATCAGAGGCGGGGAATAAGAGGCCGGGAATCAGATATGGGGAAACAGAGGTGGGGAATCAGAGGCGGGGAAACAGAGGCGGGGAATCAGATATGGGGAATCAGAGGTGGGGAAAGAGAGGCAGGGAATCAGAGGCAGGGAATCAGAGGCTTGGAATCAGATGCAGGGAATCAGATGCAGGGAATCAGAGGCGGGGAATCAGAGCTGGGGAATCAGAGGTGGGGAATCAGAGGCAGGGAATCAGATGTTCGGAATCAGAGATGGGGAATCAAAGGCAGGGAATCAGAATCAGAAGCAGGGAATCAGAGGCCGGGAATCAGAGGCCGGAATCAGATGCCGGGAATAAGAGGCTGGGAATCAGAGGTGGGGAATCAGAGTCCGGGAATCAGAGATGGGGAATCAGAGGCGGGGAATGAGATATGGGGAATCAGAGGCGGGGAATCAGAGGCGGGGAAACAGAGGCGAGGAATCAGATATGGGGAATCAGAGGTGGCGAATCAAAGGCGGTGAATCAGAGATGGGGAATCGGAGGCGGGGAATCAGAGGCAGGGAATCAAACACGGGGAATCAGAGGCGGGGAATCAGAGCTGGGGAATCAGATGCGGGGAATCAGAGTTGGGGAATCAGAGGCGGGGAATCAGAGCTTGGGAATCAGAGGTGGAGATCAGAGTCAGGGAATCAGAGGCAGGGAATCAGATGAGCGGAATCCGAGATGGGGAGTCAGAGGTGGGGAATCAGAGGCTGTGAATCAGAGATGGGGAATCAGAGGCGGGGAATCAGAGGCAGGAAATCAGACACGGGGATTCAGAGGCTGGGAATCAGACGGGGGGAATCAAAGGCGGGGAATCAGAGCTGGGGAATCAGAGTTGGGGATTCAGAGGCGGGGTATCAGATATGGGGAAACAGAGGCGGGGAATCAGAGGCGGGCAAACAGAGGCGGGGAATTAGATATGGGGAATCAGAGGTGGGGAATCAGAGGTGGTGAATCAGAGATGGGGAATCACAGGCGGGGAATCAGAGGCAGGGAATAGAACGCGGGGAATCAGAGGCAGGGAATCAGAGTTGGGGCATCAGAGGTTGGGAATTAGATATGGGGAAACAGAGGCGGGGAATCAGAGGCGGGGAAACAGAGGCGGGAAATCAGATATGGGGAATCAGAGGTGGGGAATCAGAGGCAGGGAATCAGATGTGCGGAATCAGAGATGGGGAATCAGAGGCAGCGAATCAGAATCAGAAGCGGGGAATCAGAGGCGGGGAAACAGAGGCTGGGAATCAGGTATGGGGAATCAGATGTGGGGAATCAGAGGCGGGGAATCAGAGCTGGGGAATCAGAGGTGGGGAATCAAAGTTGGGGAATCAGAGGCGGGGACTTAGATATGGGGAAACAGAGGCGGGGAATCAGAGACGGGGAAACAGAGGCGGGGATTCAGATATGGGGAATCAGACGTGGGGAATCAGAGGCAGGTAATCAGATGTGCGGAATCAGAGATGGGGAATCAGAGGCAGGGAATCAGAATCAGAAGCGGGGAGTCAGAGGCCGGGAATCAGAGGCCTGGAATCAGATGCTGGGAATAAGAGGCCGGGAATCAGAGGTGGGGAATCAGAGTCAGGGAATCAGAGATGGGGAGTCAGAGGCGGGGAATGAGATATGGAGAATCAGAGGCGGGGAATCAGAGGCGGGGAAACAGAGGTGGGGAATCAGATATGGGGAATCAGAGGTGGCGAATCAAAGGCGGTGAATCAAAGATGGGGAATCAGAGGCGGGGAATCAGAGGCAGGGAATCAAACACGGGGAATCAGAGGCGGGGAATCAGAGCTGGGGAATCAGAGGCTGGGAATCAAAGTTGGGAATCAGAGTCACGGAATCAGATATGGGGAAACAGGGGCGGGGAATCAGAGGAGGGGAAACAGAGGCGGGGAATCAGATATGGGGAATCAGAGGCGGGGAATTAGAGTTGGGGAATCAGAGGCGGGGAATCAGTGGTGGGGAATCAGAGGCGGGGAATCAAACACGGGGAATCAGAGGTGGGGAATCAGAGGTTGGAAATCAGAGGCAGGGAATCAGCGGCGGGGAATCAGAGGCGGGGAATCAGAGGCAGGGAATCAGATGTGCGGAATCGGTGATGGGGAATCAGAGGCAGGGAATCAGAGGCGGGGAATCAGAGGCCGGGAATCAGATATGGGGAAACAGAGGCGGGGAATCAGAGGCGGGGAAACAGAGGCTGGGAATCAGATATGGGGAATCAGAGGTGGGGAATCAGAGGTTGGGAATCAGAGGCAGGGGATCAAAGGCTTGGAATCAGATGCAGGGAATCAGATGCGGGGAATCAGAGGCGGGGAATCAGAGCTGGGGAATCAGAGTCTGGGAATCAAAGTTGGGGAATCAGAGGCAGGGAATCAGATATGGGGAAACAGGGGCGGGGAATCAGAGGCGGGGAAACAGAGGCGGGGAATCAGATATGGGGAATCAGAGGCGGGGAATTAGAGTTTGGGAATCAGAGGCGGGGAATCAGAGGCGGGGAAACAGAGGCGGGGAATCAAACACGGGGAATCAGAGGTGGGGAATCAGAGGTTGGGAATCAGAGGCAGGGAATCAGAGGCGGGGAATCAGAGGCGGGGAATGAGAGGCAGGGAATCAGATGTGCGGAATCGGAGATGGGGAATCAGAGGCAGGGAATCAGAGGCAGGGGATCAAACACGGGGAATCAGAGGCGGGGAATCAGAGCTGGGGAATCAGAGGCGGGGAATCAGAGTTGGGGAATCAGAGGCGGGGAATCAGAGCTGGGGAATCAGAGGTGGGGAATCAGAGTCGGGGAATCAGAGGCAGGGAATCGGATGTGCGGAATCAGAGATGGGGAATCAGAGGTGGGGAATCAGAGGCGGTGAATCTGAGATGGGGAATCAGAGGCGGGGAATCAGAGGCAGGTTATCAGACACGGGGATTCAGAGGCTGGGAATCAGACGGGGGGAATCAAAGGCGGGGAATGAAGCTGGGGAATCAGAGGCAGGGAATCAGAGTTGGGGATTCAGAGGCGGGGAATCAGATATGGGGAAACAGAGGCGGGGAGTCAGAGGCGGGGAAACAGAGGCTGGGAATCAGATATGGGGAATCAGAGGTGGGGAATCAGAGGTTGGGAATCAGAGGCAGGGAATCAGAGGCTTGGAATCAGATGCAGGGAATCAGATGCGGGGAATCAGAGGCGGGGAATCAGAGCTGGGGAATCAGAGGTGGGGAATCAGAGTTGGGGAATCAGAGGCGGGGACTTAGATGTTGGGAAACAGAGGCGTGGAATCAGAGGCGGGGAAACAGAGGCGGGGAATCAGATATGGGGAATCAGAGATGGGGAATCAGAGGCAGGGAATCAGATGTGCGGAATCAGAGATGGGGAATCAAAGGCAGGGAATCAGAATCAGAAGCAGGGAATCAGAGGCCGGGAATCAGAGGCCGGAATCAGATGCCGGGAATAAGAGGCCGGGAATCAGAGGTGGGGAATCAGAGTCCGGGAATCAGAGATGGGGATTCAGAGGCGGGGAATGAGATATGGGGAATCAGAGGCGGGGAATCAGAGGCGGGGAAACAGAGGCGGGGAATCTGATATGGGGAATCAGAGGTGGCGAATCAAAGGCGGTGAATCAGAGATGGGGAATCAGAGGCCGGGAATCAGAGGCAGGGAATCAAACACGGGGTATCAGAGGCGTGGAATCAGAGCTGGGGAATCAGAGGCGGGGAATTAGAGTTGGGGAATCAGAGGCGGGGAAACAGAGGCGGGGAAACAGAGGCGGGGAATCAAACACGGGGAATCAGAGGTGGGGAATCAGAGGTTGGGAATCAGAGGCAGGGAATCAGAGGCGGGGAATCAGAGGCGGGGAATCAGAGGCAGGGAATCAGATGTGCGGAATCGGAGATGGGGAATCAGAGGCAGGGAATCAGAGGCGGGGAATCAGAGTCCGGGAATCAGATATGGGGAAACAGAGGCGGGGAATCAGAGGCGGGGAAACAGAGGCTGGGAATCAGATATGGGGAATCAGAGGTGGGGAATCAGAGGTTGGGAATCAGAGGCAGGGAATCAGAGGCTTGGAATCACATGCAGGGAATCAGATGCAGGGAATCAGAGGCGGGGAATCAGAGCTGGGGAATCAGAGGTGGGGAATCAGAGTTGGGGAATCAGAGGCGGGGAAACAGAGGCGGGGAATCAGATATGGGGAATCAGAGGCGGGGAATTAGAGTTTGGGAATCAGAGGCGGGGAATCAGAGGCGGGGAAACAGAGGCGGGGAATCAAACACGGGGAATCAGAGGTGGGGAATCAGAGGTTGGGAATCAGAGGCAGGGAATCAGAGGCGGGGAATCAGAGGCGGGGAATGAGAGGCAGGGAATCAGATGTGCGGAATCGGAGATGGGGAATCAGAGGCAGGGAATCAGAGGCGGGGAATCAGAGGCGGGGAATCAGAGGCCGGGAATCAGATATGGGGAAACAGAAGCGGGGAATCAGAGGCGGGGAAACAGAGGCTGGGAATCAGGTATGGGGAATCAGATGTGGGGAATCAGAGGCCGGGAATCAGAGCTGGGGAATCAGAGGTGGGGAATCAAAGTTGGGGAATCAGAGGCGGGGACTTAGATATGGGGAAACAGAGGCGGGGAATCAGAGACGGGGAAACAGAGGCGGGGATTCAGATATGGGGAATCAGAGGTGGGGAATCAGAGGCAGGGAATTAGATGTGCGGAATCAGAAATGGGGAATCAGAGGCAGGGAATCAGAATCAGAAGCAGGGAATCAGAGGCCGGGAATCAGAGGCCAGAATCAGATGCCGGGAATAAGAGGTCGGGAATCAGAGGTGGGGAATCAGAGTCCGGGAATCAGAGATGGGGAATCAGAGGCGGGGAATGAGATAGGGGGAATCAGAGGCGGGGAATCAGAGGCGGGGAAACAGTGGCGAGGAATCAGATATGGGGAATCAGAGGTGGCGAATCAAAGGCGGTGAATCAGAGATGGGGAATCAGAGCTGGGGAATCAGAGGCAGGGGATCAAACACGGGGAATCAGAGGCGGGGAATCAGAGCTGGGGAATCAGAGGCGGGGAATCAGAGTTGGGGAATCAGAGGCGGGGAATCAGAGTTGGGGAATCAGAGGTGGGGAATCAGAGTCGGGGAATCAGAGGCAGGGAATCGGATGTGCGGAATCAGAGATGGGGAATCAGAGGTGGGGAATCAGAGGCGGTGAATCTGAGATGGGGAATCAGAGGCGGGGAATCAGAGGCAGGTTATCAGACACGGGGATTCAGAGGCTGGGAATCAGACGGGGGGAATCAAAGGCGGGGAATGAAGCTGGGGAATCAGAGGCAGGGAATCAGAGTTGGGGATTCAGAGGCAGGGAATCAGATATGGGGAAACAGAGGCGGGGAATCAGAGGCGGGGAAACAGAGGCTGGGAATCAGATATGGGGAATCAGAGGTGGGGAATCAGAGGTTGGGAATCAGAGGCAGGGAATCAGAGGCAGGGAATCAAACACGGGGAATCAGAGCTGGGGAATCAGAGGCGGGGAATTAGAGTTGGGGAATCAGAGGAGGGGAATCAGAGGCGGGGAAACAGAGGCGGGGAATCAGATATGGGGAATCAGAGGTGGGGAATCAGAGGTTCGGAATCAGAGGCAGGGAATCAGAGGTGGGGAATCAGAGGCAGGGAATCAGATGTGCGGAATCGGAGATGGGGAATCAGAGGTAGGGAATCAGAGGTGGGGAAACAGAGGCGGGGAATAAGAGGCCGGGAATCAGATATGGGGAAACAGAGGTGGGGAATCAGAGGCGGGGAAACAGAGGCGGGGAATCAGATATGGAGAATCAGAGGTGGGGAATCAGAGGTTGGGAATCAGAGGCAGGGAATCAGAGGCTTGGAATCAGATGCAGGGAATCAGATGCGGGGAATCAGAGGCGGGGAATCAGAGCTGGGGAATCAGAGGTGGGGAATCAGAGTTGGGGAATCAGAGGAGGGGACTTAGATATTGGGAAACAGAGGCGGGGAATCAGAGGCGGGGAAAGAGAGGCGGGGAGTCAGATATGGGGAATCAGAGGTGGGGAATCAGAGGCAGGGAATCAGATGTGCGGAATCAGAGATGGGGAATCAGAGGCAGGGAATCAGAATCAGAAGCAGGGAATCAGAGGCCGGGAATCAGAGGCCGGAATCAGATGCCGGGAATAAGAGGCCGGGAATCAGAGGTGGGGATTCAGAGTCGGGGAATCAGAGATGGGGATTCAGAGGCGGGGAATGAGATATGGGGAATCAGAGGCGGGGAATCAGAGGCGGGGAAACAGATGCGGGGAATCAGATATGGGGAATCAGAGGTGGCGAATCAAAGGCGGTGAATCAGAGATGGGGAATCAGAGGCCGGGAATCAGAGGCAGGGAATCAAACACGGGAAATCAGAGGCGGGGAATCAGAGCTAGGGAATCAGAGGCGGGGAATCAGAGTTGGGGAATCAGAGGCGGGGAAGCAGAGGCAGGGAATCAGACGCGGGGATTCAGAGGCGGGGAATCATAGTTGGGAATCAGAGGCGGATAATCAGATATGGGGAAACATAGGCGGGGAATCAGGGGTGGGGAAACAGAGGCGGGTAATCAGATATGGGGAATCGGATGCGGGGAATCAGAGGCGGGGAATCAGAGCTGTGGAATCAGAGGCGGGGAATCAGAGTTGGGGCATCAGAGGTGAGGAATTAGATATGGGGAAACAGAGGCGGGGAATCAGAGGCGTGGAAACAGAGGCGGGGAATCAGATTTGGGGAATCAGACGTGGGGAATCAGAGGCAGGTAATCAGATGTGCGGAATCAGAGATGGGGAATCAGAGGCAGGGAATCAGAATCAGAGGCCGGGAATCAGAGGCCTGGAATCAGATGCTGGGAATAAGAGGCCGGGAATCTGAGGTGGGGAATCAGAGTCCGGGAATCAGAGATGGGGAGTCAGAGGCGGGGAATGAGATATGGAGAATCAGAGGCGGGGAATCAGAGGCGGGGAAACAGAGGTGGGGAATCAGATATGGGGAATCAGAGGTGGCGAATCAAAGGCGGTGAATCAGAGATGGGGAATCAGAGGCGGGGAATCAGAGGCAGGGAATCAAACACGGGGAATCAGAGGCGGGGAATAAGAGCTGGGGAATCAGAGGCTGGGAATCAAAGTTGGGGAATCAGAGTCAGGGAATCAGATATGGGGAAACAGGGGCGGGGAATCAGAGGCGGGGAAACAGAGGCGGGGAATCAGATATGGGGAATCGGAGGCGGGGAATTAGAGTTGGGGAATCAGAGGCGGGGAATCAGTGGTGGGGAGACAGAGGCGGGGAATCAAACACGGGGAATCAGAGGTGGGGAATCAGAGGTTGGAAATCAGAGGCAGGGAATCAGCGGCGGGGAATCAGAGGCGGGGAATCAGAGGCAGGGAATCAGATGTGCGGAATCGGTGATGGGGAATCAGAGGCAGGGAATCAGAGGCGGGGAATCAGAGGCCGGGAATCAGATATGGGGAAACAGAGGCGGGGAATCAGAGGCGGGGAAACAGAGGCTGTGAATCAGATATGGGGAATCAGAGGTGGGGAATCAGAGGTTGGGAATCAGAGGCAGGGGATCAGAGGCTTGGAATCAGATGCAGGGAATCAGATGCGGGGAATCAGAGGTGGGGAATCAGAGCTGGGGAATCAGAGTCTGGGAATCAAAGTTGGGGAATCAGAGGCAGGGAATCAGATATGGGGAAACAGGGGCGGGGAATCAGAGGCGGGGAATCAGATATGGGGAATCAGAGGCGGGGAATTAGAGTTGGGGAATCAGAGGCGGGGAATCAGAGGCGGGGAAACAGAGGCGGGGAATCAAACACGGGGAATCAGAGGTGGGGAATCAGAGGTTGGGAATCAGAGGCAGGGAATCAGAGGCGGGGAATCAGAGGCGGGGAATGAGAGGCAGGGAATCAGATGTGCGGAATCGGAGATGGGGAATCAGAGGCAGGGAATCAGAGGCGGGGAATCAGAGGCCGGGAATCAGAGGCCGGGAATTAGATATGGGGAAACAGAAGCGGGGAATCAGAGGCGGGGAAACAGAGGCTGGGAATCAGGTATGGGGAATCAGATGTGGGGAATCAGAGGCGGGGAATCAGAGCTGGGGAATCAGAGGTGGGGAATCAAAGTTGGGGAATCAGATGCGGGGACTTAGATATGGGGAGACAGAGGCGGGGAATCAGAGACGGGGAAACAGAGGCGGGGATTCAGATATGGGGAATCAGAGGCGGGGAATCAGAGGCGGGGAAACAGAGGCGAGGAATCAGATATGGGGAATCAGAGGTGGGGAATCAGAGGTTGGGAATGAGAGGCTGGGAATCAGAGGCTGGGAATCAGATGCATGGAATCAGATGCGGGGAATCAGAGGCGGGGAATCAGAGCTGGGGAATCAGAGGTGGGGAATCAAAGTTGGGGAATCAGAGGCCGGGACATAGATATGGGGAAACAGAGGCGGGGAATCAGAGGCGGGGAAACAGAGGCGGGGAATCAGATATGGGGAATCAGAGGTAGGGAATCAGAGGCAGGGAATCAGATGTGCGGAATCAGAGATGGGGAATCAGAGGCAGGGAATCAGAATCAGAAGCAGGGAATCAGAGGCCGGGAATCAGAGGCCGGAATCAGATGCCGGGAATAAGAGGCCGGGAATCAGAGATGGGGATTCAGAGGCGGGAAATGAGATATGGGGAATCAGAGGCGGGGAATCAGAGGCGGGGAATCAGAGGCGGGGAAACAGATGCGGGGAATCAGATATGGGGAATCAGAGGTGGCGAATCAAAGGCGGTGAATCAGAGATGCGGAATCAGAGGCCGGGAATCAGAGGCAGGGAATCAAACACGGGGAATCAGAGGCGGGGAATCAGAGCTGGGGAATCAGAGGCGGGGAATCAGAGTTGGGGAATCAGAGGCGGGGAAGCAGAGGCAGGGAATCAGACGCGGGGATTCAGAGGCGGGGAATCATAGTTGGGAATCAGAGGCAGATAATCAGATATGGGGAAACAGAGGCGAGGAATCAGGGGCGGGGAAACAGAGGCGGGGAATCAGATATGGGGAATCGGATGCGGGGAATCAGAGGCGGGGAATCAGAGCTGTGGAATCAGAGGCGGGGAATCAGAGTTGGGGCATCAGAGGTGGGGAATTAGATATGGGGAAACAGAGGCGGGGAATCAGAGGCGTGGAAACAGAGGCGGGGAATCAGATATGGGGAATCAGACGTGGGGAATCAGAGGCAGGTAATCAGATGTGCGGAATCAGAGATGGGGAATCAGAGGCAGGGAATCAGAATCAGAAGTGGGGAGTCAGAGGCCGGGAATCAGAGGCCTGGAATCAGATGCTGGGAATAAGAGGCCGGGAATCAGAGGTGGGGAATCAGAGTCAGGGAATCAGAGATGGGGAGTCAGAGGCGGGGAATGAGATATGGAGAATCAGAGGCGGGGAATCAGAGGCGGGGAAACAGAGGTGGGGAATCAGATATGGGGAATCAGAGGTGGCGAATCAAAGGCGGTGAATCAAAGATGGGGAATCAGAGGCGGGGAATCAGAGGCAGGGAATTAAACACGGGGAATCAGAGGCGGGGAATCAGAGCTGGGGAATCAGAGGCTGGGAATCAAAGTTGGGAATCAGAGTCAGGGAATCAGATATGGGGAAACAGGGGCGGGGAATCAGAGGCGGGGAAACAGAGGCGGGGAATCAGATATGGGGAATCAGAGGCGGGGAATTAGAGTTGGGGAATCAGAGGCAGGGAATCAGTGGTGGGGAATCAGAGGCGGGGAATCAAACACGGGGAATCAGAGGTGGGGAATCAGAGGTTGGAAATCAGAGGCAGGGAATCAGCGGCGGGGAATCAGAGGCGGGGAATCAGAGGCAGGGAATCAGATGTGCGGAATCGGTGATGGGGAATCAGAGGCAGGGAATCAGAGGCGGGGAATCAGAGGCCGGGAATCAGATATGGGGAAACAGAGGCGGGGAATCAGAGGCGGGGAAACAGAGGCTGGGAATCAGATATGGGGAATCAGAGGTGGGGAATCAGAGGTTGGGAATCAGAGGCAGGGGATCAAAGGCTTGGAATCAGATGCAGGGAATCAGATGCGAGGAATCAGAGGCGGGGAATCAGAGCTGGGGAATCAGAGTCTGGGAATCAAAGTTGGGGAATCAGAGGCAGGGAATCAGATATGGGGAAACAGGGGCGGGGAATCAGAGGCGGGGAAACAGAGGCGGGGAATCAGATATGGGGAATCAGAGGCGGGGAATTAGAGTTGGGGAATCAGAGGCGGGGAATCAGAGGCGGGGAAACAGAGGCGGGGAATCAAACACGGGGAATCAGAGGTGGGGAATCAGAGGTTGGGAATCAGAGGCAGGGAATCAGAGGCGGGGAATCAGAGGCGGGGAATGAGAGGCAGGGAATCAGATGTGCGGAATCGGAGATGGGGAATCAGAGGCAGGGAATCAGAGGCGGGGAATCAGAGGCGGGGAATCAGAGGCCGGGAATCAGATATGGGGAAACAGAAGCGGGGAATCAGAGGCGGGGAAACAGAGGCTGGGAATCAGGTATGGGGAATCAGATGTGGGGAATCAGAGGCGGGGAATCAGAGCTGGGGAATCAGAGGTGGGGAATCAAAGTTGGGGAATCAGAGGCGGGGACTTAGATATGGGGAAACAGAGGCGGGGAATCAGAGACGGGGAAACAGAGGCGGGGATTCAGATATGGGGAATCAGAGGTGGGGAATCAGAGGCAGGGAATTAGATGTGCGGAATCAGAAATGGGGAATCAGAGGCAGGGAATCAGAATCAGAAGCAGGGAATCAGAGGCCGGGAATCAGAGGCCAGAATCAGATGCCGGGAATAAGAGGTCGGGAATCAGAGGTGGGGAATCAGAGTCCGGGAATCAGAGATGGGGAATCAGAGGCGGGGAATGAGATATGGGGAATCAGAGGCGGGGAATCAGAGGCGGGGAAACAGTGGCGAGGAATCAGATATGGGGAATCAGAGGTGGCGAATCAAAGGCGGTGAATCAGAGATGGGGAATCAGAGCTGGGGAATCAGAGGCAGGGGATCAAACACGGGGAATCAGAGGCGGGGAATCAGAGCTGGGGAATCAGAGGCGGGGAATCAGAGTTGGGGAATCAGAGGCGGGGAATCAGAGCTGGGGAATCAGAGGTGGGGAATCAGAGTCGGGGAATCAGAGGCAGGGAATCGGATGTGCGGAATCAGAGATGGGGAATCAGAGGTGGGGAATCAGAGGCGGTGAATCTGAGATGGGGAATCAGAGGCCGGGAATCAGAGGCCGGGAATTAGATATGGGGAAACAGAAGCGGGGAATCAGAGGCGGGGAAACAGAGGCTGGGAATCAGGTATGGGGAATCAGATGTGGGGAATCAGAGGCGGGGAATCAGAGCTGGGGAATCAGAGGTGGGGAATCAAAGTTGGGGAATCAGAGGCGGGGACTTAGATATGGGGAGACAGAGGCGGGGAATCAGAGACGGGGAAACAGAGGCGGGGATTCAGATATGGGGAATCAGAGGCGGGGAATCAGAGGCGGGGAAACAGAGGCGAGGAATCAGATATGGGGAATCAGAGGTGGGGAATCAGAGGTTGGGAATGAGAGGCTGGGAATCAGAGGCTGGGAATCAGATGCATGGAATCAGATGCGGGGAATCAGAGGCGGGGAATCAGAGCTGGGGAATCAGAGGTGGGGAATCAAAGTTGGGGAATCAGAGGCCGGGACATAGATATGGGGAAACAGAGGCGGGGAATCAGAGGCGGGGAAACAGAGGCGGGGAATCAGATATGGGGAATCAGAGGTAGGGAATCAGAGGCAGGGAATCAGATGTGCGGAATCAGAGATGGGGAATCAGAGGCAGGGAATCAGAATCAGAAGCAGGGAATCAGAGGCCGGGAATCAGAGGCCGGAATCAGATGCCGGGAATAAGAGGCCGGGAATCAGAGATGGGGATTCAGAGGCGGGAAATGAGATATGGGGAATCAGAGGCGGGGAATCAGAGGCGGGGAATCAGAGGCGGGGAAACAGATGCGGGGAATCAGATATGGGGAATCAGAGGTGGCGAATCAAAGGCGGTGAATCAGAGATGCGGAATCAGAGGCCGGGAATCAGAGGCAGGGAATCAAACACGGGGAATCAGAGGCGGGGAATCAGAGCTGGGGAATCAGAGGCGGGGAATCAGAGTTGGGGAATCAGAGGCGGGGAAGCAGAGGCAGGGAATCAGACGCGGGGATTCAGAGGCGGGGAATCATAGTTGGGAATCAGAGGCAGATAATCAGATATGGGGAAACAGAGGCGAGGAATCAGGGGCGGGGAAACAGAGGCGGGGAATCAGATATGGGGAATCGGATGCGGGGAATCAGAGGCGGGGAATCAGAGCTGTGGAATCAGAGGCGGGGAATCAGAGTTGGGGCATCAGAGGTGGGGAATTAGATATGGGGAAACAGAGGCGGGGAATCAGAGGCGTGGAAACAGAGGCGGGGAATCAGATATGGGGAATCAGACGTGGGGAATCAGAGGCAGGTAATCAGATGTGCGGAATCAGAGATGGGGAATCAGAGGCAGGGAATCAGAATCAGAAGTGGGGAGTCAGAGGCCGGGAATCAGAGGCCTGGAATCAGATGCTGGGAATAAGAGGCCGGGAATCAGAGGTGGGGAATCAGAGTCAGGGAATCAGAGATGGGGAGTCAGAGGCGGGGAATGAGATATGGAGAATCAGAGGCGGGGAATCAGAGGCGGGGAAACAGAGGTGGGGAATCAGATATGGGGAATCAGAGGTGGCGAATCAAAGGCGGTGAATCAAAGATGGGGAATCAGAGGCGGGGAATCAGAGGCAGGGAATTAAACACGGGGAATCAGAGGCGGGGAATCAGAGCTGGGGAATCAGAGGCTGGGAATCAAAGTTGGGAATCAGAGTCAGGGAATCAGATATGGGGAAACAGGGGCGGGGAATCAGAGGCGGGGAAACAGAGGCGGGGAATCAGATATGGGGAATCAGAGGCGGGGAATTAGAGTTGGGGAATCAGAGGCAGGGAATCAGTGGTGGGGAATCAGAGGCGGGGAATCAAACACGGGGAATCAGAGGTGGGGAATCAGAGGTTGGAAATCAGAGGCAGGGAATCAGCGGCGGGGAATCAGAGGCGGGGAATCAGAGGCAGGGAATCAGATGTGCGGAATCGGTGATGGGGAATCAGAGGCAGGGAATCAGAGGCGGGGAATCAGAGG
The DNA here is from genome assembly GCF_036971445.1 of Narcine bancroftii. Taxonomy (NCBI): domain Eukaryota; kingdom Metazoa; phylum Chordata; class Chondrichthyes; order Torpediniformes; family Narcinidae; genus Narcine; species Narcine bancroftii. The sequence continues at coordinate 2,669,865 of NW_027211895.1, read as the reverse complement.
CCGGGAATCAGATATGGGGAAACAGAGGCGGGGAATCAGAGGCGGGGAAACAGAGGCTGGGAATCAGATATGGGGAATCAGAGGTGGGGAATCAGAGGTTGGGAATCAGAGGCAGGGGATCAAAGGCTTGGAATCAGATGCAGGGAATCAGATGCGAGGAATCAGAGGCGGGGAATCAGAGCTGGGGAATCAGAGTCTGGGAATCAAAGTTGGGGAATCAGAGGCAGGGAATCAGATATGGGGAAACAGGGGCGGGGAATCAGAGGCGGGGAAACAGAGGCGGGGAATCAGATATGGGGAATCAGAGGCGGGGAATTAGAGTTGGGGAATCAGAGGCGGGGAATCAGAGGCGGGGAAACAGAGGCGGGGAATCAAACACGGGGAATCAGAGGTGGGGAATCAGAGGTTGGGAATCAGAGGCAGGGAATCAGAGGCGGGGAATCAGAGGCGGGGAATGAGAGGCAGGGAATCAGATGTGCGGAATCGGAGATGGGGAATCAGAGGCAGGGAATCAGAGGCGGGGAATCAGAGGCGGGGAATCAGAGGCCGGGAATCAGATATGGGGAAACAGAAGCGGGGAATCAGAGGCGGGGAAACAGAGGCTGGGAATCAGGTATGGGGAATCAGATGTGGGGAATCAGAGGCGGGGAATCAGAGCTGGGGAATCAGAGGTGGGGAATCAAAGTTGGGGAATCAGAGGCGGGGACTTAGATATGGGGAAACAGAGGCGGGGAATCAGAGACGGGGAAACAGAGGCGGGGATTCAGATATGGGGAATCAGAGGTGGGGAATCAGAGGCAGGGAATTAGATGTGCGGAATCAGAAATGGGGAATCAGAGGCAGGGAATCAGAATCAGAAGCAGGGAATCAGAGGCCGGGAATCAGAGGCCAGAATCAGATGCCGGGAATAAGAGGTCGGGAATCAGAGGTGGGGAATCAGAGTCCGGGAATCAGAGATGGGGAATCAGAGGCGGGGAATGAGATATGGGGAATCAGAGGCGGGGAATCAGAGGCGGGGAAACAGTGGCGAGGAATCAGATATGGGGAATCAGAGGTGGCGAATCAAAGGCGGTGAATCAGAGATGGGGAATCAGAGCTGGGGAATCAGAGGCAGGGGATCAAACACGGGGAATCAGAGGCGGGGAATCAGAGCTGGGGAATCAGAGGCGGGGAATCAGAGTTGGGGAATCAGAGGCGGGGAATCAGAGCTGGGGAATCAGAGGTGGGGAATCAGAGTCGGGGAATCAGAGGCAGGGAATCGGATGTGCGGAATCAGAGATGGGGAATCAGAGGTGGGGAATCAGAGGCGGTGAATCTGAGATGGGGAATCAGAGGCGGGGAATCAGAGGCAGGTTATCAGACACGGGGATTCAGAGGCTGGGAATCAGACGGGGGGAATCAAAGGCGGGGAATGAAGCTGGGGAATCAGAGGCAGGGAATCAGAGTTGGGGATTCAGAGGCGGGGAATCAGATATGGGGAAACAGAGGCGGGGAATCAGAGGCGGGGAAACAGAGGCTGGGAATCAGATATGGGGAATCAGAGGTGGGGAATCAGAGGTTGGGAATCAGAGGCAGGGAATCAGAGGCTTGGAATCAGATGCAGGGAATCAGATGCGGGGAATCAGAGGCGGGGAATCAGAGCTGGGGAATCAGAGGTGGGGAATCAGAGTTGGGGAATCAGAGGCGGGGACTTAGATGTTGGGAAACAGAGGCGTGGAATCAGAGGCGGGGAAACAGAGGCGGGGAATCAGATATGGGGAATCAGAGATGGGGAATCAGAGGCAGGGAATCAGATGTGCGGAATCAGAGATGGGGAATCAAAGGCAGGGAATCAGAATCAGAAGCAGGGAATCAGAGGCCGGGAATCAGAGGCCGGAATCAGATGCCGGGAATAAGAGGCCGGGAATCAGAGGTGGGGAATCAGAGTCCGGGAATCAGAGATGGGGATTCAGAGGCGGGGAATGAGATATGGGGAATCAGAGGCGGGGAATCAGAGGCGGGGAAACAGAGGCGGGGAATCTGATATGGGGAATCAGAGGTGGCGAATCAAAGGCGGTGAATCAGAGATGGGGAATCAGAGGCCGGGAATCAGAGGCAGGGAATCAAACACGGGGTATCAGAGGCGTGGAATCAGAGCTGGGGAATCAGAGGCGGGGAATTAGAGTTGGGGAATCAGAGGCGGGGAAACAGAGGCGGGGAAACAGAGGCGGGGAATCAAACACGGGGAATCAGAGGTGGGGAATCAGAGGTTGGGAATCAGAGGCAGGGAATCAGAGGCGGGGAATCAGAGGCGGGGAATCAGAGGCAGGGAATCAGATGTGCGGAATCGGAGATGGGGAATCAGAGGCAGGGAATCAGAGGCGGGGAATCAGAGTCCGGGAATCAGATATGGGGAAACAGAGGCGGGGAATCAGAGGCGGGGAAACAATGGCTGGGAATCAGATATGGGGAATCAGAGGTGGGGAATCAGAGGTTGGGAATCAGAGGCAGGGAATCAGAGGCTTGGAATCACATGCAGGGAATCAGATGCAGGGAATCAGAGGCGGGGAATCAGAGCTGGGGAATCAGAGGTGGGGAATCAGAGTTGGGGAATCAGAGGCGGGGACTTAGATTTTGGGAAACAGAGGCGGGGAATCAGAGGCGGGGAAACAGAGGCGGGGAATCAGATATGGGGAATCAGAGATGGGGAATCAGAGGCAGGGAATCAGATGTTCGGAATCAGAGATGGGGAATCAAAGGCAGGGAATCAGAATCAGAAGCAGGGAATTAGAGGCCGGGAATCAGAGGCCGGAATCAGATGCCGGGAATAAGAGGCTGGGAATCAGATGTGGGGAATCAGAGTCCGGGAATCAGAGATGGGGAATCAGAGGCGGGGAATGAGATATGGGGAATCAGAGGCGGGGAATCAGAGGCGGGGAAACAGAGGCGAGGAATCAGATATGGGGAATCAGAGGTGGCGAATCAAAGGCGGTGAATCAGAGATGGGGAATCAGAGGCGGGGAATCAGAGGCAGGGAATCAAACACGGGGAATCAGAGGCGGGGAATCAGAGCTGGGGAATCAGATGCGGGGAATCAGAGTTGGGGAATCAGAGGCGGGGAATCAGAGCTTGGGAATCAGAGGTGGGGATCAGAGTCAGGGAATCAGAGGCAGGGAATCAGATGAGCGGAATCCGAGATGGGGAATCAGAGGTGGGGAATCAGAGGCTGTGAATCAGAGATGGGGAATCAGAGGCGGGGAATCAGAGGCAGGAAATCAGACACGGGGATTCAGAGGCTGGGAATCAGACGGGGGGAATCAAAGGTGGGGAATCAGAGCTGGGGAATCAGAGGCAGGGAATCAGAGTTGGGGATTCAGAGGCGGGGAATCAGATATGGGGAAACAGAGGCGGGGAATCAGAGGCGGGCAAACAGAGGCGGGGAATTAGATATGGGGAATCAGAGGTGGGGAATCAGAGGTGGTGAATCAGAGATGGGGAATCACAGGCGGGGAATCAGAGGCAGGGAATAGAACGCGGGGAATCAGAGGCAGGGAATCAGAGTTGGGGCATCAGAGGTTGGGAATTAGATATGGGGAAACAGAGGCGGGGAATCAGAGGCGGGGAAACAGAGGCGGGAAATCAGATATGGGGAATCAGAGGTGGGGAATCAGAGGCAGGGAATCAGATGTGCGGAATCAGAGATGGGGAATCAGAGGCAGCGAATCAGAATCAGAAGCGGGGAATCAGAGGCCGGGAATCAGAGGCCGGGAATCAGATGCTGGGAATAAGAGGCCGGGAATCAGAGGTGTGGAATCAGAGTCCGGGAATCAGAGATGGGGATTCAGAGGCGGAAAATGAGATATGTAGAATCAGAGGCGGGGAATCAGAGGCGGGGAAACAGAGGTGGGGAATCAGATATGTGGAATCAGAGGTGGCGAATCAAAGGCAGTGAATCAGAGATGGGGAATCAGAGGCGGAGAAACAGAGGCAGGGAATCAAAAACGGGAAATCAGGTGCGGGAAATCAGAGCTGGGGAATCAGAGGCGGGGAATCAGAGTTGGGGAATCAGAGGCAGGGAATCAGATATGGGGAAACAAGGGCAGGGAATCAGAGGCGGGGAAACAGAGGCGGGGAATCAGATATGGGGAATCAGAGGTGTGGAATCAGAGGTTGGGAATCAGAGGCAGGGAATCAGAGGCGGCGAAACAGAGGCGGGGAATCAGATATGGGGAATCAGAGATGGCGAATCAAAGGCGGTGAAACAGAGATGGGGAATCAGGGCAGGGAATCAGAGGCAGGGAATCAAACACGGGGAATCAGAGCTGGGGAATCAGAGGCGGGGAATTAGAGTTGGGGAATCAGAGGAGGGGAATCAGAGGCGGGGAAACAGAGGCGGGGAATCAGATATGGGGAATCAGAGGTGGGGAATCAGAGGTTTGGAATCAGAGGCAGGGAATCAGAGGCGGGGAATCAGAGGCAGGGAATCAGATGTGCGGAATCGGAGATGGGGAATCAGAGGTAGGGAATCAGAGGTGGGGAATCAGAGGCGGGGAATAAGAGGCCGGGAATCAGATATGGGGAAACAGAGGTGGGGAATCAGAGGCGGGGAAACAGAGGCGGGGAATCAGATATGGGGAATCAGAGGTGGGGAAAGAGAGGCAGGGAATCAGAGGCAGGGAATCAGAGGCTTGGAATCAGATGCAGGGAATCAGATGCAGGGAATCAGAGGCGGGGAATCAGAGCTGGGGAATCAGAGGTGGGGAATCAGAGGCAGGGAATCAGATGTTCGGAATCAGAGATGGGGAATCAAAGGCAGGGAATCAGAATCAGAAGCAGGGAATCAGAGGCCGGGAATCAGAGGCCGGAATCAGATGCCGGGAATAAGAGGCTGGGAATCAGAGGTGGGGAATCAGAGTCCGGGAATCAGAGATGGGGAATCAGAGGCGGGGAATGAGATATGGGGAATCAGAGGCAGGGAATCAGAGGCGGGGAAACAGAGGCGAGGAATCAGATATGGGGAATCAGAGGTGGCGAATCAAAGGCGGTGAATCAAAGATGGGGAATCAGAGGCGGGGAATCAGAGGCAGGGAATCAAACACGGGGAATCAGAGGCGGGGAATCAGAGCTGGGGAATCAGATGCAGGGAATCAGAGTTGGGGAATCAGAGGCGGGGAATCAGAGCTTGGGAATCAGAGGTGGGGATCAGAGTCAGGGAATCAGAGGCAGGGAATCAGATGAGCGGAATCCGAGATGGGGAGTCAGAGGTGGGGAATCAGAGGCTGTGAATCAGAGATGGGGAATCAGAGGCGGGGAATCAGAGGCAGGAAATCAGACACGGGGATTCAGAGGCTGGGAATCAGACGGGGGGAATCAAAGGCGGGGAATCAGAGCTGGGGAATCAGAGGCAGGGAATCAGAGTTGGGGATTCAGAGGCGGGGAATCAGATATGGGGAAACAGAGGCGGGGAATCAGAGGCGGGCAAACAGAGGCGGGGAATTAGATATGGGGAATCAGAGGTGGGGAATCAGAGGTGGTGAATCAGAGATGGGGAATCACAGGCGGGGAATCAGAGGCAGGGAATAGAACGCGGGGAATCAGAGGCAGGGAATCAGAGTTGGGGCATCAGAGGTTGGGAATTAGATATGGGGAAACAGAGGCGGGGAATCAGAGGCGGGGAAACAGAGGCGGGAAATCAGATATGGGGAATCAGAGGTGGGGAATCAGAGGCAGGGAATCAGATGTGCGGAATCAGAGATGGGGAATCAGAGGCAGCGAATCAGAATCAGAAGCGGGGAATCAGAGGCCGGGAATCAGAGGCCGGGAATCAGATGCTGGGAATAAGAGGCCGGGAATCAGAGGTGGGGAATCAGAGTCCGGGAATCAGAGATGGGGATTCAGAGGCGGAAAATGAGATATGTAGAATCAGAGGCGGGGAATCAGAGGCGGGGAAACAGAGGTGGGGAATCAGATATGTGGAATCAGAGGTGGCGAATCAAAGGCAGTGAATCAGAGATGGGGAATCAGAGGCGGGGAATCAGAGGCTGGGAATCAAACACGGGAAATCAGGGGCGGGGAATCAGAGCTGGGGAATCAGAGGCGGGGAATCAGAGTTGGGGAATCAGAGGCAGGGAATCAGATATGGTGAAACAAGGGCAGGGAATCAGAGGCGGGGAAACAGAGGCGGGGAATCAGATATGGGGAATCAGAGGTGTGGAATCAGAGGTTGGGAATCAGAGGCAGGGAATCAGAGGCGGCGAAACAGAGGCGGGGAATCAGATATGAGGAATCAGAGATGGCGAATCAAAGGCGGTGAAACAGAGATGGGGAATCAGGGCAGGGAATCAGAGGCAGGGAATCAAACACGGGGAATCAGAGCTGGGGAATCAGAGGCGGGGAATTAGAGTTGGGGAATCAGAGGAGGGGAATCAGAGGCGGGGAAACAGAGGCGGGGAATCAGATATGGGGAATCAGAGGTGGGGAATCAGAGGTTCGGAATCAGAGGCAGGGAATCAGAGGCGGGGAATCAGAGGCAGGGAATCAGATGTGCGGAATCGGAGATGGGGAATCAGAGGTAGGGAATCAGAGGTGGGGAATCAGAGGCGGGGAATAAGAGGCCGGGAATCAGATATGGGGAAACAGAGGTGGGGAATCAGAGGCGGGGAAACAGAGGCGGGGAATCAGATATGGGGAATCAGAGGTGGGGAAAGAGAGGCAGGGAATCAGAGGCAGGGAATCAGAGGCTTGGAATCAGATGCAGGGAATCAGATGCAGGGAATCAGAGGCGGGGAATCAGAGCTGGGGAATCAGAGGTGGGGAATCAGAGGCAGGGAATCAGATGTTCGGAATCAGAGATGGGGTATCAAAGGCAGGGAATCAGAATCAGAAGCAGGGAATCAGAGGCCGGGAATCAGAGGCCGGAATCAGATGCCGGGAATAAGAGGCTGGGAATCAGAGGTGGGGAATCAGAGTCCGGGAATCAGAGATGGGGAATCAGAGGCGGGGAATGAGATATGGGGAATCAGAGGCGGGGAATCAGAGGCGGGGAAACAGAGGCGAGGAATCAGATATGGGGAATCAGAGGTGGCGAATCAAAGGCGGTGAATCAGAGATGGGGAATCAGAGGCGGGGAATAAGAGGCAGGGAATCAAACACGGGGAATCAGAGGCGGGGTTCGGAGCTGGGGAATCAGATGCGGGGAATCAGAGTTGGGGAATCAGAGGCGGGGAATCAGAGCTTGGGAATCAGAGGTGGGGATCAGAGTCAGGGAATCAGAGGCAGGGAATCAGATGAGCGGAATCCGAGATGGGGAATCAGAGGTGGGGAATCAGAGGCTGTGAATCAGAGATGGGGAATCAGAGGCGGGGAATCAGAGGCAGGAAATCAGACACGGGGATTCAGAGGCTGGGAATCAGACGGGGGGAATCAAAGGCGGGGAATCAGAGCTGGGGAATCAGAGGCAGGGAATCAGAGTTGGGGATTCAGAGGCGGGGAATCAGATATGGGGAAACAGAGGCGGGGAATCAGAGGCGGGCAAACAGAGGCGGGGAATTAGATATGGGGAATCAGAGGTGGGGAATCAGATGTGGTGAATCAGAGATGGGGAATCACAGGCGGGGAATCAGAGGCAGGGAATAGAACGCGGGGAATCAGAGGCAGGGAATCAGAGTTGGGGCATCAGAGGTTGGGAATTAGATATGGGGAAACAGAGGCGGGGAATCAGAGGCGGGGAAACAGAGGCGGGAAATCAGATATGGGGAATCAGAGGTGGGGAATCAGAGGCAGGGAATCAGATGTGCGGAATCAGAGATGGGGAATCAGAGGCAACGAATCAGAATCAGAAGCGGGGAATCAGAGGCCGGGAATCAGAGGCCGGGAATCAGATGCTGGGAATAAGAGGCCGGGAATCAGAGGTGGGGAATCAGAGTCCGGGAATCAGAGATGGGGATTCAGAGGCGGAAAATGAGATATGTAGAATCAGAGGCGGGGAATCAGAGGCGGGGAAACAGAGGTGGGGAATCAGATATGTGGAATCAGAGGTGGCGAATCAAAGGCAGTAAATCAGAGATGGGGAATCAGAGCTGGGGAATCAGAGGCGGGGAATCAGAGTTGGGGAATCAGAGGCAGGGAATCAGATATGGGGAAACAAGGGCAGGGAATCAGAGGCGGGGAAACAGAGGCGGGGAATCAGATATGGGGAATCAGAGGTGTGGAATCAGAGGTTGGGAATCAGAGGCAGGGAATCAGAGGCGGCGAAACAGAGGCGGGGAATCAGATATGGGGAATCAGAGATGGCGAATCAAAGGCGGTGAAACAGAGATGGGGAATCAGGGCAGGGAATCAGAGGCAGGGAATCAAACACGGGGAATCAGAGCTGGGGAATCAGAGGCGGGGAATTAGAGTTGGGGAATCAGAGGAGGGGAATCAGAGGCGGGGAAACAGAGGCGGGGAATCAGATATGGGGAATCAGAGGTGGGGAATCAGAGGTTCGGAATCAGAGGCAGGGAATCAGAGGCGGGGAATCAGAGGCAGAGAATCAGATGTGCGGAATCGGAGATGGGGAATCAGAGGTAGGGAATCAGAGGTGGGGAATCAGAGGCGGGGAATAAGAGGCCGGGAATCAGATATGGGGAAACAGAGGTGGGGAATCAGAGGCGGGTAATCAGAGCTGGGGAATCAGAGGTGGGGAATCAGAGTTGGGGAATCAGAGGCGGGGACTTAGATATTGGGAAACAGAGGCGGGAAATCAGAGGCGGGGAAACAGAGGCGGCGAATCAGATATGGGGAATCAGAGCTGGGGAATCAGAGGCAGGGAATCAGATGTGCGGAATCAGAGATTGGGAATCAGAGGCAGGGAATCAGAATCAGAAGCAGGGAATCAGAGGCCGGGAATCAGAGGCCGGAATCAGATGCCGGGAATAAGAGGCCGGGAATCAGAGGTGGGGAATCAGAGTCCGGGAATCAGAGATGGGGATTCAGAGGCGGGGAATGAGATATGGGGAATCAGAGGCGGGGAATCAGAGGCGGGGAAACAGATGCGGGGAATCAGATATGGGGAATCAGAGGTGGCGAATCAAAGGCGGTGAATCAGAGATGCGGAATCAGAGGCCGGGAATCAGAGGCAGGGAATCAAACACGGGGAATCAGAGGCGGGGAATCAGAGCTGGGGAATCAGAGGCGGGGAATCAGAGTTGGGGAATCAGAGGCGGGGAAGCAGAGGCAGGGAATCAGACGCGGGGATTCAGAGGCGGGGAATCATAGTTGGGAATCAGAGGCGGATAATCAGATATGGGGAAACAGAGGCGGGGAATCAGGGGCGGGGAAACAGAGGCGGGGAATCAGATATGGGGAATCGGATGCGGGGAATCAGAGGCGGGGAATCAGAGCTGTGGAATCAGAGGCGGGGAATCAGAGTTGGGGCATCAGAGGTGGGGAATTAGATATGGGGAAACAGAGGCGGGGAATCAGAGGCGTGGAAACAGAGGCGGGGAATCAGATATGGGGAATCAGACGTGGGGAATCAGAGGCAGGTAATCAGATGTGCGGAATCAGAGATGGGGAATCAGAGGCAGGGAATCAGAATCAGAAGCGGGGAGTCAGAGGCCGGGAATCAGAGGCCTGGAATCAGATGCTGGGAATAAGAGGCCGGGAATCAGAGGTGGGGAATCAGAGTCCGGGAATCAGAGATGGGGAGTCAGAGGCGGGGAATGAGATATGGAGAATCAGAGGCGGGGAATCAGAGGCGGGGAAACAGAGGTGGGGAATCAGATATGGGGAATCAGAGGTGGCGAATCAAAGGCGGTGAATCTGAGATGGGGAATCAGAGGCGGGGAATCAGAGGCAGGGAATCAAACACGGGGAATCAGAGGCGGGGAATCAGAGCTGGGGAATCAGAGGCTGGGAATCAAAGTTGGGGAATCAGAGTCAGGGAATCAGATATGGGGAAACAGGGGCGGGGAATCAGAGGCGGGGAAACAGAGGCGGGGAATCAGATATGGGGAATCAGAGGCGGGGAATTAGAGTTGGGGAATCAGAGGCGGGGAATCAGTGGTGGGGAAACAGAGGCGGGGAATCAAACACGGGGAATCAGAGGTGGGGAATCAGAGGTTGGAAATCAGAGGCAGGGAATCAGCGGCGGGGAATCAGAGGCGGGGAATCAGAGGCAGGGAATCAGATGTGCGGAATCGGTGATGGTGAATCAGAGGCAGGGAATCAGAGGCGGGGAATCAGAGGCCGGGAATCAGATATGGGGAAACAGAGGCGGGGAATCAGAGGCGGGGAAACAGAGGCTGGGAATCAGATATGGGGAATCAGAGGTGGGGAATCAGAGGTTGGGAATCAGAGGCAGGGGATCAGAGGCTTGGAATCAGATGCAGGGAATCAGATGCGGGGAATCAGAGGCGGGGAATCAGAGCTGGGGAATCAGAGTCTGGGAATCAAAGTTGGGGAATCAGAGGCAGGGAATCAGATATGGGGAAACAGGGGCGGGGAATCAGAGGCGGGGAAACAGAGGCGGGGAATCAGATATGGGGAATCAGAGGCGGGGAATTAGAGTTGGGGAATCAGAGGCGGGGAATCAGAGGCGGGGAAACAGAGGCGGGGAATCAAACACGGGGAATCAGAGGTGGGGCATCAGAGGTTGGGAATCAGAGGCAGGGAATCAGAGGCGGGGAATCAGAGGCGGGGAATGAGAGGCAGGGAATCAGATGTGCGGAATCGGAGATGGGGAATCAGAGGCAGGGAATCAGAGGCGGGGAATCAGAGGCGGGGAATCAGAGGCCGGGAATCAGATATGGGGAAACAGAAGCGGGGAATCAGAGGCGGGGAAACAGAGGCTGGGAATCAGGTATGGGGAATCAGATGTGGGGAATCAGAGGCGGGGAATCAGAGCTGGGGAATCAGAGGTGGGGAATCAAAGTTGGGGAATCAGAGGCGGGGACTTAGATATGGGGAAACAGAGGCGGGGAATCAGAGACGGGGAAACAGAGGCGGGGATTCAGATATGGGGAATCAGAGGTGGGGAATCAGAGGCAGGGAATTAGATGTGCGGAATCAGAAATGGGGAATCAGAGGCAGGGAATCAGAATCAGAAGCAGGGAATCAGAGGCTGGGAATCAGAGGCCGGAATCAGATGCCGGGAATAAGAGGTGGGGAATCAGAGTCCGGGAATCAGAGATGGGGAATCAGAGGCGGGGAATGAGATAAGGGGAATCAGAGGCGGGGAATCAGAGGCGGGGAAACAGTGGCGAGGAATCAGATATGGGGAATCAGAGGTGGCGAATCAAAGGCGGTGAATCAGAGATGGGGAATCAGAGCTGGGGAATCAGAGGCAGGGGATCAAACACGGGGAATCAGAGGCGGGGAATCAGAGCTGGGGAATCAGAGGCGGGGAATCAGAGTTGGGGAATCAGAGGCGGGGAATCAGAGCTGGGGAATCAGAGGTGGGGAATCAGAGTCGGGGAATCAGAGGCAGGGAATCGGATGTGCGGAATCAGAGATGGGGAATCAGAGGTGGGGAATCAGAGGCGGTGAATCTGAGATGGGGAATCAGAGGCGGGGAATCAGAGGCAGGTTATCAGACACGGGGATTCAGAGGCTGGGAATCAGACGGGGGGAATCAAAGGCGGGGAATGAAGCTGGTGAATCAGAGGCAGGGAATCAGAGTTGGGGATTCAGAGGCGGGGAATCAGATATGGGGAAACAGAGGCGGGGAATCAGAGGCGGGCAAACAGAGGCGGGGAATTAGATATGGGGAATCAGTGGTGGGGAATCAGAGGTGGTGAATCAGTGATGGGGAATCACAGGCGGGGAATCAGAGGCAGGGAATAGAACGCGGGGAATCAGAGGCAGGGAATCAGAGCTGGGGAATAAGAGGCGGGGAATCATAGTTGGGAATCAAAGGCGGGGAATCAGATATGGGGAAACAGAGGCGGGGAATCAGGGGCGGGGAAACAGAGGCGGGGAATCAGATATGGGGAATCGGATGTGGAGAATCAGAGGCAGGGAATCAGAGCTGGGGAATCAGAGGCGGGGAATCAGAGTTGGGGCATCAGAGGTGGGGAATTAGATCTGGGGAAACAGAGGCGGGGAATCAGATGTGCGGAATCAGAGGCGGGGAATCAGAGGCAGGGAATCAGAATCAGAAGCGGGGAGTCAGAGGCCGGGAATCAGAGGCCTGGAATCAGATGCTGGGAATAAGAGGCCGGGAATCAGAGGTGGGGAATCAGAGTCCGGGAATCAGAGATGGGGAGTCAGAGGCGGGGAATGAGATATGGAGAATCAGAGGCGGGGAATCAGAGGTGGGGAAACAGAGGTGGGGAATCAGATATGGGGAATCAGAGGTGGCGAATCAAAGGCTGTGAATCAGAGATGGGGAATCAGAGGTTGGGAATCAGAGGCAGGGGATCAGAGGCTTGGAATCAGATGCAGGGAATCAGATGCGGGGAATCAGAGGCGGGGAATCAGAGCTGGGGAATCAGAGATGGCGAATCAAAGGCGGTGAAACAGAGATGGGGAATCAGGGCAGGGAATCAGAGGCAGGGAATCAAACACGGGGAATCAGAGCTGGGGAATCAGAGGCGGGGAATTAGAGTTGGGGAATCAGAGGAGGGGAATCAGAGGCGGGGAAACAGAGGCGGGGAATCAGATATGGGGAATCAGAGGTGGGGAATCAGAGGTTTGGAATCAGAGGCAGGGAATCAGAGGCGGGGAATCAGAGGCAGGGAATCAGATGTGCGGAATCGGAGATGGGGAATCAGAGGTAGGGAATCAGAGGTGGGGAATCAGAGGCGGGGAATAAGAGGCCGGGAATCAGATATGGGGAAACAGAGGTGGGGAATCAGAGGCGGGGAAACAGAGGCGGGGAATCAGATATGGGGAATCAGAGGTGGGGAAAGAGAGTCAGGGAATCAGAGGCAGGGAATCAGAGGCTTGGAATCAGATGCAGGGAATCAGATGCAGGGAATCAGAGGCGGGGAATCAGAGCTGGGGAATCAGAGGTGGGGAATCAGAGGCAGGGAATCAGATGTTCGGAATCAGAGATGGGGAATCAAAGGCAGGGAATCAGAATCAGAAGCAGGGAATCAGAGGCCGGGAATCAGAGGCCGGAATCAGATGCCGGGAATAAGAGGCTGGGAATCAGAGGTGGGGAATCAGAGTCCGGGAATCAGAGATGGGGAATCAGAGGCGGGGAATGAGATATGGGGAATCAGAGGCGGGGAATCAGAGGCGGGGAAACAGAGGCGAGGAATCAGATATGGGGAATCAGAGGTGGCGAATCAAAGGCGGTGAATCAAAGATGGGGAATCAGAGGCGGGGAATCAGAGGCAGGGAATCAAACACGGGGAATCAGAGGCGGGGAATCAGAGCTGGGGAATCAGATGCGGGGAATCAGAGTTGGGGAATCAGAGGCGGGGAATCAGAGCTTGGGAATCAGAGGTGGGGATCAGAGTCAGGGAATCAGAGGCAGGGAATCAGATGAGCGGAATCCGAGATGGGGAGTCAGAGGTGGGGAATCAGAGGCTGTGAATCAGAGATGGGGAATCAGAGGCGGGGAATCAGAGGCAGGAAATCAGACACGGGGATTCAGAGGCTGGGAATCAGACGGGGGGAATCAAAGGCGGGGAATCAGAGCTGGGGAATCAGAGGCAGGGAATCAGAGTTGGGGATTCAGAGGCGGGGAATCAGATATGGGGAAACAGAGGCGGGGAATCAGAGGCGGTCAAACAGAGGCGGGGAATTAGATATGGGGAATCAGAGGTGGGGAATCAGAGGTGGTGAATCAGAGATGGGGAATCACAGGCGGGGAATCAGAGGCAGGGAATAGAACGCGGGGAATCAGAGGCAGGGAATCAGAGTTGGGGCATCAGAGGTTGGGAATTAGATATGGGGAAACAGAGGCGGGGAATCAGAGGCGGGGAAACAGAGGCGGGAAATCAGATATGGGGAATCAGAGGTGGGGAATCAGAGGCAGGGAATCAGATGTGCGGAATCAGAGATGGGGAATCAGAGGCAGCGAATCAGAATCAGAAGCGGGGAATCAGAGGCCGGGAATCAGAGGCCGGGAATCAGATGCTGGGAATAAGAGGCCGGGAATCAGAGGTGGGGAATCAGAGTCCGGGAATCAGAGATGGGGATTCAGAGGCGGAAAATGAGATATGTAGAATCAGAGGCGGGGAATCAGAGGCGGGGAAACAGAGGTGGGGAATCAGATATGTGGAATCAGAGGTGGCGAATCAAAGGCAGTGAATCAGAGATGGGGAATCAGAGGCGGGGAATCAGAGGCAGGGAATCAAACACGGGAAATCAGGGGCGGGGAATCAGAGCTGGGGAATCAGAGGCGGGGAATCAGAGTTGGGGAATCAGAGGCAGGGAATCAGATATGGGGAAACAGGGGCGGGGAATCAGAGGCGGGGAAACAGAGGCGGGGAATCAGATATGGGGAATCAGAGGCGGGGAATTAGAGTTGGGGAATCAGAGGCGGGGAATCAGTGGTGGGGAAACAGAGGCGGGGAATCAAACACGGGGAATCAGAGGTGGGGAATCAGAGGTTGGAAATCAGAGGCAGGGAATCAGCGGCGGGGAATCAGAGGCGGGGAATAAGAGGCAGGGAATCAGATGTGCGGAATCGGTGATGGTGAATCAGAGGCAGGGAATCAGAGGCGGGGAATCAGAGGCCGGGAATCAGATATGGGGAAACAGAGGCGGGGAATCAGAGGCGGGGAAACAGAGGCTGGGAATCAGATATGGGGAATCAGAGGTGGGGAATCAGAGGTTGGGAATCAGAGGCAGGGGATCAGAGGCTTGGAATCAGATGCAGGGAATCAGATGCGGGGAATCAGAGGCGGGGAATCAGAGCTGGGGAATCAGAGTCTGGGAATCAAAGTTGGGGAATCAGAGGCAGGGAATCAGATATGGGGAAACAGGGGCGGGGAATCAGAGGCGGGGAAACAGAGGCGGGGAATCAGATATGGGGAATCAGAGGCGGGGAATTAGAGTTGGGGAATCAGAGGCGGGGAATCAGAGGCGGGGAAACAGAGGCGGGGAATCAAACACGGGGAATCAGAGGCAGGGAATCAGATGTTCGGAATCAGAGATGGGGTATCAAAGGCAGGGAATCAGAATCAGAAGCAGGGAATCAGAGGCCGGGAATCAGAGGCCGGAATCAGATGCCGGGAATAAGAGGCTGGGAATCAGAGGTGGGGAATCAGAGTCCGGGAATCAGAGATGGGGAATCAGAGGCGGGGAATGAGATATGGGGAATCAGAGGCGGGGAATCAGAGGCGGGGAAACAGAGGCGAGGAATCAGATATGGGGAATCAGAGGTGGCGAATCAAAGGCGGTGAATCAGAGATGGGGAATCAGAGGCGGGGAATCAGAGGCAGGGAATCAAACACGGGGAATCAGAGGCGGGGATCGGAGCTGGGGAATCTGATGCGGGGAATCAGAGTTGGGGAATCAGAGGCGGGGAATCAGAGCTTGGGAATCAGAGGTGGGGATCAGAGTCAGGGAATCAGAGGCAGGGAATCAGATGAGCGGAATCCGAGATGGGGAATCAGAGGTGGGGAATCAGAGGCTGTGAATCAGAGATGGGGAATCAGAGGCGGGGAATCAGAGGCAGGAAATCAGACACGGGGATTCAGAGGCTGGGAATCAGACGGGGGGAATCAAAGGCGGGGAATCAGAGCTGGGGAATCAGAGGCAGGGAATCAGAGTTGGGGATTCAGAGGCGGGAAATCAGATATGGGGAAACAGAGGCGGGGAATCAGAGGCGGGCAAACAGAGGCGGGGAATTAGATATGGGGAATCAGAGGTGGGGAATCAGATGTGGTGAATCAGAGATGGGGAATCACAGGCGGGGAATCAGAGGCAGGGAATAGAACGCGGGGAATCAGAGGCAGGGAATCAGAGTTGGGGCATCAGAGGTTGGGAATTAGATATGGGGAAACAGAGGCGGGGAATCAGAGGCGGGGAAACAGAGGCGGGAAATCAGATATGGGGAATCAGAGGTGGGGAATCAGAGGCAGGGAATCAGATGTGCGGAATCAGAGATGGGGAATCAGAGGCAGCGAATCAGAATCAGAAGCGGGGAATCAGAGGCCGGGAATCAGAGGCCGGGAATCAGATGCTGGGAATAAGAGGCCGGGAATCAGAGGTGGGGAATCAGAGTCCGGGAATCAGAGATGGGGATTCAGAGGCGGAAAATGAGATATGTAGAATCAGAGGCGGGGAATCAGAGGCGGGGAAACAGGGGTGGGGAATCAGATATGTGGAATCAGAGGTGGCGAATCAAAGGCAGTGAATCAGAGATGGGGAATCAGAGCTGGGGAATCAGAGGCGGGGAATCAGAGTTGGGGAATCAGAGGCAGGGAATCAGATATGGGGAAACAAGGGCAGGGAATCAGAGGCGGTGAAACAGAGGCGGGGAATCAGATATGGGGAATCAGAGGTGTGGAATCAGAGGTTGGGAATCAGAGGCAGGGAATCAGTGGCGGCGAAACAGAGGCGGGGAATCAGATATGGGGAATCAGAGATGGCGAATCAAAGGCGGTGAAACAGAGATGGGGAATCAGGGCAGGGAATCAGAGGCAGGGAATCAAACACGGGGAATCAGAGCTGGGGAATCAGAGGCGGGGAATTAGAGTTGGGGAATCAGAGGAGGGGAATCAGAGGCGGGGAAACAGAGGCGGGGAATCAGATATGGGGAATCAGAGGTGGGGAATCAGAGTTTCGGAATCAGAGGCAGGGAATCAGAGGCGGGGAATCAGAGGCAGAGAATCAGATGTGCGGAATCGGAGATGGGGAATCAGAGGTGGGGAATCAGAGGTGGGGAATCAGAGGCGGGGAATAAGAGGCCGGGAATCAGATATGGGGAAACAGAGGTGGGGAATCAGAGGCGGGTAATCAGAGCTGGGGAATCAGAGGTGGGGAATCAGAGTTGGGGAATCAGAGGCGGGGACTTAGATATTGGGAAACAGAGGCGGGAAATCAGAGGCGGGGAAACAGAGGCGGGGAATCAGATATGGGGAATCAGAGCTGGGGAATCAGAGGCAGGGAATCAGATGTGCGGAATCAGAGATTGGGAATCAGAGGCAGGGAATCAGAATCAGAAGCAGGGAATCAGAGGCCGGGAATCAGAGGCCGGAATCAGATGCCGGGAATAAGAGGCCGGGAATCAGAGGTGGGGAATCAGAGTCCGGGAATCAGAGATGGGGATTCAGAGGCGGGGAATGAGATATGGGGAATCAGAGGCGGGGAATCAGAGGCGGGGAAACAGATGCGGGGAATCAGATATGGGGAATCAGAGGTGGCGAATCAAAGGCGGTGAATCAGAGATGCGGAATCAGAGGCCGGGAATCAGAGGCAGGGAATCAAACACGGGGAATCAGAGGCGGGGAATCAGAGCTGGGGAATCAGAGGCGGGGAATCAGAGTTGGGGAATCAGAGGCGGGGAAGCAGAGGCAGGGAATCAGACGCGGGGATTCAGAGGCGGGGAATCATAGTTGGGAATCAGAGGCGGATAATCAGATATGGGGAAACAGAGGCGGGGAATCAGGGGCGGGGAAACAGAGGCGGGGAATCAGATATGGGGAATCGGATGCGGGGAATCAGAGGCGGGGAATCAGAGCTGTGGAATCAGAGGCGGGGAATCAGAGTTGGGGCATCAGAGGTGGGGAATTAGATATGGGGAAACAGAGGCGGGGAATCAGAGGCGTGGAAACAGAGGCGGGGAATCAGATATGGGGAATCAGACGTGGGGAATCAGAGGCAGGTAATCAGATGTGCGGAATCAGAGATGGGGAATCAGAGGCAGGGAATCAGAATCAGAAGCGGGGAGTCAGAGGCCGGGAATCAGAGGCCTGGAATCAGATGCTGGGAATAAGAGGCCGGGAATCAGAGGTGGGGAATCAGAGTCCGGGAATCAGAGATGGGGAGTCAGAGGCGGGGAATGAGATATGGAGAATCAGAGGCGGGGAATCAGAGGCGGGGAAACAGAGGTGGGGAATCAGATATGGGGAATCAGAGGTGGCGAATCAAAGGCGGTGAATCTGAGATGGGGAATCACAGGCGGGGAATCAGAGGCAGGGAATCAAACACGTGGAATCAGAGGCGGGGAATCAGAGCTGGGGAATCAGAGGCTGGGAATCAAAGTTGGGGAATCAGAGTCAGGGAATCAGATATGGGGAAACAGGGGCGGGGAATCAGAGGCGGGGAAACAGAGGCGGGGAATCAGATATGGGGAATCAGAGGCGGGGAATTAGAGTTGGGGAATCAGAGGCGGGGAATCAGTGGTGGGGAAACAGAGGCGGGGAATCAAACACGGGGAATCAGAGGTGGGGAATCAGAGGTTGGAAATCAGAGGCAGGGAATCAGCGGCGGGGAATCAGAGGCGGGGAATCAGAGGCAGGGAATCAGATGTGCGGAATCGGTGATGGTGAATCAGAGGCAGGGAATCAGAGGCGGGGAATCAGAGGCCGGGAATCAGATATGGGGAAACAGAGGCGGGGAATCAGAGGCGGGGAAACAGAGGCTGGGAATCAGATATGGGGAATCAGAGGTGGGGAATCAGAGGTTGGGAATCAGAGGCAGGGGATCAGAGGCTTGGAATCAGATGCAGGGAATCAGATGCGGGGAATCAGAGGCGGGGAATCAGAGCTGGGGAATCAGAGTCTGGGAATCAAAGTTGGGGAATCAGAGGCAGGGAATCAGATATGGGGAAACAGGGGCGGGGAATCAGAGGCGGGGAAACAGAGGCGGGGAATCAGATATGGGGAATCAGAGGCGGGGAATTAGAGTTGGGGAATCAGAGGCGGGGAATCAGAGGCGGGGAAACAGAGGCGGGGAATCAAACACGGGGAATCAGAGGTGGGGAATCAGAGGTTGGGAATCAGAGGCAGGGAATCAGAGGCGGGGAATCAGAGGCGGGGAATCAGAGGCAGGGAATCAGATGTGCGGAATCGGAGATGGGGAATCAGAGGCAGGGAATCAGAGGCGGGGAATCAGAGGCGGGGAATCAGAGGCCGGGAATCAGATATGGGGAAACAGAAGCGGGGAATCAGAGGCGGGGAAACAGAGGCTGGGAATCAGGTATGGGGAATCAGATGTGGGGAATCAGAGGCGGGGAATCAGAGCTGGGGAATCAGAGGTGGGGAATCAAAGTTGGGGAATCAGAGGCGGGGACTTAGATATGGGGAAACAGAGGCGGGGAATCAGAGACGGGGAAACAGAGGCGGGGATTCAGATATGGGGAATCAGAGGTGGGGAATCAGAGGCAGGGAATTAGATGTGCGGAATCAGAAATGGGGAATCAGAGGCAGGGAATCAGAATCAGAAGCAGGGAATCAGAGGCTGGGAATCAGAGGCCGGAATCAGATGCCGGGAATAAGAGGTGGGGAATCAGAGTCCGGGAATCAGAGATGGGGAATCAGAGGCGGGGAATGAGATAAGGGGAATCAGAGGCGGGGAATCAGAGGCGGGGAAACAGTGGCGAGGAATCAGATATGGGGAATCAGAGGTGGCGAATCAAAGGCGGTGAATCAGAGATGGGGAATCAGAGCTGGGGAATCAGAGGCAGGGGATCAAACACGGGGAATCAGAGGCGGGGAATCAGAGCTGGGGAATCAGAGGCGGGGAATCAGAGTTGGGGAATCAGAGGCGGGGAATCAGAGCTGGGGAATCAGAGGTGGGGAATCAGAGTCGGGGAATCTGAGGCAGGGAATCAGATGTGCGGAATCAGAGATGGGGAATCAGAGGTGGGGAATCAGAGGCGGTGAATCTGAGATGGGGAATCAGAGGCGGGGAATCAGAGGCAGGTTATCAGACACGGGGATTCAGAGGCTGGGAATCAGACGGGGGGAATCAAAGGCGGGGAATGAAGCTGGTGAATCAGAGGCAGGGAATCAGAGTTGGGGATTCAGAGGCGGGGAATCAGATATGGGGAAACAGAGGCGGGGAATCAGAGGCGGGCAAACAGAGGCGGGGAATTAGATATGGGGAATCAGTGGTGGGGAATCAGAGGTGGTGAATCAGTGATGGGGAATCACAGGCGGGGAATCAGAGGCAGGGAATAGAACGCGGGGAATCAGAGGCAGGGAATCAGAGCTGGGGAATAAGAGGCGGGGAATCATAGTTGGGAATCAAAGGCGGGGAATCAGATATGGGGAAACAGAGGCGGGGAATCAGGGGCGGGGAAACAGAGGCGGGGAATCAGATATGGGGAATCGGATGTGGAGAATCAGAGGCAGGGAATCAGAGCTGGGGAATCAGAGGCGGGGAATCAGAGTTGGGGCATCAGAGGTGGGGAATTAGATCTGGGGAAACAGAGGCGGGGAATCAGATGTGCGGAATCAGAGGCGGGGAATCAGAGGCAGGGAATCAGAATCAGAAGCGGGGAGTCAGAGGCCGGGAATCAGAGGCCTGGAATCAGATGCTGGGAATAAGAGGCCGGGAATCAGAGGTGGGGAATCAGAGTCCGGGAATCAGAGATGGGGAGTCAGAGGCGGGGAATGAGATATGGAGAATCAGAGGCGGGGAATCAGAGGTGGGGAAACAGAGGTGGGGAATCAGATATGGGGAATCAGAGGTGGCGAATCAAAGGCTGTGAATCAGAGATGGGGAATCAGAGGTTGGGAATCAGAGGCAGGGGATCAGAGGCTTGGAATCAGATGCAGGGAATCAGATGCGGGGAATCAGAGGCGGGGAATCAGAGCTGGGGAATCAGAGATGGCGAATCAAAGGCGGTGAAACAGAGATGGGGAATCAGGGCAGGGAATCAGAGGCAGGGAATCAAACACGGGGAATCAGAGCTGGGGAATCAGAGGCGGGGAATTAGAGTTGGGGAATCAGAGGAGGGGAATCAGAGGCGGGGAAACAGAGGCGGGGAATCAGATATGGGGAATCAGAGGTGGGGAATCAGAGGTTTGGAATCAGAGGCAGGGAATCAGAGGCGGGGAATCAGAGGCAGGGAATCAGATGTGCGGAATCGGAGATGGGGAATCAGAGGTAGGGAATCAGAGGTGGGGAATCAGAGGCGGGGAATAAGAGGCCGGGAATCAGATATGGGGAAACAGAGGTGGGGAATCAGAGGCGGGGAAACAGAGGCGGGGAATCAGATATGGGGAATCAGAGGTGGGGAAAGAGAGTCAGGGAATCAGAGGCAGGGAATCAGAGGCTTGGAATCAGATGCAGGGAATCAGATGCAGGGAATCAGAGGCGGGGAATCAGAGCTGGGGAATCAGAGGTGGGGAATCAGAGGCAGGGAATCAGATGTTCGGAATCAGAGATGGGGAATCAAAGGCAGGGAATCAGAATCAGAAGCAGGGAATCAGAGGCCGGGAATCAGAGGCCGGAATCAGATGCCGGGAATAAGAGGCTGGGAATCAGAGGTGGGGAATCAGAGTCCGGGAATCAGAGATGGGGAATCAGAGGCGGGGAATGAGATATGGGGAATCAGAGGCGGGGAATCAGAGGCGGGGAAACAGAGGCGAGGAATCAGATATGGGGAATCAGAGGTGGCGAATCAAAGGCGGTGAATCAAAGATGGGGAATCAGAGGCGGGGAATCAGAGGCAGGGAATCAAACACGGGGAATCAGAGGCGGGGAATCAGAGCTGGGGAATCAGATGCGGGGAATCAGAGTTGGGGAATCAGAGGCGGGGAATCAGAGCTTGGGAATCAGAGGTGGGGATCAGAGTCAGGGAATCAGAGGCAGGGAATCAGATGAGCGGAATCCGAGATGGGGAGTCAGAGGTGGGGAATCAGAGGCTGTGAATCAGAGATGGGGAATCAGAGGCGGGGAATCAGAGGCAGGAAATCAGACACGGGGATTCAGAGGCTGGGAATCAGACGGGGGGAATCAAAGGCGGGGAATCAGAGCTGGGGAATCAGAGGCAGGGAATCAGAGTTGGGGATTCAGAGGCGGGGAATCAGATATGGGGAAACAGAGGCGGGGAATCAGAGGCGGGCAAACAGAGGCGGGGAATTAGATATGGGGAATCAGAGGTGGGGAATCAGAGGTGGTGAATCAGAGATGGGGAATCACAGGCGGGGAATCAGAGGCAGGGAATAGAACGCGGGGAATCAGAGGCAGGGAATCAGAGTTGGGGCATCAGAGGTTGGGAATTAGATATGGGGAAACAGAGGCGGGGAATCAGAGGCAGGGAAACAGAGGCGGGAAATCAGATATGGGGAATCAGAGGTGGGGAATCAGAGGCAGGGAATCAGATGTGCGGAATCAGAGATGGGGAATCAGAGGCAGCGAATCAGAATCAGAAGCGGGGAATCAGAGGCCGGGAATCAGAGGCCGGGAATCAGATGCTGGAATAAGAGGCCGGGAATCAGAGGTGGGGAATCAGAGTCCGGGAATCAGAGATGGGGATTCAGAGGCGGAAAATGAGATATGTAGAATCAGAGGCGGGGAATCAGAGGCGGGGAAACAGAGGTGGGGAATCAGATATGTGGAATCAGAGGTGGCGAATCAAAGGCAGTGAATCAGAGATGGGGAATCAGAGGCGGGGAATCAGAGGCAGGGAATCAAACACGGGAAATCAGGGGCGGGGAATCAGAGCTGGGGAATCAGAGGCGGGGAATCAGAGTTGGGGAATCAGAGGCAGGGAATCAGATATGGGGAAACAGGGGCGGGGAATCAGAGGCGGGGAAACAGAGGCGGGGAATCAGATATGGGGAATCAGAGGCGGGGAATTAGAGTTGGGGAATCAGAGGCGGGGAATCAGTGGTGGGGAAACAGAGGCGGGGAATCAAACACGGGGAATCAGAGGTGGGGAATCAGAGGTTGGAAATCAGAGGCAGGGAATCAGCGGCGGGGAATCAGAGGCGGGGAATCAGAGGCAGGGAATCAGATGTGCGGAATCGGTGATGGTGAATCAGAGGCAGGGAATCAGAGGCGGGGAATCAGAGGCCGGGAATCAGATATGGGGAAACAGAGGCGGGGAATCAGAGGCGGGGAAACAGAGGCTGGGAATCAGATATGGGGAATCAGAGGTGGGGAATCAGAGGTTGGGAATCAGAGGCAGGGGATCAGAGGCTTGGAATCAGATGCAGGGAATCAGATGCGGGGAATCAGAGGCGGGGAATCAGAGCTGGGGAATCAGAGTCTGGGAATCAAAGTTGGGGAATCAGAGGCAGGGAATCAGATATGGGGAAACAGGGGCGGGGAATCAGAGGCGGGGAAACAGAGGCGGGGAATCAGATATGGGGAATCAGAGGCGGGGAATTAGAGTTGGGGAATCAGAGGCGGGGAATCAGAGGCGGGGAAACAGAGGCGGGGAATCAAACACGGGGAATCAGAGGCAGGGAATCAGATGTTCGGAATCAGAGATGGGGTATCAAAGGCAGGGAATCAGAATCAGAAGCAGGGAATCAGAGGCCGGGAATCAGAGGCCGGAATCAGATGCCGGGAATAAGAGGCTGGGAATCAGAGGTGGGGAATCAGAGTCCGGGAATCAGAGATGGGGAATCAGAGGCGGGGAATGAGATATGGGGAATCAGAGGCGGGGAATCAGAGGCGGGGAAACAGAGGCGAGGAATCAGATATGGGGAATCAGAGGTGGCGAATCAAAGGCGGTGAATCAGAGATGGGGAATCAGAGGCGGGGAATCAGAGGCAGGGAATCAAACACGGGGAATCAGAGGCGGGGATCGGAGCTGGGGAATCTGATGCGGGGAATCAGAGTTGGGGAATCAGAGGCGGGGAATCAGAGCTTGGGAATCAGAGGTGGGGATCAGAGTCAGGGAATCAGAGGCAGGGAATCAGATGAGCGGAATCCGAGATGGGGAATCAGAGGTGGGGAATCAGAGGCTGTGAATCAGAGATGGGGAATCAGAGGCGGGGAATCAGAGGCAGGAAATCAGACACGGGGATTCAGAGGCTGGGAATCAGACGGGGGGAATCAAAGGCGGGGAATCAGAGCTGGGGAATCAGAGGCAGGGAATCAGAGTTGGGGATTCAGAGGCGGGAAATCAGATATGGGGAAACAGAGGCGGGGAATCAGAGGCGGGCAAACAGAGGCGGGGAATTAGATATGGGGAATCAGAGGTGGGGAATCAGATGTGGTGAATCAGAGATGGGGAATCACAGGCGGGGAATCAGAGGCAGGGAATAGAACGCGGGGAATCAGAGGCAGGGAATCAGAGTTGGGGCATCAGAGGTTGGGAATTAGATATGGGGAAACAGAGGCGGGGAATCAGAGGCGGGGAAACAGAGGCGGGAAATCAGATATGGGGAATCAGAGGTGGGGAATCAGAGGCAGGGAATCAGATGTGCGGAATCAGAGATGGGGAATCAGAGGCAGCGAATCAGAATCAGAAGCGGGGAATCAGAGGCCGGGAATCAGAGGCCGGGAATCAGATGCTGGGAATAAGAGGCCGGGAATCAGAGGTGGGGAATCAGAGTCCGGGAATCAGAGATGGGGATTCAGAGGCGGAAAATGAGATATGTAGAATCAGAGGCGGGGAATCAGAGGCGGGGAAACAGAGGTGGGGAATCAGATATGTGGAATCAGAGGTGGCGAATCAAACGCAGTGAATCAGAGATGGGGAATCAGAGCTGGGGAATCAGAGGCGGGGAATCAGAGTTGGGGAATCAGAGGCAGGGAATCAGATATGGGGAAACAAGGGCAGGGAATCAGAGGCGGGGAAACAGAGGCGGGGAATCAGATATGGGGAATCAGAGGTGTGGAATCAGAGGTTGGGAATCAGAGGCAGGGAATCAGAGGCGGCGAAACAGAGGCGGGGAATCAGATATGGGGAATCAGAGATGGCGAATCAAAGGCGGTGAAACAGAGATGGGGAATCAGGGCAGGGAATCAGAGGCAGGGAATCAAACACGGGGAATCAGAGCTGGGGAATCAGAGGCGGGGAATTAGAGTTGGGGAATCAGAGGAGGGGAATCAGAGGCGGGGAAACAGAGGCGGGGAATCAGATATGGGGAATCAGAGGTGGGGAATCAGAGTTTCGGAATCAGAGGCAGGGAATCAGAGGCGGGGAATCAGAGGCAGAGAATCAGATGTGCGGAATCGGAGATGGGGAATCAGAGGTGGGGAATCAGAGGTGGGGAATCAGAGGCGGGGAATAAGAGGCCGGGAATCAGATATGGGGAAACAGAGGTGGGGAATCAGAGGCGGGTAATCAGAGCTGGGGAATCAGAGGTGGGGAATCAGAGTTGGGGAATCAGAGGCGGGGACTTAGATATTGGGAAACAGAGGCGGGAAATAAGAGGCGGGGAAACAGAGGCGGGGAATCAGATATGGGGAATCAGAGCTGGGGAATCAGAGGCAGGGAATCAGATGTGCGGAATCAGAGATTGGGAATCAGAGGCAGGGAATCAGAATCAGAAGCAGGGAATCAGAGGCCGGGAATCAGAGGCCGGAATCAGATGCCGGGAATAAGAGGCCGGGAATCAGAGGTGGGGAATCAGAGTCCGGGAATCAGAGATGGGGATTCAGAGGCGGGGAATGAGATATGGGGAATCAGAGGCGGGGAATCAGAGGCGGGGAAACAGATGCGGGGAATCAGATATGGGGAATCAGAGGTGGCGAATCAAAGGCGGTGAATCAGAGATGCGGAATCAGAGGCCGGGAATCAGAGGCAGGGAATCAAACACGGGGAATCAGAGGCGGGGAATCAGAGCTGGGGAATCAGAGGCGGGGAATCAGAGTTGGGGAATCAGAGGCGGGGAAGCAGAGGCAGGGAATCAGACGCGGGGATTCAGAGGCGGGGAATCATAGTTGGGAATCAGAGGCGGATAATCAGATATGGGGAAACAGAGGCGGGGAATCAGGGGCGGGGAAACAGAGGCGGGGAATCAGATATGGGGAATCGGATGCGGGGAATCAGAGGCGGGGAATCAGAGCTGTGGAATCAGAGGCGGGGAATCAGAGTTGGGGCATCAGAGGTGGGGAATTAGATATGGGGAAACAGAGGCGGGGAATCAGAGGCGTGGAAACAGAGGCGGGGAATCAGATATGGGGAATCAGACGTGGGGAATCAGAGGCAGGTAATCAGATGTGCGGAATCAGAGATGGGGAATCAGAGGCAGGGAATCAGAATCAGAAGCGGGGAGTCAGAGGCCGGGAATCAGAGGCCTGGAATCAGATGCTGGGAATAAGAGGCCGGGAATCAGAGGTGGGGAATCAGAGTCCGGGAATCAGAGATGGGGAGTCAGAGGCGGGGAATGAGATATGGAGAATCAGAGGCGGGGAATCAGAGGCGGGGAAACAGAGGTGGGGAATCAGATATGGGGAATCAGAGGTGGCGAATCAAAGGCGGTGAATCTGAGATGGGGAATCAGAGGCGGGGAATCAGAGGCAGGGAATCAAACACGGGGAATCAGAGGCGGGGAATCAGAGCTGGGGAATCAGAGGCTGGGAATCAAAGTTGGGGAATCAGAGTCAGGGAATCAGATATGGGGAAACAGGGGCGGGGAATCAGAGGCGGGGAAACAGAGGCGGGGAATCAGATATGGGGAATCAGAGGCGGGGAATTAGAGTTGGGGAATCAGAGGCGGGGAATCAGTGGTGGGGAAACAGAGGCGGGGAATCAAACACGGGGAATCAGAGGTGGGGAATCAGAGGTTGGAAATCAGAGGCAGGGAATCAGCGGCGGGGAATCAGAGGCGGGGAATCAGAGGCAGGGAATCAGATGTGCGGAATCGGTGATGGTGAATCAGAGGCAGGGAATCAGAGGCGGGGAATCAGAGGCCGGGAATCAGATATGGGGAAACAGAGGCGGGGAATCAGAGGCGGGGATACAGAGGCTGGGAATCAGATATGGGGAATCAGAGGTGGGGAATCAGAGGTTGGGAATCAGAGGCAGGGGATCAGAGGCTTGGAATCAGATGCAGGGAATCAGATGCGGGGAATCAGAGGCGGGGAATCAGAGCTGGGGAATCAGAGTCTGGGAATCAAAGTTGGGGAATCAGAGGCAGGGAATCAGATATGGGGAAACAGGGGCGGGGAATCAGAGGCGGGGAAACAGAGGCGGGGAATCAGATATGGGGAATCAGAGGCGGGGAATTAGAGTTGGGGAATCAGAGGCGGGGAATCAGAGGCGGGGAAACAGAGGCGGGGAATCAAACACGGGGAATCAGAGGTGGGGAATCAGAGGTTGGGAATCAGAGGCAGGGAATCAGAGGCGGGGAATCAGAGGCGGGGAATGAGAGGCAGGGAATCAGATGTGCGGAATCGGAGATGGGGAATCAGAGGCAGGGAATCAGAGGCGGGGAATCAGAGGCGGGGAATCAGAGGCCGGGAATCAGATATGGGGAAACAGAAGCGGGGAATCAGAGGCGGGGAAACAGAGGCTGGGAATCAGGTATGGGGAATCAGATGTGGGGAATCAGAGGCGGGGAATCAGAGCTGGGGAATCAGAGGTGGGGAATCAAAGTTGGGGAATCAGAGGCGGGGACTTAGATATGGGGAAACAGAGGCGGGGAATCAGAGACGGGGAAACAGAGGCGGGGATTCAGATATGGGGAATCAGAGGTGGGGAATCAGAGGCAGGGAATTAGATGTGCGGAATCAGAAATGGGGAATCAGAGGCAGGGAATCAGAATCAGAAGCAGGGAATCAGAGGCCGGGAATCAGAGGCCGGAATCAGATGCCGGGAATAAGAGGTGGGGAATCAGAGTCCGGGAATCAGAGATGGGGAATCAGAGGCGGGGAATGAGATAAGGGGAATCAGAGGTGGGGAATCAGAGGCGGGGAAACAGTGGCGAGGAATCAGATATGGGGAATCAGAGGTGGCGAATCAAAGGCGGTGAATCAGAGATGGGGAATCAGAGCTGGGGAATCAGAGGCACGGGATCAAACACGGGGAATCAGAGGCGGGGAATCAGAGCTGGGGAATCAGAGGCGGGGAATCAGAGTTGGGGAATCAGAGGCGGGGAATCAGAGCTGGGGAATCAGAGGTGGGGAATCAGAGTCGGGGAATCAGAGGCAGGGAATCGGATGTGCGGAATCAGAGATGGGGAATCAGAGGTGGGGAATCAGAGGCGGTGAATCTGAGATGGGGAATCAGAGGCGGGGAATCAGAGGCAGGTTATCAGACACGGGGATTCAGAGGCTGGGAATCAGACGGGGGGAATCAAAGGCGGGGAATGAAGCTGGGGAATCAGAGGCAGGGAATCAGAGTTGGGGATTCAGAGGCGGGGAATCAGATATGGGGAAACAGAGGCGGGGAATCAGAGGCGGGCAAACAGAGGCGGGGAATTAGATATGGGGAATCAGTGGTGGGGAATCAGAGGTGGTGAATCAGTGATGGGGAATCACAGGCGGGGAATCAGAGGCAGGGAATAGAACGCGGGGAATCAGAGGCAGGGAATCAGAGCTGGGGAATAAGAGGCGGGGAATCATAGTTGGGAATCAAAGGCGGGGAATCAGATATGGGGAAACAGAGGCGGGGAATCAGGGGCGGGGAAACAGAGGCGTGGAATCAGATATGGGGAATCGGATGTGGAGAATCAGAGGCAGGGAATCAGAGCTGGGGAATCAGAGGCGGGGAATCAGAGTTGGGGCATCAGAGGTGGGGAATTAGATCTGGGGAAACAGAGGCGGGGAATCAGATGTGCGGAATCAGAGGCGGGGAATCAGAGGCAGGGAATCAGAATCAGAAGCGGGGAGTCAGAGGCCGGGAATCAGAGGCCTGGAATCAGATGCTGGGAATAAGAGGCCGGGAATCAGAGGTGGGGAATCAGAGTCCGGGAATCAGAGATGGGGAGTCAGAGGCGGGGAATGAGATATGGAGAATCAGAGGCGGGGAATCAGAGGTGGGGAAACAGAGGTGGGGAATCAGATATGGGGAATCAGAGGTGGCGAATCAAAGGCTGTGAATCAGAGATGGGGAATCAGAGGTTGGGAATCAGAGGCAGGGGATCAGAGGCTTGGAATCAGATGCAGGGAATCAGATGCGGGGAATCAGAGGCGGGGAATCAGAGCTGGGGAATCAGAGTCTGGGAATCAAAGTTGGGGAATCAGAGGCAGGGAATCAGATATGGGGAAACAGGGGCGGGGAATCAGAGGCGGGGAAACAGAGGTCGGGAATCAGATATGGGGAATCAGAGGTGGCGAATCAAAGGCGGTGAATCAGAGATGGGGAATCAGAGGCGGGGAATCAGAGTTGGGGCATCAGAGGTTGGGAATTAGATATGGGGAAACAGAGGTGGGGAATCAGAGGCGGGGAAACAGAGGCGGGAAATCAGATATGGGGAATCAGAGGTGGGGAATCAGAGGCAGGGAATCAGATGTGCGGAATCAGAGATGGGGAATCAGAGGCAGCGAATCAGAATCAGAAGCGGGGAATCAGAGGCCGGGAATCAGAGGCCGGGAATCAGATGCTGGGAATAAGAGGCCGGGAATCAGAGGTGGGGAATCAGAGTCCGGGAATCAGAGATGGGGATTCAGAGGCGGAAAATGAGATATGTAGAATCAGAGGCGGGGAATCAGAGGCGGGGAAACAGAGGTGGGGAATCAGATATGTGGAATCAGAGGTGGCGAATCAAAGGCAGTGAATCAGAGATGGGGAATCAGAGGTGGGGAATCAGAGGCAGGGAATCAAACACGGGATATCAGGGGCGGGGAATCAGAGCTGGGGAATCAGAGGCGGGGAATCAGAGTTGGGGAATCAGAGGCAGGGAATCAGATATGGGGAAACAAGGGCAGGGAATCAGAGGCGGGGAAACAGAGGCGGGGAATCAGATATGGGGAATCAGAGGTGTGGAATCAGAGGTTGGGAATCAGAGGCAGGGAATCAGAGTCGGCGAAACAGAGGCGGGGAATCAGATATGGGGAATCAGAGATGGCGAATCAAAGGCGGTGAAACAGAGATGGGGAATCAGGGCAGGGAATCAGAGGCAGGGAATCAAACACGGGGAATCAGAGCTGGGGAATCAGAGGCGGGGAATTAGAGTTGGGGAATCAGAGGAGGGGAATCAGAGGCGGGGAAACAGAGGCGGGGAATCAGATATGGTGAATCAGAGGTGGGGAATCAGAGGTTCGGAATCAGAGGCAGGGAATCAGAGGCGGGGAATCAGAGGCAGGGAATCAGATGTGCGGAATCGGAGATGGGGAATCAGAGGTAGGGAATCAGAGGTGGGGAATCAGAGGCGGGGAATAAGAGGCCGGGAATCAGATATGGGGAAACAGAGGTGGGGAATCAGAGGCGGGGAAACAGAGGCAGGGAATCAAACACGGGGAATCAGAGGCGGGGAATCAGAGCTGGGGAATCAGAGGCTGGGAATCAAAGTTGGGGAATCAGAGTCAGGGAATCAGATATGGGGAAACAGGGGCGGGGAATCAGAGGCGGGGAAACAGAGGCGGGGAATCAGATATGGGGAATCAGAGGCGGGGAATTAGAGTTGGGGAATCAGAGGCGGGGAATCAGTGGTGGGGAAACAGAGGCGGGGAATCAAACACGGGGAATCAGAGGTGGGGAATCAGAGGTTGGAAATCAGAGGCAGGGAATCAGCGGCGGGGAATCAGAGGCGGGGAATCAGAGGCAGGGAATCAGATGTGCGGAATCGGTGATGGTGAATCAGAGGCAGGGAATCAGAGGCGGGGAATCAGAGGCCGGGAATCAGATATGGGGAAACAGAGGCGGGGAATCAGAGGCGGGGAAACAGAGGCTGGGAATCAGATATGGGGAATCAGAGGTGGGGAATCAGAGGTTGGGAATCAGAGGCAGGGGATCAGAGGCTTGGAATCAGATGCAGGGAATCAGATGCGGGGAATCGGAGGCGGGGAATCAGAGCTGGGGAATCAGAGTCTGCGAATCAAAGTTGGGGAATCAGAGGCAGGGAATCAGATATGGGGAAACAGGGGCGGGGAATCAGAGGCGGGGAAACAGAGGCGGGGAATCAGATATGGGGAATCAGAGGCGGGGAATTAGAGTTGGGGAATCAGAGGCGGGGAATCAGAGGCGGGGAAACAGAGGCGGGGAATCAAACACGGGGAATCAGAGGTGGGGAATCAGAGGTTGGGAATCAGAGGCAGGGAATCAGAGGCGGGGAATCAGAGGCGGGGAATGAGAGGCAGGGAATCAGATGTGCAGAATCGGAGATGGGGAATCAGAGGCAGGGAATCAGAGGCGGGGAATCAGAGGCGGGGAATCAGAGGCCGGGAATCAGATATGGGGAAACAGAAGCGGGGAATCAGAGGCGGGGAAACAGAGGCTGGGAATCAGGTATGGGGAATCAGATGTGGGGAATCAGAGGCGGGGAATCAGAGCTGGGGAATCAGAGGTGGGGAATCAAAGTTGGGGAATCAGAGGCAGGGACTTAGATATGGGGAAACAGAGGCGGGGAATCAGAGACGGGGAAACAGAGGCGGGGATTCAGATATGGGGAATCAGAGGTGGGGAATCAGAGGCAGGGAATTAGATGTGCGGAATCAGAAATGGGGAATCAGAGGCAGGGAATCAGAATCAGAAGCAGGGAATCAGAGGCCGGGAATCAGAGGCCGGAATCAGATGCCGGGAATAAGAGGTGGGGAATCAGAGTCCGGGAATCAGAGATGGGGAATCAGAGGCGGGGAATGAGATAAGGGGAATCAGAGGCGGGGAATCAGAGGCGGGGAAACAGTGGCGAGGAATCAGATATGGGGAATCAGAGGTGGCGAATCAAAGGCGGTGAATCAGAGATGGGGAATCAGAGCTGGGGAATCAGAGGCAGGGGATCAAACACGGGGAATCAGAGGCGGGGAATCAGAGCTGGGGAATCAGAGGCGGGGAATCAGAGTTGGGGAATCAGAGGCGGGGAATCAGAGCTGGGGAATCAGAGGTGGGGAATCAGAGTCGGGGAATCAGAGGCAGGGAATCGGATGTGCGGAATCAGAGATGGGGAATCAGAGGTGGGGAATCAGAGGCGGTGAATCTGAGATGGGGAATCAGAGGCGGGGAATCAGAGGCAGGTTATCAGACACGGGGATTCAGAGGCTGGGAATCAGACGGGGGGAATCAAAGGCGGGGAATGAAGCTGGGGAATCAGAGGCAGGGAATCAGAGTTGGGGATTCAGAGGCGGGGAATCAGATATGGGGAAACAGAGGCGGGGAATCAGAGGCGGGCAAACAGAGGCGGGGAATTAGATATGGGGAACCAGTGGTGGGGAATCAGAGGTGGTGAATCAGTGATGGGGAATCACAGGCGGGGAATCAGAGGCAGGGAATAGAACGCGGGGAATCAGAGGCAGGGAATCAGAGCTGGGGAATAAGAGGCGGGGAATCATAGTTGGGAATCAAAGGCGGGGAATCAGATATGGGGAAACAGAGGCGGGGAATCAGGGGCGGGGAAACAGAGGCGGGGAATCAGATATGGGGAATCGGATGTGGAGAATCAGAGGCAGGGAATCAGAGCTGGGGAATCAGAGGCGGGGAATCAGAGTTGGGGCATCAGAGGTGGGGAATTAGATCTGGGGAAACAGAGGCGGGGAATCAGATGTGCGGAATCAGAGGCGGGGAATCAGAGGCAGGGAATCAGAATCAGAAGCGGGGAGTCAGAGGCCGGGAATCAGAGGCCTGGAATCAGATGCTGGGAATAAGAGGCCGGGAATCAGAGGTGGGGAATCAGAGTCCGGGAATCAGAGATTGGGAGTCAGAGGCGGGGAATGAGATATGGAGAATCAGAGGCGGGGAATCAGAGGTGGGGAAACAGAGGTGGGGAATCAGATATGGGGAATCAGAGGTGGCGAATCAAAGGCTGTGAATCAGAGATGGGGAATCAGAGGTTGGGAATCAGAGGCAGGGGATCAGAGGCTTGGAATCAGATGCAGGGAATCAGATGCGGGGAATCAGAGGCGGGGAATCAGAGCTGGGGAATCAGAGTCTGGGAATCAAAGTTGGGGAATCAGAGGCAGGGAATCAGATATGGGGAAACAGGGGCGGGGAATCAGAGGCGGGGAAACAGAGGTCGGGAATCAGATATGGGGAATCAGAGGTGGCGAATCAAAGGCGGTGAATCAGAGATGGGGAATCAGAGGCGGGGAATCAGAGTTGGGGCATCAGAGGTTGGGAATTAGATATGGGGAAACAGAGGCGGGGAATCAGAGGCGGGGAAACAGAGGCGGGAAATCAGATATGGGGAATCAGAGGTGGGGAATCAGAGGCAGGGAATCAGATGTGCGGAATCAGAGATGGGGAATCAGAGGCAGCGAATCAGAATCAGAAGCGGGGAATCAGAGGCCGGGAATCAGAGGCCGGGAATCAGATGCTGGGAATAAGAGGCCGGGAATCAGAGGTGGGGAATCAGAGTCCGGGAATCAGAGATGGGGATTCAGAGGCGGAAAATGAGATATGTAGAATCAGAGGCGGGGAATCAGAGGCGGGGAAACAGAGGTGGGGAATCAGATATGTGGAATCAGAGGTGGCGAATCAAAGGCAGTGAATCAGAGATGGGGAATCAGAGGCGGGGAATCAGAGGCAGGGAATCAAACACGGGAAATCAGGGGCGGGGAATCAGAGCTGGGGAATCAGAGGCGGGGAATCAGAGTTGGGGAATCAGAGGCAGGGAATCAGATATGGGGAAACAAGGGCAGGGAATCAGAGGCGGGGAAACAGAGGCGGGGAATCAGATATGGGGAATCAGAGGTGTGGAATCAGAGGTTGGGAATCAGAGGCAGGGAATCAGAGTCGGCGAAACAGAGGCGGGGAATCAGATATGGGGAATCAGAGATGGCGAATCAAAGGCGGTGAAACAGAGATGGGGAATCAGGGCAGGGAATCAGAGGCAGGGAATCAAACACGGGGAATCAGAGCTGGGGAATCAGAGGCGGGGAATTAGAGTTGGGGAATCAGAGGAGGGGAATCAGAGGCGGGGAAACAGAGGCGGGGAATCAGATATGGGGAATCAGAGGTGGGGAATCAGAGGTTCGGAATCAGAGGCAGGGAATCAGAGGCGGGGAATCAGAGGCAGGGAATCAGATGTGCGGAATCGGAGATGGGGAATCAGAGGTAGGGAATCAGAGGTGGGGAATCAGAGGCGGGGAATAAGAGGCCGGGAATCAGATATGGGGAAACAGAGGTGGGGAATCAGAGGCGGGGAAACAGAGGCGGGGAATCAGATATGGGGAATCAGAGGTGGGGAAAGAGAGGCAGGGAATCAGAGGCAGGGAATCAGAGGCTTGGAATCAGATGCAGGGAATCAGATGCAGGGAATCAGAGGCGGGGAATCAGAGCTGGGGAATCAGAGGTGGGGAATCAGAGGCAGGGAATCAGATGTTCGGAATCAGAGATGGGGTATCAAAGGCAGGGAATCAGAATCAGAAGCAGGGAATCAGAGGCCGGGAATCAGAGGCCGGAATCAGATGCCGGGAATAAGAGGCTGGGAATCAGAGGTGGGGAATCAGAGTCCGGGAATCAGAGATGGGGAATCAGAGGCGGGGAATGAGATATGGGGAATCAGAGGCGGGGAATCAGAGGCGGGGAAACAGAGGCGAGGAATCAGATATGGGGAATCAGAGGTGGCGAATCAAAGGCGGTGAATCAGAGATGGGGAATCAGAGGCGGGGAATCAGAGGCAGGGAATCAAACACGGGGAATCAGAGGCGGGGAATCAGAGCTGGGGAATCAGATGCGGGGAATCAGAGTTGGGGAATCAGAGGCGGGGAATCAGAGCTTGGGAATCAGAGGTGGGGATCAGAGTCAGGGAATCAGAGGCAGGGAATCAGATGAGCGGAATCCGAGATGGGGAATCAGAGGTGGGGAATCAGAGGCTGTGAATCAGAGATGGGGAATCAGAGGCGGGGAATCAGAGGCAGGAAATCAGACACGGGGATTCAGAGGCTGGGAATCAGACGGGGGGAATCAAAGGCCGGGAATCAGAGCTGGGGAATCAGAGGCAGGGAATCAGAGTTGGGGATTCAGAGGCGGGGAATCAGATATGGGGAAACAGAGGCGGGGAATCAGAGGCGGGCAAACAGAGGCGGGGAATTAGATATGGGGAATCAGAGGTGGGGAATCAGATGTGGTGAATCAGAGATGGGGAATCACAGGCGGGGAATCAGAGGCAGGGAATAGAACGCGGGGAATCAGAGGCAGGGAATCAGATGTGCGGAATCAGAGATGGGGAATCAGAGGCAGCGAATCAGAATCAGAAGCGGGGAATCAGAGGCCGGGAATCAGAGGCCGGGAATCAGATGCTGGGAATAAGAGGCCGGGAATCAGAGGTGGGGAATCAGAGTCCGGGAATCAGAGATGGGGATTCAGAGGCGGAAAATGAGATATGTAGAATCAGAGGCGGGGAATCAGAGGCGGGGAAACAGAGGTGGGGAATCAGATATGTGGAATCAGAGGTGGCGAATCAAAGGCAGTGAATCAGAGATGGGGAATCAGAGCTGGGGAATCAGAGGCGGGGAATCAGAGTTGGGGAATCAGAGGCAGGGAATCAGATATGGGGAAACAAGGGCAGGGAATCAGAGGCGGGGAAACAGAGGCGGGGAATCAGATATGGGGAATCAGAGGTGTGGAATCAGAGGTTGGGAATCAGAGGCAGGGAATCAGAGGCGGCGAAACAGAGGCGGGGAATCAGATATGGGGAATCAGAGATGGCGAATCAAAGGCGGTGAAACAGAGATGGGGAATCAGGGCAGGGAATCAGAGGCAGGGAATCAAACACGGGGAATCAGAGCTGGGGAATCAGAGGCGGGGAATTAGAGTTGGGGAATCAGAGGAGGGGAATCAGAGGCGGGGAAACAGAGGCGGGGAATCAGATATGGGGAATCAGAGGTGGGGAATCAGAGGTTCGGAATCAGAGGCAGGGAATCAGAGGCGGGGAATCAGAGGCAGGGAATCAGATGTGCGGAATCGGAGATGGGGAATCAGAGGTAGGGAATCAGAGGTGGGGAATCAGAGGCGGGGAATAAGAGGCCGGGAATCAGATATGGGGAAACAGAGGTGGGGAATCAGAGGCGGGTAATCAGAGCTGGGGAATCAGAGGTGGGGAATCAGAGTTGGGGAATCAGAGGCGGGGACTTAGATATTGGGAAACAGAGGCGGGAAATCAGAGGCGGGGAAACAGAGGCGGGGAATCAGATATGGGGAATCAGAGCTGGGGAATCAGAGGCAGGGAATCAGATGTGCGGAATCAGAGATTGGGAATCAGAGGCAGGGAATCAGAATCAGAAGCAGGGAATCAGAGGCCGGGAATCAGAGGCCGGAATCAGATGCCGGGAATAAGAGGCCGGGAATCAGAGGTGGGGAATCAGAGTCCGGGAATCAGAGATGGGGATTCAGAGGCGGGGAATGAGATATGGGGAATCAGAGGCGGGGAATCAGAGGCGGGGAAACAGATGCGGGGAATCAGATATGGGGAATCAGAGGTGGCGAATCAAAGGCGGTGAATCAGAGATGCGGAATCAGAGGCCGGGAATCAGAGGCAGGGAATCAAACACGGGGAATCAGAGGCGGGGAATCAGAGCTGGGGAATCAGAGGCGGGGAATCAGAGTTGGGGAATCAGAGGCGGGGAAGCAGAGGCAGGGAATCAGACGCGGGGATTCAGAGGCGGGGAATCATAGTTGGGAATCAGAGGTGGATAATCAGATATGGGGAAACAGAGGCGGGGAATCAGGGGCGGGGAAACAGAGGCGGGGAATCAGATATGGGGAATCGGATGCGGGGAATCAGAGGCGGGGAATCAGAGCTGTGGAATCAGAGGCGGGGAATCAGAGTTGGGGCATCAGAGGTGGGGAATTAGATATGGGGAAACAGAGGCGGGGAATCAGAGGCGTGGAAACAGAGGCGGGGAATCAGATATGGGGAATCAGACGTGGGGAATCAGAGGCAGGTAATCAGATGTGCGGAATCA
Source organism: Narcine bancroftii (assembly GCF_036971445.1). Taxonomy (NCBI): domain Eukaryota; kingdom Metazoa; phylum Chordata; class Chondrichthyes; order Torpediniformes; family Narcinidae; genus Narcine; species Narcine bancroftii. The sequence goes on along the minus strand of NW_027211895.1, from coordinate 2,633,088 downwards.
GAGATGGGGAATCAGAGGCAGGGAATCAGAATCAGAAGCGGGGAGTCAGAGGCCGGGAATCAGAGGCCTGGAATCAGATGCTGGGAATAAGAGGCCGGGAATCAGAGGTGGGGAATCAGAGTCCGGGAATCAGAGATGGGGAGTCAGAGGCGGGGAATGAGATATGGAGAATCAGAGGCGGGGAATCAGAGGCGGGGAAACAGAGGTGGGGAATCAGATATGTGGAATCAGAGGTGGCGAATCAAAGGCGGTGAATCTGAGATGGGGAATCAGAGGCGGGGAATCAGAGGCAGGGAATCAAACACGGGGAATCAGAGGCGGGGAATCAGAGCTGGGGAATCAGAGGCTGGGAATCAAAGTTGGGGAATCAGAGTCAGGGAATCAGATATGGGGAAACAGGGGCGGGGAATCAGAGGCGGGGAAACAGAGGCGGGGAATCAGATATGGGGAATCAGAGGCGGGGAATTAGAGTTGGGGAATCAGATGCGGGGAATCAGTGGTGGGGAAACAGAGGCGGGGAATCAAACACGGGGAATCAGAGGTGGGGAATCAGAGGTTGGAAATCAGAGGCAGGGAATCAGCGGCGGGGAATCAGAGGCGGGGAATCAGAGGCAGGGAATCAGATGTGCGGAATCGGTGATGGTGAATCAGAGGCAGGGAATCAGAGGCGGGGAATCAGAGGCCGGGAATCAGATATGGGGAAACAGAGGCGGGGAATCAGAGGCGGGGAAACAGAGGCTGGGAATCAGATATGGGGAATCAGAGGTGGGGAATCAGAGGTTGGGAATCAGAGGCAGGGGATCAGAGGCTTGGAATCAGATGCAGGGAATCAGATGCGGGGAATCAGAGGCGGGGAATCAGAGCTGGGGAATCAGAGTCTGGGAATCAAAGTTGGGGAATCAGAGGCAGGGAATCAGATATGGGGAAACAGGGGCGGGGAATCAGAGGCGGGGAAACAGAGGCGGGGATTCAGATATGGGGAATCAGAGGCGGGGAATTAGAGTTGGGGAATCAGAGGCGGGGAATCAGAGGCGGGGAAACAGAGGCGGGGAATCAAACACGGGGAATCAGAGGTGGGGAATCAGAGGTTGGGAATCAGAGGCAGGGAATCAGAGGCAGGGAATCAGAGGCGGGGAATGAGAGGCAGGGAATCAGATGTGCGGAATCGGAGATGGGGAATCAGAGGCAGGGAATCAGAGGCGGGGAATCAGAGGCGGGGAATCAGAGGCCGGGAATCAGATATGGGGAAACAGAAGCGGGGAGTCAGAGGCAGGGAAACAGAGGCTGGGAATCAGGTATGGGGAATCAGATGTGGGGAATCAGAGGCGGGGAATCAGAGCTGGGGAATCAGAGGTGGGGAATCAAAGTAGGGGAATCAGAGGCGGGGACTTAGATATGGGGAAACAGAGGCGGGGAATCAGAGACGGGGAAACAGAGGCGGGGATTCAGATATGGGGAATCAGAGGTGGGGAATCAGAGGCAGGGAATTAGATGTGCGGAATCAGAAATGGGGAATCAGAGGCAGGGAATCAGAATCAGAAGCAGGGAATCAGAGGCCGGGAATCAGAGGCCGGAATCAGATGCCGGGAATAAGAGGTGGGGAATCAGAGTCCGGGAATCAGAAATGGGGAATCAGAGGCGGGGAATGAGATATGGGGAATCAGAGGCGGGGAATCAGAGGCGGGGAAACAGTGGCGAGGAATCAGATATGGGGAATCAGAGGTGGCGAATCAAAGGCGGTGAATCAGAGATGGGGAATCAGAGCTGGGGAATCAGAGGCAGGGGATCAAACACGGGGAATCAGAGGCGGGGAATCAGAGCTGGGGAATCAGAGGCGGGGAATCAGAGTTGGGGAATCAGAGGCGGGGAATCAGAGCTGGGGAATCAGAGGTGGGGAATCAGAGTCGGGGAATCAGAGGCAGGGAATCGGATGTGCGGAATCAGAGATGGGGAATCAGAGGTGGGGAATCAGAGGCGGTGAATCTGAGATGGGGAATCAGAGGCGGGGAATCAGAGGCAGGTTATCAGACACGGGGATTCAGAGGCTGGGAATCAGACGGGGGGAATCAAAGGCGGGGAATGAAGCTGGGGAATCAGAGGCAGGGAATCAGAGTTGGGGATTCAGAGGCGGGGAATCAGATATGGGGAAACAGAGGCAGGGAATCAGAGGCGGGCAAACAGAGGCGGGGAATTAGATATGGGGAATCAGAGGTGGGGAATCAGAGGTGGTGAATCAGTGATGGGGAATCACAGGCGGGGAATCAGAGGCAGGGAATAGAACGCGGGGAATCAGAGGCAGGGAATCAGAGCTGGGGAATAAGAGGCGGGGAATCATAGTTGGGAATCAAAGGCGGGGAATCAGATATGGGGAAACAGAGGCGGGGAATCAGGGGCGGGGAAACAGAGGCGGGGAATCAGATATGGGGAATCGGATGTGGAGAATCAGAGGCAGGGAATCAGAGCTGGGGAATCAGAGGCGGGGAATCAGAGTTGGGGCATCAGAGGTGGGGAATTAGATCTGGGGAAACAGAGGCGGGGAATCAGATGTGCGGAATCAGAGGCGGGGAATCAGAGGCAGGGAATCAGAATCAGAAGTGGGGAGTCAGAGGCCGGGAATCAGAGGCCTGGAATCAGATGCTGGGAATAAGAGGCCGGGAATCAGAGGTGGGGAATCAGAGTCCGGGAATCAGAGATGGGGAGTCAGAGGCGGGGAATGAGATATGGAGAATCAGAGGCGGGGAATCAGAGGTGGGGAAACAGAGGTGGGGAATCAGATATGGGGAATCAGAGGTGGCGAATCAAAGGCTGTGAATCAGAGATGGGGAATCAGAGGTTGGGAATCAGAGGCAGGGGATCAGAGGCTTGGAATCAGATGCAGGGAATCAGATGCGGGGAATCAGAGGCGGGGAATCAGAGCTGGGGAATCAGAGTCTGGGAATCAAAGTTGGGGAATCAGAGGCAGGGAATCAGATATGGGGAAACAGGGGCGGGGAATCAGAGGCGGGGAAACAGAGGTCGGGAATCAGATATGGGGAATCAGAGGTGGCGAATCAAAGGCGGTGAATCAGAGATGGGGAATCAGAGGCGGGGAATCAGAGGCAGGGAATCAAACACGGGGAATCAGAGGCGGGGAATCAGAGCTGGGGAATCAGAGGCTGGGAATCAAAGTTGGGGAATCAGAGTCAGGGAATCAGATATGGGGAAACAGGGGCGGGGAATCAGAGGCGGGGAAACAGAGGCGGGGAATCAGATATGGGGAATCGGAGGCGGGGAATTAGAGTTGGGGAATCAGAGGCGGGGAATCAGTGGTGGGGAAACAGAGGCGGGGAATCAAACACGGGGAATCAGAGGTGGGGAATCAGAGGTTGGAAATCAGAGGCAGGGAATCAGCGGCGGGGAATCAGAGGCGGGGAATCAGAGGCAGGGAATCAGATGTGCGGAATCGGTGATGGGGAATCAGAGGCAGGGAATCAGAGGCGGGGAATCAGAGGCCGGGAATCAGATATGGGGAAACAGAGGCGGGGAATCAGAGGCGGGGAAACAGAGGCTGGGAATCAGATATGGGGAATCAGAGGTGGGGAATCAGAGGTTGGGAATCAGAGGCAGGGGATCAGAGGCTTGGAATCAGAGGCGGGGAATCAGAGGCTGGGAATGAGAGGCAGGGAATCAGATGTGCGGAATCGGAGATGGGGAGTCAGAGGCAGGGAATCAGAGGCGGGGAATCAGAGGCGGGGAATCAGAGGCCAGGAATCAGATATGGGGAAACAGAAGCGGGGAATCAGAGGCGGGGAAACAGAGGCTGGGAATAAGGTATGGGGAATCAGATGTGGGGAATCAGAGGCGGGGAATCAGAGCTGGGGAATCAGAGGTGGGGAATCAAAGTTGGGGAATCAGAGGCGGGGACTTAGATATGGGGAAACAGAGGCGGGGAATCAGAGACGGGGAAACAGAGGCGGGGATTCAGATATGGGGAATCAGAGGCGGGGAATCAGAGGCGGGGAAACAGAGGCGAGGAATCAGATATGGGGAATCAGAGGTGGGGAATCAGAGGTTGGGAATCAGATGCTGGGAATCAGAGGCTGGGAATCAGATGCATGGAATCAGATGCGGGGAATAAGAGGCGGGGAATCAGAGCTGGGGAATCAGAGGTGGGGAATCAAAGTTGGGGAATCAGAGGCCGGGACTTAGATATGGGGAAACAGAGGCGGGGAATCAGAGGCGGGGAAACAGAGGCGGGGAATCAGATATGGGGAATCAGAGGTGGGGAATCAGAGGCAGGGAATTAGATTTGCGGAATCAGAGATGGGGAATCAGAGGCGGGGAATCAGTGGTGGGGAAACAGAGGCGGGGAATCAAACACGGGGAATCAGAGGTGGGGAATCAGAGGTTGGAAATCAGAGGCAGGGAATCAGCGGCGGGGAATCAGAGGCGGGGAATCAGAGGCAGGGAATCAGATGTGCGGAATCGGTGATGGGGAATCAGAGGCAGGGAATCAGAGGCGGGGAATCAGAGGCCGGGAATCAGATATGGGGAAACAGAGGCGGGGAATCAGAGGCGGGGAAACAGAGGCTGGGAATCAGATATGGGGAATCAGAGGTGGGGAATCAGAGGTTGGGAATCAGAGGCAGGGGATCAGAGGCTTGGAATCAGAGGCGGGGAATCAGAGGCTGGGAATGAGAGGCAGGGAATCAGATGTGCGGAATCGGAGATGGGGAGTCAGAGGCAGGGAATCAGAGGCGGGGAATCAGAGGCGGGGAATCAGAGGCCAGGAATCAGATATGGGGAAACAGAAGCGGGGAATCAGAGGCGGGGAAACAGAGGCTGGGAATAAGGTATGGGGAATCAGATGTGGGGAATCAGAGGCGGGGAATCAGAGCTGGGGAATCAGAGGTGGGGAATCAAAGTTGGGGAATCAGAGGCGGGGACTTAGATATGGGGAAACAGAGGCGGGGAATCAGAGACGGGGAAACAGAGGCGGGGATTCAGATATGGGGAATCAGAGGCGGGGAATCAGAGGCGGGGAAACAGAGGCGAGGAATCAGATATGGGGAATCAGAGGTGGGGAATCAGAGGTTGGGAATCAGATGCTGGGAATCAGAGGCTGGGAATCAGATGCATGGAATCAGATGCGGGGAATAAGAGGCGGGGAATCAGAGCTGGGGAATCAGAGGTGGGGAATCAAAGTTGGGGAATCAGAGGCCGGGACTTAGATATGGGGAAACAGAGGCGGGGAATCAGAGGCGGGGAAACAGAGGCGGGGAATCAGATATGGGGAATCAGAGGTGGGGAATCAGAGGCAGGGAATTAGATTTGCGGAATCAGAGATGGGGAATCAGAAGCAGGGAATCAGAGACCGGGAATCAGAGGCCGGAATCAGATGCCGGGAATAAGAGGCCGGGAATCAGAGGTGGGGAATCAGAGTCCGGGAATCAGAGATGGGGATTCAGAGGCGGGGAATGAGATATGGGGTATCAGAGGCGGGGAATCAGAGGCGGGGAAACAGAGGCGAGGAATCAGATATGGGGAATCAGAGGTGGCGAATCAAAGGCGGTGAATCAGAGATGGGGAATCAGAGGCGGGGAATCAGAGGCAGGGAATCAAACACGGGGAATCAGAGGCGGGGAATCAGAGCTGGGGAATCAGAGGCGGGGAATCAGAGTTGGGGAATCAGAGGCGGGGAATCAGAGCTGGGGAATCAGAGGTGGGGATCAGAGTCGGGGAATCAGAGGCAGGGAATCAGATGTGCGGAATCAGAGATGGCGAATCAGAGGTGGGGAATCAGAGGCTGTGAATCAGAGATGGGGAATCAGAGGCGGGGAATCAGAGGCAAGAAATCAGACACGGGGTTTCAGAGGCTGGGAATCAGACGGGGGAATCAAAGGCGGGGAATCAGAGCTGGGGAATCAGAGGCAGGGAATCAGAGTTGGGGATTCAGAGGCGGGGAATCAGATATGGGGAAACAGAGGCGGGGAATCAGAGGCGGGCAAACAAAGGCGGGGAATTAGATATGGGGAATCAGAGGTGGGGAATCAGAGGTGGTGAATCAGAGATGGGGAATCACAGGCCAATCAGAGGCAGGGAATAGAACGCGGGGAATCAGAGGCAGGGAATCAGAGTTGGGGCATCAGAGGTTGGGAATTAGATATGGGGAAACAGAGGCGGGGAATCAGAGGCGGGGAAACAGAGGTGGGATATCAGATATGGGGAATCAGAGGTGGGGAATCAGAGGCAGGGAATCAGATGTGCGGAATCAGAGATGGGGAATCAGAGGCAGGAAATCAGAATCAGAAGCGGGGAATCAGAGGCGGGGAAACAGAGGCGGGATATCAGATATGCGGAATCAGAGGTGGGGAATCAGAGGCAGGGAATCAGATGTGCGGAATCAGAGATGGGGAATCAGAGGCAGGGAATCAGAATCAGAGGCGGGGAATCAGAGGCGGGGAAACAGAGGTGGGGAATCAGATATGTGGAATCAGAGGTGGCGAATCAAAGGCGGTGAATCAGAGATGGGGAATCAGAGGCCGGGAATCAGAGGCAGGGAATCAAATACGGGAAATCAGAGGCGGGGAATCAGAGCTGGGGAATCAGAGGCGGGGAATCAGAGTTGGGGAATCAGAGGCAGGGAATCAGATATGGGGAAACTGGGGCAGGGAATCAGAGGCGGGGAAACAGAGGCGGGGAATCAGATATGGGGAATCAGAGGTGGCGAATCAAAGGCGGTGAAAAAGAGATGGGGAATCAGGGCAGGGAATCAGAGGCAGGGAATCAAACACGGGGAATCAGAGCTGGGGAATCAGAGGCGGGGAATTAGAGTTGGGGAATCAGAGGAGGGGAATTAGAGGCGGGGAAACAGAGGCGGGGAATCAGATATCGTGAATCAGAGGTGGGGAATCAGAGGTTGGGAATCAGAGGCAGGGAATCAGAGGCGGGGAATCAGAGGCGGGGAATCAGAGGCAGGGAATCAGATGTGCGGAATCGGAGATGGGGAATCAGAGGCAGGGAATCAGAGGTGGGGAATCAGAGGCGGGGAATCAGAGGCCGGGAATCAGATATGGGGAAACAGAGGTGGCGAATCAAAGGCGGTGAATCTGAGATGGGGAATCAGAGGCGGGGAATCAGAGGCAGGGAATCAAACACGGGGAATCAGAGGTGGGGAATCAGAGCTGGGGAATCAGAGGCTGGGAATCAAAGTTGGGGAATCAGAGTCAGGGAATCAGATATGGGGAAACGGGGGCGGGGAATCAGAGGCGGGGAAACAGAGGCGGGGAATCAGATATGGGGAATCAGAGGCGGGGAATTAGAGTTGGGGAATCAGATGCGGGGAATCAGTGGTGGGGAAACAGAGGCGGGGAATCAAACACGGGGAATCAGAGGTGGGGAATCAGAGGTTGGAAATCAGAGGCAGGGAATCAGCGGCGGGGAATCAGAGGCGGGGAATCAGAGGCAGGGAATCAGATGTGCGGAATCGGTGATGGTGAATCAGAGGCAGGGAATCAGAGGCGGGGAATCAGAGGCCGGGAATCAGATATGGGGAAACAGAGGCGGGGAATCAGAGGCGGGGAAACAGAGGCTGGGAATCAGATATGGGGAATCAGAGGTGGGGAATCAGAGGTTGGGAATCAGAGGCAGGGGATCAGAGGCTTGGAATCAGATGCAGGGAATCAGATGCGGGGAATCAGAGGCGGGGAATCAGAGCTGGGGAATCAGAGTCTGGGAATCAAAGTTGGGGAATCAGAGGCAGGGAATCAGATATGGGGAAACAGGGGCGGGGAATCAGAGGCGGGGAAACAGAGGCGGGGATTCAGATATGGGGAATCAGAGGCGGGGAATTAGAGTTGGGGAATCAGAGGCGGGGAATCAGAGGCGGGGAAACAGAGGCGGGGAATCAAACACGGGGAATCAGAGGTGGGGAATCAGAGGTTGGGAATCAGAGGCAGGGAATCAGAGGCGGGGAATCAGAGGCGGGGAATGAGAGGCAGGGAATCAGATGTGCGGAATCGGAGATGGGGAATCAGAGGCAGGGAATCAGAGGCGGGGAATCAGAGGCGGGGAATCAGAGGCCGGGAATCAGATATGGGGAAACAGAAGCGGGGAGTCAGAGGCAGGGAAACAGAGGCTGGGAATCAGGTATGGGGAATCAGATGTGGGGAATCAGAGGCGGGGAATCAGAGCTGGGGAATCAGAGGTGGGGAATCAAAGTAGGGGAATCAGAGGCGGGGACTTAGATATGGGGAAACAGAGGCGGGGAATCAGAGACGGGGAAACAGAGGCGGGGATTCAGATATGGGGAATCAGAGGTGGGGAATCAGAGGCAGGGAATTAGATGTGCGGAATCAGAAATGGGGAATCAGAGGCAGGGAATCAGAATCAGAAGCAGGGAATCAGAGGCCGGGAATCAGAGGCCGGAATCAGATGCCGGGAATAAGAGGTGGGGAATCAGAGTCCGGGAATCAGAAATGGGGAATCAGAGGCGGGGAATGAGATATGGGGAATCAGAGGCGGGGAATCAGAGGCGGGGAAACAGTGGCGAGGAATCAGATATGGGGAATCAGAGGTGGCGAATCAAAGGCGGTGAATCAGAGATGGGGAATCAGAGCTGGGGAATCAGAGGCAGGGGATCAAACACGGGGAATCAGAGGCGGGGAATCAGAGCTGGGGAATCAGAGGCGGGGAATCAGAGTTGGGGAATCAGAGGCGGGGAATCAGAGCTGGGGAATCAGAGGTGGGGAATCAGAGGCGGGGAATCAGAGGCGGGGAATCAGAGGCCAGGAATCAGATATGGGGAAACAGAAGCGGGGAATCAGAGGCGGGGAAACAGAGGCTGGGAATAAGGTATGGGGAATCAGATGTGGGGAATCAGAGGCGGGGAATCAGAGCTGGGGAATCAGAGGTGGGGAATCAAAGTTGGGGAATCAGAGGCGGGGACTTAGATATGGGGAAACAGAGGCGGGGAATCAGAGACGGGGAAACAGAGGCGGGGATTCAGATATGGGGAATCAGAGGCGGGGAATCAGAGGCGGGGAAACAGAGGCGAGGAATCAGATATGGGGAATCAGAGGTGGGGAATCAGAGGTTGGGAATCAGATGCTGGGAATCAGAGGCTGGGAATCAGATGCATGGAATCAGATGCGGGGAATAAGAGGCGGGGAATCAGAGCTGGGGAATCAGAGGTGGGGAATCAAAGTTGGGGAATCAGAGGCCGGGACTTAGATATGGGGAAACAGAGGCGGGGAATCAGAGGCGGGGAAACAGAGGCGGGGAATCAGATATGGGGAATCAGAGGTGGGGAATCAGAGGCAGGGAATTAGATTTGCGGAATCAGAGATGGGGAATCAGAGGCGGGGAATCAGTGGTGGGGAAACAGAGGCGGGGAATCAAACACGGGGAATCAGAGGTGGGGAATCAGAGGTTGGAAATCAGAGGCAGGGAATCAGCGGCGGGGAATCAGAGGCGGGGAATCAGAGGCAGGGAATCAGATGTGCGGAATCGGTGATGGGGAATCAGAGGCAGGGAATCAGAGGCGGGGAATCAGAGGCCGGGAATCAGATATGGGGAAACAGAGGCGGGGAATCAGAGGCGGGGAAACAGAGGCTGGGAATCAGATATGGGGAATCAGAGGTGGGGAATCAGAGGTTGGGAATCAGAGGCAGGGGATCAGAGGCTTGGAATCAGAGGCGGGGAATCAGAGGCTGGGAATGAGAGGCAGGGAATCAGATGTGCGGAATCGGAGATGGGGAGTCAGAGGCAGGGAATCAGAGGCGGGGAATCAGAGGCGGGGAATCAGAGGCCAGGAATCAGATATGGGGAAACAGAAGCGGGGAATCAGAGGCGGGGAAACAGAGGCTGGGAATAAGGTATGGGGAATCAGATGTGGGGAATCAGAGGCGGGGAATCAGAGCTGGGGAATCAGAGGTGGGGAATCAAAGTTGGGGAATCAGAGGCGGGGACTTAGATATGGGGAAACAGAGGCGGGGAATCAGAGACGGGGAAACAGAGGCGGGGATTCAGATATGGGGAATCAGAGGCGGGGAATCAGAGGCGGGGAAACAGAGGCGAGGAATCAGATATGGGGAATCAGAGGTGGGGAATCAGAGGTTGGGAATCAGATGCTGGGAATCAGAGGCTGGGAATCAGATGCATGGAATCAGATGCGGGGAATAAGAGGCGGGGAATCAGAGCTGGGGAATCAGAGGTGGGGAATCAAAGTTGGGGAATCAGAGGCCGGGACTTAGATATGGGGAAACAGAGGCGGGGAATCAGAGGCGGGGAAACAGAGGCGGGGAATCAGATATGGGGAATCAGAGGTGGGGAATCAGAGGCAGGGAATTAGATTTGCGGAATCAGAGATGGGGAATCAGAAGCAGGGAATCAGAGACCGGGAATCAGAGGCCGGAATCAGATGCCGGGAATAAGAGGCCGGGAATCAGAGGTGGGGAATCAGAGTCCGGGAATCAGAGATGGGGATTCAGAGGCGGGGAATGAGATATGGGGTATCAGAGGCGGGGAATCAGAGGCGGGGAAACAGAGGCGAGGAATCAGATATGGGGAATCAGAGGTGGCGAATCAAAGGCGGTGAATCAGAGATGGGGAATCAGAGGCGGGGAATCAGAGGCAGGGAATCAAACACGGGGAATCAGAGGCGGGGAATCAGAGCTGGGGAATCAGAGGCGGGGAATCAGAGTTGGGGAATCAGAGGCGGGGAATCAGAGCTGGGGAATCAGAGGTGGGGATCAGAGTCGGGGAATCAGAGGCAGGGAATCAGATGTGCGGAATCAGAGATGGCGAATCAGAGGTGGGGAATCAGAGGCTGTGAATCAGAGATGGGGAATCAGAGGCGGGGAATCAGAGGCAAGAAATCAGACACGGGGTTTCAGAGGCTGGGAATCAGACGGGGGAATCAAAGGCGGGGAATCAGAGCTGGGGAATCAGAGGCAGGGAATCAGAGTTGGGGATTCAGAGGCGGGGAATCAGATATGGGGAAACAGAGGCGGGGAATCAGAGGCGGGCAAACAGAGGCGGGGAATTAGATATGGGGAATCAGAGGTGGGGAATCAGAGGTGGTGAATCAGAGATGGGGAATCACAGGCCAATCAGAGGCAGGGAATAGAACGCGGGGAATCAGAGGCAGGGAATCAGAGTTGGGGCATCAGAGGTTGGGAATTAGATATGGGGAAACAGAGGCGGGGAATCAGAGGCGGGGAAACAGAGGTGGGATATCAGATATGGGGAATCAGAGGTGGGGAATCAGAGGCAGGGAATCAGATGTGCGGAATCAGAGATGGGGAATCAGAGGCAGGAAATCAGAATCAGAAGCGGGGAATCAGAGGCGGGGAAACAGAGGCGGGATATCAGATATGCGGAATCAGAGGTGGGGAATCAGAGGCAGGGAATCAGATGTGCGGAATCAGAGATGGGGAATCAGAGGCAGGGAATCAGAATCAGAGGCGGGGAATCAGAGGCGGGGAAACAGAGGTGGGGAATCAGATATGTGGAATCAGAGGTGGCGAATCAAAGGCGGTGAATCAGAGATGGGGAATCAGAGGCCGGGAATCAGAGGCAGGGAATCAAATACGGGAAATCAGAGGCGGGGAATCAGAGCTGGGGAATCAGAGGCGGGGAATCAGAGTTGGGGAATCAGAGGCAGGGAATCAGATATGGGGAAACTGGGGCAGGGAATCAGAGGCGGGGAAACAGAGGCGGGGAATCAGATATGGGGAATCAGAGGTGGCGAATCAAAGGCGGTGAAAAAGAGATGGGGAATCAGGGCAGGGAATCAGAGGCAGGGAATCAAACACGGGGAATCAGAGCTGGGGAATCAGAGGCGGGGAATTAGAGTTGGGGAATCAGAGGAGGGGAATTAGAGGCGGGGAAACAGAGGCGGGGAATCAGATATCGTGAATCAGAGGTGGGGAATCAGAGGTTGGGAATCAGAGGCAGGGAATCAGAGGCGGGGAATCAGAGGCGGGGAATCAGAGGCAGGGAATCAGATGTGCGGAATCGGAGATGGGGAATCAGAGGCAGGGAATCAGAGGTGGGGAATCAGAGGCGGGGAATCAGAGGCCGGGAATCAGATATGGGGAAACAGAGGTGGCGAATCAAAGGCGGTGAATCTGAGATGGGGAATCAGAGGCGGGGAATCAGAGGCAGGGAATCAAACACGGGGAATCAGAGGCGGGGAATCAGAGCTGGGGAATCAGAGGCTGGGAATCAAAGTTGGGGAATCAGAGTCAGGGAATCAGATATGGGGAAACAGGGGCGGGGAATCAGAGGCGGGGAAACAGAGGCGGGGAATCAGATATGGGGAATCAGAGGCGGGGAATTAGAGTTGGGGAATCAGATGCGGGGAATCAGTGGTGGGGAAACAGAGGCGGGGAATCAAACACGGGGAATCAGAGGTGGGGAATCAGAGGTTGGAAATCAGAGGCAGGGAATCAGCGGCGGGGAATCAGAGGCGGGGAATCAGAGGCAGGGAATCAGATGTGCGGAATCGGTGATGGTGAATCAGAGGCAGGGAATCAGAGGCGGGGAATCAGAGGCCGGGAATCAGATATGGGGAAACAGAGGCGGGGAATCAGAGGCGGGGAAACAGAGGCTGGGAATCAGATATGGGGAATCAGAGGTGGGGAATCAGAGGTTGGGAATCAGAGGCAGGGGATCAGAGGCTTGGAATCAGATGCAGGGAATCAGATGCGGGGAATCAGAGGCGGGGAATCAGAGCTGGGGAATCAGAGTCTGGGAATCAAAGTTGGGGAATCAGAGGCAGGGAATCAGATATGGGGAAACAGGGGCGGGGAATCAGAGGCGGGGAAACAGAGGCGGGGATTCAGATATGGGGAATCAGAGGCGGGGAATTAGAGTTGGGGAATCAGAGGCGGGGAATCAGAGGCGGGGAAACAGAGGCGGGGAATCAAACACGGGGAATCAGAGGTGGGGAATCAGAGGTTGGGAATCAGAGGCAGGGAATCAGAGGCGGGGAATCAGAGGCGGGGAATGAGAGGCAGGGAATCAGATGTGCGGAATCGGAGATGGGGAATCAGAGGCAGGGAATCAGAGGCGGGGAATCAGAGGCGGGGAATCAGAGGCCGGGAATCAGATATGGGGAAACAGAAGCGGGGAGTCAGAGGCAGGGAAACAGAGGCTGGGAATCAGGTATGGGGAATCAGATGTGGGGAATCAGAGGCGGGGAATCAGAGCTGGGGAATCAGAGGTGGGGAATCAAAGTAGGGGAATCAGAGGCGGGGACTTAGATATGGGGAAACAGAGGCGGGGAATCAGAGACGGGGAAACAGAGGCGGGGATTCAGATATGGGGAATCAGAGGTGGGGAATCAGAGGCAGGGAATTAGATGTGCGGAATCAGAAATGGGGAATCAGAGGCAGGGAATCAGAATCAGAAGCAGGGAATCAGAGGCCGGGAATCAGAGGCCGGAATCAGATGCCGGGAATAAGAGGTGGGGAATCAGAGTCCGGGAATCAGAAATGGGGAATCAGAGGCGGGGAATGAGATATGGGGAATCAGAGGCGGGGAATCAGAGGCGGGGAAACAGTGGCGAGGAATCAGATATGGGGAATCAGAGGTGGCGAATCAAAGGCGGTGAATCAGAGATGGGGAATCAGAGCTGGGGAATCAGAGGCAGGGGATCAAACACGGGGAATCAGAGGCGGGGAATCAGAGCTGGGGAATCAGAGGCGGGGAATCAGAGTTGGGGAATCAGAGGCGGGGAATCAGAGCTGGGGAATCAGAGGTGGGGAATCAGAGTCGGGGAATCAGAGGCAGGGAATCGGATGTGCGGAATCAGAGATGGGGAATCAGAGGTGGGGAATCAGAGGCGGTGAATCTGAGATGGGGAATCAGAGGCGGGGAATCAGAGGCAGGTTATCAGACACGGGGATTCAGAGGCTGGGAATCAGACGGGGGGAATCAAAGGCGGGGAATGAAGCTGGGGAATCAGAGGCAGGGAATCAGAGTTGGGGATTCAGAGGCGGGGAATCAGATATGGGGAAACAGAGGCAGGGAATCAGAGGCGGGCAAACAGAGGCGGGGAATTAGATATGGGGAATCAGTGGTGGGGAATCAGAGGTGGTGAATCAGTGATGGGGAATCACAGGCGGGGAATCAGAGGCAGGGAATAGAACGCGGGGAATCAGAGGCAGGGAATCAGAGCTGGGGAATAAGAGGCGGGGAATCATAGTTGGGAATCAAAGGCGGGGAATCAGATATGGGGAAACAGAGGCGGGGAATCAGGGGCGGGGAAACAGAGGCGGGGAATCAGATATGGGGAATCGGATGTGGAGAATCAGAGGCAGGGAATCAGAGCTGGGGAATCAGAGGCGGGGAATCAGAGTTGGGGCATCAGAGGTGGGGAATTAGATCTGGGGAAACAGAGGCGGGGAATCAGATGTGCGGAATCAGAGGCGGGGAATCAGAGGCAGGGAATCAGAATCAGAAGTGGGGAGTCAGAGGCCGGGAATCAGAGGCCTGGAATCAGATGCTGGGAATAATAGGCCGGGAATCAGAGGTGGGGAATCAGAGTCCGGGAATCAGAGATGGGGAGTCAGAGGCGGGGAATGAGATATGGAGAATCAGAGGCGGGGAATCAGAGGTGGGGAAACAGAGGTGGGGAATCAGATATGGGGAATCAGAGGTGGCGAATCAAAGGCTGTGAATCAGAGATGGGGAATCAGAGGTTGGGAATCAGAGGCAGGGGATCAGAGGCTTGGAATCAGATGCAGGGAATCAGATGCGGGGAATCAGAGGCGGGGAATCAGAGCTGGGGAATCAGAGTCTGGGAATCAAAGTTGGGGAATCAGAGGCAGGGAATCAGATATGGGGAAACAGGGGCGGGGAATCAGAGGCGGGGAAACAGAGGTCGGGAATCAGATATGGGGAATCAGAGGTGGCGAATCAAAGGCGGTGAATCAGAGATGGGGAATCAGAGGCGGGGAATCAGAGGCAGGGAATCAAACACGGGGAATCAGAGGCGGGGAATCAGAGCTGGGGAATCAGAGGCTGGGAATCAAAGTTGGGGAATCAGAGTTAGGGAATCAGATATGGGGAAACAGGGGCGGGGAATCAGAGGCGGGGAAACAGAGGCGGGGAATCAGATATGGGGAATCGGAGGCGGGGAATTAGAGTTGGGGAATCAGAGGCGGGGAATCAGTGGTGGGGAAACAGAGGCGGGGAATCAAACACGGGGAATCAGAGGTGGGGAATCAGAGGTTGGAAATCAGAGGCAGGGAATCAGCGGCGGGGAATCAGAGGCGGGGAATCAGAGGCAGGGAATCAGATGTGCGGAATCGGTGATGGGGAATCAGAGGCAGGGAATCAGAGGCGGGGAATCAGAGGCCGGGAATCAGATATGGGGAAACAGAGGCGGGGAATCAGAGGCGGGGAAACAGAGGCTGGGAATCAGATATGGGGAATCAGAGGTGGGGAATCAGAGGTTGGGAATCAGAGGCAGGGGATCAGAGGCTTGGAATCAGAGGCGGGGAATCAGAGGCTGGGAATGAGAGGCAGGGAATCAGATGTGCGGAATCGGAGATGGGGAGTCAGAGGCAGGGAATCAGAGGCGGGGAATCAGAGGCGGGGAATCAGAGGCCAGGAATCAGATATGGGGAAACAGAAGCGGGGAATCAGAGGCGGGGAAACAGAGGCTGGGAATAAGGTATGGGGAATCAGATGTGGGGAATCAGAGGCGGGGAATCAGAGCTGGGGAATCAGAGGTGGGGAATCAAAGTTGGGGAATCAGAGGCGGGGACTTAGATATGGGGAAACAGAGGCGGGGAATCAGAGACGGGGAAACAGAGGCGGGGATTCAGATATGGGGAATCAGAGGCGGGGAATCAGAGGCGGGGAAACAGAGGCGAGGAATCAGATATGGGGAATCAGAGGTGGGGAATCAGAGGTTGGGAATCAGATGCTGGGAATCAGAGGCTGGGAATCAGATGCATGGAATCAGATGCGGGGAATAAGAGGCGGGGAATCAGAGCTGGGGAATCAGAGGTGGGGAATCAAAGTTGGGGAATCAGAGGCCGGGACTTAGATATGGGGAAACAGAGGCGGGGAATCAGAGGCGGGGAAACAGAGGCGGGGAATCAGATATGGGGAATCAGAGGTGGGGAATCAGAGGCAGGGAATTAGATTTGCGGAATCAGAGATGGGGAATCAGAAGCAGGGAATCAGAGACCGGGAATCAGAGGCCGGAATCAGATGCCGGGAATAAGAGGCCGGGAATCAGAGGTGGGGAATCAGAGTCCGGGAATCAGAGATGGGGATTCAGAGGCGGGGAATGAGATATGGGGTATCAGAGGCGGGGAAACAGAGGCGAGGAATCAGATATGGGGAATCAGAGGTGGCGAATCAAAGGCGGTGAATCAGAGATGGGGAATCAGAGGCGGGGAATCAGAGGCAGGGAATCAAACACGGGGAATCAGAGGCGGGGAATCAGAGCTGGGGAATCAGAGGTGGGGAATCAGAGTTGGGGAATCAGAGGCGGGGAATCAGAGCTGGGGAATCAGAGGTGGGGATCAGAGTCGGGGAATCAGAGGCAGGGAATCAGATGTGCGGAATCAGAGATGGCGAATCAGAGGTGGGGAATCAGAGGCTGTGAATCAGAGATGGGGAATCAGAGGCGGGGAATCAGAGGCAAGAAATCAGACACGGGGTTTCAGAGGCTGGGAATCAGACGGGGGAATCAAAGGCGGGGAATCAGAGCTGGGGAATCAGAGGCAGGGAATCAGAGTTGGGGATTCAGAGGCGGGGAATCAGATATGGGGAAACAGAGGCGGGGAATCAGAGGCGGGCAAACAGAGGCGGGGAATTAGATATGGGGAATCAGAGGTGGGGAATCAGAGGTGGTGAATCAGAGATGGGGAATCACAGGCCAATCAGAGGCAGGGAATAGAACGCGGGGAATCAGAGGCAGGGAATCAGAGTTGGGGCATCAGAGGTTGGGAATTAGATATGGGGAAACAGAGGCGGGGAATCAGAGGCGGGGAAACAGAGGTGGGATATCAGATATGGGGAATCAGAGGTGGGGAATCAGAGGCAGGGAATCAGATGTGCGGAATCAGAGATGGGGAATCAGAGGCAGGAAATCAGAATCAGAAGCGGGGAATCAGAGGCGGGGAAACAGAGGCGGGATATCAGATATGCGGAATCAGAGGTGGGGAATCAGAGGCAGGGAATCAGATGTGCGGAATCAGAGATGGGGAATCAGAGGCAGGGAATCAGAATCAGAGGCGGGGAATCAGAGGCGGGGAAACAGAGGTGGGGAATCAGATATGTGGAATCAGAGGTGGCGAATCAAAGGCGGTGAATCAGAGATGGGGAATCAGAGGCCGGGAATCAGAGGCAGGGAATCAAATACGGGAAATCAGAGGCGGGGAATCAGAGCTGGGGAATCAGAGGCGGGGAATCAGAGTTGGGGAATCAGAGGCAGGGAATCAGATATGGGGAAACTGGGGCAGGGAATCAGAGGCGGGGAAACAGAGGCGGGGAATCAGATATGGGGAATCAGAGGTGGCGAATCAAAGGCGGTGAAAAAGAGATGGGGAATCAGGGCAGGGAATCAGAGGCAGGGAATCAAACACGGGGAATCAGAGCTGGGGAATCAGAGGCGGGGAATTAGAGTTGGGGAATCAGAGGAGGGGAATCAGAGGCGGGGAAACAGAGGCGGGGAATCAGATATCGTGAATCAGAGGTGGGGAATCAGAGGTTGGGAATCAGAGGCAGGGAATCAGAGGCGGGGAATCAGAGGCGGGGAATCAGAGGCAGGGAATCAGATGTGCGGAATCGGAGATGGGGAATCAGAGGCAGGGAATCAGAGGTGGGGAATCAGAGGCGGGGAATCAGAGGCCGGGAATCAGATATGGGGAAACAGAGGTGGGGAATCAGAGGCGGGGAAACAGAGGCGGGGATTCAGATATGGGGAATCAGAGGTGGTGAATCAGAGGTTGGGAATCAGAGGCAGGGAATCAGAGGCTTGGAATCAGATGCAGGGAATCAGATGCGGGGAATCAGGGGCGGGGAATCAGAGCTGGGGAAACAGAGGTGGGGAATCAGAGTTGGGGAATCAGAGGTGGGGACTTAGATATTGGGAAACAGAGGCGGGGAATCAGAGGCGGGGAAACAGAGGCGGGGAGTCAGATATGGGGAATCAGAGGTGGGGAATCAGAGGCCGGGAATCAGATGTGCGGAATCAGAGATGGGGAATCAGAGGCAGGGAATCAGAATCAGAAGCAGGGAATCAGAGGCCGGGAATCAGAGGCCTGAATCAGATGCCGGGAATAAGAGGCCGGGAATCAGAGGTGGGGAATCAGAGTCCGGGAATCAGAGGCGGGGAAACAGAGGCGGGGAATCAGATATGGGGAATCAGAGGTGGCGAATCAAAGGCGGTGAATCAGAGATGGGGAATCAGAGGCCGGGAATCAGAGGCAGGGAATCAAACACGGGGAATCAGAGGAGGGGAATCAGAGCTGGGGAATCAGAGGCGGGGAATCAGAGTTGGGGAATCAGAGGCGGGGAATCAGACGCAGGGAATCAATATGGGAAATCAGAGGTGGGGAATGAGTGGTTGGGAATAAGAGGAAGGGAATCAGAGGCGAGGAATCAGAGCTGGGGAATCAGAGGCGGGGAATCAGAATTGGGGAATCAGAGATGGGGAATCAGAAATGGGGAATCAGAGGCGGGGAATCAGACGCGGGGAAACAGAGGTGGTGAATCAGAGATGTGGAATCAGAGGCGGGGAATCAGAGGCAGGGAATCAGACGCGGGGAATCAGAGGCGGGGAATCATAGCTGGCGAATCAGAGGCGGGGAATGAGATATGGGGAATCAGAGGCGGGGAATCAGAGGCGGGGAAACAGTGGCGAGGAATCAGATAAGGGGAATCAGAGGTGGCGAATCAAAGGCGGTGAATCAGAGATGGGGAATCAGAGGCGGGGAATCAGAGGCAGGGGATCAAACACGGGGAATCAGAGGCGGGGAATCAGAGCTGGGGAATCAGAGGCGGGGAATCAGAGTTGGGGAATCAGAGGCGGGGAATCAGAGCTGGGGAATCAGAGGTGGGGAATCAGAGTCGGGGAATCAGAAGCAGGGAATCGGATGTGCGGAATCAGACATGGGGAATCAGAGGTGGGGTATCAGAGGCAGGTTATCGGACACGGGGATTCAGAGGCTGGGAATCAGACGGGGGGAATCAAAGGCGGGGAATGAAGCTGGGGATTCAGAGGCAGGGAATCAGAGTTGGGGATTCAGAGGCGGGGAATCAGATATGGGGAAACAGAGGCGGGGAATCAGAGGCGGGCAAACAGAGGCGGGGAATTAGATATGGGGAATCAGTGGTGGGGAATCAGAGGTGGTGAATCAGAGATGGGGAATCACAGGCGG
Organism: Narcine bancroftii; assembly: GCF_036971445.1. Classification (NCBI taxonomy): domain Eukaryota; kingdom Metazoa; phylum Chordata; class Chondrichthyes; order Torpediniformes; family Narcinidae; genus Narcine; species Narcine bancroftii. Next base: position 2,613,700 of record NW_027211895.1, on the reverse strand, counting down.
GGAATCAGAGGCAGGGAATAGAACGCGGGGAATCAGAGGCTGGGAATCAGAGCTGGGGAATCAGAGGCGGGGAATCATAGTTGGGAATCAGAGGCGGGGAATCAGGGGCGGGGAAACAGAGGCGGGGAATCAGATATGGGGAATCGAATGCGGGGAATCAGAGGCGGGGAATCAGAGCTGGGGAATGAGATATGGAGAATCAGAGGCGGGGAATCAGAATCAGAAGCGGGGAGTCAGAGGCCGGGAATCAGAGGCCTGGAATCAGATGCTGGGAATAAGAGGCCGGGAATCAGAGGTGGGGAATCAGAGTCCGGGAGTCAGAGATGGGGATTCAGAGGCGGGGAATGAGATATGGAGAATCAGAGGCGGGGAATCAGAGGCGGGGAAACAGAGGTGGGGAATCAGATATGGGGAATCAGAGGTGGCGAATCAAAGGCGGTGAATCAGAGATGGGGAATCAGAGGCGGGGAATCAGAGGCAGGGAATCAAACACGGGGAATCAGAGGCGGGGAATCAGAGCTGTGGGAATCAGAGGCTGGGAATCAAAGTTGTGGAATCAGAGGCAGGGAATCAGATATGGGGAAACAGGGGCGGGGAATCAGAGGCGGGGAAACAGAGGCGGGGAATCAAACACGGGGAATCAGAGGTGGGGAATCAGAGGTTGGGAATCAGAGGCAGGGAATCAGAGGCGGGGAATCAGAGGCGGGGAATCCGAGGCAGGGAATCAGATGTGCGGAATCGGAGATGGGGAATCAGAGGCAGGGAATCAGAGGCGGGGAATCAGAGGCGGGGAATCAGAGGCCGGGAATCAGATATGGGGAAACAGAGGCGGGGAATCAGAGGCGGGGAAACAGAGGCTGGGAATCAGATATGGGGAATCAGAGGTGGGGAATCAGAGGTTGGGAATTAGAGGCAGGGAATCAGAGGCTTGGAATCAGATGCAGGGAATCAGATGCGGGGAATCAGAGGCGTGGAATCAGAGCTGGGGAATCAGAGGTGGGGAATCAGAGTTGGGGAATCAGAGGCGGGGACTTAGATATTGGGAAACAGAGGCGTGGAATCAGAGTCGGGGAAACAGATGCGGGGAATCAGATATGGGGAATCAGAGATGGGGAATCAGAGGCAGGGAATCAGATGTGCGGAATCAGAGATGGGGAATCAAAGGCAGGGAATCAGAATCAGAAGCAGGGAATCAGAGGCCGGGAATCAGAGGCTGGGAATCAAACACGGGGAATCAGAGGCGGGGAATCAGAGCTGGGGAATCAGAGGCGGGGAATCAGAGGCGGGGAATCAGAGGCCGGGAATCAGATATGGGGAAACAGAGGCGGGGAATCAGAGGCGGGGAAACAGAGGCTGGGAATCAGATATGGGGAATCAGAGGTGGGGAATCAGAGGTTGGGAATCAGAGGCAGGGAATCAGAGGCTTGGAATCAGATGCAGGGAATCAGATGCGGGGAATCAGAGGCGGGGAATCAGAGCTGGGGAATCAGAGGTGGGGAATCAGAGTTGGGGAATCAGAGGCGGGGACTTAGATATTGGGAAACAGAGGCGTGGAATCAGAGGCGGGGAAACAGATGCGGGGAATCAGATATGGGGAATCAGAGATGGGGAATCAGAGGCAGGGAATCAGATGTGCGGAATCAGAGATGGGGAATCAAAGGCAGGGAATCAGAATCAGAAGCAGGGAATCAGAGGCCGGGAATCAGAGGCTGGGAATCAAACACGGGGAATCAGAGGCGGGGAATCAGAGCTGGGGAATCAGAGGCGGGGAATCAGAGTTGGGGAATCAGAGGCGGGGAAGCAGAGGCAGGGAATCAGACGCGGGGATTCAGAGGCGGGGAATCATAGTTGGGAATCAGAGGCGGGGAATCAGAGATGGGGAATCAAAGGCAGGGAATCAGAATCAGAAGCAGGGAATCAGAGGCCGGGAATCAGAGGCTGGGAATCAAACACGGGGAATCAGAGGCGGGGAATCAGAGCTGGGGAATCAGAGGCGGGGAATCAGAGGCGGGGAATCAGAGGCCGGGAATCAGATATGGGGAAACAGAGGCGGGGAATCAGAGGCGGGGAAACAGAGGCTGGGAATCAGATATGGGGAATCAGAGGTGGGGAATCAGAGGTTGGGAATCAGAGGCAGGGAATCAGAGGCTTGGAATCAGATGCAGGGAATCAGATGCGGGGAATCAGAGGCGGGGAATCAGAGCTGGGGAATCAGAGGTGGGGAATCAGAGTTGGGGAATCAGAGGCGGGGACTTAGATATTGGGAAACAGAGGCGTGGAATCAGAGGCGGGGAAACAGATGCGGGGAATCAGATATGGGGAATCAGAGATGGGGAATCAGAGGCAGGGAATCAGATGTGCGGAATCAGAGATGGGGAATCAAATGCAGGGAATCAGAATCAGAAGCAGGGAATCAGAGGCCGGGAATCAGAGGCTGGGAATCAAACACGGGGAATCAGAGGCGGGGAATCAGAGCTGGGGAATCAGAGGCGGGGAATCAGAGTTGGGGAATCAGAGGCGGGGAAGCAGAGGCAGGGAATCAGACGCGGGGATTCAGAGGCGGGGAATCATAGTTGGGAATCAGAGGCGGATAATCAGATATGGGGAAACAGAGGCGGGGAATCAGGGGCGGGGAAACAGAGGCGGGGAATCAGATATGGGGAATCGGATGCGGGGAATCAGAGCTGTGGAATCAGAGGTGGGGAATCAGAGGTGGTGAATCAGAGATGGGGAATCACAGGCGGGGATTCAGAGGCAGGGAATAGAACGCGGGGAATCAGAGGCAGGGAATCAGAGTTGGGGCATCAGAGGTTGGGAATTAGATATGGGGAAACAGAGGCGGGGAATCAGAGGCGGGGAAACAGAGGCGGGAAATCAGATATGGGGAATCAGAGGTGGGGAATCCGAGGCAGGGAATCAGATGTGCGGAATCAGAGATGGGGAATCAGAGGCAGCGAATCAGAATCAGAAGCGGGGAATCAGAGGCCGGGAATCAGAGGCCGGGAATCAGATGCTGGGAATAAGAGGCCGGGAATCAGAGGTGGGGAATCAGAGTCCGGGAATCAGAGATGGGGATTCAAAGGCGGGGAATCAGAGGCAGGGAATCAAACACGGGAAATCAGGGGCGGGGAATCAGAGCTGGGGAATCAGAGGCGGGGAATCAGAGTTAGGGAATCAGAGGCAGGGAATCAGATATGGGGAAACAAGGGCAGGGAATCAGAGGCGGGGAAACAGAGGCGGGGAATCAGATATGGGGAATCAGAGGTGTGGAATAAGAGGTTGGGAATCAGAGGCAGCGAATCAGAGGCGGCGAAACAGAGGCGGGGAATCAGATATGGGGAATCAGAGGTGGCGAATCAAAGGCTGTGAAACAGAGATGGGGAATCAGGGCAGGGAATCAGAGGCAGGGAATCAAACACGGGGAATCAGAGCTGGGGAATCAGAGGCGGGGAATTAGAGGCGGGGAAACAGTGGCGAGGAATCAGATAAGGGGAATCAGAGGTGGCGAATCAAAGGCGGTGAATCAGAGATGGGGAATCAGAGGCGGGGAATCAGAGGCAGGGGATCAAACACGGGGAATCAGAGGCGGGGAATCAGAGCTGGGGAATCAGAGGCGGGGAATCAGAGTTGGGGAATCAGAGGCGGGGAATCAGAGCTGGGGAATCAGAGGTGGGGAATCAGAGTCGTGGAATCAGAGGCAGGGAATCGGATGTGCGGAATCATACATGGGGAATCAGAGGTGGGGAATCAGAGGCAGGTTATCGGGCACGGGGATTCAGAGGCTGGGAATCAGACGGGGGGAATCAAAGGCGGGGAATGAAGCTGGGGATTCAGAGGCAGGGAATCAGAGTTGGGGATTCAGAGGCGGGGAATCAGATATGGGGAAGCAGAGGCGGGGAATCAGAGGCGGGCAAACAGAGGCGGGGAATTAGATATGGGGAATCAGTGGTGGGGAATCAGAGGTGGTGAATCAGAGATGGGGAATCACAGGCGGGGAATCAGAGGCAGGGAATAGAACGCGGGGAATCAGAGGCTGGGAATCAGAGCTGGGGAATCAGAGGCGTGGAATCATAGTTGGGAATCAGAGGCGGGGAATCAGGGGCGGGGAAACAGAGGCGGGGAATCAGATATGGGGAATCGAATGCGGGGAATCAGAGGCGGGGAATCAGAGCTGGGGAATCAGAGGCGGGGAATCAGAGTTGGGGCATCAGAGGTGGGGAATTAGATATGGGGAAACAGAGGTGGGGAATCAGAGGCGAGGAAACAGAGGCGGGGAATCAGATATGGGGAATCAGAGGTGGGGAATCAGAGGCAGGTAATCAGATGTGCGGAATCAGAGATGGGGAATCAGAGGCAGGGAATCAGAATCAGAAGCGGGGAGTCAGAGGCCGGGAATCAGAGGCCTGGAATCAGATGCTGGGAATAAGAGGCCGGGAATCAGAGGTGGGGAATCAGAGTCCGGGAGTCAGAGATGGGGATTCAGAGGCGGGGAATGAGATATGGAGAATCAGAGGCGGGGAATCAGAGGCGGGGAAACAGAGGTGGGGAATCAGATATGGGGAATCAGAGGTGGCGAATCAAAGGCGGTGAATCAGAGATGGGGAATCAGAGGCGGGGAATCAGAGGCAGGGAATCAAACACGGGGAATCAGAGGCGGGGAATCAGAGCTGGGGGAATCAGAGGCAGGGAATCAAAGTTGTGGAATCAGAGGCAGGGAATCAGATATGGGGAAACAGGGGCGGGGAATCAGAGGCGGGGAAACAGAGGCGGGGAATCAAACACGGGGAATCAGAGGTGGGGAATCAGAGGTTGGGAATCAGAGGCAGGGAATCTGAGGCGGGGAATCAGAGGCGGGGAATCATAGGCAGGGAATCAGATGTGCGGAATCGGAGATGGGGAATCAGAGGCAGGGAATCAGAGGCGGGGAATCAGAGGCGGGGAATCAGAGGCCGGGAATCAGATATGGGGAAACAGAGGCGGGGAATCAGAGGCGGGGAAACAGAGGCTGGGAATCAGATATGGGGAATCAGAGGTGGGGAATCAGAGGTTGGGAATAAGAGGCAGGGAATCAGAGGCTTGGAATCAGATGCAGGGGATCAGATGCGGGGAATCAGAGGCGGGGAATCAGAGCTGGGGAATCAGAGGTGGGGAATCAGAGTTGGGGAATCAGAGGCGGGGACTTAGATATTGGGAAACAGAGGCGTGGAATCAGAGGCGGGGAAACAGATGCGGGGAATCAGATATGGGGAATCAGAGATGGGGAATCAGAGGCAGGGAATCAGATGTGCGGAATCAGAGATGGGGAATCAAAGGCAGGGAATCAGAATCAGAAGCAGGGAATCAGAGGCCGGGAATCAGAGGCTGGGAATCAAACACGGGGAATCAGAGGCGGGGAATCAGAGCTGGGGAATCAGAGGCGGGGAATCAGAGTTGGGGAATCAGAGGCGGGGAAGCAGAGGCAGGGAAACAGACGCGGGGATTCAGAGGCGGGGAATCATAGTTGGGAATCAGAGGCGGATAATCAGATATGGGGAAACAGAGGCGGGGAATCAGGGGCGGGGAAACAGAGGCGGGGAATCAGATATGGGGAATCGGATGCGGGGAATCAGAGCTGTGGAATCAGAGGTGGGGAATCAGAGGTGGTGAATCAGAGATGGGGAATCACAGGCGGGGATTCAGAGGCAGGGAATAGAACGCGGGGAATCAGAGGCAGGGAATCAGAGTTGGGGCATCAGAGGTTGGGAATTAGATATGGGGAAACAGAGGCGGGGAATCAGAGGCGGGGAAACAGAGGCGGGAAATCAGATATGGGGAATCAGAGGTGGGGAATCAGAGGCAGGGAATCAGATGTGCGGAATCAGAGATGGGGAATCGGAGGCAGCGAATCAGAATCAGAAGCGGGGAATCAGAGGCCGGGAATCAGAGGCCGGGAATCAGATGCTGGGAATAAGAGGCCGGGAATCAGAGGTGGGGAATCAGAGTCCGGGAATCAGAGATGGGGATTCAGAGGCGGAAAATGAGATATGGAGAATCAGAGGCGGGGAATCAGAGGCGGGGAATCAGAGGTGGGGAATCAGATATGTGGAATCAGAGGTGGCGAATCAAAGGCGGTGAATCAGAGATGGGGAATCAGAGACGGGGAATCAGAGGCAGGGAATCAAACACGGGAAATCAGGGGCGGGGAATCAGAGCTGGGGAATCAGAGGCGGGGAATCAGAGTTAGGGAATCAGAGGCAGGGAATCAGATATGGGGAAACAAGGGCAGGGAATCAGAGGCGGGGAAACAGAGGCGGGGAATCAGATATGGGGAATCAGAGGTGTGGAATAAGAGGTTGGGAATCAGAGGCAGCGAATCAGAGGCGGCGAAACAGAGGCGGGGAATCAGATATGGGGAATCAGAGGTGGCGAATCAAAGGCGGTGAAACAGAGATGGGGAATCAGGGCAGGGAATCAGAGGCAGGGAATCAAACATGGGGAATCAGAGCTGGGGAATCAGAGGCGGGGAATTAGAGTTGGGGAATCAGAGGCGGGGAAACAGAGGCGGGGAATCAGATATGGGGAATCAGAGGTGGGGAATCAGAGGTTCGGAATCAGAGGCAGGGAATCAGAGGTGGGGAATCAGAGGCAGGGAATCAGATGTGCGGAATCGGAGATGGGGAATCAGAGGTAGGGAATCAGAGGTGTGGAAACAGAGGCGGGGAATAAGAGGCCGGGAATCAGATATGGGGAAACAGAGGTGGGGAATCAGAGGCGGGGAAACAGAGGCGGGGAATCAGATATGGAGAATCAGAGGTGGGGAATCAGAGGTTGGGAATCAGAGGCAGGGAATCAGAGGCTTGGAATCAGATGCAGGGAATCAGATGCGGGGAATCAGAGGCGGGGAATCAGAGCTGGGGAATCAGAGGTGGGGAATCAGAGTTGGGGAATCAGAGGAGGGGACTTAGATATTGGGAAACAGAGGCGGGGAATCAGAGGCGGGGAAAGAGAGGCGGGGAGTCAGATATGGGGAATCAGAGGTGGGGAATCAGAGGCAGGGAATCAGATGTGCGGAATCAGAGATGGGGAATCAGAGGCAGGGAATCAGAATCAGAAGCAGGGAATCAGAGGCCGGGAATCAGAGGCCGGAATCAGATGCCGGGAATAAGAGGCCGGGAATCAGAGGTGGGGATTCAGAGTCGGGGAATCAGAGATGGGGATTCAGAGGCGGGGAATGAGATATGGGGAATCAGAGGCGGGGAATCAGAGGCGGGGAAACAGATGCGGGGAATCAGATATGGGGAATCAGAGGTGGCGAATCAAAGGCAGTGAATCAGAGATGGGGAATCAGAGGCCGGGAATCAGAGGCAGGGAATCAAACACGGGGAATCAGAGGCGGGGAATCAGAGCTAGGGAATCAGAGGCGGGGAATCAGAGTTGGGGAATCAGAGGCGGGGAAGCAGAGGCAGGGAATCAGACGCGGGGATTCAGAGGCGGGGAATCATAGTTGGGAATCAGAGGCGGATAATCAGATATGGGGAAACATAGGCGGGGAATCAGGGGCGGGGAAACAGAGGCGGGGAATCAGATATGGGGAATCGGATGCGGGGAATCAGAGGCCGGGAATCAGAGCTGTGGAATCAGAGGCGGGGAATCAGAGTTGGGGCATCAGAGGTGAGGAATTAGATATGGGGAAACAGAGGCGGGGAATCAGAGGCGTGGAAACAGAGGCGGGGAATCAGATTTGGGGAATGAGACATGGGGAATCAGAGGCAGGTAATCAGATGTGCGGAATCAGAGATGGGGAATCAGAGGCAGGGAATCAGAATCAGAGGCCGGGAATCAGAGGCCTGGAATCAGATGCTGGGAATAAGAGGCCGGAAATCAGAGGTGGGGAATCAGAGTCCGGGAATCAGAGATGGGGAGTCAGAGGCGGGGAATGAGATATGGAGAATCAGAGGCGGGGAATCAGAGGCGGGGAAACAGAGGTGGGGAATCAGATATGGGGAATCAGAGGTGGCGAATCAAAGGCGGTGAATCAGAGATGGGGAATCAGAGGCGGGGAATCAGAGGCAGGGAATCAAACACGGGGAATCAGAGGCGGGGAATCAGAGCTGGGGAATCAGAGGCTGGGAATCAAAGTTGGGGAATCAGAGTCAGGGAATCAGATATGGGGAAACAGGGGCGGGGAATCAGAGGCGGGGAAACAGAGGCGGGGAATCAGATATGGGGAATCGGAGGCGGGGAATTAGAGTTGGGGAATCAGAGGCGGGGAATCAGTGGTGGGGAGACAGAGGCGGGGAATCAAACACGGGGAATCAGAGGTGGGGAATCAGAGGTTGGAAATCAGAGGCAGGGAATCAGCGGCGGGGAATCAGAGGCGGGGAATCAGAGGCAGGGAATCAGATGTGCGGAATCGGTGATGGGGAATCAGAGGCAGGGAATCAGAGGCGGGGAATCAGAGGCCGGGAATCAGATATGGGGAAACAGAGGCGGGGAATCAGAGGCGGGGAAACAGAGGCTGGGAATCAGATATGGGGAATCAGAGGTGGGGAATCAGAGGTTGGGAATCAGAGGCAGGGGATCAGAGGCTTGGAATCAGATGCAGGGAATCAGATGCGGGGAATCAGAGGTGGGGAATCAGAGCTGGGGAATCAGAGTCTGGGAATCAAAGTTGGGGAATCAGAGGCAGGGAATCAGATATGGGGAAACAGGGGCGGGGAATCAGAGGCGGGGAAACAGAGGCGGGGAATCAGATATGGGGAATCAGAGGCGGGGAATTAGAGTTGGGGAATCAGAGGCGGGGAATCAGAGGCGGGGAAACAGAGGCGGGGAATCAAACACGGGGAATCAGAGGTGGGGAATCAGAGGTTGGGAATCAGAGGCAGGGAATCAGAGGCGGGGAATCAGAGGCGGGGAATGAGAGGCAGGGAATCAGATGTGCGGAATCGGAGATGGGGAATCAGAGGCAGGGAATCAGAGGCGGGGAATCAGAGGCCGGGAATCAGAGGCCGGGAATCAGATATGGGGAAACAGAAGCGGGGAATCAGAGGCGGGGAAACAGAGGCTGGGAATCAGGTATGGGGAATCAGATGTGGGGAATCAGAGGCGGGGAATCAGAGCTGGGGAATCAGAGGTGGGGAATCAAAGTTGGGGAATCAGAGGCGGGGACTTAGATATGGGGAAACAGAGGCGGGGAATCAGAGACGGGGAAACGGAGGCGGAGATTCAGATATGGGGAATCAGAGGCGGGGAATCAGAGGCGGGGAAACAGAGGCGAGGAATCAGATATGGGGAATCAGAGGTGGGGAATCAGAGGTTGGGAATGAGAGGCTGGGAATCAGAGGCTGGGAATCAGATGCATGGAATCAGATGCGGGGAATCAGAGGCGGGGAATCAGAGCTGGGGAATCAGAGGTGGGGAATCAAAGTTGGGGAATCAGAGGCCGGGATTTAGATATGGGGAAACAGAGGCGGGGAATCAGAGGCGGGGAATCAGAGGCAGGGAATTAGATTTGCGGAATCAGAGATGGGGAATCAGAAGCAGGGAATCAGAGACCGGGAATCAGAGGCCGGAATCAGATGCCGGGAATAAGAGGCCGGGAATCAGAGGTGGGGAATCAGAGTCCGGGAATCAGAGATGGGGAATCAGAGGCGGGGAATGAGATATGGGGAATCAGAGGCGGGGAATCAGAGGCGGGGAAACAGAGGCGAGGAATCAGATATGGGGAATCAGAGGTGGCGAATCAAAGGCGGTGAATCAGAGATGGGGAATCAGAGGCGGGGAATCAGAGGCAGGGAATCAAACACGGGGAATCAGAGGCGGGGAATCAGAGCTGGGGAATCAGAGGCGGGGAATCAGAGTTGGGGAATCAGAGGCGGGGAATCAGAGCTGGGGAATCAGAGGTGGGGATCAGAGTCGGGGAATCAGAGGCAGGGAATCAGATGTGCGGAATCAGAGATGGCGAATCAGAGGTGGGGAATCAGAGGCTGTGAATCAGAGATGGGGAATCAGAGGCGGGGAATCAGAGGCAAGAAATCAGACACGGGGTTTCAGAGGCTGGGAATCAGACGGGGGAATCAAAGGCGGGGAATCAGAGCTGGGGAATCAGAGGCAGGGAATCAGAGTTGGGGATTCAGAGGCGGGGAATCAGATATGGGGAAACAGAGGCGGGGAATCAGAGGCGGGCAAACAGAGGCGGGGAATTAGATATGGGGAATCAGAGGTGGGGAATCAGAGGTGGTGAATCAGAGATGGGGAATCACTGGCCAATCAGAGGCAGGGAATAGAACGCGGGGAATCAGAGGCAGGGAATCAGAGTTGGGGCATCAGAGGTTGGGAATTAGATATGGGGAAACAGAGGCGGGGAATCAGAGGCGGGGAAACAGAGGCGGGATATCAGATATGGGGAATCAGAGGTGGGGAATCAGAGGCAGGGAATCAGATGTGCGGAATCAGAGATGGGGAATCAGAGGCAGGGAATCAGAATCAGAAGCGGGGAATCAGAGGCGGGGAAACAGAGGCGGGATATCAGATATGGGGAATCAGAGGTGGGGAATCAGAGGCAGGGAATCAGATGTGCGGAATCAGAGATGGGGAATCAGAGGCAGGGAATCAGAATCAGAGGCGGGGAATCAGAGGCGGGGAAACAGAGGTGGGGAATCAGATATGTGGAATCAGAGGTGGCGAATCAAAGGCGGTGAATCAGAGATGGGGAATCAGAGGCCGGGAATCAGAGGCAGGGAATCAAACACGGGAAATCAGAGGCGGGGATTCAGAGCTGGGGAATCAGAGGCGGGGAATCAGAGTTGGGGAATCAGAGGCAGGGAATCAGATATGGGGAAACTGGGGCAGGGAATCAGAGGCGGGGAAACAGAGGCGGGGAATCAGATATGGGGAATCAGAGGTGTGGAATCAGAGGTTGGGAATCAGAGGCAGTGAATCAGAGGCGGGGAAACAGAGGCGGGGAATCAGATATGGGGAATCAGAGGTGGCGAATCAAAGGCGGTGAAAAAGAGATGGGGAATCAGGGCAGGGAATCAGAGGCAGGGAATCAAACACGGGGAATCAGAGCTGGGGAATCAGAGGCGGGGAATTAGAGTTGGGGAATCAGAGGAGGGGAATCAGAGGCGGGGAAACAGAGGCGGGGAATCAGATATGGGGAATCAGAGGTGGGGAATCAGAGGTTGGGAATCAGAGGCAGGGAATCAGAGGCGGGGAATCAGAGGCGGGGAATCAGAGGCAGGGAATCAGATGTGCGGAATCGGAGATGGGGAATCAGAGGCAGGGAATCAGAGGCGGGGAATCAGAGGCGGGGAATCAGAGGCCGGGAATCAGATATGGGGAAACAGAGGTGGGGAATCAGAGGCGGGGAAACAGAGGCGGGGATTCAGATATGGGGAATCAGAGGTGGTGAATCAGAGGTTGGGAATCAGAGGCAGGGAATCAGAGGCTTGGAATCAGATGCAGGGAATCAGATGCGGGGAATCAGGGGCGGGGAATCAGAGCTGGGGAAACAGAAGTGGGGAATCAGAGTTGGGGAATCAGAGGCGGGGACTTAGATATTGGGAAACAGAGGCGGGGAATCAGAGGCGGGGAAACAGAGGCGGGGAGTCAGATATGGGGAATCAGAGGTGGGGAATCAGAGGCAGGGAATCAGATGTGCGGAATCAGAGATGGGGAATCAGAGGCAGGGAATCAGAATCAGAAGCAGGGAATCAGAGGCCGGGAATCAGAGGCCTGAATCAGATGCCGGGAATAAGAGGCCGGGAATCAGAGGTGGGGAATCAGAGTCCGGGAATCAGAGGCGGGGAAACAGAGGCGGGGAATCAGATATGGGGAATCAGAGGTGGCGAATCAAAGGCGGTGAATCAGAGATGGGGAATCAGAGGCCGGGAATCAGAGGCAGGGAATCAAACACGGGGAATCAGAGGAGGGGAATCAGAGCTGGGGAATCAGAGGCGGGGAATCAGAGTTGGGGAATCAGAGGCGGGGAATCAGACGCAGGGAATCAATATGGGAAATCAGAGGTGGGGAATGAGTGGTTGGGAATCAGAGGAAGGGAATCAGAGGCGAGGAATCAGAGCTGGGGAATCAGAGGCGGGGAATCAGAATTGGGGAATCAGAGATGGGGAATCAGAGATGGGGAGTCAGAGGCGGGGAATCAGACGCGGGGAAACAGAGGTGGTGAATCAGAGATGTGGAATCAGAGGCGGGGAATCAGAGGCAGGGAATCAGACGCGGGGAATCAGAGGCGGGGAATCATAGCTGGCGAATCAGAGGCGGGGAATGAGATATGGGGAATCAGAGGCGGGGAATCAGAGGCGGGGAAACAGTGGCGAGGAATCAGATAAGTGGAATCAGAGGTGGCGAATCAAAGGCGGTGAATCAGAGATGGGGAATCAGAGGCGGGGAATCAGAGGCAGGGGATCAAACACGGGGAATCAGAGGCGGGAAATCAGAGCTGGGGAATCAGAGGCGGGGTATCAGAGTTGGGGAATCAGAGGCGGGGAATCAGAGCTGGGGAATCAGAGGTGGGGAATCAGAGTCGGGGAATCAGAGGCAGGGAATCGGATGTGCGGAATCAGAGATGGGGAATCAGAGGTGGGGAATCAGAGGCAGGTTATCAGACACGGGGATTCAGAGGCTGGGAATCAGACGGGGGGAATCAAAGGCGAGGAATGAAGCTGGGGATTCAGAGGCAGGGAATCAGAGTTGGGGATTCAGAGGCGGGGAATCAGATATGGGGAAACAGAGGCGGGGAATCAGAGGCGGGCAAACAGAGGCGGGGAATTAGATATGGGGAATCAGTGGTGGGGAATCAGAGGTTGTGAATCAGAGATGGGGAATCACAGGCGGGGAATCAGAGGCAGGGAATAGAACGCGGGGAATGAGAGGCAGGGAATCAGAGCTGGGGAATCAGAGGCGGGGAATCATAGTTGGGAATCAGAGGCGGGGAATCAGATATGGCGAAACAGAGGCGGGGAATCAGGGGCGGGGAAACAGAGTCGGGGAATCAGATATGGGGAATCGAATGCGGGGAATCAGAGGCGGGGAATCAGAGCTGGGGAATCAGAGGCGGGGAATCAGAGTTGGGGCATCAGAGGTGGGGAATTAGATATGGGGAAACAGAGGCGGGGAATCAGAGGCGTGGAAACAGAGGCGGGGAATAAGATATGGGGAATCAGAGGTGGGGAATCAGAGGCAGGTAATCTGATGTGCGGAATCAGAGATGGGGAATCAGAGGCAGGAAATCAGAATCAGAAGCGGGGAGTCAGAGGCCGGGAATCAGAGGCCTGGAATCAGATGCTGGAAAAAGAGGCCGGGAATCAGAGGTGGGGAATCAGAGTCCGGGAGTCAGAGATGGGGATTCAGAGGCGGGGAATGAGATATGGAAAATCAGAGGCGGGGAATCAGAGGCGGGGAATCAAAGGCGGTGAATCAGAGATGGGGAATCAGAGGCGGGGAATCAGAGGCAGGGAATCAAACACGGGGAATCAGAGGCGGGGAATCAGAGCTGGGGAATCAGAGGCGGGGAATCAGAGTTAGGGAATCAGAGGCAGGGAATCAGATATGGGGAAACAAGGGCAGGGAATCAGAGGCGGGGAAACAGAGGCGGGGAATCAGATATGGGGAATCAGAGGTGTGGAATAAGAGGTTGGGAATCAGAGGCAGCGAATCAGAGGCGGCGAAACAGAGGCGGGGAATCAGATATGGGGAATCAGAGGTGGCGAATCAAAGGCGGTGAAACAGAGATGGGGAATCAGGGCAGGGAATCAGAGGCAGGGAATCAAACACGGGGAATCAGAGCTGGGGAATCAGAGGCGGGGAATTAGAGGCGGGGAAACAGTGGCGAGGAATCAGATAAGGGGAATCAGAGGTGGCGAATCAAAGGCGGTGAATCAGAGATGGGGAATCAGAGGCGGGGAATCAGAGGCAGGGGATCAAACACGGGGAATCAGAGGCGGGGAATCAGAGCTGGGGAATCAGAGGCGGGGAATCAGAGTTGGGGAATCAGAGGCGGGGAATCAGAGCTGGGGAATCAGAGGTGGGGAATCAGAGTCGGGGAATCAGAGGCAGGGAATCGGATGTGCGGAATCAGACATGGGGAATCAGAGGTGGGGAATCAGAGGCAGGTTATCGGGCACGGGGATTCAGAGGCTGGGAATCAGACGGGGGGAATCAAAGGCGGGGAATGAAGCTGGGGATTCAGAGGCAGGGAATCAGAGTTGGGGATTCAGAGGCGGGGAATCAGATATGGGGAAACAGAGGCGGGGAATCAGAGGCGGGCAAACAGAGGCGGGGAATTAGAAATGGGGAATCAGTGGTGGGGAATCAGAGGTGGTGAATCAGAGATGGGGAATCACAGGCGGGGAATCAGAGGCAGGGAATAGAATGCGGGGAATCAGAGGCTGGGAATCAGAGCTGGGGAATCAGAGGCGGGGAATCATAGTTGGGAATCAGAGGCGGGGAATCAGGGGCGGGGAAACAGAGGCGGGGAATCAGATATGGGGAATCAGAGGTGGGGAATCAGAGGTTGGGAATGAGAGGCTGGGAATCAGAGGCTGGGAATCAGATGCATGGAATCAGATGCGGGGAATCAGAGGCGGGGAATCAGAGCTGGGGAATCAGAGGTGGGGAATCAAAGTTGGGGAATCAGAGGCCGGGATTTAGATATGGGGAAACAGAGGCGGGGAATCAGAGGCGGGGAATCAGAGGCAGGGAATTAGATTTGCGGAATCAGAGATGGGGAATCAGAAGCAGGGAATCAGAGACCGGGAATCAGAGGCCGGAATCAGATGCCGGGAATAAGAGGCCGGGAATCAGAGGTGGGGAATCAGAGTCCGGGAATCAGAGATGGGGAATCAGAGGCGGGGAATGAGATATGGGGAATCAGAGGCGGGGAATCAGAGGCGGGGAAACAGAGGCGAGGAATCAGATATGGGGAATCAGAGGTGGCGAATCAAAGGCGGTGAATCAGAGATGGGGAATCAGAGGCGGGGAATCAGAGGCAGGGAATCAAACACGGGGAATCAGAGGCGGGGAATCAGAGCTGGGGAATCAGAGGCGGGGAATCAGAGTTGGGGAATCAGAGGCGGGGAATCAGAGCTGGGGAATCAGAGGTGGGGATCAGAGTCGGGGAATCAGAGGCAGGGAATCAGATGTGCGGAATCAGAGATGGCGAATCAGAGGTGGGGAATCAGAGGCTGTGAATCAGAGATGGGGAATCAGAGGCGGGGAATCAGAGGCAAGAAATCAGACACGGGGTTTCAGAGGCTGGGAATCAGATGGGGGAATCAAAGGCGGGGAATCAGAGCTGGGGAATCAGAGGCAGGGAATCAGAGTTGGGGATTCAGAGGCGGGGAATCAGATATGGGGAAACAGAGGCGGGGAATCAGAGGCGGGCAAACAGAGGCGGGGAATTAGATATGGGGAATCAGAGGTGGGGAATCAGAGGTGGTGAATCAGAGATGGGGAATCACTGGCCAATCAGAGGCAGGGAATAGAACGCGGGGAATCAGAGGCAGGGAATCAGAGTTGGGGCATCAGAGGTTGGGAATTAGATATGGGGAAACAGAGGCGGGGAATCAGAGGCGGGGAAACAGAGGCGGGATATCAGATATGGGGAATCAGAGGTGGGGAATCAGAGGCAGGGAATCAGATGTGCGGAATCAGAGATGGGGAATCAGAGGCAGGGAATCAGAATCAGAAGCGGGGAATCAGAGGCGGGGAAACAGAGGCGGGATATCAGATATGGGGAATCAGAGGTGGGGAATCAGAGGCAGGGAATCAGATGTGCGGAATCAGAGATGGGGAATCAGAGGCAGGGAATCAGAATCAGAGGCGGGGAATCAGAGGCGGGGAAACAGAGGTGGGGAATCAGATATGTGGAATCAGAGGTGGCGAATCAAAGGCGGTGAATCAGAGATGGGGAATCAGAGGCCGGGAATCAGAGGCAGGGAATCAAACACGGGAAATCAGAGGCGGGGATTCAGAGCTGGGGAATCAGAGGCGGGGAATCAGAGTTGGGGAATCAGAGGCAGGGAATCAGATATGGGGAAACTGGGGCAGGGAATCAGAGGCGGGGAAACAGAGGCGGGGAATCAGATATGGGGAATCAGAGGTGTGGAATCAGAGGTTGGGAATCAGAGGCAGTGAATCAGAGGCGGGGAAACAGAGGCGGGGAATCAGATATGGGGAATCAGAGGTGGCGAATCAAAGGCGGTGAAAAAGAGATGGGGAATCAGGGCAGGGAATCAGAGGCAGGGAATCAAACACGGGGAATCAGAGCTGGGGAATCAGAGGCGGGGAATTAGAGTTGGGGAATCAGAGGAGGGGAATCAGAGGCGGGGAAACAGAGGCGGGGAATCAGATATGGGGAATCAGAGGTGGGGAATCAGAGGTTGGGAATCAGAGGCAGGGAATCAGAGGCGGGGAATCAGAGGCGGGGAATCAGAGGCAGGGAATCAGATGTGCGGAATCGGAGATGGGGAATCAGAGGCAGGGAATCAGAGGCGGGGAATCAGAGGCGGGGAATCAGAGGCCGGGAATCAGATATGGGGAAACAGAGGTGGGGAATCAGAGGCGGGGAAACAGAGGCGGGGATTCAGATATGGGGAATCAGAGGTGGTGAATCAGAGGTTGGGAATCAGAGGCAGGGAATCAGAGGCTTGGAATCAGATGCAGGGAATCAGATGCGGGGAATCAGGGGCGGGGAATCAGAGCTGGGGAAACAGAAGTGGGGAATCAGAGTTGGGGAATCAGAGGCGGGGACTTAGATATTGGGAAACAGAGGCGGGGAATCAGAGGCGGGGAAACAGAGGCGGGGAGTCAGATATGGGGAATCAGAGGTGGGGAATCAGAGGCAGGGAATCAGATGTGCGGAATCAGAGATGGGGAATCAGAGGCAGGGAATCAGAATCAGAAGCAGGGAATCAGAGGCCGGGAATCAGAGGCCTGAATCAGATGCCGGGAATAAGAGGCCGGGAATCAGAGGTGGGGAATCAGAGTCCGGGAATCAGAGGCGGGGAAACAGAGGCGGGGAATCAGATATGGGGAATCAGAGGTGGCGAATCAAAGGCGGTGAATCAGAGATGGGGAATCAGAGGCCGGGAATCAGAGGCAGGGAATCAAACACGGGGAATCAGAGGAGGGGAATCAGAGCTGGGGAATCAGAGGCGGGGAATCAGAGTTGGGGAATCAGAGGCGGGGAATCAGACGCAGGGAATCAATATGGGAAATCAGAGGTGGGGAATGAGTGGTTGGGAATCAGAGGAAGGGAATCAGAGGCGAGGAATCAGAGCTGGGGAATCAGAGGCGGGGAATCAGAATTGGGGAATCAGAGATGGGGAATCAGAGATGGGGAGTCAGAGGCGGGGAATCAGACGCGGGGAAACAGAGGTGGTGAATCAGAGATGTGGAATCAGAGGCGGGGAATCAGAGGCAGGGAATCAGACGCGGGGAATCAGAGGCGGGGAATCATAGCTGGCGAATCAGAGGCGGGGAATGAGATATGGGGAATCAGAGGCGGGGAATCAGAGGCGGGGAAACAGTGGCGAGGAATCAGATAAGTGGAATCAGAGGTGGCGAATCAAAGGCGGTGAATCAGAGATGGGGAATCAGAGGCGGGGAATCAGAGGCAGGGGATCAAACACGGGGAATCAGAGGCGGGAAATCAGAGCTGGGGAATCAGAGGCGGGGTATCAGAGTTGGGGAATCAGAGGCGGGGAATCAGAGCTGGGGAATCAGAGGTGGGGAATCAGAGTCGGGGAATCAGAGGCAGGGAATCGGATGTGCGGAATCAGAGATGGGGAATCAGAGGTGGGGAATCAGAGGCAGGTTATCAGACACGGGGATTCAGAGGCTGGGAATCAGACGGGGGGAATCAAAGGCGAGGAATGAAGCTGGGGATTCAGAGGCAGGGAATCTGAGTTGGGGATTCAGAGGCGGGGAATCAGATATGGGGAAACAGAGGCGGGGAATCAGAGGCGGGCAAACAGAGGCGGGGAATTAGATATGGGGAATCAGTGGTGGGGAATCAGAGGTTGTGAATCAGAGATGGGGAATCACAGGCGGGGAATCAGAGGCAGGGAATAGAACGCGGGGAATGAGAGGCAGGGAATCAGAGCTGGGGAATCAGAGGCGGGGAATCATAGTTGGGAATCAGAGGCGGGGAATCAGATATGGCGAAACAGAGGCGGGGAATCAGGGGCGGGGAAACAGAGTCGGGGAATCAGATATGGGGAATCGAATGCGGGGAATCAGAGGCGGGGAATCAGAGCTGGGGAATCAGAGGCGGGGAATCAGAGTTGGGGCATCAGAGGTGGGGAATTAGATATGGGGAAACAGAGGCGGGGAATCAGAGGCGTGGAAACAGAGGCGGGGAATAAGATATGGGGAATCAGAGGTGGGGAATCAGAGGCAGGTAATCTGATGTGCGGAATCAGAGATGGGGAATCAGAGGCAGGAAATCAGAATCAGAAGCGGGGAGTCAGAGGCCGGGAATCAGAGGCCTGGAATCAGATGCTGGAAAAAGAGGCCGGGAATCAGAGGTGGGGAATCAGAGTCCGGGAGTCAGAGATGGGGATTCAGAGGCGGGGAATGAGATATGGAAAATCAGAGGCGGGGAATCAGAGGCGGGGAATCAAAGGCGGTGAATCAGAGATGGGGAATCAGAGGCGGGGAATCAGAGGCAGGGAATCAAACACGGGGAATCAGAGGCGGGGAATCAGAGCTGGGGAATCAGAGGCGGGGAATCAGAGTTAGGGAATCAGAGGCAGGGAATCAGATATGGGGAAACAAGGGCAGGGAATCAGAGGCGGGGAAACAGAGGCGGGGAATCAGATATGGGGAATCAGAGGTGTGGAATAAGAGGTTGGGAATCAGAGGCAGCGAATCAGAGGCGGCGAAACAGAGGCGGGGAATCAGATATGGGGAATCAGAGGTGGCGAATCAAAGGCGGTGAAACAGAGATGGGGAATCAGGGCAGGGAATCAGAGGCAGGGAATCAAACACGGGGAATCAGAGCTGGGGAATCAGAGGCGGGGAATTAGAGGCGGGGAAACAGTGGCGAGGAATCAGATAAGGGGAATCAGAGGTGGCGAATCAAAGGCGGTGAATCAGAGATGGGGAATCAGAGGCGGGGAATCAGAGGCAGGGGATCAAACACGGGGAATCAGAGGCGGGGAATCAGAGCTGGGGAATCAGAGGCGGGGAATCAGAGTTGGGGAATCAGAGGCGGGGAATCAGAGCTGGGGAATCAGAGGTGGGGAATCAGAGTCGGGGAATCAGAGGCAGGGAATCGGATGTGCGGAATCAGACATGGGGAATCAGAGGTGGGGAATCAGAGGCAGGTTATCGGGCACGGGGATTCAGAGGCTGGGAATCAGACGGGGGGAATCAAAGGCGGGGAATGAAGCTGGGGATTCAGAGGCAGGGAATCAGAGTTGGGGATTCAGAGGCGGGGAATCAGATATGGGGAAACAGAGGCGGGGAATCAGAGGCGGGCAAACAGAGGCGGGGAATTAGAAATGGGGAATCAGTGGTGGGGAATCAGAGGTGGTGAATCAGAGATGGGGAATCACAGGCGGGGAATCAGAGGCAGGGAATAGAATGCGGGGAATCAGAGGCTGGGAATCAGAGCTGGGGAATCAGAGGCGGGGAATCATAGTTGGGAATCAGAGGCGGGGAATCAGGGGCGGGGAAACAGAGGCGGGGAATCAGATATGGGGAATCGAATGCGGGGAATCAGAGGCGGGGAATCAGAGCTGGGGAATCAGAGGCGGGGAATCAGAGTTGGGGCATCAGAGGTGGGGAATTAGATATGGGGAAACAGAGGCGGGGAATCAGAGGCGAGGAAACAGAGGCGGGGAATCAGATATGGGGAATCAGAGGTGGGGATTCAGAGGCAGGTAATCAGATGTGCGGAATCAGAGATGGGGAATCAGAGGCAGGGAATCAGAATCAGAAGCGGGGAGTCAGAGGCCGGGAATCAGAGGCCTGGAATCAGATGCTGGGAATAAGAGGCCGGGAATCAGAGGTGGGGAATCAGAGTCCGGGAGTCAGAGATGGGGATTCAGAGGCGGGGAATGAGATATGGAGAATCAGAGGCGGGGAATCAGAGGCGGGGAAACAGAGGTGGGGAATCAGATATGGGGAATCAGAGGTGGCGAATCAAAGGCGGTGAATCAGAGATGGGGAATCAGAGGCGGGGAATCAGAGGCAGGGAATCAAACACGGGGAATCAGAGGCGGGGAATCAGAGCTGGGGGAATCAGAGGCAGGGAATCAAAGTTGTGGAATCAGAGGCAGGGAATCAGATATGGGGAAACAGGGGCGGGGAATCAGAGGCGGGGAAACAGAGGCGGGGAATCAAACACGGGGAATCAGAGGTGGGGAATCAGAGGTTGGGAATCAGAGGCAGGGAATCAGAGGCGGGGAATCAGAGGCGGGGAATCAGAGGCAGGGAATCAGATGTGCGGAATCGGAGATGGGGAATCAGAGGCAGGGAATCAGAGGCGGGGAATCAGAGGCGGGGAATCAGAGGCCGGGAATCAGATATGGGGAAACAGAGGCGGGGAATCAGAGGCGGGGAAACAGAGGCTGGGAATCAGATATGGGGAATCAGAGGTGGGGAATCAGAGGTTGGGAATCAGAGGCAGGGAATCAGAGGCTTGGAATCAGATGCAGGGAATCAGATGCGGGGAATCAGAGGCGGGGAATCAGAGCTGGGGAATCAGAGGTGGGGAATCAGAGTTGGGGAATCAGAGGCGGGGACTTAGATATTGGGAAACAGAGGCGTGGAATCAGAGGCGGGGAAACAGATGCGGGGAATCAGATATGGGGAATCAGAGATGGGGAATCAGAGGCAGGGAATCAGATGTGCGGAATCAGAGATGGGGAATCAAAGGCAGGGAATCAGAATCAGAAGCAGGGAATCAGAGGCCGGGAATCAGAGGCTGGGAATCAAACACGGGGAATCAGAGGCGGGGAATCAGAGCTGGGGAATCAGAGGCGGGGAATCAGAGTTGGGGAATCAGAGGCGGGGAAGCAGAGGCAGGGAAACAGACGCGGGGATTCAGAGGCGGGGAATCATAGTTCGGAATCAGAGGCGGATAATCAGATATGGGGAAACAGAGGCGGGGAATCAGGGGCGGGGAAACAGAGGCGGGGAATCAGATATGGGGAATCGGATGCGGGGAATCAGAGCTGTGGAATCAGAGGTGGGGTATCAGAGGTGGTGAATCAGAGATGGGGAATCACAGGCGGGGATTCAGAGGCAGGGAATAGAACGCGGGGAATCAGAGGCAGGGAATCAGAGTTGGGGCATCAGAGGTTGGGAATTAGATATGGGGAAACAGAGGCGGGGAATCAGAGGCGGGGAAACAGAGGCGGGAAATCAGATATGGGGAATCAGAGGTGGGGAATCAGAGGCAGGGAATCAGATGTGCGGAATCAGAGATGGGGAATCAGAGGCAGCGAATCAGAATCAGAAGCGGGGTATCAGAGGCCGGGAATCAGAGGCCGGGAATCAGATGCTTGGAATAAGAGGCCGGGAATCAGAGGTGGGGAATCAGAGTCCGGGAATCAGAGATGGGGATTCAGAGGCGGAAAATGAGATATGGAGAATCAGAGGCGGGGAATCAGAGGCGGGGAAACAGAGGTGGGGAATCAGATATGTGGAATCAGAGGTGGCGAATCAAAGGCGGTGAATCAGAGATGGGGAATCAGAGACGGGGAATCAGAGGCAGGGAATCAAACACGGGAAATCAGGGGCGGGGAATCAGAGCTGGGGAATCAGAGGCGGGGAATCAGAGTTAGGGAATCAGAGGCAGGGAATCAGATATGGGGAAACAAGGGCAGGGAATCAGAGGGGGGGAAACAGAGGCGGGGAATCAGATATGGGGAATCAGAGGTGTGGAATAAGAGGTTGGGAATCAGAGGCAGCGAATCAGAGGCGGCGAAACAGAGGCGGGGAATCAGATATGGGGAATCAGAGGTGGCGAATCAAAGGCAGTGAAACAGAGATGGGGAATCAGGGCAGGGAATCAGAGGCAGGGAATCAAACATGGGGAATCAGAGCTGGGGAATCAGAGGCGGGGAATTAGAGTTGGGGAATCAGAGGAGGGGAATCAGAGGCGGGGAAACAGAGGCGGGGAATCAGATATGGGGATTCAGAGGTGGGGAATCAGAGGTTCGGAATCAGAGGCAGGGAATCAGAGGTGGGGAATCAGAGGCAGGGAATCAGATGTGCGGAATCGGAGATGGGGAATCAGAGGTAGGGAATCAGAGGTGGGGAAACAGAGGCGGGGAATAAGAGGCCGGGAATCAGATATGGGGAAACAGAGGTGGGGAATCAGAGGCGGGGAAACAGAGGCGGGGAATCAGATATGGAGAATCAGAGGTGGGGAATCAGAGGTTGGGAATCAGAGGCAGGGAATCAGAGGCTTGGAATCAGATGCAGGGAATCAGATGCGGGGAATCAGAGGCGGGGAATCAGAGCTGGGGAATCAGAGGTGGGGAATCAGAGTTGGGGAATCAGAGGAGGGGACTTAGATATTGGGAAACAGAGGCAGGGAATCAGAGGCGGGGAAAGAGAGGCGGGGAGTCAGATATGGGGAATCAGAGGTGGGGAATCAGAGGCAGGGAATCAGATGTGCGGAATCAGAGATGGGGAATCAGAGGCAGGGAATCAGAATCAGAAGCAGGGAATCAGAGGCCGGGAATCAGAGGCCGGAATCAGATGCCGGGAATAAGAGGCCGGGAATCAGAGGTGGGGATTCAGAGTCGGGGAATCAGAGATGGGGATTCAGAGGCGGGGAATGAGATATGGGGAATCAGAGGCGGGGAATCAGAGGCGGGGAAACAGATGCGGGGAATCAGATATGGGGAATCAGAGGTGGCGAATCAAAGGCGGTGAATCAGAGATGGGGAATCAGAGGCCGGGAATCAGAGGCAGGGAATCAAACACGGGGAATCAGAGGCGGGGAATCAGAGCTAGGGAATCAGAGGCGGGGAATCAGAGTTGGGGAATCAGAGGCGGGGAAGCAGAGGCAGGGAATCAGACGCGGGGATTCAGAGGCGGGGAATCATAGTTGGGAATCAGAGGCGGATAATCAGATATGGGGAAACATAGGCGGGGAATCAGGGGCGGGGAAACAGAGGCGGGGAATCAGATATGGGGAATCGGATGCGGGGAATCAGAGGCCGGGAATCAGAGCTGTGGAATCAGAGGCGGGGAATCAGAGTTGGGGCATCAGAGGTGAGGAATTAGATATGGGGAAACAGAGGCGGGGAATCAGAGGCGTGGAAACAGAGGCGGGGAATCAGATTTGGGGAATCAGACGTGGGGAATCAGAGGCAGGTAATCAGATGTGCGGAATCAGAGATGGGGAATCAGAGGCAGGGAATCAGAATCAGAGGCCGGGAATCAGAGGCCTGGAATCAGATGCTGGGAATAAGAGGCCGGGAATCAGAGGTGGGGAATCAGAGTCCGGGAATCAGAGATGGGGAGTCAGAGGCGGGGAATGAGATATGGAGAATCAGAGGCGGGGAATCAGAGGCGGGGAAACAGAGGTGGGGAATCAGATATGGGGAATCAGAGGTGGCGAATCAAAGGCGGTGAATCAGAGATGGGGAATCAGAGGCGGGGAATCAGAGGCAGGGAATCAAACACGGGGAATCAGAGGCGGGGAATCAGAGCTGGGGAATCAGAGGCTGGGAATCAAAGTTGGGGAATCAGAGTCAGGGAATCAGATATGGGGAAACAGGGGCGGGGAATCAGAGGCGGGGAAACAGAGGCGGGGAATCAGATATGGGGAATCGGAGGCGGGGAATTAGAGTTGGGGAATCAGAGGCGGGGAATCAGTGGTGGGGAGACAGAGGCGGGGAATCAAACACGGGGAATCAGAGGTGGGGAATCAGAGGTTGGAAATCAGAGGCAGGGAATCAGCGGCGGGGAATCAGAGGCGGGGAATCAGAGGCAGGGAATCAGATGTGCGGAATCGGTGATGGGGAATCAGAGGCAGGGAATCAGAGGCGGGGAATCAGAGGCCGGGAATCAGATATGGGGAAACAGAGGCGGGGAATCAGAGGCGGGGAAACAGAGGCTGGGAATCAGATATGGGGAATCAGAGGTGGGGAATCAGAGGTTGGGAATCAGAGGCAGGGGATCAGAGGCTTGGAATCAGATGCAGGGAATCAGATGCGGGGAATCAGAGGTGGGGAATCAGAGCTGGGGAATCAGAGTCTGGGAATCAAAGTTGGGGAATCAGAGGCAGGGAATCAGATATGGGGAAACAGGGGCGGGGAATCAGAGGCGGGGAAACAGAGGCGGGGAATCAGATATGGGGAATCAGATGCGGGGAATTAGAGTTGGGGAATCAGAGGCGGGGAATCAGAGGCGGGGAAACAGAGGCGGGGAATCAAACACGGGGAATCAGAGGTGGGGAATCAGAGGTTGGGAATCAGAGGCAGGGAATCAGAGGCGGGGAATCAGAGGCGGGGAATGAGAGGCAGGGAATCAGATGTGCGGAATCGGAGATGGGGAATCAGAGGCAGGGAATCAGAGGCGGGGAATCAGAGGCCGGGAATCAGAGGCCGGGAATCAGATATGGGGAAACAGAAGCGGGGAATCAGAGGCGGGGAAACAGAGGCTGGGAATCAGGTATGGGGAATCAGATGTGGGGAATCAGAGGCGGGGAATCAGAGCTGGGGAATCAGAGGTGGGGAATCAAAGTTGGGGAATCAGAGGCGGGGACTTAGATATGGGGAAACAGAGGCGGGGAATCAGAGACGGGGAAACAGAGGCGGGTTTTCAGATATGGGGAATCAGAGGCGGGGAATCAGAGGCGGGGAAACAGAGGCGAGGAATTAGATATGGGGAATCAGAGGTGGGGAATCAGAGGTTGGGAATGAGAGGCTGGGAATCAGAGGCTGGGAATCAGATGCATGGAATCAGATGCGGGGAATCAGAGGCGGGGAATCAGAGCTGGGGAATCAGAGGTGGGGAATCAAAGTTGGGGAATCAGAGGCCGGGACTTAGATATGGGGAAACAGAGGCGGGGAATCAGAGGCGGGGAATCAGAGGCAGGGAATTAGATTTGCGGAATCAGAGATGGGGAATCAGAAGCAGGGAATCAGAGACCGGGAATCAGAGGCCGGAATCAGATGCCGGGAATAAGAGGCCGGGAATCAGAGGTGGGGAATCAGAGTCCGGGAATCAGAGATGGGGAATCAGAGGCGGGGAATGAGATATGCGGAATCAGAGGCGGGGAATCAGAGGCGGGGAAACAGAGGCGAGGAATCAGATATTGGGAATCAGAGGTGGCGAATCAAAGGCGGTGAATCAGAGATGGGGAATCAGAGGCGGGGAATCAGAGGCAGGGAATCAAACACGGGGAATCAGAGGCGGGGAATCAGAGCTGGGGAATCAGAGGCGGGGAATCAGAGTTGGGGAATCAGAGGCGGGGAATCAGAGCTGGGGAATCAGAGGTGGGGATCAGAGTCGGGGAATCAGAGGCAGGGAATCAGATGTGCGGAATCAGAGATGGCGAATCAGAGGTGGGGAATCAGAGGCTGTGAATCAGAGATGGGGAATCAGAGGCGGGGAATCAGAGGCAAGAAATCAGACACGGGGTTTCAGAGGCTGGGAATCAGACGGGGGAATCAAAGGCGGGGAATCAGAGCTGGGGAATCAGAGGCAGGGAATCAGAGTTGGGGATTCAGAGGCGGGGAATCAGATATGGGGAAACAGAGGCGGGGAATCAGAGGCGGGCAAACAGAAGCGGGGAATTAGATATGGGGAATCAGAGGTGGGGAATCAGAGGTGGTGAATCAGAGATGGGGAATCACTGGCCAATCAGAGGCAGGGAATAGAACGCGGGGAATCAGAGGCAGGGAATCAGAGTTGGGGCATCAGAGGTTGGGAATTAGATATGGGGAAACAGAGGCGGGGAATCAGAGGCGGGGAAACAGAGGCGGGATATCAGATATGGGGAATCAGAGGTGGGGAATCAGATGCAGGGAATCAGATGTGCGGAATCAGAGATGGGGAATCAGAGGCAGGGAATCAGAATCAGAAGCGGGGAATCAGAGGCGGGGAAACAGAGGCGGGATATCAGATATGGGGAATCAGAGGTGGGGAATCAGAGGCAGGGAATAAGATGTGCGGAATCAGAGATGGGGAATCAGAGGCAGGGAATCAGAATCAGAGGCGGGGAATCAGAGGCGGGGAAACAGAGGTGGGGAATCAGATATGTGGAATCAGAGGTGGCGAATCAAAGGCGGTGAATCAGAGATGGGGAATCAGAGGCCGGGAATCAGAGGCAGGGAATCAAACACGGGAAATCAGAGGCGGGGATTCAGAGCTGGGGAATCAGAGGCGGGGAATCAGAGTTGGGGAATCAGAGGCAGGGAATCAGATATGGGGAAACTGGGGCAGGGAATCAGAGGCGGGGAAACAGAGGCGGGGAATCAGATATGGGGAATCAGAGGTGTGGAATCAGAGGTTGGGAATCAGAGGCAGGGAATCAGAGGCGGGGAAACAGAGGCGGGGAATCAGATATGGGGAATCAGAGGTGGCGAATCAAAGGCGGTGAAAAAGAGATGGGGAATCAGGGCAGGGAATCAGAGGCAGGGAATCAAACACGGGGAATCAGAGCTGGGGAATCAGAGGCGGGGAATTAGAGTTGGGGAATCAGAGGAGGGGAATCAGAGGCGGGGAAACAGAGGCGGGGAATCAGATATGGGGAATCAGAGGTGGGGAATCAGAGGTTCGGAATCAGAGGCAGGGAATCAGAGGCGGGGAATCAGAGGCGGGGAATCAGAGGCAGGGAATCAGATGTGCGGAATCGGAGATGGGGAATCAGAGGCAGGGAATCAGAGGCGGGGAATCAGAGGCGGGGAATCAGAGGCCGGGAATCAGATATGGGGAAACAGAGGTGGGGAATCAGAGGCGGGGAAACAGAGGCGGGGATTCAGATATGGGGAATCAGAGGTGGTGAATCAGAGGTTGGGAATCAGAGGCAGGGAATCAGAGGCTTGGAATCAGATGCAGGGAATCAGATGCGGGGAATCAGGGGCGGGGAATCAGAGCTGGGGAAACAGAGGTGGGGAATCAGAGTTGGGGAATCAGAGGCGGGGACTTAGATATTGGGAAACAGAGGCGGGGAATCAGAGGCGGGGAAACAGAGGCGGGGAGTCAGATATGGGGAATCAGAGGTGGGGAATCAGAGGCAGGGAATCAGATGTGCGGAATCAGAGATGGGGAATCAGAGGCAGGGAATCAGAATAAGAAGCAGGGAATCAGAGGCCGGGAATCAGAGGCCTGAATCAGATGCCGGGAATAAGAGGCCGGGAATCAGAGGTGGGGAATCAGAGTCCGGGAATCAGAGGCGGGGAAACAGAGGCGGGGAATCAGATATGGGGAATCAGAGGTGGCGAATCAAAGGCGGTGAATCAGAGATGGGGAATCAGAGGCCGGGAATCAGAGGCAGGGAATCAAACACGGGGAATCAGAGGAGGGGAATCAGAGCTGGGGAATCAGAGGCGGGGAATCAGAGTTGGGGAATCAGAGGCGGGGAATCAGACGCAGGGAATCAATATGGGAAATCAGAGGTGGGGAATGAGTGGTTGGGAATCAGAGGAAGGGAATCAGAGGCGAGGAATCAGAGCTGGGGAATCAGAGGCGGGGAATCAGAATTGGGGAATCAGAGATGGGGAATCAGAGATGGGGAATCAGAGGCGGGGAATCAGACGCGGGGAAACAGAGGTGGTGAATCAGAGATGTGGAATCAGAGGCGGGGAATCAGAGGCAGGGAATCAGACGCGGGGAATCAGAGGCGGGGAATCATAGCTGGCGAATCAGAGGCGGGGAATGAGATATGGGGAATCAGAGGCGGGGAATCAGAGGCGGGGAAACAGTGGCGAGGAATCAGATAAGTGGAATCAGAGGTGGCGAATCAAAGGCGGTGAATCAGAGATGGGGAATCAGAGGCGGGGAATCAGAGGCGGGGTATCAGAGTTGGGGAATCAGAGGCGGGGAATCAGAGCTGGGGAATCAGAGGTGGGGAATCAGAGTCGGGGAATCAGAGGCAGGGAATCGGATGTGCGGAATCAGAGATGGGGAATCAGAGGTGGGGAATCAGAGGCAGGTTGTCAGACACGGGGATTCAGAGGCTGGGAATCAGACGGGGGGAATCAAAGGCGAGGAATGAAGCTGGGGATTCAGAGGCAGGGAATCAGAGTTGGGGATTCAGAGGCGGGGAATCAGATATGGGGAAACAGAGGCGGGGAATCAGAGGCGGGCAAACAGAGGCGGGGAATTAGATATGGGGAATCAGTGGTGGGGAATCAGAGGTTGTGAATCAGAGATGGGGAATCACAGGCGGGGAATCAGAGGCAGGGAATAGAACGCGGGGAATGAGAGGCAGGGAATCAGAGCTGGGGAATCAGAGGCGGGGAATCATAGTTGGGAATCAGAGGCGGGGAATCAGATATGGCGAAACAGAGGCGGGGAATCAGGGGCGGGGAAACAGAGTCGGGGAATCAGATATGGGGAATCGAATGCGGGGAATCAGAGGCGGGGAATCAGAGCTGGGGAATCAGAGGCGGGGAATCAGAGTTGGGGCATCAGAGGTGGGGAATTAGATATGGGGAAACAGAGGCGGGGAATCAGAGGCGTGGAAACAGAGGCGGGGAATAAGATATGGGGAATCAGAGGTGGGGAATCAGAGGCAGGTAATCTGATGTGCGGAATCAGAGATGGGGAATCAGAGGCAGGGAATCAGAATCAGAAGCGGGGAGTCAGAGGCCGGGAATCAGAGGCCTGGAATCAGATGCTGGAAAAAGAGGCCGGGAATCAGAGGTGGGGAATCAGAGTCCGGGAGTCAGAGATGGGGATTCAGAGGCGGGGAATGAGATATGGAGAATCAGAGGCGGGGAATCAGAGGCGGGGAATCAAAGGCGGTGAATCAGAGATGGGGAATCAGAGGCGGGGAATCAGAGGCAGGGAATCAAACATGGGGAATCAGAGGCGGGGAATCAGAGCTGGGGGAATCAGAGGCTGGGAATCAAAGTTGTGGAATCAGAGGCAGGGAATCAGATATGGGGAAACAGGGGCGGGGAATCAGAGGCGGGGAATCAAACATTGGGAATCAGAGGTGGGGAATCAGAGGTTGGGAATCAGAGGCAGGGAATCAGAGGCGGGGAATCAGAGGCGGGGAATGAGAGGCAGGGAATCAGATGTGCGGAATCGGAGATGGGGAATCAGAGGCAGGGAATCAGAGTCGGGGAATCAGAGGCGGGGAATCAGAGGCCGGGAATCAGATATGGGGAAACAGAGGTGGGGAATCAGAGGCGGGGAAACAGAGGCTGGGAATCAGATATGGGGAATCAGAGGTGGGGAATCAGAGGTTGGGAATCAGAGGCAGGGAATCAGAGGCTTGGAATCAGATGCAGGGAATCAGATGCGGGGAATCAGAGGCGGGGAATCAGAGCTGGGGAATCAGAGGTGGGGAATCAGAGTTGGGGAATCAGAGGCGGGGACTTAGATATTGGGAAACAGAGGCGTGGAATCAGAGGCGGGGAAACAGATGCGGGGAATCAGATATGGGGAATCAGAGATGGGGAATCAGAGGCAGGGAATCAGATGTGCGGAATCAGAGATGGGGAATCAAAGGCAGGGAATCAGAATCAGAAGCAGGGAATCAGAGGCCGGGAATCAGAGGCCGGAATCAGATGCCGGGAATAAGAGGCCGGGAATCAGAGGTGGGGATTCAGAGGCGGGGAATGAGATATGGGGAATCAGAGGCGGGGAATCAGAGGCGGGGAAACAGAGGCGGGGATTCAGATATGGGGAATCAGAGGTGGCGAATCAAAGGCGGTGATTCAGAGATGGGGAATCAGAGGCCGGGAATCAGAGGCAGGGAATCAAACACGGGGAATCAGAGGGGGGGAATCAGAGCTGGGGAATCAGAGGCTGGGAATCAAAGTTGGGGAATCAGAGGCAGGGAATCAGATATGGGGAAACAGGGGCGGGGAATCAGAGGCGGGGAAACAGAGGCGGGGAATCAGATATGGGGAATCAGAGGCGGGGAATTAGAGCTGGGGAATCAGAGGCGGGGAATCAGAGGCGGGTAAAAAGAGACGGGGAATCAAACACGGGGAATCAGAGGTGGGGAATCAGAGGTTGGGAATCAGAGGCAGGGAATCAGAGGCGGGGAATCAGAGGCGGGGAATCAGAGGCAGGGAATCAGATGTGTGGAATCGGAGATGGGGAATCAGAGGCAGGGAATCAGAGGCGGGGAATCAGAGTCCGGGAATCAGATATGGGGAAAGAGAGGCGGGGAATCAGAGGCGGGGAAACAGAGGCTGGGAATCAGATATGGGGATTCAGAGGTGGGGAATCAGAGGTTGGGAATCAGAGGCAGGGAATCAGAGGCTTGGAATCAGATGCAGGGAATCAGATGCAGGGAATCAGAGGCGGGGAATCAGAGCTGGGGAATCGGAGGTGGGGAATCAGAGTTGGGGAATCAGAGGCGGGGACTTAGATATTGGGAAACAGAGGCGGGGAATCAGAGGCGGGGAAACAGAGGCGGGGAATCAGATATGTGGAATCAGAGATGGGGAATCAGAGGCAGGGAATCAGATGTTCGGAATCAGAGATGGGGAATCAAAGGCAGGGAATCAGAATCAGAAGCAGGGAATCAGAGGCCGGGAATCAGAGGCCGGAATCAGATGCCGGGAATAAGAGGCTGGGAATCAGAGGTGGGGAATCAGAGTCCGGGAATCAGAGATGGGGAATCAGAGGTGGGGAATGAGATATGGGGAATCAGAGGCGGGGTATCAGAGGCGGGGAAACAGAGGCGAGGAATCAGATATGGGGAATCAGAGGTGGCGAATCAAAGGTGGTGAATCAGAGATGGGGAATCAGAGGCGGGGAATCAGAGGCAGGGAATCAAACACGGGGAATCAGAGGCGGGGAATCAGAGCTGGGGAATCAGAGGCGGGGAATCAGAGTTGGGGAATCAGAGGCGGGGAATCAGAGCTTGGGAATCAGAGGTGGGGATCAGAGTCAGGGAATCAGAGGCAGTGAATCAGATGTGCGGAATCCGAGATGGGGAATCAGAGGTGGTGAATCAGAGGCTGTGAATCAGAGATTGGGAATCAGAGGCGGGGAATCAGAGGCAGGAAATCAGACACGGGGATTCAGAGGCTGGGAATCAGACGGGGGGAATCAAAGGCGGGGAATCAGAGCTGGGGAATCAGATATGGGGAAACAGAGGCGGGGAATCAGAGGCGGGCAAACAGAGGCGGGGAATTAGATATGGGGAATCAGAGGTGGGGAATCAGAGGTGGTGAATCAGAGATGGGGAATCACAGGCGGGGAATCAGAGGCAGGGAATAGAACGCGGGGAATCAGAGGCAGGGAATCAGAGTTGGGGCATCAGAGGTTGGGAATTAGATATGGGGAAACAGAGGCGGGGAATCAGAGGCGGGGAAACAGAGGCGGGAAATCAGATATGGGGAATCAGAGGTGGGGAATCAGAGGCAGGGAATCAGATGTGCGGAATCAGAGATGGGGAATCAGAGGCAGCGAATCAGAATCAGAAGCGGGGAATCAGAGGCCAGGAATCAGAGGCCGGGAATCAGATGCTGGGAATAAGAGGCCGGGAATCAGAGGTGGGGAATCAGAGTCCGGGAATCAGAGATGGGGATTCAGCGGCTGAAAATGAGATATGTAGAATCAGAGGCGGGGAATCAGAGGCGGGGAAACAGAGGTGGGGAATCAGATATGTGGAATCAGAGGTGGCGAATCAAAGGCGGTGAATCAGAGATGGGGAATCAGAGGCGGGGAATCAGAGGAAGGGAATCAAACACGGGAAATCAGGGGCGGGGAATCAGAGCTGGGGAATCAGAGGCGGGGAATCAGAGTTGGGGAATCAGAGGCAGGGAATCAGATATGGGGAAACAAGGGCAGGGAATCAGAGGCGGGGAAACAGAGGCGGGGAATCAGATATGGGGAATCAGAGGTGTGGAATCAGAGGTTGGGAATCAGAGGCAGGGAATCAGAGGCGGCGAAACAGAGGCGGGGAATCAGATATGGGGAATCAGAGGTGGCGAATCAAAGGCGGTGAAACAGAGATGGGGAATCAGGGCAGGGAATCAGAGGCAGGGAATCAAACACGGGGAATCAGAGCTGGGGAATCAGAGGCGGGGAATTAGAGTTGGGGAATCAGAGGAGGGGAATCAGAGGCGGGGTAACAGAGGCGGGGAATCAGATATGGGGAATCAGAGGTGGGGAATCAGAGGTTCGGAATCAGAGGCAGGGAATCAGAGGCGGGGAATCAGAGGCAGGGAATCAGATGTGCCGAATCGGAGATGGGGAATCAGAGGTAGGGAATCAAAGGTGGGGAATCAGAGGCGGGGAATAAGAGGCCGGGAATCAGATATGGGGAAACAGAGGTGGGGAATCAGAGGCGGGGAAACAGAGGCGGGGAATCAGATATGGGGAATCAGAGGTGGGGAATCAGAGGTTGGGAATCAGAGGCAGGGAATCAGAGGCTTGGAATCAGATGCAGGGAATCAGATGCGGGGAATCAGAGGCGGGGAATCAGAGCTGGGGAATCAGAGGTGGGGAATCAGAGTTGGGGAATCAGAGGCGGGGACTTAGATATTGGGAAACAGAGGCGGGGAATCAGAGGCGGGGAAACAGAGGCGGGGAATCAGATATGGGGAATCAGAGGTGGGGAATCAGAGGCAGGGAATCAGATGTGCGGAATCAGAGATGGGGAATCAGAGGCAGGGAATCAGAATCAGAAGCAGGGAATCAGAGGCCGGGAATCAGAGGCCGGAATCAGATGCCGGGAATAAGAGGCCGGGAATCAGAGGTGGGGAATCAGAGTCCGGGAATCAGAGATGGGGATTCAGAGGCGGGGAATGAGATATGGGGAATCAGAGGCGGGGAATCAGAGGCGGGGAAACAGATGCGGGGAATCAGATATGGGGAATCAGAGGTGGCGAATCAAAGGCGGTGAATCAGAGATGCGGAATCAGAGCCCGGGAATCAGAGGCAGGGAATCAAACACGGGGAACCAGAGGCGGGGAATCAGAGCTGGGGAATCAGAGGCGGGGAATCAGAGTTGGGGAATCAGAGGCGGGGAAGCAGAGGCAGGGAATCAGACGCGGGGATTCAGAGGCGGGGAATCATAGTTGGGAATCAGAGGCGGATAATCAGATATGGGGAAACAGATGCGGGGAATCAGGGGCGGGGAAACAGAGGCGGGGAATCAGATATGGCGAATCGGATGCGGGGAATCAGAGGCGGGGAATCAGAGCTGTGGAATCAGAGGCGGGGAATCAGAGTTGGGGCATCAGAGGTGGGGAATTAGATATGGGGAAACAGAGGCGGGGAATCAGAGGTGTGGAAACAGAGGCGGGGAATCAGATATGGGGAATCAGACGTGGGGAATCAGAGGCAGGTAATCAGATGTGCGGAATCAGAGGTGGCGAATCAAAGGCGGTGAATCAGAGATGGGGAATCAGAGGCGGGGAATCAGAGGCAGGGAATCAAACGGGGAATCAGAGGCGGGGAATCAGAGCTGGGGAATCAGAGGCTGGGAATCAAAGTTGGGGAATCAGAGTCAGGGAATCAGATATGGGGAAACAGGGGCGGGGAATCAGAGGCGGGGAAACAGAGGCGGGGAATCAGATATGGGGAATCAGAGGCGGGGAATTAGAGTTGGGGAATCAGATGCGGGGAATCAGTGGTGGGGAAACAGAGGCGGGGAATCAAACACGGGGAATCAGAGGTGGGGAATCAGAGGTTGGAAATCAGAGGCAGGGAATCAGCGGCGGAGAATCAGAGGCGGGGAATCAGAGGCAGGGAATCAGATGTGCGGAATCGGTGATGAGGAATCAGAGGCAGGGAATCAGAGGCGGGGAATCAGAGGCCGGGAATCAGATGCAGGGAATCAGATGCCGGGAATCAGAGGCGGGGAATCAGAGCTGGGGAATCAGAGTCTGGGAATCAAAGTTGGGGAATCAGAGGCAGGGAATCAGATATGGGGAAACAGGGGCGGGGAATCAGAGGCGGGGAAACAGAGGCGGGGAATCAGATATGGGGAATCAGAGGCGGGGAATTTGAGTTGGGGAATCAGAGGCGGGGAATCAGAGGCGGGGAAACAGAGGCGGGGAATCAAACACGGGGAATCAGAGGTGGGGAATCAGAGGTTGGGAATCAGAGGCAGGGAATCAGAGGCGGGGAATCAGAGGCGGGGAATGAGAGGCAGGGAATCAGATGTGCGGAATCGGAGATGGGGAATCAGAGGCAGGGAATCAGAGGCGGGGAATCAGAGGCGGGGAATCAGAGGCCGGGAATCAGATATGGGGAAACAGAAGCGGGGAATCAGAGGCGGGGAAACAGAGGCTGGGAATCAGGTATGGGGAATCAGATGTGGGGAATCAGAGGCGGGGAATCAGAGCTGGGGAATCAGAGGTGGGGAATCAAAGTTGGGGAATCAGAGGCGGGGACTTAGATATGGGGAAACAGAGGCGGGGAATCAGAGACGGGGATTCAGATATGGGGAATCAGAGGTGGGGAATCAGAGGCAGGGAATTAGATGTGCGGAATCAGAAATGGGGAATCAGAGGCAGGGAATCAGAATCAGAAGCAGGGAATCAGAGGCCGGGAATCAGAGGCCGGAATCAGATGCCGGGAATAAGAGGTCGGGAATCAGAGGTGGGGAATCAGAGTCCGGGAATCAGAGATGGGGAATCAGAGGCGGGGAATGAGATATGGGGAATCAGAGGCGGGGAATCAGAGGCGGGGAAACAGTGGCGAGGAATCAGATATGGGGAATCAGAGGTGGCGAATCAAAGGCGGTGAATCAGAGATGGGGAATCAGAACTGGGGAATCAGAGGCAGGGGATCAAACACGGGGAATCAGAGGCGGGGAATCAGAGCTGGGGAATCAGAGGCGGGGAATCAGAGTTGGGGAATCAGAGGCGGGGAATCAGAGCTTGGGAATCAGAGGTGGGGATCAGAGTCAGGGAATCAGAGGCAGGGAATCAGATGTGCGGAATCCGAGATGGGGAATCAGAGGTGGTGAATCAGAGGCTGTGAATCAGAGATTGGGAATCAGAGGCGGGGAATCAGAGGCAGGAAATCAGACACGGGGATTCAGAGGCTGGGAATCAGACGGGGGGAATCAAAGGCGGGGAATCAGAGCTGGGGAATCAGATATGGGGAAACAGAGGCGGGGAATCAGAGGCGGGCAAACAGAGGCGGGGAATTAGATATGGGGAATCAGAGGTGGG
This sequence comes from Narcine bancroftii, assembly GCF_036971445.1. Taxonomy (NCBI): domain Eukaryota; kingdom Metazoa; phylum Chordata; class Chondrichthyes; order Torpediniformes; family Narcinidae; genus Narcine; species Narcine bancroftii. Next base: position 2,578,409 of record NW_027211895.1, on the reverse strand, counting down.
GAATCAGAGGTGGTGAATCAGAGATGGGGAATCACAGGCGGGGATTCAGAGGCAGGGAATAGAACGCGGGGAATCAGAGGCAGGGAATCAGAGTTGGGGCATCAGAGGTTGGGAATTAGATATGGGGAAACAGAGGCGGGGAATCAGAGGCGGGGAAACAGAGGCGGGAAATCAGATATGGGGAATCAGAGGTGGGGAATCAGAGGCAGGGAATCAGATGTGCGGAATCAGAGATGGGGAATCAGAGGCAGCGAATCAGAATCAGAAGCGGGGTATCAGAGGCCGGGAATCAGAGGCCGGGAATCAGATGCTTGGAATAAGAGGCCGGGAATCAGAGGTGGGGAATCAGAGTCCGGGAATCAGAGATGGGGATTCAGAGGCGGAAAATGAGATATGGAGAATCAGAGGCGGGGAATCAGAGGCGGGGAAACAGAGGTGGGGAATCAGATATGTGGAATCAGAGGTGGCGAATCAAAGGCGGTGAATCAGAGATGGGGAATCAGAGACGGGGAATCAGAGGCAGGGAATCAAACAAGGGAAATCAGGGGCGGGGAATCAGAGCTGGGGAATCAGAGGCGGGGAATCAGAGTTAGGGAATCAGAGGCAGGGAATCAGATATGGGGAAACAAGGGCAGGGAATCAGAGGGGGGGAAACAGAGGCGGGGAATCAGATATGGGGAATCAGAGGTGTGGAATAAGAGGTTGGGAATCAGAGGCAGCGAATCAGAGGCGGCGAAACAGAGGCGGGGAATCAGATATGGGGAATCAGAGGTGGCGAATCAAAGGCGGTGAAACAGAGATGGGGAATCAGGGCAGGGAATCAGAGGCAGGGAATCAAACATGGGGAATCAGAGCTGGGGAATCAGAGGCGGGGAATTAGAGTTGGGGAATCAGAGGAGGGGAATCAGAGGCGGGGAAACAGAGGCGGGGAATCAGATATGGGGATTCAGAGGTGGGGAATCAGAGGTTCGGAATCAGAGGCAGGGAATCAGAGGTGGGGAATCAGAGGCAGGGAATCAGATGTGCGGAATCGGAGATGGGGAATCAGAGGTAGGGAATCAGAGGTGGGGAAACAGAGGCGGGGAATAAGAGGCCGGGAATCAGATATGGGGAAACAGAGGTGGGGAATCAGAGGCGGGGAAACAGAGGCGGGGAATCAGATATGGAGAATCAGAGGTGGGGAATCAGAGGTTGGGAATCAGAGGCAGGGAATCAGAGGCTTGGAATCAGATGCAGGGAATCAGATGCGGGGAATCAGAGGCGGGGAATCAGAGCTGGGGAATCAGAGGTGGGGAATCAGAGTTGGGGAATCAGAGGAGGGGACTTAGATATTGGGAAACAGAGGCGGGGAATCAGAGGCGGGGAAAGAGAGGCGGGGAGTCAGATATGGGGAATCAGAGGTGGGGAATCAGAGGCAGGGAATCAGATGTGCGGAATCAGAGATGGGGAATCAGAGGCAGGGAATCAGAATCAGAAGCAGGGAATCAGAGGCCGGGAATCAGAGGCCGGAATCAGATGCCGGGAATAAGAGGCCGGGAATCAGAGGTGGGGATTCAGAGTCGGGGAATCAGAGATGGGGATTCAGAGGCGGGGAATGAGATATGGGGAATCAGAGGCGGGGAATCAGAGGCGGGGAAACAGATGCGGGGAATCAGATATGGGGAATCAGAGGTGGCGAATCAAAGGCGGTGAATCAGAGATGGGGAATCAGAGGCCGGGAATCAGAGGCAGGGAATCAAACACGGGGAATCAGAGGCGGGGAATCAGAGCTAGGGAATCAGAGGCGGGGAATCAGAGTTGGGGAATCAGAGGCGGGGAAGCAGAGGCAGGGAATCAGACGCGGGGATTCAGAGGCGGGGAATCATAGTTGGGAATCAGAGGCGGATAATCAGATATGGGGAAACATAGGCGGGGAATCAGGGGCGGGGAAACAGAGGCGGGGAATCAGATATGGGGAATCGGATGCGGGGAATCAGAGGCCGGGAATCAGAGCTGTGGAATCAGAGGCGGGGAATCAGAGTTGGGGCATCAGAGGTGAGGAATTAGATATGGGGAAACAGAGGCGGGGAATCAGAGGCGTGGAAACAGAGGCGGGGAATCAGATTTGGGGAATCAGACGTGGGGAATCAGAGGCAGGTAATCAGATGTGCGGAATCAGAGATGGGGAATCAGAGGCAGGGAATCAGAATCAGAGGCCGGGAATCAGAGGCCTGGAATCAGATGCTGGGAATAAGAGGCCGGGAATCAGAGGTGGGGAATCAGAGTCCGGGAATCAGAGATGGGGAGTCAGAGGCGGGGAATGAGATATGGAGAATCAGAGGCGGGGAATCAGAGGCGGGGAAACAGAGGTGGGGAATCAGATATGGGGAATCAGAGGTGGCGAATCAAAGGCGGTGAATCAGAGATGGGGAATCAGAGGCGGGGAATCAGAGGCAGGGAATCAAACACGGGGAATCAGAGGCGGGGAATCAGAGCTGGGGAATCAGAGGCTGGGAATCAAAGTTGGGGAATCAGAGTCAGGGAATCAGATATGGGGAAACAGGGGCGGGGAATCAGAGGCGGGGAAACAGAGGCGGGGAATCAGATATGGGGAATCGGAGGCGGGGAATTAGAGTTGGGGAATCAGAGGCGGGGAATCAGTGGTGGGGAGACAGAGGCGGGGAATCAAACACGGGGAATCAGAGGTGGGGAATCAGAGGTTGGAAATCAGAGGCAGGGAATCAGCGGCGGGGAATCAGAGGCGGGGAATCAGAGGCAGGGAATCAGATGTGCGGAATCGGTGATGGGGAATCAGAGGCAGGGAATCAGAGGCGGGGAATCAGAGGCCGGGAATCAGATATGGGGAAACAGAGGCGGGGAATCAGAGGCGGGGAAACAGAGGCTGGGAATCAGATATGGGGAATCAGAGGTGGGGAATCAGAGGTTGGGAATCAGAGGCAGGGGATCAGAGGCTTGGAATCAGATGCAGGGAATCAGATGCGGGGAATCAGAGGTGGGGAATCAGAGCTGGGGAATCAGAGTCTGGGAATCAAAGTTGGGGAATCAGAGGCAGGGAATCAGATATGGGGAAACAGGGGAGGGGAATCAGAGGCGGGGAAACAGAGGCGGGGAATCAGATATGGGGAATCAGATGCGGGGAATTAGAGTTGGGGAATCAGAGGCGGGGAATCAGAGGCGGGGAAACAGAGGCGGGGAATCAAACACGGGGAATCAGAGGTGGGGAATCAGAGGTTGGGAATCAGAGGCAGGGAATCAGAGGCGGGGAATCAGAGGCGGGGAATGAGAGGCAGGGAATCAGATGTGCGGAATCGGAGATGGGGAATCAGAGGCAGGGAATCAGAGGCGGGGAATCAGAGGCCGGGAATCAGAGGCCGGGAATCAGATATGGGGAAACAGAAGCGGGGAATCAGAGGCGGGGAAACAGAGGCTGGGAATCAGGTATGGGGAATCAGATGTGGGGAATCAGAGGCGGGGAATCAGAGCTGGCAATCAGAGGTGGGGAATCAAAGTTGGGGAATCAGAGGCGGGGACTTAGATATGGGGAAACAGAGGCGGGGAATCAGAGACGGGGAAACAGAGGCGGGGATTCAGATATGGGGAATCAGAGGCGGGGAATCAGAGGCGGGGAAACAGAGGCGAGGAATCAGATATGGGGAATCAGAGGTGGGGAATCAGAGGTTGGGAATGAGAGGCTGGGAATCAGAGGCTGGGAATCAGATGCATGGAATCAGATGCGGGGAATCAGAGGCGGGGAATCAGAGCTGGGGAATCAGAGGTGGGGAATCAAAGTTGGGGAATCAGAGGCCGGGACTTAGATATGGGGAAACAGAGGCGGGGAATCAGAGGCGGGGAATCAGAGGCAGGGAATTAGATTTGCGGAATCAGAGATGGGGAATCAGAAGCAGGGAATCAGAGACCGGGAATCAGAGGCCGGAATCAGATGCCGGGAATAAGAGGCCGGGAATCAGAGGTGGGGAATCATAGTCCGGGAATCAGAGATGGGGAATCAGAGGCGGGGAATGAGATATGGGGAATCAGAGGCGGGGAATCAGAGGCGGGGAAACAGAGGCGAGGAATCAGATATTGGGAATCAGAGGTGGCGAATCAAAGGCGGTGAATCAGAGATGGGGAATCAGAGGCGGGGAATCAGAGGCAGGGAATCAAACACGGGGAATCAGAGGCGGGGAATCAGAGCTGGGGAATCAGAGGCGGGGAATCAGAGTTGGGGAATCAGAGGCGGGGAATCAGAGCTGGGGAATCAGAGGTGGGGATCAGAGTCGGGGAATCAGAGGCAGGGAATCAGATGTGCGGAATCAGAGATGGCGAATCAGAGGTGGGGAATCAGAGGCTGTGAATCAGAGATGGGGAATCAGAGGCGGGGAATCAGAGGCAAGAAATCAGACACGGGGTTTCAGAGGCTGGGAATCAGACGCGGGAATCAAAGGCGGGGAATCAGAGCTGGGGAATCAGAGGCAGGGAATCAGAGTTGGGGATTCAGAGGCGGGGAATCAGATATGGGGAAACAGAGGCGGGGAATCAGAGGCGGGCAAACAGAGGCGGGGAATTAGATATGGGGAATCAGAGGTGGGGAATCAGAGGTGGTGAATCAGAGATGGGGAATCACTGGCCAATCAGAGGCAGGGAATAGAACGCGGGGAATCAGAGGCAGGGAATCAGTGTTGGGGCATCAGAGGTTGGGAATTAGATATGGGGAAACAGAGGCGGGGAATCAGAGGCGGGGAAACAGAGGCGGGATATCAGATATGGGGAATCAGAGGTGGGGAATCAGATGCAGGGAATCAGATGTGCGGAATCAGAGATGGGGAATCAGAGGCAGGGAATCAGAATCAGAAGCGGGGAATCAGAGGCGGGGAAACAGAGGCGGGATATCAGATATGGGGAATCAGAGGTGGGGAATCAGAGGCAGGGAATCAGATGTGCGGAATCAGAGATGGGGAATCAGAGGCAGGGAATCAGAATCAGAGGCGGGGAATCAGAGGCGGGGAAACAGAGGTGGGGAATCAGATATGTGGAATCAGAGGTGGCGAATCAAAGGCGGTGAATCAGAGATGGGGAATCAGAGGCCGGGAATCAGAGGCAGGGAATCAAACACGGGAAATCAGAGGCGGGGATTCAGAGCTGGGGAATCAGAGGCGGGGAATCAGAGTTGGGGAATCAGAGGCAGGGAATCAGATATGGGGAAACTGGGGAAGGGAATCAGAGGCGGGGAAACAGAGGCGGGGAATCAGATATGGGGAATCAGAGGTGTGGAATCAGAGGTTGGGAATCAGAGGCAGGGAATCAGAGGCGGGGAAACAGAGGCGGGGAATCAGATATGGGGAATCAGAGGTGGCGAATCAAAGGCGGTGAAAAAGAGATGGGGAATCAGGGCAGGGAATCAGAGGCAGGGAATCAAACACGGGGAATCAGAGCTGGGGAATCAGAGGCGGGGAATTAGAGTTGGGGAATCAGAGGAGGGGAATCAGAGGCGGGGAAACAGAGGCGGGGAATCAGATATGGGGAATCAGAGGTGGGGAATCAGAGGTTCGGAATCAGAGGAAGGGAATCAGAGGCGGGGAATCAGAGGCGGGGAATCAGAGGCAGGGAATCAGATGTGCGGAATCGGAGATGGGGAATCAGAGGCAGGGAATCAGAGGCGGGGAATCAGAGGCGGGGAATCAGAGGCCGGGAATCAGATATGGGGAAACAGAGGTGGGGAATCAGAGGCGGGGAAACAGAGGCGGGGATTCAGATATGGGGAATCAGAGGTGGTGAATCAGAGGTTGGGAATCAGAGGCAGGGAATCAGAGGCTTGGAATCAGATGCAGGGAATCAGATGCGGGGAATCAGGGGCGGGGAATCAGAGCTGGGGAAACAGAGGTGGGGAATCAGAGTTGGGGAATCAGAGGCGGGGACTTAGATATTGGGAAACAGAGGCGGGGAATCAGAGGCGGGGAAACAGAGGCGGGGAGTCAGATATGGGGAATCAGAGGTGGGGAATCAGAGGCAGGGAATCAGATGTGCGGAATCAGAGATGGGGAATCAGAGGCAGGGAATCAGAATCAGAAGCAGGGAATCAGAGGCCGGGAATCAGAGGCCTGAATCAGATGCCGGGAATAAGAGGCCGGGAATCAGAGGTGGGGAATCAGAGTCCGGGAATCAGAGGCGTGGAAACAGAGGCGGGGAATCAGATATGGGGAATCAGAGGTGGCGAATCAAAGGCGGTGAATCAGAGATGGGGAATCAGAGGCCGGGAATCAGAGGCAGGGAATCAAACACGGGGAATCAGAGGAGGGGAATCAGAGCTGGGGAATCAGAGGCGGGGAATCAGAGTTGGGGAATCAGAGGCGGGGAATCAGACGCAGGGAATCAATATGGGAAATCAGAGGTGGGGAATGAGTGGTTGGGAATCAGAGGAAGGGAATCAGAGGCGAGGAATCAGAGCTGGGGAATCAGAGGCAGGGAATCAGAATTGGGGAATCAGAGATGGGGAATCAGAGATGGGGAATCAGAGGCGGGGAATCAGACGCGGGGAAACAGAGGTGGTGAATCAGAGATGTGGAATCAGAGGCGGGGAATCAGAGGCAGGGAATCAGACGCGGGGAATCAGAGGCGGGGAATCATAGCTGGCGAATCAGAGGCGGGGAATGAGATATGGGGAATCAGAGGCGGGGAATCAGAGGCGGGGAAACAGTGGCGAGGAATCAGATAAGTGGAATCAGAGGTGGCGAATCAAAGGCGGTGAATCAGAGATGGGGAATCAGAGGCGGGGAATCAGAGGCGGGGTATCAGAGTTGGGGAATCAGAGGCGGGGAATCAGAGCTGGGGAATCAGAGGTGGGGAATCAGAGTCGGGGAATCAGAGGCAGGGAATCGGATGTGCGGAATCAGAGATGGGGAATCAGAGGTGGTGAATAAGAGGCAGGTTGTCAGACACGGGGATTCAGAGGCTGGGAATCAGACGGGGGGAATCAAAGGCGAGGAATGAAGCTGGGGATTCAGAGGCAGGGAATCAGAGTTGGGGATTCAGAGGCGGGGAATCAGATATGGGGAAACAGAGGCGGGGAATCAGAGGCGGGCAAACAGAGGCGGGGAATTAGATATGGGGAATCAGTGGTGGGGAATCAGAGGTTGTGAATCAGAGATGGGGAATCACAGGCGGGGAATCAGAGGCAGGGAATAGAACGCGGGGAATGAGAGGCAGGGAATCAGAGCTGGGGAATCAGAGGCGGGGAATCATAGTTGGGAATCAGAGGCGGGGAATCAGATATGGCGAAACAGAGGCGGGGAATCAGGGGCGGGGAAACAGAGTCGGGGAATCAGATATGGGGAATCGAATGCGGGGAATCAGAGGCGGGGAATCAGAGCTGGGGAATCAGAGGCGGGGAATCAGAGTTGGGGCATCAGAGGTGGGGAATTAGATATGGGGAAACAGAGGCGGGGAATCAGAGGCGTGGAAACAGAGGCGGGGAATATGATATGGGGAATCAGAGGTGGGGAATCAGAGGCAGGTAATCTGATGTGCGGAATCAGAGATGGGGAATCAGAGGCAGGGAATCAGAATCAGAAGCGGGGAGTCAGAGGCCGGGAATCAGAGGCCTGGAATCAGATGCTGGAAAAAGAGGCCGGGAATCAGAGGTGGGGAATCAGAGTCCGGGAGTCAGAGATGGGGATTCAGAGGCGGGGAATGAGATATGGAGAATCAGAGGCGGGGAATCAGAGGCGGGGAATCAAAGGCGGTGAATCAGAGATGGGGAATCAGAGGCGGGGAATCAGAGGCAGGGAATCAAACATGGGGAATCAGAGGCGGGGAATCAGAGCTGGGGGAATCAGAGGCTGGGAATCAAAGTTGTGGAATCAGAGGCAGGGAATCAGATATGGGGAAACAGGGGCGGGGAATCAGAGGCGGGGAATCAAACATTGGGAATCAGAGGTGGGGAATCAGAGGTTGGGAATCAGAGGCAGGGAATCAGAGGCGGGGAATCAGAGGCGGGGAATCAGAGGCAGGGAATCAGATGTGCGGAATCGGAGATGGGGAATCAGAGGCAGGGAATCAGAGTCGGGGAATCAGAGGCGGGGAATCAGAGCTGGGGAATCAGAGGCTGGGAATCAAAGTTGGGGAATCAGAGGCAGGGAATCAGATATGGGGAAACAGGGGCGGGGAATCAGAGGCGGGGAAACAGAGGCGGGGAATCAGATATGGGGAATCAGAGGCGGGGAATTAGAGCTGGGGAATCAGAGGCGGGGAATCAGAGGCGGGGAAAAAGAGACGGGGAATCAAACACGGGGAATCAGAGGTGGGGAATCAGAGGTTGGGAATCAGAGGCAGGGAATCAGAGGCGGGGAATCAGAGGCGGGGAATCAGAGGCAGGGAATCAGATGTGTGGAATCGGAGATGGGGAATCAGAGGCAGGGAATCAGAGGCGGGGAATCAGAGTCCGGGAATCAGATATGGGGAAAGAGAGGCGGGGAATCAGAGGCGGGGAAACAGAGGCTGGGAATCAGATATGGGGATTCAGAGGTGGGGAATCAGAGGTTGGGAATCAGAGGCAGGGAATCAGAGGCTTGGAATCAGATGCAGGGAATCAGATGCAGGGAATCAGAGGCGGGGAATCAGAGCTGGGGAATCGGAGGTGGGGAATCAGAGTTGGGGAATCAGAGGCGGGGACTTAGATATTGGGAAACAGAGGCGGGGAATCAGAGGCGGGGAAACAGAGGCGGGGAATCAGATATGTGGAATCAGAGATGGGGAATCAGAGGCAGGGAATCAGATGTTCGGAATCAGAGATGGGGAATCAAAGGCAGGGAATCAGAATCAGAAGCAGGGAATCAGAGGCCGGGAATCAGAAGCCGGAATCAGATGCCGGGAATAAGAGGCTGGGAATCAGAGGTGGGGAATCAGAGTCCGGGAATCAGAGATGGGGAATCAGAGGTGGGGAATGAGATATGGGGAATCAGAGGCGGGGTATCAGAGGCGGGGAAACAGAGGCGAGGAATCAGATATGGGGAATCAGAGGTGGCGAATCAAAGGTGGTGAATCAGAGATGGGGAATCAGAGGCGGGGAATCAGAGGCAGGGAATCAAACACGGGGAATCAGAGGCGGGGAATCAGAGCTGGGGAATCAGAGGCGGGGAATCAGAGTTGGGGAATCAGAGGCGGGGAATCAGAGCTTGGGAATCAGAGGTGGGGATCAGAGTCAGGGAATCAGAGGCAGGGAATCAGATGTGCGGAATCCGAGATGGGGAATCAGAGGTGGTGAATCAGAGGCTGTGAATCAGAGATTGGGAATCAGAGGCGGGGAATCAGAGGCAGGAAATCAGACACGGGGATTCAGAGGCTGGGAATCAGACGGGGGGAATCAAAGGCGGGGAATCAGAGCTGGGGAATCAGATATGGGGAAACAGAGGCGGGGAATCAGAGGCGGGCAAACAGAGGCGGGGAATTAGATATGGGGAATCAGAGGTGGGGAATCAGAGGTGGTGAATCAGAGATGGGGAATCACAGGCGGGGAATCAGAGGCAGGGAATAGAACGCGGGGAATCAGAGGCAGGGAATCAGAGTTGGGGCATCAGAGGTTGGGAATTAGATATGGGGAAACAGAGGCGGGGAATCAGAGGCGGGGAAACAGAGGCGGGAAATCAGATATGGGGAATCAGAGGTGGGGAATCAGAGGCAGGGAATCAGATGTGCGGAATCAGAGATGGGGAATCAGAGGCAGCGAATCAGAATCAGAAGCGGGGAATCAGAGGCCAGGAATCAGAGGCCGGGAATCAGATGCTGGGAATAAGAGGCCGGGAATCAGAGGTGGGGAATCAGAGTCCGGGAATCAGAGATGGGGATTCAGCGGCGGAAAATGAGATATGTAGAATCAGAGGCGGGGAATCAGAGGCGGGGAAACAGAGGTGGGGAATCAGATATGTGGAATCAGAGGTGGCGAATCAAAGGCGGTGAATCAGAGATGGGGAATCAGAGGCGGGGAATCAGAGGAAGGGAATCAAACACGGGAAATCAGGGGCGGGGAATCAGAGCTGGGGAATCAGAGGCGGGGAATCAGAGTTGGGGAATCAGAGGCAGGGAATCAGATATGGGGAAACAAGGGCAGGGAATCAGAGGCGGGGAAACAGAGGCGGGGAATCAGATATGGGGAATCAGAGGTGTGGAATCAGAGGTTGGGAATCAGAGGCAGGGAATCAGAGGCGGCGAAACAGAGGCGGGGAATCAGATATGGGGAATCAGAGGTGGCGAATCAAAGGCGGTGAAACAGAGATGGGGAATCAGGGCAGGGAATCAGAGGCAGGGAATCAAACACGGGGAATCAGAGCTGGGGAATCAGAGGCGGGGAATTAGAGTTGGGGAATCAGAGGAGGGGAATCAGAGGCGGGGTAACAGAGGCGGGGAATCAGATATGGGGAATCAGAGGTGGGGAATCAGAGGTTCGGAATCAGAGGCAGGGAATCAGAGGCAGGGAATCAGAGGCAGGGAATCAGATGTGCCGAATCGGAGATGGGGAATCAGAGGTAGGGAATCAAAGGTGGGGAATCAGAGGCGGGGAATAAGAGGCCGGGAATCAGATATGGGGAAACAGAGGTGGGGAATCAGAGGCGGGGAAACAGAGGCGGGGAATCAGATATGGGGAATCAGAGGTGGGGAATCAGAGGTTGGGAATCAGAGGCAGGGAATCAGAGGCTTGGAATCAGATGCAGGGAATCAGATGCGGGGAATCAGAGGCGGGGAATCAGAGCTGGGGAATCAGAGGTGGGGAATCAGAGTTGGGGAATCAGAGGCGGGGACTTAGATATTGGGAAACAGAGGCGGGGAATCAGAGGCGGGGAAACAGAGGCGGGGAATCAGATATGGGGAATCAGAGGTGGGGAATCAGAGGCAGGGAATCAGATGTGCGGAATCAGAGATGGGGAATCAGAGGCAGGGAATCAGAATCAGAAGCAGGGAATCAGAGGCCGGGAATCAGAGGCCGGAATCAGATGCCGGGAATAAGAGGCCGGGAATCAGAGGTGGGGAATCAGAGTCCGGGAATCAGAGATGGGGATTCAGAGGCGGGGAATGAGATATGGGGAATCAGAGGCGGGGAATCAGAGGCGGGGAAACAGATGCGGGGAATCAGATATGGGGAATCAGAGGTGGCGAATCAAAGGCGGTGAATCAGAGATGCGGAATCAGAGCCCGGGAATCAGAGGCAGGGAATCAAACACGGGGAACCAGAGGCGGGGAATCAGAGCTGGGGAATCAGAGGCGGGGAATCAGAGTTGGGGAATCAGAGGCGGGGAAGCAGAGGCAGGGAATCAGACGCGGGGATTCAGAGGCGGGGAATCATAGTTGGGAATCAGAGGCGGATAATCAGATATGGGGAAACAGATGCGGGGAATCAGGGGCGGGGAAACAGAGGCGGGGAATCAGATATGGCGAATCGGATGCGGGGAATCAGAGGCGGGGAATCAGAGCTGTGGAATCAGAGGCGGGGAATCAGAGTTGGGGCATCAGAGGTGGGGAATTAGATATGGGGAAACAGAGGCGGGGAATCAGAGGTGTGGAAACAGAGGCGGGGAATCAGATATGGGGAATCAGACGTGGGGAATCAGAGGCAGGTAATCAGATGTGCGGAATCAGAGGTGGCGAATCAAAGGCGGTGAATCAGAGATGGGGAATCAGAGGCGGGGAATCAGAGGCAGGGAATCAAACGGGGAATCAGAGGCGGGGAATCAGAGCTGGGGAATCAGAGGCTGGGAATCAAAGTTGGGGAATCAGAGTCAGGGAATCAGATATGGGGAAACAGGGGCGGGGAATCAGAGGCGGGGAAACAGAGGCGGGGAATCAGATATGGGGAATCAGAGGCGGGGAATTAGAGTTGGGGAATCAGATGCGGGGAATCAGTGGTGGGGAAACAGAGGCGGGGAATCAAACACGGGGAATCAGAGGTGGGGAATCAGAGGTTGGAAATCAGAGGCAGGGAATCAGCGGCGGGGAATCAGAGGCGGGGAATCAGAGGCAGGGAATCAGATGTGCGGAATCGGTGATGAGGAATCAGAGGCAGGGAATCAGAGGCGGGGAATCAGAGGCCGGGAATCAGATGCAGGGAATCAGATGCCGGGAATCAGAGGCGGGGAATCAGAGCTGGGGAATCAGAGTCTGGGAATCAAAGTTGGGGAATCAGAGGCAGGGAATCAGATATGGGGAAACAGGGGCGGGGAATCAGAGGCGGGGAAACAGAGGCGGGGAATCAGATATGGGGAATCAGAGGCGGGGAATTAGAGTTGGGGAATCAGAGGCGGGGAATCAGAGGCGGGGAAACAGAGGCGGGGAATCAAACACGGGGAATCAGAGGTGGGGAATCAGAGGTTGGGAATCAGAGGCAGGGAATCAGAGGCGGGGAATCAGAGGCGGGGAATGAGAGGCAGGGAATCAGATGTGCGGAATCGGAGATGGGGAATCAGAGGCAGGGAATCAGAGGCGGGGAATCAGAGGCGGGGAATCAGAGGCCGGGAATCAGATATGGGGAAACAGAAGCGGGGAATCAGAGGCGGGGAAACAGAGGCTGGGAATCAGGTATGGGGAATCAGATGTGGGGAATCAGAGGCGGGGAATCAGAGCTGGGGAATCAGAGGTGGGGAATCAAAGTTGGGGAATCAGAGGCGGGGACTTAGATATGGGGAAACAGAGGCGGGGAATCAGAGACGGGGATTCAGATATGGGGAATCAGAGGTGGGGAATCAGAGGCAGGGAATTAGATGTGCGGAATCAGAAATGGGGAATCAGAGGCAGGGAATCAGAATCAGAAGCAGGGAATCAGAGGCCGGGAATCAGAGGCCGGAATCAGATGCCGGGAATAAGAGGTCGGGAATCAGAGGTGGGGAATCAGAGTCCGGGAATCAGAGATGGGGAATCAGAGGCGGGGAATGAGATATGGGGAATCAGAGGCGGGGAATCAGAGGCGGGGAAACAGTGGCGAGGAATCAGATATGGGGAATCAGAGGTGGCGAATCAAAGGCGGTGAATCAGAGATGGGGAATCAGAACTGGGGAATCAGAGGCAGGGGATCAAACACGGGGAATCAGAGGCGGGGAATCAGAGCTGGGGAATCAGAGGCGGGGAATCAGAGTTGGGGAATCAGAGGCGGGGAATCAGAGCTTGGGAATCAGAGGTGGGGATCAGAGTCAGGGAATCAGAGGCAGGGAATCAGATGTGCGGAATCCGAGATGGGGAATCAGAGGTGGTGAATCAGAGGCTGTGAATCAGAGATTGGGAATCAGAGGCGGGGAAACAGATGCGGGGAATCAGATATGGGGAATCAGAGGTGGCGAATCAAAGGCGGTGAATCAGAGATGCGGAATCAGAGCCCGGGAATCAGAGGCAGGGAATCAAACACGGGGAACCAGAGGCGGGGAATCAGAGCTGGGGAATCAGAGGCGGGGAATCAGAGTTGGGGAATCAGAGGCGGGGAAGCAGAGGCAGGGAATCAGACGCGGGGATTCAGAGGCGGGGAATCATAGTTGGGAATCAGAGGCGGATAATCAGATATGGGGAAACAGATGCGGGGAATCAGGGGCGGGGAAACAGAGGCGGGGAATCAGATATGGCGAATCGGATGCGGGGAATCAGAGGCGGGGAATCAGAGCTGTGGAATCAGAGGCGGGGAATCAGAGTTGGGGCATCAGAGGTGGGGAATTAGATATGGGGAAACAGAGGCGGGGAATCAGAGGTGTGGAAACAGAGGCGGGGAATCAGATATGGGGAATCAGACGTGGGGAATCAGAGGCAGGTAATCAGATGTGCGGAATCAGAGGTGGCGAATCAAAGGCGGTGAATCAGAGATGGGGAATCAGAGGCGGGGAATCAGAGGCAGGGAATCAAACGGGGAATCAGAGGCGGGGAATCAGAGCTGGGGAATCAGAGGCTGGGAATCAAAGTTGGGGAATCAGAGTCAGGGAATCAGATATGGGGAAACAGGGGCGGGGAATCAGAGGCGGGGAAACAGAGGCGGGGAATCAGATATGGGGAATCAGAGGCGGGGAATTAGAGTTGGGGAATCAGATGCGGGGAATCAGTGGTGGGGAAACAGAGGCGGGGAATCAAACACGGGGAATCAGAGGTGGGGAATCAGAGGTTGGAAATCAGAGGCAGGGAATCAGCGGCGGGGAATCAGAGGCGGGGAATCAGAGGCAGGGAATCAGATGTGCGGAATCGGTGATGAGGAATCAGAGGCAGGGAATCAGAGGCGGGGAATCAGAGGCCGGGAATCAGATGCAGGGAATCAGATGCCGGGAATCAGAGGCGGGGAATCAGAGCTGGGGAATCAGAGTCTGGGAATCAAAGTTGGGGAATCAGAGGCAGGGAATCAGATATGGGGAAACAGGGGCGGGGAATCAGAGGCGGGGAAACAGAGGCGGGGAATCAGATATGGGGAATCAGAGGCGGGGAATTAGAGTTGGGGAATCAGAGGCGGGGAATCAGAGGCGGGGAAACAGAGGCGGGGAATCAAACACGGGGAATCAGAGGTGGGGAATCAGAGGTTGGGAATCAGAGGCAGGGAATCAGAGGCGGGGAATCAGAGGCGGGGAATGAGAGGCAGGGAATCAGATGTGCGGAATCGGAGATGGGGAATCAGAGGCAGGGAATCAGAGGCGGGGAATCAGAGGCGGGGAATCAGAGGCCGGGAATCAGATATGGGGAAACAGAAGCGGGGAATCAGAGGCGGGGAAACAGAGGCTGGGAATCAGGTATGGGGAATCAGATGTGGGGAATCAGAGGCGGGGAATCAGAGCTGGGGAATCAGAGGTGGGGAATCAAAGTTGGGGAATCAGAGGCGGGGACTTAGATATGGGGAAACAGAGGCGGGGAATCAGAGACGGGGATTCAGATATGGGGAATCAGAGGTGGGGAATCAGAGGCAGGGAATTAGATGTGCGGAATCAGAAATGGGGAATCAGAGGCAGGGAATCAGAATCAGAAGCAGGGAATCAGAGGCCGGGAATCAGAGGCCGGAATCAGATGCCGGGAATAAGAGGTCGGGAATCAGAGGTGGGGAATCAGAGTCCGGGAATCAGAGATGGGGAATCAGAGGCGGGGAATGAGATATGGGGAATCAGAGGCGGGGAATCAGAGGCGGGGAAACAGTGGCGAGGAATCAGATATGGGGAATCAGAGGTGGCGAATCAAAGGCGGTGAATCAGAGATGGGGAATCAGAACTGGGGAATCAGAGGCAGGGGATCAAACACGGGGAATCAGAGGCGGGGAATCAGAGCTGGGGAATCAGAGGCGGGGAATCAGAGTTGGGGAATCAGAGGCGGGGAATCAGAGCTTGGGAATCAGAGGTGGGGATCAGAGTCAGGGAATCAGAGGCAGGGAATCAGATGTGCGGAATCCGAGATGGGGAATCAGAGGTGGTGAATCAGAGGCTGTGAATCAGAGATTGGGAATCAGAGGCGGGGAATCAGAGGCAGGAAATCAGACACGGGGATTCAGAGGCTGGGAATCAGACGGGGGGAATCAAAGGCGGGGAATCAGAGCTGGGGAATCAGATATGGGGAAACAGAGGCGGGGAATCAGAGGCGGGCAAACAGAGGCGGGGAATTAGATATGGGGAATCAGAGGTGGGGAATCAGAGGTGGTGAATCAGAGATGGGGAATCACAGGCGGGGAATCAGAGGCAGGGAATAGAACGCGGGGAATCAGAGGCAGGGAATCAGAGTTGGGGCATCAGAGGTTGGGAATTAGATATGGGGAAACAGAGGCGGGGAATCAGAGGCGGGGAAACAGAGGCGGGAAATCAGATATGGGGAATCAGAGGTGGGGAATCAGAGGCAGGGAATCAGATGTGCGGAATCAGAGATGGGGAATCAGAGGCAGCGAATCAGAATCAGAAGCGGGGAATCAGAGGCCAGGAATCAGAGGCCGGGAATCAGATGCTGGGAATAAGAGGCCGGGAATCAGAGGTGGGGAATCAGAGTCCGGGAATCAGAGATGGGGATTCAGCGGCGGAAAATGAGATATGTAGAATCAGAGGCGGGGAATCAGAGGCGGGGAAACAGAGGTGGGGAATCAGATATGTGGAATCAGAGGTGGCGAATCAAAGGCGGTGAATCAGAGATGGGGAATCAGAGGCGGGGAATCAGAGGAAGGGAATCAAACACGGGAAATCAGGGGCGGGGAATCAGAGCTGGGGAATCAGAGGCGGGGAATCAGAGTTGGGGAATCAGAGGCAGGGAATCAGATATGGGGAAACAAGGGCAGGGAATCAGAGGCGGGGAAACAGAGGCGGGGAATCAGAT
This sequence comes from Narcine bancroftii, assembly GCF_036971445.1. Classification (NCBI taxonomy): domain Eukaryota; kingdom Metazoa; phylum Chordata; class Chondrichthyes; order Torpediniformes; family Narcinidae; genus Narcine; species Narcine bancroftii. The sequence goes on along the minus strand of NW_027211895.1, from coordinate 2,562,125 downwards.
ATGGGGAATCAGAGGTGTGGAATCAGAGGTTGGGAATCAGAGGCAGGGAATCAGAGGCGGCGAAACAGAGGCGGGGAATCAGATATGGGGAATCAGAGGTGGCGAATCAAAGGCGGTGAAACAGAGATGGGGAATCAGGGCAGGGAATCAGAGGCAGGGAATCAAACACGGGGAATCAGAGCTGGGGAATCAGAGGCGGGGAATTAGAGTTGGGGAATCAGAGGAGGGGAATCAGAGGCGGGGTAACAGAGGCGGGGAATCAGATATGGGGAATCAGAGGTGGGGAATCAGAGGTTCGGAATCAGAGGCAGGGAATCAGAGGCGGGGAATCAGAGGCAGGGAATCAGATGTGCGGAATCGGAGATGGGGAATCAGAGGTAGGGAATCAAAGGTGGGGAATCAGAGGCGGGGAATAAGAGGCCGGGAATCAGATATGGGGAAACAGAGGTGGGGAATCAGAGGCGGGGAAACAGAGGCGGGGAATCAGATATGGGGAATCAGAGGTGGGGAATCAGAGGTTGGGAATCAGAGGCAGGGAATCAGAGGCTTGGAATCAGATGCAGGGAATCAGATGCGGGGAATCAGAGGCGGGGAATCAGAGCTGGGGAATCAGAGGTGGGGAATCAGAGTTGGGGAATCAGAGGCGGGGACTTAGATATTGGGAAACAGAGGCGGGGAATCAGAGGCGGGGAAACAGAGGCGGGGAATCAGATATGGGGAATCAGAGGTGGGGAATCAGAGGCAGGGAATCAGATGTGCGGAATCAGAGATGGGGAATCAGAGGCAGGGAATCAGAATCAGAAGCAGGGAATCAGAGGCCGGGAATCAGAGGCCGGAATCAGATGCCGGGAATAAGAGGCCGGGAATCAGAGGTGGGGAATCAGAGTCCGGGAATCAGAGATGGGGATTCAGAGGCGGGGAATGAGATATGGGGAATCAGAGGCGGGGAATCAGAGGCGGGGAAACAGATGCGGGGAATCAGATATGGGGAATCAGAGGTGGCGAATCAAAGGCGGTGAATCAGAGATGCGGAATCAGAGCCCGGGAATCAGAGGCAGGGAATCAAACACGGGGAACCAGAGGCGGGGAATCAGAGCTGGGGAATCAGAGGCGGGGAATCAGAGTTGGGGAATCAGAGGCGGGGAAGCAGAGGCAGGGAATCAGACGCGGGGATTCAGAGGCGGGGAATCATAGTTGGGAATCAGAGGCGGATAATCAGATATGGGGAAACAGATGCGGGGAATCAGGGGCGGGGAAACAGAGGCGGGGAATCAGATATGGCGAATCGGATGCGGGGAATCAGAGGCGGGGAATCAGAGCTGTGGAATCAGAGGCGGGGAATCAGAGTTGGGGCATCAGAGGTGGGGAATTAGATATGGGGAAACAGAGGCGGGGAATCAGAGGTGTGGAAACAGAGGCGGGGAATCAGATATGGGGAATCAGACGTGGGGAATCAGAGGCAGGTAATCAGATGTGCGGAATCAGAGGTGGCGAATCAAAGGCGGTGAATCAGAGATGGGGAATCAGAGGCGGGGAATCAGAGGCAGGGAATCAAACACGGGGAATCAGAGGCGGGGAATCAGAGCTGGGGAATCAGAGGCTGGGAATCAAAGTTGGGGAATCAGAGTCAGGGAATCAGATATGGGGAAACAGGGGCGGGGAATCAGAGGCGGGGAAACAGAGGCGGGGAATCAGATATGGGGAATCAGAGGCGGGGAATTAGAGTTGGGGAATCAGATGCGGGGAATCAGTGGTGGGGAAACAGAGGCGGGGAATCAAACACGGGGAATCAGAGGTGGGGAATCAGAGGTTGGAAATCAGAGGCAGGGAATCAGCGGCGGGGAATCAGAGGCGGGGAATCAGAGGCAGGGAATCAGATGTGCGGAATCGGTGATGAGGAATCAGAGGCAGGGCATCAGAGGCGGGGAATCAGAGGCCGGGAATCAGATGCAGGGAATCAGATGCCGGGAATCAGAGGCGGTGAATCAGAGCTGGGGAATCAGAGTCTGGGAATCAAAGTTGGGGAATCAGAGGCAGGGAATCAGATATGGGGAAACAGGGGCGGGGAATCAGAGGCGGGGAAACAGAGGCGGGGAATCAGATATGGGGAATCAGAGGCGGGGAATTAGAGTTGGGGAATCAGAGGCGGGGAATCAGAGGCGGGGAAACAGAGGCGGGGAATCAAACACGGGGAATCAGAGGTGGGGAATCAGAGGTTGGGAATCAGAGGCAGGGAATCAGAGGCGGGGAATCAGAGGCGGGGAATGAGAGGCAGGGAATCAGATGTGCGGAATCGGAGATGGGGAATCAGAGGCAGGGAATCAGAGGCGGGGAATCAGAGGCGGGGAATCAGAGGCCGGGAATCAGATATGGGGAAACAGAAGCGGGGAATCAGAGGCGGGGAAACAGAGGCTGGGAATCAGGTATGGGGAATCAGATGTGGGGAATCAGAGGCGGGGAATCAGAGCTGGGGAATCAGAGGTGGGGAATCAAAGTTGGGGAATCAGAGGCGGGGACTTAGATATGGGGAAACAGAGGCGGGGAATCAGAGACGGGGATTCAGATATGGGGAATCAGAGGTGGGGAATCAGAGGCAGGGAATTAGATGTGCAGAATCAGAAATGGGGAATCAGAGGCAGGGAATCAGAATCAGAAGCAGGGAATCAGAGGCCGGGAATCAGAGGCCGGAATCAGATGCCGGGAATAAGAGGTCGGGAATCAGAGGTGGGGAATCAGAGTCCGGGAATCAGAGATGGGGAATCAGAGGCGGGGAATGAGATATGGGGAATCAGAGGCGGGGAATCAGAGGCGGGGAAACAGTGGCGAGGAATCAGATATGGGGAATCAGAGGTGGTGAATCAAAGGCGGTGAATCAGAGATGGGGAATCAGAACTGGGGAATCAGAGGCAGGGGATCAAACACGGGGAATCAGAGGCGGGGAATCAGAGCTGGGGAATCAGAGGCGGGGAATCAGAGTTGGGGAATCAGAGGCGGGGAATCAGAGCTGGGGAATCAGAGGTGGAGAATCAGAGTCGGGGAATCAGAGGCAGGGAATCGGATGTGCGGAATCAGAGATGGGGAATCATAGGTGGGGAATCAGAGGTGGGGAATCAGAGGTTGGAAATCAGAGGCAGGGAATCAGCGGCGGGGAATCAGAGGCGGGGAATCAGAGGCAGGGAATCAGATGTGCGGAATCGGTGATGAGGAATCAGAGGCAGGGAATCAGAGGCGGGGAATCAGAGGCTGGGAATCAGATGCAGGGAATCAGATGCCGGGAATCAGAGGCGGGGAATCAGAGCTGGGGAATCAGAGTCTGGGAATCAAAGTTGGGGAATCAGAGGCAGGGAATCAGATATGGGGAAACAGGGGCGGGGAATCAGAGGCGGGGAAACAGAGGCGGGGAATCAGATATGGGGAATCAGAGGCGGGGAATTAGAGTTGGGGAATCAGAGGCGGGGAATCAGAAGCGGGGAAACAGAGGCGGGGAATCAAACACGGGGAATCAGAGGTGGGGAATCAGAGGTTGGGAATCAGAGGCAGGGAATCAGAGGCGGGGAATCAGAGGCGGGGAATGAGAGGCAGGGAATCAGATGTGCGGAATCGGAGATGGGGAATCAGAGGCAGGGAATCAGAGGCGGGGAATCAGAGGCGGGGAATCAGAGGCCGGGAATCAGATATGGGGAAACAGAAGCGGGGAATCAGAGGCGGGGAAACAGAGGCTGGGAATCAGGTATGGGGAATCAGATGTGGGGAATCAGAGGCGGGGAATCAGAGCTGGGGAATCAGAGGTGGGGAATCAGAGGCGGGAACTTAGATATGGGGAAACAGAGGCGGGGAATCAGAGACGGGGATTCAGATATGGGGAATCAGAGGTGGGGAATCAGAGGCAGGGAATTAGATGTGCGGAATCAGAAATGGGGAATCAGAGGCAGGGAATCAGAATCAGAAGCAGGGAATCAGAGGCCGGGAATCAGAGGCCGGAATCAGATGCCGGGAATAAGAGGTCGGGAATCAGAGGTGGGGAATCAGAGTCCGGGAATCAGAGATGGGGAATCAGAGGCGGGGAATGAGATATGGGGAATCAGAGGCGGGGAATCAGAGGCGGGGAAACAGTGGCGAGGAATCAGATATGGGGAATCAGAGGTGGCGAATCAAAGGCGGTGAATCAGAGATGGGGAATCAGAGCTGGGGAATCAGAGGCAGGGGATCAAACACGGGGAATCAGAGGCGGGGAATCAGAGCTGGGGAATCAGAGGCGGGGAATCAGAGTTGGGGAATCAGAGGCGGGGAATCAGAGCTGGGGAATCAGAGGTGGGGAATCAGAGTCGGGGAATCAGAGGCAGGGAATCGGATGTGCGGAATCAGAGATGGGGAATCAGAGGTGGGGAATCAGAGGCGGTGAATCTGAGATGGGGAATCAGAGGCGGGGAATCAGAGGCAGGTTATCAGACACGGGGATTCAGAGGCTGGGAATCAGACGGGGGGAATCAAAGGCGGGGAATGAAGCTGGGGAATCAGAGGCAGGGAATCAGAGTTGGGGATTCAGAGGCGGGGAATCAGATATGGGGAAACAGAGGCGGGGAATCAGAGGCGGGGAAACAGAGGCTGGGAATCAGATATGGGGAATCAGAGGTGGGGAATCAGAGGTTGGGAATCAGAGGCAGGGAATCAGAGGCTTGGAATCAGATGCAGGGAATCAGATGCGGGGAATCAGAGGCGGGGAATCAGAGCTGGGGAATCAGAGGTGGGGAATCAGAGTTGGGGAATCAGAGGCGGGGACTTAGATGTTGGGAAACAGAGGCGTGGAATCAGAGGCGGGGAAACAGAGGCGGGGAATCAGATATGGGGAATCAGAGATGGGGAATCAGAGGCAGGGAATCAGATGTGCGGAATCAGAGATGGGGAATCAAAGGCAGGGAATCAGAATCAGAAGCAGGGAATCAGAGGCCGGGAATCAGAGACCGGAATCAGATGCCGGGAATAAGAGGCCGGGAATCAGAGGTGGGGAATCAGAGTCCGGGAATCAGAGATGGGGATTCAGAGGCGGGGAATGAGATATGGGGAATCAGAGGCGGGGAATCAGAGGCGGGGAAACAGAGGCGGGGAATCAGATATGGGAAATCAGAGGTGTGGAATAAGAGGTTGGGAATCAGAGGCAGCGAATCAGAGGCGGCGAAACAGAGGCGGGGAATCATATATGGGGAATCAGAGGTGGCGAATCAAAGGCGGTGAAACAGAGATGGGGAATCAGGGCAGGGAATCAGAGGCAGGGAATCAAACATGGGGAATCAGAGCTGGGGAATCAGAGGCGGGGAATTAGAGTTGGGGAATCAGAGGAGGGGAATCAGAGGCGGGGAAACAGAGGCGGGGAATCAGATATGGGGAATCAGAGGTGGGGAATCAGAGGTTCGGAATCAGAGGCAGGGAATCAGAAGTGGGGAATCAGAGGCAGGGAATCAGATGTGCGGAATCGGAGATGGGGAATCAGAGGTAGGGAATCAGAGGTGGGGAAACAGAGGCGGGGAATAAGAGGCCGGGAATCAGATATGGGGAAACAGAGGTGGGGAATCAGAGGCGGGGAAACAGAGGCGGGGAATCAGATATGGAGAATCAGAGGTGGGGAATCAGAGGTTTGGAATCAGAGGCAGGGAATCAGAGGCTTGGAATCAGATGCAGGGAATCAGATGCGGGGAATCAGAGGCGGGGAATCAGAGCTGGGGAATCAGAGGTGGGGAATCAGAGTTGGGGAATCAGAGGAGGGGACTTAGATATTGGGAAACAGAGGCGGGGAATCAGAGGCGGGGAAAGAGAGGCGGGGAGTCAGATATGGGGAATCAGAGGTGGGGAATCAGAGGCAGGGAATCAGATGTGCGGAATCAGAGATGGGGAATCAGAGGCAGGGAATCAGAATCAGAAGCAGGGAATCAGAGGCCGGGAATCAGAGGCCGGAATCAGATGCCGGGAATAAGAGGCCGGGAATCAGAGGTGGGGATTCAGAGTCGGGGAATCAGAGATGGGGATTCAGAGGCGGGGAATGAGATATGGGGAATCAGAGGCGGGGAATCAGAGGCGGGGAAACAGATGCGGGGAATCAGATATGGGGAATCAGAGGTGGCGAATCAAAGGCGGTGAATCAGAGATGGGGAATCAGAGGCCGGGAATCAGAGGCAGGGAATCAAACACGGGGAATCAGAGGCGGGGAATCAGAGCTAGGGAATCAGAGGCGGGGAATCAGAGTTGGGGAATCAGAGGCGGGGAAGCAGAGGCAGGGAATCAGACGCGGGGATTCAGAGGCGGGGAATCATAGTTGGGAATCAGAGGCGGATAATCAGATATGGGGAAACATAGGCGGGGAATCAGGGGCGGGGAAACAGAGGCGGGGAATCAGATATGGGGAATCGGATGCGGGGAATCAGAGGCCGGGAATCAGAGCTGTGGAATCAGAGGCGGGGAATCAGAGTTGGGGCATCAGAGGTGAGGAATTAGATATGGGGAAACAGAGGCGGGGAATCAGAGGCGTGGAAACAGAGGCGGGGAATCAGATTTGGGGAATCAGACGTGGGGAATCAGAGGCAGGTAATCAGATGTGCGGAATCAGAGATGGGGAATCAGAGGCAGGGAATCAGAATCAGAGGCCGGGAATCAGAGGCCTGGAATCAGATGCTGGGAATAAGAGGCCGGGAATCAGAGGTGGGGAATCAGAGTCCGGGAATCAGAGATGGGGAGTAAGAGGCGGGGAATGAGATATGGAGAATCAGAGGCGGGGAATCAGAGGCGGGGAAACAGAGGTGGGGAATCAGATATGGGGAATCAGAGGTGGCGAATCAAAGGCGGTGAATCAGAGATGGGGAATCAGAGGCGGGGAATCAGAGGCAGGGAATCAAACACGGGGAATCAGAGGCGGGGAATCAGAGCTGGGGAATCAGAGGCTGGGAATCAAAGTTGGGGAATCAGAGTCAGGGAATCAGATATGGGGAAACAGGGGCGGGGAATCAGAGGCGGGGAAACAGAGGCGGGGAATCAGATATGGGGAATCGGAGGCGGGGAATTAGAGTTGGGGAATCAGAGGCGGGGAATCAGTGGTGGGGAGACAGAGGCGGGGAATCAAACACGGGGAATCAGAGGTGGGGAATCAGAGGTTGGAAATCAGAGGCACGGAATCAGCGGCGGGGAATCAGAGGCGGGGAATCAGAGGCAGGGAATCAGATGTGCGGAATCGGTGATGGGGAATCAGAGGCAGGGAATCAGAGGCGGGGAATCAGAGGCCGGGAATCAGATATGGGGAAACAGAGGCGGGGAATCAGAGGCGGGGAAACAGAGGCTGGGAATCAGATATGGGGAATCAGAGGTGGGGAATCAGAAGTTGGGAATCAGAGGCAGGGGATCAGAGGCTTGGAATCAGATGCAGGGAATCAGATGCGGGGAATCAGAGGTGGGGAATCAGAGCTGGGGAATCAGAGTCTGGGAATCAAAGTTGGGGAATCAGAGGCAGGGAATCAGATATGGGGAAACAGGGGCGGGGAATCAGAGGCGGGGAAACAGAGGCGGGGAATCAGATATGGGGAATCAGAGGCGGGGAATTAGAGTTGGGGAATCAGAGGCGGGGAATCAGAGGCGGGGAAACAGAGGCGGGGAATCAAACACGGGGAATCAGAGGTGGGGAATCAGAGGTTGGGAATCAGAGGCAGGGAATCAGAGGCGGGGAATCAGAGGCGGGGAATGAGAGGCAGGGAATCAGATGTGCGGAATCGGAGATGGGGAATCAGAGGCAGGGAATCAGAGGCGGGGAATCAGAGGCCGGGAATCAGAGGCCGGGAATCAGATATGGGGAAACAGAAGCGGGGAATCAGAGGCGGGGAAACAGAGGCTGGGAATCAGGTATGGGGAATCAGATGTGGGGAATCAGAGGCGGGGAATCAGAGCTGGGGAATCAGAGGTGGGGAATCAAAGTTGGGGAATCAGAGGCGGGGACTTAGATATGGGGAAACAGAGGCGGGGAATCAGAGACGGGGAAACAGAGGCGGGGATTCAGATATGGGGAATCAGAGGCGGGGAATCAGAGGCGGGGAAACAGAGGCGAGGAATCAGATATGGGGAATCAGAGGTGGGGAATCAGAGGTTGGGAATGAGAGGCTGGGAATCAGAGGCTGGGAATCAGATGCATGGAATCAGATGCGGGGAATCAGAGGCGGGGAATCAGAGCTGGGGAATCAGAGGTGGGGAATCAAAGTTGGGGAATCAGAGGCCGGGACTTAGATATGGGGAAACAGAGGCGGGGAATCAGAGGCGGGGAATCAGAGGCAGGGAATTAGATTTGCGGAATCAGAGATGGGGAATCAGAAGCAGGGAATCAGAGACCGGGAATCAGAGGCCGGAATCAGATGCCGGGAATAAGAGGCCGGGAATCAGAGGTGGGGAATCAGAGTCCGGGAATCAGAGATGGGGAATCAGAGGCGGGGAATGAGATATGGGGAATCAGAGGCGGGGAATCAGAGGCGGGGAAACAGAGGCGAGGAATCAGATATTGGGAATCAGAGGTGGCGAATCAAAGGCGGTGAATCAGAGATGGGGAATCAGAGGCGGGGAATCAGAGGCAGGGAATCAAACACGGGGAATCAGAGGTGGGGAATCAGAGCTGGGGAATCAGAGGCGGGGAATCAGAGTTGGGGAATCAGAGGCGGGGAATCAGAGCTGGGGAATCAGAGGTGGGGATCAGAGTCGGGGAATCAGAGGCAGGGAATCAGATGTGCGGAATCAGAGATGGCGAATCAGAGGTGGGGAATCAGAGGCTGTGAATCAGAGATGGGGAATCAGAGGCGGGGAATCAGAGGCAAGAAATCAGACACGGGGTTTCAGAGGCTGGGAATCAGACGGGGGAATCAAAGGCGGGGAATCAGAGCTGGGGAATCAGAGGCAGGGAATCAGAGTTGGGGATTCAGAGGCGGGGAATCAGATATGGGGAAACAGAGGCGGGGAATCAGAGGCGGGCAAACAGAGGCGGGGAATTAGATATGGGGAATCAGAGGTGGGGAATCAGAGGTGGTGAATCAGAGATGGGGAATCACTGGCCAATCAGAGGCAGGGAATAGAACGCGGGGAATCAGAGGCAGGGAATCAGAGTTGGGGCATCAGAGGTTGGGAATTAGATATGGGGAAACAGAGGCGGGGAATCAGAGGCGGGGAAACAGAGGCGGGATATCAGATATGGGGAATCAGAGGTGGGGAATCAGAGGCAGGGAATCAGATGTGCGGAATCAGAGATGGGGAATCAGAGGCAGGGAATCAGAATCAGAAGCGGGGAATCAGAGGCGGGGAAACAGAGGCGGGATATCAGATATGGGGAATCAGAGGTGGGGAATCAGAGGCAGGGAATCAGATGTGCGGAATCAGAGATGGGGAATCAGAGGCAGGGAATCAGAATCAGAGGCGGGGAATCAGAGGCGGGGAAACAGAGGTGGGGAATCAGATATGTGGAATCAGAGGTGGCGAATCAAAGGCGGTGAATCAGAGATGGGGAATCAGAGGCCGGGAATCAGAGGCAGGGAATCAAACACGGGAAATCAGAGGCGGGGATTCAGAGCTGGGGAATCAGAGGCGGGGAATCAGAGTTGGGGAATCAGAGGCAGGGAATCAGATATGGGGAAACTGGGGCAGGGAATCAGAGGCGGGGAAACAGAGGCGGGGAATCAGATATGGGGAATCAGAGGTGTGGAATCAGAGGTTGGGAATCAGAGGCAGGGAATCAGAGGCGGGGAAACAGAGGCGGGGAATCAGATATGGGGAATCAGAGGTGGCGAATCAAAGGCGGTGAAAAAGAGATGGGGAATCAGGGCAGGGAATCAGAGGCAGGGAATCAAACACGGGGAATCAGAGCTGGGGAATCAGAGGCGGGGAATTAGAGTTGGGGAATCAGAGGAGGGGAATCAGAGGCGGGGAAACAGAGGCGGGGAATCAGATATGGGGAATCAGAGGTGGGGAATCAGAGGTTGGGAATCAGAGGCAGGGAATCAGAGGCGGGGAATCAGAGGCGGGGAATCAGAGGCAGGGAATCAGATGTGCGGAATCGGAGATGGGGAATCAGAGGCAGGGAATCAGAGGCGGGGAATCAGAGGCGGGGAATCAGAGACCGGGAATCAGATATGGGGAAACAGAGGTGGGGAATCAGAGGCGGGGAAACAGAGGCGGGGATTCAGATATGGGGAATCAGAGGTGGTGAATCAGAGGTTGGGAATCAGAGGCAGGGAATCAGAGGCTTGGAATCAGATGCAGGGAATCAGATGCGGGGAATCAGGGGCGGGGAATCAGAGCTGGGGAAACAGAGGTGGGGAATCAGAGTTGGGGAATCAGAGGCGGGGACTTAGATATTGGGAAACAGAGGCGGGGAATCAGAGGCGGGGAAACAGAGGCGGGGAGTCAGATATGGGGAATCAGAGGTGGGGAATCAGAGGCAGGGAATCAGATGTGCGGAATCAGAGATGGGGAATCAGAGGCAGGGAATCAGAATCAGAAGCAGGGAATCAGAGGCCGGGAATCAGAGGCCTGAATCAGATGCCGGGAATAAGAGGCCGGGAATCAGAGGTGGGGAATCAGAGTCCGGGAATCAGAGGCGGGGAAACAGAGGCGGGGAATCAGATATGGGGAATCAGAGGTGGCGAATCAAAGGCGGTGAATCAGAGATGGGGAATCAGAGGCCGGGAATCAGAGGCAGGGAATCAAACACGGGGAATCAGAGGAGGGGAATCAGAGCTGGGGAATCAGAGGCGGGGAATCAGAGTTGGGGAATCAGAGGCGGGGAATCAGACGCAGGGAATCAATATGGGAAATCAGAGGTGGGGAATGAGTGGTTGGGAATCAGAGGAAGGGAATCAGAGGCGAGGAATCAGAGCTGGGGAATCAGAGGCGGGGAATCAGAATTGGGGAATCAGAGATGGGGAATCAGAGATGGGGAATCAGAGGCGGGGAATCAGACGCGGGGAAACAGAGGTGGTGAATCAGAGATGTGGAATCAGAGGCGGGGAATCAGAGGCAGGGAATCAGACGCGGGGAATCAGAGGCGGGGAACCATAGCTGGCGAATCAGAGGCGGGGAATGAGATATGGGGAATCAGAGGCGGGGAATCAGAGGCGGGGAAACAGTGGCGAGGAATCAGATAAGTGGAATCAGAGGTGGCGAATCAAAGGCGGTGAATCAGAGATGGGGAATCAGAGGCGGGGAATCAGAGGCGGGGTATCAGAGTTGGGGAATCAGAGGCGGGGAATCAGAGCTGGGGAATCAGAGGTGGGGAATCAGAGTCGGGGAATCAGAGGCAGGGAATCGGATGTGCGGAATCAGAGATGGGGAATCAGAGGTGGGGAATCAGAGGCAGGTTGTCAGACACGGGGATTCAGAGGCTGGGAATCAGACGGGGGGAATCAAAGGCGAGGAATGAAGCTGGGGATTCAGAGGCAGGGAATCAGAGTTGGGGATTCAGAGGCGGGGAATCAGATATGGGGAAACAGAGGCGGGGAATCAGAGGCGGGCAAACAGAGGCGGGGAATTAGATATGGGGAATCAGTGGTGGGGAATCAGAGGTTGTGAATCAGAGATGGGGAATCACAGGCGGGGAATCTGAGGCAGGGAATAGAACGCGGGGAATGAGAGGCAGGGAATCAGAGCTGGGGAATCAGAGGCGGGGAATCATAGTTGGGAATCAGAGGCGGGGAATCAGATATGGCGAAACAGAGGCGGGGAATCAGGGGCGGGGAAACAGAGTCGGGGAATCAGATATGGGGAATCGAATGCGGGGAATCAGAGGCGGGGAATCAGAGCTGGGGAATCAGAGGCGGGGAATCAGTGTTGGGGCATCAGAGGTGGGGAATTAGATATGGGGAAACAGAGGCGGGGAATCAGAGGCGTGGAAACAGAGGCGGGGAATAAGATATGGGGAATCAGAGGTGGGGAATCAGAGGCAGGTAATCTGATGTGCGGAATCAGAGATGGGGAATCAGAGGCAGGGAATCAGAATCAGAAGCGGGGAGTCAGAGGCCGGGAATCAGAGGCCTGGAATCAGATGCTGGAAAAAGAGGCCGGGAATCAGAGGTGGGGAATCAGAGTCCGGGAGTCAGAGATGGGGATTCAGAGGCGGGGAATGAGATATGGAGAATCAGAGGCGGGGAATCAGAGGCGGGGAATCAAAGGCGGTGAATCAGAGATGGGGAATCAGAGGCGGGGAATCAGAGGCAGGGAATCAAACACGGGGAATCAGAGGCGGGGAATCAGAGCTGGGGGAATCAGAGGCTGGGAATCAAAGTTGTGGAATCAGAGGCAGGGAATCAGATATGGGGAAACAGGGGCGGGGAATCAGAGGCGGGGAATCAAACATTGGGAATCAGAGGTGGGGAATCAGAGGTTGGGAATCAGAGGCAGGGAATCAGAGGCGGGGAATCAGAGGCGGGGAATGAGAGGCAGGGAATCAGATGTGCGGAATCGGAGATGGGGAATCAGAGGCAGGGAATCAGAGTCGGGGAATCAGAGGCGGGGAATCAGAGGCCGGGAATCAGATATGGGGAAACAGAGGTGGGGAATCAGAGGCGGGGAAACAGAGGCTGGGAATCAGATATGGGGAATCAGAGGTGGGGAATCAGAGGTTGGGAATCAGAGGCAGGGAATCAGAGGCTTGGAATCAGATGCAGGGAATCAGATGCGGGGAATCAGAGGCGGGGAATCAGAGCTGGGGAATCAGAGGTGGGGAATCAGAGTTGGGGAATCAGAGGCGGGGACTTAGATATTGGGAAACAGAGGCGTGGAATCAGAGGCGGGGAAACAGATGCGGGGAATCAGATATGGGGAATCAGAGATGGGGAATCAGAGGCAGGGAACCAGATGTGCGGAATCAGAGATGGGGAATCAAAGGCAGGGAATCAGAATCAGAAGCAGGGAATCAGAGGCCGGGAATCAGAGGCCGGAATCAGATGCCGGGAATAAGAGGCCGGGAATCAGAGGTGGGGATTCAGAGGCGGGGAATGAGATATGGGGAATCAGAGGCGGGGAATCAGAGGCGGGGAAACAGAGGCGGGGAATCAGATATGGGGAATCAGAGGTGGCGAATCAAAGGCGGTGATTCAGTGATGGGGAATCAGAGGCCGGGAATCAGAGGCAGGGAATCAAACACGGGGAATCAGAGGGGGGGAATCAGAGCTGGGGAATCAGAGGCTGGGAATCAAAGTTGGGAAATCAGAGGCAGGGAATCAGATATGGGGAAACAGGGGCGGGGAATCAGAGGCGGGGAAACAGAGGCGGGGAATCAGATATGGGGAATCAGAGGCGGGGAATTAGAGCTGGGGAATCAGAGGCGGGGAATCAGAGGCGGGGATAAAGAGACGGGGAATCAAACACGGGGAATCAGAGGTGGGGAATCAGAGGTTGGGAATCAGAGGCAGGGAATCAGAGGCGGGGAATCAGAGGCGGGGAATCAGAGGCAGGGAATCAGATGTGCGGAATCGGAGATGGGGAATCAGAGGCAGGGAATCAGAGGCGGGGAATCAGAGTCCGGGAATCAGATATGGGGAAAGAGAGGCGGGGAATCAGAGGCGGGGAAACAGAGGCTGGGAATCAGATATGGGGATTCAGAGGTGGGGAATCAGAGGTTGGGAATCAGAGGCAGGGAATCAGAGGCTTGGAATCAGAGGTGGTGAATCAGAGATGGGGAATCACTGGCCAATCAGAGGCAGGGAATAGAACGCGGGGAATCAGAGGCAGGGAATCAGAGTTGGGGCATCAGAGGTTGGGAATTAGATATGGGGAAACAGAGGCGGGGAATCAGAGGCGGGGAAACAGAGGCGGGATATCAGATATGGGGAATCAGAGGTGGGGAATCAGAGGCAGGGAATCAGATGTGCGGAATCAGAGATGGGGAATCAGAGGCAGGGAATCAGAATCAGAAGCGGGGAATCAGAGGCGGGGAAACAGAGGCGGGATATCAGATATGGGGAATCAGAGGTGGGGAATCAGAGGCAGGGAATCAGATGTGCGGAATCAGAGATGGGGAATCAGAGGCAGGGAATCAGAATCAGAGGCGGGGAATCAGAGGCGGGGAAACAGAGGTGGGGAATCAGATATGTGGAATCAGAGGTGGCGAATCAAAGGCGGTGAATCAGAGATGGGGAATCAGAGGCCGGGAATCAGAGGCAGGGAATCAAACACGGGAAATCAGAGGCGGGGATTCAGAGCTGGGGAATCAGAGGCGGGGAATCAGAGTTGGGGAATCAGAGGCAGGGAATCAGATATGGGGAAACTGGGGCAGGGAATCAGAGGCGGGGAAACAGAGGCGGGGAATCAGATATGGGGAATCAGAGGTGTGGAATCAGAGGTTGGGAATCAGAGGCAGGGAATCAGAGGCGGGGAAACAGAGGCGGGGAATCAGATATGGGGAATCAGAGGTGGCGAATCAAAGGCGGTGAAAAAGAGATGGGGAATCAGGGCAGGGAATCAGAGGCAGGGAATCAAACACGGGGAATCAGAGCTGGGGAATCAGAGGCGGGGAATTAGAGTTGGGGAATCAGAGGAGGGGAATCAGAGGCGGGGAAACAGAGGCGGGGAATCAGATATGGGGAATCAGAGGTGGGGAATCAGAGGTTGGGAATCAGAGGCAGGGAATCAGAGGCGGGGAATCAGAGGCGGGGAATCAGAGGCAGGGAATCAGATGTGCGGAATCGGAGATGGGGAATCAGAGGCAGGGAATCAGAGGCGGGGAATCAGAGGCGGGGAATCAGAGACCGGGAATCAGATATGGGGAAACAGAGGTGGGGAATCAGAGGCGGGGAAACAGAGGCGGGGATTCAGATATGGGGAATCAGAGGTGGTGAATCAGAGGTTGGGAATCAGAGGCAGGGAATCAGAGGCTTGGAATCAGATGCAGGGAATCAGATGCGGGGAATCAGGGGCGGGGAATCAGAGCTGGGGAAACAGAGGTGGGGAATCAGAGTTGGGGAATCAGAGGCGGGGACTTAGATATTGGGAAACAGAGGCGGGGAATCAGAGGCGGGGAAACAGAGGCGGGGAGTCAGATATGGGGAATCAGAGGTGGGGAATCAGAGGCAGGGAATCAGATGTGCGGAATCAGAGATGGGGAATCAGAGGCAGGGAATCAGAATCAGAAGCAGGGAATCAGAGGCCGGGAATCAGAGGCCTGAATCAGATGCCGGGAATAAGAGGCCGGGAATCAGAGGTGGGGAATCAGAGTCCGGGAATCAGAGGCGGGGAAACAGAGGCGGGGAATCAGATATGGGGAATCAGAGGTGGCGAATCAAAGGCGGTGAATCAGAGATGGGGAATCAGAGGCCGGGAATCAGAGGCAGGGAATCAAACACGGGGAATCAGAGGAGGGGAATCAGAGCTGGGGAATCAGAGGCGGGGAATCAGAGTTGGGGAATCAGAGGCGGGGAATCAGACGCAGGGAATCAATATGGGAAATCAGAGGTGGGGAATGAGTGGTTGGGAATCAGAGGAAGGGAATCAGAGGCGAGGAATCAGAGCTGGGGAATCAGAGGCGGGGAATCAGAATTGGGGAATCAGAGATGGGGAATCAGAGATGGGGAATCAGAGGCGGGGAATCAGACGCGGGGAAACAGAGGTGGTGAATCAGAGATGTGGAATCAGAGGCGGGGAATCAGAGGCAGGGAATCAGACGCGGGGAATCAGAGGCGGGGAACCATAGCTGGCGAATCAGAGGCGGGGAATGAGATATGGGGAATCAGAGGCGGGGAATCAGAGGCGGGGAAACAGTGGCGAGGAATCAGATAAGTGGAATCAGAGGTGGCGAATCAAAGGCGGTGAATCAGAGATGGGGAATCAGAGGCGGGGAATCAGAGGCGGGGTATCAGAGTTGGGGAATCAGAGGCGGGGAATCAGAGCTGGGGAATCAGAGGTGGGGAATCAGAGTCGGGGAATCAGAGGCAGGGAATCGGATGTGCGGAATCAGAGATGGGGAATCAGAGGTGGGGAATCAGAGGCAGGTTGTCAGACACGGGGATTCAGAGGCTGGGAATCAGACGGGGGGAATCAAAGGCGAGGAATGAAGCTGGGGATTCAGAGGCAGGGAATCAGAGTTGGGGATTCAGAGGCGGGGAATCAGATATGGGGAAACAGAGGCGGGGAATCAGAGGCGGGCAAACAGAGGCGGGGAATTAGATATGGGGAATCAGTGGTGGGGAATCAGAGGTTGTGAATCAGAGATGGGGAATCACAGGCGGGGAATCTGAGGCAGGGAATAGAACGCGGGGAATGAGAGGCAGGGAATCAGAGCTGGGGAATCAGAGGCGGGGAATCATAGTTGGGAATCAGAGGCGGGGAATCAGATATGGCGAAACAGAGGCGGGGAATCAGGGGCGGGGAAACAGAGTCGGGGAATCAGATATGGGGAATCGAATGCGGGGAATCAGAGGCGGGGAATCAGAGCTGGGGAATCAGAGGCGGGGAATCAGTGTTGGGGCATCAGAGGTGGGGAATTAGATATGGGGAAACAGAGGCGGGGAATCAGAGGCGTGGAAACAGAGGCGGGGAATAAGATATGGGGAATCAGAGGTGGGGAATCAGAGGCAGGTAATCTGATGTGCGGAATCAGAGATGGGGAATCAGAGGCAGGGAATCAGAATCAGAAGCGGGGAGTCAGAGGCCGGGAATCAGAGGCCTGGAATCAGATGCTGGAAAAAGAGGCCGGGAATCAGAGGTGGGGAATCAGAGTCCGGGAGTCAGAGATGGGGATTCAGAGGCGGGGAATGAGATATGGAGAATCAGAGGCGGGGAATCAGAGGCGGGGAATCAAAGGCGGTGAATCAGAGATGGGGAATCAGAGGCGGGGAATCAGAGGCAGGGAATCAAACACGGGGAATCAGAGGCGGGGAATCAGAGCTGGGGGAATCAGAGGCTGGGAATCAAAGTTGTGGAATCAGAGGCAGGGAATCAGATATGGGGAAACAGGGGCGGGGAATCAGAGGCGGGGAATCAAACATTGGGAATCAGAGGTGGGGAATCAGAGGTTGGGAATCAGAGGCAGGGAATCAGAGGCGGGGAATCAGAGGCGGGGAATGAGAGGCAGGGAATCAGATGTGCGG
The DNA here is from genome assembly GCF_036971445.1 of Narcine bancroftii. NCBI lineage: Eukaryota > Metazoa > Chordata > Chondrichthyes > Torpediniformes > Narcinidae > Narcine > Narcine bancroftii. The sequence goes on along the minus strand of NW_027211895.1, from coordinate 2,545,035 downwards.
AATCGGAGATGGGGAATCAGAGGCAGGGAATCAGAGTCGGGGAATCAGAGGCGGGGAATCAGAGGCCGGGAATCAGATATGGGGAAACAGAGGTGGGGAATCAGAGGCGGGGAAACAGAGGCTGGGAATCAGATATGGGGAATCAGAGGTGGGGAATCAGAGGTTGGGAATCAGAGGCAGGGAATCAGAGGCTTGGAATCAGATGCAGGGAATCAGATGCGGGGAATCAGAGGCGGGGAATCAGAGCTGGGGAATCAGAGGTGGGGAATCAGAGTTGGGGAATCAGAGGCGGGGACTTAGATATTGGGAAACAGAGGCGTGGAATCAGAGGCGGGGAAACAGATGCGGGGAATCAGATATGGGGAATCAGAGATGGGGAATCAGAGGCAGGGAACCAGATGTGCGGAATCAGAGATGGGGAATCAAAGGCAGGGAATCAGAATCAGAAGCAGGGAATCAGAGGCCGGGAATCAGAGGCCGGAATCAGATGCCGGGAATAAGAGGCCGGGAATCAGAGGTGGGGATTCAGAGGCGGGGAATGAGATATGGGGAATCAGAGGCGGGGAATCAGAGGCGGGGAAACAGAGGCGGGGAATCAGATATGGGGAATCAGAGGTGGCGAATCAAAGGCGGTGATTCAGTGATGGGGAATCAGAGGCCGGGAATCAGAGGCAGGGAATCAAACACGGGGAATCAGAGGGGGGGAATCAGAGCTGGGGAATCAGAGGCTGGGAATCAAAGTTGGGAAATCAGAGGCAGGGAATCAGATATGGGGAAACAGGGGCGGGGAATCAGAGGCGGGGAAACAGAGGCGGGGAATCAGATATGGGGAATCAGAGGCGGGGAATTAGAGCTGGGGAATCAGAGGCGGGGAATCAGAGGCGGGGATAAAGAGACGGGGAATCAAACACGGGGAATCAGAGGTGGGGAATCAGAGGTTGGGAATCAGAGGCAGGGAATCAGAGGCGGGGAATCAGAGGCGGGGAATCAGAGGCAGGGAATCAGATGTGCGGAATCGGAGATGGGGAATCAGAGGCAGGGAATCAGAGGCGGGGAATCAGAGTCCGGGAATCAGATATGGGGAAAGAGAGGCGGGGAATCAGAGGCGGGGAAACAGAGGCTGGGAATCAGATATGGGGATTCAGAGGTGGGGAATCAGAGGTTGGGAATCAGAGGCAGGGAATCAGAGGCTTGGAATCAGATGCAGGGAATCAGATGCAGGGAATCAGAGGCGGGGAATCAGAGCTGGGGAATCGGAGGTGGGGAATCAGAGTTGGGGAATCAGAGGCAGGGACTTAGATATTGGGAAACAGAGGCGGGGAATCAGAGGCGGGGAAACAGAGGCGGGGAATCAGATATGTGGAATCAAAGATGGGGAATCAGAGGCAGGGAATCAGATGTTCGGAATCAGAGATGGGGAATCAAAGGCAGGGAATCAGAATCAGAAGCAGGGAATCAGAGGCCGGGAATCAGAGGCCGGAATCAGATGCCGGGAATAAGAGGCTGGGAATCAGAGGTGGGGAATCAGAGTCCGGGAATCAGAGATGGGGAATCAGAGGTGGGGAATGAGATATGGGGAATCAGAGGCGGGGTATCAGAGGCGGGGAAACAGAGGCGAGGAATCAGATATGGGGAATCAGAGGTGGCGAATCAAAGGTGGTGAATCAGAGATGGGGAATCAGAGGCGGGGAATCAGAGGCAGGGAATCAAACATGGGGAATCAGAGGCGGGGAATCAGAGCTGGGGAATCAGAGGCGGGGAATCAGAGTTGGGGAATCAGAGGCGGGGAATCAGAGCTTGGGAATCAGAGGTGGGGATCAGAGTCAGGGAATCAGAGGCAGGGAATCAGATGTGCGGAATCCGAGATGGGGAATCAGAGGTGGGGAATCAGAGGCTGTGAATCAGAGATTGGGAATCAGAGGCGGGGAATCAGAGGCAGGAAATCAGACACGGGGATTCAGAGGCTGGGAATCAGACGGGGGGAATCAAAGGCGGGGAATCAGAGCTGGGGAATCAGATATGGGGAAACAGAGGCGGGGAATCAGAGGCGGGCAAACAGAGGCGGGGAATTAGATATGGGGAATCAGAGGTGGGGAATCAGAGGTGGTGAATCAGAGATGGGGAATCACAGGCGGGGAATCAGAGGCAGGGAATAGAACGCGGGGAATCTGAGGCAGGGAATCAGAGTTGGGGCATCAGAGGTTGGGAATTAGATATGGGGAAACAGAGGCGGGGAATCAGAGGCGGGGAAACAGAGGCGGGAAATCAGATATGGGGAATCAGAGGTGGGGAATCAGAGGCAGGGAATCAGATGTGCGGAATCAGAGATGGGGAATCAGAGGCAGCGAATCAGAATCAGAAGCGGGGAATCAGAGGCCAGGAATCAGAGGCCGGGAATCAGATGCTGGGAATAAGAGGCCGGGAATCAGAGGTGGGGAATCAGAGTCCGGGAATCAGAGATGGGGATTCAGCGGTGGAAAATGAGATATGTAGAATCAGAGGCGGGGAATCAGAGGCGGGGAAACAGAGGTGGGGAATCAGATATGTGGAATCAGAGGTGGCGAATCAAAGGCGGTGAATCAGAGATGGGGAATCAGAGGCGGGGAATCAGAGGAAGGGAATCAAACACGGGAAATCAGGGGCGGGGAATCAGAGCTGGGGAATCAGAGGCGGGGAATCAGAGTTGGGGAATCAGAGGCAGGGAATCAGATATGGGGAAACAAGGGCAGGGAATCAGAGGCGGGGAAACAGAGGCGGGGAATCAGATATGGGGAATCAGAGGTGTGGAATCAGAGGTTGGGAATCAGAGGCAGGGAATCAGAGGCGGCGAAACAGAGGCGGGGAATCAGATATGGGGAATCAGAGGTGGCGAATCAAAGGCGGTGAAACAGAGATGGGGAATCAGGGCAGGGAATCAGAGGCAGGGAATCAAACACGGGGAATCAGAGCTGGGGAATCAGAGGCGGGGAATTAGAGTTGGGGAATCAGAGGAGGGGAATCAGAGGCGGGGAAACAGAGTCCGGGAATCAGAGATGGGGATTCAGCGGTGGAAAATGAGATATGTAGAATCAGAGGCGGGGAATCAGAGGCGGGGAAACAGAGGTGGGGAATCAGATATGTGGAATCAGAGGTGGCGAATCAAAGGCGGTGAATCAGAGATGGGGAATCAGAGGCGGGGAATCAGAGGAAGGGAATCAAACACGGGAAATCAGGGGCGGGGAATCAGAGCTGGGGAATCAGAGGCGGGGAATCAGAGTTGGGGAATCAGAGGCAGGGAATCAGATATGGGGAAACAAGGGCAGGGAATCAGAGGCGGGGAAACAGAGGCGGGGAATCAGATATGGGGAATCAGAGGTGTGGAATCAGAGGTTGGGAATCAGAGGCAGGGAATCAGAGGCGGCGAAACAGAGGCGGGGAATCAGATATGGGGAATCAGAGGTGGCGAATCAAAGGCGGTGAAACAGAGATGGGGAATCAGGGCAGGGAATCAGAGGCAGGGAATCAAACACGGGGAATCAGAGCTGGGGAATCAGAGGCGGGGAATTAGAGTTGGGGAATCAGAGGAGGGGAATCAGAGGCGGGGAAACAGAGGCGGGGAATCAGATATGGGGAATCAGAGGTGGGGAATCAGAGGTTCGGAATCAGAGGCAGGGAATCAGAGGCGGGGAATCAGAGGCAGGGAATCAGATGTGCGGAATCGGAGATGGGGAATCAGAGGTAGGGAATCAAAGGTGGGGAATCAGAGGCGGGGAATAAGAGGCCGGGAATCAGATATGGGGAAACAGAGGTGGGGAATCAGAGGCGGGGAAACAGAGGCGGGGAATCAGATATGGGGAATCAGAGGTGGGGAATCAGAGGTTGGGAATCAGAGGCAGGGAATCAGAGGCTTGGAATCAGATGCAGGGAATCAGATGCGGGGAATCAGAGGCGGGGAATCAGAGCTGGGGAATCAGAGGTGGGGAATCAGAGTTGGGGAATCAGAGGCGGGGACTTAGATATTGGGAAACAGAGGCGGGGAATCAGAGGCGGGGAAACAGAGGCGGGGAATCAGATATGGGGAATCAGAGGTGGGGAATCAGAGGCAGGGAATCAGATGTGCGGAATCAGAGATGGGGAATCAGAGGCAGGGAATCAGAATCAGAAGCAGGGAATCAGAGGCCGGGAATCAGAGGCCGGAATCAGATGCCGGGAATAAGAGGCCGGGAATCAGAGGTGGGGAATCAGAGTCCGGGAATCAGAGATGGGGATTCAGAGGCGGGGAATGAGATATGGGGAATCAGAGGCGGGGAATCAGAGGTTGGGAATCAGAGGCAGGGAATCAGAGGCGGGGAATCAGAGGCGGGGAAACAGAGGCGGGGAATCAGATATGGGGAATCAGAGGTGTGGAATCAGAGGTTGGGAATCAGAGGCAGGGAATCAGAGGCGGGGAAACAGAGGCGGGGAATCAGATATGGGGAATCAGAGGTGGCGAATCAAAGGCGGTGAAAAAGAGATGGGGAATCAGGGCAGGGAATCAGAGGCAGGGAATCAAACACGGGGAATCAGAGCTGGGGAATCAGAGGCGGGGAATTAGAGTTGGGGAATCAGAGGAGGGGAATCAGAGGCGGGGAAACAGAGGCGGGGAATCAGATATGGGGAATCAGAGGTGGGGAATCAGAGGTTGGGAATCAGAGGCAGGGAATCAGAGGCGGGGAATCAGAGGCGGGGAATCAGAGGCAGGGAATCAGATGTGCGGAATCGGAGATGGGGAATCAGAGGCAGGGAATCAGAGGCGGGGAATCAGAGGCGGGGAATCAGAGGCCGGGAATCAGATATGGGGAAACAGAGGTGGGGAATCAGAGGCGGGGAAACAGAGGCGGGGATTCAGATATGGGGAATCAGAGGTGGTGAATCAGAGGTTGGGAATCAGAGGCAGGGAATCAGAGGCTTGGAATCAGATGCAGGGAATCAGATGCGGGGAATCAGGGGCGGGGAATCAGAGCTGGGGAAACAGAGGTGGGGAATCAGAGTTGGGGAATCAGAGGCGGGGACTTAGATATTGGGAAACAGAGGCGGGGAATCAGAGGCGGGGAAACAGAGGCGGGGAGTCAGATATGGGGAATCAGAGGTGGGGAATCAGAGGCAGGGAATCAGATGTGCGGAATCAGAGATGGGGAATCAGAGGCAGGGAATCAGAATCAGAAGCAGGGAATCAGAGGCCGGGAATCAGAGGCCTGAATCAGATGCCGGGAATAAGAGGCCGGGAATCAGAGGTGGGGAATCAGAGTCCGGGAATCAGAGGCGGGGAAACAGAGGCGGGGAATCAGATATGGGGAATCAGAGGTGGCGAATCAAAGGCGGTGAATCAGAGATGGGGAATCAGAGGCCGGGAATCAGAGGCAGGGAATCAAACACGGGGAATCAGAGGAGGGGAATCAGAGCTGGGGAATCAGAGGCGGGGAATCAGAGTTGGGGAATCAGAGGCGGGGAATCAGACGCAGGGAATCAATATGGGAAATCAGAGGTGGGGAATGAGTGGTTGGGAATCAGAGGAAGGGAATCAGAGGCGAGGAATCAGAGCTGGGGAATCAGAGGCGGGGAATCAGAATTGGGGAATCAGAGATGGGGAATCAGAGATGGGGAATCAGAGGCGGGGAATCAGACGCGGGGAAACAGAGGTGGTGAATCAGAGATGTGGAATCAGAGGCGGGGAATCAGAGGCAGGGAATCAGACGCGGGGAATCAGAGGCGGGGAATCATAGCTGGCGAATCAGAGGCGGGGAATGAGATATGGGGAATCAGAGGCGGGGAATCAGAGGCGGGGAAACAGTGGCGAGGAATCAGATAAGTGGAATCAGAGGTGGCGAATCAAAGGCGGTGAATCAGAGATGGGGAATCAGAGGCGGGGAATCAGAGGCGGGGTATCAGAGTTGGGGAATCAGAGGCGGGGAATCAGAGCTGGGGAATCAGAGGTGGGGAATCAGAGTCGGGGAATCAGAGGCAGGGAATCGGATGTGCGGAATCAGAGATGGGGAATCAGAGGTGGGGAATCAGAGGCAGGTTGTCAGACACGGGGATTCAGAGGCTGGGAATCAGACGGGGGGAATCAAAGGCGAGGAATGAAGCTGGGGATTCAGAGGCAGGGAATCAGAGTTGGGGATTCAGAGGCGGGGAATCAGATATGGGGAAACAGAGGCGGGGAATCAGAGGCGGGCAAACAGAGGCGGGGAATTAGATATGGGGAATCAGTGGTGGGGAATCAGAGGTTGTGAATCAGAGATGGGGAATCACAGGCGGGGAGTCAGAGGCAGGGAATAGAACGCGGGGAATGAGAGGCAGGGAATCAGAGCTGGGGAATCAGAGGCGGGGAATCATAGTTGGGAATCAGAGGCGGGGAATCAGATATGGCGAAACAGAGGCGGGGAATCAGGGGCGGGGAAACAGAGTCGGGGAATCAGATATGGGGAATCGAATGCGGGGAATCAGAGGCGGGGAATCAGAGCTGGGGAATCAGAGGCGGGGAATCAGAGTTGGGGCATCAGAGGTGGGGAATTAGATATGGGGAAACAGAGGCGGGGAATCAGAGGCGTGGAAACAGAGGCGGGGAATAAGATATGGGGAATCAGAGGTGGGGAATCAGAGGCAGGTAATCTGATGTGCGGAATCAGAGATGGGGAATCAGAGGCAGGGAATCAGAATCAGAAGCGGGGAGTCAGAGGCCGGGAATCAGAGGCCTGGAATCAGATGCTGGAAAAAGAGGCCGGGAATCAGAGGTGGGGAATCAGAGTCCGGGAGTCAGAGATGGGGATTCAGAGGCGGGGAATGAGATATGGAGAATCAGAGGCGGGGAATCAGAGGCGGGGAATCAAAGGCGGTGAATCAGAGATGGGGAATCAGAGGCGGGGAATCAGAGGCAGGGAATCAAACACGGGGAATCAGAGGCGGGGAATCAGAGCTGGGGGAATCAGAGGCTGGGAATCAAAGTTGTGGAATCAGAGGCAGGGAATCAGATATGGGGAAACAGGGGCGGGGAATCAGAGGCGGGGAATCAAACATTGGGAATCAGAGGTGGGGAATCAGAGGTTGGGAATCAGAGGCAGGGAATCAGAGGCGGGGAATCAGAGGCGGGGAATGAGAGGCAGGGAATCAGATGTGCGGAATCGGAGATGGGGAATCAGAGGCAGGGAATCAGAGTCGGGGAATCAGAGGCGGGGAATCAGAGGCCGGGAATCAGATATGGGGAAACAGAGGTGGGGAATCAGAGGCGGGGAAACAGAGGCTGGGAATCAGATATGGGGAATCAGAGGTGGGGAATCAGAGGTTGGGAATCAGAGGCAGGGAATCAGAGGCTTGGAATCAGATGCAGGGAATCAGATGCGGGGAATCAGAGGCGGGGAATCAGAGCTGGGGAATCAGAGGTGGGGAATCAGAGTTGGGGAATCAGAGGCGGGGACTTAGATATTGGGAAACAGAGGCGTGGAATCAGAGGCGGGGAAACAGATGCGGGGAATCAGATATGGGGAATCAGAGATGGGGAATCAGAGGCAGGGAATCAGATGTGCGGAATCAGAGATGGGGAATCAAAGGCAGGGAATCAGAATCAGAAGCAGGGAATCAGAGGCCGGGAATCAGAGGCCGGAATCAGATGCCGGGAATAAGAGGCCGGGAATCAGAGGTGGGGATTCAGAGGCGGGGAATGAGATATGGGGAATCAGAGGCGGGGAATCAGAGGCGGGGAAACAGAGGCGGGGAATCAGATATGGGGAATCAGAGGTGGCGAATCAAAGGCGGTGATTCAGAGATGGGGAATCAGAGGCCGGGAATCAGAGGCAGGGAATCAAACACGGGGAATCAGAGGGGGGGAATCAGAGCTGGGGAATCAGAGGCTGGGAATCAAAGTTGGGGAATCAGAGGCAGGGAATCAGATATGGGGAAACAGGGGCGGGGAATCAGAGGCGGGGAAACAGAGGCGGGGAATCAGATATGGGGAATCAGAGGCGGGGAATTAGAGCTGGGGAATCAGAGGCGGGGAATCAGAGGCGGGGATAAAGAGACGGGGAATCAAACACGGGGAATCAGAGGTGGGGAATCAGAGGTTGGGAATCAGAGGCAGGGAATCAGAGGCGGGGAATCAGAGGCGGGGATTCAGAGGCAGGGAATCAGATGTGCGGAATCGGAGATGGGGAATCAGAGGCAGGGAATCAGAGGCGGGGAATCAGAGTCCGGGAATCAGATATGGGGAAAGAGAGGCGGGGAATCAGAGGCGGGGAAACAGAGGCTGGGAATCAGATATGGGGATTCAGAGGTGGGGAATCAGAGGTTGGGAATCAGAGGCAGGGAATCAGAGGCTTGGAATCAGATGCAGGGAATCAGATGCAGGGAATCAGAGGCGGGGAATCAGAGCTGGGGAATCGGAGGTGGGGAATCAGAGTTGGGGAATCAGAGGCGGGGACTTAGATATTGGGAAACAGAGGCGGGGAATCAGAGGCGGGGAAACAGAGGCGGGGAATCAGATATGTGGAATCAAAGATGGGGAATCAGAGGCAGGGAATCAGATGTTCGGAATCAGAGATGGGGAATCAAAGGCAGGGAATCAGAATCAGAAGCAGGGAATCAGAGGCCGGGAATCAGAGGCCGGAATCAGATGCCGGGAATAAGAGGCTGGGAATCAGAGGTGGGGAATCAGAGTCCGGGAATCAGAGATGGGGAATCAGAGGTGGGGAATGAGATATGGGGAATCAGAGGCGGGGTATCAGAGGCGGGGAAACAGAGGCGAGGAATCAGATATGGGGAATCAGAGGTGGCGAATCAAAGGTGGTGAATCAGAGATGGGGAATCAGAGGCGGGGAATCAGAGGCAGGGAATCAAACACGGGGAATCAGAGGCGGGGAATCAGAGCTGGGGAATCAGAGGCGGGGAATCAGAGTTGGGGAATCAGAGGCGGGGAATCAGAGCTTGGGAATCAGAGGTGGGGATCAGAGTCAGGGAATCAGAGGCAGGGAATCAGATGTGCGGAATCCGAGATGGGGAATCAGAGGTGGGGAATCAGAGGCTGTGAATCAGAGATTGGGAATCAGAGGCGGGGAATCAGAGGCAGGAAATCAGACACGGGGATTCAGAGGCTGGGAATCAGACGGGGGGAATCAAAGGCGGGGAATCAGAGCTGGGGAATCAGATATGGGGAAACAGAGGCGGGGAATCAGAGGCGGGCAAACAGAGGCGGGGAATTAGATATGGGGAATCAGAGGTGGGGAATCAGAGGTGGTGAATCAGAGATGGGGAATCACAGGCGGGGATTCAGAGGCAGGGAATAGAACGCGGGGAATCTGAGGCAGGGAATCAGAGTTGGGGCATCAGAGGTTGGGAATTAGATATGGGGAAACAGAGGCGGGGAATCAGAGGCGGGGAAACAGAGGCGGGAAAACAGATATGGGGAATCAGAGGTGGGGAATCAGAGGCAGGGAATCAGATGTGCGGAATCAGAGATGGGGAATCAGAGGCAGCGAATCAGAATCAGAAGCGGGGAATCAGAGGCCAGGAATCAGAGGCCGGGAATCAGATGCTGGGAATAAGAGGCCGGGAATCAGAGGTGGGGAATCAGAGTCCGAGAATCAGAGATGGGGATTCAGCGGTGGAAAATGAGATATGTAGAATCAGAGGCGGGGAATCAGAGGCGGGGAAACAGAGGTGGGGAATCAGATATGTGGAATCAGAGGTGGCGAATCAAAGGCGGTGAATCAGAGATGGGGAATCAGAGGCGGGGAATCAGAGGAAGGGAATCAAACACGGGAAATCAGGGGCGGGGAATCAGAGCTGGGGAATCAGAGGCGGGGAATCAGAGTTGGGGAATCAGAGGCAGGGAATCAGATATGGGGAAACAAGGGCAGGGAATCAGAGGCGGGGAAACAGAGGCGGGGAATCAGATATGGGGAATCAGAGGTGTGGAATCAGAGGTTGGGAATCAGAGGCAGGGAATCAGAGGCGGCGAAACAGAGGCGGGGAATCAGATATGGGGAATCAGAGGTGGCGAATCAAAGGCGGTGAAACAGAGATGGGGAATCAGGGCAGGGAATCAGAGGCAGGGAATCAAACACGGGGAATCAGAGCTGGGGAATCAGAGGCGGGGAATTAGAGTTGGGGAATCAGAGGAGGGGAATCAGAGGCGGGGAAACAGAGGCGGGGAATCAGATATGGGGAATCAGAGGTGGGGAATCAGAGGTTCGGAATCAGAGGCAGGGAATCAGAGGCGGGGAATCAGAGGCAGGGAATCAGATGTGCGGAATCGGAGATGGGGAATCAGAGGTAGGGAATCAAAGGTGGGGAATCAGAGGCGGGGAATAAGAGGCCGGGAATCAGATATGTGGAAACAGAGGTGGGGAATCAGAGGCGGGGAAACAGAGGCGGGGAATCAGATATGGGGAATCAGAGGTGGGGAATCAGAGGTTGGGAATCAGAGGCAGGGAATCAGAGGCTTGGAATCAGATGCAGGGATCAGATGCGGGGAATCAGAGGCGGGGAATCAGAGCTGGGGAATCAGAGGTGGGGAATCAGAGTTGGGGAATCAGAGGCGGGGACTTAGATATTGGGAAACAGAGGCGGGGAATCAGAGGCGGGGAAACAGAGGCGGGGACTCAGATATGGGGAATCAGAGGTGGGGAATCAGAGGCAGGGAATCAGATGTGCGGAATCAGAGATGGGGAATCAGAGGCAGGGAATCAGAATCAGAAGCAGGGAATCAGAGGCCGGGAATCAGAGGCCGGAATCAGATGCCGGGAATAAGAGGCCGGGAATCAGAGGTGGGGAATCAGAGTCCGGGAATCAGAGATGGGGATTCAGAGGCGGGGAATGAGATATGGGGAATCAGAGGCGGGGAATCAGAGGCGGGGAAACAGATGCGGGGAATCAGATATGGGGAATCAGAGGTGTCGAATCAAAGGCGGTGAATCAGAGATGCGGAATCAGAGCCCGGGAATCAGAGGCAGGGAATCAAACACGGGGAACCAGAGGCGGGGAATCAGAGCTGGGGAATCAGAGGCGGGGAATCAGAGTTGGGGAATCAGAGGCGGGGAAGCAGAGGCAGGGAATCAGACGCGGGGATTCAGAGGCGGGGAATCATAGTTGGGAATCAGAGGCGGATAATCAGATATGGGGAAACAGATGCGGGGAATCAGGGGCGGGGAAACAGAGGCGGGGAATCAGATATGGCGAATCGGATGCGGGGAATCAGAGGCGGGGAATCAGAGCTGTGGAATCAGAGGCGGGGAATCAGAGTTGGGGCATCAGAGGTGGGGAATTAGATATGGGGAAACAGAGGCGGGGAATCAGAGGTGTGGAAACAGAGGCGGGGAATCAGATATGGGGAATCAGACGTGGGGAATCAGAGGCAGGTAATCAGATGTGCGGAATCAGAGGTGGCGAATCAAAGGCGGTGAATCAGAGATGGGGAATCAGAGGCGGGGAATCAGAGGCAGGGAATCAAACACGGGGAATCAGAGGCGGGGAATCAGAGCTGGGGAATCAGAGGCTGGGAATCAAAGTTGGGGAATCAGAGTCAGGGAATCAGATATGGGGAAACAGGGGCGGGGAATCAGAGGCGGGGAAACAGAGGCGGGGAATCAGATATGGGGAATCAGAGGCGGGGAATTAGAGTTGGGGAATCAGATGCGGGGAATCAGTGGTGGGGAAACAGAGGCGGGGAATCAAACACGGGGAATCAGAGGTGGGGAATCAGAGGTTGGAAATCAGAGGCAGGGAATCAGCGGCGGGGAATCAGAGGCGGGGAATCAGAGGCAGGGAATCAGATGTGCGGAATCGGTGATGAGGAATCAGAGGCAGGGAATCAGAGGCGGGGAATCAGAGGCCGGGAATCAGATGCAGGGAATCAGATGCCGGGAATCAGAGGCGGGGAATCAGAGCTGGGGAATCAGAGTCTGGGAATCAAAGTTGGGGAATCAGAGGCAGGGAATCAGATATGGGGAAACAGGGGCGGGGAATCAGAGGCGGGGAAACAGAGGCGGGGAATCAGATATGGGGAATCAGAGGCGGGGAATTAGAGTTGGGGAATCAGAGGCGGGGAATCAGAGGCGGGGAAACAGAGGCGGGGAATCAAACACGGGGAATCAGAGGTGGGGAATCAGAGGTTGGGAATCAGAGGCAGGGAATCAGAGGCGGGGAATCAGAGGCGGGGAATGAGAGGCAGGGAATCAGATGTGCGGAATCGGAGATGGGGAATCAGAGGCAGGGAATCAGAGGCGGGGAATCAGAGGCGGGGAATCAGAGGCCGGGAATCAGATATGGGGAAACAGAAGCGGGGAATCAGAGGCGGGGAAACAGAGGCTGGGAATCAGGTATGGGGAATCAGATGTGGGGAATCAGAGGCGGGGAATCAGAGCTGGGGAATCAGAGGTGGGGAATCAAAGTTGGGGAATCAGAGGCGGGGACTTAGATATGGGGAAACAGAGGCGGGGAATCAGAGACGGGGATTCAGATATGGGGAATCAGAGGTGGGGAATCAGAGGCAGGGAATTAGATGTGCGGAATCAGAAATGGGGAATCAGAGGCAGGGAATCAGAATCAGAAGCAGGGAATCAGAGGCCGGGAATCAGAGGCCGGAATCAGATGCCGGGAATAAGAGGTCGGGAATCAGAGGTGGGGAATCAGAGTCCGGGAATCAGAGATGGGGAATCAGAGGCGGGGAATGAGATATGGGGAATCAGAGGCGGGGAATCAGAGGCGGGGAAACAGTGGCGAGGAATCAGATATGGGGAATCAGAGGTGGCGAATCAAAGGCGGTGAATCAGAGATGGCGAATCAGAGCTGGGGAATCAGAGGCAGGGGATCAAACACGGGGAATCAGAGGCGGGGAATCAGAGCTGGGGAATCAGAGGCGGGGAATCAGAGTTGGGGAATCAGAGGCGGGGAATCAGAGCTGGGGAATCAGAGGTGGGGAATCAGAGTCGGGGAATCAGAGGCAGGGAATCGGATGTGCGGAATCAGAGATGGGGAATCAGAGGTGGGGAATCAGAGGCGGTGAATCTGAGATGGGGAATCAGAGGCGGGGAATCAGAGGCAGGTTATCAGACACGGGGATTCAGAGGCTGGGAATCAGACGGGGGGAATCAAAGGCGGGGAATGAAGCTGGGGAATCAGAGGCAGGGAATCAGAGTTGGGGATTCAGAGGCGGGGAATCAGATATGGGGAAACAGAGGCGGGGAATCAGAGGCGGGGAAACAGAGGCTGGGAATCAGATATGGGGTATCAGAGGTGGGGAATCAGAGGTTGGGAATCAGAGGCAGGGAATCAGAGGCTTGGAATCAGATGCAGGGAATCAGATGCGGGGAATCAGAGGCGGGGAATCAGAGCTGGGGAATCAGAGGTGGGGAATCAGAGTTGGGGAATCAGAGGCGGGGACTTAGATGTTGGGAAACAGAGGCGTGGAATCAGAGGCGGGGAAACAGAGGCGGGGAATCAGATATGGGGAATCAGAGATGGGGAATCAGAGGCAGGGAATCAGATGTGCGGAATCAGAGATGGGGAATCAAAGGCAGGGAATCAGAATCAGAAGCAGGGAATCAGAGGCCGGGAATCAGAGGCCGGAATCAGATGCCGGGAATAAGAGGCCGGGAATCAGAGGTGGGGAATCAGAGTCCGGGAATCAGAGATGGGGATTCAGAGGCGGGGAATGAGATATGGGGAATCAGAGGCGGGGAATCAGAGGCGGGGAAACAGAGGCGGGGAATCAGATATGGGGAATCAGAGGTGGCGAATCAAAGCCGGTGAATCAGAGATGGGGAATCAGAGGCCGGGAATCAGAGGCAGGGAATCAAACACGGGGAATCAGAGGCGGGGAATCAGAGCTGGGGAATCAGAGGCTGGGAATCAAAGTTGGGGAATCAGAGGCAGGGAATCAGATATGGGGAAACAGGGGCGGGCAATCAGAGGCGGGGAAACAGAGGCGGGGAATCAGATATGGGGAATCAGAGGCGGGGAATTAGAGTTGGGGAATCAGAGGCGGGGAATCAGAGGCGGGGAAACAGAGGCGGGGAATCAAACACGGGGAATCAGAGGTGGGGAATCAGAGGTTGGGAATCAGAGGCAGGGAATCAGAGGCGGGGAATCAGAGGCGGGGAATCAGAGGCAGGGAATCAGATGTGCGGAATCAGAGATGGGGAATCAGAGGCAGGGAATCAGAGGCGGGGAATCAGAGTCCGGGAATCAGATATGGGGAAACAGAGGCGGGGAATCAGAGGCGGGGAAACAGAGGCTGGGAATCAGATATGGGGAATCAGAGGTGGGGAATCAGAGGTTGTGAATCAGAGGCAGGGAATCAGAGGCTTGGAATCAGATGCAGGGAATCAGATGCAGGGAATCAGAGGCGGGGAATCAGAGCTGGGGAATCAGAGGTGGGGAATTAGAGTTGGGGAATCAGAGGCGGGGACTTAGATATTGGGAAACAGAGGCGGGGAATCAGAGGCGGGGAAACAGAGGCGGGGAATCAGATATGTGGAATCAGAGATGGGGAATCAGAGGCAGGGAATCAGATGTTCGGAATCAGAGATGGGGAATCAAAGGCAGGGAATCAGAATCAGAAGCAGGGAATCAGAGGCCGGGAATCAGAGGCCGGAATCAGATGCCGGGAATAAGAGGCTGGGAATCAGAGGTGGGGAATCAGAGTCCGGGAATCAGAGATGGGGAATCAGAGGCGGGGAATGAGATATGGGGAATCAGAGGCGGGGAATCAGAGGCGGGGAAACAGAGGCGAGGAATCAGATATGGGGAATCAGAGGTGGCGAATCAAAGGCGGTGAATCAGAGATGGGGAATCAGAGGCGGGGAATCAGAGGCAGGGAATCAAACACGGGGAATCAGAGGCGGGGAATCAGAGCTGGGGAATCAGAGGCGGGGAATCAGAGTTGGGGAATCAGAGGCGGGGAATCAGAGCTTGGGAATCAGAGGTGGGGATCAGAGTCAGGGAATCAGAGGCAGGGAATCAGATGTGCGGAATCCGAGATGGGGAATCAGAGGTGGGGAATCAGAGGCTGTGAATCAGAGATGGGGAATCAGAGGTGGGGAATCAGAGGCAGGAAATCAGACACGGGGATTCAGAGGCTGGGAATCAGACGGGGGGAATCAAAGGCGGGGAATCAGAGCTGGGGAATCAGAGGCAGGGAATCAGAGTTTGGGATTCAGAGGCGGGGAATCAGATATGGGGAAACAGAGGCGGGGAATCAGAGGCGGGCAAACAGAGGCGGGGAATTAGATATGGGGAATCAGAGGTGGGGAATCAGAGGTGGTGAATCAGAGATGGGGAGTCACAGGCGGGGAATCAGAGGCAGGGAATAGAGCGCGGGGAATCAGAGGCAGGGAATCAGAGTTGGGGCATCAGAGGTTGGGAATTAGATATGGGGAAACAGAGGCGGGGAATCAGAGGCGGGGAAACAGAGGCGGGAAATCAGATATGGGGAATCAGAGGTGGGGAATCAGAGGCAGGGAATCAGATGTGCGGAATCAGAGATGGGGAATCAGAGGCAGAGAATCAGAATCAGAAGCGGGGAATCAGAGGCCGGGAATCAGAGGCCGGGAATCAGATGCTGGGAATAAGAGGCCGGGAATCAGAGGTGGGGAATCAGAGTCCGGGAATCAGAGATGGGGATTCAGAGGCGGAAAATGAGATATGTAGAATCAGAGGCGGGGAATCAGAGGCGGGGAAACAGAGGCGGGGAATCAGATATGGGGAATCAGAGGTGGGGAATCAGAGGCAGGGAATCAGATGTGCGGAATCAGAGATGGGGAATCAGAGGTTGGGAATCAGAGGCAGGGAATCAGAGGCGGCGAAACAGAGGCGGGGAATCAGATATGGGGAATCAGAGGTGGCGAATCAAAGGCGGTGAAACAGAGATGGGGAATCAGGGCAGGGAATCAGAGGCAGGGAATCAGACACGGGGAATCAGAGCTGGGGAATCAGAGGCGGGGAATTAGAGTTGGGGAATCAGAGGAGGGGAATCAGAGGCGGGGAAACAGAGGCGGGGAATCAGATATGGGGAATCAGAGGTGGGGAATCAGAGGTTCGGAATCAGAGGCAGGGAATCAGAGGCGGGGAATCAGAGGCAGGGAATCAGATGTGCGGAATCGGAGATGGGGAATCAGAGGTAGGGAATCAGAGGTGGGGAATCAGAGGCGGGGAATAAGAGGCCGGGAATCAGATATGGGGAAACAGAGGTGGGGAATCAGAGGCGGGGAAACAGAGGCGGGGAATCAGATATGGGGAATCAGAGGTGGGGAATCAGAGGTTGGGAATCAGAGGCAGGGAATCAGAGGCTTGGAATCAGATGCAGGGAATCAGATGCGGGGAATCAGAGGCGGGGAATCAGAGCTGGGGAATCAGAGGTGGGGAATCAGAGTTGGGGAATCAGAGGCGGGGACTTAGGTATTGGGAAACAGAGGCGGGAAATCAGAGGCGGGGAAACAGAGGCGGGGAATCAGATATGGGGAATCAGAGGTGGGGAATCAGAGGCAGGGAATCAGATGTGCGGAATCAGAGATGGGGAATCAGAGGCAGGGAATCAGAATCAGAAGCAGGGAATCAGAGGCCGGGAATCAGAGGCCGGAATCAGATGCCGGGAATAAGAGGCCGGGAATCAGAGATGGGGATTCAGAGGCGGGGAATGAGATATGGAGAATCAGAGGCGGGGAATCAGAGGCGGGGAATCAGAGGCGGGGAAACAGATGCGGGGAATCAGATATGGGGAATCAGAGGTGGCGAATCAAAGGCGGTGAATCAGAGATGCGGAATCAGAGGCCGGTAATCAGAGGCAGGGAATCAAACACGGGGAATCAGAGGCGGGGAATCAGAGCTGGGGAATCAGAGGCGGGGAATCAGAGTTGGGGAATCAGAGGCGGGGAAGCAGAGGCAGGGAATCAGACGCGGGGATTCAGAGGCGGGGAATCATAGTTGGGAATCAGAGGCGGATAATCAGATATGGGGAAACAGAGGCGGGGAATCAGGGGCGGGGAAACAGAGGCGGGGAATCAGATATGGGGAATCGGATGCGGGGAATCAGAGGCGGGGAATCAGAGCTGTGGAATCAGAGGCGGGGAATCAGAGTTGGGGCATCAGAGGTGGGGAATTAGATATGGGGAAACAGAGGCGGGGAATCAGAGGCGTGGAAACAGAGGCGGGGAATCAGATATGGGGAATCAGACGTGGGGAATCAGAGGCAGGTAATCAGATGTGCGGAATCAGAGATGGGGAATCAGAGGCAGGGAATCAGAATATGAAGCGGGGAGTCAGAGGCCGGGAATCAGAGGCCTGGAATCAGATGCTGGGAATAAGAGGCCGGGAATCAGAGGTGGGGAATCAGAGTCAGGGAATCAGAGATGGGGAGTCAGAGGCGGGGAATGAGATATGGAGAATCAGAGGCGGGGAATCAGATGCGGGGAAACAGAGGTGGGGAAACAGATATGGGGAATCAGAGGTGGCGAATCAAAGGCGGTGAATCTGAAATGGGGAATCAGAGGCGGGGAATCAGAGGCAGGGAATCAAACACGGGGAATCAGAGGCGGGGAATCAGAGCTGGGGAATCAGAGGCTGGGAATCAAAGTTGGGGAATCAGAGTCAGGGAATCAGATATGGGGAAACAGGGGCGGGGAATCAGAGGCGGGGAAACAGAGGCGGGGAATCAGATATGGGGAATCAGAGGCGGGGAATTAGAGTTGGGGAATCTGAGGCGGGGAATCAGTGGTGGGGAATCAGAGTTGGGGAATCAAACACGGTGAATCAGAGGTGGGGAATCAGAGGTTGGAAATCAGAGGCAGGGAATCAGCGGCGGGGAATCAGAGGCGGGGAATCAGAGGCAGGGAATCAGATGTGCGGAATCGGTGATGGGGAATCAGAGGCAGGGAATCAGAGGCGGGGAATCAGAGGCCGGGAATCAGATATGGTGAAACAGAGGCGGGGAATCAGAGGCGGGGAAACAGAGGCTGGGAATCAGATATGGGGAATCAGAGGTGGGGAATCAGAGGTTGGGAATCAGAGGCAGGGGATCAGAGGCTTGGAATCAGATGCAGGGAATCAGATGCGGGGAATCAGAGGCGGGGAATCAGAGCTGGGGAATCAGAGTCTGGGAATCAAAGTTGGGGAATCAGAGGCAGGGAATCAGATATGGGGAAACAGGGGCGGGGAATCAGAGGCGGGGAAACAGAGGCGGGAATCAGATATGGGGAATCAGAGGCGGGGAATTAGAGTTGGGGAATCAGAGGCGGGGAATCAGAGGCGGGGAAACAGAGGCGGGGAATCAAACACGGGGAATCAGAGGTGGGGAATCAGAGGTTGGGAATCAGAGGCAGGGAATCAGAGGCGGGGAATCAGAGGCGGGGAATGAGAGGCAGGGAATCAGATGTGCGGAATCGGAGATGGGGAATCAGAGGCAGGGAATCAGAGGCGGGGAATCAGAGGCGGGGAATCAGAGGCCGGGAATCAGATATGGGGAAACAGAAGCGGGGAATCAGAGGCGGGGAAACAGAGGCTGGGAATCAGGTATGGGGAATCAGATGTGGGGAATCAGAGGCGGGGAATCAGAGCTGGGGAATCAGAGGTGGGGAATCAAAGTTGGGGAATCAGAGGCGGGGACTTAGATATGGGGAAACAGAGGCGGGGAATCAGAGAAGGGGAAACAGAGGCGGGGATTCAGATATGGGGAATCAGAGGTGGGGAATCAGAGGCAGGGAATTAGATGTGCGGAATCAGAAATGGGGATTCAGAGGCAGGGAATCAGAATCAGAAGCAGGGAATCAGAGGCCGGGAATCAGAGGCCGGAATCAGATGCCGGGAATAGGAGGTCGGGAATCAGAGGTGGGGAATGTGAGTCCGGGAATCAGAGATGGGGAATCAGAGGCGGGGAAACAGAGGCGGGGAATCAGATATGGGGAATCAGAGGCGGGGAATTAGAGCTGGGGAATCAGAGGCGGGGAATCAGAGGCGGGGAAAAAGAGACGGGGAATCAAACACGGGGAATCAGAGGTGGGGAATCAGAGGTTGGGAATCAGAGGCAGGGAATCAGAGGCGGGGAATCAGAGGCGGGGAATCAGAGGCAGGGAATCAGATGTGCGGAATCGGAGATGGGGAATCAGAGGCAGGGAATCAGAGGCGGGGAATCAGAGTCCGGGAATCAGATATGGGGAAAGAGAGGCGGGGAATCAGAGGCGGGGAAACAGAGGCTGGGAATCAGATATGGGGATTCAGAGGTGGGGAATCAGAGGTTGGGAATCAGAGGCAGGGAATCAGAGGCTTGGAATCAGATGCAGGGAATCAGATGCAGGGAATCAGAGGCGGGGAATCAGAGCTGGGGAATCGGAGGTGGGGAATCAGAGTTGGGGAATCAGAGGCGGGGACTTAGATATTGGGAAACAGAGGCGGGGAATCAGAGGCGGGGAAACAGAGGCGGGGAATCAGATATGTGGAATCAGAGATGGGGAATCAGAGGCAGGGAATCAGATGTTCGGAATCAGAGATGGGGAATCAAAGGCAGGGAATCAGAATCAGAAGCAGGGAATCAGAGGCAGGGAATCAGATATGGGGAAACAGGGGCGGGGAATCAGAGGCGGGGAAACAGAGGCGGGAATCAGATATGGGGAATCAGAGGCGGGGAATTAGAGTTGGGGAATCAGAGGCGGGGAATCAGAGGCGGGGAAACAGAGGCGGGGAATCAAACACGGGGAATCAGAGGTGGGGAATCAGAGGTTGGGAATCAGAGGCAGGGAATCAGAGGCGGGGAATCAGAGGCGGGGAATGAGAGGCAGGGAATCAGATGTGCGGAATCGGAGATGGGGAATCAGAGGCAGGGAATCAGAGGCGGGGAATCAGAGGCGGGGAATCAGAGGCCGGGAATCAGATATGGGGAAACAGAAGCGGGGAATCAGAGGCGGGGAAACAGAGGCTGGGAATCAGGTATGGGGAATCAGATGTGGGGAATCAGAGGCGGGGAATCAGAGCTGGGGAATCAGAGGTGGGGAATCAAAGTTGGGGAATCAGAGGCGGGGACTTAGATATGGGGAAACAGAGGCGGGGAATCAGAGAAGGGGAAACAGAGGCGGGGATTCAGATATGGGGAATCAGAGGTGGGGAATCAGAGGCAGGGAATTAGATGTGCGGAATCAGAAATGGGGATTCAGAGGCAGGGAATCAGAATCAGAAGCAGGGAATCAGAGGCCGGGAATCAGAGGCCGGAATCAGATGCCGGGAATAGGAGGTCGGGAATCAGAGGTGGGGAATCTGAGTCCGGGAATCAGAGATGGGGAATCAGAGGCGGGGAAACAGAGGCGGGGAATCAGATATGGGGAATCAGAGGCGGGGAATTAGAGCTGGGGAATCAGAGGCGGGGAATCAGAGGCGGGGAAAAAGAGACGGGGAATCAAACACGGGGAATCAGAGGTGGGGAATCAGAGGTTGGGAATCAGAGGCAGGGAATCAGAGGCGGGGAATCAGAGGCGGGGAATCAGAGGCAGGGAATCAGATGTGCGGAATCGGAGATGGGGAATCAGAGGCAGGGAATCAGAGGCGGGGAATCAGAGTCCGGGAATCAGATATGGGGAAAGAGAGGCGGGGAATCAGAGGCGGGGAAACAGAGGCTGGGAATCAGATATGGGGATTCAGAGGTGGGGAATCAGAGGTTGGGAATCAGAGGCAGGGAATCAGAGGCTTGGAATCAGATGCAGGGAATCAGATGCAGGGAATCAGAGGCGGGGAATCAGAGCTGGGGAATCGGAGGTGGGGAATCAGAGTTGGGGAATCAGAGGCGGGGACTTAGATATTGGGAAACAGAGGCGGGGAATCAGAGGCGGGGAAACAGAGGCGGGGAATCAGATATGTGGAATCAGAGATGGGGAATCAGAGGCAGGGAATCAGATGTTCGGAATCAGAGATGGGGAATCAAAGGCAGGGAATCAGAATCAGAAGCAGGGAATCAGAGGCCGGGAATCAGAGGCCGGAATCAGATGCCGGGAATAAGAGGCTGGGAATCAGAGGTGGGGAATCAGAGTCCGGGAATCAGAGATGGGGAATCAGAGGTGGGGAATGGGATATGGGGAATCAGAGGCGGGGTATCAGAGGCGGGGAAACAGAGGCGAGGAATCAGATATGGGGAATCAGAGGTGGCGAATCAAAGGCGGTGAATCAGAGATGGGGAATCAGAGGCGGGGAATCAGAGGCAGGGAATCAAACACGGGGAATCAGAGGCGGGGAATCAGAGCTGGGGAATCAGAGGCGGGGAATCAGAGTTGGGGAATCAGAGGCGGGGAATCAGAGCTTGGGAATCAGAGGTGGGGATCAGAGTCAGGGAATCAGAGGCAGGGAATCAGATGTGCGGAATCCGAGATGGGGAATCAGAGGTGGGGAATCAGAGGCTGTGAATCAGAGATTGGGAATCAGAGGCGGGGAATCAGAGGCAGGAAATCAGACACGGGGATTCAGAGGCTGGGAATCAGACGGGGGGAATCAAAGGCGGGGAATCAGAGCTGGGGAATCAGATATGGGGAAACAGAGGCGGGGAATCAGAGGCGGGCAAACAGAGGCGGGGAATTAGATATGGGGAATCAGAGGTGGGGAATCAGAGGTGGTGAATCAGAGATGGGGAATCACAGGCGGGGAATCAGAGGCAGGGAATAGAACGCGGGGAATCAGAGGCAGGGAATCAGAGTTGGGGCATCAGAGGTTGGGAATTAGATATGGGGAAACAGAGGCGCGGAATCAGAGGCGGGGAAACAGAGGCGGGAAATCAGATATGGGGAATCAGAGGTGGGGAATCAGAGGCAGGGAATCAGATGTGCGGAATCAGAGATGGGGAATCAGAGGCAGCGAATCAGAATCAGAAGCGGGGAATCAGAGGCCAGGAATCAGAGGCCGGGAATCAGATGCTGGGAATAAGAGGCCGGGAATCAGAGGTGGGGAATCAGAGTCCGGGAATCAGAGATGGGGATTCAGCGGCGGAAAATGAGATATGTAGAATCAGAGGTGGGGAATCAGAGGCGGGGAAACAGAGGTGGGGAATCAGATATGTGGAATCAGAGGTGGCGAATCAAAGGCGGTGAATCTGAGATGGGGAATCAGAGGCGGGGAATCAGAGGAAGGGAATCAAACACGGGAAATCAGGGGCGGGGAATCAGAGCTGGGGAATCAGAGGCGGGGAATCAGAGTTGGGGAATCAGAGGCAGGGAATCAGATATGGGGAAACAAGGGCAGGGAATCAGAGGCGGGGAAACAGAGGCGGGGAATCAGATATGGGGAATCAGAGGTGTGGAATCAGAGGTTGGGAATCAGAGGCAGGGAATCAGAGGCGGCGAAAGAGAGGCGGGGAATCAGATATGGGGAATCAGAGGTGGCGAATCAAAGGCGGTGAAACAGAGATGGGGAATCAGGGCAGGGAATCAGAGGCAGGGAATCAAACACGGGGAATCAGAGCTGGGGAATCAGAGGCGGGGAATTAGAGTTGGGAAATCAGAGGAGGGGAATCAGATGCGGGGAAACAGAGGCGGGGAATCAGATATGGGGAATCAGAGGTGGGGAATCAGAGGTTCGGAATCAGAGGCAGGGAATCAGAGGCGGGGAATCAGAGGCAGGGAATCAGATGTGCGGAATCGGAGATGGGGAATCAGAGGTAGGGAATCAAAGGTGGGGAATCAGAGGCGGGGAATAAGAGGCCGGGAATCAGATATGGGGAAACAGAGGTGGGGAATCAGAGGCGGGGAAACAGAGGCGGGGAATCAGATATGGGGAATCAGAGGTGGGGAATCAGAGGTTGGGAATCAGAGGCAGGGAATCAGAGGCTTGGAATCAGATGCAGGGAATCAGATGCGGGGAATCAGAGGCGGGGAATCAGAGCTGGGGAATCAGAGGTGGGGAATCAGAGTTGGGGAATCAGAGGCGGGGACTTAGATATTGGGAAACAGAGGCGGGGAATCAGAGGCGGGGAAACAGAGGCGGGGAATCAGATATGGGGAATCAGAGGTGGGGAATCAGAGGCAGGGAATCAGATGTGCGGAATCAGAGATGGGGAATCAGAGGCAGGGAATCAGAATCAGAAGCAGGGAATCAGAGGCCGGGAATCAGAGGCCGGAATCAGATGCCGGGAATAAGAGGCCGGGAATCAGAGGTGGGGAATCAGAGTCCGGGAATCAGAGATGGGGATTCAGAGGCGGGGAATGAGATATGGGGAATCAGAGGCGGGGAATCAGAGGCGGGGAAACAGATGCGGGGAATCAGATATGGGGAATCAGAGGTGGCGAATCAAAGGCGGTGAATCAGAGATGCGGAATCAGAGCCCGGGAATCAGAGGCAGGGAATCAAACACGGGGAACCAGAGGCGGGGAATCAGAGCTGGGGAATCAGAGGCGGGGAATCAGAGTTGGGGAATCAGAGGCGGGGAAGCAGAGGCAGGGAATCAGACGCGGGGATTCAGAGGCGGGGAATCATAGTTGGGAATCAGAGGCGGATAATCAGATATGGGGAAACAGATGCGGGGAATCAGGGGCGGGGAAACAGAGGCGGGGAATCAGATATGGCGAATCGGATGCGGGGAATCAGAGGCGGGGAATCAGAGCTGTGGAATCAGAGGCGGGGAATCAGAGTTGGGGCATCAGAGGTGGGGAATTAGATATGGGGAAACAGAGGCGGGGAATCAGAGGTGTGGAAACAGAGGCGGGGAATCAGATATGGGGAATCAGACGTGGGGAATCAGAGGCAGGTAATCAGATGTGCGGAATCAGAGGTGGCGAATCAAAGGCGGTGAATCAGAGATGGGGAATCAGAGGCGGGGAATCAGAGGCAGGGAATCAAACACGGGGAATCAGAGGCGGGGAATCAGAGATGGGGAATCAGAGGCTGGGAATCAAAGTTGGGGAATCAGAGTCAGGGAATTAGATATGGGGAAACAGGGGCGGGGAATCAGAGGCGGGGAAACAGAGGCGGGGAATCAGATATGGGGAATCAGAGGCGGGGAATTAGAGTTGGGGAATCAGATGCGGGGAATCAGTGGTGGGGAAACAGAGGCGGGGAATCAAACACGGGGAATCAGAGGTGGGGAATCAGAGGTTGGAAATCAGAGGCAGGGAATCAGCGGCGGGGAATCAGAGGCGGGGAATCAGAGGCAGGGAATCAGATGTGCGGAATCGGTGATGAGGAATCAGAGGCAGGGAATCAGAGGCGGGGAATCAGAGGCCGGGAATCAGATGCAGGGAATCAGATGCCGGGAATCAGAGGCGGGGAATCAGAGCTGGGGAATCAGAGTCTGGGAATCAAAGTTGGGGAATCAGAGGCAGGGAATCAGATATGGGGAAACAGGGGCGGGGAATCAGAGGCGGGGAAACAGAGGCGGGGAATCAGATATGGGGAATCAGAGGCGGGGAATTAGAGTTGGGGAATCAGAGGCGGGGAATCAGAGGCGGGGAAACAGAGGCGGGGAATCAAACACGGGGAATCAGAGGTGGGGAATCAGAGGTTGGGAATCAGAGGCAGGGAATCAGAGGCGGGGAATCAGAGGCGGGGAATGAGAGGCAGGGAATCAGATGTGCGGAATCGGAGATGGGGAATCAGAGGCAGGGAATCAGAGGCGGGGAATCAGAGGCGGGGAATCAGAGGCCGGGAATCAGATATGGGGAAACAGAAGCGGGGAATCAGAGGCGGGGAAACAGAGGCTGGGAATCAGGTATGGGGAATCAGATGTGGGGAATCAGAGGCGGGGAATCAGAGCTGGGGAATCAGAGGTGGGGAATCAAAGTTGGGGAATCAGAGGCGGGGACTTAGATATGGGGAAACAGAGGCGGGGAATCAGAGACGGGGATTCAGATATGGGGAATCAGAGGTGGGGAATCAGAGGCAGGGAATTAGATGTGCGGAATCAGAAATGGGGAATCAGAGGCAGGGAATCAGAATCAGAAGCAGGGAATCAGAGGCCGGGAATCAGAGGCCGGAATCAGATGCCGGGAATAAGAGGTCGGGAATCAGAGGTGGGGAATCAGAGTCCGGGAATCAGAGATGGGGAATCAGAGGCGGGGAATGAGATATGGGGAATCAGAGGCGGGGAATCAGAGGCGGGGAAACAGTGGCGAGGAATCAGATATGGGGAATCAGAGGTGGCGAATCAAAGGCGGTGAATCAGAGATGGGGAATCAGAGCTGGGGAATCAGAGGCAGGGGATCAAACACGGGGAATCAGAGGCGGGGAATCAGAGCTGGGGAATCAGAGGCGGGGAATCAGAGTTGGGGAATCAGAGGCGGGGAATCAGAGCTGGGGAATCAGAGGTGGGGAATCAGAGTCGGGGAATCAGAGGCAGGGAATCGGATGTGCGGAATCAGAGATGGGGAATCAGAGGTGGGGAATCAGAGGCGGTGAATCTGAGATGGGGAATCAGAGGCGGGGAATCAGAGGCAGGTTATCAGACACGGGGATTCAGAGGCTGGGAATCAGACGGGGGGAATCAAAGGCGGGGAATGAAGCTGGGGAATCAGAGGCAGGGAATCAGAGTTGGGGATTCAGAGGCGGGGAATCAGATATGGGGAAACAGAGGCGGGGAATCAGAGGCGGGGAAACAGAGGCTGGGAATCAGATATGGGGAATCAGAGGTGGGGAATCAGAGGTTGGGAATCAGAGGCAGGGAATCAGAGGCTTGGAATCAGATGCAGGGAATCAGATGCGGGGAATCAGAGGCAGGGAATCAGAGCTGGGGAATCAGAGGTGGGGAATCAGAGTTGGGGAATCAGAGGCGGGGACTTAGATGTTGGGAAAAAGAGACGTGGAATCAGAGGCGGGGAAACAGAGGCGGGGAATCAGATATGGGGAATCAGAGATGGTGAATCAGAGGCAGGGAATCAGATGTGCGGAATCAGAGATGGGGAATCAAAGGCAGGGAATCAGAATCAGAAGCAGGGAATCAGAGGCCGGGAATCAGAGGCCGGAATCAGATGCCGGGAATAAGAGGCCGGGAATCAGAGGTGGGGAATCAGAGTCCGGGAATCAGAGATGGGGATTCAGAGGCGGGGAATGAGATATGGGGAATCAGAGGCGGGGAATCAGAGGCGGGGAAACAGAGGCGGGGAATCAGATATGGGGAATCAGAGGTGGCGAATCAAAGCCGGTGAATCAGAGATGGGGAATCAGAGGCCGGGAATCAGAGGCAGGGAATCAAACACGGGGAATCAGAGGCGGGGAATCAGAGCTGGGGAATCAGAGGCTGGGAATCAAAGTTGGGGAATTAGAGGCAGGGAATCAGATATGGGGAAACAGGGGCGGGGAATCAGAGGCGGGGAAACAGAGGCGGGGAATCAGATATGGGGAATCAGAGGCGGGGAATTAGAGTTGGGGAATCAGAGGCGGGGAATCAGAGGCGGGGAAACAGAGGCGGGGAATCAAACATGGGGAATCAGAGGTGGGGAATCAGAGGTTGGGAATCAGAGGCAGGGAATCAGAGGCGGGGAATCAGAGGCGGGGAATCAGAGGCAGGGAATCAGATGTGCGGAATCGGAGATGGGGAATCAGAGGCAGGGAATCAGAGGCGGGGAATCAGAGTCCGGGAATCAGATATGGGGAAACAGAGGCGGGGAATCAGAGGCGGGGTAACAGAGGCTGGGAATCAGATATGGGGAATCAGAGGTGGGGAATCAGAGGTTGTGAATCAGAGGCAGGGAATCAGAGGCTTGGAATCAGATGCAGGGAATCAGATGCAGGGAATCAGAGGCGGGGAATCAGAGCTGGGGAATCAGAGGTGGGGAATCAGAGTTGGGGAATCAGAGGCGGGGACTTAGATATTGGGAAACAGAGGCGGGGAATCAGAGGCGGGGAAACAGAGGCGGGGAATCAGATATGTGGAATCAGAGATGGGGAATCAGAGGCAGGGAATCAGATGTTCGGAATCAGAGATGGGGAATCAAAGGCAGGGAATCAGAATCAGAAGCAGGGAATCAGAGGCCGGGAATCAGAGGCCGGGAATCAGATGCTGGGAATAAGAGGCCGGGAATCAGAGGTGGGGAATCAGAGTCCGGGAATCAGAGATGGGGATTCAGCGGCGGAAAATGAGATATGTAGAATCAGAGGCGGGGAATCAGAGGCGGGGAAACAGAGGTGGGGAATCAGATATGTGGAATCAGAGGTGGCGAATCAAAGGCGGTGAATCTGAGATGGGGAATCAGAGGCGGGGAATCAGAGGAAGGGAATCAAACACGGGAAATCAGGGGCGGGGAATCAGAGCTGGGGAATCAGAGGCGGGGAATCAGAGTTGGGGAATCAGAGGCAGGGAATCAGATATGGGGAAACAAGGGCAGGGAATCAGAGGCGGGGAAACAGAGGCGGGGAATCAGATATGGGGAATCAGAGGTGTGGAATCAGAGGTTGGGAATCAGAGATGGGGAATCAGGGCAGGGAATCAGAGGCAGGGAATCAAACACGGGGAATCAGAGCTGGGGAATCAGAGGCGGGGAATTAGAGTTGGGGAATCAGAGGAGGGGAATCAGAGGCGGGGAAACAGAGGCGGGGAATCAGATATGGGGAATCAGAGGTGGGGAATCAGAGGTTCGGAATCAGAGGCAGGGAATCAGAGGCGGGGAATCAGAGGCAGGGAATCAGATGTGCGGAATCGGAGATGGGGAATCAGAGGTAGGGAATCAAAGGTGGGGAATCAGAGGCGGGGAATAAGAGGCCGGGAATCAGATATGGGGAAACAGAGGTGGGGAATCAGAGGCGGGGAAACAGAGGCGGGGAATCAGATATGGGGAATCAGAGGTGGGGAATCAGAGGTTGGGAATCAGAGGCAGGGAATCAGAGGCTTGGTATCAGATGCAGGGAATCAGATGCGGGGAATCAGAGGCGGGGAATCAGAGCTGGGGAATCAGAGGTGGGGAATCAGAGTTGGGGAATCAGAGGCGGGGACTTAGATATTGGGAAACAGAGGCGGGGAATCAGAGGCGGGGAAACAGAGGCGGGGAATCAGATATGGGGAATCAGAGGTGGGGAATCAGAGGCAGGGAATCAGATGTGCGGAATCAGAGATGGGGAATCAGAGGCAGGGAATCAGAATCAGAAGCAGGGAATCAGAGGCCGGGAATCAGAGGCCGGAATCAGATGCCGGGAATAAGAGGCCGGGAATCAGAGGTGGGGAATCAGAGTCCGGGAATCAGAGATGGGGATTCAGAGGCGGGGAATGAGATATGGGGAATCAGAGGCGGGGAATCAGAGGCGGGGAAACAGATGCGGGGAATCAGATATGGGGAATCAGAGGTGGCGAATCAAAGGCGGTGAATCAGAGATGCGGAATCAGAGCCCGGGAATCAGAGGCAGGGAATCAAACACGGGGAACCAGAGGCGGGGAATCAGAGCTGGGGAATCAGAGGCGGGGAATCAGAGTTGGGGAATCAGAGGCGGGGAAGCAGAGGCAGGGAATCAGACGCGGGGATTCAGAGGCGGGGAATCATAGTTGGGAATCAGAGGCGGATAATCAGATATGGGGAAACAGATGCGGGGAATCAGGGGCGGGGAAACAGAGGCGGGGAATCAGATATGGCGAATCGGATGCGGGGAATCAGAGGCGGGGAATCAGAGCTGTGGAATCAGAGGCGGGGAATCAGAGTTGGGGCATCAGAGGTGGGGAATTAGATATGGGGAAACAGAGGCGGGGAATCAGAGGTGTGGAAACAGAGGCGGGGAATCAGATATGGGGAATCAGACGTGGGGAATCAGAGGCAGGTAATCAGATGTGCGGAATCAGAGGTGGCGAATCAAAGGCGGTGAATCAGAGATGGGGAATCAGAGGCGGGGAATCAGAGGCAGGGAATCAAACACGGGGAATCAGAGGCGGGGAATCAGAGCTGGGGAATCAGAGGCTGGGAATCAAAGTTGGGGAATCAGAGTCAGGGAATTAGATATGGGGAAACAGGGGCGGGGAATCAGAGGCGGGGAAACAGAGGCGGGGAATCAGATATGGGGAATCAGAGGCGGGGAATTAGAGTTGGGGAATCAGATGCGGGGAATCAGTGGTGGGGAAACAGAGGCGGGGAATCA
Source organism: Narcine bancroftii (assembly GCF_036971445.1). Lineage (NCBI taxonomy): Eukaryota > Metazoa > Chordata > Chondrichthyes > Torpediniformes > Narcinidae > Narcine > Narcine bancroftii. Next base: position 2,516,019 of record NW_027211895.1, on the reverse strand, counting down.
AACACGGGGAATCAGAGGTGGGGAATCAGAGGTTGGAAATCAGAGGCAGGGAATCAGCGGCGGGGAATCAGAGGCGGGGAATCAGAGGCAGGGAATCAGATGTGCGGAATCGGTGATGAGGAATCAGAGGCAGGGAATCAGAGGCGGGGAATCAGAGGCCGGGAATCAGATGCAGGGAATCAGATGCCGGGAATCAGAGGCGGGGAATCAGAGCTGGGGAATCAGAGTCTGGGAATCAAAGTTGGGGAATCAGAGGCAGGGAATCAGATATGGGGAAACAGGGGCGGGGAATCAGAGGCGGGGAAACAGAGGCGGGGAATCAGATATGGGGAATCAGAGGCGGGGAATTAGAGTTGGGGAATCAGAGGCGGGGAATCAGAGGCGGGGAAACAGAGGCGGGGAATCAAACACGGGGAATCAGAGGTGGGGAATCAGAGGTTGGGAATCAGAGGCAGGGAATCAGAGGCGGGGAATCAGAGGCGGGGAATGAGAGGCAGGGAATCAGATGTGCGGAATCGGAGATGGGGAATCAGAGGCAGGGAATCAGAGGCGGGGAATCAGAGGCGGGGAATCAGAGGCCGGGAATCAGATATGGGGAAACAGAAGCGGGGAATCAGAGGCGGGGAAACAGAGGCTGGGAATCAGGTATGGGGAATCAGATGTGGGGAATCAGAGGCGGGGAATCAGAGCTGGGGAATCAGAGGTGGGGAATCAAAGTTGGGGAATCAGAGGCGGGGACTTAGATATGGGGAAACAGAGGCGGGGAATCAGAGACGGGGATTCAGATATGGGGAATCAGAGGTGGGGAATCAGAGGCAGGGAATTAGATGTGCGGAATCAGAAATGGGGAATCAGAGGCAGGGAATCAGAATCAGAAGCAGGGAATCAGAGGCCGGGAATCAGAGGCCGGAATCAGATGCCGGGAATAAGAGGTCGGGAATCAGAGGTGGGGAATCAGAGTCCGGGAATCAGAGATGGGGAATCAGAGGCGGGGAATGAGATATGGGGAATCAGAGGCGGGGAATCAGAGGCGGGGAAACAGTGGCGAGGAATCAGATATGGGGAATCAGAGGTGGCGAATCAAAGGCGGTGAATCAGAGATGGGGAATCAGAGCTGGGGAATCAGAGGCAGGGGATCAAACACGGGGAATCAGAGGCGGGGAATCAGAGCTGGGGAATCAGAGGCGGGGAATCAGAGTTGGGGAATCAGAGGCGGGGAATCAGAGCTGGGGAATCAGAGGTGGGGAATCAGAGTCGGGGAATCAGAGGCAGGGAATCGGATGTGCGGAATCAGAGATGGGGAATCAGAGGTGGGGAATCAGAGGCGGTGAATCTGAGATGGGGAATCAGAGGCGGGGAATCAGAGGCAGGTTATCAGACACGGGGATTCAGAGGCTGGGAATCAGACGGGGGGAATCAAAGGCGGGGAATGAAGCTGGGGAATCAGAGGCAGGGAATCAGAGTTGGGGATTCAGAGGCGGGGAATCATAGTTGGGAATCAGAGGTGGATAATCAGATATGGGGAAACAGATGCGGGGAATCAGGGGCGGGGAAACAGAGGCGGGGAATCAGATATGGCGAATCGGATGCGGGGAATCAGAGGCGGGGAATCAGAGCTGTGGAATCAGAGGCGGGGAATCAGAGTTGGGGCATCAGAGGTGGGGAATTAGATATGGGGAAACAGAGGCGGGGAATCAGAGGTGTGGAAACAGAGGCGGGGAATCAGATATGGGGAATCAGACGTGGGGAATCAGAGGCAGGTAATCAGATGTGCGGAATCAGAGGTGGCGAATCAAAGGCGGTGAATCAGAGATGGGGAATCAGAGGCGGGGAATCAGAGGCAGGGAATCAAACACGGGGAATCAGAGGCGGGGAATCAGAGCTGGGGAATCAGAGGCTGGGAATCAAAGTTGGGGAATCAGAGTCAGGGAATTAGATATGGGGAAACAGGGGCGGGGAATCAGAGGCGGGGAAACAGAGGCGGGGAATCAGATATGGGGAATCAGAGGCGGGGAATTAGAGTTGGGGAATCAGATGCGGGGAATCAGTGGTGGGGAAACAGAGGCGGGGAATCAAACACGGGGAATCAGAGGTGGGGAATCAGAGGTTGGAAATCAGAGGCAGGGAATCAGCGGCGGGGAATCAGAGGCGGGGAATCAGAGGCAGGGAATCAGATGTGCGGAATCGGTGATGAGGAATCAGAGGCAGGGAATCAGAGGCGGGGAATCAGAGGCCGGGAATCAGATGCAGGGAATCAGATGCCGGGAATCAGAGGCGGGGAATCAGAGCTGGGGAATCAGAGTCTGGGAATCAAAGTTGGGGAATCAGAGGCAGGGAATCAGATATGGGGAAACAGGGGCGGGGAATCAGAGGCGGGGAAACAGAGGCGGGGAATCAGATATGGGGAATCAGAGGCGGGGAATTAGAGTTGGGGAATCAGAGGCGGGGAATCAGAGGCGGGGAAACAGAGGCGGGGAATCAAACACGGGGAATCAGAGGTGGGGAATCAGAGGTTGGGAATCAGAGGCAGGGAATCAGAGGCGGGGAATCAGAGGCGGGGAATGAGAGGCAGGGAATCAGATGTGCGGAATCGGAGATGGGGAATCAGAGGCAGGGAATCAGAGGCGGGGAATCAGAGGCGGGGAATCAGAGGCCGGGAATCAGATATGGGGAAACAGAAGCGGGGAATCAGAGGCGGGGAAACAGAGGCTGGGAATCAGGTATGGGGAATCAGATGTGGGGAATCAGAGGCGGGGAATCAGAGCTGGGGAATCAGAGGTGGGGAATCAAAGTTGGGGAATCAGAGGCGGGGACTTAGATATGGGGAAACAGAGGCGGGGAATCAGAGACGGGGATTCAGATATGGGGAATCAGAGGTGGGGAATCAGAGGCAGGGAATTAGATGTGCGGAATCAGAAATGGGGAATCAGAGGCAGGGAATCAGAATCAGAAGCAGGGAATCAGAGGCCGGGAATCAGAGGCCGGAATCAGATGCCGGGAATAAGAGGTCGGGAATCAGAGGTGGGGAATCAGAGTCCGGGAATCAGAGATGGGGAATCAGAGGCGGGGAATGAGATATGGGGAATCAGAGGCGGGGAATCAGAGGCGGGGAAACAGTGGCGAGGAATCAGATATGGGGAATCAGAGGTGGCGAATCAAAGGCGGTGAATCAGAGATGGGGAATCAGAGCTGGGGAATCAGAGGCAGGGGATCAAACACGGGGAATCAGAGGCGGGGAATCAGAGCTGGGGAATCAGAGGCGGGGAATCAGAGTTGGGGAATCAGAGGCGGGGAATCAGAGCTGGGGAATCAGAGGTGGGGAATCAGAGTCGGGGAATCAGAGGCAGGGAATCGGATGTGCGGAATCAGAGATGGGGAATCAGAGGTGGGGAATCAGAGGCGGTGAATCTGAGATGGGGAATCAGAGGCGGGGAATCAGAGGCAGGTTATCAGACACGGGGATTCAGAGGCTGGGAATCAGACGGGGGGAATCAAAGGCGGGGAATGAAGCTGGGGAATCAGAGGCAGGGAATCAGAGTTGGGGATTCAGAGGCGGGGAATCAGATATGGGGAAACAGAGGCGGGGAATCAGAGGCGGGGAAACAGAGGCTGGGAATCAGATATGGGGAATCAGAGGTGGGGAATCAGAGGTTGGGAATCAGAGGCAGGGAATCAGAGGCTTGGAATCAGATGCAGGGAATCAGATGCGGGGAATCAGAGGCAGGGAATCAGAGCTGGGGAATCAGAGGTGGGGAATCAGAGTTGGGGAATCAGAGGCGGGGACTTAGATGTTGGGAAACAGAGGCGTGGAATCAGAGGCGGGGAAACAGAGGCGGGGAATCAGATATGGGGAATCAGAGATGGTGAATCAGAGGCAGGGAATCAGATGTGCGGAATCAGAGATGGGGAATCAAAGGCAGGGAATCAGAATCAGAAGCAGGGAATCAGAGGCCGGGAATCAGAGGCCGGAATCAGATGCCGGGAATAAGAGGCCGGGAATCAGAGGTGGGGAATCAGAGTCCGGGAATCAGAGATGGGGATTCAGAGGCGGGGAATGAGATATGGGGAATCAGAGGCGGGGAATCAGAGGCGGGGAAACAGAGGCGGGGAATCAGATATGGGGAATCAGAGGTGGCGAATCAAAGCCGGTGAATCAGAGATGGGGAATCAGAGGCCGGGAATCAGAGGCAGGGAATCAAACACGGGGAATCAGAGGCGGGGAATCAGAGCTGGGGAATCAGAGGCTGGGAATCAAAGTTGGGGAATTAGAGGCAGGGAATCAGATATGGGGAAACAGGGGCGGGGAATCAGAGGCGGGGAAACAGAGGCGGGGAATCAGATATGGGGAATCAGAGGCGGGGAATTAGAGTTGGGGAATCAGAGGCGGGGAATCAGAGGCGGGGAAACAGAGGCGGGGAATCAAACACGGGGAATCAGAGGTGGGGAATCAGAGGTTGGGAATCAGAGGCAGGGAATCAGAGGCGGGGAATCAGAGGCGGGGAATCAGAGGCAGGGAATCAGATGTGCGGAATCGGAGATGGGGAATCAGAGGCAGGGAATCAGAGGCGGGGAATCAGAGTCCGGGAATCAGATATGGGGAAACAGAGGCGGGGAATCAGAGGCGGGGTAACAGAGGCTGGGAATCAGATATGGGGAATCAGAGGTGGGGAATCAGAGGTTGTGAATCAGAGGCAGGGAATCAGAGGCTTGGAATCAGATGCAGGGAATCAGATGCAGGGAATCAGAGGCGGGGAATCAGAGCTGGGGAATCAGAGGTGGGGAATCAGAGTTGGGGAATCAGAGGCGGGGACTTAGATATTGGGAAACAGAGGCGGGGAATCAGAGGCGGGGAAACAGAGGCGGGGAATCAGATATGTGGAATCAGAGATGGGGAATCAGAGGCAGGGAATCAGATGTTCGGAATCAGAGATGGGGAATCAAAGGCAGGGAATCAGAATCAGAAGCAGGGAATCAGAGGCCGGGAATCAGAGGCCGGAATCAGATGCCGGGAATAAGAGGCTGGGAATCAGAGGTGGGGAATCAGAGTCCGGGAATCAGAGATGGGGAATCAGAGGCGGGGAATGAGATATGGGGAATCAGAGGCGGGGAATCAGAGGCGGGGAAACAGAGGCGAGGAATCAGATATGGGGAATCAGAGGTGGCGAATCAAAGGCGGTGAATCAGAGATGGGGAATCAGAGGCGGGGAATCAGAGGCAGGGAATCAAACACGGGGAATCAGAGGCGGGGAATCAGAGCTGGGGAATCAGAGGCGGGGAATCAGAGTTGGGGAATCAGAGGCGGGGAATCAGAGCTTGGGAATCAGAGGTGGGGATCAGAGTCAGGGAATCAGAGGCAGGGAATCAGATGTGCGGAATCCGAGATGGGGAATCAGAGGTGGGGAATCAGAGGCTGTGAATCAGAGATGGGGAATCAGAGGCGGGGAATCAGAGGCAGGAAATCAGACACGGGGATTCAGAGGCTGGGAATCAGACGGGGGGAATCAAAGGCGGGGAATCAGAGCTGGGGAATCAGAGGCAGGGAATCAGAGTTTGGGATTCAGAGGCGGGGAATCAGATATGGGGAAACAGAGGCGGGGAATCAGAGGCGGGCAAACAGAGGCGAGGAATTAGATATGGGGAATCAGAGGTGGGGAATCAGAGGTGGTGAATCAGAGATGGGGAATCACAGGCGGGGAATCAGAGGCAGGGAATAGAGCGCGGGGAATCAGAGGCAGGGAATCAGAGTTGGGGCATCAGAGGTTGGGAATTAGATATGGGGAAAGAGAGGCGGGGAATCAGAGGCGGGGAAACAGAGGCGGGAAATCAGATATGGGGAATCAGAGGTGGGGAATCAGAGGCAGGGAATCAGATGTGCGGAATTAGAGATGGGGAATCAGAGGCAGAGAATCAGAATCAGAAGCGGGGAATCAGAGGACGGGAATCAGAGGCCGGGAATCAGATGCTGGGAATAAGAGGCCGGGAATCAGAGGTGGGTAATCAGAGTCCGGGAATCAGAGATGGGGAGTCAGAGGCGGAAAATGAGATATGTAGAATCAGAGGCGGGGAATCAGAGGCGGGGAAACAGAGGTGGGGAATCAGATATGTGGAATCAGAGGTGGCGAATCAAAGGCGGTGAATCAGAGATGGGGAATCAGAGGCGGGGAATCAGAGGCAGGGAATCAAACACGGGAAATCAGGGGCGGGGAATCAGAGCTGGGGAATCAGAGGCGGGGAATCAGAGTTGGGGAATCAGAGGCAGGGAATCAGATATGGGGAAACAAGGGCAGGGAATCAGAGGCGGGGAAACAGAGGCGGGGAATCAGATATGGGGAATCAGAGGTGTGGAATCAGAGGTTGGGAATCAGAGGCAGGGAATCAGAGGCGGCGAAACAGAGGCGGGGAATCAGATATGGGGAATCAGAGGTGGCGAATCAAAGGCGGTGAAACAGAGATGGGGAATCAGGGCAGGGAATCAGAGGCAGGGAATCAGACACGGGGAATCAGAGCTGGGGAATCAGAGGCGGGGAATTAGAGTTGGGGAATCAGAGGAGGGGAATCAGAGGCGGGGAAACAGAGGCGGGGAATCAGATATGGGGAATCAGAGGTGGGGAATCAGAGGTTCGGAATCAGAGGCAGGGAATCAGAGGCGGGGAATCAGAGGCAGGGAATCAGATGTGCGGAATCGGAGATGGGGAATCAGAGGTAGGGAATCAGAGGTGGGGAATCAGAGGCGGGGAATAAGAGGCCGGGAATCAGATATGGGGAAACAGAGGTGGGGAATCAGAGGCGGGGAAACAGAGGCGGGGAATCAGATATGGGGAATCAGAGGTGGGGAATCAGAGGTTGGGAATCAGAGGCAGGGAATCAGAGGCTTGGAATCAGATGCAGGGAATCAGATGCGGGGAATCAGAGGCGGGGAATCAGAGCTGGGGAATCAGAGGTGGGGAATCAGAGTTGGGGAATCAGAGGCGGGGACTTAGATATTGGGAAACAGAGGCGGGAAATCAGAGGCGGGGAAACAGAGGCGGGGAATCAGATATGGGGAATCAGAGGTGGGGAATCAGAGGCAGGGAATCAGATGTGCGGAATCAGAGATGGGGAATCAGAGGCAGGGAATCAGAATCAGAAACAGGGAATCAGAGGCCGGGAATCAGAGGCCGGAATCAGATGCCGGGAATAAGAGGCCGGGAATCAGAGATGGGGATTCAGAGGCGGGGAATGAGATATGGAGAATCAGAGGCGGGGAATCAGAGGCGGGGAATCAGAGGCGGGGAAACAGATGCGGGGAATCAGATATGGGGAATCAGAGGTGGCGAATCAAAGGCGGTGAATCAGAGATGCGGAATCAGAGGACGGGAATCAGAGGCAGGGAATCAAACACGGGGAATCAGAGGCGGGGAATCAGAGCTGGGGAATCAGAGGCGGGGAATCAGAGTTGGGGAATCAGAGGCGGGGAAGCAGAGGCAGGGAATCAGACGCGGGGATTCAGAGGCGGGGAATCATAGTTGGGAATCAGAGGCGGATAATAAGATATGGGGAAACAGAGGTGGGGAATCAGGGGCGGGGAAACAGAGGCGGGGAATCAGATATGGGGAATCGGATGCGGGGAATCAGAGGCGGGGAATCAGAGCTGTGGAATCAGAGGCGGGGAATCAGAGTTGGGGCATCAGAGGTGGGGAATTAGATATGGGGAAACAGAGGCGGGGAATCAGAGGCGTGGAAACAGAGGCGGGGAATCAGATATGGGGAATCAGACGTGGGGAATCAGAGGCAGGTAATCAGATGTGCGGAATCAGAGATGGGGAATAAGAGGCAGGGAATCAGAATCAGAAGCGGGGAGTCAGAGGCCGGGAATCAGAGGCCTGGAATCAGATGCTGGGAATAAGAGGCCGGGAATCAGAGGTGGGGAATCAGAGTCAGGGAATCAGAGATGGGGAGTCAGAGGCGGGCAATGAGATATGGAGAATCAGAGGCGGGGAATCAGATGCGGGGAAACAGAGGTGGGGAAACAGATATGGGGAATAAGAGGTGGCGAATCAAAGGCGGTGAATCAGAAATGGGGAATCAGAGGCGGGGAATCAGAGGCAGGGAATCAAACATGGGGAATCAGAGGCGGGGAATCAGAGCTGGGGAATCAGAGGCTGGGAATCAAAGTTGGGGAATCAGAGTCAGGGAATCAGATATGGGGAAACAGGGGCGGGGAATCAGAGGCGGGGAAACAGAGGCGGGGAATCAGATATGGGGAATCAGAGGCGGGGAATTAGAGTTGGGGAATCAGAGGCGGGGAATCAGTGGTGGGGAATCAGAGTTGGGGAATCAAACACGGGGAATCAGAGGTGGGGAATCAGAGGTTGGAAATCAGAGGCAGGGAATCAGCGGCGGGGAATCAGAGGCGGGGAATCAGAGGCAGGGAATCAGATGTGCGGAATCGGTGATGGGGAATCAGAGGCAGGGAATCAGAGGCGGGGAATCAGAGGCCGGGAATCAGATATGGGGAAACAGAGGCGGGGAATCAGAGGCGGGGAAACAGAGGCTGGGAATCAGATATGGGGAATCAGAGGTGGGGAATCAGAGGTTGGGAATCAGAGGAAGGGGATCAGAGGCTTGGAATCAGATGCAGGGAATCAGATGCGGGGAATCAGAGGCGGGGAATCAGAGCTGGGGAATCAGAGTCTGGGAATCAAAGTTGGGGAATCAGAGGCAGGGAATCAGATATGGGGAAACAGGGGCGGGGAATCAGAGGCGGGGAAACAGAGGCGGGAATCAGATATGGGGAATCAGAGGCGGGGAATTAGAGTTGGGGAATCAGAGGCGGGGAATCAGAGGCGGGGAAACAGAGGCGGGGAATCAAACACGGGGAATCAGAGGTGGGGAATCAGAGGTTGGGAATCAGAGGCAGGGAATCAGAGGCGGGGAATCAGAGGCGGGGAATGAGAGGCAGGGAATCAGATGTGCGGAATCGGAGATGGGGAATCAGAGGCAGGGAATCAGAGGCGGGGAATCAGAGGCGGGGAATCAGAGGCCGGGAATCAGATATGGGGAAACAGAAGCGGGGAATCAGAGGCGGGGAAACAGAGGCTGGGAATCAGGTATGGGGAATCAGATGTGGGGAATCAGAGGCGGGGAATCAGAGCTGGGGAATCAGAGGTGGGGAATCAAAGTTGGGGAATCAGAGGCGGGGATTTAGATATGGGGAAACAGAGGCGGGGAATCAGAGAAGGGGAAACAGAGGCGGGGATTCAGATATGGGGAATCAGAGGTGGGGAATCAGAGGCAGGGAATTAGATGTGCGGAATCAGAAATGGGGAATCAGAGGCAGGGAATCAGAATCAGAAGCAGGGAATCAGAGGCCGGGAATCAGAGGCCGGAATCAGATGCCGGGTATAGGAGGTCGGGAATCAGAGGTGGGGAATCTGAGTCCGGGAATCAGAGATGGGGAATCAGAGGCGGGGAATGAGATATGGGGAATCAGAGGCGGGGAATCAGAGGCGGGGAAACAGTGGCGAGGAATCAAATATGGGGAATCAGAGGTGGCGAATCAAAGGCGGTGAATCAGAGATGGGGAATCAGAGCTGGGGAATCAGAGGCAGGGGATCAAACACGGGGAATCAGAGGCGGGGAATCAGAGCTGGGGAATCAGAGGCGGGGAATCAGAGTGGGGAATCAGAGGCGGGGAATCAGAGCTGGGGAATCAGAGGTGGGGAATCAGAGTCGGGGAATCAGAGGCAGGGAATCGGATGTGCGGAATCAGAGATGGGGAATCAGAGGTGGGGAATCAGAGGCGGTGAATCTGAGATGGGGAATCAGAGGCGGGGAATCAGAGGCAGGTTATCAGACACGGGGATTCAGAGGCTGGGAATCAGACGGGGGGAATCAAAGGCGGGGAATGAAGCTGGGGAATCAGAGGCAGGGAATCAGAGTTGGGGATTCAGAGGCGGGGAATCAGATATGGGGAAACAGAGGCGGGGAATCAGAGGCGGGGAAACAGAGGCTGGGAATCAGATATGGGGAATCAGAGGTGGGGAATCAGAGGTTGGGAATCAGAGGCAGGGAATCAGAGGCTTGGAATCAGATGCAGGGAATCAGATGCGGGGAATCAGAGGCGGGGAATCAGAGCTGGGGAATCAGAGGTGGGGAATCAGAGTTGGGGAATCAGAGGCGGGGACTTAGATGTTGGGAAACAGAGGCGTGGAATCAGAGGCGGGGAAACAGAGGCGGGGAATCAGATATGGGGAATCAGAGATGGGGAATCAGAGGCAGGGAATCAGATGTGCGGAATCAGAGATGGGGAATCAAAGGCAGGGAATCAGAATCAGAAGCAGGGAGTCAGAGGCCGGGAATCAGAGGCCGGAATCAGATGCCGGGAATAAGAGGCCGGGAATCAGAGGTGGGGAATCAGAGTCCGGGAATCAGAGATGGGGATTCAGAGGCGGGGAATGAGATATGGGGAATCAGAGGCGGGAAATCCGAGGCGGGGAAACAGAGGCGGGGAATCTGATATGGGGAATCAGAGGTGGCGAATCAAAGGCGGTGAATCAGAGATGGGGAATCAGAGGCCGGGAATCAGAGGCAGGGAATCAAACACGGGGTATCAGAGGCGTGGAATCAGAGCTGGGGAATCAGAGGCGGGGAATTAGAGTTGGGGAATCAGAGGCGGGGAAACAGAGGCGGGGAAACAGAGGCGGGGAATCAAACACGGGGAATCAGAGGTGGGGAATCAGAGGTTGGGAATCAGAGGCAGGGAATCAGAGGCGGGGAATCAGAGGCGGGGAATCAGAGGCAGGGAATCAGATGTGCGCAATCGGAGATGGGGAATCAGAGGCAGGGAATCAGAGGCGGGGAATCAGAGTCCGGGAATCAGATATGGGGAAACAGAGGCGGGGAATCAGAGGCGGGGAAACAGAGGCTGGGAATCAGATATGGGGAATCAGAGGTGGGGAATCAGAGGTTGGGAATCAGAGGCAGGGAATCAGAGGCTTGGAATCAGATGCAGGGAATCAGATGCAGGGAATCAGAGGCGGGGAATCAGAGCTGGGGAATCAGAGGTGGGGAATCAGAGTTGGGGAATCAGAGGCGGGGACTTAGATTTTGGGAAACAGAGGCGGGGAATCAGAGGCAGGGAAACAGAGGCGGGGAATCAGATATGGGGAATCAGAGATGGGGAATCAGAGGCAGGGAATCAGATGTTCGGAATCAGAGATGGGGAATCAAAGGCAGGGAATCAGAATCAGAAGCAGGGAATCAGAGGCCGGGAATCAGAGGCCGGAATCAGATGCCGGGAATAAGAGGCTGGGAATCAGAGGTGGGGAATCAGAGTCCGGGAATCAGAGATGGGGAATCAGAGGCGGGGAATGAGATATGGGGAATCAGAGGCGGGGAATCAGAGGCGGGGAAACAGAGGCGAGGAATCAGATATGGGGAATCAGAGGTGGCGAATCAAAGGCGGTGAATCAGAGATGGGGAATCAGAGGCGTGGAATCAGAGGCAGGGAATCAAACACGGGGAATCAGAGGCGGGGAATCAGAGCTGGGGAATCAGATGCGGGGAATCAGAGTTGGGGAATCAGAGGCGGGGAATCAGAGCTTGGGAATCAGAGGTGGGGATCAGAGTCAGGGAATCAGAGGCAGGGAATCAGATGAGCGGAATCCGAGATGGGGAATCAGAGGTGGGGAATCAGAGGCTGTGAATCAGAGATGGGGAATCAGAGGCGGGGAATCAGAGGCAGGAAATCAGACACGGGGATTCAGAGGCTGGGAATCAGACGGGGGGAATCAAAGGCGGGGAATCAGAGCTGGGGAATCAGAGGCAGGGAATCAGAGTTGGGGATTCAGAGGCGGGGAATCAGATATGGGGAAACAGAGGCGGGGAATCAGAGGCGGGCAAACAGAGGCGGGGAATTAGATATGGGGAATCAGAGGTGGGGAATCAGAGGTGGTGAATCAGAGATGGGGAATCACAGGCGGGGTATCAGAGGCAGGGAATAGAACGCGGGGAATCAGAGGCAGGGAATCAGAGTTGGGGCATCAGAGGTTGGGAATTAGATATGGGGAAACAGAGGCGGGGAATCAGAGGCGGGGAAACAGAGGCGGGAAATCAGATATGGGGAATCAGTGGTGGGGAATCAGAGGCAGGGAATCAGATGTGCGGAATCAGAGATTCGGAATCAGAGGCAGCGAATCAGAATCAGAAGCGGGGAATCAAAGGCCGGGAATCAGAGGCCGGGAATCAGATGCTGGGAATAAGAGGCCGGGAATCAGAGGTGGGGAATCAGAGTCCGGGAATCAGAGATGGGGATTCAGAGGCGGAAAATGAGATATGTAGAATCAGAGGCGGGGAATCAGAGGCGGGGAAACAGAGGTGGGGAATCAGATATGTGGAATCAGAGGTGGCGAATCAAAGGCAGTGAATCAGAGATGGGGAATCAGAGGCGGGGAATCAGAGGCAGGGAATCAAACACGGGAAATCAGGGGCGGGGAATCAGAGCTGGGGAATCAGGGGCGGGGAATTAGAGTTGGGGAATCAGAGGAGGGGAATCAGAGGGGGGGAAACAGAGGCGGGGAATCAGATATGGGGAATCAGAGGTGGGGAATCAGAGGTTCGGAATCAGAGGCAGGGAATCAGAGGCGGGGAATCAGATGCAGGGAATCAGATGTGCGGAATCGGAGATGGGGAATCAGAGGTAGGGAATCAGAGGTGGGGAATCAGAGGCGGGGAATAAGAGACCGGGAATCAGATATGGGGAAACAGAGGTGGGGAATCAGAGGCGGGGAAACAGAGGCGGGGAATCAGATATGGGGAATCAGAGGTGGGGAATCAGAGGTTGGGAATCAGAGGCAGCGAATCAGAGGCTTGGAATCAGATGCAGGGAATCAGATGCGGGGAATCAGAGGCGGGGAATCAGAGCTGGGGAATCAGAGGTGGGGAATCAGAGTTGGGGAATCAGAGGCAGGGAATCAGATATGGGGAAACAAGGGCAGGGAATCAGAGGCGGGGAAACAGAGGCGGGGAATCAGATATGGGGAATCAGAGGTGTGGAATCAGAGGTTGGGAATCAGAGGCAGGGAATCAGAGGCGGCGAAACAGAGGCGGGGAATCAGATATGGGGAATCAGAGGTGGCGAATCAAAGGCGGTGAAACAGAGATGGGGAATCAGGGCAGGGAATCAGAGGCAGGGAATCAAACACGGGGAATCAGAGCTGGGGAATCAGAGGCGGGGAATTAGAGTTGGGGAATCAGAGGAGGGGAATCAGAGGCGGGGAAACAGAGGCGGGGAATCAGATATGGGGAATCAGAGGTGGGGAATCAGAGGTTCGGAATCAGAGGCAGGGAATCAGAGGCGGGGAATCAGAGGCAGGGAATCAGATGTGCGGAATCGGAGATGGGGAATCAGAGGTAGGGAATCAGAGGTGGGGAATCAGAGGCGGGGAATAAGAGGCCGGGAATCAGATATGGGGAAACAGAGGTGGGGAATCAGAGGCGGGGAAACAGAGGCGGGGAATCAGATATGGGGAATCAGAGGTGGGGAATCAGAGGTTGGGAATCAGAGGCAGCGAATCAGAGGCTTGGAATCAGATGCAGGGAATCAGATGCGGGGAATCAGAGGCGGGGAATCAGAGCTGGGGAATCAGAGGTGGGGAATCAGAGTTGGGGAATCAGAGGCTGGGACTTAGATATTGGGAAACAGAGGCGGGAAATCAGAGGCGGGGAAACAGAGGCGGGGAATCAGATATGGGGAATCAGAGGTGGGGAATCAGAGGCAGGGAATCAGATGTGCGGAATCAGAGATGGGGAATCAGAGGCAGGGAATCAGAATCAGAAGCAGGGAATCAGAGGCCGGGAATCAGAGGCCGGAATCAGATGCCGGGAATAAGAGGCCGGGAATCAGAGGTGGGGGATCAGAGTCCGGGAATCAGAGATGGGGATTCAGAGGCGGGGAATGAGATATGGGGAATCAGAGGCGGGGAATCAGAGGCGGGGAAACAGATGCGGGGAATCAGATATGGGGAATCAGAGGTGGCGAATCAAAGGCGGTGAATCAGAGATGCGGAATCAGAGGCCGGGAATCAGAGGCAGGGAATCAAACACGGGGAATCAGAGGCGGGGAATCAGAGCTGGGGAATCAGAGGCGGGGAATCAGAGTTGGGGAATCAGAGGCGGGGAAGCAGAGGCAGGGAATCAGACGCGGGGATTCAGAGGCGGGGAATCATAGTTGGGAATCAGAGGCGGATAATCAGATATGGGGAAACAGAGGCGGGGAATCAGGGGCGGGGAAACAGAGGCGGGGAATCAGATATGGGGAATCGGATGCGGGGAATCAGAGGCGGGGAATCAGAGCTGTGGAATCAGAGGCGGGGAATCAGAGTTGGGGCATCAGAGGTGGGGAATTAGATATGGGGAAACAGAGGCGGGGAATCAGAGGCGTGGAAACAGAGGCGGGGAATCAGATATGGGGAATCAGACGTGGGGAATCAGAGGCAGGTAATCAGATGTGCGGAATCAGAGATGGGGAATCAGAGGCAGGGAATCAGAATCAGAAGCGGGGAGTCAGAGGCCGGGAATCAGAGGCCTGGAATCAGATGCTGGGAATAAGAGGCCGGGAATCAGAGGTGGGGAATCAGAGTCCGGGAATCAGAGATGGGGAGTCAGAGGCGGGGAATGAGATATGGAGAATCAGAGGCGGGGAATCAGAGGCGGGGAAACAGAGGTGGGGAATCAGATATGGGGAATCAGAGGTGGCGAATCAAAGGCGGTGAATCTGAGATGGGGAATCAGAGGCGGGGAATCAGAGGCAGGGAATCAAACACGGGGAATCAGAGGCGGGAAATCAGAGCCGGGGAATCAGAGGCTGGGAATCAAAGTTGGGGAATCAGAGTCAGGGAATCAGATATGGGGAAACAGGGGCGGGGAATCAGAGGCGGGGAAACAGAGGCGGGGAATCAGATATGGGGAATCAGAGGCAGGGAATCAAACACGGGGAATCAGAGGCGGGGAATCAGAGCTGGGGAATCAGATGCGGGGAATCAGAGTTGGGGAATCAGAGGCGGGGAATCAGAGCTTGGGAATCAGAGGTGGGGATCAGAGTCAGGGAATCAGAGGCAGGGAATCAGATGAGCGGAATCCGACATGGGGAATCAGAGGTGGGGAATCAGAGGCTGTGAATCAGAGATGGGGAATCAGAGGCGGGGAATCAGAGGCAGGAAATCAGACACGGGGATTCAGAGGCTGGGAATCAGACGGGGGGAATCAAAGGCGGGGAATCAGAGCTGGGGAATCAGAGGCAGGGAATCAGAGTTGGGGATTCAGAGGCGGGGAATCAGATATGGGGAAACAGAGGCGGGGAATCAGAGGCGGGCAAACAGAGGCGGGGAATTACATATGGGGAATCAGAGGTGGGGAATCAGAGGTGGTGAATCAGAGATGGGGAATCACAGGCGGGGAATCAGAGGCAGGGAATAGAACGCGGGGAATCAGAGGCAGGGAATCAGAGTTGGGGCATCAGAGGTTGGGAATTAGATATGGGGAAACAGAGGCGGGGAATCAGAGGCGGGGAAACAGAGGCGGGAAATCAGATATGGGGAATCAGAGGTGGGGAATCAGAGGCAGGGAATCAGATGTGCGGAATCAGAGATTCGGAATCAGAGGCAGCGAATCAGAATCAGAAGCGGGGAATCAAAGGCCGGGAATCAGAGGCCGGGAATCAGATGCTGGGAATAAGAGGCCGGGAATCAGAGGTGGGGAATCAGAGTCCGGGAATCAGAGATGGGGATTCAGAGGCGGAAAATGAGATATGTAGTATCAGAGGCGGGGAATCAGAGGCGGGGAAACAGAGGTGGGGAATCAGATATGTGGAATCAGAGGTGGCGAATCAAAGGCAGTGAATCAGAGATGGGGAATCAGAGGCGGGGAATCAGAGGCAGGGAATCAAACACGGGAAATCAGGGGCGGGGAATCAGAGCTGGGGAATCAGAGGCGGGGAATTAGAGTTGGGGAATCAGAGGAGGGGAATCAGAGGCGGGGAA